>NC_141693.1:177030154-178348868 GCF_964263255.1 Lissotriton vulgaris
TCACTACTATTATCATTTCCTAACCTTCCTTTTCTTTTTCACAGCATCACGCTATTTCACTTCCTTTCCTTTGGGGCACTGTTACCAAAACTTATAAATTGTAGTATTTGCTCATTGTGATTAATTTACAGTGTGTCTATTGTTTTGTTACTATTACTTTAATAAATGTGAATAATGTTTATACAGTTCACAGGGACCCTCATTTTGTACACTTAATTCTCAATAGGGCATGGAGAAGACAGTCATCGAGGTAAGGATACTGTTTCCATTCTTGAAAATGAAGGATCCATCACTTTTGTGAATTGCAAATGAGCAGGTTTCACTCTGAAAGGAAGCACCCAGAACTGAAAGCTATGATCCTTGACGCAGAAGCTCAGATACTTCTGGTTTGGAAACAGCTATTCAGACATGAAAATGTGCGTTCATTAAATTTTCAGATAGTGAGAAATGTCCATCCAGGAAGGAGAAGAATGATCTTCTGTAGAGTTTTCACTTTGAATGTTATTGATTTCACAGATCAGTTCAGAAATGTCAGGTCGATCACCATCATTCTGAATCCTGCAGAGACTTTCAGGACTTGGAAGGCTATTAGGTTCATACAGGTTTTCTTCTCTTTCTCTGGTATGGGTATCACTGCTTTCTTCATTTAAAGCTCCTGATTTTCGTTCTTGAATGTAACTTACTTGTCTTTGAGCAATTTTGTTGACTTGACGACTGAATCTGGAGGAACCCATCTGTCTAAAATAGATATTTCCCATATCCTCTTGAAGTGTTGAATACATCCTCCCACTGGCAATGATGGGGCAAGCGCAGCACTGTCAGGAGTGGGACTACTTCTTTCCGGAAACCAATTTCTGTTTCTGCTGTTTTGTTTTGTTTTCTGTTTATAGCATTAATTCCTGCCATCTTTGTGATATTGAAAAGACTGTATCTGTTTTCTTGAAGGCTATCCAAAAGAACCTGTCCTGATGTGCCTAACTACTGTTTTTGTTGGTGTTTGAAAGACTTTAGGCAAATGATGAACTCTCTCTTCTAACTCAGACCAAAGGGTTTATTCCCTGCAAGAACAAATGGAGACCTGCTAACGTCTGAGATGCATCTGTGTACGAAACCTTCAGGACTAGTTTCTCTGATGTGAAACAATTTCCCCTTTTGTCAAAGCTGAGGCTTTAACCACATGAAACAACACATCTGACTTGAACTCATTCTCTCTTCCAAACCCTCCAAGAGGGTTTCATATTAAATATGCATCTTAATAGCCTTGAATTGAGCTTTGAATTGAGGAATTAGAGATTGAGTTGTGCTGGCACCGTATATAAACCTTCTCTGTGTCCCAGATATGCACCTGAAATTGCCTTCTTCAAAGAGGGATCTACTTTCTTACACATAGAGTCTATTATAATTAAGCATGGGCGGAAAATCCGTTTTGCTCGCGGATTTTGCGGATTTTCAGTAAATTCGCAATCCGCGAGATCCGTGAATCTCCCGCAAAATCCGCAAATCCGCGAGCAGCGGATTTTATGGCTTGCTCGCACTGTTCGCGTGAGTTCGCGGCTTGCCAGTACAACTTCGCACCCCGCGAGTAAGTGCTAAATTGCAGAAATACGATCTTAGCAAAACTGAAACTACTTACCAGGTTCAAAAGTTCAGGCTCATCATTAGTAGCCATTTCCTGTAGTGCTTCCTGAGGGGCCCCTCCAGAGTTCAGTTGCCAGTTGCAACTATTATGTGACCCTGCTCTGAACCTCAGAATAGTTACACATATGCCACAAAGGTCCTGAATTACAGCTAAGGGAGACAAGCAGGAGCCAGGCTGGAAGTTAAAATCCATTAATCAGCCCCTAATTAATTATTGTCAGTTGGGGCAGGGCAGGTGTTGTAACTAATTTTGCAACAATGAAAGCACTTAGCAAGTGCAAAAGATCACTAATCAGGAAGCACTAAGGAAGCAGGTGCCAGCTAAAAAAATATTCTGTGACACATTAATCAGCCCCAAATTAATTCAGGTCACTTGAGGCAGGGAAGGTGTGCTTTGCTTTGCCGAAAATAATGTACACTGGACAACCAGAGGGTGTGGTGATGAAACAGAGGGTGGCATGGGTGGGCCAGAGGTTGGCATGAGTAGTCAGAGAGTGGCAGTGGTGACAGAGAGTGGCAGTGATGAAGAAGAGTGTCCCAAACAGGCTGGACACGTAGAAACAACAAGTTCGCAAAACTTGCGACCCGACAGGTAAGTTCGCAAATTGCGCAATTGTAAAAACCCTCGCGAACTGGCAGAAACACGCGCGAACACACAAAAAAAAAAATCCGCAAATTTGCGGGAATTCGCGGATTTTGCGGATTGCGAGTTCGCAAATCCGCAAAATTCGCGAACGCGAGATTCGCAAAATTCGCCCATCGTTAATTATAATAATATCTTCAGTCACTGCTGTTCTTGCTATCAGACTTCCCATGAAGGAATCAATTATAAGAGTGTCTGACATCTTCTCCTCCATTTGTTCCAGAAGGTAAAGTTTTGACATGAATCTTGCCATAGTGATTTAATCAAAATATTTCCATTTTCACAAAATTATAATCATGACATTTAGATAAGCAGGCATATTAATCAGTGCTGATTTTTGAAAAGCTGTGAGATAGTGTCATGACCCTTTTCAGAGAGCTACATGACAAGCAGGGGCTACTGGGCCCAACAATGGTGGATGACGCCTTTTACTTCTGATGTCCCATAACCCAACCTACTATCGATCCTGAGCAACTGGGCCAAGTACCCCTTCTTGCACTTGAATCTCAGTGGTACCTGTGGATGAGCATTCAAAGGCTCCAGAGGGGGAATTAAAGACACAGATTAGTGAACATGATTCACAACTCAAAGTTCATGCAGTAATGTCAATAAATCAATATCCAGTCAAATGCTTGCTTTTATATGAAAAATAAGTATTTTGTTCATAACTCTACACATGCAAAGTAATAACGACATTCGTGAGTAACAACACAATCCCAATGAGGTTAGGGCTCTAGTATTTGTCAAGAAAATCCCTGTACCACTCTCTTCCTTGTAATGTGATTGGGGTTATTCACCATTCACTGGTGGCCGCATCCAGGGATTGCTCATTACAAGGCCATAACCAAGAGTTCCCCTTTGACTCTAATGAATTAGTAAAAAGTGCCTTAGGTGCAGCAGCGCATTCAGCAGCAAGTCCCCTAGGGCCCAAATGACCCAATTGTAGTGTTCTGCAGCACAGAAGCTTTGAATGTGTTTCCAGGTCCCAGCGAAGCCCAGCGAGGGTGCATATTTTGTTCAGTGTCCTTTAAAGTTCTTAATTGTTAATCAGGGGCAGATCTCCAATTCACTGGACTTGACCGCATTGTTGCACCCTCACTCTTGTCCCAGGCAATGGCCCAAACTCTTTGGCTACTTAGTACCGGCAGCCCCTCCTGGCGTACAGGGTTGTATCAGTACTGCAGACACAATGCAGACACTTTGAACTACCTGCACAGTGTTTGATACATTGCTCAGTCCGCAGTGGCCCTCTCCTGGCACACGGGGTCTGAGTCAATCCTGCATTTGGCCAGTGACACGGTCAGTGCGCAATGTCCACATGGAGTCCTCTGGGTGGGGCCTCTGACTGGACCTCCCTCCAGGGCTCTCCTCTTCCTCCCTGGTCTTTGCAAGCATGCAGGCGTTGGTGCTCTAGACACCAGGGCAGGTGGTTTTGGTTTCCCTGTGTGATATCCCTTCACCCAGCAGGGACTCCTTGTCCCCCAGTCCCGGTCACTGGTAGAAGTCTTGCAGGGTTTCTCCTTCTCACACAGCCCATCAGGCTACTTAGCAGATTACATATTTTGGGTATCAACCTCCTATGCTTGTAATCCATTTACAGACACCAAATGTGATTGAGGGTCTGAGTCTTTGAAGCTTTGTGTTGTGGTTCTGCTTCTTTTGAAGTGTACACTTTTGATTCTCTTCTTTCCTCTTGAAAGGCTGGCTTTCACAGCAGGAGAGCATCTAAAGCTGATAGTCCCACAACATAGGCCATGGACATGACTAGCGTTCACACCTGGGTGTTAGCCAGACTGATATGTGGAGAAAGGTTAATCCGAGGCTCCCAACCCCCATTTTTAAATTCCCTTATCAGACCCTTCTCCTTCCTGATATGTATCCAGGCCCCTTTCTTTTGAAGTGTAAAGGGGAATTCTCTCCCTTACTCCATTGTGTCCCGCCCAGTTCATAGGAATGCAGCAATGCACAAATCTGTCAGGGGTATTATACTGCTCCTCATTGCTTCACCATGCAGGCCTGGCCTTCCCCAAAATTGATCCCAGGGTCCTCCATGTCACATACCATTGCAGGCACACTTGCACTCAGTGTACATACACAGCACACATACTGCCCTGCATTGTTAACTCCATGTATTGTGTCACCACACAAACATGTACATTCAACACACACATTCAGTCTGCTCACACTGTTTAGTACTGTAGCTTCCCTATAGTGGACCGTGGTGGGCTATTTGCAAACACACAGACTGCACTTGCAGGCACACATACACTCAGTACATGCATTAACCACACATGTGTTGCCCAATCCATGTAATGTACCATTCGCACACATACATCCAGCGCTGAGTCACTACTTCACTGCGCAGCACACTACATCTGCCTAATGTAGGCCAAGGGTGAGTTTAGCACACATAAGTGGAGCTTTAAAAAGGTGAGCGAACCTGTAGCCTTCACTCCAGTGACACAGGATAACAGGCATTTACAATGCAATAGGTCTCTGGTTAATTAAGTTTGAGCTATTGGCATTGCTAAATATTGCAACACCAACTGCAACAAAAGTCTATAAATTGTAGGCCAAAAAATGTGTATTTATTTTTGTAGCAATGGACGCATGCTGGGATTTAGATGAATATGTTTAAAAGTAAAGTGCGCCATACTGTGATTGCTGAAATAGTTAATTGTGGATGCGTTAACAATTGATGTGTGCACTGATGGCTGGTGGTGTGTGTGCCTGTAGAAATTGTGCACTGATGGCTGGTGGTGTGTGTACCTGGTGGAAGCGTGCACTGACGGCTGATGGTGTGTGTGCGTGGTGAAAGCGTGCATTGACGACTGTTGGTGTGTGTCTGATGAAAGCATGCACTGACAGCTGGTGGTGTGTGTGTGTGTGCCTGGTGAAAGCATGCACTGACATCTGGTGGTGTGTGCCTGGTGGAAGCGTGCACTGACGGCTGGTGGTATTTGGGCCTGGTAAAAGCGTGCACTGACGGCTGGTGGTGTTTGTGCCAGGTGAAAGCGTGCACCGATGACTGATGATGTCTGTGCCTGGTGAAAGTGTGCACTGACTGTGTGGTTGTGTGTGTGGTTGTATGTCTGGTTGTATGTGTGGTTTTGTGTGTAGTTGTGTTTGTGTGTAGTTGTGTGTGTGTGGTTGTGTGTGTGGTTGTGTGTGTGGTTGTGTGTGTGTGGTTGTGTGTGTGCGGTTGTGTGTGTGTGTGGCTGTGTGTGTGTGGTTGTGTGTGTGCGGTTGTGTGTGGTTGTATGTGTGTGGTTGTGTGTGTGTGGTTGTTTGTGTGTGGTTGTGTGTGTGTGGTTGTGTGTGTTTGTGGTTGTGTGTGTGTGGTTGTGTGTGTGTGGCTGTGTGTGTGTGGTTGTGTGTTTGTGTGTGTGGTTGTGTGTGTGTGATTGTGTGTGTGGCTGTGTGTGTGTGGCTGTGTGTATGGATGGGTGTGTGGTGTTGTGTGTGTGGTTGTGTATGTACTTGTGGTTGTGTATGTACTTGTGTGTGTGTGTGGTTGTGTGTGTGGTTGTGCGCATCGAGCTGGGAATCCTTTTAAATTAAAGGAGAGGTGTGTGCACTGGTGCAGTGTGCGCCTCTGGGTATGCACACAGACACATACTCTCTTGCGCTCTCTCAAACACCCATAAGTACACACTCTAACATCACATACACTCAAACACACACACAGACTGTGCTGCAGCAGGGCACAGGACATGCAGCACTCGCCTTGAGACTCCATAGTGTTAGAGCGCATGTACCCCGGGAGGCACTCACAACACAGGCGTGCATGTGCGCCTCGAGCTGGGAATGCTGTTAAAGAAAAGGAGAGGCGCGTGCACTGGTGCAGTATGCGCCTCTGGGTATGCACACAGACACGTACTCTCTCGCGGGTGGTAAAACGTATGCTTGCGTAGTGCTGTCAGCCTGTTCGTGCTGGAAGCTTCCCTGCTTAATTTGTGGCGGTGCTCAAGCATGGATTATTCAGATTTCATCGGCTGCGGTTGGCAGCAGTGAAGAAAGGACGCCTGTCCTCTCACAGACATTCCCCAGATCTGCTAACACAACAGAAAAGGACGCTCTTTCTCACATCAGGCGGCCAAAGCTTAGAACAACCTACCTCCGCCCCTCAGGAACGCCTCGATGCTCCAGCAATTGAAGAAAGGAGTCAAGACTCACCACAAGGCAGCTCGCAACTCCAATGCCTTGAGACCCTCAAAAGTGATCTGCTAAGCTTTATAAATGACTGATTGAGATGGAGTTTGTGTGGTGATATAGCCTTTATGTAGATTTACTGAGCCGTAAAATGTTATTCATTACAACTAAGGAGTGTGGGGCGGTGATTTTGACTCATGAGTGGCACATGTAAGAAAGGACAGGTTAAATCCAATGACCCTAAGAACTTAGTAAAAAAAAATAGAGTAACAAACAGAGTATAAAAACATTGGTTCATTTGCAGGAGAATGACTAAGTAAAACATGCACGTTGTGAATTACTGCCAGACAGGGCTGGACTGACCATAGCGGGCACTGGGCGTTTCCCCGGTAGGCTGCTAGGGTGGGGACCGGTTTTGTGCCCCTGGGGGCGTTTTTTTTACCAGGGACCGGCTATACCGGCCCCCGTAACAAAATAGGCCGAAAACGGCCCTCGCAAACTGCTCAGCTGCACTGCCCCTCACCCCAGTGTGAGGGGTGGGGGTGGGGGGGGCGCTAAGCAGTTTGCCAGGGTCGGTTTCTGTTCCCAGTCCGGCCCTGCTGTCAGAATGACATTGCCGTTTCAAATTTGTCCCATCGTGATCACAGACTTTAAAATTGGATATATTGCCACAAACACAACATGTAGTTTTCACAAATGATGTGCTTCATATGATATTTGTAACTAATTTGGACAGCTAATTGTTCCGCTTGGTTATTTTGTTTTCTTATAGTTTAGCCACCTTATTTGATGACGAGCACTGCGTTTTTTCACATCACGTATTTACTTCACCATTACCTACTTGTGAACTAGTCCTGAATACGAATTAAATATTAGAATCTTCCAGGTATGGGTGCAATCTTATTTTGAAGCAGTGGCTTACCTGTAATTATATTTTATGTTTCATTTAAGAAATTCATACATTGGCCTTGCCTGGCAATTTTTTATATTACCTCAAGTATTTAGTCATTCCCCCCTGAGAGACCCTCATGACTGGCAAAACCACATTGCACCAAGCCTCGCCGCACAGTGGTAATAAGTTACATTATAGTCAGTGCATAAGCATATGTGCATTTGTTGCATCCAGCCTTTTCATGTGTAGAATTAGAAACAAAAACTTCAAGTTCATTAAACAGGACTTGGGAAAATGGCCCTTGTTATTTTACCTTTAAAGTGATAGTATCGTGGTCCACGAAGAACGCTGCACAACGGTACGATATTTGAGCATGAATGCATGAATGATGAGTTTTATAAAGCATGTGAATGCCTAGATGTCTTAGCGCTGGAAGTTGCCAGTGTGGTCACACAGTGAGGGCTGGCGCTGGCTTAATACCTGAGTAAGAATAGCCATGTTTTGAGGGATTTTCTGAAAGTCTGTCTATTGGTTTGGGTCCTCAGGGTAAGTGGTAACGTGTTACATAGTTTACAGGCGAGGTAGAAGAAACTTCTACCACCCCATTTTACAGTATGTACCCTGGGAATGTCCAGAAGGGAGGCCGATAACGTTCTAAGATTACGTCATGGAGTGTACCATCTGATGAATTTATTGAAGTGAACAGGGCCAACACCGTTAAGTGTTTCGTGAACAATGCACAATGATTTAAATTGAACCCTCTCCATAACAGGCAGCTTCTATTATAGTATATAGATCTTAGCGCTGTAGCAATTGAAGTGTGAATCTGCGGTTTTACTACACTCGCTCCAAATAGCATGCTATATTGGGTCACATGTATTTTTAACTGGCATGTCAAGCTTACACGTCATTGAATGACACACCCACACTCAATCACATATGCCCAAACTAAGACCTACACACAGCACAGTGGCTTGAAACCCTTCATATAAACGAAGAAATTAGCATGAAAATTCAAGAAATAGTTTCCTTCAGCATATAATCAGCGCTTTGCATTATCAAGGCAAGCACTAAAGATGGCTGACAATTAGTTAAATATTATACAGGAAGCAATAGTCAACAGAACACGGGGCAGAATGGCTCACAAACACCCCAAAGGATATGATAGTCACAGGGGCACCGGAGCTGCAGTCATGAACATTAACAAATGTACAACATAACAAAACCATCATTGTACACAATCATTCATGCTGTAACCTCAGTTGCACAGTATATATCAGAAAAATTCGATTCACTACCAGCGCTGGATGAAAATAAATTTGGGCCCATTTTATATGGAACCTATTTCCCCATCCGCCGAAACCCAAACATAGCCATTACAGCATTCAAAAGCATAAGTTTTATAAGCAAACACTAAGAACATAATGCAAAAACACAAAACAACAAAACATAATTACACTAGGACAAAGCATACTCTGCCTGCTGCCAGCCTGCATGATAGAGGAAAGCAGGGTTCAAGTACTTTATATGAGGGGGCTGGGGGAAATGGAGGTTGCTGGTGGGTGCCCTTTCGATTTAAAGAAATGAAATGCAAGGATGTGATGCCGGTCTGAGGCACACTCGGTTTTAATGAAGGAGATGGCGTTGGGGGCAATCCAGCGGTTTGCACAGGATCACACAAACGACACATACATTGAAAAACAGATTATCCAGCATAAGAAATCTGATCCTGTTACAGCACAAATGAAAATGGAGTCAGTTGACCATAACTTCTTCACCTCCCCTCCACCTGTGAATCACCTACCCCCTTTACTGATTGACCAATTGCGCCGTACCTGTGGGGGAGAGTGTTGGGTGCGTGCCCGTGACTCCAGGCTGGCCTCAGCAGGGTCTGCGGGCGGGGGATCTGCCTCGTCACAAAGAACGCGCCGGGGTACTCCATGCTTTTCATGCTCGTGTACAGGCGCCTCTCCGTGCACATCTGACAGTCCATGCACAGCACTCCCCGCTTCCTGTGTCTGGCTGTAGCGCCCGCCACACCTTATCTGGCAAGGCGCTGGAGTGAGAGCGGCTCAGAGGCAGATTCCAAGGTTTGTTGGTGTGCTAGTTCGACTGGCTCTGCATCCAAAGAAGCGCCGGAACATTCCCCAACGAGAGCCTGGTGGGAAAGCCCCGCACTCTGTCACCTTAGGAGTTATAGCTGTGCATCATTGAACGTAGGGAACAGGCTTGCTCGTTCAAACGGGGCTCGTGGCAGCCTCGCGCCTTCTGATGGAAGAGTAACACATACATCTTCAGTAGCACAAACCCCACACAAGGACCTCTGACATGTGTCCCAAGTCACATCTGAGACACAGCCTGGGCAAATCATCCATAAAGTGACATTACAGTCACCGACTAGAAAGTGTTTAGTAAGATCAGATATCTACGTTTTTAAGCAAGCTGGGACACAAAACACATTACATAATAACAAACCAGCCAGAGAGAGTCAAAGATTCTTGGAACCGATAGCACTTTTCATGTACAAGACAAAGATCAACAAAAACTGTGCACAACCCTACAAACATAGGCTATGAAGCACACACAGTATGTGCGTCAGCACTTTTAGGAACAAAGTGTGCATTGTAGTAACAGTGTTAGTCACGCATGCGAAACTTAAAAAAACGCCCGCGAGTGGTGCGCGTGCGCGCCACTGCAAGCATATGTTTTCAATTATCGCGCCCGTGTCTGGGCACGATAATTGAAAACATATGGGCTTTGGTGCATGTAACAGACACCAATAGGCCATGGGCGGAGCTATGCGACCGCCCATGGCCTATTGCGTGTTCTGTTAAAAAACAACACGCACACAAAGCCCAATCAAAATGGACCATAGGAAATGAACACGCACAAGCGTGTGAAATTTCCAGGTCCATTTTGAAAACCCAGAAAAAAGGACTCTGGCTGCGCGAACACTGCTGCGCAGTGTACGCTAGGCCGAGACCTAAAAAGGACCTGTTCACTCCTACTGATCATTACACAGTATACTCTCAGCACTGCGGTCATGCTGCTCAACTCTTTGGTGAAGCCGGTAGCCTTCCACCACTATGAAGGTTGTGCTTTAGGTGCACCTCCCGGTCCAACAAGACCGGAAATCATCGGTCAGGCCTATGTCGTGGCACACACACACATGATCCGAGGTTGTCTATGACAACAAAAATCAGTATTAGTGATCAAGAAAACAGCACAGTTGGGCACTCAGGGCAGACAAACAAGTCTTTTACCATGCTGAGAACTTTTCCGTCACAACAGAGATCAACTAATGAAGTACCAGGAGATGCAAATGTTGGAAACCCTATTCAGGATTACTTAATCAACAAACGTTGACAGCACCTCTTTCATAATGTACTTGCCTATTGGACATCTGATAATAGTTTAAGTTTGCTGTTAGAATCATATTAATCTAAGATTGAAATGCCATCTGGATTTGAGACAGTCTAAAGCAGTGTATCTTTTCGAGGTTTCTATTTTAATTCCATAATTGTTTCCAGCACCAGTCTTCTTATTCTCATCATCTAATTCTCTGCTTGTCTTCCTAGCAATGGAATAGGATTCCAAATGCTGGAATCAAACCCCAAATAGTGCTGTTTCATGTAGTGCTTTCTCGTCTTCAAACCATCCACAAACATCTGTGAACACACCAAAAGTTTCACTGCACAGCCTTAAGTTAACAAAGTGTATATCTGTTGTCCCTCATTGACTTAAATATGTCATCAGATGATTTCCCAATCCAGAACAAAGCCTGCATATGTCCAGAACTCTCCTGAACCACTGAGCATGTGCTGAGTATAGCCATTATACTTAGTATCTCCGGATGTGGCAACTGCTTGAAGATGCATGAAGAAAAGCAAATTAGATTACATGCAGCAGGTAAGTTTAAGAAAAAATAGGATCCCTTTCTCCCTACTATGATAACCCTTTCGTGTGCGACACCAAAAATGATTCTATTCTTCCTCATTTCGAAACCGGCACGGAACAGGAAGCTAGATGCCACTGCAGACCCAAACCCAGGTGAGCTACTTAAATCATCCCATTCTCCCAGGAATATATAACAAAAATAGAACTTTCGCTCATAAGGAGTCTGTAAGAAATTGGTTGTTGGTTGCCTGGGGTGTTTGCCCTGATCAAGCAGCAACCACACTCCCTGTCAGGGTAACGCAGAAGAAAACCCCTAATCAACCTGTGCTCACCCCTTTGGTAGCTTGACACAGAACAGTCAGACTTAACTTCTAGGCTATGTGTGAAGTATTTGAGCAACACTTCAAACAATACAACTGTGAAAACACACTGCAAATAAAGCCCATGGCAGATTTAGAAAAATATAGTTGTTTCTAATAAACACATCAAGATCAAAATGGCAAAAATCCAATTAGTAGACTCCTGATATTGAATTTTAAAGTGTGTAGTGAAAATAGCGCAAAAACACAAAGCGCCAATTAGGGACATCTGGTCGTGCCAGATCAGGACAAAGTCACAAGTTCAGGCTGACCGTAATGGGGATTGTGGGCTGGTCACAGGGACCTAGTTAGGCCAGCTGCACAGAGTACCTTAAACCCTAGTTGTTGAGCCTGGTCGAAAATGCGTGCGCAGCAGTGGTAATGCATCAGGTCAGAGATTCTGTGAGGCTGCAGTGTGAGGTCCTGTTGCGTCACAGCCGATGAACCCATCGACGAGGCTTGCAATCACCAGCTGCACGCAGCTGCTGATGCTTTGGTTCCAAGGAGCCGTGTGGCTTGTGATGTTGAGTCCATCATCATCGAGGCTGTCATCGAAGGGAGATGTGAGGACTTGGGCTGTGAATGTGCCATGTCGCCGGGGGTGATGCTCCAATTCCAAGACCTGCAGCGGGAGATGCCGGTCTTTGTGACGTGCCCAATCCAAGTAGCTGTGGTGATGTGTTGGTTCTGCTCGGGGATGTGCCGCTCAGCAGAGAAGATGCATCGGTTCCATGGATAAGCACCTTTGGCCGAACTCCAAGGGTCCAGTACTGGGGAGGCACCTCTTGTCACAGAGGAATCACAGATGACAGAATCCAGGTGCAGGTGGAAGATGGTTGGAAGCCTGTATGTCCCTGAGGCTTCAGACCAAGAAGCCTGCCAACTAGCCCTTGGAGTCACTCTACGTTCTGAGTTCATGAGATGCAGGTCCAGTCCTTCTCACCAAAGCAAGAAGGCAGCAGGCAGCAGATCAGCTCTGCAGAGTGCAGTCCAGCAGATTGACAATCCTTCAGCAGCACAGCAGCTCTTCTTCATGGGAGACTATCCACTGGTCCAGAAATGTACTGAAATGGTGGTGTCCGAGGTCCTTGTTTTATACACAGTGGGCCTTTAAAGTGGGAAGAAGTTCTATAGGCATGCCTTTGAAGGACCGAGATGTCCTGCCTTTCCTGCCCTGGCTCCAGACAACATTTCCTTTTAAGGTGTAAATTGTTCAATCAGCTTCTGTGTTTCCACTCACTTCAATTTGCATTCTGGTATTTGTAGTTTTGCTTTTCAACACTAGGCAAAGAAAGACTACAAAGCAGCAGAGGCTGTGGACGTGTCGGACATATAAGTTCCGGACAAACAACACTTGGCTGCCACAAGCTATAAAAATCCATGTACACAGGGGGCGTCACCAGATAATGTCAAATCATCAAGAAGGACATTCTGGGAGCGGGGAGGGGGTGTCTTGGTTCATTACTATTGGATCTACAGAGCTGTGATGGAGGATGGATCCCGTCCAAACTGGGAGGCACCTGGTAGCTTTACACTGACTCAGCCACCTACCCTACCTCACTGAAATTCACAAAACCCCGGGGTCAATCACCAGCCAGGCTGCTGCCTCCCCCTGTATCCCGGGGCCACTAACTCCAACCTTGTTGCTCAAGAACGTGCCCATTTATAAATGTTATATCACTGGGTTCATGATGCACTCCAGGAAGCCCTCCCTATAACAGGAGGACTCTGAGCTGCTTGGGCACTCCATGCCAGGTTGAGCAGCACGGCAGCAGTGAGGCTCCGTCATTATTCCTGTCACCCATGGCACACCCTCACTGCAGACAGGTGAGCTCCAGGCTGGGGTGCTGCTGGGTGCTGTTCCAGGGTCAGAAGCACTGGTGACCACGTGGCTGGCAGACCCTGGCAGCAGCTATCAGGCATAAATTAGTGTCACCGTCACCCAGCAGGCAGTGCTGCTTCACCATATGGGGTTTCTTCCTCTCTCTAGCATGCATTCCACATACCCCTCGCACTGGTTAGTTTTCTCCCTAAGCTGCAATAAGTCCCCATGGCCGGATTCCAAATCAAAAACAGTCACTTCTTGTGGCTTTGCCTTGCTTCTGCAGTACCCAGCATTCCCACGCCCGTCACCCATGACAGGGAATGCAATCAAAGCTGTCGGGCTCAAAGCTTAAATCTCCCTCAATGCTGGTGGTAGTACCATAATCTGTAATGTGTATGCTCCTTCCCTGGTGGGAGTATCTGTAACCATAATCTGTGTAACATGGGTACACAGTGCTCTCGCTTGTGTTGCTAATCTGCCGGCAGTACCAGTAAGCTCCGCTATGCAGCGGGTGGAAACGTTTTGTTGCACTCTGCACTCCAAGTGGAGCGCGGAGTAGCAAAACAGAGGTTACTGCCCAGCCAAACCCTAGGGGTGACCTGTATGCATTAAAAATTAAGGTTTGGGTCTAGCCAAAGGTTTATTTTGCCAGGTGGAAATGACAGTTTAAACTGCACACACTGGCTCTACAGTGGCAGGCCTGAGACATGTTTACAGGGCTACTTAAGTGGGTGGCACAATCAGTGCTGCAGGCCCACTAGTAGCATTTAAGTGACAGGCCCGGGCACTTATAGTACCAATTTATTAGGGTCTTATAAGTACATTCAATATTTCAATTGAGTATGAGCCAATATTACCATATGTAAAGGAGAAAGCAAATGCACTTTATCACTGGTTAGCAGTGGTAAAGTACTCATAATCCTAAGGGCAGCAAAAGCCAGGTCAGAAAAATGGAGGAAGAAGGCAAAAAGTTGGGGGAAGACCACCCTAAGGCTGACAGGTCTCACAGAGTCTTATCCTAAATCCTTCCATTCTTTCATAGAATTATTACAAAAGCTTAGCAGGAGTGTCTCTCTTTTCCATCTCTGCCCAGCAAAGAATCTACATGTCCCCGTGTTCCTGTACGGATCAGAGACAGGAAAAAGAAAAAAGGAGGATGCTGGGTAAACCACAACATGTATGGCTCCGCTGGGGCAATGGGTGGGGTGTGTATTAGGCAACATTTTCCAGTTTGTTTATTATGTCTAGGTCTAATAAGCTCACAATTAATGACTGGTATGAGGTTGCTAGACTCAGAGGTAAACAAAAGCTTGCAGAGCAGCCCCTGTACGGACTGGATGGCTGGCCCTCACGGAAGTAAGGAGAGGCTCTGTGGCACTCCGAATTCAGACATACCCTTGGACCAACATTTAGCAACCCAGTCAAGCTGATTCCAAAGCCCTGGGACAAGAGCCGGACAGGTCTGTTTACCTCGTTAATGAAGGAGGAGGTGAAGCTGCAGCCAAGGTTGGATTGGCCTATGGGGCAATCAGGCAATGTGAGAAAAATGTGTGGTTTTAGCCAAAGGTTTGAGGTTTGCAAGGCTTCTGTGTAAAACTACTTGATGAGAGGCGTTCAAGTAATGCCCCTCTGGACTCTCCCATGTGTCCAGCTTTCAGAAATGTCTGCGATTGTTAGGTTTCCATGGGTGGCTGCTGAGCTAGAGCCCAAAATCCAAAGCAACTCTTATTGTAAAAATAACATGTATTCTGCTACAGAAAATATAATGGTTTGTGGTCATGTTTTGGGGGGGACTGTGTAGAAGGTGTTAGGCTCAGCAACACAAGTGGGATACCATTTTCATCGGGAGATGTGTGGTACAGAATAGTTGAATATTTATTGTTATCAATAGGATTTCTCTGTACCTCACTTCCAATATCAGGTAAAGTCCTCTTAGAAACAGACAAAATGGAAGTTTGGTGAACTATTAAAATTAATATGTAAATGTATTAAGTTCACCATTGCTGTAAAAATGATCTGTGACTGAGCCCAACAACATGTTCAAAAACTCTCTGTCCATTATAGATGTATGCTCATGACACAGCAGCCCAATCAAAAATGTATTTCACAAGGTAGTGTATGGTGTTGGTGACGGGTGTGATGGAGCTTGCAGGTTAGCACTGTCTAACATTGCCAGAGCAGTCAAGATATGTTCTCTGTTCCAGAAAAATTAAATATGCTGTGGGCCAGGACTGAAGAACACTGGCAGAGCAGGGCATGGGCTGAGGCTACAATATGTGAATTTGTTTTGGATCATTACTGAGATTTACTGGCAGTGAGCATTCTGCAAACTCTATTTTGTAACCCAGCACTTTTTCATGAACAAACGTAACCGCTAGAAAGGAGTGTAAGGTTATGCATAACATGTCTAGCTCAATTGCTGATTTTCTGACTTGTTTATTCTTTTTATTTTTTGATCCTACCCCATTTGAAGGACATTTTTAGTTATAACATAACATAAGGTTCTTGCTTTGCCCAGCCTTGGCTCCAGACACACTCCAGAGGGGTGGAGACAGCATTGTGAGAGGACAGTTACATACCTATTCAGGTGGCAGTGACAACTTCTTCCACCACTATAGCTCAGGAAGACCCTGGTGATGGCTCATCAGGATATGCAGGACACACCTCAGCTCTCTTTGTGTGAATGCACTAATAGGCCCAAGTCAGTCTAAACTAACCCTGGGCGTAGTTCGCGTAGTAGTGATACTCGTAGATACGCGAAGTGCACTTCGCACTACGCAAGCTACGCGTAGCTACACAAACTGCGTAGTGCAGTAGGAAAAAAGCTGCTCGTACTGATTGCACAGTGCTGGATGCTTGTCCACGTTGTGCAATCATTGCAAACGGCATCTTGCACAGTGCAAGCGGTCGTTTTCTGCTGCTCGAATAGATTTCTACTCCGCAAAGCTCTGCAGAGCACTGCAAAGCTCCGTGAAATGGTAAAAAAATGCAGAGAGCACGCAGGGTTACGCGAACATGCGGAATTGCTTGCTCCAACCGTTTGCGATACTATTTTCCTGTTAGCGAATGCTGTTTGCGTGCTTGGGGGGAAATATCGCACAAACAAGCAAAAAATTCAGTGAAGCTGTGGATTGTGTAATTTTTGGCAATTCCACGTTCTCCCCGGAACGCAAAATTACCCAAATTCCGCATATTCCGTGAGCGAAACGGAATTTACTGCCCAGGCCTACACACCACCCCAGTTTGGACCGAGCCATATGCAAATCAGTTTTGACCCAGTTCCTTATGGGAACAGTCCAGCCTGAACTGCCAAGCCAGGTCCTCTCTGGACTGGAAACAAGAATTCTGGGACCAGTTTCAGGGCATCAACCTTCATCAGTGAGGTTTGCTAGAATCCAGTGGTGTAGTGAGCACGGTAGCCACGTCTGGGCATACACTTCCCACTCGGGGCGAAATATGCAAAAGAAACTGTTGATGGACAGAATGCTGGACAATGCTAACATTCACCCCCAGTCTCAAGGATCTGGGTTTAATCCATCATTCTTTTGCTCACCACACCACCCCAGTTTTGACCCAGCCATATGCAAATCAGCCTTTACTCTGTTCTTTATGGGAACAGTCCAGCCTCAACTGCCAAGCCAGGTCCTCTCTGGGCTGATGAAAGGTGATGCCCTGAAACCGGTCCCAGGATGCTTGTTTCCAGTCCAGGGAGGACCTGACCTGCCAGATCGGGCTGGACTGTTCCCATTGGGCGCAGGGTCAAGACTGATTTGCATATGGCTGGGTCCAAACTGGAATGGCAAGCAATAAACAATGGATTTAGGCCCAGATCTCTGTACTGGGGTGAATGTATGACATTGTTCTGCATTCTGTCCGTCAATAGTTTTTTTTGCATTTGTCACCCTGAGTGGGACGGGTATGCCCAGACGTGGGCCCCGTGCTTCCCATGCCACTGGAGTCAATCTATCCTGGCTAATGAGGGCTGAAAGCCCGAAACCGGTCCTAGGATGCTTGTTTCCAGTCCAGGGAGTACCTGGGCTGGCAGTTCAGATTGGACTGTTCCCAATGGATGCAGGGTCAAGACAGATTTGCATATGGCTGTGTCCAAACTGGAATGGCATGGTGAGCAAAAAAACGATTGATTTATGACAAGATCTCTGTACTGGAGTGAATGTATGACATTGTTCTGTATTCTGTCCATCAATTGTTCTTTTTACTTTCTAAACGTGGCATTTTTAAACACAAAATTTAAAAACCACCTTCAATAAAAGATGTATTTTTAAATTCTGAGCTCAGGAATCCCAAACTTCAAATCTCTGTCTGTTCCCAGTTGAAAGTTACACTTGTAAAAGCTCCAATGATAACCTATGGTAGAGATTGCCTTTCAATAGTGAAAAACAAAATTGGCAGTATTTCACTATCCGGACACGCAAAACACACCAGCACATTCCCTACCTTTCACATACACCGCACCCTGCCCATGGGCCTACCTTGGTTCTGGAAGGTTAGGGCTTGGCAAGTGAGTGAACTTTGCAGGTCGACATGGCAGTTTAAAACTGCACCCACAGACACTACAATGGCATGCCTGAGACAATGTTACAAACCTACTAAAGTTGGTGGCACAACCAGTGCACCAGGCCCACTGGTAGCATTTGATCAGGGCACACACACTTTACTAGGGACTTACCAGTAAATCAAATATGCCAATCATGGATAACCAATCATAATCAGCATTTACAAAGGGAGAACTTGCAGTTTAGCACTGATCATCAGTGAAAAGTGTAGAGTTCTAAAACCAGCAAAAATAAAATGCAGCACAAAGTCAAAAACTGGAGTTCAGAAGCAAAAAGACCGGGGAAAAACAAGCCAAATATGCTAAGTCCAATACATTCACATACCATCTCCCCACCTCACAAGATCACCACCCTCCCTAAAGACCTCGCTCCCTCGCCTCAACACTCACACAATTGTCTATCCCTATTCCTCTCAGCATCGGGAAGGGCTGCTCCATGTCACCAAAGATCCATGCATCACTTTTCACAAATGAAACAGGCTGCAGCAGGAAATCATGCCTTGCAGGGTGTCTGGCAAGCGGAGTTGGCTTGCCTGTATGAAGTTGTAAAAACTTCACTTTGCTTCACCAATGCAAAGTTCCCAATTTTTCTGCTGAAATGTACCCTTCGCACAGCGTATTTAAGTGACAAGATATGGCTTAGCGGAAAAGCAAGCACTGTTACAGTAAGAGCCCTGCTGCTACCATGAATTGTTGTAGAAATAGTGGTTTCTCCATCACTGACATGAGCTTTATGCTTGGAGCCAACAGGGCTGGAACTAGGCCAGCATTCATGCCCATTGACTTCTCTGATTTCCATTAATTCTAAGCCACTGACTTAGATATAATATGTGGGATAATGACCCCCTGCTGTATCTTGTTAGGATATTGTACGTCACAGAGGAGTTCTGTGACTATTTACATGAATGAGATGGAAGACAGAGTTCCTTTACATCACAGAACTCGGAGGTGACTTTTAGTGTTGTTATAATGCACAACAAGGGGTACTTTATTCCTTATAAAACATGATCACACCATCAATACTCATGATCCTGGGATGCCTTCTGTAGGAAATCTGCCTTTCCTGCTTGGTCACCCCCGATTTTATGTCTTTTCCAGGAGACTATTTTATTGCTGGGTTTTAATCTCTGCACACTCAGGTACCGCTATACAGTAGCCAGTGTATGTGCTCTGACTACAAAAACATGGAGAAATTCACTAATGCCTGATTGAGTTGCATGTTAATGTTTCTTTAGGGTCATAGTATCAGTGCAGAAATACCCCGAGGGTAAGAAAAGTTAACTGTCACCTGTGGACTGCAGCAGGTATTTTTGCCTTTGCAGCACATGCGCTGCGTAGGCGAGACCTAAAAACTGCCATTATTCATAGAGCTCACTGTCGGGTCAGTGGTGAACTCTCAGTGTGGCATGTAGAGTAAATTGGGCCTTTAGAAAGAGCTTTCTGAAAAAAATGCATCCCTTCTGAAGGCAGGCTTACCTTTGAAGAAAAGTATTATTTTCTCAAACCTCATCTAACTTTGCATGTGTCTTGTAAAGTACTGCACACTTACAGAGTTAGAAAAGTTTTAAACTATGTCTATGAATAGTACTTTATATTGGAAGGACATGCTTCCAATACAAAACCCAATGAAAAACATCAAACACATTCTCTTAGTCCAGGAATGACAGCAGCCGTGCCACATCTTTATAGATACATCTCTGTGTACCATTCACTAGCGTGATAAAATAAAAAAATGGTTTCAGGGGGGGGCGTGGCTAGCAGCCGATGATGGCGGCAGCAACCTAGAGAGGCTCCCGTAGCAAGGCGGCTTCCCGCGACAATCCGCATGCCTATCCGCTCAATATTCGTCCCAGAAGGGGTGTCCTGGGTGCGGTGACCGAACGGCGGTTGCTGGAGAAATTTGGGAGCTTTCACGCCCCAGGAAGAGGAAGAAAGACCGACCTTATCCTCCATCACAGTGCGGCCTGGTGGCACGAGTGCAGCCGCGGTGCTCTGGCCGAGCTCCATCCGGGCGGAAGTGGACCCTCCCCGGCACAGCCGACAGGAAGTACCCGCCGACGACGTAGTCCGACACCAACGACCATCCGGACTGGCGGGTTCCCTTTGAACACTCCACTCCCGACCTCAACTCTCCGGCGACGAGGCGGGGCAGTGCCTGGCAGCGGCATTCAACCACGACTGGAGTTTGAAATTACTGCGCGATAGCCGCCATCTTGCCCTGGCCTGCTGGAGCTGAGGCAGACCTGCCGCCGAAGGGGCCGACCCACCAGCAGCGATCACGGAACTGTGCCTAGCTGAACTTTCCGTCCGGACGCCTACTGCCCGGCGTCGAGCCAAATGGCGGGGAAGGGACTCCGACAAACCACCGCTCAGGCGAAACTCAGCAAATTTGCCTATGATAACCAGGCACTTTCCCAGCCTGAGCAACCCAAGTCTCTGGGCAAAGGTGCGGACAGCGACGGGGCTAAAAAGGCTACTTTGGACGATGTCCTGCGTGCCCTGGAGCAGGTTCAGGCGACCGTGGGCTCGACCGCTACCGAGATGACCCTCATACGAGCCGACCTCCAGAAAATGGGTGAAAGAGTGAAGCAAGTGGAGGTGGTGGCCAAATCACTCGTGGAAGACGTCTCCGATCTACAGGTGGCAATGGAAAAGTTGCAGGCTGACAACAAACTTTTGAAAGACAAGCTGGATGACCACGAGGGGCGCTCCAGGCGGAACAACGTCCGCATTTTGGGGGTCCCGGAATCCGAAACGAAAGGGGCCATGGACCTGTACGTGGAGGACCTCATCAAGAACCAGCTGGCCCCTAAGGGCCTCTCCAACTTCTTTACTGTTGAGCGAGCCCATAGGGTACCCGGTGGGACACCTAAACCTGGGGCTACCCCTCGTCCCATCCTGGCAAGACTTTTTAACTTTAGAGATCGAGACACAATTCTCCAAGCGGCCAGGGTGGCACCACCCATTCAGATTCAAAATTCACGCATCTCCTTCTTCCCGGACTACACGGCGGAAGTCACGCGCAGGAGGAGGACTTTCCTGGAGGTGAAGAAGACGCTCCGCGAACAGGAATTGCCGTACTCTATGCTGTTCCCGGCCCGGCTACGTGTGGTAGCCGACAAGAAGGTTTGGTTCTTCGACTCTCCGGAGGCAGCAAGAGATTGGCTGGAAGGATGGCGCACGGTGGACTGCACATCAAACCGTCGACGCAACAGGCCCGAAACCGACAGCAGGCCCGGCTCGCAGACTTCGGCTAGGAGGAGCGCGAGTGCATCCCCATCACAGCAGCGAACTGGGGCCTCCGGGGGCGAATGAGAACCGCAGGCGATGTACTGTTTGGACTTTCTCCCATAAAGATTGCTCTATCTCGTCGTTCTTGGACTCTGGCCTGGACATCCCGAGGGCGGCAAGGGGACCGCCGGCTTTGGGGGACACTCTCCCCTGACGCGCAAGTACTCTGTTTTTGGAATGGGATAAGCGCTCTGCTGAGTTGGGGTGGCGGGCAGTTGAAGGTCCGTTTAGCAGGGAGGCAGGGTGGGAAGGGGAGGGGGGGGTTGTTTCTTCTTTATGGGAAATTCGCTAAGTCGATCAAGAACTGTACAGTGTGTTTTGACTAGTATTGTGCTATTGCAGGTACTGATGATTCTTGCTGGGTGTATGATGTGTTTGATGTCTGATGATGGCGGATGAACGACTTAATGCCATGAGGGTGGATGGGACGCAGACAAGTAGCTCCGCCCTCCGGCTTCTTTCCTGGAATGTGCGGGGCCTAGGGGATAAGGTAAAACGCGGCCTAGTCCTGTCCGAAGTGAAGCGCTATAAACCAGACTTGGTACTCATGCAGGAGACTCATTTGGTGGGGGGAGCTACTAAGACCCTGGACAGGAGGGGGTATAGAATGCTCGTGCACTCCGAATTTTCCACTGGCTCTAGGGGCACAGGTATACTGATCAAAAGATCCTCCCACTTCATCACGCTCCGCACTAAAACCGACAATCAGGGATGCTTTGCGGCGGTGGTGGGGCAGTGGGACGGTCGCCCGTTAACGGTGCTCTCAGTGTATATCCCGCCTTCCCTACACTCGGTGATGCTTCCGGCCCTGGGCGACTTCTTGCTGTCCCTCCCGGACGGCGACATGCTCTTGGGTGGAGACTTCAACGCAACTGTAGACCCGCAGCTTGACAGGTTTCCGGTGGCCGCTCCGCCGGGGGGTCCCTCCCGGTTTCAGCGGTTCCTAGAGGCACTGGGGCTGATCGATGTTTGGCGCCATGTTCACCCCCTGATAAAACAATACACGTTTCACTCCACAGTCCACAACAGTCTGTCCCGCATTGATTACTTCCTAGCGTTGGGGGACGGGATACAGCGAGTAGATGAGGTAGGCATACACCCTCGTGGCATCTCCGACCACTCACCATTGACCCTCACCATTACCTCACGGACACGCTCCCGTCGCCGCATGTACCCCATTCAGGCCTCCTACCTTAGGGTCCCGAAAGTCAGGAGGGCCCTTCGGAGGGCCACAGAGCAGTATTTCATTGAAAACGAACCCACCGCGGCTTCTGCTGAGATTCTCTGGGAGGCCTATAAAACAGTACTGCGGGGACAAGCTATAGGCTCAATAGCTGCGCATAAGAAGGACCGAACAGCTGAGCACGCTGCTCTCGAGCTCCGACTGCGCGACGCCACAACCGCCCACGAAGCTGACCCCACAGAAGACACGACACACACTCTTACCATCCACCAGCAGTTATACACTGACCATGCACGCCTCACGGTACAGGGGCATATCACTGAGACACAGAATCGGGTGTACGATGTGGGAGACAAGGCGGGGAAGATGCTGGCCTGGCTTGATAAGAGAGGGGGTAGCTCTAGGGGGATTCAACAGGTGAGGGACGAACATGGCACGATGCTAACTGACCCCGATCAGGTGGTGGAGGCGCTTGCGTCCCACTTCGAAAAGGTGTACACTCCCGAAAGAGAGGTTACCGTAATTGCGGCCCAATGTGCACTGAGCGACATAGATATTCCGTCGCTGCGGCCGGAGGCCGCGGCCGACCTGGAAGCGGCGTTGACTGCCGACGAACTTCGGTTGGCCGTAGGGGCGCTCAAACCCGGTAAGGCACTTGGGCCGAACGGCATTTCGATCGAGTGGTTCCAGGCACGCACTGACGACCTTTGTCCCCACCTACTTAAGATGTACGTAGAATGTCGTGAAAAGGGCCAGCTCCCACTGGATCAGCGGACGGCCACGATTGTGGCTATACCAAAGCCTGGCAAGCCTCCAGAAGAGTGCGTATCCTACCGCCCCATCTCGCTGCTGAATGCAGAGAGCAAAATTTTGGCGAAGCTCCTGGCCAACCGCTTATTGCCCCATCTGTCCGACCTTATCCACCCAGATCAATCGGGGTTCATGCCTCACAGAAACACCGCACTAAATCTTAGAAGGGTACACGGGGTGCTGGCAAGGGCGGACCAACTTAGCGATAGTGCAGTTATACTGGCCCTGGACGCGAAGATGGCTTTTGACCTTGTGGAGTGGACTTACCTCTTTGAAGTCCTGTCCCATATGGGCTTCGGCCCGAACTTTATCTCATGGGTGAAGCTTCTTTACACAGCGCCAGTGGCACATGTGGTGGCAAATGGCCACATATCACGCACGTTCCCGCTTGGCCGTGGCACCCGACAGGGCTGCCCTCTCTCTCCCCTGCTTTTTGCGCTTACCCTGGAGCCTTTGGCTATTCGCATACGACAAACTCCCTTGCTCAAGGGAATTCAATGGAGGGAGGGATGGGAGGACCGCTTGTCCCTCTATGCGGACGAAATGCTGGTGTATCTAACGGATCCCGAGCGCGGCGTCCCGGCCCTTTTGCGCCTGTGCAACGAACATGGTGAGGTTTCCGGCTACACTATAAACTGGAACAAGTCGGAGTTATATGTGCTGGCAGGGAGCACCCCGACACTCGGGCCAGACTGCCCTCTGCGTCTGGCCGGCTCCTCCTTTAAATACTTAGGTATCTATGTCACGAGTGACCCCTCCGAACACAAACGACTAAACCTCATGCCACCACTGGAACGTCTCAAACAAGACGCAGACTTCTGGGCTGGGTTGCCGTTGACGATGCTGGGGAAAGCTGCTTTGTAGAAGATGAAATCACTGCCCCGCTTTCTGTACATCCTGGATAACACACTGTTCCCGGTGGCAGCGGGATATTTCAGGAGGGTTGCAGCGGTGGTTTCCGGGCTGTTGTGGGGCAATCGCCCTGCACGTATAGCCCAAGCTAAACTCTGCAGGGGCTGGTATGAGGGCGGCATTGCACTTCCCAACTTGCACTTATACTACTGGGCAGCACAACTCAGGCCCATCAACCAATGGCTGCATGCTCCACAATCTGACCCGGCGTTCCAAGCGGACAGGGCACAATTAGGCACTAATAACATACTTGCCCCGCTTTACGATCCAAGGAAGCGGAGACTGCTCATAGGCCCCACCAGACTCACTGTAGACACCTGGCATGCGGCGACTGCTGCGCTAGGATGGAAAGGTACGATTACTAAGCTCACCCCGCTCTGGGACACACGCGCTTTGGGAAGTTTAAGGAACAGCAAGGGGTTTTCACGCTGGCATCTCCACGGTGGGGGACATGTGGGAGCAGGGAGCTGTCATCTCATTTACCCGCCTGAGAGAACTGTATGACCTCGGACCGCACGAGTCATACCGATATGTGCAGATCCGCCATGCCCTGCTCTCCGCCATCCCTGCTGGATCGACTATCCCTGAGTCCTCCCCGCTGGAGGATCGCCTCCTGACTGATTTCATGGTGGAGAGAGCGACGTCCCTGACATACCGTAAGCTCCTAAATAATTCACCAGATCCTCTAACACCCCTTAAGGACAGATGGGAGCGTGAGGTAGGCGCCCTAGATGAATACGAATGGAATGAGGCTCTAGCTTCTCCCAAAGAAGCGGGCATATCGGCCAGAATGAGGCTGGTTCAGCTAAAAGTCCTTCATAGGGTATACTTCACGAGGACACTGCTACACCACATCCACAGAGCTCCACACCCCTTTTGCTTGCGTGGTTGCGGGGATGAGGGTACCTTCTTCCACACCTTCTGGGACTGCCCGCGCATACAAAACTACTGGCGCCAGGTTTTGCGTACCATATCGCAGGTGCTGGAGGTCTCGGTCCTTACGGAGCCACGGCGGTGTCTCCTCAATGTATGGGAACCAACAGACCTGTCGCGGCATGGCCGCCTCTGGGTGACACTAGGCATGATGGTGGCGAAGCGGGACATTGCGCAGCGTTGGGGGGCGGCAGACCTTCCGACAACATCACAGTGGTGCATGAACATGGATAGAACGATGGTCACTGAAAGGGCGGTGTACTTAAGCCGGGCCTGTCCGGGCAAATGGAACAAAGTCTGGTCCCCATGGAACGCCTACCGGGGTGACATCTGCGATCCTCTACCGGAGGATGATCCACTAGACTCAGATGAGGATGAGGGGATGGAATGAACGGGGTTGATTGCGGGGGGAGGTCCTACGGGAGGGGTGTGGAGGGGTGGTAGTTTCTTCCCACCCCACTTTGATTCCTGGATAACACGACACTATATCCTATCCTCGGACTGCTTCTGTACCTATCCTGCAATGTACATTGTCAATGATCGTACTGTGATTTCCCGATGTTCTGTTGTTCTTTTTGTTATTTTAGAAAAAAAAAGAAAATGAAACCTCATTTATTCCTTATGATAACTGTGCTGACGTCCTTCATCCTTCCATGTGGCATGCCTTCACTCAAATGACTTTTTCAATATATGAACTCTACTTCCACAAGGCTGTCCTTGCAATTTTCCTCTTTTGTTTAGCGGCCGGCCCCTCGGGGTTGTAGGCGGCATGCTGTGTAACTTTATGAAGGTACAATAAAGGTTTTAAAAAAAAAACAACAAAAAAAAAAAATGTTTCAGGCCTAACCTGCGTAGCATCTCCACTGAAATCTAAAACCTGAAGTGTTAGCTGTCACAATAACCCTGACTAGTCCAACACGAGAGCAAGATGAAGATAACATACCAAGTGGCAAACAACTACATCCTCTCCTGTAGATATATGCAGGATGAGCTTTATGTTAACAATAGTGCCACATCTTTGTAGATAAATCTCTGTACTGCTGCCTCCCCTTCATGCAACATACCGTAGTAATTAGTTTGTTTTTACTATTGTAGCACTGTGGTGGGTCATTTCTAAGTCAATCGTGCCCAAAGTGATCGAAAGAGGAGACTATGGGGCATATTAATAAGAAGGGCGTTAAAATTATCGCTGCTTTAGCGTCAAGAAACTTCTGCTAAAGTGGTGATAATGGGCTGGATAATATGTCCTTGAGAATTCCCATAGAAGCCCAGGTTATCGCCAGAACCTGGGCTTCTATGGGAATTCACAAGGGCATATTATCAAGCCCATTATCACCGCTTTAGCGGCAGTTTCCTACGGCTAAAGCGGCGACAATTTTAACGCCGTTTCTTGATAATATGCCCCTAACTGATTAAGAAATATCCAAGAGCAAGGGACAAAGGGTCTGTAGATTAGTGAAATCTAACATGCACATCTGAAGGCAAGATGGCGGTTTAATGCAAAAATGGTGTGGTAGATCCTTCCAGTCTTAGGGCCCGATGTAGGTCGGTCGGTAACGGCCGAAAATCGGAATTTTCGGCCGTTACCGATCGGTAAAAAGGTGAATGGTATGTAGGGGGCATTATTTTACAGAATCGGTAAAATTACCGAATCGGTAATTTTACTGATTCGGTAAAATAAAATATCGGTAAGTTTACCGATTATGAACCACCCATATGTAGGTGGGACTCTTCAGAGTCCCAGGAGCCCTAACGAATCGGTATTTTACCATCAAATCCAATTTGATGGTAAAATACCGATTCCGGTGTGCATGCACATGTGTGCATGCACACCTATGCCATGTGTCAGGCAGACCTGCCCTTAGGGCATGTATGCCTGCCACATGGCACCCGAGCCTGTTTTGGGGGTGCCAGAGGGTGTCAAAGTGACACCCCCTGCACCCTTGTGTAAATCGGTATTTACCGATTCGGTAAATACCGAAATAATCCGATTCGGTATTCCAGCACATCTGGAATACCTACATGTCGACACCATTGATTTACCGATTTTCAATTACCGAATCGGTAAAATTCGGTCATTTAAAATCGGTAAATCAATTCTACCTACATCTAGCCCCTAATGTCCAAAGATCCTGAATGCACCACCACCGGACAAAGAGAGACTTATGTAGAAGATTAGAATTGGAGAGACGAGTGATCCCTCAACAGAGAAGGTGAGCTTACTTAAATAGAGAATCATAAATGTAGCAAATAGAATTAGAGTGTGAGTAGATGTCAGGAATAATCTGGAAATCTTAACGTTTCTTCACAGTTGTCCCTGCAATGTTCAAGGTATATTTCTCCATTATCAGTTCTTCATAATGTCTTCTTCGTAAAGAGATGCATTCACTTAATTCGCTGGCAGTCCCCTAAGTGTTGCCCTTATCACAGAAAATTGGCAGTAATCCCTTAGACAATAAACTAGTTTGACAGCAGCATTCTGAGCATCACAAGACATGAGTTGAGGGGAAGGTCTGTCTCATGCCAATGCAGCTGCCTTACCAAGAATCCCTGTACCTATGGCATGCTCTTTGAATTCCCCTGTTTCTCTGGACATGTTTCTTTGATCTGAACACGAGATGTGGTAAAACCGAGGCCACAAGCCACCTGTTTGCAACACAAATGTCAGGTGAACCCTGGAAGGGGGTTTAACAAGTGAAAAAGACCCATTTCTCTTAAGAAAACACAGTGTGTCGTTATATCAATACATGCTTAGTCAAGAAAAATAAAATGCATGTTTACGTAAGGGCTGCTGCTTTTGTAATTTTCAAGGTGGGATATATTTATCTGGAGCCAAGGACGTAGCTTGGTCAACAAGATTGGGGAGGGGGTGGGGGTGGAGGGGGGGGGCGGGGTATGAGCTTTAGATTTCCCAGCAATCACGCAGGCACATAGCGGTCTGTTTACCAAATTCTCATGCAGGATAGCAGCCAACAATGCTGTGCTGCATGAGAAGGAAAGCAGGAGAGAACCATATTCTGCAGCTCTTTCTAGCATCGCCACTCAATCAACCAGCCATGCACCACGCACACACCTTTTCACCATAGTGAAGAGTGTCTGTGTGAGTCAAGCATATGTTGTGTATTAGAAGGGTAACCCTCTAGTACAAAATACAATGCTTAGACTAACTTTAACACTTGCTCGCATTTGTATGTCCACTGTACAGTGCAGCACACATGCAAAGTCGGAAAAGAAAAGAGAAATAAAAACATTTCTCTGTGATAGTGCCTATTTGAAATGGCCATTATTTTTTTACACAAAACTATTTTTTTTTAACAAATAGAGTTTTGTGACGAAAACCATGGTTGGTTCCATGGGAATGCCCATGCACCACCCATGGAATGCCCGCTTGGCACAAAGTGATGCAATGCAGTTCTATACCGCTGCTTTGCATTTCTTTCAAGGGAATTTCCAGCGCTTGAAAGTAAATTGGGAAAGAAAGATTTTGCATTGATTTGTGTCACTTTTGTGATGCAAACACAGCACAAAATTAGACCCTAAAATGTTCATATAAGTTATATAACATGCAAGGGCCATGAGAGGGGCATACGAGACAGTGGAAAGGGATATGGATTGCTAGGGGTACTAAGTGAGAAAACACATTATTTTGTGAAATTTCCAATATTGTTTTCATTCTCTTTCCAAACCGAGAGAGGGAGAGTGTGTGTGTTCATTTTTAGTCTGTGTGAGTAAAAATTCCTAGAGAAATCTGACAGACACCTCATCATAACCAACTGAAAGCACCTGTACCCTACTATGTATCACAAAATATATTTATTATGTGGTGTAACAGCTCAAACGCCACCCCCGGAAGCTACACCCCTGTCTGCAACCTTTTTAATAAACAAATCAGTTGTATGTTTTCGAACCCCAAAGAGAGTTAAAGCTCAGCTATTCATACTCTCCCCCATTCTCAACTCCTTGACAGATGCCCACCTGCAGCATTTTCTCTCGTGAGCTGTTATTCAAGAGTTAGCATTGTCTTTATTTTCTCTGTGCATACATATGGTGCATTCTCTGACATAAAGAGTACAGCTACTTACCTTGGCCATAGCATCATTCAAGTGGAAGTTCACAGTCTTTTATCGGAAGTGATTGACAGAGCTGCACAATTTGCTCTACTAGTCTTCAGTTCCCAAGAACCTTTGTTGGAGTACAACTGGGACCGCATACTAGGTTTCTGGAGGCGGCGTGTTAATTACAGCCCACAGAATCAATGTTACCAAGGGTTCAGTGTTAACACGTATTGGTTGAGCCCTGAGCCTCCCCTGAGTAAAGAAGAATTAAAGGGAATGTTTTTATTCCCGGTTCAATTCAACCTGTCATTGACCATTTTCCCCCTGAAATTTCCTCAGAGGTTTTAGAGTCTTTCAGAATCATCACTCCCACTGGGCTATCAGGTGGACTGTTACCACTCAGCGACAAAATTATGTTCCCTAATACAGGTCTCAACCTTTGAGCACAGTCCCAATCCTGCCTTCCCATACTTGCCATGACTCCCTCAAAAACAATACCTCAATAGAATTAAATTCAGTTTCATTAAGATTTAGATCTACAACAAAATCCTCATCACTGATTGTACAAAAATATTGAAAACTTAAAAATAAAATGAAAACAATTGAAAACACATCATTTCTAGGTCTGGGCGGTGAACTCCGCTTCGCTCGCGGAGTTTGCAGAGTTTTCTGCACTCTGCGTTATGCAGAGTTCCCCAAAATTTTGCTTCGCATTGCGTAGCTGAGTTTTTCTCCTCTCTCTCGTTCGTCAACATCAAGTTCCCGGCGAGATTTCTCATCTCGGGCGGTCTGATCTCTCATTGCGAGTGGTCAAGTATGCAACAAGAATAGCGATTTCCTAATTGAGCTTTTTCGTGGATTGCAATTCAGAAAGTGGGATTTATACGGACTCTATCAGAAACCCATGGCTCTCAATTCACTAATCAGTTACAATAGTTTTCATCCATGGGCATTATGGGATAATCTTCTAGTGGGCCAGTTTCTAAGGCTCAGGAGAAACTGTGCAGAAGTTATAAAATATAAAGAACATGCAGCCAATCTAAGTGAAAATACCCTAAAGACTTGATTCTTAGAGCAGCCAAGCGGGCCGGCAATAACAATAGGGAGGCCCTTTTAGAAACTTTCTCTAAACCTAAATCAGTGAGATGTGCCTGTATGAACACATTTAGCCACCTCACAAACATTGTGAAGAAGGCAATCAACAGCAACGCGCACATCTTGATTATAGGAGACAAAGTTTGTTAGAAACCTATATTTGCATTAAATTGTAGCAACAACATCAGACATCTGTTGGTCCACACTAGACCACCATGCATGAGACAAAATGAAGTTCAACAACCATTGTGGTCAGGAAACCATGTTCAAGGCAATTTTCCGTGTGGATCATGCGCTGTCTGCGATCTGACCTAGCATACAACACAGTCTTGGTCTTAAGATGCCATAGGTACTACACAGCCACATAAACTGCAATTCATGGGGGGTCATCTATCGAAATAAATGTTACGGCGGTTTATTATATGTGGGTATGACTCAGTAGCTCAATGAGATGTAAAAAATTAAACATGAAATTGACAAGACACGTTTTAGAGAGTGGACAAACAGAAAATGACATCAATTGGGTTGTGCTTGGCAGACCATATTTTCTACCCAAATGGGCCAATTGGACACAATACTTTTTCAGAGAGAACAGCGGTGGGTCTTTAGACTTAGAAGTCACCTGGAGGGCCTTAGTGATGACCTTTCTTGGTCCTACCTTTTAAATGACCCCTAAATGTGCAGCAAATAGGTTTTCAGTTGTGTATACATGATGGGACTTTGAAAGACCTATTATATCTCCACAACATCACAACAGTGAAGTTGTTAGTTAGAAGCTCTCTCTGTTCCAACATTTGCACAACATCTATGAATACAACATTAAAGTATGAGGGCTTTCCTGTGATATGAGTGTTGGTGCTAGTTTACCTCAAATTCCAAGTAATGGAACATTAAAACTTTCAAAAATATACATATGGAGTAGCACAAGATCATCAGGCCCTTGCCACCCCTTTTTTCCCATTCACTTTTTTCCCATTTACTCATTGTTCCTCACGTGGAGCCCAATTCACAGAACTAACTTAAGACAAAATCGTAAACTTACTACCATTTTGGTATTCACAGAAGTTAGGAGTCCTAACTTTAGGACTCTTAAATGCCTTCTGTGAATACCAAAAGTCTTAAAGTTAGGATTTTTCCCAATTTAGGAGTAGTAAAGTTAGAACTCCAAATTTTAGGACTCCTAAATTCCTTTTTTGAATACCAAAAGTCTTAAAGTTAGGATTTTTCTCAGTTTAGGAGTAGTAAAGTTAGGGCTCAAATGCCTTCTGTGAATACCGAAAGTCTTAAAGTTAGGATTTTTCTAACTTTACTACTCCTAAACTGGGAAAAATCCTAACTTTAAGACTTTCGGTATTCACAGAAGGCATTTAGGAGTTCTAAAGTTAGGACTCCTAACTTTCGTGAATACCAAAATGAGTCAGTGCCTTCTGTGAATACCAAAATGAGTAAGTGCCTTCTGTGAATACCAAAATGGTAGTACGTTTAGGATTTTGTCTTAAGTTAGTTTTGTGAATTGGGCCCATATACATTATTCTTTTGTGGTTTTAAATAATGAATACAAAGTCATTTTTCAGACCGCGCTGTTCTTATGAATTCAACGAACAACAGCAACTACATTACCCATGATTCCTGGTTGCAGTTCCGGGTTACACAAGCAACTCATTTTAAATAGATCCAGTTGCTCTCTTCTGCATCCAGACAGCCCCACATACAGAATGGGACACAGAAGCAGACAAGGTATTTCGTTTTAACTCATGTTATATCATATGAAGCAAGGCTGCTACATTCTTTGACACTACATATTGCATACAAGGCAGCGGCATTGTTTAAAAAGGCTCTTGTTTGAAAGTTGCACCATTAAGCGTGTGTTACGATATAATTTACTGTGAGGTGGCAAAATAACTTTAGGACACCATTTTTGGACACTGTACTCAATACTCCCATGTGGTCTCTACATGGTTTGAATACATTCCTCTGTGTGCCATGCACAACATTTTGTTTGGATATTGTGGATGAGAGACACTTACCCAATGTGCTCATGTGAGTGCATGGTGTACTACGCAATAACAGTTCAACACAATACATGCATAGTTCACATTGGGACTTGAAATATTCTCCCTAATTCTGTGGAGGGACCAGGCTGTTCATATAGTAATGCCTTCCCTTGTCTGTCTATCCAGGAAGAGGCATCTTGATAAGGAGGGGTATAAGGAGCATACTATTACCTCTACTAAGTTAGATCAAGAAGATTACATCCCTTATAACTCATTTGAAAATTAGGACAAGTGTTCACAATATTTAAAAATATTTAAAAATATTTCTAAATGTATTTGGGTGGGGACTGATGACAATGAGCGGAGATCTTTAGACATGCTCAGGGTAAGAGTAACTGCATGATCTTTTCTCCTACGTTACCCTTTTATTTGAGTGCTGGCCCTTTGGTGACGGACACTGTTGACACAGATACACCACTGTAAAAGGAAAGACTGTTGCATGAGTAATTGCTGTTCATTTATTTTTCAGTATTATAGGTGTACTCTACTGCATTGATGGGGCCAAGCAAAAAAACACCAAGTCGAATGTATGGCTGGTAAAAAAACGTAAATACACAATAGCAGAGTAATCTATGTCGTTCGGTCCTGACAAATGCCTTTGAACTTTATTGAGTCATTCTTGGCAGAAACATGTTGATCACATAAGATAGGGTAGTTCCTGTCCACTCTATTCAGTGGGGACACAAGAATAAAGGACAATTTTCTCCCATCACAAGATTGAGGTCAATTGTTCTTTTTCTATTACACCAATACCACCAAGAATTACATATAGTGTGTTTGTAGGTTAACAGTCTTGCCAATCCCAAACCTTCCTTTTTGATACATATAAGTCAACCCTAAGGTAGGCCCTGGACAACCCACGGGCAGGGTGCAGTGTATTGTGGGACTGAGATGGACTGGACCTGCATCTCTCCAACCCAGTACCAAAGTGACTCTATGGGCTTTCTGGCTTGACTCCTGTTTGAAGTTTCAGGGACATCAAAGACTTCCAACCTCCCACCTACAGCACCTGGACTCTGCCAGCTACGAGACTTGCCCTGCCCAGTGGTGCCAATCCAGTCCTGGGCCCTTGGAAGAGGGTAGAGAGTTCTGCAACTACCAAAATCCACGTATCACCATAATTTTGCTGCTTGAAACCAGCGCATCTCCATCGATGCCAAAGTATTATCGCTGCTGCAATGATCGAGACCATCATATCTCCATCGAAACCAATTCATCGCTGTTGCAAGGATCAAGGATATTGTATTGCCTAACACGAAGCACAGGTTAATTTAGGGTGTGTTTGTGACTTACACCGACTAGGATTGTTGTTCCTACTTGGACAAGGTGCATACCTCTGCGAAACAGAAACACAATTTCTAAAACTAATCTTAGAACGATAAAAGGAATTATCATTTATGCTACCAGTAACAATATCTTAACCTTAACGCAATGTAACACATGGATGATGAATGGCACTTTAAAATCCCTCCACAATTCAGGCAAACAAACACAACACATAGTTATTATTATTATTATTATTACATTTATTAAGCGCACAGCTACCCGGAGGTTTCCCGGCGCTAAAGCAAACTGAACGGTGAAGAGAGGGAGGGACATTAGTTGTTAAAAAGCCATGTTTTTATTCCTTTACGGAATTTCAGAAAGCACGATTCCGTGCGCAAGGGTTGAGGAAGAGAGTTCCATAAGGATGGGGCCAACAGGGCAAACGAGCGGCCACCCATTTTGGCTCTGTTGATGCGTGGAATTTTAAATTTGTTTTGTGACGAGGACCTGAGTGTACGGGGGGGAACATATTGTTGGACTAAAGCAGCAAGATAACGCGGGGCTCTATCAGTCATGATTTTATGCATGTAGCAGAGTGCTTTAAAATGCACTCTGCTTTCAATGCGCAGCCAATGCAGGTTACGCCTGTGATGAGTGACCGATGATCTTGCGGGAAGGTGGCAAATCAGACGAACTGCCATATTTTGAACCACTTGGTATTTCCTGGTTACCTCTTTGGCAGTACCTAAGAGCAGAATGTTCCCATAGTCCAGGCGTGAGATGACAAGGGCCTGGACAACAGTCCTCAAAGTGTCTGTAGGCAGCATCCAAGTGATCTTTCTCAGCCACCTGATGATGGTAGTACAGGTGGCCGCAACTTTCACAACATGATGTTTGAAAGTGAGTTGGTTATCGAAGATCACACCGAGGTTGCGCGCAGACACTGAAGGAATGGGTAAGGGACCCATCTCCGGAGGCCAATGGTGAGGGCCCCAGAGAGAGGTGTCTGGTCCAAACAGGAGCAGCTCTGTTTTGTCCCCGTTGAGCTTCAGTTTGTGCTTCAACATCCAGTCCGATATATGCTTTAATCCAATTTGGAGAGAGGATGAAGGGAGGTTTTTGTTAGTGGAAAGTGAGTAGATGACCTGCGTGTCATCAGCGTAGGAGTAGATTGTGAGACCAGCCTGTTCTGCCAAGAACGCAAGAGGCCTTACGTACAGGTTAAAGAAAAGGGGGCTGAGGATAGAACCCTGGGGAACACCGTGAGAAGAGGGAAAGGTGGAAGATACAGAGGTAGAAGAAAAAAACCTGAAACGTGCGATCAGACAAAAAGTTAGCAATCCAGGCCAGGGCGGTACCACCAACACCAACTGCCTCCAAGGTGGATAATAAGATGGAATGGGAGACGGTGTCAAAAGCGGCACTCAAATCAAGCAAGATGAGTGCCACCGTCTCACCATTATCCACTTGGCGCCTGATGGTTTCTGACACGCCAAGGAGAGTAGTTTCTGTGGAGAAACCAGCCCTGAAACCGGACTGGGATCCATGGAGAAAATTGGAGGATTCAACAAAAGAACTAAGTAAGGAATTGACATGTTTCTCCAAAATCTTGGAGAAACAGGAAAGCAAAGAAATAGGGCGAAAGTTGGAAGGATTATTCGGATCAGCATTGGCCTTCTTTAATAGTGGTACCACCATTGCATGCTTCCATTCATTCGGAACAGTCGCTTCTACCAATGAGGCGTTGAGGACATCCAAAATAATGTGGAGAGGAACTGGGTCGAGGGAACCCAGAACTTGAGGGGGGAGAGGGTCAAGGGGAGAACCCGATTTGATGTCCTGAAGGTATTTTTTAAAAAGCGCAGGGGAAATAAGATCCCAGGAAAGCAATGGGGGAGTGGTAGGCAAAGAACAAGGAGGAGTAACCAGGGGCGCAACAAGGGTAGGGGTAGCAGAAGTGGAATTAAAAATGGCATAGATTTTGTCTATTTTTTCCCGGAAAAAATTAGCTAGAGCATTACACTGTACAGTGTCTAAGCATGGGTCTTTCGGAACTGAGGAAGCACCAGAGAGCTCCTTAACAATTTTAAACAGGGCCTTGGGCCTGTTTTGAGCCGTGAGTATGGTGTTGTTGGCAAAGTTAGCTCTAGCAGTGTCACATGCCGCATGGTAGGATTTAAGAGCGGATCTATAATTAGCTTTGTGCTCGGGGTTATACTTTGCACGCCAAATACGTTCAAGTTTCTTGCAATTGGATTTTTCCAGGCGTAAAGAGTCATTGAACCAGGGCGCCGGGGGGTGGTGAATTTGAGTTTTATTTTTTTGGGTAGGTAAGCAGGAATCCAAGGCTGTGGTTAACCATGATGTAATTGTGGGTAGCTCTTTGATCGTTGTATTAGAACCTGACGGGATAGAGTTAATGTCAAAATACAAATACCCCACTAGTGTATACACTGTCCCAGCACAAAGAAAGTGCAACTTGCAATGAAATGCTACTACAGCTGAAACAACAAACTAATAACTACAACTCATAAAAGTATTCAGACATTTGGAGCAGGCAATGATCTTTTCCATCCACTGAAACCTTATCATTGCATTTCAGGAGTTCTACTATTACTTAAACCAGTGTATATGGAAGCACCTAAACAAATTCAACCTTAGCATAGAATATGGGACTAAACTGGAGCCTATTTGATTAAAATAAAAAAGCTAATAACTTTAGAATATGCCCCTCTAACGGAAGTCACTAAACATGATATGCTAAATGAATCTTATTACCAGCAAAATAAAACAACATTAGCTCGACTAATAGGTTAAATACTTGGTCTGGTCTCCTGAACTGATTAGGCCATTGATTCCAACCCAAGTGTCCCAATCATTGGTAGAATGTCTATGACAGCAACATGTCCCAAGTAGGAAAAAAAATAACGCAGTGGAAGGATTGCACAATTCCTTCCACAGAACACTTAGAAGAAGCCACCCTACACTCTGTCAGCTCCAATAAATAATTTTAAAAAGAACAAACTACAAGGGACAATGAGAATAATGGATAACTTCCTAACCCAACTAAAACTTAAACTCTTCAAGCAAACTAAACAAATGCACAAACTGCTAGTATGCAAATAAAGACAACTTAACCTCCCAAAGTCCCAAACACTCACATTTTAGGAATATATATTTATAAATATTATTTAAACTATTTTAAAATACTAATCTGAATGAAAACACAAAATTCAAAAGAAAAACAATTCAGATTGACTATTAAAGTGCACTATAATAAATATTTAAAAAATAAAAGAATATAGCCATCAAAAAATCAAAATATTTTTAAATAAACAACACTCTCTACCACTTATAACAATTTGCTAACACTAAAAAAATCATGTTAATATACAATAAATGAAACCAATTAAGATTAAAAAAATGAAAGCATTGCCTACCCAATAACATAAGTAATATCAAAATATACACTACAACAACACTTATTATTTTATAGCAGAAGTCCTGGTCATAAAAATCACAATTTAAAAGACACTCCCTCCAAGAAAATCGACAAAATAGATCCACAAAAGTGCGAAAATAAACCAGAGAGAAAAATGGAACATCTAATTTGACTCCAATAATCTGAAGAATCCATCCAAAATCCAAACAAATAACTAAATGCACCAGAAAAACTGAAAAGTCAAGGAAACAGTAGCAACAAAGGGTTAAACAAATAACCAACTCTTTTTCCTGAAAAAAGTTCATTGAGGTTACAAATAAGTACCTGCAAAGGAAACAAACATATACAGCCAATTAAACCCCTTGCAACCCTATTACAACATAAAGAAAAATAAAAGTATTAAAAATAGAGTTAAAAACATAAAGCACACAAACAAAATACACATAAACATTACATTTTACCATAAGGCCTACTGCAATACCATAAATGAACACATGCTATATGAAGGACCTGATTACGAGTTTGGCAGTCAGACTGCCCGAGAACCGCATCCACGTCATCAACACCACTGCATCACCAGAGATGCACCGCCCGCTTTCTGTATTACGAGTTTTACTGTCAGAAACACCGACCTCTGCCTCAGTCCACTTGGCAGGATTGTGGCAGTCTGAAATGTTGGTGGTGCATTTGCTGCTGCCACCAGGGCCACAATCCACCCGCCGAGCGTATTACAACTACACAGTCGTATACCATCGTACTAGCGGTCTCTCAACAGTGCTCAGCAAACGGCGGTAACAAAAAACTACACACCTGATGCTCTTTGGCAAGTGAACACACCTGCAAATCACGCTATAAAACACACCCCATCCCTGACCACAATACTTTGCTCCCGTAAGCTGGGAACAACTTTTAACAATGTTAAACATTTCTCTTGACAAATTATATTCTGACACAATTTTGTGAGTATCAAACACTGGTTCGGCATGGCATATCGGCATATGATATTCTCTGATGGTGAGTTATTTCTGAACTTTCTCTTCAGGAGAAAAATAGGCATGCCCCCGCATTCCAATATTTAAGATTTGCCTGCCAACAGCACATATGCTGTTGCTGCAAGGGGTATTGTTTACTGTAAAGGGCTTGGAAACCCGTTCAATACTTGTTATTCATTGTCATCATTATCACTCTATTTTGCTGCTTTCTAATTGGCCAGCATATGCCGGTCATCACTTTCTTTTCTTTCTGTGGAGCAAGGACCGAGCACAGATTCATTCATCTTAATTAGTGAGCATCTCCTTGCGCTGTGATTGAATTACTATATATTCCTACCATTCCAGCCCCCTTGTCCATGGTGCTTCTTTCCCCTTGCAGCCACCCCTTCTCTGTGTTGCTTCTTCTCTTACCACCCCCTGCCCGAACGCCTGAGAGAGTCGTTACAGAGCTCCCCAATTTTTTTATCTGGAATATCATTTGTTTAAAGTGATGGACAGTCTGTTCTGTTCTCCTCTTGTCAAAATAAGTTGATTAATATTTACTATCAGTCTCTCCTATAATTGAGTACTGAACATGTCTGCTACTCCTGTTTGGAAAAGGCTATTAACATTTGTAACTCCACAACAATGCAGCTACCTAGCTCCATCTCTTTAATCCCCAACCAGTGCCATATATGTTGCTCCCTCACCCACTTGCCCCTAAAGCTCTAAAATCCATGTATTTGTTAACAAACCGGTTCTCACATAAGAGTTGCACCTACTAACAAGCTTCAGCATTGGATCATAGGCATAAGGTGGTTATACAGATCATAGGTCAAGATAATTTTGTAACATATTGTATTAGAATTTCATTTATATAGTACAAGGTTTTGAAGCGCTATTGGGCAATACAGTGGAAACTTACGCAACTTTCCAGACCACACAATGGCACTCCACTTCACACGACACCACACAATACAACTCCACTCCATGCCATTCAATGTAACTCCACTCTACTCCACACAATGCCACTCTAATTCATGCCTTCTGGTACCTCTGCACCACACACCACACACCACACATTACCACTACACACCACACAATGCCACTCCAATCCACACAATGCCAATCTTCTCCATTCAATGCCACTTCTCATGCACGATGTTTTTCCACTCAAAGTCACATAATGCCAATCCACTCCATGTCACACAATGCTACTCCATTCCACACAATGACATTCCACTCCAGCCACACCACACAATGCCACTCCACTCCCTGCAATGCATTGCAAAATGACTACATTTAACTTCCCCACAATGCCACAGCACTCCATGTCACACAATGCCACTCGGCTCCACACCATGTAACACACTGTCACTCCATTACACATCCCTCCATGCAATTCTACTCCACAACAGATAATGCCACTCCACACCACACCATGCCAATCCACTCCACTTCACTCCACATCACACAATGGCTCTCAACACCACATAATGCCACTCTGTTCCACACAATGGCAATCTACTCCACTCCATGCCACACGATGGCACTTCACTCAACACCACACAATGCCACTCCACACCGTACAATGCCACTCTACTCCATGCCACACAATGCTACTCCACACCACACACTCCATGCAACACAATACCACTCCACACCACAAAATGCCCCTTCACTCAATTCCACACAATGCCAATCCACTCCATGCTTCCCAATTCCACTACACTACATGTAACACAATGTCACTTCACTCCACTCCACATAATGCCACTCCACTCCATGCCACACATTGCCACTCCACTAAGCATGGGCGAATTTTGCGAATCTCGCGTTCGCGAATTTTGCGTATTTGCAAACTCGCAATCCGCAAAATCCGCGAATTCCCGCGAATTTGCGGATTTTTTTTTTTGTGTTCGCCCGTGTTTCTGCCAGTTCGCGAGGGTTTTTACAATTTCGCAATTTGCGAACTTACCTGTCGGGTCGCAAGTTTTGCGAACTTGTTGTTTCTACGTGTCCAGCCTGTTTGGGACACTCTTCTTCATCACTGCCACTCTCTGTCACCACTGCCACTCTCTGACTACTCATGCCACCCTCTGGCCCACCCATGCCACCCTCTGTTTCATCACCACACCCTCTGGTTGTCCAGTGTACATTATTTTCGGCAAAGCAAAGCACACCTTCCCTGCCTCAAGTGACCTGAATTAATTTGGGGCTGATTAATGTGTCACAGAATATTTTTTTAGCTGGCACCTGCTTCCTTAGTGCGCCCTGATTAGTGATCTTTTGCACTTGCTAAGTGCTTTCATTGTTGCAAAATTAGTTACAACACCTGCCCTGCCCCAACTGACAATAATGAATTAGGGGCTGATTAATGGATTTTAACTTCCAGCCTGGCTCCTGCTTGTCTCCCTTAGCTGTAATTCAGGACCTTTGTGGCATATGTGTAACTATTCTGAGGTTCAGAGCAGGGTCACATAATAGTTGCAACTGGCAACTGAACTCTGGAGGGGCCCCTCAGGAAGCACTACAGGAAATGGCTACTAATGATGAGCCTGAACTTTTGAACCTGGTAAGTAGTTTCAGTTTTGCTAAGATCGTATTTCTGCAATTTAGCACTTATTCGCGGGGCGCGAAGTTGTACTGGGAAGCCGCGAACAGTGCGAGCAGTGCGAGCAAAATCCGCTGCTCGCGGATTTGCGGATTTTGCGGGAGATTCGCGAATCTCGTGGATTGCGAATTTCCCGAAAATCCACAAAATCCGCGAGCGAAACGGATTTTCCGCCCATACCTACACTCCACTCCAAACCACACAATGCCAGTACGTTATACAATGACACTTCACTACTCTCCATGCCACTCCCTTCACACACCACACCTCTCCACACTCAGAATGCTACTCATCTCCATTCCACACAATGCCGGTCCACTCCATGTCACACAATGCCACTCCATGCCATAAAAGGCCACTCCACTCCATGCAATGCCACTCCACTCCACACCACACAATGTTACTCCACTACACTCAATGCCACTCCACTCCACACAGTGCCACTCCACTCCACACAATTCTACTCAATGCCACTCCACTTAGTTCAAGACAATGCTATTCAATGCCACACAATGTCACTTCACTCCACTTCCCTCCACACAATGGTATTTCACTCCACTCCATGCCACAGTATGCTAATCCACTCCATGCCGTCTTATGACATTCCATTCCACACAATCCCACTCCACTCCAAGCTGCACAATAATCTTCCACACATGACAATCAGTAGCGGCTCCTGGCTGCGGCCTGCCGTATGCCATGGTTTACTACCCCCCACACTGACCCTCCCCCACCCAGCCTCACTGCCCCACACCACTCCCTCCAGGAGCTGCTACTGATGACAATACCACTTCATGCCACACAATAGCAATCCACTCAATACCATACAATGCCACTCAACTACACACAATGCCATTCCAACCTGCACAATGCCTCCCACTCCCCTCCATGCCCGACAATGCCACTCAACACAACACAATGCATCTCCTCTACACTCAATACCACTTCACTCAAAGCAATGCCACTCCACACCACACAATGGTACACCACTTTAATCCATACAACACAATGCTACTTCACTCCACTCCATGCCACACAATGCCACTCCACTCAACTCAATGCCATTCCACTGCACACAATACCATTCCACACAATACCACTTCACTCCACGCCACACAGTGCCACTTCACTCCATGCCAATCCACTCAAAACTACTGCACTTCAACTAAGCCTATAGAGCTCACATAGGTGAGACTTATTGGCTTTGCCAATGTTTGTTTCGCATAGAGCTCATCAATAACGCACAATGCTGAAGTAAGATTCTGGTGGTTCATAAGCCTTTTGCCAGTAGGGATAAAACCAACAGTGTCTTTAATCCAATTACAATAATTCAAAGCCTCAATGCTAACATCTTATGTGATGTAATGCAGACAAGTGGCTAGAGCAGGGGTCAAGTCCCTCTTGTGATAGTTAAAACCACTTGGGACATTATTGGAAAGGCAGAAAACAATGGCTGGGAGTTGTTATAGGGTATCCTGAAAGTGCATAACAGTGATGTGTCCGAGTAAAGAGGAGATGAGGGCCTCTGTCTCCAAGTTTGCAATATTGGTGAAAACTGGAACAACTATGTGATATGCATTCTGTTTGGACAGGTGGGTACAAATAATAAGTCCCAATGAACCAAAGCCTCTAAAAAGGGCCGATGTTTTTCATAATGTCTTGCATCATTGAGGTGGTGCTTAATATCGCCCAAAAAAATTAACTTACAGTAATTTACCAAAAAGAGAGCTATAAGATCACCACAGTGGCATTTAGATTCGAAGTGATGCTGGGAAATGTATAGATGAGAGCACCGGTCAGCGCAAATGAGGAGTTGGTTTTTATTTTAAAAATCCTACAGTCCGGGTCATCCAGAGAGTGTAGAGATAACATTGTATGGAAACTAGAGGGATGCATCAGTGTTACCATTAGCAACAATTTGTAGAGCGGTCATGTTGAATCTTAGACAGACCGACTGTATGGCCAGCATTATTTTAGGATAAACAATGGGTTGAAGCCATATCTCATAGATAAAAAGACACCAGGGTCATGAATTGTTTAGAAAGCCCAAATATAAAGGTGGTGTTTAGGGTGGAAGCTGACAGTTGTAGAGAAGCACGTATGATGATAGTGGGGAGCAGAAGCATGAGATGAAGAATTGATTGGCAATTGATTAACATCTCTAGGTATATTTACATTTGTACTGAACCTAAAGATGAAATCACACATTTAAAGCAACACTTATTACCAGATTGCTGAGTGCTTGAATGTCCTCTGTAGTCTGTGTGGACGCAAGTTCAAGCCTGTTAATTAGGGAACCATCCCGAGAGGGGATATGTTCCCAAGTGTCAATTAGAGTGCTCGAGTGAGCAGCAAGTACAACCAGTTGGGTACACTAAAATAATGAACTGGAGCATAGATGCTCTTCTACCACCCAACAGGCTCGGATGTGAGGGCTAGTACTGGGAAGCAAGACCAAATTTAAATAACTGTGACAAATTAAGATCAAACACTTAAAATTTGTAAAAATTATTTGATGGTCTGAGATTAGGATTGGAGCAAGGCACCTCCAAAATACAAAGAAATGAAAGGCTGCTAATCCTATCAGTCAAGGAGTGTGGGGATGCATTGCAAAGAAACTCTAGTGATGTTGTACTCGTACAGTGTTGCGTACAATAAATCATCACAGAAATGTGATTTTGGTTTTACAAGAGCATATTCATCACTTCCAACATCACGTCCTGAGGCAATTAGGTTACTGGTTGAGGTTACTCAAGCAGCAACCATAATTCTTATCAGGAGGCAGAAGCAATCCCCAAATTAAAGTGTGCTCAGCCCTCTGGTAGCTTGGCACACAGCTGTTTGGCTTAACTTGGAGGCAGTGTGTGAAGTAATAAAACAGTAATAAAGTGAGGACACAACACAAACAAAATCCCACACAAGTTAGAAAAATAGAGCACATTTTAATAAATATATCAAGACTAAAAATGACAAAAATCTAATCAGTGGCACCGGAGATATGCAGGTTTAAAGATTCCAGTAAATAAAGCAACACAAAGCAGAAAGAGCCAACTGTGGATATCTGGTAGCACCGGAACTGAACAAAGCTACTAGTTCAGACCAACCATGAAGGAGTGCTACAGGGACACAGTTAGGCCCACTTAACAAGAGTACCTTAAATCCAGCTTTTGGAGCGGTGCAAGATCCCATGTCGAGGATGAGTTGTGCAGTTGGGGCAATGTGTTGGTTTTGAGGACCTGCAAAGCTGTGATGCCAGGCCCTGCATTGTCATCAAGGAACTCTCTAGTGAAGTCTGGTGTTAAAGATGCATTGTGCAGTCAAGGCAATGCTTCGGTTCCGAAAAGCTGCAAGGCTGCAATGCAAGATTCTGCATGATCGTCGAGACTGCAGTCGAAGAGAGATTTGCAATGTGAGGGCATACACCTGTGAAGCTTCGCACAGAGGTATTTCTGGTGCAGGTTGGAAAGGGATTGTTTCCACTGACTGAATCCTTGCAGCAGAGTAACCCTGGGTGTTATACCCAGCTCCGCCAGTGGAGTGTGCTGAGATTTTTCCACTCCATGCTCTGCTGGGAACTCGGAGTATAGGGCAAAACTCTGATTCCGCAGTGGAGCGTAGTTAGCCAGCCTGCCCCCCCTGAAAAATACAGTTATAAACTATTTTAAAATTAAATAAAAACACACTTACCTGTTCTGCAGTGTCCCCGGGCACACGTAGTTCTCTCAAGATGCATCCACCGTACGGGAGAGACGCTGAGGAGGAGGGGGGCAGCCCGGGGACGCAGCAGTACAGGTTAGTGTGTTTTATTTAATTTTGAATTAATCTTTAACTGTTTTTTAATGGGGGGTGGAGGCGGGTGGTGGACCGTAGCAGAGTTTCCTCCCATTTCCGTGGACCTCCTCATAGTCTCACTACGCCAGCTCCACCCAGGGTTACAGCAGAGGCGATGTGTCGGTTCTGCTAGGGTTTGCGCCTTACAGCAGAGGTGATGGGTTGGTTCCTCTGGATACACAGATGGGTAGACAGAGTACCTTAAGGACCACTTCCAAGGGTCAACTTGGCGGAGTAGGGCTCACAGATGGCAGAGTTCGGAGGCTGCGTTTAGGTTGTTGGAGTCTTCTGTCCCTAAGGCCCTAGTAAGAAGGCCCGCCAACCAGCCCTCAGATTCACTTTGGGATCCTGGGTTCAGCAGATGTAAGTCCACTCCTTCTCACCAAAGCAAGAGCACAGGGGGCTGCACAGCAGAGCAGCAGTTCTTCTGAGTAGAAGTCCAGCAGAGTGGCATACCTTTCAGCAGCACAGCTGTCCTTCTCCCAGGCAGAGTATCCAAAGGTCCAGAGGTGTACAATAGAGTGGATGTTTGGGCTCCAATATTAACACCTGGACCTTCCTTTGAAGTGGGAGAGGCTTCCCTTTGAAGCTCACAGTCATCTGATCTTCTTCATCCTTGCTCCCGACTAACTACAGGGGGTATGCAGCTTGTGCGAAGTCAGTATACAGCCTATTTAAGTTTAAGTAGGGCTGCGCCCAGCTCTGACCTCGCATTATTCCAATTATAGCCCATCTAGGCACACCTAAGCTCTCCATTGTGTGTGTAACTGTCTAGGCGCAATACCCAAACCCTAACTGTCAGCTACACATGCGACCTAGAGACAGGCTGCAGGCACCTAGGGCCAGATGTAGGTAATCCCGAAATACCAAGTCCTTAATAGCGAATTTTACCGATTCGTTATTAAGAACTCGGTATTTCAGATGTACGAAATGAATCGGTAAAATTTACCGATTCGGTAATAATCATTAATAAATAGCGATTCGCAATGAATCAGTAAAAAAAAAGATCGAATCCCCATTACCGAATCGTTATCATCGAATCCTTAATACCGATTTGATATTTAATGATTCGGTAATTTAAAAAATCTGTGATTGTGGACATGATTTATCTTTTGAAACATCATTTCTGTAACATGTTGCGAATATTGTACATTATGTGTTATATGAAGCATTAACAGCATGAAGTGAACGTTTATTATTGGAGTTACGGCGCAACAGTAAACATCAAAAGTGAGGGCGGGGTAAAGTATTGTTTTAACTGAGGAATGACGAAATTCGAAAAGTGACAAATGAAGGATTTACGTTAAACTTGAAGGTTGAGATTGATGTATAGGTGAATTATGGGGAATGTAGGCAGGAGCGTTCACAGCAGTGCTAATTGAAAGGTTGAGATAGGTTCTGCTTTAAGAGGTAGGGCAACTGATCAGGTGATAAAGTAGTTGAAAAATACGGCGTGTTGTTAACCGCCGTTAGAGAGAGAAATATGTTGGACTAAGGAAGAATGCCATTTCAAATTGCGAAGGTACGAGGGTTTATGAACGATATTTGAGGAATGGACAGCCGGTTATATGAAGGAGGAGGGAGGAGGCAACTAGGGGTAAAGATTTGCGGTGTCACTTAATGTAAAGGAAGGTTAAAAACACAAGGCAAAGTGGTTTGCTAGAGCATTCCTCAAGTTTTATTACGGAGGCATTTGGCTCTGGGTTGATAGGGAAAGCGCTGTAAATAGAAACATAGTATGATGTTGCTCGAATGTAAATATAAAGTGTTAAAAAATTAGAAGTTAGATTTTAACAGTCACGTTTTTTAACTTTACAGAGAACCCCTGACGAAGGACTTTATATAGTCCGAAATGCATTGGGCAATACATGAACTTGCAACCAAGGATGTTTTATGTTTTTTGACGTGCACGGAAAAAGGCCTGAATGGGCATATCTGGTGATTGAGAAGTTGTAAAAGCATAAGCAAATCACGTGTGATAAGAACTAAGAAAATAAAATGGCATGAAGTAAAAGTTTTGGATTACATGGAGTAATTATTGTCGAAAGTGAAAGAGCTATTGAAAAGGATTATGTGATAATCACAACAGCTGTGCACCTGGATTGGAGTGTAGTACCGCTCCATCTATGATGTTGAATTACCGACGTGACAAGGGGCACATCACGTACTCAAGGCAGCACGCATGCAGTTTACAGTTTGGAAAAACCCAGTCTAAATAAGTGTAAATAGGAGTGCACAGCAATTTCTAATAGTGACATTTGATTAACTGCCCTACCTGCAAGTAGCACCCACAGAGAAGATTAAAGCACAACAGATCAATAATGGATATGGTTAAACGCGTGAGATGCACACCCAAGGAACTATGAATTATTGTCGAAAGTGAAAGAGCTATTGAAAAGGATTTTATGATAATCACAACAGCTGTGCACCTGGATTGGAGTGTAGTACCGCTCCATCTCTGATGTTGAGTCACAGAAAAGGCATATTTGGCTTTCAATCCAAGAAAAATAAATGCCATTGGAGTCACCCATCACTCCATTAAGGACCTGAAAAAAAGATGGTATGATTTGAGGAAGGCTGCTAAGGCGAGGCTGACTGAGAGGCAGAAGCAAGCCAACTGCACTGGTGGAGGGAAGAACACAGCACCTGCACCAACTGCTCTGGATCTCCTGGTTGAGTCCATCCTCCAGACGGAGAGTGTGAGTGAGATTGGCGATGCAGACAGCTTAGCCAGAGCTGCCAACAAACAAGGTAAGATGCATTCACAGCATGCTGTGCCCCCCACTCCCTACCCCCAATCCCCAAAGTGGCATAGGAACTCCCACCCCAGTATAGGTTTTACTTCAAACCAGCAAAGCATTATGGGAGATGTAGTCAGAAGTAACACATGTCAGAACAGTCAGTCTACTGAACTCAAAGGCATGTGACACCAATTAGCAATTAGCAAGCAGAGGACAGTCAGTGTGATTGGCAGGCATGCAATTTATTACAATGCATGTACTGCCAGATAAGTGAGCATATGTACATTCTGTCTTCACAGGCGAGCCATCTCGCAGGGCAGCAGAGGGGAGCAAAGTAAAGGCACCAAGGACAGAGAGGAGAAAAGAGGAGGAGGTCCAGTCATCTGCAGGGCACACCACGCCACCACCGCCACCATCACCACCACCACCACCACCATCACCATCACCACCACCACCATCACCGTCACCACCGCCACCATCAATGCCACCAGCACCGAGAAGCAGGAGGCATTCAGTGGCCACCCTCCAGCAGATGGAGGACAGCACAGGAGGACAACAGTTCCAGGTGGATGAGGATGCCAACGGGCCAGGGTCACAGTCCCCCACAGAGCGTGCCCACACATGTTCCAGAGGCCGCAGGGCAAGGACAGCCAGTCCTCATTCTCAGTGCGAAGATGAGAGTGTGTTCACTGTCCGTGAAGGGAACACGTTCAAGGTCCAGCGCCTGCAAGGAAGAGCAATTAGGTCAGTGCAGCGGGAGATGGCACACATGAATGCCCACATGCACCGTATTGTGAGGGGAATCAATTCCATGAACACTACTATGGCTGAGGGCATGAGGGACGTGTCAGAGGCTGTGAGGCTGCTGTGCAACAAATTAGATGAGGAACGTCTGTCAAGGCGCAGGGAGAGGCAGAAACTTGATAATTACACCAGGGCGGCGGTGAACCACCTCTCCACTGCCACCTCTCTGCTGTGCAGGCGCTCGGTGGCCATGCAGTAGATGATGGCACACTGCAGCTGTGATGTGGCAAGGGGGCTGGTCACAGTGACCAGTGCACTTGAAGTGCTACAAACTGACAAGGTGGCCACTACAGGTGACAGGGGTGAAAGTGAAGAGGCTACTAGCCGCAGTAGCATCACGCCCCCTCCCACAGAGTCAAGGTGGCGCAGCGAATGCCTCAGCGCTGCCACTGGACAGACTGGCAGTGCAGACAGTGGGGTGAAGGAATGCGGCAGTGCAGCACGTGGGCGCAGGAAGAAGAGCCAGCCATGACATGGTGTTACTGTAATGAGTGATGTGACCCATTTTTTGTATGGACACTACATTTGATTTAGGCCTAACATGTGACGCAACTCAAGTTGTGGTGGTGTGCCATGATCATTAAACACCATCACTCACACACAGTAACTGGCTATGTCTCCTTACTTACTCAGAAATAGTTGCGTGTTATCTCCGCCCATTTGTGTCTCCCATCCGGTGCTGCTGCCACACCTGCTGCGCTGTGCTCTGGCTGTGGACAGTCCTCACCCTCGTCTTCAGAGTCAGTTAGTTCCACTGCTGTTCCTTTCTTTGTGGCCAGGTCATGCAGCATTGCACATGTTGCTATTATTTTGCAACAAAGAAACAATGTCCTGAGAGGTAAGGATATGTAGACAATTAAACATGCATGCATATAGCATTACTTATAAGGAAAGAAGGAGAGTACTCGTTGGTTTGGAAAAAGATAGTTAATCATCTTTATATTATGACATTAATTTCATGGTCGGACGTTTATACAGTTAGAAGCAGCACTGCATAGATTGAATTAGTGACAACCATATAATACTTGGTGCATAGAAGTGTACAAAGTGAGGGTGACGACACAAGTAAAGGAGTGAACAGCGTGGACGGCGCACTCTGAACAAAGTGCAGATATTTTACAGTTAGTGGCTCAAAAACATGTGACAACGTGATATTATTATTGGGCTGTTAGGTCCTAACAGCCCAATATTAGGCGCACCCCTCCTCTGTGGCTCCTCTGTGGCTCAACATCCAATTGAAAGAACTTCTGTTTACTGTGATATCACGTTGTCACTTGTTTTTGAGCACTTTGTTCACAGTGCGCCATCCTCGCTGTTCACTCCTTCACTTGTGTCGCATGTTTAATTGTCTACATATCCTTACCTCTCAGGACATTGTTTCTTTGTTGCACCTTACCTACCCAGTCCTGAACTGGTATATGGGTTACACTCCTGTAAATGTTATGCTATTATTTTGCAGCAGATGATGGGGCGGTACTGACGTGCACCTCCACTTATGTGAACGCAACGGAATCTGCTTTTTAGTAGTCCAAAGGTGCACTCCACAACATTGCGCGTGCTTTTATGTGCCACATTGTATCTCCTCTCACTTGGGGTGGAAGGGTTGAGGTATGGAGTTAGGATAAATGCCCGAACGGCATATGTGCTGTCACCTAAATGGGAAAGGAAGTGCCATTAATTGAAGTCACCAATACATTTATCCAAGGTATACATCAGGGTGTGTCACATTGATTTACCTAGCAGGTATCATTCTCCAAATTCAACACCAGCCAGACGTGTGTACATCCCACTGTTCCTGAATATGTAGGAGTCATGGGTACTCCCTGGAAATTTGGCAACGATGTCAGTGATGTTGTTGTCTGCATCACATATCACCTGCACGGAGATGGAATGCGTAGTTTTGCGGTTGCAGTATATGTATTCTGTAGCAGCAGGCGGGCAGATTGGTATGTGGCTCCCATCAATGCACCCTTTTACATGTGGGAACTGTGCCTTTTGGTAGAAATCCAGCTTTGTCTACTGCAGTTCCGCCTGTGTGCTGGGGAAGCCTATGTAGTGATGCATTCTCTGCATCATGGCATCCAAGAAGGAGTTGAAGGAACGGGACAGGCAACTCTGTGACACACCACCTGCCACATCTATCACACCCTTGTAACTTCCTGACGCAAGTAGGTGCAGGTTACAGAGCACCTGCACATGTGTTGGTATGGCGTGCGCCCTTGGTGTCTGATGCTCCAGGAATGGGTGCAGGTCCCGTATCAGGTCTAGGATGGTTTGTGGGTGTAGCCTGAACCTCTCATGTATTTCTTCCTCAGTGATTTGGAACAGTGAGGCACACAGTCTTTACACACGCTCTTCCCGTCTCCAGACCCTCAGTCCTGCTGCTCGCAAACATAGCTGCCTTGCTATAATGTAGAGGGCCGCCATTGTGTTCACACTGTTGCATTTTGGGGCTGTTTTTATGCAGTGCACCTGATTACCACCTGCTTTGAGTCAGTGGTAATTACCGATTCTTAAATACCGATTTTTGGCAAGTTCGGTATTACTGAATTTTGGTACATCGTATTCGCGAGTATTTACCGATTTCTTATTTTGGTATTTTAGGGCCAGATGTAGGTAGGCAAATACCGGTCGGTAATGGCCGAAATTCGGTAATTTCGGCCGTTACCGACCGGTATTTGGAAAATGAGATGTAGGGCCACCTAAAATACAGATTCGGTAATTTTACCGACACGGTAATTTTACTGATTTGGTAAAATTACCGAATCAGTAAAATTACTGAATCTGTATTTTGCGATGTAGGTAGCACTGTAATTAGTGCTACAGGGCTTTAAGAATTCGTTATTTACCACCAACTAGAAGTTGGTGGTAAATAATGAAAAGCCTTGAAAAAGCATTTGCTTTTCAAATGCTGCCATGTTGCAGACATACATGCCCTTAGGGCAGGTATGTCTGCAATATGTGCACCCATACACGATTGAGGGGTGCAACAGGGTGTCAAAGTGACACGCTGCCACCCTTCAATGTTTCCCCCAATTACCGAATCGGTATTTACCGATTCGGTAATTGACATTCATTCCTATGGGCCTACAGGCCCATAGGAATGAATGGCAATTACCGAATCGGTAAATACCGATTCGGTAATTACCGAATCTTACCAGTAATTTAAAAATAGAAATTACCTACATCCCATGTACCTACTCTAAAATACCGAATTGGTATGATTCGGTATTTAAGAGGAGGTAAATCGAGATTACCTACATCGGGCCCTTAGTGTTTCGTGTCTGCCAAATCGGTAAATACGGAATCGGTAACTGGTTTCCCTTATTTTTACCGATTCCTTATTACCGATAGCATTTGGTAATACCTACATCGTACATGGGTAAATACCGGTTGGTAAAGCTGAAATTTACCGAATTTTGGCGTTACCGACTGGTATTCAGCCCCCTACATCTGGCCCTTAATGGCTAAAGTAGAGGAATTCCAACTTTCTAAAAGAAGCATTTTCAAAATGGTAGTTTAAAAATTACTGTGAGAGAGGATCTTTTATTACAATTCCATAGACACCAAACATGAACTGTTTATCTGCTCCAATTTGGAAGTTATTCAGAAAAGGGGGTGGTGATGGACAGAGTATCTGAATTAAGCAGAACACTCCTACCCAGTCAACAGATCAGGGCTTGATCCTTCACCGTTTTTTAGCTCACTGCACCATCCCAGCTCAGAACCTGGCTACATGCAAATTAGTCTGTCCCTGGCCCAGTGCATCATGGGAACAGGGCAGACCAAACTACCAAGCCAATTCTTTTACTGGAAAGGAAACAAGCTTCCGGGGACCGGTTTCTAGCATTACAGCCGTCTTCGGCCCGGCTTGCTTGAATCCTGATGGTGCAGTGAGCAAGCCAAGTAAGAATTGGCTTGGTAGTTTGGTCTGCCCTGTTCCCATGATGCACTGGGCCAGGGACAGACTAATTTGCATGTAGCCAGGTTCTGAGTTGGGATGGTGCAGTGAGCTAAAAAACGGTGATGGATCAAGCCCTGATCTGTTGACTGGGTAGGAGTGTTCTGTTTAGTTCAGATACTCTGTCCATCACCACCCTCTTTTCTGAATCGTTTTGTCCACCATAAGCGTGGAAGGGTATACTCAGATGTGAGTCCCTTGCTCACTGTACCATCAGGATTCAAGCAAGCCGGGCCGAAGATGGCTGTAATGCCAGAAACCGGTCCCCGGAAGCTTGTTTCCTTTCCAGTATAAGAATTTGCTTGGTAGTTTGGTCTGCCCTGTTCCCATGATGCAGTGGGCCAGGGACAGACTAATTTGCATGTAGCCAGGTTCTGAGCTGAGATGGTGCAGTGAGCTAAAAAACGGTGATGGATCAAGCCCTGATCTGTTGACTGGGTAGGAGTGTTCTGTTTAGTTCAGATACTCTGTCCATCACCACCCTCTTTTCTGAATCGTTTTGTCCACCATAAGCGTGGAAGGGTATACTCAGATGTGAGTCCCTTGCTCACTGCACCATCAGGATTCAAGCAAGTCGGGCCGAAGACGGCTGTAATGCCAGAAACCGGTCCCCGGAAGCTTGTTTCCTTTCCAGTATAAGAATTGGCTTGGTAGTTTGGTCTGCCCTGTTCCCATGATGCACTGGGTCAGGGACAGACTAATTTGCATGTAGCCAGGTTCTGAGCTGGGATGGTGCAGTGAGCTAAAAAACGGTGATGGATCAAGCCCTGATCTGTTGACTGGGTAGGAGTGTTCTGTTTAGTTCAGATACTCTGTCCATCACCACCCTCTTTTCTGAATCGTTTTGTCCACCATAAGCGTGGAAGGGTATACTCAGATGTGAGTCCCTTGCTCACTGCACCATCAGGATTCAAGCAAGCCGGGACGAAGACGGCTGTAATGCCAGAAACCGGTCCCCGGAAGCTTGTTTCCTTTCCAGTATAAGAATTGGCTTGGTAGTTTGGTCTGCTCTGTTCCCATGATGCACTGGGCGAGGGACAGACTAATTTGCATGTAGCCAGCTTCTGAGCTGGGATGGTGCAGTGAGCTAAAAAACGGTGATGGATCAAGCCCTGATCTGTTGACTGGGTAGGAGTGTTCTGTTTAATTCAGATACTCTGTCCATCCCCACCCCCTTTTCTGAACCAATTTGGAGGTTGTCAGTTATTAAATGTAACTCCTATGTTGCCCTATGGGAGAGGTAGGACTTGCAGCAGCGAAAAATTAAAGTAAGAGTTTTTCATTAACAGGACATATAACATCTAAAAGTACATGTCCACATTGTTTAAATAAGCTGCACCCTGCCCTTTGGTTTGTCCAGGGCCTGACTTAGATGTACTTAAAAAGAATCCTTGGGCCAGGCAAAAGGTTTCTTTTGCTAGGTCAAAACAGCAGTTCAGAACTGCATACACAGCCCTCAAAGGCAGGCTTAAGACATGTTTAAAGGGCTTCTTAAGTGGGTGGCACATTCTGTGCTGCAGGCCCATTATTAACATATAATTTGCAGGCCCCGGGTACAGGTGAATTGAATATGCCAATTGGGCTTAAGCCAATTCTACCATCTATTAAGGAGAGAGCACAATTATTTTAGCACTTGTTAGCAGTGCTAAAGTGCACAGAGTCCCAAGGCCAACCAAAATGAATTCAGCAAAAATAGGAGGAGTGAAGGCAAAATGTGGGGCGATCTGCAGAAAGAGCTAAGTCCAACAACTTCCTTCCTACTTTATGTGGTATGTCATTAAATAGCCTATCCAGAGTTCTTCATCCTGTACACAGGCGTCCAAAAGGCTTGTTCACTGTGCTGACCCTACTGGTTCTACTGACTTGACAAAATGATCACTCCCTGGATTCAGCTACGACAAAGATTGAGCCCTCTGTAAAGTGTGTGATGTTAGGTTTTTACAACTTTTCGGAGATGTCTCAATCTGGCCTGTTCAACTTGCTCCAGTATCTCAGCAGGAAGGATTGTGACTTTTGACCATTTCATAAATATTCACTAAGTTCTTGTCCCACAAGCCTTCATTGCACCATGCACAAAACCTTGCTCATGATGTGAGTGCTCACTGACAGCTACAGTAGCTTCTTCGATTTTATGGACACATGTTCCAGCAAAGGAGTCTTGCATATTACTTTAAACTGGTCTGTTTACAATGTGCCACAGTCTAGTGATGACACAAGATGTACTGAATTCAACACAGATGCTTTTAATGCCACAAACTGGCCAATGGGAAAAAGGGGCAAGATTTTGCTCACCCAGTATGTGGTTACAGGACTTTTCCTCTGAGAGTTGCCTTTCTAATGACAATTCATGTTTAAACCAGGCCTTATCTGCCCTCCTGTTGGTGAGGTAGAGGGGATACGACATACATTTCAGGCAAAGTGTAGGATATTATTTTGAAGACCAATACACATGCTTTCATTTTCTCTGTCTGTTTTACTTTTAATATGTTCCTGTTTTTGTTTTTGTTCAGATAAAACCAATGCAAAACATTTTAAGAAGATCAGATAATAATAAGCATCTTTAATATGTATATGTCAGAAAAACCACAGCTGGGTTGGAGGTGGAAAGTTGCTAGATTGTTCTTTTCCTGCTCAGCGTTCTCACCAAACCTTTCCTGTGCTAAAGCACCACCACAAGCCTTCAGTTTCTGGTCAGCATCGAAACCATTATTTTGAATGCAGATAATGCTGGTAACCTTTGAAACGCAACAATCCAAAAATGGAAATGGCAAAATGGAAATTTCCAAGCGGAAACATAAATGTGACTCATAATTTTCTACTTGATCTAGTATGCATCCTCACAAATTGTAAATCCATTTTGTTTTACTGTGCCTAACCATTGTTAACCTAATAGGTTAACATTAATACATTTCAGGAGTATAAAGTCTAAAACAGAGGAACCTTTGATTCCTATGAGGGTCTCTTTTCAAATTAGCATAACATTTTGTGCTGTTTAATCAGGATCTCATGTGAATGCCTTTTTGATAATAATTCATATAAAAACAGGTGCATAATATTCTATCCACATTGATGTATAGATCATCTTGGTTCCCCCTCATACACTTTTCCCCATACAATATACTTAAAAAATATAAGTGTAATAAAAAAAACACATTAATAACATACAATCCCGCCTAAACTTTTACCCTGACAATCTGTCCCATTACATTGTTCAGACGTTCATAACCTCAGAGATATGAAGACTACCTTAGGCTATAAAGAATTCATAGAATCGTTGTTTTCTGGTATAAATGAAGTAACTTTTAATTATCCCTATATCCAATTGATTATTAACACTCACCAGGATCACTGTATATCCTCACTCGGGATGTATATGAAACTCTGTGAAATTTTATTACACGTGTAGTATCACAGAAAGTTTGTGCCTGCATACTTTACTATTGTGGAGACTGCTTTCTTACATGATCCAGAACTCGCTATTAACAAAAAACATGGATCACAAATAATTTGCCCCTCAGCATTAGGAAACAGATACCACAGCACTTGTTCTAAGCACTATTTTTCAACATATTATTAAAGAGGAGTATCTAGATCAGGAGTCTCCAACCTTTTCTGCAGTGAGAGCTACTTCTGATTAGTGAAAATCATCATGAACTGCTGAAGTATAAACAACATAAGAATTGTTACCAGACACTCCCAAGCCCAGCTTAATTGACTACAAGGCTAATGTCCTTAGAGCCAGATACTATGGTTTGAAAACAAATACTTTGACTAGGGGCACTATGACAGTGCTGCCATGTGTGTCAGGGAGAGTGTGGTCTTTGGTGATGTATGCACATCTGTGCGCATGAATGGGATATTTGTGTATGACTGAATAAGAGCCTGTGTCATACGTACTTGTGGCACATGACATACCTTTCACCATATGTGGCAATGTTACATGTATAACACAAAAATAGATGCATTTTTTTAATGGGAGAAATTTAAAATATAGAAAAATGCTGTGCAAAAATGTAAAAAATTTGGAACATTTTTCTGCACTTCAAATTTCTCCAGTTTGAAAAATGTCTGTATTTTTTAGTTCTACATATGGCACAGGGTGCACAGGCCATTAGAAGCAAGAGGCCTGCTGTTTTTAAATGAGACACTTTGAAAATTAAACTCAAGAGTTAACTTAATCATTACGGTAACTATTAATTTTAATTTTCTTTCATTCAAAAGCATTCAGACATGTAATTTTCTTCTCACAATCCAAAATTGAGTTGACAAGGACTTTTATCTAAGAGTTAAGTACCTCAGTGCTCCAGTTCTTCACCTCTGTGCCCCAGCCCAAGCCTGGCTCATAAATCTGACTGAGCACTGCTCATTATCAGGTCCTGCTTCTGTAGCCTGAAGATAATATTGTATAAGAAACACAGCCTTCCCTTAACTGTAAAAGGAAAATGTGACCCTGTGCTTATTTCAAAATTAACCCAAGGCTGCCAGCTACTCTGAGGGTATCTGGGAGCTACTGTTATCTCTTGCTTGACTGGTTGGAGACACCTGATCTAGATTGTGGAAAAATAATTGAAAAGAAAATGTAAAAAGGGACATACCAAGGTAGTAATGTGTGGCTGGAGTTGACCTGCAGAGTTAATGTTTGTGCTTCTCACTGTGCAGTGCCTTGTTTAAAATGGTAATCAATATCAGCTTAAGGTTTTAATTCTGAAAAGAGCAGGGTCGTCAATTAAGCTTTTAAACTAAAGAGATTGTAGGTGATATAACGTATCTGCAAAATTGACATGTTACTCATCAAAGGCCAAATTTACAAAGGGCTTGCATCGGCCTTGCATCAAGCAGTGTGATGCAAGGGTGGCGCAAGCAGTAAGTAAAATTTATCAAGCGACGCACGTGCACAACAGCCTAATTTTTAGGTAATTGAATGTTGCAAGTGCTGTGCTGAATCTACCTGCGTCATTCAGCAAATCATTTATGCAATGTAGGCATTCCTTCGTAAATTCTAAGGTAAACATAATCAATGGTATTCATCGTAATTTCACTGCATCGCGCTTTGTTACGCAGTGCAACGCAATGATGGAAAAAGAATGCTATGCATCACCAATGCAGATGTAGGAAATGACACAGTGCCTTAAATATAAAAACCTCACCATCACAGTACATTTTGTCCAGCTCAACTACACCATGGAGGTTAAGATATTGCAATTGGGATTAGGTAGGAGACAACCACGTAGGCATCGAAGGAGGAAGGAGTGTGTATTCTGTCAATGTATATCCCTCATGGACCTCGGGGAGGAGGAGGCCATCCAGTTCTACAGACTAAAGAAGAAGATTATCATGGAATTGTTTGAAGATATTGCCAAGTCTTCAGCCAGCAACTGCAAGGACCAATGCCATCCAAGGACACATCAATTTGAAGTCAATTCTAAACATGTTGGCCTCTGGATCTTTTCAAAGCATTTCAGCAAAATTTGTTAGCATTTCTGAGGGTGCATTTTCAGCATGACTCCCATTTGTGTTGAACGCCATTATAAAACTTGCACGCCATTATCTTCTCTTCCTAAAAACCGCCAACAGCAATTAGATGTCATGCAAGGCCTCTGCAGCATTGCTGGATTCCCTCACGTGCTTTGTGCTATTGATTGCAATTTGTTCCCCCTGCAGTCACACACACATGCACAGACGCACACAAAACCACAAACACAATTACTCTATCAATGTCCAGGTAATAGTGGATCATAAGGGACTTTTTACAAATGTCCTTCTGAATTATCCTGAAAGTGACCATGATGCATACATATTTCGGCACAGTACCATCAATGAACAGCTTAAGAATGGCAGCTAGAGGAATGGCCTGCCCATTAGTAGCAAAAACAGATTAATCAATATGCCATTTTAATAAAAAATTATGACATATTGACATATCTATTTTGTGTTTGGATCTCATGTCATGCACACAGAGTGGTAGTATTTCAGTAAAACAGATAGCCATTGATGTTCCATTGTGGGATGACTTCCCAGATTACACAATGAAAGTTGAAAAAACAAACAGTGAGAAGTACACTGTCATGTCACACTTTATAAGAGAACAGAATAACAAAATCTGCATTGTCATAGCCATCAACTGACAAATAATGTGAACAAAAAATGATTGAAATCTATCAACAACGGATAAATCATATAAATGTAATTGCCATGTATATGTGCAATGGCGTGGCAAGTCAGTAATTGTAGAAATGTGTAAAATTAAGACAAGGTTATCTAACAAATAATTTTATCTGAACCATATTTGTTGATCATGGCATATATGCAGGCTGATAAGAGTACTAGGAGAGCAAAAGAAAAGTCCACATCAAAAATTGATGTATGTCATGTACTGAAAGTATTGTATCAAATCAAGGACAATTATGGGCTCTAGGTACATAGGTAATACAAAACGAGCGAAGGGCAGTGAACATCCAGGCATCACAACATTAAAAGTTAAAATATAGACTTAGATAATAAGACATATTTACATTGTTAATGTGATATAAAGCTCAAATGTTATCTCAAGTCATCTACATTTGCTGCTTCTCTGTTTAGCAACATATTATTGACATAATGAATGTAAAGGCAGTGTGAGACACCAGGCAATATTCTATGTTAAAAAAAAACAAGGTAAGTGTCACAGTGTATTTTCCATTAAATTAAGAACCATCTCATGCTTTATAAATTGTGTAAGAAGCAAGTCATTTAAGTACATTTTCAGGAATAAGGAAAAATGCCATACAACTTGTATATATAAAACAGGCTATGGACATTTCTGTAGATCAATGCTACTTACTGCAGCATCATTTGGCTTCATCAGAAAAAGGGCTACATTGTAATACATATGAATCATTCATAGATTCTTAATACAACTTACTGTACAAAAAGCTTTAGTTGATGTATGGAGAATAACAAAACAAACGTTCTATGTAACATGTTGAGTAATGACTAAATTTACTAAGCAACAACCAATGCAAAGGTATGTTTCCAAATCTAAGGCTGTAAAACTATTATGTAACAAGTAAAGGCATCTCAGGTGAAAAAAGGCGAATTGTATGTGTAACTAATAAAGTGGCAGTCGCTAACTCTACAAAACTTTTTCAATTAATACAAGATATTATGATAAAATATTGGCAGCATAATATTGAGTATAATTCCCATATAGCTGAGATAAATATTCTAACTTACTTACAATACTAAACTCTGTATAAACATCAATATTAGTATATTGATGGTTTATATGCCTTACACTCTTTGCAATACGTGAAATGAACCATACATGTCGGACATTCATGTGTAAAGCAATGGTCAACAAGATCTAGGACATATCAGTATTTTTTAATGAAAATGTGTAGGAATTTGCAAACATATATCAAACAATGCAATACTGAAAAACTTCAGACCCATCTCCCTCCTGCCAGCACCAGCTAAGATCCTAGAAAAAGAAGTACAGAAACAGTTATCCAATTTCTTAGAGTCCAACAAACTCCTCCATGACTCCCATTCCGGATTTAGAACAGCATATAGCACAGAGACAGCACTGCTTGATGTAGCAGAAACAGTCCGGGAGACCTTCGATAAATGTAGCTGTGCAATGCTGGTGCTGCTGGACCTGTCGGCAGCGTTCGACACAGTGTCTCACAAGATCCTCCTACACAGGCTCAGGCAGTTGGGAGTAACAGGGACCACCTTATCCTGGTTCAGCTTCTTTCTTGAGGGCCGGTCCCAGAGAATATGGCTGCACCCCCACATTTCTTCCCCGCGCCCCTTGATTTGTGGAGGCCCTCAGGGCGCAGCCCTCAGCCTGTCTCTTTTTAATATTTACCTTGCCCCCCTTCCCCACTTGTAGAGCAACATGGTATAAATGTCATCTCATACGCTGACGAAACTTAGCTTGTGTTCTCCTTCAAAGATCATTCTGAGGCTGCAAATACAAACTTCAAGCAGTGTCTCATGGACATATCAGCCTGGATGACGAACACCTGTCTCAGGCTGAATACGGAAAAAAACTGAGGTATTGTTCTTCAATCACCCTTCCCCTCCTCAATCCGTCCTCTGGTGGCCTACACAACCTAATCCTCCCCCTCTTCCTGTCTCTGTCAGAAAACTGAGATTCAAATTCAACGCCACCCTCATCCTGTTTCTGGAAAATGAGAGTTCTACGAAGACTCCTACTTTTTCTACCCATGGACTGCAGGAAAACTATAGCCCAAGTGCTGATCACGTCGCAGTTGGACTATGCAAATAGTCTGTACTTGGGTTTGCCAGCTTACCTGGTCAGGAAACTGCAAACCATACAAAATGCAGCCGCTAGGCTTATCAGAAACGTCCTGCTACGGCATCACATTTCCCCTCACTTACGCAGTCTTCACTGGCTGCCCGTTAAAAGGAGAACAGAATTCAAGCCACTGATGCTTGCCTACAGAGCAATCAACAACTTTTACCCTCACTATCTAAGGAAGAAACTACGTAAATCCCATCAGACAAGAAACCTGAAGTTAAATCATCGTGAACTCCGAATCACTGAGCGATTTGCAAACGCCAGGATAGGAGGACGATCCTTCCCCATTAGAACCACGACCCTGTGGAACTCCATGCCTGTACACATCAGGCCAGTCCAAGAGGAAAAACAGCGCTCCATCCCCAGCCGCCAGTTGGATATGTGTCCCAAGGAGACATCCGTACGAGCAATCAAGTCGGTCCGCGCGGGCACGGGAGCCCGGACCTCGAGCGGCTCCCGGTGCCTCTGCGGAGCTGGAACGTCCTCCATGGACTCAGCAGCAAGTTCATCGGCAGCTAGAGACGGCGAGACAGCAATGGCGTCCAGTCTTTCACCCAGGTCCCAGGCATGGCAAATCATGGTCTCGTGCAAAACTGTTAGGGCAGCCAACACGTCCCAGGATGTGAACTCCTGCGTATGTTGCGAGCATCCCGGCCCCATCCGTGCAACAGCCACCTGACGGGACACGGGCCGTAGAGGAGGGCACCAGCCGCCATCTTAATCTAGTCGGCCCCGTCCCTCTTCACCACTGTCAGGGACCAGGCTTCACCGCGAGGGCACCACAGGATGCGTCCCCGGGGCAAAAAGCTGTGAGGCAGGCTCATAAAAGGAGAGCCACCAAAAGGCTAAAATCCCTGCCGGGCCCCGGGAGTCGCCCGCCTATGTTGGGGGCAGTTCTTGGTTATGCCCGGGCAAAAAAGTTTGGGGAGGGGGCAGGAGGCAAGCGCCCCCTCCGATCCTGTGCCACCGCACTACCCCTCAAGGGTCACCGCCAAGCGGATCAGGTCTTCACCGCTAGCAGCGGTCCTTCATGTCAACGGCACCCACCGACAGGCCCCCTACCGCCATCAACGGCTGCCGGTGCTGCAGCTGCGGCCGGAGGCCCTGCCTAGTCAACGCCCTGGTCTCATCACCGCGTGGGCCGCGGAGCAGTCGGGTACAGTTCTCAGGATCTGCTGCACACAGGAGCTTCGGGAGCAAACGGTAGGTGCTCGTTTTCTTTCTCCTATCAAAGTATGCCTTCGTGGCTCAGGATAGACGTCAGGATAGATGTGTGGGGCGAAAGGGCTCATGTAGCCGAGCAACTATGCGGCCATTTCAAATGCCTGCTTGGCTCCTCCTCCAGAAAAGATTTAATTGACAAGCAAGCCGCCAGGTTTAGAATTCGCAATTTATGTAAGTTCTTACTGACCGTTCTGTAGCTCTCTGCTAAGGAACGCACTCGTAGCTTGCAGTAAGATCGTAGTCCTTCTCCCAATTTTGTGAAATGTCCCTAGTTGTTTTTACTTTAAGATTCCGGTCACCCTAGATATAAGTTGTATGGACATCGCAAGTCCCTCATTAACTAATGAAGTAGCTAGGTTGTAAAGGATGATGCAGAAATAAGAATAATGTTTATAAAAAAATGATTTGAACCAAAGTGAAAGGAATGTTATAGTAAGCCCTGCTGAATGAGTACTGAAACCAAAATGTTTAGCTAATAGTAAGGAACATTGACAGGATGGAACAATGCTTAGCCTGTGTACTTTATGGTAAACATTAGCTAGGAAGGGTACCTATATGCCCATGATAATAGCACATCACACTTTTTGTAGTTAACAGACCTTAGAGAAAAATATAGCTCAACAGGAGTTAGTTTATAAAGACGAGTCTCTGCCGGAGGAACAGGTTTGAATTTGACAGACCATATAATTGATAGATATTAGATTTCTTGCACAATCACGAATGTAAAAAGAATGGACACCAAAGATAGAAATTATAGTGGAAATTAATAAAAATGCTCGCAGACCTGCGCCACAGTAATGGTTTATGAGTTAATGATATGCACCGATGGAAGGATTAAAGAACATCCACGCTATTGTCATTTTTGAGTGGGAGAGAAAATTGAAAATTGAATTGTGTAAACGTCTTCCCCTGCCAGTTCTCTAAAAATTGTTTTATACTTATTTAAAGATATCATGCAGTCATCAGAGGAGAGGGGCCGGACGTGATGCAGAGCCTGGCTGCAGATCATGGAACACCTATGACCACGACCAAGGTGGAGCCGCAGAGCAAAGAGATGCTGGACGCGGCACCATTCCCAACATGGAAAATGAAAGAAAGAAGTGCTGTCCAGAAGCCCCAACCTGTTGATCCACCTGTGCCGGAAGTCCTAGCCCATTGAGCCTAATTGATGGGCCCACTTGCGTGGAATTTCTGCCCCCCTTGATCCATTTCGGATCTGACCCCGCTCCGCCCTCTCTTCCCTCGACCTCCCAAACATACCCCCCTTTTCATATGGAGTATTTCGTAATTGACTTGATGAAGAAGCACAGCACGAAGACAGAAGAGGGATAGTAGGAATGGACTTCAGGGATCAAGAATAGAGTGCGGGTACCCTGTCTAAGGTACCTATGATAGATTAGTTAGGGAACAGGGCAAAAGGACTGTGGTCCGAGAGCAAAGAATGGCCACGCCCTGCAACATGGAATCTGGATCCGAGCATGGCTCCACCGCCGGTGCTCAACAGCGTCAACAAAAGAAGAGAACAATGGGAGCCTGCCAGTGATGGCTCGCTGTAAAAAGACACTGGAAAGAAAAGCCTTTGAACATTATCACTCCCTGACCATCACTTATATTACATTTGTGATTGTGGCAAGATTCATCATGACCAAATGCACTAAGGTCATAAAACCTTGTCAGCCTGACAAAGCCCCGGAGCCACTTCCCACCCTAACACACATTTGTCCTTTCATCCCCTGCACATGAGCAAGGCCTTCTGATAACCCCCAACTGCACCTGGCCACTTGATCCAGTCCCAGGCTATAAACCAAGCCTTACGGACGTACTTTATTCCCCTCACACAGCAAGACTTGTGGCACCAACAGAAATGCTTGATCTTATCACTTGCATAACCTTTAGATCTGACTGATCCCACACACTTTTATGTCCTGTCGGAATGTCCAGCTGCAAGATGGCAATCATCTGATAGATTTGGGAGGGGGAACGACAGCTGGTGGGTCTGTGTGGGAACAGGCTGGAGGCAGGAATTCCTAGGATGTTTGACCACCAATAAAGTCACTGTAAATTGTATAAAAAGGGGAGCAGCAGAGAAGTTGTTAGAGCATCTCCCAAAGACATTCTGCGTGTCTGCGTCAACATGTTCTCCTCTGGAGTAATAAACCTGTTCTTGCCTTCCAGTTCCCAGCGCCTGCCTCTTTATTTTGGTAACTATTATTGAAGTGAATTAGAGGTGTCTTGTGCCGGGCAGCTTTGGTATTTACAAGAGAAACGCTGTTTTTCGACTTATTTGTCAAGGTTTGGTGTCTAGAGTAAAAGAAGGCTGGGCAAATCACTGGCGTGTGTTACTCTTTGGCAGGAAGGAATGCCATGGGTGGAGTAAGGCTGTTTCCACACATTTACCCATGGATTCTGACACATTACCATATTTATCTGCATTGGGAGAGCGTATATCCTCATTTTGCTGCATTCAGCACACATTACAAAGTGTAAAATCCCCCAAATACCGCTTCCCCCAGTATCTGCTCATTTCTTAAGGGACCCTGAGAATCCAACCTCTAGTGAACCCATGTCAGTAACCCTGGGGGAGCGAGGGGGGATGGCGAACTTACAGGGAAGTTTAACAGGCTACTTATAATGAGGGCTCAGAATTTCTGAGGATTACAGTGGGAGATACAGCAGTAATACAGCACATTTATTCCTGTTCCAAGCTGCAAAACATGAAATCTTGCATTTTTCCCCACAGAAAGTTTACCCAGTTTTACTTGCCAAAATTTGCCCAGGACAAACCGCATATTCAGCAATAAATTTTCAATCAATTGCAGACTCAAGTTTAATACAATTGAGGCAATACACTTTTGTATACTACTTCTTGTCTCCTCAGTCTCATCTCTCTTCTCATGTCAACCCGTGCTCTCTTCTCCCAAACCCCCGACTAACCCCCCAACACCCTCCCCCCATTCCAGGGTCTCCTTTACATGCTCTCGCCGCCTCTTGGTTTCCATACTCTCGCTTCTATCTTCCTGACTCACAATTCTCCTAACTTCTTCATTCTGAGTGCCTCGTGTTTCCTATTTCAGCCGATAACAGAAGGGACCAGATATTTTGGAAATGACAGCTGGCCCAGTCATTTCACGTACAGATATTCCTCAGGATTTCCAGTGACAAATTCGCCAGACCAAACCTGAACAATTTGTCCGCAGAAATATCTTGGGAATTTAGGAATCTCCTACAAAACGAAGTACAGAAACATTACTTTCTGACAGCATCGGCGGTGCAGGTAAGCGTGGTTGGGCGATGGGGTGGGACGGGGGGATGTCGACAGATGACGGAATAGGATTTATTTATTTAATTTAACCTAGTCCGTCATCTGTCGACATCCCCCACCATCCCACCACGCTTACCCGCACCGACCGCTGCTGCTTTCCCATGTTATTCCCCAGTCCACATTTGAAGTCCCACTATTATCTGTAATGTAGACCTATATACCATTGATGCTCAATTTCAAACCACACTCCTCTTCATGGTTCACCTTTGCTTTACGGTTTCCATTTTCACCTCTAACTAATTTTTTGTGTTACAGGAATTTGTTGATTTAAGAAAATATTTCCCGGGGCAATATTGCTCAATGTCTATACACATTCTTTTTTCAAAGCTTGATTTCCTGTTAGCTGTTGACACTGTTATTCTGTTTCACTTTGGTGGTTTCCTCTCTGAGGTTTCCCTCTTCATATGAAACAGAATCTCTTCAAAGAAGTATTCCTGCCTTTCAAAAGGGAAAAGATTATGAGTAAGCATCGGTATGAGTAAGCATCGGTAGTGTAGGGTAACATATCAGTCCCATGACAATACTTTAAGGCTGGAGACAAACAGAATAGCCCCATATTTTGTTTCCCTCGGTTTCTACATAAAGGTCAAGTATTACCTGGAATCAAATATAAATAATGTATTTTGAGGGCTGCAAAGGTTAGAAATCGTCCAGAAGTAATGTTTAGTATCATTAAACATTCGTCTATTTTGTTTGACATCTTCATATTGATGATACCTAGAACAAGCAAGTGCTCTTTCCAGAGAAGATTTGTCAATACAAATATCTTAATCATTGCTGGGAGATTTCAATCTAGACCTATAAGCAGTGCATTTAACAGGTAAAGGTAGGACGTGTGTTCCTGCCCAACTACTGTATACCTGTAGTGGGGGCACGCTTCCACATCTGCACAGCATTATAATGGTTTTTCCTCTGTGAAGCCTTGGACGCTCCAGATATATCTTTAAAAGAATTTTAAAAAGTCCAATATATTTTCTCAACCATGTTTCAGTGGGCCCCCGCCTAAAATTTGAGTGACTATGTACTTGTAGTGACATTGATATACATGTTTGGATTAGGAGGATGAATGTTAGTAGGGTGCATGTCCCCGGAGATCTCCCTCGGTGGCATTGCTGCACACATTCTAGTGGGGTGAATAATTGATAGATATTTCCTTGCAATGGAAGGGTAGACTGTAATATTCAGGATGGGAAGGATCTAACTGCCAATGGTCCTGGTGGAAGCAAATTTGCTGGCCAGGTACACAGATGGACATTCCCGAAGCTTGCCCTGGCTAAAGATTCTGAAAAACGGGGTCATTTGTAGAAAGAGTGCTGAAGCTGTTGTACACCTCTTAATAGGCAGACTCTCAACACCATGTATAGTGGACCTCAGAGGAAGGGTTGGCCTTTCAAGCTCACCCAAAGTATTGGGCAGGATTTAAAGAGCATCTCAAGATTGGTGAGTATTGTATCATTCTTGAGTCACTGGTGGATCAAATCCTGGAGGGACCTGCTCCCCCAAACTAGCCTGGAGGATATAAAGGTCCAAAGCCTGTCAGGCAGCATGTCACCCAGATTTACAGGTTAGAGAAGAGCAAGTTGGACATACATGCAGGTCACAGCTCAGGCTACTCCTCCAATGGGTGCACACACACTGAGGTGTTCCTGCTCTGTTAGTTGTAATGCATACTCTCCTCTTTCCAGGGAGTCTGCAAGCCATTCACCCTGATTAGCCAGATATCTTGGGTATTTCTATCCATGGTTTGGCTTCCTCAGTGAAGTCAATTGAAGGAATGTTCCCACACATGCACCAATATAGGTTTTCACCTTCCTGGCCACAAAACTCTCTCTATGACACCCAAATAGGAAAATGCAATGTTGTCCCACAAATGACATGGTGAGAGTATGCCTCAGGGAGTCAGGTGATACCATGCTCTTGCTGGCTCATTTATCTTTTATTGCAACTATTAGGACTGAGTGAGAATGTATCTGATCCGCCATATATGACTTTTTGTGTACCCCTAAACTGCTCTCTCCAAAAATGTACCCTAATTTAACTGATAATGATCTTTTTGCTTTGCTCTAACCAGCAGAATGTAATCTGGCACATGCTCTTGTTTCAAGGGTCTTTTGGGGGAAAGAGACGGCAACATGTGGCCAGCAAATGGAATGCTAAAACACCAAATGGTGATGCATGGTCTTGGATATGGGATATGTGGTCTGTAGTCCTGCACTTTACGATCTAGATCATGAAAAATTAGCTTTGTGGATAATAAAGGGCCCGATTCACAGAACTAACTTAAGACAACATCCAAAACGTACACAGAAGGCGTACACAGAAGGCACTTACTCATTTTAGTATTCACAGAAGGCACTTACTCATTTTGGTATTCACAGAAGTTAGGAGTCCTAACTTTAGGACTCCTAAAGTTAAGAGTCCTAACTTTACTACTCCAAAACTGAGAAAAAGCCTAACTTTAAGACTTTCAGTATTCACAGAAGCCATTTAGGAGCCCTAAAGTTAGGACTGCTAACTTCTGTGAATACCGAAATGAGTAAGTGTCTTCTGTGAATACCAAAATGAGTAAGTGCCTTCTGTGAATACCAAAATGGTAGTAAGTTTAGGATTTTGTCTTAAGTTAGTTCTGTGAATCGGGGCCACAGTCCATATCTGATAATATTCTGGGGTTTGGCATCATCTTTGAATTCGATTATGATACAGGCCCTCTTTATGTTGGTGTTGTAATGACAAGAACATATTTTTACTACAACAAATGTTACATATTATGTTGTGTGACTTTAGTATTGAGCATTGAAATACACACTTAACAGGTTTCAGATTTTGGAATTGATAAGCAAGTGTTGACTAGGGTACACAGAGTGTTTACTCAGGACAGAAAGATAACATTGTAAATTAACAACCATGAAAGAATTGCAAAAATGTGCATGATGCAACATTTTTGGCAAAAGAGCAGAGTGACAATTTCTTGGGAAAAGGGCAAATGATCAGCAGTGCTTCTAATGCATTAAACTTTAATACAGAGAAAGAATAAGGTGAATAAATTAGGTTTTTGGGAATATTTATTCGTGTAAAACTCAATTTGACCTATTTGTTAGTGGTTGCTATCATTATGAGCATAATTATGATCCTCATTATTTAAGTGCAGATTGCCAGGACAATTTCCAACATTTCTGAGCCATGTGTCCTCAATAGCAAACATGCAGCAGCCAATAAACTTTCACTTATACGACCAAGAACAGCTGGAGCACCTGGAGCCAAAATACGTCGTTTGTGGAAGTGGTTATAGTAAATTTTATCCCTTTGAAATCCAATGTTTTCCCTGCTATGTTCCTGTTTGGAGTAAGAATCGTAAATTCAACCCCTCCTCCAAAAGTTTCCTTACTGTTGGGTTTTGTGGAGCAGAATAGTCCATTTTACCCCTCCAAAGTTTAACACCTTCTGTACTGTTGGGCTGTTTGGAGTGGGATTAGTACATTTTACCCCTCTGAGAGCCAACGCCTTTCCTAATGTTGAGCTGTTTGGAGTGGGAATAGTAAATGTAACCACTCTGAAGTCCAACACTATTCCTACTGTTCCTTACACTCGAATGGTAATATTAAATCTAACTCATACGTAATCCAACACTTTCCCCATTATTGCGGTAACTGGTGTAGGAATAGTAAATCTAATCCCTCTCAAATCCAACACTTTCTTTACTGTTGCATAAACACAAGTGGGAATAGTATATTTATTATTCTTAGACTCCAATAGTTTTCATAATATTGTTTTTATATCATCATTGATACTGGGAAGGTTACCAGACGGTGAAGAATGTTAAACCTAAAATGAGTCAACAGGAACCTTTCGTAGCCACTCAGATTACAAATTAAATAAGGCTGAATGGCCATGGTAGATTGGATCAGCAATGAATGTTGAAGCAAGCTTTTTCTAACCTCAGTAACCAGACGCAGATCTTCCAGATGAGTCAAGCATAGCTTTTTCATCCCTCACTCCATTGTCATTATTTGTTAGTAGCTGGTTGTGGTCTACCATTTTATCAGTTTGAAAAACAGAAATAGACTTAATATTGGTACGTGTGTGATGCCTGTATTTTTGGTATAAGATTTGTTTTTGTTTTTATTATCTGTAAAAATGTTAGTAGTTATTACATTTTATTTGTTCTAATTTTGCATTTTTAGATCCATAGTGGGATGTGGGTTTATAGGGGAATAGGGTGGGAAGTTATTTTATTGCCTCAAATTGTAAAGTGCTCTGATATCCTTCGGGATCAAGTTTGCGCTATATAAAACTTTATAAATAAAAATAAATAAATTACCATAATTTATGTTCTCCAAAAACGTCTCTTTGCCTGTCAATAAATATCTCTTTGGTGAAGGCCCGCTTGATTAAAAAATTAACACACACCCTGCTCTTCTGGCCAAAAAGAGCACATCTGAGGAAGACTGCAGGAGTCAAATATGAGAGTCCAACGCACATGGTTCTGTGGTTTGTAGTTCCATTATGCCTTTAAAAATACTTTGTGGTAAAGCACAAAATGTAACTGATGCAGTTACTGATTTTTAGGCATGGGCGTAAAATCCGCTCCGCTCGCGGATTTTGCGGATTTTCGGTAAATGCGCAATCCGCGAATTTCCCGCAAAATCCGCAAATCCGCGCGCTGCGGATTTTTTGCTTGTGTTCGCACTGCTCGTGGCCCGCGGCGCGGGCAGCAACAATCTCGCACTCGCGAAATTACAAAAATTACAATTGGGGAGGGGTGAAGGAAGTGGCCCAGTCTCCATCTTCCTGTTCCTGTCCAGCAAGCTCCTCCCATTGGGGTGGGGTGAAGGAAGTGCCCCAGTCTCCAACTTCCTGTTCCTGTCCAGCAAGCTCCTCCCATTGCTTAGTCCATTTCCTGGCCACTTTGATTTCGATCTTGACTGGGAAGGATTACTTTTTGTGGATGCTGCTGGATATTTGGATTTGAGGCCTTTTGGATTACTTTTGGATTCGAAATTTGATTTCACAAGTAAGTTGATAAGTTGATGTTGTTTGTTTGTGGTGATTTTTGTGTGTGTTTTTCGACTTTTTGGGGTGGTGTTGGGGGCTGGCTATGTTGGTGGGGGGGCCATTTTGAGGCATGGTCCTGCAGGTTCTGGCCATGTGGATGGGGGTCAAGCGGCCATTTTGCAGCCAGGTTGTGTGCTTTGTGCCATAGGCCTGCACCCAGTGTGCTCTGATTTCATTCATTATGCCCAGGGGGCCCAGAATCGGTTTGTTCGCGTATTTTGAGGGTCTTTTGCCACGTTCGCGTCGTGAAGCAACAATCTCGCACTCGCGAAATTGCAAAAATTGCAATTCTGCACTAGAAAACCACCAGCAGGCAGCATAAACCTTCTGAAACTTGATGGATGGCATTGGATTGTCGTGATTTGTGTTGTGTTTTTTTACTTTTTGGAGTAGGGGTTAGGGGGCTGGCTATGTTGGTGGGGGCCATTTTGAGGCATGGTCCTGGCCATGTGGATGGGGGTCAAGCGGCCATTTTGAAGGCAGGCAGTGAGCTTTGTGACATAGGCCTGCACCCAGTGTGCTCTGATTTCATTCATTATGCCCAGGGGGCCCAGAATCGGTTTGTTCGCGTATTTTGCGGGTCTTTCGCCACGTTCGCGTCATGAAGCAACAATCTCGCACTCGCGAAATTGCAAAAATTGCAATTCTGCACCAGAAAACCACCAGCAGGCAGCATAAACCTTCTGAAACTTGATGGATGGCATTGGATTGTGGTGATTTGTGTTGTGTTTTTTGACTTTTTGGAGTAGGGGTTGGGGGCTGGCTATGTTGGTGGGGGCCATTTTGAGGCATGGTCCTGGCCATGTGGATGGGGGTCAAGCGGCCATTTTGAAGGCAGGCAGTGAGCTTTGTGACATAGGCCTGCACCCAGTGTGCTCTGATTTAATTCATTATGCCCAGGGGGCCCTGAATCGGTTTGTTCGCGTATTTTGCGGGTCTTTCGCCACGTTCGCGTCGTGAAGCAACAATCTCGCACTCGCGAAATTGCAAAAATTGCAATTCTGCACCAGAAGACCACCAGCAGGCAGCATAACCCTTCTGAAACTTGATGGATGGCATTGGATTGTGGTGATTTGTGTTGTGTTTTTGGACTTTTTGGAGTAGGGGTTGGGGGCTGGCTATGTTGGTGGGGGCCATTTTGAGGCATGGTCCTGGCCATGTGGATGGGGGTCAAGCGGCCATTTTGAAGGCAGGCAGTGAGCTTTGTGACATAGGCCTGCACCCATTTTGCCTTGCTTTCACCCATTGTGCCCAGGGGGAGTAAGTGGTACATGAAACTACAACCCTCTCTGTGGGCTCTCTTGGATCAATGTTAAATTCCTGTTTCCCAAAAATTTAGCAATTCTTATTTTTGATATTTCCATATTGTGGTGTGCACGTGTGTATTCATAAATGCCTACTTGCAAACTATTAATTGAAGCGCTACATATGCAACATATATTTAACTGATGTTCCTCTGTCTTCGTTTGCTTTTAGGTGCACAAAGTCAAGAACTCCGCATCATCGTTGAGCATCAGTGCCAGGAAGAAGTCCTGCTGCGGCCTGCTGTTCCGACATCTGAAGAAGATGGGTCCAAAAAGAGGTGGCCGTAGCTCCTCTTGCAAGAAAGATGTCTCTACTAAGGAGAAGAAGAAGCAAGTGGCACCACTTACCAAGGAGACTGGTGCCTCGACCACTAAATTTTTGTGGAAAAAACGAAAAGTCCACCATGAGTGCTGCACAGGTAGCCTGTTTAGTGGTTGAATCACCAACGACCAGTGTTGTTGGCTCATCGCAAGAAAGTAGCAGCACACAATCAACACAGGTTGTAACTCATCTCACAAGTACTAATGAACAACCAAAGCCGCAACAACAACTGCATGGGCTACTAGTACAAGCACAAGTACATGCGCAAGGAGCTGTCCAAGAAGGAGCTGTCCGAGAAGGAGCTGTCCGAGAAGGAGCTGGCCGAGAAGAAGGCCGAGAAGGAGAAGGCCGAGAAGGAGAAGGCCGAGAAGGAGAAGGCCGAGAAGGAGAGGGCCGAGAAGGAGAGGTCCATGGAGAGTTGCAAGTAGAGGTCAGTGAAGAGGCCCATGTAGCGGCGCATGGAGCGGTGCAAGTGCCCACAATGGTTGTTCTTCTAGAAGTAGGGGCACAGGAGGAAATTGATTTTGGAGCCGGGGTATCATGTCAGGAAGACGAAGCCACTCCTCCTGATGATTCATTTTCTCCCAGCTCCCCAGCAAGGAAAAGATCAAGGAGGGTGTGTAGAATTTCCTCTTCAAGCCCCGCTCCATCAGATGATCTGGATCCAGATTGGCAACTATCTCCGACGTCTGAGAGGGAGGCACACCATGAGCTGAGAAAGGTATCAAATGTTAAAAGGAAGGGCCCCAGAAAGCTCATACTTATGGATCCGAACGTCGGACTTGATGAAGTGGTGCATTCTGATGTTGATGAACAGGATGACAGCAATGACCTAGTCATCACACACGTCATTCCAGCCACACCGGCCATGCAGCAGACAGACATTTATACCCTATCCCGACATCATGCTGAGCGTGACCCTGGCGACGTGGCACTGGTAGCACCACCAACGCAGTCAAGTAGTACAACAAGTCCAACAAAACCTACAGCTCCCATATTTTCTCCCCAGAGGGGACCTCCATCCAGCTCGACTCCCTCAAGTAGGGTTGCTGCAATAATTGCACAACCCAGTAGATGTCTGCAAGGCTCATCCACCACTGCTTCATCTGGCATTGGCAGTATCACCTCGTGCGGCAAAACCAGAAGTTTCCAGTCCCCAGTTTGGAACTTTTTTAGTGTCCATGCAAAGCATGATTACTTAGCCGTTTGTTCCATTTGTAAGACTAGAGTTAGCCGTGGTAAGACTGGTACCAACTATGGTACCGGAGGCCAGATAGCGCACCTAGCAAACATCGAGGGAAAGCAATCCCAAAGGGCAAGTGGCCAAAATAAACCCATACTAGATGTTTCATCTGAAGATGACGGGGAGGTAGAAGCGTCAGACAATTGTCTGGTTGCACCCAGTACCCCTGGCAGCACCACACCCTCCGCAACACATAGGAGGCACACTGAGAGTCTGGGAGACACACCAATGCGGAAAATGTCAACACTGAGCAGAACTGGGTCGAAGAAGTCATCAGCATCATCCAGTAAATTTGTCCAGCGCACCATTACAGCCATGTTCTCCGCAGATGCGCCATTTCAACGCAACCACCCAATTGTGCGCCTGTATAACACTAAGCTGGCTAAAATGCTAGCGGTGAACCTTCTCCCTTTTTCGTTTGTCGAAGGTGTGGGTTTTCTTGAACTCGTGGCAACACTGGCCCCTAAATGGAAGGTTCATAGCTGGTTCTATTTTGCCAGGGTTGCTGTTCCAGCACTACATAAAGAGTGCTTGAGTTGGTTGGGGCAGCTTTGCAGAAGAGTGCTGTTCACACTATACACCTGACAACAGACATGTGGACCAGTTGCGCAGCCAACGATTACATGTGCATCACTGCACACTGGGTCTCTTTTTCAGGGGTTGCAAAACAGATAAATGCAGGTGGTGACTTGGTCGAGATTTTTAAGGGTGCTCGTAAAAATGCAACATTAGCCATGTTTGGCATGGAGAAAACTCATACTGCAGACAACATTTTGGATGACTTTAACAAAAAGGTCTTGCAATGGCTGCCCCCAAGAAATTGCCAGGTTGGTTATGTTTCTACTGATAATGGCAGCAATGTAGTTAAGGCCATGGAGGACAGTGACTACTTCAGAGTGCCGTGTTTGGCGCACTGTATGAACCTGGTCGTGCAAAAGTTCTTGAAAAAAGAACCTGCAGTCGAGAAAATACTGACCATCTGCAGAAGATTATGCACACATTTCAACCATTCTTTTAAGGCCCGGAAGGAGCTGAGGCGCCAGCAAAATGTACGTAGAATGCCAGTGAAAGCACTTATCCAGGAGGTGGCAACACGTTGGAACTTAACCTTCTACATGCTTGAGCGTCTGCATGAGCTGTTTCCAGTAGTCAATGAGTATTTCTACAACCTTGGTGGTGATACGACAGAAATGATGGTAGCGGTGGAGCAATGGCAGCTAGTTAAAAGCCTGACAGACATGCTTCGTCCTTTTGAGGTCTTCACGTGTGAAGTCAGCAGGGAGGACTGTTCTTTGAGCAAAGCTATCCCATTGTTGCTGAAGCTCGAGCACCATGTCAAGGTGGTGACTTCCAAATTAAAGGATGCTGGAAAGAATGAAGCATATGAGTTGGCGCAGAGATTATTACAACGCCTAGTTAGCAATGAACGGCTTGTAAATATCAAGAAACAACAGCACTACATTTGTGCTACTATTCTGGATCCACGTTACAAAAAGCCATTGTTTGGCAAAGTATTAATTCCTTTTGAAACTTCAGATGTTACAGAGTACAAAGGTTGGCTAGCTCAGTCAGCCATTCGTTTTGAAACAGAGCGGAAGGAAACTGTAGGAGAAGACAGTACTAGTGAATCAGCAGGCCATCAGGCGTCCCAAAAAAGCACTTCTGTGCCTGTGGCAGAAGTGAGTGTCTTTTCCTCTGAGCCGTTAACCACACCAGCAACCGTATCATCTGCACCAGGCCCAGGCGATATGTCTGAAGAGGATTGGCTAAGTCAGCTAGGGTTTCCTTGTCCCAGAAAGGACACAGAAGTGCAAAGTACAGGAATCCGGGAGAACATTGTTTCAATGGTGCAGGCCTACCTGGATGACTCAACAGCGGTCAATATTACTGAGGACCCATTGGCGTATTGGCATGGGAAAAGAAACATATGGCGAGAGCTCACCAACCTGGCTATCAATTACTTGTCTTGCCCACTCGCAAGCGTGTCTTCAGAACGTGTTTTTAGTTCTGCTGGTGGCATTGTGACTTCCAAAAGGTCCCGCCTCTTGCCCGCAAATGTGGAGCGGCTCACCATGATAAAGATGAACCAGCACTTCATACCACCAGATTACAAAGTACGAGAATGCATGCAGGAAGAAGAGGACACCAACCTACCTGAGGAAAGTTCTCCTCAGTTACCAGAAGTACTACCGACTGAATTTGCAGAGTATGAGGTCGAGTTCTGCTTCCCTGACAGCGAGTTCTGAAAATGAGTCAATGATTCATTAACTTTATTTTTCGTCCTTATTCACTTTTATTCCTGTGTGTCTGTCTTTCTTTGTTTAGCAAGTGCTTGATCCCATTCACAACAAAACTGTAATCACCCAATCAAACAACAAGCCCATCAGCAGAACTGTCTTGATTTTGATGCAGCAGCATTCTTCAGGTTCACAAGTTAGTTGCCAAGAACTCAGTCCTGGTCGTCTATCCTCCTCCTCCAGACTCACCCTATCCATTTCCCGTAATGCTGATGCCTGGATTCCGCACAATGAAGAAACTTACGTTGACGAGTCCCCTAAAGAGGTACTGGAAGTAGTGAGTCCTCATTTAAATACATTTTGCTAAGTGTGGCTTTTTTCCCGGACTTGCTTTTTGGCTGTTTGGGGGGTGTCAAACTTGTTTGCGCTTGGGTTAACGGGTCTTGGCTGGGCCATTGCTGGCAAGGTCTATTAAGGGATGAAATTGGTTAGGAGGAAATGGGAGGTGAAAACGTTTAGGCGTTATTGCTCGCTTGCCTGTCATAGGGTTGCTGTCTGTGGGGCTTCTAGGGTTTTGGGGTCTGTGAGCACGGCTGCCACATTTCTAATGTTGATTGCTTTTGTTTTGCAGAAAATCCACGCCGGAAAACTCCAGTTGGGGCCCTGCTGCAGAACGCTTTAGGACACTGTGAATTCCAGGTGGAGACAGCCCTCAAACACAAATTACAGGTAAGATAAGCGTTTGGATGGGAGGTAGTATAATGGAGTATTAGGAGAGGCGAGAGAGTGACAGTGGTACTAGTAAAGTCCTAGGACTCTTGAATTAACAAACTCTGTGACAGGCATGTACTTTGGAAAACATTTGGCCAATTACACGTGAACGTTTAGGCGTTATTATTGCTCGCTTGCCTGTCTTAGGGGTGCTGTCTGTGGGGCTTCTAGGTTTTTGGGTGTGGGTTTTGGGGTCTGTGAGCACGGCTGCCACATTTCTAATGTTGATTGCTTTTGTTTTGCAGAAAATCCACGCCGGGAAACTCCAGTTGGGGCCCTTCTGCAGAACGCTTTAGGACACTGTGAATTCCAGGTGGAGACAGCCCTCAAACACAAATTACAGGTAAGATAAGCGTTTGGATGGGAGGTAGTATAATGGAGTATTAGGAGAGGCGAGAGAGTGACAGTGGTACTAGTAAAGTCCTAGGACTCTTGAATTAACAAACTCTGTGACAGGCATTTACTTTGGAAAACATTTGGCCAATTACACGTGAACCAACACGATGACAGTGTTCAGTAAAACGAACTTACTGCAAAACCACCACCCACCAGGCTCAAAAGTAGTAAAAAACAGGTTTGCTCAGATAAAGTTTGAAAAAGTATATTTTTATATCCCTAACAAAATAATCTCCCGCAAGACCCTCCCTAACCCCAACAAATAAATAGTCCTTCAAAAGTCCCCAAAAACCCCAACTCCCAATTCCCACCCCCCAAAAGTCTCTAAAAAAGGGGCAAGAGACACTCTAGGGATGCATGGTGTGGACTTTGGCCTCCAGGGCATCATGCCTTAGGGCCAGGGCATCGTACTGCTCCCGGAGGATGGCGTGGTCTAAGCGGAGGCCCTCCAACAAATTTTGATATTCTTTCAACTTCCGGACCTCCACCTCCAGGTCGGACACTCTGTGCATTGCACGGCGCAAGCGAGCCTTTAGAGTACTGTGAGGGGCAGCCTTTGCTGCTCGGCGGTGGCGTCTGCCAGCCCGGCTCCGTATCGCCGGATCACTGCGCTGACCGGCGGAACGTGGGGTCACGGAGGAGGATGCAGGTGTCCCATTGGATGTACTGGACTGCGTGTCCTCCCCCTCCAGTTCCACCAGCCGCCGATATTGGGCAACAGTAGCATCCAGCCTCCGTTGCCGGGCCAGTAGAGCCTTCATACTCCTTGATGGTTTAGATGTTTTAGTATTAACAACTATATGAAGAAAGAAAGACATAATCTGTAACCAATGCTCTTTAAGAATATGATTAACACCACATGATTCAGCAGAAAGTTGTGTCACAGTACAACTAGCAACTAGCCAGCGCAGTACAAAACTATTGAGGCCAGTATCATGGGCGTCCGCAGGGAGGGGCAAGGGGGGGCGCTTGCCCCCCCCGGATCGCAGGTCCATCCAGTGCTGGCCCAGTGACAAATTACAATATGGTAATTACAGCAGGCTGGGACCGACAGACAGATAGAGGCAGAGACAGGGACAGAGAGATAGAGAGGGAGATGGCGAGGGAGAGAGAGAGAGGGATTGAGACTGAGGGTGACGGAGGGAGGGAGACAGAGAGGGAGACAGAGAGACGGAGACAGAGGGAGACAGAGAGACGGAGACAGAAAGACAGAGAGACGGAGACGGAGGGAGACAGAGAGAGAGGGAGACGGACAGAGTGAGTGAGACAGAGGGAGAGAAAGAGAGGGGGAGAGAGAGCAAGAGAGGGAGACAGGCAGAGAGGGAGGGAGACAGAGAGAGAGAGGGAGGGAGGGAGACAGAGACAGACAGAGAGACACAGACAGAGACAGATGGAGGCAGAGACAGGGAAAGGGGCAGACAGGCAGAGACAGACAGAGAGACAGAGAGGGAGACAGAGGGAGGGAAACAGGGACAGATAGCGACAGGGACAGACTGACAGATAGGGGCAGAGACAGGGACAGACAGAGAGGAAGATAGAAGGAGAGAGAGAAAGGGAGGGAGCCAGAGGGTGACAGAGGGAGGGTGAGGGAGGGAGACAGAGAGAGAGAGACAGCGAGGTAGAGGGAGACACAGGGAGACAGAAAGAGGGAGACAGAGAGAGAGAGAGAGAGGGAAACAGAGAGAGGGAGGGAGACAGAGAGAGAGGAAGGGAGACAGAGAGAGAGGGAGGGAGAGAGACAGAGAGAGAGACAGAGAGAGAGAGAAAGAAAGATGTGTGTATGCCAGGTCTGGTGGCTCAGTGGACGAAGGCGTCCGCTGCAGGGGCATGAGTTCAACCTCATGGTCATAGTTTTTTTTGTTGCTCTAGATCCACCCCACTCCCCCACTGACCCTGCCCCCTTCGGTGCGGCCCTTGGCCACAAACCACACTGTCAATTTGGCCCCGAGAGAAAGTTTGTGAGGACCCATGCTCTATAACCACATCCTCCTGATTTAGATTGAATTGTTTTTTTCTGGCATTTTTTGTTTTTCCCTCTGTTTTAATGTAGTTGCCAGGTCGTCTGCTGTGGTGCCGCACAAGATTTTTCTCTTCCCCCTATGGGGTTCTTTGTTTATTTAAGCTCTATGTCGTGTTAGATTAAGCAAGTATATGCTCCTTATTTTTGTACTTTATATTATTGGCACAACTGTTTGACTATGCACCTTGTACCGACACTACCTCACCTGTGACCTACCTCATGTTTTTTTGACCTACCTACGTAACTATGTAACTACTATGTAACTACCTAACTACCTCGACTATTACACTGTATTACTCTATCACCCCCGTATCATGTAAAGCGCTCTGATATCTGCAAAGATCTTGTTTGCGCTATATAAACCTTTCAAAATAAAATAAAATAAATAAAATGTAATACTTGTGCTCAATCATGTCAGGAGATGGTGATGTTGCCCCCCCCCCCCCCGGAAACATTTCATAGTATTTTCGTAGTTCATCCAGTGACCGTCTACTCTCTGTAGATACACATCATGATACACATCATATGCTATCTAAGAGTCAGATAGTACCATGATCCAGCTTACCTCTACCCGCCAGCACCACTGTCTGTTTCCTCACAGTCTCTTCTTTGGCCACTTGCGCCGCCTCCTCCCCAGAGTTGTCCTCGGACTCGGAGTCGACCACCACCACCACATCCGAGCTGGCCCCGCCACCAGATGTTCCACCTACAAAGTAGATTTAAGAATGTTAGATTACACCACTCACTAGTATTTGGTCTAGGAATCAAGAAATGTGAAAACAACAGAAAAAGTAATTGACTGTCTACTATAGTCTAAAGTAAAAATGTCCTTCCTTCCACGGAAGGCTCTTGTCTTGCTGCACTTTTTTGTCACAATTGATGAATGCTTGCTTAATTTTAACACACACCATTTTTCTCTGAACAGACAGAAGCTGGACTTCTAAGGACAAGAGCAACATCAACTTCAAAGCAGGTGAAAGCTCGGCTCGACCACAAGAAATGTGTTCCATTACTCATCAACTCAGCACCAAGCACTTTTCCATTTCCAGCTAACTTAATTTTAATATATGTGTTTACTTTTACTTTTAATAAAGCTTTTAAACTTGAATAGACTCTGTGGTTTTTGGTCTTCCAGACTAGAGTGACTGAGCGAAAGGTTTTGCAAATTTTGGCAAGGAGGAGTCCGTGCCGCTGACACTACCAGGTTTATACAGTGTGCCAAACACGCCACTCTGAAATATTATTACTCTGGTGTTTAGTGTCCATAGTTCGGTTTGTGGAGAATTGTCCCTGCAACAGTAGTATTATGGATTGTGCTCCTATCTAAACACTATTTCGAAAAAATTAAATTAGGAACGCTTGGACAACAATAGGTCCTCTATATTTAAATGAAAACTTACTGGGGCCAGCAAAGGAGCACTCGCCACCCTGGCCTGCATCCTCCTCCTCTGGAGCCACAGCATCCTCCTGTTCCACTTCCGTCCGCTTGCCCCTGGGGGGACCTGACCTACAACATGAAAGAAAGAACAGAAAACATTGATGATTGCTGCTTGTCGATGTCCTTGTCAACCAAATCAAACATTTAGAAAGAACAAGAACCAACTATTTCAGCCAAAAAGAGGGCTACAAAGGAAGGACTGCACCTGAGCCTCTACTCTAGGGGCAGATTTACAAGACCCTTGCAGCTCTTTTGCTCCGTTCTTGCGTCACTTTTGTGACGCAGCGCCACAACAAGAGAGGCGCCATGGTGTGGCGTATATTAACAATGTGACGCATATGGGAGCTGCATCCCATTTCAAAGCCCTGCGCCATAAGGGAGCGTTCCAGCGCAAGGGAGGGCGTTCCTGCGCAGGAACGCATGCTAAAAGTGGCTATGGGGAATATATAAAATTTCAATCAGTCATTTAGGACAATGATGCGTCACTCAAACCCTGCGCCTGCATGAAGCAGACGTACGGCTTGACGCAGCATTGCTGGAGCTGCGCCATCGTTGCGACGCAACTCCATCAATGAGCCGCCTTTACGGCACCGATGCGTAATGCTTCGGTGACGTTTTGGGACCATGGTGTGCCGCATTGTAAATACGGCGCACCATGGGTTGTGCTGGCGTGCCGCACACTTTGCAGGGATGCGCAGGTAATTGCAAATCTGACACTTAGGGGCATACTTACGAGTTCTGGCCTGCACACCTCCAGAGGTGCACCAGAACAAATGCGTAACGCAAAACTAACCTTGCGTCACAGCAGATGCGCCGCAATTACAATGCGGCACACCCTGGCGCAAGGGTAGGTAGATGCGTGACGCATCTCGTGACGAAACAGGGGCGCATCTCTAGAGTCGCGTCGCAGGCGCGATGCAACTCTAGCAATGCTCAGGGCTGCCCAATACTCAACATACCGCATCAGTCCTTACGCCTGCTTCAAGCAAGCAGGCATAAAGAATTGACGTAGCAGCGTCGCGGAAGTGCCTGCGTTAAATCTTGTAGATTTCACGCAGGCACTTTTGCGAGGCGCAAAGCTGCCTGACCGCCCCCCCCTTGGGTGGGAACGCACCCATTGTGGCGCAGGCCCAGGCCTTAACGTGGTGCATCTCCCTAGATGCATCACGTTGTACATGACTCGCAGGGATGCGCCACGTTTACGTCGCTGTTGCGTCAGGTAAGGCAGCGTAAACGTAGCGCAAGGGGCTTGTAAATCTGCCCCTTTGTGTCTAGCATTACGCAGTTCTGTAAAGTACACTCATACATTACTCAGCCCAATTAAATGAACACAAAATAGAAAACAAATAAGCAGTGGCACCGCCACAGAGAAGGAGAGCAGTGCACCTGAAATGCACAGAAGATTTTGAATTATTAATTTACCTCTACTATCAATGTAATCGGCAGCATTATTGCTCTTTGTAAAAAAGTTAAAACAAACATTTGCAATATAACACACAGAGCAGGGGAAAAAACAGAGTAGTGAGTGATGAAAAAATTGCTACTACTACTCACCAAGCCCGGGGACCTCTACTCCCAGCAGGTCGAGCAGGTCGCGCTCCCTGTCCAGGATATCCGTCCAGCGGTGTGTTACCTGGTTGTAGATGCGCTGGACCCCCGAGATGTCAAACAGGGCCCGGTACACCTGCTCCCACCGCTTCCGTCGCTCCTGGCAGTTGGTGTAGCCAGCAGCGATCCTGCCGCCTGCCGCGATGGTCTTGGGGAGGCGGCACTGTACATAGAAAACAAGTGCGCCCACCTCCTCAGGGCTGAAGATCTCCCTGGGCACCACCATTTCCGCCCTTAAACGGCCACACGGGAGCCGGGCACAGGCTGCGGGGCCCGTCTTGGGCAGCTTCACTGCTGGCTTCACCATGGTCTGGGCAGGTGGTAGCAACAAGGAGAAAAAATTAAAAAGAATAAGACTAGGGAAGAAGAAAATAAAAGTTTTAAAAAGTAGTTGAAAAGTAAACAAAAGTAGCCTAAAACACAAAAATAGAAAGCTAGAAAACTAGAGGGATAGATAATAATTTAAATAGATTCAAAAAATATTATAACAAGCAAAGGATGGCAGAGATATAGAGAGGATTAGAAACACCATGCCCAGACACATAGGAATGAATGAAAAACAAGATGGCGGCCCGATCACGTGCACGTAAGTAAGTTTGCACGCGATTTCTCTCGCGAACTCGTGCAAACTTGTATTCGCAAGGCGCTCATTCCGCCAGATTACGCAAACAAAATGGCGGCGCCCATACTCGACCTTGGGGTAATTCGCACGAGTTCGCGGCTTCTACGGTCGATTTCACACGACGCCGCGCGAATAGCGCGAAATTACAGAAAAACGATTTTTGCAAAAGCAAAAGCAATGAGCAGGTGCAAAAGTTCAACCTCATCATTTGTAACCATTCCCTGTAGTGCTTCCTGAAGGGGCCCTCCAGAATTCGGTTAGGTTCCTGTTAAAAAAAATTACATTGCAACAAACAGGAAAAGGAAAGGAAAGGGAGCAGACAAGCAGGTGCCAGCCTTCATTAATTTCAGTTGGGGCAGGGCAGGTGTTGTTGTAATTTAATTTTGCAAAACTTAAAGCACTTAGCAGGTGTGCTTTGCTTTGCCACAATAATGTACACTCACTGGTCAACCAGAGGGTGCTGTGATGACACCGAGGGTGGCATGGGTGTGCCAGCCAGAGGGTGGCATGGGTGAACCAGAGTGCCAGTGTTGACAGAGGATGGCAGTGCTTTGCTTTGCCCCAATAATGTACACTGGTGAACCAGAGGGTGCTGTGATGACACAGAGGGTGACATGGGTGAGCCAGAGGGTGGCATGGGTGAACAAAGAGAGTGCCAGTGGTGACAGAGGGTGGCAGTGATGAAGAAAGGCTTGCAAACAGGCTGGGCACGTAGAAACAACAAGTTTGCAAAACTGGCGACCTGACAAGTAAGTTCGCAATTTGCGAAATTGCACAAAACCCTCGCAAACTTGCAGAAACCCGTGCGAACACAAAAAAAAAAAATCCTCGCGGATTTTGCGGATTTTCGCAATCCGCAAATTCGCAAATCCGCAAATTCGCGGATTGCGAATCCGCAAAATCCGCCCATGCCTGCTGATTTTCTTGTATTTTTCAATGCCATTGTCTGTTTCGCAAGTATATCTTACACCATTGCATCGATGTCCCTCCCATCCCCTCATGTTTCGTCGTTGTCTCTTCCGCTCCACTCCCTGCTGTCCCTTGTTTACTTTAGTAAATAATTACCGTATGGCAACTGGTCTATGCCTGTAAAAAAATTTCAGTACTTCACATTGGTAGGCAACTGACGCAGTTATGCATTGTTCTTGTGTTTTTAATGTCCATTGTCTTTTTCACGAGTAGCTTATAGCACTGCTTCAAAGTGACCCCTAACCTCCTGCAATGGTGAAAGACTATCTGCGGCAAAACCTAAGTATACATCCGGCCTACGGTTTTAATATTCTGCTGAGGTATGTCATTTGTTTTATGGTCATTTCAAAGAAAAAATTAGAAGTATTTTAATATGGGTAAAAGTGACGTACCAGCGGCATGTGGGGCTTGTAAATAAGTCACAAAGTCTCTTTTCTATATCAAATAGACTTGAAGAACTTTCTAGGAGACACCCAACTGTTCATGAAAATTGTGATTACACGACTCTTAGGTTGGCCTAATATCTTTGATTTTAAAAAGTAAAAAACTTTAAATAAAAATTTGGAAGGCGATTGAGGACTGTTGTCATCTTGTGAAATATAAATAATGCCTTTATGAGAATGTATGCATTACAAACGCTGGTGCCGAACAGCAAGCTGGACTGGCAAGGTTAACCAGCCCCTTAGCTCTCACGTTATGTTTATCCCCAGAAAGCTGATTTATGAGGGAGGTTATATACACCGACTCAGCACGCTTGGGGGAGCCGGGCAGCGGCTGTGCAGGAGGAGGCGGTCCAGGCTCGGGCTGGTGCATGCAGATGTTCTGTCACAGGCATGTGATATGCAGCTTCCCACTCCCTTGCAGAGGATGTGGTCTGGTGGCTACATCGGCAGCCACATTTTAAACGTTACTGTGTGATACTGGGCAAATAACTTTGCAGCAATGCTATTGGTAAGTACACCCAGACCTAATGTTAGCAAAATGTGTTATGTTACCAAGAACACAAGGGTGTCTTTCTACAGCTCCACTTAGTTCACTATTGCCCTATCTCTTGTTGCAGTGCACACATGCACTTCCAGTATGCTTTGTCATGCACAAGTTCGACAAGCCACCTTCCGAAAGGTAGTCCATCCTTGTGAGAGGTGCTTATAAAATGGACAGATGTCACATGGCCATACAAGGTGTGCTGAAGGACACCCTTTCACTTACTTCATTCATAGTATGCACAGTGAACTTTCACATACTGAAACATTTGGCTGAAGAACCTCAAGAGCATCTTTTCATAAGCAAGGGCCTCTTTACTACTTGAAGAGCAATAGATACAAATATTCATTGTGTAGCAACAGATTTCTTGATTGGAAGCCAACTCTGTTATGTTATGGTATGTTACAACAAGTTTGTAAAGCACACGTAAACCAAGGTTTCATGGCGCTATTCTGAACTGGTTGCGGCTAAGGCAAGTATTAATCGTGTGCTTGTATGAATAACCATGTTTTAAGAAGTTTCCTGAACTGTAATAGTTCTGTGCCGGACCGTATCTCCAAGGGGAATGAGTTCCACAACCGTGGGGTCAAATATGCAAAACGACAGCCTCCATGTCGTTTCCGGTTGAATTTAGGAGTGACTAGCAGGTGGAGATGTTTAGAGCGAAGATCCTGGGTGGGGATATACCTGAATAGCAGATTATTAATGAATATGGTCGCTCCCCTCACCTCCCTCTCCTGGTGGTATTGTATGATTTACTGCTAATCTGACTTAAAAAGATTCCGTGCAGCGCTCGAGAACGGTGTTGCTTATTTGGTCTACTGATTGTATCATAGAATATCATTCTGTGTAGCGCTCGTGACCTATGCGCTTTATGCAGTACTTCAATAGTTATTTAATAGGCTTTCTGTGCAGCGCTCGTGACATGTGTGCTTTTATAGTACTGCAACTGATATTGAATAGGCTTTGTGTGCAGCGCTCGTGTTGTTGGGCAACTGCCATTGGTAATTGATAGCTTTCTGTGCAGCGCTCGATAACGCTACTTGCCTCGCATTTATTTATTTCCGCTAGCGCTTTCATTGTGGTGCACCTCGAGGTGTGTAGCACTTTGTATTATTTATTTAAGAGCATTTGTTTACCTTTCAGTCATTTTGTCTTGACCCCTTGGCCCGTCCCAGACCCTCCCTGCACCTAGATCCCGCCTCCCAGCTGACCCTCCCACGCTCCGCCCCCCCCACTCTCCATTTAAAGCAGATGAACCAACGCGCAGCGTCCACGCTCAGCGGTCGCGCCGAAGGTGCGCCAAAGGTAAGCCCGTCTACGCCCGTCCGCGCCTGGACCGCGCCCAGAGCCAGACCCCCTGGTCCCGGCTGCTCCCAGCCCACGAAATTCAAATATGATGCCGCTACGCTCTTCGCCCTCAACCCCGGACGCTCACCACAATGCTGCGAGGCTACCCCAGGACGCACTCACGGTTCTTTCACCTGCCTCTCCTGCAAGTTCAACTGCCTCAGAACCCTCACCAAATCCACATCCTCCAAACACAACTCCGACTCCAACAGTCTAAAGTGCATCCTGCTCAACACCCGCTCAGTCCACAAGCACGCAACAGAACTCTGGGACCTAATCGACACTGCATCACCTGACATCGCCTTCCTCACTGAAACATGGATGAACACATCATCCGCTCCCGACATCGCCATAGCCATACCGGACGCTTACAAGATTATCCGAAAAGACCGCACCAATCAAACAAGAGGAGGCCTCGCCATCGTCCACAGAAACACCATCAAAATCACAACCAGCTCCGACGACAATCTCGCAACCGCCGAACACCTCCACTTCCAGATCCACACCGACCCCAGGACCACACTTAGAGGCACCCTCATTTACAGGCCTCCAGGCACCCGCACTCAATTCAGCGATGACATCACGGACTTCGTCAGCCCACATGCCCTCGCCTCCGAGAACTACATTCTTATAGGAGACCTCAACTACCACCTTGAAAACAAACACGACAGCAACACCACCACCCTTCTGGACAACCTGGCCAATCTCGGACTCAAACAACTTGTTGACACCCCCACTCACTCAGCCGGACACACACTCGACCCTGTCTTCACCTCCAGCAAGCACATCTCCTTCGATCGCACCACATCTCTCCATTGGACGGATCACAGCTGTGTTTACTTCAGCTACAAAACCACCCTGACTCACAACCGCCCACAGCCTATTCATTGAAGAAACTGGAACAAAATCACCACCGACCAACTCCTCACATCACTCAAACAAAACCCTCCCACCCTATCAATGAACCCTGACCAAGCGGCCGCCAACTTCAGGCAATGGATTAACCACAGCGCAGACGAACTAGCACCCCTGAAAAAGCACCAGATGGATTCAACCAGCAAAAAGGCTCCCTGGTTTAATGATGAACTTAAAGAATCCAAGAAGCTATGCCGCACCATGGAGAAGAATTGGAGAAAAAACCCAACCTCAGACAACATGGCCTCCCTCAAGACAGCCACCCGCAAACATCACCAAATGATCCGATCCGCCAAGAAATCCGCTTTCAAGGATCGTCTCGACAACAACACTCACAACAGCAAGGAACTCTTCAACATCGTCAAAGAATTCACCAACCCCACCGCAGCATCCAACGACATCACTCCCTCCCAAGACCTCTGCAATGCACTATCCTCCTTCTTCTACAACAAAATTGCCGACATCCACAACAGCTTCGAGATTTCTCCCAGCGATCAACCCGCCCCACCCCCTTCAGATCCCACTCCTCCAACTAACAACCTCAGCGCCTGGAACCCAATCTCCACTGAAGACACCATTCGCCTCATGAACTCAATCCACTCTGGCTCGTCTTCTGACCCCTGCCCCCACCACATCTTCAACAAAGCTGACTCCATCATCGCACCCCAACTCCGCGAGGTCATCAACTGCTCGTTCAACACTGCCACCTTTCCAGAAAGCTGGAAACACGCCGAACTCAGCGCCCTCCTGAAAAAACCCACAGCAGACCCCTCAGAACTGAAAAACTACCGACCCATATCCCTCCTCCCTTTCCCTGCCAAAGTCATCGAGAAAGCCGTCAACAGCCAGCTCGCAGCCTTCCTTGAATCTAACAACTCCCTCGATCCCTCTCAGTCCGGATTTCGAGCCAAACACAGCACCGAAACCGCCCTCATTGCAGCAACCGACGACATCCGAACACTACTTGACAATGGAGAAACAGTGGCCCTCATTCTACTCGACCTCTCCGCCGCTTTCGACACAGTCTGCCACAGCACCCTTATACAACGCCTCAGCAACATCGGCATACAAGGAAAAGCCTTGGACTGGATCGTCTCATTCCTCGCCGGAAGAACTCAAAGAGTCCGACTTCCCCCATTCTACTCAGAAGCCACCGAAGTCATCTGCGGCGTACCTCAAGGATCCTCACTCAGTCCCACCCTCTTCAACATCTACATGAGTCCTCTTGCCTACATCGCGCGTCAACACAACCTCAACATCATCTCTTACGCCGACGACACCCAGCTAATCCTATCCCTCACCAAAGACCCCAACACCGCCAAAACCAATCTTCACGAAGGCATGAAAGAAGTTGCCGAATGGATGAAACAAAGCCGACTAAAACTCAACTCAGACAAAACGGAGGTGCTCATCCTAGGATCTTCCCCCTCAGCCTGGGACGACTCTTGGTGGCCTTCCGCTCTGGGCACAGCACCCACACCCACAGACCATGCACGCAACCTCGGTTTCATCCTAGACTCATCTCTCTCGATGTCCAGACAAGTCAACGCCGTCTCGTCCTCCTGCTTCAACATACTTCGCATTCTCAAAAAGATCTTCCGCTGGATCCCCCTCGAGACAAGAAAAACTGTTACCCACGCACTGGTCACGAGTCGGCTGGACTATGGTAACACACTTTACGCCGGAATAACAACAAAACTACAGAAAAAACTCCAACGCATCCAAAACGCGTCAGCGAGACTCATATTAGACATCCCGCGCCACGATCACATCACCGGTCATCTAAGAGACCTCCACTGGCTTCCCGTCAACAAAAGAATTACTTTCCGCCTTCTCACCCACGCTCACAAAGCCCTCTACAATCTAGGACCTGAATGCCTCAACACTCGACTGTCCTTCTACGAACCCACCCGCCAATTAAGATCGTCCAATCAAGCCCTCGCCGCAGTCCCGCGCATCCGGAAACTCACCATGGGTGGCAGATCCTTCTCCTTCCTGGCTGCCAGGACCTGGAATTCACTCCCCACCCACCTCCGCCTTACTCAGAACCATATCTCCTTCAGAAAGGAACTGAAAACCTGGTTATTCGACAAATAATATACCCCTTCCCCTAGCGCGTTGAGACCCTCTGGGTGAGTAGTGCGCTATACAAATGCTCAAACTTGAACTTGAACTAGGGATTTAAAGATTAGGCAACCTGTCTTAAAACACAGCGTTGAGGCAGTGGGAGCCAGTTTAGTTTTTTTAAGAGAGGTTTGGCAGATTGCCACCTAGGTTGCTGGTGGATCAATCTTGCTGCTTGGTTCCGCACCAGCTGGAGTCGCTTAGTCAGACAAGATGGTAGCCCTAAATAGATTGAGTTGGCATAGTCCAGATGGGATAATACCAAACCTATCACCACCTGTATTAGTGCTGCATGGCTAAGCAGGTGATGGATCTTTCGGATCTTTCGCAATTGAAAGAAGCAGGTTGAAACCACTGTCCCTATTTGGGTCTTCAGAGATAAGTCTTTGTCTATGGTCACCCCAAGACTTTTCATGGAAGTAGAGGGTTTATGGGGGAGCCCAAGCTCTGCTGGCCAATAGTGAGGGCCCCAGAAGACATGGCTTCCCCCTAGCAGTAGTACCTCAGTCTTACCAGGATTAAGCTTCAAGTGATTGTGATCCATCCAATTTGCGGATGTGTAACATAGTTTCCTGAAAATTAGTAATTGAATTAGGGGAATTGCCTATAGTGAATGTAAGCTGTAGACAATCCGCTTAATTGAATGTTGTCACATTCCTGTCTTTTAAAGACTTAATTAAAGGAAGAAGGTACAGATTAAACAGGTGAGTGGATAGAGAGGAACCCTTAGGGACCCCGCATGTAGTAATCAACTTCGGTGCTGTAAAATTAGCCAGGCGTACTGCTTGTCTGCAGCCCTTAAAAAAGGATTCGATCCAGTCTAAGGCATGGCCCTGGATACCCGCCTGTCTGACACGGTCCACCAATATCCTGTGGTCAACCGTGTCAAACGCAGCAGATAAATCCAGGAGCACCAAGGCCTGAGAAGTGCCTAAATCTGCCTTCCTTCGTAAGTCGTCCAATACTGCCAGTATCACAGACTCCGTGGAATGGGCAGGGCAAAATCCCGCCTGATGGGGGTCCAAATAGCCAGATTGTTCAATGAAATTGGAAAGGCATTTAGCCACATGTGCCTCCAATATTTTAGCTAAGTAAGGGAGTAAAGATATTGGATGATAATTGGAGAGATTGGATGGATCTGCTTCCTGGCTTTTTTTTTACCAGAGTGACCACTATTGCATCTTTAAATGGTTTAGGGATATAGCCCTGTGACAATGATGCATTCATTATTTATACCTGTGGTCTGGTAGAACAACTCTTCATCCAATAGCAGTGTTTGATTAACATATTTAATAGCAGCTCATGCTGCTGTGCAACATGGCTTGATGAAAAAAAGGGCTATGACTGGACCAACCCTGGCCTCGAAATGGCACTTTTTTTCTTTACTCTAAGCCATGTTACCCAGCAACCCATGCTTCTGTGCAAGATGTCTATTGGCTTTGCCAATGCTTGTTTTAAGAAGCAGAAGTGCCTACAGTGGGCCTAGACTAATGTAAAAAAATGCTTTCCTTTTTGGACTGCAAATTCATGGCTAGAGAGTTGCTGTGCCTTGCAGCTCCCCTACCCGTGAATTTGCGTCCAATCATAGAGGTCGCCAATCGCTCTCTGCCTCATTAGTATTCACTAGGAATGTCTGACATAATATCGACAGACAGAATATCGAAATACAAAAATATCGGAACAAAAATATCGACATCAAAAATATCGGAATCATATCTTCATAAAGGTAAGTACAAAAATATCAAAAACAATAATATCGTAGTACAAAAATATCGGAATTAAAAATATAGTTTTTTTAAATGTATTAATAATAATGTAAAAATAATTTTAAAATACATATAATTTTACAAATATTAAATAAAAATATTAAAACAAAATTAAAACTAATACATATACATTTAAAATAAATAAAACACTTAATAATTTAATGTAATTTTTTTTTTATGTTATTTAATTGATTTAATGTAATTTTTTTTTGTTTTTACCCTGTACGCCTGTACCCCAAAAACCCAAAACTGCCCCTGAACCCGAAAAATATCCCTGTACCCCAAAAACCCAAAACTGACCCTGAACCCTAAAAATACCCCTTTACCCAAAAACTGAAAACTGACCCTGAACCCTAAAAACACCCCTTTACCCAAAAACCGAAAACTGACCCTGAACCCTAAAAATACCCCTTTACCCATGAACTGAAAACTGACCCTTATCCCTAAAAATACCCCTTTACCCAAAAACTGAAAACTGACCCTGAACCCTAAAAATACCCCTTTACCCAAAAACTGAAAACTGACCCTGAACCCTAAAAATACTCCTTTACCCAAAATTAATTAATATTATTTAATTACCAATTAATTATTAATTAACAATAACAATAAAGTAAATATATTAGCACATTAGCTGTAAATAATTTAATTTAATAATTAATATTATTTTTCCCAATTAATTAATTAAGAATAACAAAAATTTATATATAAAAAAATTACTATAATTAATGTAATTAACTAATTAATATTAATTAATTACCAACTAATTAATAATTAAAAATATGTACACAATTATATTAATTAATTAACTAATTAATATTAATTGATTACCAATTAATTATTAATTAAAATATGTACAAACATATATTAATTAATTAATTATTATTAAGTTACTTCCCACCCTATTCCCCTATAAACCCCTAACCCGCTACAGAACATATTTATCAATTAATCAATTAATTAAAATTAATAAAAAATGATTTCTCAATTAATTAATTAATAATTCCTACTAATTAATAATTAATTTAACATAATTAAATTACTTCCCACCCTATTCCCCTATAAACCCACAACCCGCTACAGTAGTAAAAGACAATATTTAATTAAATTACATTAAAAATAAATAATAAAACATAATAAATACAATATAATATACACTAAATGTATTTAAAAATTGATATTAGTAACATCGAACTTATTTATTTCGATATTATTGACATTGATATTTAAAACTTCGATATTACTGATATCATACTAATATCGATATTAAGACTGTCGATATTACTTACCTTCGATATTTTGTCCCATCGATATTTAAACTTCAATATTATTGTATATCGATATTTAAAACTCGATATTTTGTCTGTGTACCATTCACTAGGCATGTTGGTGGGTGACACCGTGGAAGCATGCAATTTGTGAAGTGAACAGTTAGTATGTAAAGAGGTAAGACTATGCTCAATAGCGGAAGTTTTAATAATTCATAAAATATCTAGATTTTTCCTCAATTCTACTTATTTAATCAATATGAAGACAGGAAAAAACATTCTAGGACAGAAAAATGTATTTTTAGACGACTGCATTAGGTGATATTTGTAGATCGCACCTATGGAAAATATTAGTGAATGCAATGTAGTGATAGGTGATTAAGTACTAAGAATATCAATGTATCTACAGTAAAAAATGTGGCCCGACTGGTATATATACTGCGACAAGGAACTGGCCCCTCTAATGAAACAAGATGGTCATACATTTGATCATAGCTGTAAGAATTAGTCAAATGTATAAGGCTGTGGATATTTTGACCTATTGTGTCAAGAACTGAACAGGGTCATCATCGGGACCATGTTTGATAAAAAAGGCACCGCTCTAGTCAAATATGGGATAGAACAAGAAGACAGGCTACATGCATAGGACCCTTTAGTTTGTATAACTGAATTAAATGAGAACTATTCAGGCAAATCACGCATGCCAAAGGTTAGTGAGAAGTCTCCTCTGACAGCCAAAATCATTAACACGTCTCATATAGAACACTGTATAAATGTATACATGGTTCCCTGTGGGGCACTGAATGACCCAATTTTTTTTTACTGAATGACCCAATTTTTTTTTACCTATTAGTCCATAAATTGCATCACAAATTGCACTCCCATTCTCAATCCAGTCTGACTGTAAATAGTACATCTGCCCTACATCTGTAAGAAATGAACAAGAACACCAAATAGTCTGTGATAAACATGGCTATTGGATTATTTAGTTTAGACAATGAAGAACAGGACAGGATATTCACAAATACAGGTAGCAACCATAAGAAAACCTGAACCAGAAGGGAATATAACTTTTTGTAAATGCATTAGAGATAGAAAGTTATTTTCCTTGTGTAAATAATTACAGATAGGCGAAATGTGCATTATTGCCTTTTTGCATGAATATGTAAAACGTGGACAAAATTATGTGAAATTACACATAATCTTTTGAAATGCAAATCCATAATCGTATACTGTATTCTAGTGCAATTGGCTTCCTTGTGTCAATTTTTTACTTTTTTCGCACTTAAAAAAGTGTAAAGAAATAAAAGCGCTACGAACATGTTTTTGTGTTCTTTTGCTCCTGTGCTTTGAGGTATATTTTTACCATGAATGGTGCACCGTGGTCAATTTTACTGCAATTTCTTTTTATTTTATATAGCGCAAACTCAATCCGAAGGTATAAGAGAGCTTTCCATGGGCACCAGTTGTAGTTACAGACAGACACATTCATTTTGTTAGGCACGGGGAGATTAAGCGATTTGCCCAGAATCACAGAATGCTGAGCGTCCCTGCCAAGGTTCGAATCCAGTTACCCAGCTTTGAGGTTGACTGCTCTAGCCGTTAGGACACATCCTCTCCCCATGAATTTGGGGTATAGCATGCATTTATGCTAAGGCGTGCAGTGAGGTAATGTTAGGTAAAAAATATAACACAACAATTTCTGAAATTAGTTAAAGCATGTGGTGTCATTTAAATTTCTCGTAAGCCTACATATAATGCTACAAAAAAAAGAATGTACTTTTATGTACATTTGCAACTGATTGGTATTTCAAAAGCCATACATCCCTTGTGTGGAGGCACAACCCACTGTTGAAATGTGATTGTCCTCTGAAGCATTTCTAATGCGTATCCCACTGGTGCATACAACAAAGCAATGGGTGCTTCATCTCTCTGTTCCTAGTGCTAAGCAATGATCATAAATTCGTCTATAACAATATCTGCCTGCACACCTCTTTGGGACAGGGTTAGAAAAATAAGAAACCGTACATGTACTAATTTTGTGAGGTTTAGAGATGGGTTGTGTTTATGGTTTGAACAATGGTACTCTGTCCATCAGGGTGACGGAGGACATTACCTGTGCCATACTGATGGACTACTGTCAAATTCAGAGAAGACCGCCGATCCAGCAGTCATCTCTCCGGATGGAGTACGGTCCGCGACACCGCACGCCAGACCCATAATAATTTAAAATCAGTAGCACCAACATATTTCTTTATTGAACTAACTTCATCTGCTCTAGAGGAATCTAAAGTACTTTGTAAAGTTGGTTTACAAAGTGCTAATTATTATGAATTGATTTCTGCTTTGACTGCCCTGATTCCAAGTAGCAGACCCTACAACAATCTTTAAAGCTTCACCATTTAGAGTATCTGAGGAGTGTGCAGAACATGTCTACAAATCCAGTACTTCGCCAGAAAAAAAAATACACAGTGCAAAGCCAGAAGATGTGTAATATAACCTAAACAAAGGAGCTAAATACAGTTGTACCTGTTATTGTCAAGCCACAGCCCAGTAAAGCCAATGCAATACAATTTACGGCCAAGAGTCATTAATTCCCTCATTCATTTACAGACTTTAGTTGACAATGTGTAGATAACATTTGTCATCCATTTTCACTGCCTTGGACACAATAAATTAATTATTCTTTAGATTCTTGAGATGCTAATTCAGAGAAGAGCATTATCTTGAATTCAATTACAATGATGTTTAGATAGCTTGGACCAGCCTTCATTTCATTTATATGCAAAAGAAACAGTTGATGGATGGAATGCTGGACAATGCAAACATTCACCCCCAGCCACAAGGATCTGGGTTTAATCCATCATTCTTTTGTTCACCACACCACCCCAGTTTGGACCAAGCCATATGCAAATCAGTCTTGACCATGTTCCTTGTGGGAACAGTCCAGCCCGAACTGCCAAGCCAGGTCCTGTCTGGACTGGAAACAAGCATCCTGGGAGCGGTTTCAGGGCATCAACCTTCATCAGCGAGGCTAGCTAGAATCCAGTGGTGTAGTGAGCACTGGACCCACGTCTAGGCATAACCTTCCCACTTAGGGTGACATATGCAAAAGAAACAGTTGATGGACGGAATGCTGGACAATGCAAACATTCACCCCCAGCCACAAGGATCTGGGTTTAATCCATCATTCTTTTGTTCACCACACCACCCCAGTTTGGACACAGCCATATGCAAATCTGTCTTGACCATGTTCCTTGTGGGAACAGTCCAGCCCGAACTGCCAAGCCAGGTCCTGTCTGGACTGGAAACAAGCATCCTGGGAGCGGTTTCAGGGCATCAACCTTCATCAGCCAGGCTAGCTTGAACCCAGTGGTGTAGTGAGCATGGGACCCACGTCTAGGCATAACCTTCCCACTTAGGGTGACATATGCAAAAGAAACAGTTGATGGGTGGAATGCTGGACAATGCAAACATTCACCCCAGTCACAAGGATCTGGGTTTAATCCATCATTGTTTTGCTCACCACACCACCCCAGTTTGGACCCAGTCATATGCAAATCAGTCTTGACCCTGTTCCTTGTGGGAACGGTCCAGCCCAAACTGCCAAGCCAGGTCCTCCATGGACAAGAAACAAGCCTTGTGGGACCGGTTTCAGGGCATCACCCTTCATCAGCCAGGCTAGCTTGAATCCAGTGGTGTAGTGAGCACGAGACCCACGCCTGGGCATACTCTTCCCACTTAGGGCGACATACGCAAAAGAAACAGTTGATGGACGGAATGCTGGACAATGCAAACGTTCACCCCCAGTCACAAGGATCTGTGTTTAATCCATCATTCCTTTGCTCCCAACACCAGCACAGATTAGACCCAGCCATATGCAAATCAGTCTTGACCCTCTTCCTTGTGGGAACAGTCCAGCCCAAACTGCCAAGCCAGGTCCTCCATGGACCAGAAACAAGCCTCGTGGGACCGGTTTCAGGGCTTCACCCTTCATCAGCCAGGCTAGCTTGAATCCAGTGGTGTAGTGAGCACGAGACCCAAGTCTGGGCATACTCTTCCCACTTAGGGTCACACACGCAAAAGAAACAGTTGATGGACGGAATGCTGGACAATGCAAACATTCACCCCCAGTCACAAGGATCTGTGTTTAATCCATCATTCCTTTGCCCCAACACCAGCCCAGTTTGGACCCAGCCATATGCAAATCAGTCTTGACCCTGTTCTTTGTGGGAACAGTCCAGCCCAAACTGCCAAGCCAGATCCTCCCTGGACCAGAAACAAGCATCCTGGGACCGGTTTCAGGGCATCACCCTTCATCAGCCACGCTAGCTTAAATCCAGTGGTGTAGTGAGCATGGGACCCACATCTGGGCATACCGTTCCCACTCAGGGCAACATATGCAAAAGAAACAGTTGATGGACGGAATTCTGGACAATGCAAACATTCACCCCAAGTCACAAGGATCTGGGTTTAATCCATCATTCTTTTGCTCACCACACCACCCCATTTTGGACCCAGCCATATGCAAATCAGTCTTGACCCTGTTCCTTGTGGGAACAGTCCAGCCCGAACTGCCAAGCAAGGTCCTCCATGGACCGGAAACATGCATCCTGGGACCGGTTACAGGGCATCACCCTTCATCAGCCAGGCTAGCTTGAATCCAGTGGTGTAGTGAGCACGGCACCTACGTCTGGGCATACCCTTCCCATGTAGGGTGACATATGCAAAAGAAACATTTGATGGATGGAATGCTGGACAATGCAAACATTTACCCCCAGTCACTAGGATCTGGGTTTAATCCATCATTCTTTTGCTCACCACACCACCCCAGTTTGGACCCAGCCTTATGCAAATCAGTCTTGACCCTGTTCCTTGTGGGAACACTCCAGCCCGAACTGCCAAGCCAGGTCCTCTCTGGACCGGAAACAAGCATCCTGGGACTGGTTTAAGGGCATAACCCTTCATCAGCCAGGCTAGCTTGAATCCAGTGGTTTAGTGAGCATGGGACCAATGTCTGGGCATAGCCTTCACACTTAAGGCAAAGTATGCAAAAGAAACAAGTGATGGATGGAATGCTGGACAATGCAAACATTCACCCCCAGTCACAAGGATCTGGGTTTAATCCATCATTCTTTTGCTCACCACACGAGGGAGGACCTGGCTTGGCAGTTCGGGCTGGACTGTTCCCTTGAGGCACGGGGTCAAGACTGATTTGCATATGGCCAGGTCTAAACTGGAGTGAAATGGTGAGCAAAAGAATGATGGATTTAACCCAGATCTCTTGACTGGGGGTGAATGTTTTGTTTTGTTCTGCATTCTGTCCATCAATTGTGTGTCTTTTGCTTCATTCCATTTATATGCATATTTGGGTTTAATTTGTGTGTATTTGAAAGTGTAGCCCATCTCATCCTGGGACCTGAGCCAAGGAGTTCATGTATAAGTTGAACAATATACATACTGCACACATGATGCCATGAACATAACTCACACCTGCTGGCTACAGTCAAAAAAGGAAAGATCTGATCCAATTTGGTGATCTCCCTTTGATCCTTGCTCAATTTCAGAGTCTATTCAGTAGTGTTGATTTGTCAATTATATCATATGCAGAGTAATATCAAAACAGAATATTGATCTTCATCAAGGATCTTTATCTAGTTTCATTTCTGATATGTTCCAAAATACTGTTGGCACCTCTTGAGAGTACAAAGCCTAATTGGTGTTTTGCTCACTTCTTTTTCAAGGAATATACTGGAATATGGAAGATTGGAGATGTGATGATAATTAGACAAGATCTTTCGGTCTGCCATAGGTGTATTTAGTATATGTATGTTGATGGCTAATTTGAGCAATTTGGAGAAGGAACCATTTAGTAGAAATGCACTAATCAGACTTGTGAGGTCCAGAAGGAGGACTGTGATGAATTATTTCATGCACATTGGGTGAATCAAGGTTTTACTGACAGATATAATGTTTTCTTCTTCCTCTTAGCACAGATCTGAATGACACAACACTTGTAAAGTTGTGAGATTGGAGATGGAAGAGATTGTAGGAGACTGCACGCAGTTGGACGTGATGTCCTTTCTAATTTCTGTGATTTCATGTCAAGACCGGAGGCTAGCATTATGCATGCATTTTTCATTACTTCTCCAGGTGCAGCAGTTCAAAGTAGACATAGTGTGAGACCAAACATTCCAGAACTAAAATAGCATAGGCTATATACACAGTAGCTAACTTCCTCTTTTCATTGCTGCTCTGTATCAGTTAAGTACGTAATGACATATTCTAATTAATTGAGTTTTTCATCTTACGCAAGTAGAAGGTACATGTTTGGATATGATATTATGCATTTTTAATATTCTTATAAATGTGGTTCAATACTAATTGATATTTGTTAGGCCTGGCATCCTAGGTGTGATTTTCCCCTAACTTTTTGCCTCAGACCTCCTGTTTTGCTTCATATTCATTGCATAATCCACATCAAATTAACATCAATACATTATCACCACAATCAATTGTTACATACATTACATCAAACAATACAAAAAAACATGTACCAATCAATGTCCCAGAGAACCCCAATTTTAAACTGGTTCCGAAATGCGTTGACAGCATAAACCAACCAGGTAGTGGGTCACAAAAGAAAGAATAGGCATGCACGGAATCTTTGAATGGTACAACTCACTGTGCAGATCCTCGACCCAGACTTTAGATTACAGAATAAACTCACACCCCCTGTTCTAAGACCAGTTATTAGGGCTTTTACAAGCATCACACAGAGTACCCCTTTGATTGTTAAAGTTCAATACTGGGACATTTATTGGTACATGTTTTTTGTATTGGCTGTAACAATTCATTGTCGTGATAATGCATTGATGTTTATTTGATGTGGGTTACACAATGAATGTGAACTGATTCAATTCATGAGGGTGTTGTTCCTCTGTTTATGACAGTCTTACAAAATAACAAAGCGTTTAATAAAAAATGATGATCACACTAATTGAGGTTTGTGATCACTAACAGAAATTATTGCTTGGTTGAAGTAAAGTCAGTATTGGCAAATGTTTGTCTATAAACATTTAGAAAGCTTTAGCCATTTGTTGCCTGCAGCCTGTCTCTGAGTCAGATAACTGGGTGTGGGTGATAGTTAGACTCTGTGTATTGTTCCTAGACCATCACACACAATGGGGAGCTTTGGTGTGACTGAATGGGCCATCACTGGCAGGATGGGAGTGAGGAGCTGGGCTCATCCCCACTTACACTGTAATAGGCTGTGCACTGTAAAGTCAGTATTGGCAAATGTTTGTCTATAAACATTTAGAAAGCTTTAGCCATTTGTTGCCTGCAGCCTGTCTCTGTGTCACATAACTGGGTGTGGGTGACAGTTAGACTCTGTGTATTCTTCCTAGACCATCACACACAATGGGGAGCTTTGATGTTACTGGATGGGCCGTCACTGGCAGGATGGGAGTGAGGAGCTGGGCCCATCCCCACTTACACTGTAATAGGCTCTGCACTGTTTCTGCACAAAGAGTCACAAACCCCCTGTAGTTAGTCTGGAGCCGGTATGGCGGGGAACCTGTGCACTTCAAAGGTAATCTTCTAGAAGCTTCCTCCCACATGAAAGGCACAACTGGGTATAACTACTGGACATCAGAAACCACCACTACAGTACACTTCTGGTCCTCTGGATACTCTGTCAGGAAGAGGGACTGCAGTGCTGCTGCAATGACTGCCACTCTGCTGGATAGGTACTCTGAAGGAACTGCTGCCCTGCTGTGCCGACCTGCTGCCTGCTGCCCTCTTCCCTGGGTGAGAAGGACTGGACCTGCAGCTCTTGACCCCAGTACCCAGAGTGACTCCAAGGGTTAGTTGGCTCACCTCCTGATCTGAAGCCTCAGAGACACAACAGGTTTCCAACAACCTTGAACCTGCACCCGGACTCTGACATCTGTGCGTCTACCCTGCCAAGTGGTGCCATCCGAGTCCTGGACCCTTGGAAGTTGGCTTAAGGTGCTTGGCAGCCACTGTGCATCCAGCAGAAACAATGCATTTTCTCTACTTCGTTTTGCAACCCTAAGCAGAACTGATGCATCTCTGCTGGCATTTGGATTGGACCCATCTTACCGGCCCTTATTGTCTCTACAGCCCACAACACCTTTGGAACTACCCCTGTGCTATGCATCCTTTGTGCAGGCCCTAGCATTCCTCTTCGAAGTTAGCCTCAACATCAATGCCGACTCCGCATCCAAGCTTCTCAGATCTTTAAATCAGACACATTGCTTCAACTGGCCACCAAATCTTTGACACCGGACTTCACATCGCAAGTCCCATCAACGGGATCCTTAATGATGACGCAAGCCCTTGCATTGCAGTCTTGACGCATCTCGGAATTGCTGCATCGCATCGCTTCAGCTGCACAACGCACCTTCAACGCGAATTCTAGCAACGCGCCACAAACCAGGATTTAATGTACTCTGTTCAGCAGGCCTAACTGGATCTCCGTAGCCGACACACACTCCATCACTGCTGGCCTGCACTTGTGACTTTTTCCCAGTCCCGCGCAACCAGATTTCCATAGTGGGCACTTTGTGGCACTATTTTGACTAAACTCTTTAAAATTCACCATATTTGGTTCTACTGATTGGTCCTGTTTTCTGTATGAAAGAAAGTTCTATTTTCTAACTTGGTGTGGTATCCCTATTGTCAGGTGTTTTTACTTTATTACTGTTTGAAGCGTTGCACTCCATCGTGGTAGCCCTGAACCAGTGGCTTTGTCCGGCGCTACCATATATGCACAGTTGTCTCTTTGTGCTTTATGGTGCTTCATTTACTGGAATCTGTAAACCTGCATATCCCCAGTTTACTGAATGGCTTTTTGTCATTTTTTGACCTGATATATTTATTAATAAGTATTCTATTTTTCTAGCTTGTGTGGGATCTTTCTTGTCTTTTCACTTTATTGCTGTTTGAAGTGCTGCATCAATACTTTAAACTTTGCCTCTACGTTAAGCCTGATTGGTCTGTGCCAAGATACTAGAAGGTTGAGCACAGGTTAATTTAGGTTTGGCTTCTGCCTCACCCTGACAAGGATTGTGGTTGCTGCTTGACCAGGGCTCGCACTGCAGTAAACCAACAACCCAACTTCTCATAATACTATTCCTGTATTCGTTTTCTAAATGAAATCCCTGCCAAATAATGAAATGAGTGTATTGTATTGTAAGTAGGAATACACGTAGGCAGAAGTGGTTCTTCAAATCTTCTTTATTCCATTTATGCAGTAAGGAATACAGCGACACGAACACATCTGCATCCTCCACCTTCCCCTTCAAGTAACCGACTCCCTCCCACTACATTCTTCCAAGCATACATTCCACAACCTCACACGAGCATTCACAGACACGCACCACACACATACACGCACCACACATACACGAGACATACACGCACACAACACGGAATATGTACAATACCACACATCCTCCTCCTCAAAAAACTTAAGTTACCACAAAAAGAATTATCCTAATTTAAAATCAGAAAACCGAACAGGAACCCTCCTTACTCTGTCACCACGGCGAAGATTCCCACTTTCAATACTATTACTGCGGCGAAGATTCCCACCATCAACACTAACATTGGTACAAGATGATCCAACATCAACAACATCTCTAACACCATTCCCCATATCACAACTAGTACTACAACTACCTGTACTACTCTCCTTTACCAGACCAAAGTCGTCACCTAGCATATAACCGCTACACGACCCATCATCCGCACCACCAAAACGTGAACCTAGCACACCATTCCTCTCATTGCAAAAACTCAATTGCCGAAAATTCCATCTTTTACCATCTTCCAATTCTACAGCACTACCAAACACCTTCATTACTCTCAAAGGTTTGGACCACACACTTTCACCTTTCAGCACTTTCCTAGGATTCTTCACCCTAACCATTTGGCCAATCTTAACTAAAGGCCAAGCATGTTTATTACTATGATACAGCTGATTGCGATCCTGGTACCTTTTGACTTCAGATCTAACTTCTTCGTCAATATTCTTCCCATTACACTGTATTTTATTATTCCTCTTCCTTAACCACCAAGGAACCAACCCAGTAAATGGTTTTCTACCTCTCAAAATTTCAAAAGGTGTCTTGCCTGTAGCAGAATGCGGAGTCACACGATATGCAGTCAATCTTTCTTGTAAAGCTTTCCTCCAAGGTAGACCTGCACTCAATGCTAATTCGATCACTTCCTTAACCACCCTATTGAAGCGCTCAACTTGACCGTTGCCTTCTGGGTGATACAATGATGATTTGATATGTTTGATGCCCATTTCTACTAAAAACTCTTCCATCTTTTGTGACACAAACTGGGGACCATTATCAGAAACCAAAATTTCTGGTACTCCTTCTCTTGAAAACACATCCTCCAAAAACTCTATGACCACCTCTGTAGTCATCCCACTCACCATTCTTACCTCGGGCCATTTCGAGTAGTAATCAACCAGTACAATGGCATAACAATCCATAGATGATAAAGCAGAAAATGGCCCCATGAAGTCAATAGCTACTTTTTGCCACGGATATTCAGGTAATTCCACCATGGTTAAGAGTACACTTAATGGTTTTGCCACTTTATCCCTAGTACCACAAACTTTGCAATCCCTCACTAACCGATCCACCATGGAATCAACACCTGGCCACCAAAACCACTCTTTGACCCTCCTTTTTGAACTGGACATACCACCATGACCTAAATGACTTCTTTCAGCAATTTTCATCCTTAAACCAACTGGAGGCACAATTCTGTCACCCCTCAAAACAATGTCATTAACAATGCATAATTCATCCTTAATCTTCGAAAACGCAGCACACTCCCCACGCAAATTGTAACTCCCTTGGCCATCCTTCAACTATAAAGCGTTTCACTTCCTTCAAAACCACATCTTTGTCCATCTCACTCACCCAAGATGCTTCAGATACACCACTATCAATATCCTTAACACCTATAAGAAATACATCCTTAGTGGTAAACGCTATCTCGCAATCAGTATTGGTCTCAACATCAGTCGAGTCTACATTAGGTAATCTCGACAACCCATCCGCAACTACATTGTCTTTACCCGGAATATATTCTATGTCAAAACTGAACATTTGTAATTTAGAGGCTAAGCGAGCCAATCTCGGAGTCAAATTCTTCCCACCTTCAGGTCTTAAAATATTCACCAATGGTTTATGATCAGTGCAAATCTTAAACTTCCTACCCCACACATACATCCTGAATCTCTCAGCCGCCCATGAAGCAGCTAACAACTCTTTCTCTATTACATAATAATTCCGTTTCGCTTTAGTCAATGTACGCGAAGCATACGCTACTACCCATTTTTCAGATTTAACATGTTGCGAAAATACAGCACCAATTCTATACCCAGATGCATCTACAGACAAAATACATTCAGCAGTTGGCAAAAAGGGTTTAAGACATGGTGTTGTAACTATCTCATTCTTCACTTTCTCAAAACATGTTCTTTGTTGGTCACCCCATGAAAATACTGCACCTCTTTTCAGCAATGATCTTAAAGGTTCAACCTTTGAAGCATAGTTTTCAATGAAACGTGAGTAGAATTCTGTCAGTCCCAGAAATGACATCAATTGTTCTTTACTTGTCGGTTCAGGGACAGCTAAAATAGCATCAACATGACTAACCTTAGGTCTAATACCATCTTTGGATGTGACATGCCCTAAATACTCTACTTCAGATTTCCCAAACACACATTTTTCATTTTTGATAGTCAATCCACTCCTTCTTAATGCATTTAGAACCTCAAACAAACTTTTGTCATGACATTCCTTGTTCTTTCCATATATTAAAATGTCATCTTGGAACACTTTGGCATTTTCGATGCCTTGTAGGACCCTACACATTTCCCTTTGAAAAACTGCAGATGCACTTGCAAGGCCAAATGGCAAGCGTTTATACCTAAACATTCCTTCAGTATAATAAAGGCAGTACAATGTTTAGAATCATCCTCCAATACAATTTGATGATATGCACTCATCAAATCTATCTTGGAAAACCAAGAAGATCCACCGACAGAGGATGTGAGCTCTTGTAAATTTGGTAGAGGAAATGTGTCAACCCAGATAGCTTCATTTAGACATCTTAGGTCGACACATAAACGCAAATCTCCATTAGATTTAAGCGAAATTACGACTGGCGAAACCCAGTCAGAACTTTCAACTGGTTCCACAATACCATCCTTGCACAACTTCCTAAGTATTTCACCCAATTTTTCTCTATAACTAATAGGTACGTTCCTAAGTTTTTGTCGAATAGGACATGCACCTTCTCTTAATATAATTCTGTGCATACACGCACACAACACGGAATATGTACAATACCACATATTGCAATGTTTTGAGAAACACATCGAGCAATTTTCAAAGCTTTCAAATACAGCAGTTCCTCTAATCAGTTCCTCTAATGAGCTGAAGACCTGTATAAATGAGTTTGGGGCCTTCTGTATTCTTTTCATGAGGTGGAGATATCCAAACTCCGATTCTCTGTTCAGCGCTGCATGGCGAGGGCAGCATGGCAGTTCTCAGTATGAGTTTCATTCAACAGTAGTTTCATTGGGTGTTAACTACAGTCAGTAGACAATGATGCTGTGCAACATTTCACCTTGAATGCAGTGCTGTCCTCTGCTCTGGCAGCTTGCCTTCCAACCAGTGTGATGCTATCTAGAACTAAATTAACAACAATGCATTATTTTACAAACAGTGATGCAGAATGGAGAGCGCGATTCACAATACCCGTGTGTCTACTTTTTGCAGCATGAGCGATTTACTCCTCTATTTTTATTCATGCTTTTTCATTTGTGGACAAAGGGTAGCTGTTGCCCATGTGCCCATAGTTGCTGTCAGCTGCATCTCAATGATGAGGCCTAATTGGCTAAAATGGTGTGGAGTTGTTTGCATTGCCATCTGAAGCAGACCTCTCTGGAATATTGCTACTAAAGATTGATTGGGATATGGTCTTACTCTGTCTAGTTAAGCATGGAAAGAAACAAAAAGAATTGTAATGTGGTCAAAATCAATTGCCAGTGGTTGAGATTAATTCAAGCATTTCACAAAACTGAAGTCACAACTGTGTCTAGTACTTGAACATTAAAGTAGCACAGATGTGTTTTGCACAGCCAAGGGCTGCATTACAAATCTAGATTGCTAAATGTGAAAAACATGATTCGAGAAACAATCCCTCATTATTTAGATGGCCATAACAGAAGGAAAGTTTTGGATAATACCATTCCAAATCTGCAGTTATACTGTATGGAGAATTACAAAACAAACCAACCTCAGACATGGTGCATCATCAGCATTTACTAACATCATGCACTGTATAGTAGCAAGCACTGTTAGCCCCTTTGCAGTGGCACAAATTTCGCTGTGGTGTGAGGGGGGTGGTGGGGGGGGCGGGGTTGGGCGTGGTGCTCAGGTACTAATGATGGCTCCCGGCCGTCATAAATCACGGTGGGCATGTGCTCATGACGGCAGGGAGTCGTCAGAACTTTACCCACTGATTAATTCTCCCGCACAGGCAGGGAATTAATTGCACGTGGCGGAGAGGCAACGTTCTGACGGCTCCCGGCTATCATGAGCACACGTCTACTGTGACTCATGACGGCCGGGGGCCGCCATGAGCACCAAAGGTGTTAAGTAACAGTGATACAATCATAAACAGAAAGGCAATAATCTTACAAACAGAGTAGACAAAGACGATTCTTGGGACTTCAATGTTGAAGTCAAATCTTTCTCAATTCATGCAAGCGCTGCCAACGCATTTCACCTTCAAAAAGGCTTCCTCAGGGCCCTGAGAGACTTCATGGATTTACTGCCTAAGTCTTATTGTTTTCTTTTAGGTAATACAGAGTCACAGAGAAGAGAATCTTTTAATTCGTAAAGCCACACCTACTGTCAAAGTGTTAGGCTAAAATGCTGAGTGGCTGTATTCCAGAATTGCTCGGTTCTCTCAGGAGGCGATGGTAGGTTCACCACACAGAATCGCCTCTATTATCCCTCTATACAGAGAGAGTTGTGCGCATAGACAAGCCGTGTAATGGCCATGAGACTCGTTGCGCCTCCTCTACATCCGGCATGCCACCCGGACCTGTTCGTTGTATCTGCCAACACCAAGCAGCGGGCCATTGAGGTGCGCAACAGTATGCTTAGAAATTGCTAGAAACCACTGTGACTTTTCAGGCAGTGCGACTCCAAATCCTATGGCTGCTTTGCAGTTTCTGTAAAGTAACAGTTTCACAAAAATATAGAACCCTTATTCTTCTGGATGCCATCATAAGGGTGTAGAGTCCCTAGGACATCACAGGTGGGAAAGACACACAGCGGTGGAAGAACATCTACAGAAACTATGCTACCCCTACAAGTGTGTTTCTTTCTTATTTACCTAGATATTAGCCACATTCAGGCACAGTGACTGAAGTAGGAATCAGCACTGCATTTTTTGATTATATTCACTTCCCATTATCCTCCAAATCAAGTATCTCCAACTGAACATTAGATTCCGATAGGTGCAAGACTGGAGCCAGTAATTTCACTGTTCACGGTTGCTTGGGAGTTCTGTTTGGAAACAATAGGTGTATCTCTAGCAGCCTGGTGCTAGAACAAGGAGTTGGAAAGATGAGCCATCTGCCGGGATGGGAAGAGCCGGACTGTTCCCTGCCCACTTACATTTGAAAGGGGTATGGACTGGAGCCTGCTATCCCCCCAAACCCTCCCCCCAATGCCTTGAGACCCTTAAGGGTGAGTAGTCGCGCTTAACAAACGCCTGATTGATTGAAGGGGGTAGCCTCAGCACACTCAAAAAAGGACTTGACACCAGTCTAATGCCACCCTACTCTTCTTGGAGCCTGGGTAGGGGAGGAAGGACATTTCAGAACCAGATGTCGGTAAAGTATAGACATTTCTCCCACTTCAAAGGCTGGCACCAGGATTACATATTTGAGCCTCAGTCCAGCTCTTCAGTTCATTCCTGGGCCTGTGGATGACCCCAGAAGGACTTACTTGTACTTCAGAGGAGTGCCCTGCTGCTTGAGGCCTGTGTTGTCTTTCAGAGGACTGCCTTATTTCTACCAGAGGACTTCACTGCTGCTTGAAGCCTGCCTTTTACCTTCAGAGTTCTGGCCTGCTGTCTGATGCCTGCCTTACTGCTTGACCCCAGGACTGTCAGAGTGACTTCACAAGCTAGTTGGCTGTCCAGCCTTGTGGAGCCCTTGTAGGCTGCATGCTGTAGCTTCTTCTCGTTGGAAATTTCAACTTCCCAAAAAGTGCCTAAGGGCCTAATTTAGATCTTGGCGGAACTGGTCCCGCTGTCACTGGTGCTGTTCACACCACCTACTTGGCTGTCCACCAGCTCTTCTTAGATGTTGGCGGGACTATGAACAAAAGACTGAGTGCTGCCGGCTTCACCAGGAATTATCGCCCGCATCGACGGTGTCATAGGCAGAAGCGGCTGTAGGAGGGAATCAAGCAAAAATTATCACTAGGTAAATCACAATATGCCTTTCCATTGATGAAACTGTAGCGGGAATATTACCTACTTTGAGTTGACAGAATCTAAGGAAATGAGGTAGAAGCGTACCTGTTTTTTATGTTTTCCATTCTCGTTTCCATCTTTAACCCCATTATCCAGGTCCTTATTTGCTGAGTCTACTTAAACACGAAGGGAATAAAAACCACTGTCGCTGGGATCTAAGGTAAGCATCTTTTACACTTGTCTTACTATTAATCGTTTGTTGAAAATTGCTTTGGCCTTGTGCATTTTAACATTGCTCTTGCATGCATTTATTTATGAGTAATGCATTAGTGTTCAATTTACCACTTATCGAGGCAAAGTTAATACACCAATACTGACAAAAATAAATAAATGTTGTTTTGGTGGTTGTGGTTATTGTGCTTGTGGTGCCTGTGGGTGTGCATTCAGTACATTGTCCCTACATTCTCGAATCCCACACTGGTTGTCTACTGATTACTAGGCTCTATAAGTGTGATAACTATCCCAGACCTTATCTCATTTCTTAGGGCAGCCCCTGCTTTGACAGACTGTGTGCTCAACCTATTGGCACCAGTCCATATCAGTCTACCAATCTTCAATACGGGAGGCATTCCTACCCCTACAGACACACATTGTGTTAATGTTTAGCTATCCCTGCAGCCACCACCAGCCGAATTATTTCATATCTGAGCCATACATATTCACAGTGCTGTTCAGGAGATGCCATTTAGCCTTCAGGGGCAGAGTCAGAGCAGTTACATGGGCCATTATCCACACCACTCCCATGCAGTAACATTGAATTTTGGGCAATCCCATAGTGTAGAAAAAAAAGGTGCCTGCTTGCCCGCAGTCCCCGAGCCTTACAGTACTGTTTCACATCCCCAGTCGGTGCAGAAGCGTTCTAGAGAAGAATGATCTGTGTGGTATCCCAACTGGATTAAGCAAAAACTGGCTCGTATTGCCACTTCCCTGGGACTCTGCACTGCCTCAACCCAATATCCATTTTCAATCAAACCAAGATCTCTTTGCGACGCTTCTCTCAAGGCCTTTAGTGGGTCAGGAGCAGGAGCAGTGCTTGAAATGGAAAAATAGAAGTGCAAGTACCCTGAACAAGATCCCAGCTTGTTTCTGAGATTAAAAGTAAATTAAAAGTATTACGTCTCTATCCAGAAGTGCAGGTATTCTCTCTCTCAAAATGAAAAAGCGCTAGTACATAGTATCGGACAGTACCGGCCCATTTAAAGCACTGGTCAGTAGCTCCTTCACATTATCAGGTGATGCAGGCTTCTCACAATGCTCAAGCCCACAAACTTCAGCACCATAAATGCTGCAGGTGCCAAATTCATCCACAGCATTGTAAACACAGCGCAACCTCCGTATTTTGAGTGATGGAGCTTTGAGGCCTCTGTTCTATGTAGTAAAACCAATGCATTTTTTACAATTTACTGATGATTTAATATTAATCAGCACATACCAATCTAATTAAACTATGTTAGATCTAAAACTGTTGCTGGACAACAGGTAATATGTTAAACTTTTCATACATTCTTGGGAGGTCATATCTGATGGATGTGTCCAGGAGAATCATAGTTGACAATGGCCTTGCAGATTTGAAGATGAATGTTATGCATTGTTAAACTTGGCATCTTTGGCGTGGTTTGTTTTTGCTGCCTTAGATGCTTTGGGCATTTTGCCACTGCTGATTAGAGTCATATTATTGGGAGGTCATATCTGATGGATGTGCCCGGGAGAATCATAGTTGACAATGACCTTACAGATTTGAAGATGAATGTTATGCATTATGTTTTAAATTAGTTTTTTCTTTTTGTTTGCAAGCTGCTCGAATTCAGAGTGTTGCTCTACAATTGTCCTGAATGAATGCCTGTTGATTGGTTATTCAGCCTATGTCGAAATAAGCCGTTCTATGATCTTGGCTTAAGAGAATCAAATGGTTACTTGTTTAAGCAGTCAGTAGGTTCAATAATCCTTGTGGGCTGGAGTAGACTAGAGCCCATACCACCAAAATTTACCTCACAACAGCCCTGGGGTGTGTTTCTCATAGTTGTATGGTTAGCTGACCTGCCAAACCCACATAAATACTAGGCCTGGGCAGTAAATTCCTTTCCGTTTGTGGAATTTGCAGAATTTGGGGAATTTTGCGTTCCGCGGAGAACGCGGAATTGCCAAAAATTCCGCAATCCGCGGCTTCGTGGAATTTTTTGCTTGTTCGCGCTTTCAAAAATGTGTGTTCACGAGATATTTCTCCCCGAACACACAAACAGCGTTCGCGAACAGGAAAAAAGCATTACGAAAGGGCGGAACAAGCAATTCCACGTTTGCGTAACTTTTGTGTGCTCGCGGAGATTTTTTACCTTTTTGCAGAGCTTAGCGTAGCACAACTTTGCAAACTTCGCCCACCCTTAGTAAATATTCCACCCAGAGCATTGCAGAGGCTGCATAACTCATATTCAGATGGTTCCTATCACTCACTGTGTGGGTTCAAGAGCAGACATGGCTCAATCCATGTGCATCCAATATACTGATGGTTGTCTACCAGAATTCTTGTTTAGTTACCAGGTTGGCTACCTTGTCACTGGGTTGCACGCATTCTTTCGGTTAAGCTGATTATTGTGATGACTTAGACAATCAATTGGTGTGCGCTGACTTAGTATTATTTCACCCGCATAATTAACACACTTTCATGTTTGCTAAACCTCTGTTAAAGCCTTCTGGTGAACACCTCTAGATGGCCTGATCATAGTTTAATTGTTCGACATATATTGTTATTCATGAGATGTGGTTGTTTATGAAAAGGAGGGTTTCATTCTGAACTACATGAAGAGTCCCTTAGAAGAGACATGAAGAGTCCCTTAGAAGAGACATGAAGAGTCCCTTAGAAGAGACACGAAGAGTCCCTTAGAAGAGACATGAAGAGTCCCTTAGAAGAGACATGAAGAGTCCCTTAGAAGAGACACGAAGAGTCCCTTAGAAGAGACATGAAGAGTCCCTTAGAAGAGTTAGGTTCTGCTTAGGAACACAGGCGTTTATTAACCGGGGGTGGTTTATGTGAGTTCTCTGAACGGACTAGTGCACTGAAAACATGCCACCACAGAGGAGAGGAAATGAAACCGGTAGGAGTAAATTCCATATCAGGCTGAGAGAACTATTGAAGCATCAGAAATATTTTCAGTGTATAAAATTGATGTTGGACTGATGATGAAGAACTCAAAACCGTATGCATATTTGTTTTCTGAACAAAGCTGGATTTGTGTTCATAGTCTACGTCTTTGACAGTAAAGTTAAACACCCATGCCATTTATACACTAATATACATATTCAATATTTACATTAATGTGATTAAATGTTTATAACCAAATATAGTTGCGAGGTTTCAGTTGTTGGTGTGAGCAGGAATGCCTGGCAAGTAAGAGTGTACAACAGTGGTACAATTTGCTTTCACATAATTTTGCCACATTTTGGGAAAATTGTACAAAATCAAGGGGCATATTTATTTAACAAAATGTATTTATTTAGCTGCATGATTGAGAAAGGGCAGGAATGCCTCGTACTTAACATTATACAGCACATTCATGTCATTTCACAGCATTGAATCGCAATGTGGTTCCTAGCACCAACGCAGGCACCTTTGCACCATGGTGCATGGCTGCCTGCTTCGTAAACAGGATTGTATTAGTACAGGAAGGGGCACCTTCCCGCACAAAAACAATCCCCTGAGGAAGTTTTCTCTCTCCATGTGTACTGCAAAATGCAGCACAAATAGAAAGAGTAAGTAACAAGAAGGAAATACAAATATTTCTCCTTGTTAAGCTCCCCCGGGAAGCTATTATGATGCATTTCCAGTTGTACCACTAATAGTAAATCAGGGAACGCGTCAGAATCCATGGGTGGTGCATGGGAACACCCACGCTCCACCCATGAAATGCAGCACAGTGATTTGCAAAGAGTTGCATTACTCTAGATACATCAAGCCACACAAGGCCACAAAAGGTGACCTTGCGTGGCTTGATAAATCTAACTTAAGAGTTGTGTCGCTCTTATGCCCAGTAGCGTGATGCAAGTGCGATGCAATTCCTCAATAAATATGCACCCAAGTGTAATTACGTGAAATGCAAATCCGTCATTTAGCGCTATATTTTAGAGTGAATTGCGTCTTCACAACAATTTTTGATGCACGGGCACAAATCGTACGGATGAAGTATTTAGTTGCTCAATACAACATATCTGGAGTAATACTAAACAGAAAGAAGTAATTACTGAGCTCTGTACTAGATGGGACAGAGAACATAGAATTAAACTAACTTGATAAAATATGGAAAGAAATTTCCCAGTTAAGTAAGGAATCCTTTTGGGTTTCCAACTTTCAGCTTATGAATGTTAACGCAAGATGGGCACTTTTGTTATAAGCAAATCTCTATCCCAATATATGACTGTTTTGTTTTCAATGGCAAAACAACACTATGGGTTATTGGCGGCATGTGATAGGAGGCTGACCTCGCTAGTCTTTTTGGATACAGGTTTTTGCATGACATCACATGTGTATTTGTAAAGTGCACATTCACCCGTAGCCATCTTGGTGCTGAATAACAGATGTTTATTGTTACCCAACTCAACAGTACTCATGTTATCAACCTCAAATGGATAAAAGGCTGAGCAGATCCTCCAGGATTTGAACCCATGAGGTCGAACACAAGCCCCTGCAGGAGATGCATTAGTCCACTGAGCCACCAGACCCAGCTTATCATAACAATAGGTAATTATATTACACCTGATCCATATATGCCTCTCTTCATCTACAGGGTCATTCGAGTGAAAAAGGATTTTTTTTATTTATGACCATCTCTGTTGCTCATTTATTAATTACTAGCAGCCCGTCCCGACGTTGTCCTGGTATGAATTGCTGCTGGCCAGTAGTATATTGTTTTGTAGGATTTCGTTTTGGTAGCATTTCTTATCTGTGACAGGCCTGTGAAAAGCTCTGATTCACAGTGCACTGCTGATGCACTTAAGAGTGTGCGTTCAGTAGTGTGTGAACTCGAGTTTCCTTACTTTATTTTTCCTTGCAATATTATTCGCGTACTCGACAACATGGCATGAGCACAATTTACATTACAGAAGAACACATTAATTTGTGGTAGGTACGGGGAGACAAAGCGATTTGCCTGGAATCACAGGATGTTGAGCTGATGCCGAGATTTGAACGTAGCTCCCCAGCTCTAAAGTTCGCAATGCTAGAACTTGTGGCCGGAGGTGTTGGCCATCAATGAGAGAGACCTGTGAATTTTTGAAATCGGTGGTGAAAAAATATGAGTATGTTGCTGGAGATGTGGGCCGCCGTGCCACCAATGTACTTACCGGGGGAGGGTAAACACCCATTATTCCGCAACTTTCTTTCCGCATACCATCACTCTGCATACTTTCATTACGAAAGTACCATGACTCCGCAATGCCATTATAACGCATGACATTACATTTTATATGCTTTTACCACACATACATTTACAACAAAATTTGTTGTAAATGCATGAATGGTGAAAGCATGTTTTTTTATGTTTGGATAAGGTAAGTATGGGTATAGGGGTATATGTTTTGGGGTACTGATGTATATGTTTTGGGGTGTTTGGGTATTTTAAGTTCAGATATAGTTTTGGGTTATGGGTACAGGGGTAGTTTTAGGGTTTAGGGATAGGTATGGGTTTTGGGTTACAGGGGTATTTTTAGGATTCAGGGCTAGGTTTGGGTTTTGGGGTATAGGGGTATTTTTAGGGTTCAGGGGTAGGTTTGGGTTTTGGGGTACATGGGTATTTTAAGGGTTCAGGGCTAGGTTTGGGTTTTGGGGTACAGGGGTATTTTTAGGGTTCAGGGCTAGGTTTGGGTTTTGGGGTACAGGGGTATTTTTAGGGTTCAGGGGTAGGTTTGGGTTTTGGGGTACAGGGGTATTTTTAGGGTTTAGGGATAGGTTTGGGTTTTGGGGTACAGGGTATATTTATAGGGTTAAGATGGGTTAATGTTTAAGGGTGTTGGGGTATTTTAAGGAGTAAGGGTGGGTTATGATTATGGGCTGCAGGGGTATTTAAAGGGAGCAGGGTGGACACCCGGAGCTGGAATGTACAGAACCTGGGAAGAAAAAATAATGAAATATTGGGCCCAACGCTCGCTTTTTTTCCGTAATCCCACGCCCAGCACACGCCCCCAGCACACGCCCACAGCACATGATATGAGACATGGCATGAAGGGCGGAAGGTACCACACGCCCCCACATTTGTCATGCCCCAGCACACGCCCACCGCACAACGCAGACACACCCACAAGGGACTACTTTGCTGGCACAGTTCTTTTACCTTTTAAATGTATATGGCGGACGTCTGCATAGCCTATGTCCTTCTGCTGCAACTGCCCTTTCCAACGCTGTATTGGGTGTTGTGATTGGCGCTGTGGTTCCTGAGATTACCCGCCTCAAAGGTTTGGCCTCGCTCTTTATTATATTAGTATAGATGCATAGAGGAAAGGTCTAAAGACTTGGTTATTTACCTTATAGTTTCCCCTATCCTAGGTCTTAAGTTTCTCCACTGTTGGAGGGCGTGGCCGACAGCATGGCCTGCTAAGACGTGCTTCTCTAGAGCCACCGGCGAGCTGCATCTAAATACGGCTTTCTACATAGTCCCACTCCAACAAAACCACGGGAGGGTCAGTACAGGGACCCCCGTCCTCATAAGGATCAAGACATCGAAGATATCGGGATGGAATCCGGCAGGACACTCACCCGTTACCACCGATCTGGGAGGCCCGGCGGCGACAACATGGCGGCCGCTGTAGTCGGAGGTCGAAGATCGTGCTGAGGTCCGGCTCTTAGGTCCTGCAACAGGCGGTCGCTGTGGGGGTACGTGTAAGGCGGGCATTGTGTGGAGCTTGCACTACCGAAAGGAACCGGAGTGCGGCCCCCCCACTGCGACGTCCGGACCCCCGGCGAGACCAGCATACTGCACCAATATGGCGGCCGGAGCCGCAACGCGGGGACAGCTCGAGAACTAGGACTGTCCCGCTGCTGGCCTGCCACTGTGAAGGTGAGAGCGAGGGAGGCACTGTGCGGGGCCTGCGTGGCCGGAGGGAACCGGAGGACAACCCCTATTGAGGCATCCAGACTCCCGGCAAGACTTAGTGTACCAATATGGCGGCCGGAGCTGCGATGCGGAGCCAGAGTGTGCTTTATGACTGATCCCAGAACCTGCTGCCTGGTGTTGCGGTTCGGGCCTGCTTGGCCATACATTGACCCCACACGAACCACGGCCCCCCTGTGGTGTCCCCTCCATCCCACACCCTGCTGGGCAACCCTTGCTTTCTTGAGGGGGGCACTTGGGCACCCTGGAGATCAAGCCTACGGACCCACGGCCGAGGGGGGGCGATACATTCCACATTGACCAGGTTCTGTGACGGGGCAACAGGACCTGGATGCTCTGTGGGGCACTTAGCGAAGCCTGTGACATTGGGCCAGCACGGGCGTTGGAGTACAGGCTGGGACTGGAACACGGCCAAGTGCTCGGGCCGAGGCCTCAGGGGGACAGGCCGAAGACACGCTTGGCCCCCCGGTGGCGGCCGTCCGGAGTGACCGGATTGCCCTCCCCTGTGGTGGACCGGGGTGAACACCGACCCCCGACCACAGACCGAGTGAAGGGGGCTGCGTGAGAAGCAATTGTTCCCACGAGAGCGACTCCATTGCAACATCAGTCATGGGGAAGAAGGATTCAATCCCCAAAACCTCCAAGCAGGGGCCCATGGATGATTTTGCTGCGCCAAGACAGTCTGCGGATGCCCTTTCCGCTGCCCCTGGTGTGCGCTCGGATACAGACCTGCTGATGGGAGCCATTCAGGCGTTGCAAACTGACATTCAAGAGTCTCGGGCTGCCCTAGAAGTCAAAATCGGTGAGGTGGGGTCGGAGGTGACGCTACTGAGGCAAGACTTCCGAAAATTAACGGAAAGCGTAACTACTGCTGAGACGAGGATAGGCGAGGCCGAAGTTCGATCTCCACCCTGAGAAAATACATGGCGGAACTCAAGGCATCCCACCTCCAACTGATGTGGAAGGTGGACGATGCTGAAAACAGGGAGCGACGCAACAACCTGTGCTTCGTAGGTTTTAGAGAGGGAATTGAAGGGACAAACATGGCGGCATTCCTCCATTCCTGGCTGACCAAAACCTTCCCAGCAACGCAGTTCTCGACTTGCTTTATCATCGAAAGGGCTCACAGGGCCCTCCTGGCAAAGCCGCCAGAGGGTGCGAGACCTAGACCAGTCATTGCACGATTCCTCAACTTCGCGTACCGGGACCTGATTCTGCGAGAGGCCAGAAAGCTGGGGGTGATCCGACTGGAAAACACGAACATTATGATATTCCCGGATTACAGCCAAGAGGTGCAAAAACAACGCCGCTCCTTTGACGCTGTGAAGGCGAAATTGAGAGACATGCATAATCTCCTATATGCTCCTCTTCCCGGCGAAGCTGAAGGTGATTTACAAGGAAAAAACACACTTCTTTAATCATCCGGAAGATGCCTGGCAATGGCTGGAAGAACGTCCTATATTCCACAGTAGGGAAAACGTTGGTCGCGGAATGGCAGACAGGCTGACGCTCCAGAGGCCCCAATGGGTACTACCGAAGGCTCAGAGACAGAAATCCCAAAGGGCAAAGAGACAAACCCCGGCGACACCTTATTCGGGGCATAGCCCAGGGGGTAGACGGCAAGGACACTCGGCAGCACCTGGAAGGAAAGACCCGCCGGGATCCAGATTCAACTGCCTACGTAGACATGCCCGCTCGGAGGGAGAGGATGACGACGATGTTGGGAGCCGCACTTCAGGGGGAGAAGACGACGAAGGGGGGTCCCACTCCATTCACCCATTGGTAGAGGCGATCCGAGACCTGGAACAGGACGCTTCAGGGCGGACTAGTGTCCCCCAATCAGACACTCAGGACTCCCATTCATGAACGATGGCAGATCAGGCTATAGAGACCGCAGCTCGTCGATGAGGGGCACGCAGGTTGACACGCCCTTTTATACTTATTGTTCTACACTGGTTTTTTGTTCTCAATTGTATAACTCTCTTACTTTTTTATACTAGAGCTTGTTTGGGGGAAGTAGTGTTGCATGCTCTTCGAGACTTTGGTTAGAGCAGGCTGAAGGGGGGATACACGGGAGGGCGACAGACCTTCTCTTACTGACAGTTCTGCCTTGCGAGGGGATGGAACTGGAAGAGGAGGGAGGTGGGGAGGGGGAGGCGAGGGGGAGTTCTGCATTACCTCAGGTTTGGAAGGTGGGTTGCGGGCGTGGGAGGGAGGTGCAGTTCAGTTGAGGGGGAGTTGGTTGGGGGGGACGGTGGCAATCATGTACACACAGTCACGCACTTTCAGACTCCACTACTCGCTGGCATACCCGAGTCCGACCTAATTCATCGCTTTGTGCACATAAATGGCGGGAGACGACGACACACGATCTAGAGACCATAGGGGTTTCAGTGTCCTGACCTGGAACGTAAATGGATTGGGCAATAAGATCAAGAGGGGCTTGGTAAACGCATACGTTAAAAGACACAACCCAGACGTACTTCTGCTGCAGGAAACTCATCTCAAAGGGACTAACTGCGCCATTCTGGCCAGGGGCCGACAGAAAGTACTAGCGCATGCAGGTTACACTACTGACTCGAGAGGGTTGGCTATCATCATAAAGAAGATCTTCCCATTCCATATCACCCGCTCATGGATAGACCCTCTGGGGTCATATGTGGGGGTCAAGGGGACTTGGAACAGACGTACATACACAATCATTTCAGTCTATGCGCCGCCGAAGCTACAGGCGAGCACCCTCAGGAAAGTGCCCGATATACTCTTGGACACGCCGACTCCGTCCAAATACTCGGGGGGGATTTCAACGACGTTATGGACCTACAGCTCGATCGGTCAGGCGCCGCGTCTAGAATGGGGGCCCAGTCCCCCCTGTCCCAACTGATCGCTAATATAGGATTTACTGATGTTTGGAGGTGGATACATCCAACTCAAAAGGCTTACTCCTATTACTCGGTGCGCATAAAGTGTTCTCGAGACTAGACTATGTGTTTATGTCCAGACAATACTTGGCCGTCGGCGATACCGCGGAATATAATGCGAGGGGGATTTCTGACCACTCCCCCTGCTAGTTAAAGTGGGATGGGGACGGAGTGCGGATGGGGTTTCCTGGTGCCTAGCGGCATGGGACCTGCAAGATGCGGCGGTCCTGCGCGGTGTACGGGCTGAGGTGACAGTCTACATCGCAGAAAATGAAGGGACGGTTGACTCGAGGGTGACCTTCTGGGAGGGGCTAAAGCCAGTCCTACGGGATAGGATACAAAGTAGGTTGGTGGAGATACGGAGAAAACTCCAGTTGGAGGTAGCAGATGTGGAGGCATCCATTCTGGGACTGGAGAGAGACTATCAGACCTCCCGGAATGCTGAGACTCTCAGGAAACTCCTCGACCGACAGAAACACTATAGAGAACTGGTGCCCGGGAAGGCTAAAACCCAAGCCCTGGCCACCCTCCATTGCCTCTATGACGTGGGGGACAAGCCGGGCAAATTGCTGGCATGGCCTAGTAAAAAGGAACGTGCGGCCAGATGGGTGGAACACATTAAGGGACCGGATGGGACAAAGATTGAGTCCGATGTTCAAATAGTAGAGGCATTTGCCTCGCACTATGAGCTCTTCTATGCAGCTAGGGAGCTAGGGACGCGTGAGGATGCTCTAAACTACTTGGAGCGAGTAGACCTGCCAACTGTGTCACCTGAGGCCCTCCAGGCCCTGGAGGCTGACATCACCTTAGAGGACATATCTGTCGCACTGACCAGACTGCGCCCAGGTAAGACCCTGGGGCCTAATGGCTTCCCAGCTGAGTTCTTCAAACGCACGGGGGACCTCCTGAACCGCCATCTGAAGGGTCTCTTCAAGGGAGCTTTCCAGGACGGGAGACTTCCCCCTGACCTTGCCGCAGTGACCATCATCCCAATTTACAAAGAGGGGAAACCACAAGACGATTGCGCATCCTATCGGCCCATTTACCTCCTTAACACGGAGGTGAAACTTCTGGCCACCATTCTGGCGCTACGTCTACGGTCAGTGATACCGGACCTCATACATTTGGACCAGACCGGATTCTTACCAGACAGGGCCAACAGATTAAATGTTTGTCGTTCACACAATTGGTTACAGGAGGTGCGGGCCAGAGAGGAGCCTCATTGGTTCCTCTCCCTCGACGCCGAAAAAGCTTTTGATGCTGTTCACTGGCCGTTCCTGGAGGGAATATTGCTTAAGTTTGGCTTTGGACCCAAGTACCTGAAATGGGTACAGCTCCTCTATACTGAACCTTGGGCTAGAGTAAGAGCGAATGGGAGACTATCTAGAAGCTTTCAGATCCAGAAGGGTACCCGACAGGGGTGCCCATTGTCCCCCCTCCTCTTTGCGCTCACCATAGAGGCATTGGCCGCTCGGATCCGGCACAATCCAGACATTACAGGTTTTAGGAGGAATGAGACAGACTCCACAAAGGAGAAAATCTCCCTGTATGCGGATGATATCCTGCTATATATTACGCATCCAGAGACAACTATGCCGGCGCTGTTTCAGGAACTCGAACAATATGGTAGGCACGTGGGTTACCGTATCAATTGGCATAAGTCGCTCCTCTATGACCCCGGGGGACGGGGAGACTGGGTGGCACTTCCAGAACAATTGCTGACTACAACTGAGGGCTTCCAATATCTCGGAGTTTATGTAACTCTGGACAGGTCCCTGTCATTCCAACGAAACCTGGAGCGAATTATCTTGAATTCCATTGCGGATAGGGACCGATGGAGACTACTCCCCCTTACTCTTTTGGGCTGAGCAGCCCTGTATAAGATGATTATTCTACCCAAGTACCTCTATGCCCTGCAGAACGAACCACTACCCGCTCCCAGCCACTGTGCTCTCCAGAATGCACACGGACCTGAGAGCCTTCCTTTGGTTAGGTAAACAACCTAGAGTAGCACTAACTACCCTCCAGAGACACCAATACAGCGGGGGGATCTCGCTTCCGAACTTCGAAGCCTATTATTGGGCAGAGCATCTTGCCCCGATCAATGACTGGTTGCACGCCCGGCAGATAAACCTACTTATGCTCTCGAAAGGTATAAAATGTCCACCCGAAACTTACTGTATTACCTTTATGGGGGCAACCGACGGGAGTCGCTTCTTCCGGCAACGACCACTACCCTACACTCGTGGCATAAGGCTACAAAGCGTACTGGGTGGGAGTAGACGCCCACACGGCAGACGCCACTATGGCACTGAAGTGGTTAACGGAACTGAGCAAACTGAAAGGCTTTCAAAGATGGGATGATATAGGCATCTCCACTATAGGCGACGTGATCTCCAAAGGGGCCCTAAAAGCCTTCGTGGCATTGAAAACTGAATTTGGTTTGCACCACTCACAATTCTTCAAATATGCACAACTACGACACGCCTGGCGGGCCCAAAATATCCAAATAACCGAGCTCCCAGATTATGTGCCGCTGGAGGGACGACTATTGCAAGAACAAGTTCAAGGGAAGACAGTCTCACTCACATACAAAACCCTAACCAACACCATGCTGGGCGACTTAGCGAAACTTAGACAGACGTGGGAATCGGAGGTGGGAGAAATGGACGACCGTGACTGGGACATAGTGTTAATGCACCCAAGGGATGTCGCAATTAAATCCAGGCTGCGCCTTATCCAATTTAATATACTCCACAGAACATATTACGATAGAGTGCGGCTCTATAAAATGGGGAGGGCGACAGACAAGAACTGCCTCAGGTGCCACCGAGAGGACGGGGACTTTTACCACCTTGTGTGGACGTGCAATGTGATACAACGCTACTGGACCGCCATCTTTAGGGAATTGAGCGAGGTTATGGGGACACCGCTGCACCCGGAGCCCAGGCTGGCCCTATTGGGGATGACTAATGATGTGGACCTGTCTAGACCCCTACTGATCTTCCTGGTGTTAGCCCTAGTTGTGGCAAAGAGGGACATAGCAAAACACTGGGGGTCCGGACCACCCCGGAACTAGAGGAATGGAGGAGAGGACTAGACATGTATATGGCCGCTGAGAGAGTGACTTATAAGGCTAGGGATTGCCCGAAGAAGTTTCGGAGGGTCTGGTCCAGATGGCGCTCTTATCATGGATTGGATTGGGGGCTGTGAGGGTGGAGACTTTAGTACTGGATGGCGTACTGACAAGTGCACAAATGGGACAAGTATAACTAAGATGTTCTTAGACCACAATACAATGCTGCTATTGATGTTAGGTCGGATTGGAGTTAATTTTGTCAGGAATTTGCATATCAGCGGCGGGTGGAGGGGGTTATGGGTGTGTGCTTCCTTGATTACATGATTGTATTGTTGTGTACCTATAAAATACAAATAAAAATACTTCTAAAAAAAAATAAAAGTTTCTCCACTGTTATCATAAGGTTTTGATCCCAAGCACCTAGAAGCCCTAGGATATTAGTTGCTGTTAGACCTGACACCATTGGTGTGGGTCTCCCTTCCATTTTTCGCATTTGTCTCCTCTGTGTTTGCTGGGGTTAGATACTCTGGGCGCTGTGCCATTGCCATTCAGTGCTACTGTGAGAATGCTCCCTATTGTAAATTGACCCAAAGGACATGATAGGAAAACCGTGTTTAGTATGCTTGAACTCCGAATATTAGAATGCATCTTGTGGTGAAGATTATTTTCGTGTTCTGTGTTTGAAAGTGCCACTTTTGATTTGTGGGTGTTTTCCTGCCTAAGCCTTCCAGTGGGCTCTGCTGTTATGTGTATTGGCTGTCTGGTTTTGCAGGGACAGGGCAGGCTGAGCCCGACCTAGATTGAAGAGATAGATCTGCAGTTGGAGTATGGGAAGGGGTGACCCTTTGATTTGAGCAGGGCTGTGCCTGGCAAGGTGAATGATGACTCCACCTCCCACTGTGCGTCTGATGGCAGACTCCCTCTTCCTGAAAGGCAGGATGCAGCCTTCTAAACAAAGTGCTCCAGGACGACACCAAACTGGTTCTGGCTGGGTTTAGGGGTTTGTGACTTTTGAAAACAAAGACTTTTTGGGGTATAAGTAACTGTGCTAAAACCCCGACCCAGGGTGTTACTTCTGGATGTCAAGACGAACCTCTCTCTGTGTAACAAGAGGGAAAGGACTTTGAAACTTTCATCCATCTTGCTGAAGCAACTACCCAAGGGCCTGATTTCTGCTTGCCTCCAGCTGAAGTTTCAGGGGCATTAGACTTCACCCACCAGACTTCTGGATTACCATTTGAGGGGAATTCTACTTTCAGGTGAGGCCTCTGTTGAGAATTCCAGAGCCTCTAGTTCTACTGCGCGGAACGCTGGCTGAAAGTCATCATATCGTTATTGTAGGCTGCCTCAGATGAGGAGCTGTTGCCGCTGAGAACCCGCATTTGCCTGTGTTATCAAAGTCATTGTTATTGCTATTGTGGGCCGCCACAGCTGAGGAGCTGTTGCCGCTGAGAGCCCCTATTTGCCTGTGTTACTAAAGTCATCGCTATAACTACTGTGGGCCGCTGCAGCTGAAGAGCTGTGCCGCTGAGTGCCCGCATTTGCAGTCGTACGAGAATCATCATTATCGCTATTGTGGGCTGCTGCAGCTGAGGAGCTGTGCCGTTGAGTTCCCGCATTTATCGTCCTACGAGAATCATCGCTATTGCTTTTGCGGGCTGCTGCAGCTGAGGAGCTGTGCCGCTGAGTGCCCGCATTTGCTGTCCTACAAGAATCATTGCTATCGCTATTGTGGGCCACTGCAGCTGAGGAGCTGTGTCGCTGAGGGCCCGCACTAGTCCCCACTTCGAGGATCTTGTTATCACCTGCGTGTGCCGCTGGGTGCCCGCCTTTATGCCCCGTCCAAGGATTATCATGAGTGCACGCCGCCGACCGCTACAGCTGGGAGTTGTGGCCGCTGCGAGTCTGCCTTTCATCACTGCGGCTTCTTTGGGAGGCTGCGTGCTGTGCCCCCTTAAATCTCAGGTACATTATGCATCACCGGGTCGCGTGGACCCCGTCCTCGAACTAAATTCGTTCCACAAGCTTTTTGAGTGCCTTTATTGCTTTGAAGTGAATCTGTAATTACGTGCATTGTGGCTCCTTGAGCGCTTTTAAGCCTAGTGTTCAGTCTATATAAAGATACTATTTTTCTATAACTACTTGTGGTGTCTGTTTGTAGCGTCCTTCCTGCGTTATTGTGTATGGTCATAAATGCTTCAAATACTGCCTCTGAGATAGGCCTATCTGCTCGTGCTACGTTACCACAGGGTTGAGCAGGGGTTATCAAAGGGTTTAGCCCCCTTACTCTGACTTAGGAAAAAGGATGCCTATTTGGACCTCGGTGCCAGCCCCGGCCAACTTGAGATCCCAATTTCTAACAGTTGCGCTATATAAATGTATAAATAAATAGATGAAAGCCTTCTTCTGTATCATTATTTATTGACTGGGAGGAAAAAGTGCATAGTGTAATGCTATCCTCGTCATGTTATACATTTGGGACAAACAATATTCATAAATTGTATAAAATTTGGAAATATTTTCAAGAATGAATTTAGTATATTTTTGATACTCCTATCCATAATGTCTGTGTAATTGTTCTTTATCAATGATTTAGATTATAAATGATTGCATATGTTTTCCATCCAAATAAAACAAATATGTTCATATGGGTTGTAAAGATATCTGCATGAAGAAGTTACTGTTGTGAAGCTCAAGTTGTTCACCTACAATCCAAATGATATGTAGTGTGGATGTGGCCTGTTCGCCAAAAATGGCAAATGCTTCTTAGCATGGCTACACAAGGCCACCTGCAATACTACATGATCCTACCATCCTATCAATCAATCAATCATTGTATTTATAACGCGCACTACTTACCCGTGAGGGTCTCAAGGCACTGAGGGGAGTGGGTGTTGCTACTGCTCGAAGAGCCAGGTCTTGAGGAGTCTTCTGAAGGTGAGCAGGTCTTGGGTCTGCCGTAGGTGGATGGGGAGGGTGTTCCAGGTCTTGGTGGCGAGGAAGGAGAAGGATCTGCTGCCGGTCGTCGTTCGTTGGATGCGGGGGACAGGGGCAAGGGCGAGGCTGGTGGACCGGAGCTGGCGGTTGGGGGTGTAGAAGCTGAGTCAGCCGTTGAGGTAGGCTGGTCGGTGTTGTGGAGGGCTTTGTGTGCGTGGGTGAGTAGCTTGAAGGTGATTCTCTGTTCGACGGGGAGCCAGTGAAAGTCTCTCAGGTGGCTCAATGTGACATCGGAGGGAGCTATTTGTAACACCAAGCGTTATAACTGGCCAATGCCAGTTGTTAATTTGTCACCAAACATAAGTCTTTGCTCCTTCCTCCTTGACTTTGTCTCTTTTGCTTCTTTCTTTATGAATATATATTAGTTCTATTAGCTAAACAGTGTCCTAAATCATTTCTGTTTGTATTTTGTATTACATGTAGAATGTATGATAATTGTATAATTGAACTGTGCATAATTTTTGTCTTGTAAATAGTATTGTATAGATTTAATTGTTAACAAGTGAATGTATGTTTTTTCCTTCTTTGTATAAACTATAAAAATAAAAGAAATATACTGAAGTAGACAGGTATAAATAAACATTCAAGGCTGTGGCGAACGAGAACTCAGGCAAAGAGCCTGGTCCAAATTGCTTCCCCAGCTAATTTTTCAAATTATGCATGCCCAAACTTCAAACCCACCTCCTAGAAGCTGGGTTGTCTGCGGCAGAGGCAGACTTCGTGTTGCCAGATTGGCACCATGCAGAGATCATAATCTCTCCCAATTCTGGGCGCACAGCGGACGACCCCACATTGTATCGCCCATTCTCCCTCCTGAACCTAGAAGTCAAGAGTCTAGATAAGGGTTTGGCAAGCACACTGAACACCCATATTTCCGATTAGGTCCTTCCTTACCGATCCGTATCCATGCCCCGTAGGGCTACCCACCACAATATGCGGCGAGCGTATAATGAGTTGGCAATGGTGGAGGGACTGAGGGAGCTGGCGATGCTTCTACTAAACAATATAGATAAGGCATTTGACTCCGTCAATTGGATATATTTATTCCTTCTCCTTCAGCGCCTTAACTTTGGGGGATTGTTCATCTCATATGTTCGACTCCTATATACAGATTTGACGGCGTCAGTATGGGTAGCTGGAGTGGGGTCAGGTTTCTTTCCCATTCAGTGTGGGACAAGACACGGTTGTTCTCTGTCACCCTTGCTGTTTGCTCTCACCATGGAGCCCCTGGCGGTCTGGGTGAGGATGGGTGTGCAGGAATTTGAGTGGGAGGGCAATGGTTGGACAGGATTGCATGATATGCAGATGATATCCTATTCTTCATTACAAGGCCAGACAAGACTAAACCTCGGCTGTTGCAGATAATGCACTTGTTTGGGAAAACATCAGACCTCTTTCTAAACACCTCTAAAACCCTGATATATGCTGTGGTGCCGAGCCCACACAGACTGGACTGGGCATCAGGTATACAGGTGGCCATGGATGGATTCAGATATCTGGGTGTTCGTGTGTCACTAGTAGTCACTCTCACGTGGAATGCCAACATAGAACTAATAGGAATTCAATTGAAAGACAATACAAAGATATGGTTTGGATTGCCACTGTCCTTGATGGGATGGCTGGCAAACTTTAAAATGGTCTCCTTGCCCAAATTTCTTTATAAACTACAAAATTACCCATTCACCATCCCGAGACAGTGATTCTAAAAACCGAACTGTATGCTAAATGCCTTTATGTGGGAGGGAGGGGTTCCACACATGGCCCTCAGTAAATGCTTTCATTTCACACACTGTGTAGGTATCGCAGCAGCAGATGCCGAGTCCTATTACCAGGCGGCCAACCTTTAGATAATAAATGAGTGGTGGTTTGATACCCAGAAGGGCACCGCATACACACTTGGCAAAATGGCACTGAGTGCAGCTCTGCTTAAAGCATATTTAAATGGGGGCGGGGGGGAGCAGTAGCGATTGACCTTTCAACAAATGAAACGGTGGGGTAGATTGACAGAACAAATCCCACTCTGGTGTGGAGCCTTGCTCCCCCAGGTGGCAGCTTTAGAAGGGTTCTGGAATTGGGGCCTTATCAGGATCTCCACCTTGGGGGATGTCAAGCAGGGCACGACCCTAAAGCCCTTCCAGAAACTTATGGCTGTGTTCCAGCTGCACCACCCCTAGTTTCCCAAGTTCCTACACTTCCAACATGCATTGGGCCCATATATAAGGGAGTTACCTGATCTTTCAGAATTTAATCCACAAGAGGGTAAATTAGTGATGGGAGACATAGGCAACCATAAAATTGCTAAAGTCTACCAGACCCTGATCTCAAACCAACCAGACACCTTGGGAGTCCTACGTGCGGCGTGGGAGGCATATCTAGATACATTAGAAAGTGAAGACTGGATTGAGCTCCTGGGTTCCCACTGAGGAGCAGCAATTGCAGCAAGTCTTCGGCTAATTCAAATTAAGTACCTCAACAAGGTATATCTGACACATTGCAGAGTATGGCGTATGGGTGTGATCACCACTCCCACATGTCTCTAATGCGGTGCAAAGGAAGGCGCATTCTTTCATACTGTGTGGAGCTGCCCAGTGCTGGAGGAGTTTTGGTAAGGGGTGGTTGCCTGCTCAGGGTAAGTCTAGTCCTGGCAAATCTCATTTAATTTCCGACTGGCCCTTCTTCACCTTATGGAGGATGTAGGTGAGATCAAGTGCAAGATTGTTCTCCTTGGTCTGGGACTCATGCTTGGGAACAACAGCATGGGAATGGAAATTGCAGTATACAAAGCCAGGAAGAGATGGGTAGAATATAATGTAATTGAACTAGAACCAATCCATCAGAACCGCCAGCTTCTGGACAATGAAAGTCCGATCTTTCACGGCACAAAAGAGACTCATCTATGTATCCACACTGAACTATTGATGATGGGGTAGTATGTGATTGGGACGTATTCCATCATTTTTTTAGACCACCCTGTGCGTAGATGGCAGGTGGGAGGTAGAGGGAGACTGGCAGTTCTGTTTAATCGTATGTTTACCTATTTTTTTTATTTTCTGGGCCACACCGGCAATGATGGATTTTATGTAAATATCTCAAGAAAATATGTTCTCAAATGTTATTAGTAATCTTGGGTTCCCTCTTTGATCGCACTACGGTACCAGGTAAAATAGTCCTTTCTATCGGCATCTCATTTCCTGGTATGCATTTAGAAATAGGCTGGAATGATGCCCTACATAAAAAAGAAACATAGGTATTTACATTACTCTCACCTCCCGTTTTATCTTCTAATTTGAAAGGCACAACACCAGAAGGTATGCGTGGCTCTGTTGTGTTTTTGTTGGCACAATGGCAGCATTTCCGAGAAAGACTGTCACATTTTTCTTTTTTTAACTTGCATTACCTGCAATTAACAGACAAATTACTTAAGTGCACAATGGCAGTTTTGACATGCTATATTATCGAACAACACGGAACCATCCCAACAGATATTTAGGCAATGTCACTATTTGGCAGAATTGCTCTATATTTACTGCAACAACACGCTTTCACTTCTCAGTAAGGCAATTATATAAATCTTGGAGCATTATCATCCCTCCCTAGGAATGCTACTGCACTTTTAATGAGTACCAGCTCATGTTGGCATTTGTAGCAAGGATTACAGCGTTGGACTGAGCATAGTTAGAACCCCTCTCACCCTGTAGGTTACACGATGCTAGAGGTGGGCGAGCCAGCAAATTAACCGGGAGAGCAGAGCCATAGCACCATGGACGTCAATTCACCAAATGCCAGGGGTAGTGGAAGTGACATCACATGTCCTTTGACCTTCACTTTCACCCACACACACAAGCTTACCACCTGCACAAATTCACACTTACACACACTCTCTCTCTCGCATAAACAGACTCTCACCAGCAAGAATGCCCACAATACACATATAAAAGCATTTTGTATTTAACTTAGCTAATAGGGAAGGTCATAATCCAGTTAATTGTACTCCATGTTTTTTACGCTTCTAATATATATTGTAATATTATTCACTATAAGTGTAATAGAAGATTGACAGAAAACAAAGAGAGTGAAGACCCAACTGACCCCCATAATGTTCTTGGGTTGACTTTTCCACCTCCGAGGCCAGTGGTCTTAAAGTATGACAACGATGGCAAATTTTTTTAAACATGAATTTAGAAACATTCATGCCATCTTCCGCGCCCGCCCTCTAACAATGACACCATTGGCGATTAAAGAAGCTAGTGCAGTGATGCCTACACTACATTTGACGTAGTTCATTATAAACGAGCAACATTTAAGTCCATTTAAACATACACAAGATACATTTTTGTGCATCCTTCATTCTGAGCTGATGTATTTCAAGCTACTCTGCCGCTCAAACCTGATAAAGGAAAATGGGACAGTGAGAAATAAGATAATTGCCTAGTATCACACAATTAGGCCAGGCATATGGCAGCCGGGATTGGTGCCGAATTTCCTACTTTTGCAAATAATACTCTTTCATGGAAGTTCTTTCTCTCCCCCGTTTTTCATCAAAGGTACATGCTCTTTCTTTAACGTTTGAAGAGCGATACAAGCACACTATGTTAAATAACTGCACATATTTCTTACTAAATCAAGTTGAAATAAGAGGCCTTTTAAGGTGATTGAAGTGAGAGGGGGTGCAGCAGAAATCACATAGGGATGCGGCTAGTTTTAGGATCGAGGTTCCAAGAAGGCCGTGACCTGAGCCCTGCCAGGCATTTGGCTTCAGCTTTCTATGAGCCTGCAACCCCCCCTCTCCCCCCACCCCCACACCGTTACATGATACACGTTGGAGCTTGTATAACTGTATCTTCGGTCACAGCACTCTCATTTGGGCACCTTTCATATTCTTTCCAATTATCAATTAATACCAGTCAGAGACTGTTCAAGGCATCCTGGTCTGGGTAAGATCAGACTCAACCAACACTGCTCCAGCCCTACGACCTCTTCAGAAATCAGTCACTTGGGAAAATGGCTTACTGGGTGAGATCACCTATTGCAGACATGCAATAGTTGATTCTTCGGCAAAACTCTTGTTACAATATTGATAGTCTGGAAGATTAATGTGGCCAGGTCGGGTCTGGTGCTCAGTGCACTAATGCGTCTACTGAAATAATCTATATTGAGGCCAAGGGAAGCAGGCACTCTTTTCAGCTCTAGGGAAGGATACGCCTACCTTTATCCCTCTCTATCCCCCTTTGCAGCCTGCAGACTTCATTGCAGTGTTCTTCTCTTCCTTGCACTCTGCACCCTCTTCTCCTTGAACCCAGCACTCCCCTGGTAGTTCAACAATCTTCAGTTATAATAGAGGCATGTCAATGGGAACCATTTTTAACACTAGGGAGGTGAACCAGCCCATTGTTACAGGGTATTCCTGCATTTGGAGGGCCTGTCCGATTGCCTCTCTCAGCTGTTGCTAGACGCCACAAGTCCTGTGTCCTCACAGCTGACACCGGATGGGACATCATTCAATTTCGATTAAAGCCTCAAATCAGTGTAAATCCACAAGGGGGGGTGGGGGATTGTCCACATCTCACTGTTTCCACCCTCTATGAGCCTCAAAAGAGGACTGAAGTGCAAGAGGGGTCTTGTGCAGTGTAGTTCTAGGGAAGAGGTTGCATTTAGTAATAGGGACTGTGGAGACCTGTGCTTGAACAACCCTGAAAGTGTGAATCAAAGCCATGATGGAGACATATGCTAGGAATAAGCGCCTGGTACTTCTTTCTTCCATTAATCCTCCAGCACCATTGATGCATATTGTCAGGTCAGGGAACAGGGGTACAGGATATTATAATGTTGTCCAGGCAACTGGACACTTAAGGCGCCTCCAAGCGACGGGGATAGCGGTGACCTGACCTGACATCGTCTGAGACGGTCGCTCTACCCGCCGTGTGGCTCCTCCTTGAGTCACCCGGTCTCCCTGCTCCCACCGCTCGACGCCGCTCCTGAAGGCGTGACCCCTGTGCCTTTCTCTGGCTGTTCCTCTGCACCAGTTGTGCTTTTGTGCTATTATCCCCTGTGCCTTTCTCTGATTTGGTTCTCTGCGCCAGTTGTGCTGGTGTACTAGTATCCCCCCGTGCAGTGACCCTGACTGTTGTTTGTTCTTCCTTCGCTTCTCTGTGCCAGTTGTACTGTTGTGCCATTTTCCCCCTGTGTTGTTTTTTTCCTCCCCCCCCCGTGTGGTGACCCTGGTTGAGTGAGTCCTGTATTGCCGCCGTTTTTCCCGCCTTCTGCCGTCGCACCCCGCTTCCCGCTCCCTGCCGCTGCTCCCCTGCGGCCCCGTCCCCTTCTCGCTTAGGACCACTCCCCTTCCCTTCCCATTCGCTACCCCGCTCCCGCCTCCCAGATGCTCCTCCCTCCCACTGAACACTTAAGGCACCTCCACGCGACGGGAGCGGTGACCTGACCTGACATCGTCAGAGACGGTCGCTCTACCCGCTGCGTGGCTCCTCCTTGAGTCACCCGGTCTCCCTGCTCCCACCGCTCGCCGCCGCTCCTGAAGACGTGACCCTTGTGCCTTTCTCTGGTTGTTCCTCTGTGCCAGTTGTGCTTTTGTGCTATTATCTCCTGTGCCTTTCTCTGCTTTGGTTCTCTGCGCCAGTTGTCCTGGTGTACTAGTATCGCCCGTGCAGTGACCCTGACTGTTGTTTGTTCTTCCTTCGCTTCTCTGTGCCAGTTGTACTGTTGTGCCATTTTCCCCCATGTTGTTTTTTTCCTTCCCCCCATGTGGTGACTCTGGTTGAGTAAGTCCTGTATTGCCGCCGTTTGAATGAGTTGAGTCCCTGGTTGAGTGAGTCCTGTATTGCCGCCGTTTTTCCCGCATTCTGCCGTCGCACCCCGCTCCCTGCATCTGCTCCCCTGCGGCCCGCCCCCTTCTCGCTTAGGACCTCTCCCCTTCCCTTCGCTTTCGCCACCCCGCTCCCGCCTCCCAGCTGCTCCTCCCTCGCTCCGCCCCCACTCTCCATTTATGGCAGCGTATGTACGTATGCGCAGCATTCACGCGCAGCGGGTGCGCCGATTGTGCGCCGAAGGCACGCCAATGGCAAGCTCGTCTACGCCCGTCCATGCCTGGACCACGCCCAGCGCCAGAACCCCTGGCCCCCGCAGATGCCAGCCCACCCGCCGGACCTACGACGCAGCCACCCTCAACGCACTCAACAACGGCCGGATCCCCAGCTGCCAGCGAGCCACCCCAGGACGCACCCACGGACCCTTCACCTGCCAATCCTGCAGGTTCTCCTCCATCCGGACCTGCACTGCACCCGCCAAGCCGAGCACCAGCAGCAACCACCTGAAGTGCATCCTGCTCAACACCCGCTCCGTCCACAGACACGGCGTCGAACTCGGGAACCTCCTCGACTCCACATCTCCAGACGTCGCCTTTCTCACGGAAACCTGGATGAACGCCTCCTCAGCACCCGACATCGCCATCGCCATCCCGGACGGATACAAGATCACCCGGAGGGACTGCGTCAACCAGACAGGAGGAGGCATCACCATCGTCCACAAGAACACCATCCGCATCACGATCAACACCGACGACACCCTCACAACCCCCGAACACCTGCACTTCCAGATACACACCGACCCCAAGACCACCCTCAGAGGCACCCTCATCTACAGACCACCGGGACCACGCACACAATTCAGCGAAGACATCGCCAACTTCATCAGCCCGCACGCTCTCCCCTCCGCTGACTACATCCTCCTAGGAGACCTCAACTTCCACCTGGAGAACAACAATGACCGCAACACCACCACCATGCTGGACAACCTCTCCAACCTCGGACTCAAGCAACTGGTGACCACCCCCACCCACTATGCCGGCCACACTCTTGACCCCGTCTTCTCCTCCAGCAAGGCATCTCCTTCAGCCACGCCACCGGACTCCACTGGACAGACCACAGCTGCGTCCACTTCAGCTTCAGAAGGACCACGCTCCACCACCACCCGCAACAGGTTCCCCGCAGAAGCTGGAACAAGATCACCACTGACCAGCTCGCCACATCCCTGAGCCAGAACCCTCCCGCCAGCTCAACAAACCCCAACCAAGCCACCAACAACCTCACAAGGTGGATCAGCAACTGCACAAACGACCTCGCTCCACTGAAGACCCCCCCCCATCAGACCCAGCAACAAGAAAGCATCCTGGTTCACCGACGAACTCAAGAAGAACTGCCGAGCCCTCGAGAAAGCCTGGCGCAGTGACCTGACAACAGACAACATGACCACCCTCAAACACGCCACCCGAAAACACCACCAGCTGATCCACACCACCAAGAAAACCGCATTCAAGGAACGACTAGACAACAACGCCCACAACAGCAAGGAACTCTACAACGTCGTCAAAGAGCTCTCGAACCCTAGCGCCGGAAACAACGACATCACCCCATCACAAGACCTCTGCGACTCGCTCGCCTCGTTCTTCCACAGCAAGATCGCAGATATACACAACAGTTTCAGCTCACAGCCAACGCACTCTACGACTGCACCAACACCCCCCACCACCACCCTCCACGCCTGGACCCCGATCAACACCAAAGACACCATCCGCACGATGAACTCCATCCACTCCGGATCACCAACCGATCCCTGCCCTTACCACGTCTTCAACAAGCCCGACTCCATCATTGCACCCCCTCTCCGGGACATCATCAACGCCTCCTTCGACACTGCCACCTTCCCAGAGAGATGGAAGCACGCCCAACTCAGTGCCCTACGGAAGAAACCATCAGCGGACCCCACCGACCTCAAAAAGTACAGCCCCATCTCGCTCCTTCCTTTTCCTGCCAAAGTCATTGCAAAGACCGTCAACAGACAGCTGGCCGCCTTCCTCGAGACGAATGGATCCCTCGACCACTCGCAGTCCGGTTTCAGAGCCAACCACAGCACCGAGGCTGCCCTCATTGCAGCCACCGACAACATCCGAGCCCTGCTCGACAACGGGGAAACAGCGGCACTCATCCTCCTGGACCTCTCTGCAGCGTTCGACACGGTCTGCCACCGCACCCTAGTGCAGCGCCTCAACAACATCGGAATCCAGGAGAAGGCACTGGAGTGGATCATCTCCTTCCTCGCCGGAAGAACCCAGAGAGTCCGCCTCCCCCCGTTCAGATCAGAGGCCACCAAAGTCATCTGCGGCGTACCACAAGGATCATCGCTCAGCCCCACGCTGTTCAACATCTACATGAGCCCCGTCGCGGCCATCGCACGCCAACACAACCTCAACATCATCTCCTACGCCGACGACACCCAGCTGATCCTCTCCCTCACCAACGACCCCGCAACCGCCAGAACCAACCTACACGAAGGGATGAAATACGTAGCCGGATGGATGATGAACAGCCGCCTGAAACTGAACTCGGATAAGATGGAAGTCCTCATCCTTGGATCATCACCCTCCGCCTGGGACGACTCCTGCTGGCCCCCTGCCCTTGGCAGCGCACCCAAACCAATGGACCACGCACGCAACCTGGGCTTCATCCTGGACTCCTCCCTCTTGATGACCAGACAAGTCAACGTCGTCTCCCCATCATGCTTCAACATCCTAAGCATGCTACGGAAGATCTTCTGGTGGATCCCCACCGAAACCAGGAAGACGGTCACCCAGGCGCTCGTCACCAGCCGACTGGACTACGGCAACTCCCTCTACACCGGAACCACAGCCAAACTTCAGAAAAGACTCCAGCGCATTCAGAACGCCTCAGCATGACTCATCCTGGACATCCCCCGACACAGCCACATCTCCGGACACCTGAGAGACCTGCACTGGCTCCCGATCAGCAAGAGAATCACATTCCGACTCCTCACCCAAGCACACAAAGCTCTCCACAACCAAGGCCCCAGATACCTCAACGACCGCCTGACCTTCTACACTCCCACCCGCCAGCTATGATCGACCAGCCACGCCCTATCTGCCGTTCCCCGCATCCGAAGAGCCACAACTGGAGGAAGTTCCTTCTCCTACCTGGCGGCCAAGACGTGGAACTCCCTCCCCATCCACCTCCGCCTGACCCAAGACCACCTCTCCTTCAGGAAGCAACTCAAGACCTGGCTGTATGAGCAGTAGCGGACCCCCCCCCCCAAGCGCCTTGAGACCCTCCGGGTGATTGGCGCGCTATACAAATGCTTTGATTGATTGATTGATTGGTAAGTTGCAGACCTTAGATTGTAATACAACACTCTGTTATAATTAACCTATGCGTATTTAGTGCCGCATATGGAATCTGATTGAATAGCCATCATGTGGAACTCTGTGACAAAGCGGGGTTCCATTCTGGTCAGTTGACTTCTGGCCAGGAGGGGACCGGGTCGTCTTAGATGGCTTAAGGATAAACGCCTTACCTGATAATGATCCGCTGTCTGTCGAGTCATTTACAACATTTTATGACGACGATTTGGCCAGTGGTCACCATCTGAGGATCCGACCCGGAATGAGTGTATGCGTTGATCCAGGAATCGGTCAAGCAATACCAATTTGATCTTCAAGGTGAACTTTCCTGTGCTGTCAGTGCATAGAAGGTGCCCTTGGTGTAGAGAAGGAAATTTACGGATCCATGTTTAAATATCGATGTTAAAAATATAGTTTACAAAAATATTGATGTAAAAATATCGATTACAAAAATATCGACTCCCCATACTTAAACAGGTAAGTACAATAAAATCGAATCAAAAATATCGAAGTAAAAAATACAGATGTAAAAAATATCGACTTAAAAACTGTATATAATAAACAAAATATATTAAATAATATTAATATTTTAAACAAAATAAATTACATTTAATATATATTTAACTAAATATGACAAATAAACTCAATTAAAAAAAACTATTAACACAAAAATACATACATATATATATATTGCTTAAATACATTTTATTAGCTATTATCTTTATTTAATTTATAAACGTTTAAATTATATCAAATTAAAATATATACATATATCAATCATTTAAAATAAAATAAAACATCCTATAATTAAATAAGACATTAAACTATAAAAAAAGCATACATTTCACAACACAATAATTACAATAGCAGGGAAAATGTTGGATAGCGGATGGGTAAAAATTACTATTCCCACTCCAGTGAGTGCAACGGTAGAAAAACTGTTGGATAGCGGAGGGGTAAAAACTACTATTCCCACTCCAGTGCGTGCAAAAGCAGGGAAAGTGTTGGATAGCGGAGGGGTAAAAATTACTATTCCCACTCCAGTGAGTGCAACAGTAGTGAAAGTGTTGGATAGCGGAGTGGTAAAAATTACTATTCCCACTCCAGTGAGTGCTACAGTAGGGAAAGTGCTGGATACCACACCAATAAAAAAAATCAACATTTATATTAAATTAAATTTCCATTATTAACATATATACCATTTAATTTAAAATATATTTTTATTACAAATTATAATAAACATTCATTAATTTCACATTTTTTAACACTATGATTTCCACAACACAAACCTAAAATTAATTACACAATTGCAATTAATAATTACTAATAAATTAATACAAGTTAATTAATAATTAATTAATAATTCATCAATAAAAAATCTATCACTTCCCACCATTTACACCTATAAGCACCACAACACACACCTAAAATTAATTAAACAATTAACATAATAAATTATTTTTTCCATCGATATTTCTATCCCACAATATTTTTACCTCGATATTTCTGTACATCGATATTTATACAACGATATTCTAGCTCTGTACCAAATTTACACCAGTCCGTGTTGTCTCTGAGCTGGTTTGCAGTTACTTGGGCAGTCCGCAGTATCCTGCGATACCTGCTCAGCACACAGTGCAGTTGGCGTTCCAGTGGTCTGCTGACATCATACGCCAACGTGCCACCTTCTTGGGCATGCCTGAGCCAGATTTCTCCCAACGCCATCAGAAGATACTTGTTGGAGTCAATCAATCAATCAATCACGGCATTTGTATAGCGCACTACTCACCCGGGAGGGTCTCAAGGCACTGGGGGAGGGGTAAGTTACTGCTCGAACAGCCAGGTCTTGAGCTGCTTCCTGAAGGAGAGATGGTCTTGGGTTCGCCGAAGGTGGGTCGGGAGGGAGTTCCAAGTCTTGCTTGACAGGTAGGAGAAGGATCTTCCTCCGGCGGTGGCTCTGCGGATGTGTGGTACGGTGGCGAGTGCGTGGCTGGTCGATCGTAGCTGGCGGGTGGGCGTTTAGAAGGTCATGCGGTCGTTGAGGTACTTGGGGCCCAGGTCGTGGAGAGCCTTGTGTGCGTGGGTGAGGAGTCTGAACGTGATTCTCTTGCTGACAGGGAGCCAGTGTAGGTCTCTCAGGTGTCCGGTGATGTGGCTGTGTCGGGGATGTCGAGGATGAGTCGTGCGGAGGCGTTCTGGATGCGTTGGAGTCTTTTTTGAAGTTTGGCTGTGGTTCCGGCGTAGAGGGTGTTCCCGTAGTCTAGTCGGCTGGTGACGAGTGCCTGGGTGACGGTCTTCCTGGTTTCGGTGGGGATCCATCTGAAGATCTTGCGGAGTATGCGCAGGGTGTTGAAGCACGAGGATGAGACGGCATTGACTTGTCTGGTCATCGATAGGGAGGAGTCCAGGATGAAGCCCAAGTTGCGTGCGTGGTTTGTTGGTTTGGGAGCGGTGCCCAGGGCCGGGGGCCACCAGGAGTCGTCCCAGGCGGAGGGAGATGATCCCAGGATGAGGACTTCCGGAGTGAGGCAAGCTTGTCAAGCCCGACCACGCGAAGAAACTTACCACGCAGGGGATTGCAGGTGACTCACTCTCGGTGATACACCCACCTAAAGCATGTCATCTCTTCTCCGGTGATACACTCACAGGTTTTATTATTATCTGAGTTGACCTATTTGGAAGATTATACACCTCATTTCGTGTTGTTGCCTTTGCGGTGATTTGCACACCTACATACTCTGTATACAAGGGTATCATTTGTCATGACTCGTTCTCTTGCTGTTCACCTTCATTGCTTAGTGGCTCGCACACTTTTTCAGTGACTCGCACACTGTTTGCGTGTCACTCTTATTACGATGATAAGCACATTTTCATGAATAGTTACCTATGTGCAACGTTTGCTGAGTCTTCTTTTATCTACATCTTATGTAGTTTATCTGATACATTCACCTGGTCATACCTCATTCCATCTTTTAGTGTGTTAGATAGAAATGTATATGCTCTCTGTGCACTATGTGGTGCTTTATTTGGGGTTGTTCACGCTTTCTCTTGGCTCTTTAAAAACTCCCTTCCATAACTACTTTTTGCTAGTCAACCATGGGTGAAGTTTCTAAAAGGCCGCTCAGTGCTAGTACGTCAATAGCTAACGTGGCACACTTTTCTGTGGCACCACCTCCGTATTTTTTACATCACCCTGGTTCTCAACAAGTTCCATGGGAGGATTGGACCATAATGTTTGATAACTACTTGGAGGTTTTAGATGGCCAAGATTTTCGTCCATCTAGGAAAAAGGGGTAAGTGTACTAGGCAGTGATGGACAAAGAGTTTTTTGGATTTTACCTCAAGCTACGGAGCCAAGTGGACAACCAGGTGTTTTTGATGAAGCTAAGCGCAGATTGAAGGATAGATTTGCAAAGGAAGAATAACACATTTATACCCAACCATGGAGGGTAGATGAATCAATTGATGAGTTTGTTTCAAGGTTGTGTGCACTGTCCATGAAGTGCAAATTTGGTGGTATGACATACGAGTTAATAAGGGATCAGTTAATAGTTCATGGCAGGGAGAAGAAAATTCAAGAACGGCTTTGGGCAGCCAAAAATCCACTGTTGAGGGAAGCTATTGACATAGCTATGGTTTTGGACTGTCTGCTTATTGCATGCATGAACTGGAATGGAAAGAGCAGGAGGGAGGTGTCTCTAAAGTAGCTGCTGCTAGTAAAGCAGTAGAGCCTGTTACCACTCTCAAGCACTCTAGCAAATCCATCAAGTATGGTGAGACTGTTAGACAGCAGGGTTTGCAACCATTGTGGCGAGGAAGCTGTTGATGAGTTGGTGTGGGTATACTGCACCACCGACTCGTTGGGTAAGTCTCCTTTTGAAGTGATGAGGGGATGGGTTCCTGGTGATATTTTCTTGCCACAATGGTTGCAAAACCCTGCCGCCCTGTCTAACAGTCCCACCATACTTGATGGATTTGCTAGCGTGCTTGAGAGTGGTAACAGGCTGACATCACCACAAGTACCACTATTCGTGCATTGAGGAAAGTGTTTTGTTCCTTCTGTTCACGTGATGGACAATGGTAAGCAACTCTCCTCCAAGGTCATGGAAGAGCTTTTGGTTGGTAGTGGTATTAAACACCAGCACTCATCTTTGTAAAATCCCCAAGGCAATGGCATAGTGGAAAGGATGAACATACTGGTTAAGTGTGTTATTCTGATGGCATGTGTTCCCAATCAGGATGTCGAGAAAGCTGTTGACGAGTTGGTGTGGGCATACTGCACCACCGTACAAGACTTGTTGGGTAAGTCTCCTTTTGAAGTGATGAGGGGATGAGGGGATGGGTTCCTGGTGATATTTTGGTACCAGGCTGGTTGACAATGATACCACTATCGATGAGGTTGCCAAGAAGACAAGGATTGTAGCTGGTGATTGGGTGAAAGTCAAGGCAGGAAAGGTGTTGGGAGGACTGCCCAAATTCAAGGGTCCTTTTAAGGTTAAACAGTCTTGTGAATTGTATGTGGTTTTTGAGAATGGAGAACATTGGTACAAACGTAGAGTTTCCTTGTATCAGCAGGGTGGTGTTTGTTCAAGAGGGTATGAATAAGTTGTGCATGGGTCCTTGTTTATGAGAGATGTAGACTTTGGTAGAAGCGTTGGTCCTTCATCCAGTCATAACCGGGAGGTCCTCCCAAATGAAAGATCAAGTGACTGTGGGGGTGTTGAAGAGAGACAAACCAGAGAGCTTAAAAGCCCAGAGTACCTGGATGACTATGTTTGGTGATTTTGTGCGGTTCTTTCTTACCCACTCTCATGTACTCTGTTTCATTGTAGTTATAATCAAGTTCTTTATTGTCATTTGTTTTTTGCATCATCTTCGTTTACCCCTTTTATTTCTTTATTAATTGCAGTATATTTTGTTTGTGAAGAAAAGGAGATGTGTTGTAATTAACCTATGCTTGTTTAGTGCCGCATGTGGAATCTGATTGTCATGCAGTTCAACATGACGGCTTTTCATATCGGGGTTCCATTCTGGTCAGTTCACTACTGTCCGGGAGGGGACCGCGTTGTCTTAGATGGCATAAGAATAAACTCCTTACCTGATAATGACCCGCTGTCTGTTGAGTCATTTACGACACACTCCTTGTTCCACCAGCTGCTACATTACCACCTTTTTCTATTCTGGTGGCTAGACAAGGAGAGTGGGCACTGTTTACACACACACTCTCCACGGTAACATTTAGTCCAGTTTCTTTATCACAATATTACTACCAGCTTTCAAGTTGATTTTAACTATTCCCGACTGTGGACAAAAACGGGGACAGAGGAATACGTTCAACAAACAATGGCACATAATTTAGCCAAATGGAGAGGCAGGGATTAAAAACAATGTCTCCTTATAGGAAATACCATCTTTTGAGTGATGTACTGCAGATTGTGGCCGTAACTGTTTTTGCTTGCTGTAGAAATCTATGCGCTTCACCCCTGATAACCAGTGGTAAAGTGCCTGTGCTCCTCCTTAGAACATGATGAAATTAGTATATGGCTATATCTAACTTACCTAGAAGTCCCAAGTTTATGGTGCAATGTATACCCAGAGCCTTTAGGTTAAGTGTCTCTTTGGACAGCAGCACCTTTTTTTGCTATCCACTAAAGCGCAAGTGTAAATCATGTTTCAGGCCTACCATTGTAGCCTGATTAAAACAGCTTTTAAACTGCAATGCGACCTATCAAAATAAATCTTTTTGACAGGTCAAAAAATTCCTTTTAAATATTAATTTCACCCCTATGTAGGCCTTACTACCCATAAAGCATGCTGGACGGTATTCAAAAGCAGGACATTTACAAATGTAATATTAAGCGTATCCTTGCAGTGAAAAAGCTACATAAGCTATTTTCACTGAAGTAAGGCTGACTTTTTCATAGTGAAGCACTGAATGACTATTACATTTAATAATGTTACCTCCAGCTAGGAACCCCTTAGTAATTTTATTCTTTGACTCTTTGTAATAATTATTTTACACCCAATTAATTGGTGAAGTTGTATTTTTAATGGCCATTTAAGGCTCTGCTTCTGTTTTTGCTGTTTTGCACAGATAGCCACATACGGAAAACCATTTATTTCCCTGTTGTATTTATTTTTAAATGTGAATAAAAATGGAAATTAGGTTGGTTTGTGCGTAAATCTAAATACTATCAGGTAAAACTGCCAGGACAATAGCTGTGTGGATTGATAGGTAAGGGAGTTAAAAAAGAAATACATTTTTAGTAATGAGGCTCAAACCGGAGCAGATATGCACAACATTAATACTAGAATGTGCATGTTTTCATATAAGTATAATGATTTGTTATTTTTGAGTGTTCCTATCACTGTAACATGTCTGGCATTCAAGTGAGAGTGTGCATTTATCAGATAAGTAAATGTGGAAGTATACCACTTTCAGCTTTATTTTTTATCAAACCCCAAAATAAATGTGACTAAATACAGATAAAATTAGCAAAAAGTAAACAAGGACAAACACAGACAGAAATTACCAAAAAGACCTATAAAACCGGGAGCCCTCACTAGTATACAAAAGGTACTTCTAGAAAGTTACCTTTTTACTGGCTAAAGTCTCTGGAGGGTAATATGTGTTAGCCTACAGCTGCAGGCCTCTGAGTGCTTAAACCTGATTGAGATGTGAAAACCGCTCCCAGAGCAGGAGATAATGGCTTGGGTGTGGGGAGGTGTTTCTGTTCCTTTGACAGGATGACCCTTTGGGCGGTCCCCAAAACCCTATTTAACTTCAATGGGGCCTTTCCTATCACAGAAAGATGTCAGATGACATCTGCACAGGCCCCTTCTTTGTTCCCCTCTGTCAACCAGGCTCCAATCAGATTGTTAGTGGGCCTGCCCCAGAACTGGTCTGAAGTGACCACAGAGGAGGCATCACTCCTTTCTCAGGTGACATCCCTGGGATGGGTACACAGGCTCCGGACAAGTGGAAGAGAGTTTCAGCATCTTGGATTTAGGCAGCAATGTGCATGGGATTGTTTGCTGTAGGGCACACTGGAAATGCTGCAAAAGTGGGTAGTTACCCCTGGGAGTTTTTACCCTATTGGTTGGCGAGGTGTCAGGAGTTACCCATACCCACAAGATTGTGCCAGGCATAAATTTGGCATTCCCAGTATCCTCCTGAGAATACTGCTGGACCTGTGGAAGATCCGATGAGGACTGCATCTGCTGTCTAACACACAAGAGCCCTGAATAACTAGACCTGCTCTCCCTTTTGTATCCAGGACAAACAAGTGGGCTCCATTGGTCAAAAGCTGACCTTCTGCGCAAGTGGGTCAAACGCTGACCTTCTGCTCAAGGTACAGGGACATAACAAGTTCAACAAGTCTTTTCATGCATCTGCCCAGCTGACTTGTTCCACCTTGAACTGCCCTGGACCCTGCTGGTGACTTCTAATGGAGTCAGTCTTGACTCCAAGTGCTGTTAATGAGGTCCTGGAACCCTGGGCTGTGTAAATAAAATAAATAAAAACATGTAAATCTCTATTTGTAAAGCGCCAACTACTCACCCTTACGGGTCTCAAGGCGCTGAGGGCCATCATGTAAATTAAGTGACCTATTGCCCAAAGTCACATGGTGCTGAGCTGAGCTGCCACCAGAGCCAAGGATCAAACCGTAAACCCCTACTCCGAAGTCAGCTGCTCTGGCTGCTGCACCACACCTCTCCACTATTCATCTGGGCAGATGCATGAAAGGACTTGTTGAACTTGTTATGTCCCAGTCAAACTGTACTCTACCTAACATTCTTAAAAACTTAGGACATCGAAACTTTTTGGCCCCAACAACCTCTAGAGGACTGGGACAAATCTGCCAAGCCAATTTGAAGAAGGTGTGTTGTCGGTAGGCTAAAGAGTCAGCTTTCCTCTATTCAGAGCTTTTCCGTAGCAGCAAATCCAATTCAATAGGATGTCGTTGAGAAAGTATCTGGCCTCTTGGAGCCCTATTCGGCTACAGTTTGCAACCTTTCCCTGCTGGAAGACTCCAAGCCTTGAGAAAGTGACAAAATGCGACATTGAAATCGGATGAAGGCGCCAAATGTATCCTGCAGGTTAGGAACATTCCTGGGTCAGGAAATTGAATTTTTTTTGCTCAAAGCTGTCTGAACTTGTGAAGCACTTCTTGGCCATAGCCTCCTGTTTTCCCCCACAGAAGAGTTTGGATTTTCATCTCAAAGGTAAGACTTCTGACCAGGTTGAACCTGGTTTCTGTAGCCAACCCGCGTCCATCACAGGTGCCCCCAAATAACTTCTAGGTCCCAGTTTACTGCCACCAGTTGACCATGGTTGGTGCTTAACAATTATTGATGCTATTTGTATTTGAATTTGTGAAAATTCATATCTCTGGTTTTCCATATTGGATTTTAGATGCTTTGGTGTCATTCTGTTTATTAAAATGTACTCTCTGTTTCTAAATAGGTTTCAGGTTTTTCTAATTTTGTGTTTTGCTTCTATTACTGTTTTGAAATTGCATAATTAGGGCTCCTTGTTTTCTGTTTTTACAGATTTTTACAGATAGACACAGGCAGAAAACCATTTATTTCCATGTCTGTCTTTATTTGTAAATGTGGATGAAAATGGAAATTGGGTTGCTTTTTCAGTGATTCTAATTACTCTTTGCCATAACAGCCAGGCCAACAGCTGTGTGGTTTGATAGGTAAAGGGGTTAGGAAGAGAAATTACTTTTAGTAAAGAGGCTTAAACAGCAGTAGATATGCACAAGTTTGATACTGAAAGTAGCATGTATTTTCATATAAGTGCCTTGATTTATCTTCTGCAGGTGTTCATATCACTGAAACCTAGCAGCCATTCAAGCATGAGTACATATTTATTAGTTAAATAAATCCAGAAATAAACCAGTTTCAGCTTTTTTTTTTCATAACACCCAAAATAAATATGGATAAATACAGACACAATTTGCAAAAAAATAAATATGGACAAATACAGATGGAAATGTGAAAGAAATATCTATACTAATATAATAAAGAGAGAGCCCAAACCTTTGAGGCGGGTAATCTCAGCACCAATCACAACACCCAATACAGCGTTAAAAAGGGCAGTTGCAGCAGAAGGACATAGGCTATGCAGACGACCACCATATACATTTAAAAGGTAAAAGAACCGTGACAGCAAAGTAGTCCCTTGTGGGCGTGTCTGCGTTGTGCTGTGGGCGTGTACTGGGGGCGTGACACTTGCTGGGGGCGTGTGGTACGTTCCGCCCTTCATGCCAATTCTCATATCGTGTGCTGTGGGCGTGTGCTGGGGGCGTGGGCATGTGCGAGTTATGGAAAAAAAAAGCAAAAGTTGTGTCCAATATTGCATTGTTTTTTCTTCCCAGGTTCTCTACATTCCAGCTCCAGGTGTCCACCCTGCTCCCTTTAAATACCCCTGCACCCCATAATCATAACCCACCCTTACTCCTTAAAATACCCCAACACCCTTAAACACTAACCCATCTTAACCCTATAAATATACCTTGCACCCCAAAACCCAAACCTATCCCTAAACCCTAAAAATACCCCTGTACCCCAAAACCCAAACCTAGCCCTGAACCCTATAAATACCATTGTACCTCAAACCCCAAATCTACTCCTGAACCCTAAAAATACCCCTGTACCCCAAACCCCAAACCTACCCCTGAACCCTTAAGTACCCCTGTACCCAAACCCAAACCTAGCTCTGAATCCTTAAAATACACATGTACCCCAAAACCCAAACCTACCCCTGAACCCTAAAAATACCCCTGTACCCCAAAGCATAAAACCTAGCCCTGAACCATAAAATAACCGTGTACCCCAAAACCCAAACCTACCCCTGAACCCTAAAATACTCCTGTACCCCAAAACCCAAACCTAGCCCATAACCCTAAAATTACCCTTGTACCCCAAAACCCAAACCTAGCCCTGAACCCAAAAAATAATCCTGTACCCCAAAACTCATACCTATCCCTAAACCCTAAAACTACCCCTGTACCCCATAACCCAAAACGATATCTGAACCGTTAAAATACGCAAACACCCCAAAACAAATACCTCAGTACCCCAAAACATATACTCCTATACCCATACTTACCTTATCCAAACATTAAAAAAAACATGCTTTTACCATTCATGCATTGACAACGAATTTCGTTGTAAATGTATGCGTGGTAAAAGCATATAAAATGTAATGCCATGCATTATAATGGCATTGCGGAGTCATGGTACTTTCGTAATGAAAGTATGCGGAGTGATGGTATGCGGAAATAAAGTTGCGGAATAATGGGCGTTTACCCTCCCCCGGTAAGTACATTGGTGGCACGGCGGCCCAAATCTCCAGCAACATACTCATATTTTTTCACCACCGAATTGAAAAATGAACAGGTCTCTCTCATTGATAGCCAGCACCGACATACACTTTTAGACACACCTCCCGCCACAAGCTCTAGAATTGCAAACTTTAGAGCTGGGGAGCTACGTTCGAATCTCAGCATCAGCTCAACATCCTGTGATTCCAGGCAAATCGCTTTGTCTCCCCGTGCCTACCAGAAATGAATGTGTTCTTCTGTAATGTAAATTGTGCTCATGCCATGTTGTTGAGTACGCGCTATATAATATTGCAAGGAAAAATAAAGTAGGGAAACTCGAGTTCACACACTACTGAATGCGCACTCTCAATCGGAGCGTTTCACAGGCCTGTCACAGATAACAAATGCTTTCAAAACGAAATCCTACAAAACAATATACTACTGGCCGGCAGCAATTCATACCCGGACAACGTCGGGACGGGCTGCTAGTATACTATAAAACCGGGAGCTCTATGCATAATAATTTACACATTGCCTCAAAGTTAAGCCTGACTGCTCTGTGCCATAGCTACCAGGGGGTTAAGCTCAGCTATAGCAGCTTTAGTGGATCACCCTGACAAGGATTGTGATTATAGCGTGAGGTGGGTAATCACCCCCTCAACTAATACTCCAATTTCTTACACTCGTAACCTCAATATCCAGCCAAATTATATCTCTTTATATTGTGTGATTTAGAGGAAGGTGTTATGAAAATAAATTCCAAAAATGAGTTCTGTTTCATAATCTCCCCTGCACCTCAACAAATCTGTTCGTATGTGTCCATTCAAGCAAATTGTATCTGCATGTACACTTACAACGCAACTTTTACCACGCAGTGCCTTTACGACACAACTTTTACAATGCAAACATTACAACGCATTGCGCTGGGGGGCGCTCTAGGATAGGGAATAGGCTTAATTTACTGTCCAACACCTTCCCTACTATCCACGGGGACTGGAGTTGGAATAGTAAATTAAACTATTCACTATCCAGCGCCCCAAAGCACTATGCGTTGTAATGGTATGTGTTGTAAAATCCGCGTTGTAAAAGCATGCGATGTAAAAGCATGCATTGTAATGTCGTACATCCGTATACTATACGTACACTTGCAATGTATTTGTAAAGCGCAAACATATCACCCCTCAAGGGTTTCAAGGCGATGGGGGCACTTGGGGAGATTAAGTGAGCTATTACCCAGAGTCACATGGTGCTGAGCTGCCGCTGGCACCTGAGATCGAACCGTGAGCCCCACACTCTGGCCGCTGCGCCACACCTGCGAAATGTCCTGTAAACTGATAATGGAAAGTCAGCCACCCTACCAAACACAAAGATCAGTTACACCCGCATAGGGAACAGGAACAACATCTAGTGGCCTGTGGGGAGGAAATCGGCAACCACTGCGTATACTTACAATTACTCTGCTGGGTACTACTCAATCTTATAAACATCTGTATAGCAAACAAAAGCCAAAACAATTGTCATAGCTAATGTTGGTCTGCTACCTAAGCAGGAAAAAAGTGCAACATTAGTCTGCTTAAATGTTCCTCTTTCTTGGAACAAGGCTTCTTTGTAGCTCTATTACGCACATAAAATTATTTATAAGCAACAGATGCATCAACATATATTTTTGCAATGGTATCACAATGTGTTTCCTCAATTTCTCCGGGTCTACAACTCATTACAACATTTGACCACATTTTTCGAGAGAGTAGTGCTGATGTATACTTATGCCAGGGGAGGGGACATTAATAGAGGATCAGAGGTGCATAAGAGAGTTGGCAAAGAGACTGAGTAAAACCCAGCAAGAGCGATCCACGCAAGATTCCCACGCAAGCTCCGCGCCACTGCGCATCGTAAGCCTGAGGTAAGTCAGCAGCGACTCACATCTGGCTCGCTGTCACCCCCTTGCCTTTGAAGACAGCTTTCGTTTCTTCGTGCTGGTGTTTTTCCGGTTTTTAGAGGTCGGTGGGGGCTGCGAAAGAAGAAGTGGTCTCTTCTGAATCTCGATGGAGTGGGGAGACGAGGGGCGCGTGGGAGAGAGTGCCTATAAAAGCAGCGACTGCTGGGGAGCTGCGCAGGTGGCGTCGGAGAGCGAGAGTCAGTGGCCGTCACTGGAACCTCCCAGCGCTGATGCTGCTATGGAGCAGGTGGAGGGCACCGTGCCAAGGTCGCAGGGGCACATCATCCGGGTCCTTTGCTGCATCACCGCCGTATCCTGCTCCGTGTGTCTCCTCCTCACGGCCACCAGCTTGGTGGTGTTCCTGTATCATAAGGCGGTAAGTCCAGCTGAACATTCTGAAAGTGTGTTTTGTTCCCGGGTACAATCGAAACTCGAGTACTGTTGGCGTAGTTCTATGACACCTCAGGGAGGTCACTAATTTAACTAACTCCTAACTATATATTCACCTTAGAGTTTAGCTGTAGTTGGAGGCAGGTGCAATGTGACTGTCATGCAATATGTAGCATGCAATATAGTGAGCCGTTATTACTGAGATCCTAAATTGTTCATAGTGGATGCAAATTTTGTGTGCCCGGCATCCTTACTGGTCACGCTGGAACCAGCACACGTGTGCTTGGCAATGATGGGTACACTGCAAAGCTGGCCCCTTCCGGAGCATCTCTTCCTATTCTACAGTGATGCTCTCTGTGGAAAGTGTTTAATTCTGATTACATTCACAGTAAAACGAATTGCAAGTCTTAAACATGTCTGTTCAGTCACGCTCTAGCTTCATTTGCTTCGCTTAAGAATGATTTAGGGCCGTGCTAATTTTGAATATTAATAGAAAATCGTCAGAGTTCTGGAGGAAGTAAACGCGGAGGATCCGCGCTGGCGGAGTTCCCTCTATTTAAAAGGAAGAGTGGAGTTGTGGAATTGGCCCTAGTTTCGGCTGTTTCATTTCTCCTTCCAGGAAGCAGTGGATTGTTGTTAAATTTCAACCCTACGCTAAATCCGGGCACAGGAATGATACCCTATAACCACGGCCATTTTAAAGTTGAAGCATGTGTGTGCATGTGTGTGGGTGCGTGCAAGCTTTTTATTTAGTGGCCATGGGACCTGGTAAGGTGTCTTGCGTCTGCGACTGCCTATCATTGCACCTGCATGTGTTTTGTTTGCACTTTATTTCCCAGCCTGGTATAGTGTTGGCTCCGCAACAGAACTGTTCATAGTGTTTCAAGTTGCTGCTTCTACGTGAGATGGTTTTATTTATGCCGGTGCCTTTCATATACTGTCCCTACAAATGCACTTGGTTGTTCTTCGGGGTGAATGTGCCCACTGTAACATCATGTACCTGCCATTGGCTAAGATTTGCTGAACTGCAGCATGTGCCGGAAGCAAGCTCTCTGTTGTAGACCATGAGTGGGAACGTGAAAGTTCACTTTTCCAATATTCTCAACGCACAGAGACTAATTACAACCGCTTGACCAGGAAATAGCGTGTGGAAGGCTTAAACTAAACTCACCAATCCGTGTGCGATGTTGCATCACAGGGAAGGGGGGACTGGCGTGTTATCTAGATTTAGAAAGGACCCAGCAACTCTTAAACTAGCTGATGGCACACAATAATTTAAAAAAATATATATAAACACGCCCTAATTAGGCTCTACATTGTGTCCTTGCTTAACTTTACTGGCATAAACACTGATCTATTTCTCACCAAAACTGTAAGATTCCTTGAGGAAATCCTTCTTTACGTTGAATATGCTTTACTTCATCTGGCATTCCCTAAGAGAGTCTGTTTATCTGCAGTTTTTTTTTCATGTCACATATAACCTCAGACTGAGTCACCTCCAGGTGTCTGAGTGAAATCATGAAATGCACGACTGAGAGCTCTGAAGTTGAGGCTGAAGGCGATGTGAGTTCCCAGCAGTCAGAACTCACTGACTGCTGGGAGAGTGAGTCAGAGAGTCGTAAACGCGTACAGACTACATGCACATCCGATCCTTGGACACTCTGCAGAATGCAAAGCTTGTGAAGGAGGTTTAAAGCTGCAGGGAAATAAAGAGAACTCTGAAAGAAATGAAAATGCAGGTGCGTGGGTTGTATGCATGGGAGGTGATGATGAAGTGGAGGAGATAAGGAGCAGCACATGCAGAGGGGGAGAGAGTGAACATACTGATCTGAAGAGGAAAGAGATGACGTGAGATATGCAGATGGGGAATTTCAGAAAGATGTGGGGAGGAAAAAGAGCCCAAGTGACTAACAGCGAGAGAATGAGCAGGGAAGGGGTGTGAAGGGGAGAACCGGAGTACTGGGGACACTCGGAAGGCCACTGCTCCTTTGACAGACCGAAGGAATTTTTAATACAGTCACAATTCGAATTATTCACAGCAAAGTCATTGATGATATTAATTTATCTGGCACAGCTAACGGGCAGTGCAAAGCCAGAAGCAAGGGTAGCTTCTGGCTTTAGGAAGTGATGGGGCATAACCGTTTGGCCTTAATGTTTACATTCCAAAAGCCGGCAGTGCTGCAGTGCCAGAGCTACTTTCCCATGTTACATCACTCACATACACATACTCACCAGGCACTAGAGGAGGGGAACCGTTGAAGGCCACACTGGGATCTTATACACAAATAATTAAAGACAAAGCAGTGACTTTTGATGTCAAAAGGGTGACATATAGAGAAATCCATCTAGTGGCTGAATTGCACAATGTGAAATAAGAAATCCTTGGACCTGTAGCTGCTGGCGAGAGACGTTGCAAAGTATTTGTTTTGCAAAATGTGTAGAAAACATTTCACACTTGTGAAGGGTAAAACGTTTTTTTACCCTGACATGCGTACATGCAAATCACAACTCTCTCGACAAATTACGTTCAATATATTCTTTTTCACATTTAAATGTTTATGTATTAATTAGATTTTCTTTGCAGAGAATAGTTTGTTTTTCTCATAAAGTCAGTGAAATGTGTCGCAAAGGGCAAGCCCGGGTTCCACCTTCAAACACTTGTGACTTCTATGAAATCCCATTCATGAGGTTTGTACACATTCAGCTGCAGTAAACGGGAATGGTAAAGGAAGACAAGCATTGGTAAAATGCATTAGGTTTCGCCAATATGAATAAAAATAAGCTGTTTTTTGTTGTAAGTTGTAGCTTGCTGAGAAGTTGTAGAATATAGGGAACAGAACGTCTGTTTAAGTGTTATGGTTTGTTTATGTAGATAAAAGGCAAAATATTGTGATGTTACTAGTGGTATAGTGCCGTTAAGTAATAGCAATTATATTAAAAATGTTAGATTTCACAAGTGCAGCTCAAGTGTTGTGCAAGCAAAACACAAACAAAGGAAGTTCCTGCCGTCATTATTACATTGGTGTCTGCAACTCGACCATACACAGCACATGCCAGTAACCATGGAAGGTGCCTCAAATGTATTGCTATTACCATCTTCTGATTTGGTATCCCACACGGTTCTTATAAACACACTCAAATCACAGGGTATCGGAGGGTATGCCCTTAACTGGCTCATTGCCTTCCTCTCCAACCATACTTTCCAAGTTTTTTCCCATGATGCCTGTTCTGAAGTCCGCTCTTTTGCCCATGGAGTGACCCAGGGATCCATCCTCAGCCCTCTATTGTTCAATCTTTACGTAAGACCACTGGGTGAGATGGCTGAGAAATCCGGTTTATCCATGCATTCCTATGCCGGTGATTCTCAAATGATTTTTTCCCTATCTGCTCATAACACAGCCACCCCCTCTATTTTAAAGACTGGCCTAAATAACATAGCATCATGGATGCAAAAAACGTTTTGAAATTAAATGGAGAGAAAAACAGAGGTACTGGTGTTAGGAAAACAGAAAGATCTCTGGAGCCAGAAACATTGGCCAAGCAAAATGGGTGTTCTTCCATCTCCAACACCACAAGTGCGTAACTTAGGTATCACAATAGATGAGGCCCATAGTATGCATCCGCAATCAGTCAAAGTTGCAGCCACCTGCTTCATCATTATTAAATGGCTAAGGAAAATCTGTTGGATGCTACCAGAAGCGACAAGAAAAACCGTAGTCAATGCCTTAATTACATCTAGGCTTGACTACAGAAACATGCTCTATCTTGGAGGAAACAAATCGGTAATCAATAGAATGCAGATGGCTCAAAATGCTGCAGTCGGACTCCTATGTGGAGTCCCTAAGACCATGTCTATTTCAACTCAACGGCGCAAACTTCACTGGCTGAAAATAGAGAGTCGTATAAAATTCAAGACTCTTTCATATATGCACAAAATTAAATCTAGAAATGCTCCAAGTTACCTGCTTGATCTGGCTAAGCCCTACATTTCTTTGCGGAATCTTCGATCAGCCACTAAAGGTTGGTTTATCATTCCGAAATTTAAACTAGCCCGTATAGGCGGCAAATCCTTTTCACACTTAGGACCCTTACACTGGATATCCCTTCCCATAGCTCTCCGCAATGAGACAACTATATTAATTTCCGCAAGTCACTAAAAACTTGGCTGTTTGACAAATAAAATACGCTATGTCCATCTCGCCTTGATCTGCGTTATGCGCCGGGAAACCCTTGTTGGGTAGCTGCTGCGCTTTAGAAATGTAAAAACGAAACTAAACTAAACTGATTGTAAAGCCCAATGACATGAATACCAACATCACTGATTTCAAAAAGTGACATGACAGCAGCATGTACCAAAAGGAGGCTGCAGAGAGCAAGAGAACGATGAGCTCATGAATACCATCTTCAAACATTAGCCTATATGAAGAGATAGAGTCCCCACAGACACTGCCTGCAGCCAACTATTGAATGAAACTGACTCAGCAAAAACAGATAATCTTGTGCACAGTGACTGCACATCTCCACAAACCACACCAGGCTCCGGTCTGAGAAGGTAAAACTAGAACCACTGGAGCAGCAGCCTTTTTTATATCCCGGAAAAGCTGTGTGCTAGGGGGGTTATAGGTGAAGGGCAGATTGCACTGGCTGGTGCGTTAATCAGGGCTCCTTGTTGGAGCAGCAGCCTTGTTTATATCCCGGAAGAGCTGTGTGCTAGGTATGAATGCCATAGGGTGCAGGTCAGAGGCGGATTGCACTGGCTGGTGAGTAAATCAGGGCTCCTTGTTGAAGCAGCAGTCTTGTTTATATACAGGAAGAGCTGTGTGCTAGGTAAGAATGCAGGGGGGTTGCAGGTCAGGAGGGTTGCAGGTCAGGGGCAGACTGCATTGGCAGCTGGTGTGTGAATCAAGTCTTGTTGGAATAGCAGCCTTGTTTATATCCGGAAGTGCTGTGTGCTAGGTATGAATGCAGGGGGGTTGCAGGTCAGGAGGGTTGCAGGTCAGGGGCAGACTGCATTGGTGGCTGGTGTGGGAATCAGGTCTTGTTGGAATAGCAGCCTTGTTTATATCCGGAAGTGCTGTGTGCTAGGTATAAATACAGGAGGGTTGCAGGTCAGGGGCAGATTACACTAGTTGGTGTGTGAATCAGGGCTCCTTGTTGGAACAGCAGGAGTGCAAGGTCAGGATTGGTTGTAAGTTCTGAGCTGTGTGCCCTAGCAGTGATACCGCTGTCGTGGCTGAGGAAACCTTGGGGATGCCTCTATTGGGTCCCAGTGCTGGATTATCACTGATAAAGGTCAGGACTGAGAAGTATTGGCAGAGTGTCTCGCTGCTGAAGGTGAAAGATGAGGTGCACTGTGACTGCATTTCACTTCCAGAACCTAAAGGCGCGGTTCTTTGGACTGAGGTGCATTAGCGCAGGTTTCACTGCCAGAATGCCAGGATCATGGTGTAGGCCACTTACACTGGATGTACCAGGCTCTACAGATTGTATTGTTCAGGCGGATCTTTCCCCTGCGCAGCAGACGCAGCCCCTTAAAGTTCTTCCACTTTGGAGACACGAGTTTCCAAATGAAACTGAAAACACATTGGAGAGGTTAAAGAGCGACTACAACTTAGGGAGGCATGAAAAGCATGAGGAAACTCCTCTTGGGGAATATCATTCAATGCACCGCTGGGCAAGAAGAGGTGGTATAAATGAGCAAAGCATAAAAAGGCAAGGTGAAGGGGAGCAGATCTGACTGTCCACTCAGTGCCATTAAAGGTCCGTTTTTAGTGTCTTGGGGGCATTTTATCAAGAACGGCGTTACAAAATTATCGCCGGTTTGGCGGCAGAAAACTGACGCTAAAACGGCAATAATGGGCTTCATAATATGCCCTTGAGAATTCTAATAGAAGCCCATGTTCTGGTGTGAACATGTGTAAGGATCCCAGAGAAAGACGTATCACAAACGTACACAATTAATTATTCAAAACATTTTCTAATAAAAGAATTCATCACATTTAATAGAGCAAACACTGTTCTTTAATTACAATGTGCTAGTCAATAAATCAGACATTATACACAATCATAATAATGCCCTGAGCACAGGAAAGGGAGGGAAGTTTAAGGTGTGAAATGGAAAGGGTAGGGTAGTTCAAAAGAGAGACCTTAATGTCATACTCAATAAAACATTCACTATTAATTAAGATAGGCTTCAACTTATTCAAGCCAAAATTACAATTACAGTGACATTGTAGAAGTCATTTGACGGTCACAATCATAAATATTAAACAGTCATGGATAGTGCCGGATGACAATACTGGTAGAGCCGTCGACGTTTTGACCCCTACATGGGAGGTTGACTTGAGCCCTTAGACGGGGTCTTCATCAGGACAACAAGGGATGTAGAGGGGCAAGACAATTCATGGTAACTCGGGCCAGCCGGCTCCGGGTATTGGGAATCTGTTGGACCACCTTCTGTGTGGTCAGCTACTAGTGGACTGAAGACCAATTCAGGCCAGATGTGTGTTTCAAGATGGGGATGGAGTCTGTCCTTCTGCTGAGATGAATAGGAAATATCCACTCCTGCACTTCTGATCGATCAGGAGGCCGCGAAGGCGTTTGACAGGGTCTCCTGGGATTATCTGTGGTATGTTATGAAGTGGTGCGGGATAGGGGAAAAGTTTATAAAAGCTATACAGGCCTTATATATCACCCCTACTGCTAGAATTAGAGTTAACGGAGGGCTCTCAGCTGCAGTAAACATTGCTAGGGGGACCAGGCAAGGGTGTCCTTCCTCGCCCCTTCTTTTCGCGCTATATTTGGAGCCGTTATTGCGGCGTTTTGAATCTAATGTGGATATACCACCAATAAGAGTAAATAATTGTATAGTGAAGACCCTAGCATACGCAGACGACGTAGCAATCTTAACATCGAACCCTACTTTAGCTTTAAAAGAGGTAGAAGCAGAGGCCCTGATGTTTGGTCAGATATCTGGGTATAGTTTGAACAGAGCCAAAACGCAGATTATAAAGAACACACATGCTAGGTGCGATGATAACAGAGTGGTTAGCTCGGCAGTATATTTGGGGGTCTCATTATCGGCGGACTTGAGAGCAGTAGTCGAGAGTAATATGGCTCCATTAATTTTGAAGGTAAAGAGTGACTTAGAGAGAATGAACAATCTTCATCTTTCCCTGATGGGATGCACTAACGTAATAAAAATGTTGATTCTGCCCAAATTTCTTTATTTTTTTAGAACTATTCCCTTGGTTTTTGAAGTTAAATGGTTTAATTTGTTAGAGAATGTATTGAATAGATTTATTTGGGCACATGGGAAGACCCGGCGTGCATATCGCTATATGTCTCTTCCAAGAGAGAGAGGGGGGTGGGGGCCCCCTGATTTTAGAATGTACCAAATGGCAGCAGCATTACAGTACATGCAGGGACTAATTGGGGGTGGTGGACTCGAGCAAAGAGTTACGACCATGTCCACAGAAGTGTATTCAGCAGTGTTGGGGGTTGAGACAGAAAATTCTTTATTAAATTGTGTAGAGTTTGGGTACTACAAAAGGACTAGATTTAAGACTGTAGAAGCATCAGTTAAGATTTGGAATGCTTTTTAAAAAAAGGCGAACCTAGGAAGATATTATAGTTATATCAGGCTATACAAGAACAAATCCTTACCGCGGAAGTCTTTGCTGATTCAATAATGGCTGGATGGGCACAAAAAGGGATAATACAGATTGGGGACTTAATGGACGAAGAGGGGATTGTCCAATTTGAAGATCTAACCCGCAAATATGGTATCGGAACTAGGGATTTTTTAAAATTTCTACAGATAAGGAGCTTTCTCAGCAATAAGCGGGGTGGGGCAGCGGGCTTCAGCCGCAATGAAATACTCGAGAAAATAGTACTAGGAGGGGATTGTACGATAAGATCTTTTTATCAAGTCTTGCAAAAGGGAAGGTGGATGACATGAATAAATTTAGTAACAAATGGGTTAAAATCCTGTAACTTTAGAGGAAGAAACACGTTGGTTGGTTGAAAAATATTAAAAATAGTACTTTTCATATTCGTGTCTGATATATTTTTCTTCTTGTCAACTTACAGGGACCTATGACTGCAGAAAACAAAGGCAACCATGAACCTCTGAAGAACTCCTGCATGACAAGCCAGGATGAAGGTGAATAACATGATTTAAAACATTGTCAGACTGATGAGCAAATGTAGTGGGCCACAAAAAAGACATAATATTTGGACATTCAGAACTGAACAATCAAACCATGAAAACAAACCTTCCCCTCCTCTACTGCTGAAATCTGAAAATCCAAAAATTAATGTTGATATTAAGGCCTTTCCTTAGAAGGGGCTGGAAATGTCATTGGGCCTAGTAGCATGGCATATTGTAAGGGATTGTGGTTGTGGGGTTTCACACAGTTTGTGTCTCTAGAAATTTGTTGTAATCTCATGTAAAATTCCAGAGGAAAACATGCAGGAATTGTCAAGGAAACACCAATTCCTCCATGTTATTTCTCATTCTTTTTCCACAACTGGAATTATCAGGACTCACTGTAACAGTAACTCCCGGATTTGGAAATAGCGGGAATTGTAATGGGTCACTCATAATAAGTCCAAAAATAATCTCCAAGAAAATATGCTGTGTGTACAATTAAACACACTAATAGCACATAGTATGTGTTGACAAACGTTCGAAGGACAACAAGAGAAGTACAAACGTCCCACTGTAAAGTTTTAAAGAGAGCGCAAATCGAATCATAATCACCAACTGACCATAAATATGTCACATTTCACAAAAACTAGTGACATATAAGCCTGTGCCATCTGGTTATGTTCCTTCATCAGCATTAGCATTATGCAAAATGTAATGCTTTTGTCGGCCACAACATAGTGCTCATGTAGCAGAACCCATTGCTAAGACCCCTATGAATATTTACACTTATACAAGATCCAGATGTCATAAAGATTCCCTGCATAAAAAACAAGCTACAAATTGACATTTGCAATAATGAGACTCATCAATTCCATCAATGCCCAGTTGTCCAACAATTATATCTCCCACAAATGCAAGCATGCTACCACTCCATCAAACCATTAAATACATTTTCCTTGCCTCTGCTACAGGATGTGAAAATCCTGACATTAATGTCGTCAAATTAAGGAATTAAGGCCCTCTTTCCGAGGGCCTGGAAATTCCAATGGGCCCAGTAACATTACAAGGATTGTCCCCTCATAGAATTGGAGGAATTTGGAGACTATGAGTTCCAGCCAAATTCTGCCTATTTTTCAGTGCTGCTAATGCAACAGGCCCTAAATTGCAGCACGAGCTGTGCAACATGTATATTTTTGCCTGTTGGTTGAACTCCATGGAACTCGCTAAGTTTTTATGTAACTCCACGGAATTCCGCGGAGTGAATCTCCACAAGTTACGCCCACCCCTAAACTTAACACATTGGCCCCATCAGAATTGTGGCAATGGGATTCACACAGAAAATGTGTCAGTAAAAATCAGTTGTAAACACTATGTTATATTCCCAGTTAAAACATGCAGGAATTGGCACAGAAACACCAATTCCTGCATGTTATGCCTCAGTATTTAGCAATAGCTGTTATTTTCCCACCAACGGAATTATGAGAACCCAGGATAACAGACATTTCTGGGTTGGCAAATAATGAAGTTTTTAACAGGTTGTTCACACAATGAGGGCCTTTGCGGATAAAATACACCAATTGCACATAATAAGTGTTGACAATCCTTTAAAGGACAACAAGAGTTGTAACAAAGTCTAACTGCAACGTTTTTAAAAGACGAATCATAATCATCAATTGATGAGAAATATGTCACAATCCGCAAAAACTACTGACATTTAAGCCTGTGTCACGTGGTTCTGTTCCATCATGAGTATTATGCAAATATGTAATGCCTTTCTTCTGAAACAACATAGTCCTCGAGTAATAGAACCCCTTTTCAAGCGCCCTATGAATATTCACACTTGTACAAGACCCAAATGTCATAAATATTCTACTATATTTAAAAAAAATCCACAAATTGACATTTTCAATGTGAGACTCTTCACCAATACCATCAATGTCCAGCTGGCCAACACCCACCCTGAAAGATTTTACTATGAAACTGAAACTGTTCAACTGCAGCTCCATCTCAGATTGATACTGAATCACAAAAGTCATGTAAACTGTGTGACAACTCTATTTGATCTGGAGAACACCAAGCTATGAAGCAATCTCCAATCTGGTTTCTCTCCTTGTTGAGAAACACAAAGCTTAATATTCAACAAGAGGAGTGCTTGGAATTGATTACCAGGATTCAGCACACACTTAAATTCTTCTGGAGGTCTTGATAGCCTTTGATACCATTGACTACATGATAGTAAATTACCTTAATTTGTCTGCTGGAATAGTTGTAGTGTTCTTATCCTGTTTTACTTATTTAATAGCCATTACACCCAGTTGGGAAACCCTACTCTGGTTAAAAAAGCTAGGAAAGAGTATTAATTATCTCTCAAACAAGCTAGACTTGATTGGGATGAGGCCCACTGGGAGGATCTAATGGAGGCAAGCAACAAGAGAGACTCTGCTTCCTTTTGGGCTCTAATTAAGAAGAGTGAAAGGAGTGATAACACCCCAATCCCGAACCATATTGGTAATCAGGCCTGGTGGGATCACTTTGCTCAATTGTACACCGAGGAGGGTTGCACAGAATATGCTTCCATCAAAACCAGGCCCCACCTGTTTTGGACGCTACCCATCCCTTCCAACTGAATGAGATTGTGAGCACAATTAATTGTATCACTCCAGCAAAGGCGGCAGGGCCAGATGGTATCCCGGTTGATTTATTTTTAATGGAACCACAGAAGTGGGCTCAGTATATCTTATTCTTAATTAACAACATAATGGAAATAGTGGATGTCCCGAATTTGTGGAAAGAGGCAGCGGTTATACCAATATTTAAAAAGGGAGACAATCAGGACCTTGCCAACTACAGGCCTATTACCTTACTAGACTCTAAGTAGAAAGTGGTCGGCAGAGCCCTCTTAAACAGGATTCAGATTTGGATGGAGGATGAAGGTATACTTTCCAATTACCAAGCAGGCTTCAGGAAAGCCACAAGCACAGTAGATCAAGTATTCAGACTACTTTTTCTTTTCGGGAAAGTAGTTATTATTGGCAAGGGAAGCCTTTATCTTGCGCTTATAGATCTTAAGACCACTTTCGACTTAGTGCCGCAAGAAAAGCTATGGGCAGTGCTCCAGGAAATGGGCATTTCCCCATTATATTTTAAATCTTTTAATACGCCTTCATGAGGATACTTATGCTCGAGTTAGATGGGGGGACCAGGGGCAAACTACTGAGAAGATACTGGTCAACAGGGGGGTCCGCCAGGGTTGTGTGCTGGCCCCTACCCTCTTTTCACTTAATGTGAATGGAGTGGTTAGTTTTTTGAGCCAAGTTCCAGCTGACGCCCCAACCCTGGCGGGGGAAAAAATTGCAACCCTCCTGTTTGCTGATGATACTCTTCTAATCTCGAAAACCCCGATGGGACTTCAGAAATTCCTCACCCGCTTCCAATCATTTTGTACATTAAGGGGCCTAACAATAAACATTTCAAAGACTAAGTTTATGTTTTTTAATTCTGGGAAACATTTTAGAAATAAACTTACTCTCAAAGGTTCCCCTTTAGAAAGAGTCCATTCCTTCGACTACCTCGGCATTAGACTTTCTGACAAAATGCATTGGGGCCCACATCTGAACAAGACGTTACTGAATCATAAGCGGGTGGCAGGCGCCATTGCTAGAGCTCAACACTCCTCTCCATCTATACTGGTACCCCCAGCCCTAGTAGTTTATGAAGGAAAAGTGGTGAATTCAGCAATGTACGGTGCTGAACTCTGGGGCTTTGAAAAAACTGAAGAGATTGGAAGATCAGAGAATAAATTCCTCAGAGAACTGGTATCTGTCCCCATCAATACCCCACTTAAGCCTTTATTCTCTGATATGGGTAGACGCCCTTTTAGTGAGGTGGCCAGATTTCGCCCCCTCTTGTATTGGGTAAGACTAAGAGGCACCCCAGAACTTTCTAACTACGCGACTGGTCTCTCCGAGTTGATTACCATGGACACTAACAAGTGCTTAGGGACTTGAAAGACCTGTTGTCCAACTTGATAAGTATGGGCGAAATTTGCGATTTTGCGTTCCGCGCATTCGCGCGAAATTGAATTTGCAATCCGCGAATTCGTGCGAATTTGCGGATTTTGGGGATTTTGCATGTTTGCGGGGTTTTTTGCGTGTTTGTGGGGTTTTTTACGTGTTCATGGGGCTTTTTGTGTGTTCGCGGGCCGCTTGCATTGCGAAGTTACCCATGCGGTCGTGTATGTGCACAGCACCCTCTGGTTCACCACTGCCACCCTCTAGTACATCACTGCCACCCTCTGGTTCACCACTGCCACCCTCTGGTTCACCCCTGCCACCCTCTGGTTCACGACTGCCACCCTCTGGTTCACCACTGCCACCCTCTGGTTCATCACTGCCACCCTCTGGTTCACCACTGCCACCCTCTGGTTCACCCCTGCCACCCTCTGGTTCACGACTGCCACCCTCTGGTTCACCACTGCCACCCTCTGGTTCACCACTGCCACCCTCTGGTTCATTACAGCACCCTCTGGTTCACCACTGCCACCCTCTGGTACAGCACTGTCACCCTCTGCTTCACCACTGCCACACTCAGGTTCACAACTGCCACCTCCTGGTTCAACACAGCACCTCTGGTTCACCACTGCCACCCTCTGGTTAACCACTGCCACCCTCTGGTTCACTACTGCCACCCTCTGGTTCACCCCTGCCACCCTCTGGTTCGCCACTGCCACCCTCTGGTTCATCACAGCACCCTCTGGTTCACCCCTCCCACCCTCCGGTACACCACTGCCACCCTCTTGTTCACGACTGCCACCCTCTGGTTCATCACAGCACCTCTGATTCACCACTGCCACCATCTGGTTAACCACTGATACCCTCTGGTTCAGCACTGCCACCCTCTGGTTCACCACTGCCACCCTCTGGTTCAACCCTACCACCCTCTGGTTCACCACTACCACCCTCTGGTTCATCACAGCACACTCTGGTTCACCCCTGCCACCCTCTGGTACAGCACTGTCACCCTCTGGTTTACCACTGCCATCCTCTGGTTCACGACTGCCATCCTCTGGTTCACGACTGCCACCCTCTGGTTCATCACATCACCTCTGGTTCACCACTGCCACCCTCTGGTTCACTACTGCCACCCTCTGGTTCAGCACTGCCACTCTCTGGTTCACCCCTGCCACCCTCTGGTTCAGCACTGTCACCCTCTGGTTCACCACTGCCACCCTCTGGTTCACGACTGCCTCCCTCTGGTTCATCACATCACCTCTGCTTCACCACTGCCACCCTCTGGTTAACCACTGTGACCCTCTGGTTCAGCACTGCCACCCTCTGGTTTACCACTGCCACCCTCTGGTTCACCCCTGCCACCATCTGGTTCACCACTGCCACCCTCTGGTTCATCACAGCACCCTCTGGTTCACCCCTGCCACCCTCTGGTACAGCACTGTCACCCTCTGGTTCACCACTGCCACCCTCTGGTTCATGACTGCCACCCTTGGGTTCATCACAGCACCTCTGGGTCACCACTGCCACCCTCTGGTTAACCACTGTCACCCTTTGGTTCACCACTGCCACCCTCTGGTTCACCACTGCCACCCTCTGGTTCACACCTGCCACCCTCTAGTTCACCACTGCCACCCTCTGGTTCATCACAGCACCCTCTGGTTCACCCCTGCCACCCTCTGGTACAGCACTGTCACCCTCTGGTTCACCACTGCCACCCCCTGGTTCATGACTGCCACCCTCTGGTTCAACACAGCACCTCTGGTTCACCACTGCCACCCTCTGGTTAACTACTGTCACCCTCTGGTTCAGCACTGCCACCCTCTGGTTCACCACTGCCACCCTCTGCTTCACCCCTGCCACCCTCTGGTTAACCACTGTCACCCTCTGGTTCAGCACTGCCACCCTCTGGTTCACCACTGCCACTCTCTGGGTCACCACTGCCACCCTCTGGTTCACCCATGCCACCCTCTGGTTCACCCCTGCCACCCTCTGGTTCACCCCTGCCACCATCTGGTTCATCACTGCCACCCTCTGGTTCACCCCTGCCAACCTCTGGTTCAGCACTGCCACCCTCTGGTTCAGCATTGTCACCCTCTGGTTCACCCTTGCCACCCTGTAGTTCATCACTTTCATCCTCTGGTTCATCACTGCCACCCTCTGGTTCACCACTGCCCCCCTCTACCGAGACCTTTTGTGACGCAGCGGCAGCCCAAAAGATGCGGCATGGTGCTGGGTATTAACAACGTGACGCATCTGAGAGATGAGTCACGTTGTAAAGCCCTGCGCCATCAGGAGGCGTTCCGGCGCAGGGGAGGGCGTTCCTGCACCGGAACGCCTCCTAAAAGTGGCTGAGTGAAATCTACAAGATTTCACTCAGTCACTTCTAGGCCAATGCTGCGTTAAAACCCTGCGCCTGCTTGAAGCAGGCGCAAGGCTTGATGCAGCATTGGGGAGATAAGGCCCCTCAGAGCATTGCTGGAGCTGCGTCGCAAGCGGAACGCAGCTCCAGCTGTGCTGTTTTTGCCACATGGTGCGCCACATTGTAAATGCGGCGCACCATGGGTGGCGGGGCTGCGGCGCACAATAACTGTCGCATCCCTGGGGATGCGCCAGTTATTGTAAATCTGCCCCTATACATTTAGCCAACGAGGGAGCACTTACTGATTAGACAGTAGAAAGTATTCCAGTTGAGTAGAGGTATTGCACAAAAAGGTGGCATCTTCGTGGACAAACACGCAGGGCGGGGTTCAATCTGCCCCCTGTTAGACTTGTTTTTTGTGCCCTTCTGCCCTCTGTTAGACTCGTTTTTCCCTTGTTTTTGTGCCCTTCTGCCCTCTGTTAGACTCTTTTTTCCCTTGTTTTTCTGCCCTTCTGCCCCCTGTTAGACTCATTTTTTGTGCCCTTCTGCCCTCTGTTAGACTCATTTTTCCCTTGTTTTTCTGCCCTTCTGCCCTCTGTTAGACTCGATTTTTGTGCCCTTCTGCCCTCTGTTATTCCCTTGTTTTTGTGCCCTTCTGACCTCTGTTAGACTCGTTTTTGGGCCCTTCTGCCCTCTGTTAGACTCTTTTTCCCCTTGTTTTTCTGCCCTTCTGCCCTTTGTTAGACTGCTTTTTGTGCCTTTCTGCCCTCTGCATCACCACATCATCACTCAGCGATACCCCAGCATCACTCAGCACCACCACATTATCACTCAGCACCACCACAGCATCACTCAGCGCCACCACAGCATCACTCAGCGCCACCACATTATCACTCAGCACCACCACAGCACCACTCAGCACCACCACAGCATCACTTAGCACCACCACAGCATCACTCAGCACCACCACAGCACCAATCAGCACCACCACAGCCCCACTCAGCGCCACCACAGCATCACTCAGCACCACCACAGCATCACTCAGCACCACCACATTATCACTCAGCACCACCACAGCACCACTCAGCACCACCACAGCATCACTCAGCATCACCACAGCATTTTAATATTATTTATTTATTATTTATTTATTATTATTTAAGTAGCTTATACAGCGCGCAGCTACCCCCGGAGGGGTGTCCCGGCGCTAAAACAGAAACTCAGGAATATAGGAGAGGAACAGGACAATTGTAGGGCTAGATTCCTGATCTGGAGAACAGCCACGTTTTTAATTTACTACGGAAGAGGGATTCAGACGGGCAAAACCTGAGGTCAAGTGGGAGGCAGTTCCATAGTTTAGCAGTCATTACGCTAAACCCTCTGCCGCCCATTCTGGATCGTCGAAAACGTGGTACAATCAAGAGACGTAGATTGTTAGATCTCAGTGATCTGACTGATTGAGATATTACCACTCGCTTTTTCAGGTATCCTGGCCCAAGGCCATTGATAGCACGAAAGGCGAGGGTGAGGATCTTGAATTGAATGCGGCTTGCAATGGGAAACCAGTGTAGCTCTTTGCAATAAAAAGCAACCGACTGACGGTAGGGGATATTTCCAATCAGTCTAGCTGCCGCATTCTGCACGATCTGAAGACGATCGATCAAATATTGAGGGGCACCGGCGTACAAGCTGTTGGCGTAGTCTAAATGAGATGTGATGAGGGCCTGAGTGATGGTTCTGCGGGCGTCTAAGGGGAGGTAAGGGAAGATCTTTTTAATCATGCGAAGTTTCGCAAAGCAAGCTGAGGTGGCCTTGTTGATTTGCGCTTTACAAGAAAGTGAGTCATCAAACTGAAAACCAAGGTTACGTGCTGATTGAACAGGAGTGGGCGAGGGGTTAAGCACTGTGGGCCACCACAGGCTGGGGGCTATTGGAGTTTTCTGGTTAAAAAATAAGACTTCTGTCTTATCAGTACTATGCCTAAGGTGGTTGATGGTCATCCAGGCACAGATGTTATCTAAACATTGGCGGAAGTTGGCAAAGGTGGAGTCAGAGTGATCTCTAAAAGAGAATATCAGCTGAGTATCATCAGCGTAAGAGACCACTCTGACCCCACAGGACTCCACCACTGCAGCCAAGGGTGCGAGATAAATGTTAAAAAACAGAGGGCTCAGGGCAGAGCCCTGCAGAACACCACACAGCAGGGGTTTACCCTCTGATTTAAAAGGCCTGAGCGCCACCTTCTGAGATCTGCCCGTAAGGAATGACTCAACCCAGGCTAATGCGGAGCCACCAATTCCAACCTGCCTTAGACGATTTAGTAGGATTTTATGTGAAACCGTATCAAAAGCGGCGGATAGGTCGAGGAGGACCAACATGGCCTCCTCGCCCCTATCCACACACTCACGGATCGTCTCAGATACTTCCAAAAGAGCAGTCTCAGTACTGAAGCCCGCTCTAAATCCGGATTGAGAATCGTGCAGTAAAGAATTGTTTTCTAGGTATTCTGTCAGTTGTAGCTGCACGGCCTTTTCCAGAATTTTTGCGGGTTTGGGGAGGAGGGAGATGGGGCGATAATTGCTAAACTTTGTAGGATCAGCATCAGGCTTTTTCAGGATGGGGACCAACAAAGCCTCCTTCCAAGCAGTCGGAAATATGCCATGATAGAGGGAGGCATTCCAAATAGAAAGAAAGGGTCTAGCCAGTGAGGGGGCCAGGTCACCCATGACCTTGGCAGGGATTGGGTCAGAAGCAGAGCCAGATTTGCACTGGGTAAATAGCCTGAGTGCCGTCTCAGGAGTCAACTCGTTAAAAGACTGTAAAGAAGCAGATTCCGGGGCCATGACAGGGGGGACCGGGGAGGGTTTCTCAGTAGGAAATGAAGTTTTAATTTTATCAATTTTCTCTAAAAAGTAATCAGACAGTCCATCGCATAGTGCCTGGCTAGAGGGGTTCTGCGAGGCCCTGGCGGGAGGGTTTACAAATTCCTTAACAATATTAAAAAGGGTTTTAGAGGAGTTCTTAGCGTTAGAGATTTGTAGAGAGAAATAGTCTCTCATGGTAACTCTTTTTAGTTTAAGGAATTTTTTCAAAGCGGTTTTGTAAATTGCTTTAGATTCAGGGTCATAATTCTGCCGCCACTTGCGTTCTAGTATTTTGCAGCAGCTTTTTTCCTCACGGAGGGTCGGAGAGAACCAAGGGGCAGAGGGGCGAGTTCTAGCAGAGGTATTGGGTTTGAAAGGGGAGATGGAATCAATGGCAAGGAGCAGCACGGAATTAAGTTTGGACACATTTTCATCAATGTCACTAGACAAAGGGTCCGGCTGATAGTTGAGTAAGGGGTCTAAGGTCGTGCAGGTGACTTTATTCCACATTCTTCCCAGCTCTTTACCAAGGACAGTAGGTCTAGGTCCAGAACTTAGCTCTAAGTCAAAAGGGACAAGATGGTGATCTGACCAGGTAAGAGGGAGAGGAGGATGAACAATAATATTCGAGAAATTGGCAAAGATAAGGTCAAGTGTATGCCCAGCTGTATGTGTTGGACCCTTAACTAATTGGAGCAAGTTCAGATTCTGCATAGTTTCTAACAAGTAGTTGGCTTTCGTGCAGAGAGAATTATCCACGTGGAGGTTAAAATCTCCAAGTACCAGAAAATGTTGGTGCTTAAGGGAAAGATCAGCCATCAGGTGGGTTAATGCCGTTAAAGAGAGAGTCGAGGCAGTAGGAGGGTTGTAGACTAGAATGCCCGCCAAGACTACTGCCGCGGTATCAGCAATAGTGAAGTACATAGCTTCAATCATCCCGATATTCGTCAGTTTGCTAATGGACAAATTGAGATGGGATTTTAGGATAATGGCGAGACCGCCTCCTATTTTGCCCCCTTCACGATTGATACCCTTCAAAAGATAACCCGGAGGGGTAGCCAGATGGATGTCAGGGTTAGAGGTATCCCTGAGCCATGACTCAGTAAGAAACAAGATATCCCAGGCGTCCGATACAATTGACGCCCAGATCTCGTTAGAATGACGAGGCAAGGAACGACAATTAATCAGACCTGCTTTCAGCGTCGAAAGGTAGGTCAAGCGCTTGGGCAGGCTGAGGCAGGGAGAGGGGCGTTGGCTCCATGGCGAGAGGGTAAAGTTACATTGTAGACAGTAAAAAAGGGGCGTCCTCCAGATGGCAGGGACTACAACGCGTAGTGGACGGACAAGTTGTTGGTTTTAATTGAAGGAGCTGGGATCTGGTCCAGCAAGTACGACTAGAGACAGCCCGACCGCCAGGGGGACTGGCCCTAGGCACGGGCCAGGCGCGGACGGGCGCAGACGGGCTTGCCTTAGGTGCACCTTCGGCGCGCAAACGGCGCTCCCGCTGCGCTCGTCCGCTGCGCTTGCGTGGAAGGCACATTTATAGAGAGAGGGGTGGGCGTGGCCTCACGGGTGGGCGTGTCCCAGCGTTAGAGCAGCGATGGCGGCCGTGGAATATTTCCCTCAACACAGCGCTAAGATCCGCTGTATCGGGGTGTAACAGAGTGTAACAGAGTGGCTGCTTGGCGGGAGTTCCAGAGAAGAGCTCTGGGTAGGTGCACAGTGATTAAAAATATAGTTAAACACACTTCACAATTTTTTTAAAATAGCGAGCAAAACACCTCCGGCTTCCGCCTCAGAGGTCTACAGTTTCCTTATGTCGCGCTATCAATCAGCGCTTTAATAGGATAGGGGGTGGGCGTGGCCTCACGGGTGGACGTATCCCAGCGTTAGAGCAGCGATGGCGGCCGTGGAATATTTCCCTCAACACAGCGCTAAGATCCGCTGTATCAAGGTGTAACAGAGTGGCTGCTTGGCATCACTCAGCACCACCACAGCACCACTCAGCACCACCCCAGCATCACTCAGCACCATCCCAGTATCACTCAGCACCACCACAGCACCACTCAGCATCACCACCGCAACACTCAGCACCACCACAGCACCACTCAGCGCCACCCCAGCATCAATCTGCGCAACCATTCAACAACAACTGATTCAAACATTTTCTCTCAATGTTTCAAACTTTATTACAAATGTCACACAAAGATGTTAATATTTCACTTCTGTTCTTGGATTTTCGTCACAATAAAATACACTGAACATAATCTTCACAAAAGTTATTTACAAAAGTTTAAGCTATTGCCATTATAAATTAAAATCACTTTTATTTAAGTATTAATTATTTTAAAAAACTTAAAAGCCATTGTAATTTGTAATATCAATACAGCTAAGTCACGTAAATACAAAACATGTTGTATAACAAATGCTATAGGTGTCACATTTGCGAAAGTTATAACTATTGGCATTGTAAATGACAAAGCTATTAATTTAGCTATTTTCAAAACCAACACATAAATAAAAAAAATGTCATTTACAAGACCAATAGCTCAAACTTTCCTAATGCGAGACCTATTGCATTGTAAATGCTTTTTTTATATCTGTCAGTGCTTCCTGTTGAGGTTTAATTTTCGTGACAGGCGCCTCATTGCTTACTTGTAACTATTCTCTGACCCTGCTTCAAGGGTCAGAGCAGGGTCAGAGAATAGTTGCAAGTAGGCCACGAGGTGCCAGGAATCACTTACAGGCTTACAGCAGCAGGTGCCCAAATTGAAGTTAATTTCTTTGTAGCCCTTTTGGAAAAGGTTACAAAAAATTAGCTTCAACTTTTGCACCTGCTGCTGTAACCCTGTAAGTGCTTGGCTGAAAATGCGTCCCCGATGATTTGCGGATTTTACCGAGATTTCGCGAGATTCGCGGATCGCGAAATCGCGGAAAATCCACAAATTCCGCAAGCGGAACGAATTTTCAGCCCATGTTTACAAATTGGGTCAATCAGGCCCCTCCGACCAATAGCGTGATAAAAAAGACCTATTGGAACTGGGTTAATCATCAGCTCTTACTCAATCCCAGGCTTGGGAGACTTACTGATAAATTTTTTCAGCATAAATGAGTTGGCTCCCAGGAACCTAATTTATATTTCATCAGGAAACCCAGAGATAGGGCTCTATATATGCAGTTTAGATTTGGGTCCCTTATGCTAAATACCACTCTGGAAAAACGGGATCCTTTAAACTCCATCCTAAATTACTGCCCTTGCTCTGATGCCGAGCAAGAAACTATTTTTTGCTTGCCCAGCATATAAACAGGCCAAGGCAAAATGTCTGAAGCCTGTATGCCTTCAACTGGGCACCAGAAACCACCTTGTGGCCCTACGTATCGTGAGAACAGATTCATCCTGGTCACTGTTTGTTTGTGGCGTTGCTAAGTACCTGGGATGTGCGTGGATTATCCGTACTAAAGTACAAAAAAATAAGGAAGCATGTCCAGACAAATAGTATTCATTTTAGGGCTTTGAGAGTAAAGTATTATTTGGTAATGTCATGTAATGTGCTGTTGTTTTATGTTAGCTCCGAGACATTTGTATCAGAAAACTTTGTAAATTTATACTTAATGGTAGAACGCCGACTTGGATATGATGCTAATTTATCAGAGTGGTTTTGTATAGTAAGGCTTTTTAAATGTTCTTAAGTCTGATATTAACTTTGATATGAAATGCTAATTTTATACCCTTTTATGACTCTGAAATGCTTTCATGATACTAGCTATCGAATAAAGCCTATTTGAAATTAAATGAAAATGAAACTAAGCTTCTACCATCACTGAAGCATCCAAAAGAAGCTGAGAACTATTCAAAGAACTCAAGCAGTAAAAAAAATCCCTCTACTGGCCCACCCATCAAACATTCAAAGGAGCAATGTACTTCCATAAACAACTTTTTAAAAGAGAGGATGAGCACATTACATGGCAAATCAACAAGACAGATGTCTCAGTCTACTTGCCAAAAGAGCCACTTTATGTCAAACAGAAGGGTTTCTCCTTTGACTTCTGAAATGTTGCAACTATTTAGAATTCAATGCAGACAGTATTTGTTTCTAGTCAAAGTGGCAACCCCACCCGAGCAGGGTATGTCTTCTTTGCAACAGTAGGGAAAGTTATTCATTCCAAAAACATAACATATTTTAACAACTCTATACAACTGTGTTGTATCCAAAGATCACAGGAAAGAGAAGTAAACTTAAGGATTTAAGTTTATTTGTGAATAACAAGTACAGCACCAGATCAGTCAGAGTGCTCTTCCAAGAAGCATCAGTCTTCAACTGAAGATCAGAGGCTTAACATTCTAAAATAACCTAGCAACCTAAGCACTTGGATACAGCAGTATAATGGAGAACATACAATAAAGAGAATAACTGAGAAAACATAGGAAATAAGAAAACATAGGATATAAGACACCTCCCTTCCCATAAACAGAAACAAAAAAGAAAAGAAAACATTTCAAATACAAGCCAAAAGAACAAAACAAGCCAACATCTTACAAAACATATCTCTAAAAGAAATAGAACATATCAAGTAGCATATTCATCTAAACATTTAGGTTTAGACCTAATTCTAGAACTGGACCTTGAGCAAGGGACAGACACATCAGACAAAGGCATCTCACAATTGTTAACATTCACGTTATCGGCAGGAGGGTCAGGAATGCTAAGGCTGCAACCATCCACTTGTAGGCCCAGGAAATCACTCATGTAAGGAGATAAAGCATCCAAATCTGTCTCAACTTCAACAAGATCTAAATTTGAATTCTTCACCTTGGCAACACTTCTCTTACTCCACCACTTGCCACCAAGTACTTTGACAGCATGTTTGCTGACTTGAACAACAGTTGTTTCAGGATAAAATTTTGACCCCTTAACCTTACACGGCCTTCTGATTCTAACCTTGTCACCAATATCCAAACAAATTTCTTTTACATGTTTATCTTGATCATACCTGATTTTAGACCTCATCTGAGCAGACTCAACCTTTTACTTAACTTGATTCAAATCAGGTACACCCCGTTCGTGAAAAGTTTTGCTAACAACCCAACCAGGAGACAACTCATTAAAAGATTGTCTCACTCTTAACAAAAAGAAAGGAGTTATTCCAGTGGTCGAATGCGGGGTGTTGTTATATGACCAAATTCTGTCGCTCACGACATCCTGAACACTAATACCAGAAGAAATAGCTAATTGGACTGCATCCTTCAAGACACGGTTCATTCTTTCCACTAAGCCATTACCTTGAGGACTATATAAGGCAGTGGTAAGATGCTTAATGGCAAAATTGTCCAAGAATGTTTTCATATCATGTGACACGAATTGTACTCCATTATCTGAAACCAGAAAGGTTGGAATTCCCTCAGATTGAAAAAGTTGTTTAAGAAATTTTATGACATTCTCAGTGTTAGGTTTCTTCAAAAACTTGAAGACAATCCATTTGGAATGATAGTCAACAATAGTAAGAATAAAACTAAAACCTTGATTTAAACCACCAATCGGTCCTAAAAAATCCATGCCTAATGTATCCCATGGACTATTAGGAAAGACAACAGGGCACAGTGGTTTATTAACAGTGCATAAAGATTTCTCAGCATGTGAACATTCAACACAATCATTCAAAAAGGTATCCACACAAACATCCATTCCTGGCCACCAATAATGAAGTCTCAACCTCTTCTTGGTACTTGTAATCCCTCCGTGACCTTTGTGAGCGATGTTAACGATCTTATCTCTGATGGACACAGGAGGAATAAGAGAAAAACCCCTCAAAACAAAATCTCCCTCCAAGCTTAATTCATGTCTGATTTTGGAGAAAGGAAGAAGATCCTTATCAACTTGATTCTCTCTGGGCCAACCCTCAGCAATGTATTTTTTTTAAATACAAAAAGAATAGTCTTGCAAAGACGCCTTAATCCAATCTGACTCAGAAACAACATCCTTAGCTAAAACCAAGCCATCAAGTAAATTAACTACCACTTCCTTGTCATCAAGAATTGGTGCAAAATGTGGAGAGCTTGAAGGACATCTAGACAAGAAATCAGCAGTGAAGTTTTTTCCACCTGAAATGTGTCTCATTACAAAGTTAAAATCATAAAGTTTAGAAAAAAGTCGAACTAATCTTAGACTTGCATTCCTTAAACCTTTGTCATTCCAAATGTAAATTAATGGTTTGTGGTCTGACACCACCACAAATTCACGACCCCAAACATAAGTAGAAAAATGCTTAACTCCCCAAACACAAGTTAAGGCCTCCTTTTCAATTGTACTGTAGTTTCTTTCTGATGAAGTGAGTTGACGGGAAGCAAAAGCAACTACATTCTCATCACCTCCATTGACTTGACTCAGCACAGCGCCTAAACCAGCATTACTGGCATCCACTGTAATATATGAAAGAAAACTCTCATGAAAAGGTTTAAGAACCGGAGTTCCTATTATTAAATCCTTTAAAGACTCGAAAGCCAATTTATGCTCTTCATCCCACACAAATTTAACATTGTTCCTGTTAAGCATCCTCAAAGGCACACTTATATGTGCAAAATTCTGAACAAATCTTGAATAAAATTCACTTAAACCCAAAAATGACCTCAACTGGTCTTTGTTACTGGGTTGAGCACAATCTCGAATACCTTGCAACAGGTCACTTTTAGGAGTAATGCCTTTATGAGAGATGGTATGACCAGATACTCAACCTCATCAAGAAGAAATTTACACTTTTGTTTTTTAACAGTCATGCCATGATCATTCAAAATATCTATCACTTGATCTAATTTAATGAGATGTTCCTCGACAGTGTTAGTAGATATCAAAATGTCATCTTGATAGGCTAAAACATCACGAACCTCGCCAAACAACTGAAACATTAATTTCTGAAAAACTGATGTTGCTGAAGCAAGACCGAAAGGTAACCTCAAATATCTGTAGGGACCAAACGGCGTGTTGAAAGCAGTCAAATCCCTAGACTCCTCACATAACTCAATCTGATGATATGCTGCTCGCAAATCTATGGTAGAAAAAACTTTTGTACCTCTCAATTGAGTCAGCATATCTTGGATACGTGGTAGGAGAAAACAATCCACCTGTATGTTCTTATTCAAAGCTCTAAGGTCTACACACAGCCTAAGCTCATTACAGTTCTTTTTAAGTGCGACCACAATTAGCGAAACCCACAAAGAAGAAATAATGTGTTCAATGATACCATCCTTACACAGCTGAAGAAGATGAGTTTCCAATTTCTCCATAATACATAAGGGAACATGTCTGACCTTATGAATCACTGGAACAGCGTCAGGTTTCAAAATGATTTTGTGTTCGAAGCCCTTGACTGATCCAAGACTATCAGAAAACACAGCCTTGTATTTCCCCATGATACTCTCTAAGGACAATTGTTGTACATTGATTCTTCATGTAATGTGGTTGTCTGTAATCTTAGTCCTTTCTTAGTGTTCTCTCATTCTCTGTCTACCACAATGCCTATGTATGTTCTTACTTCCACCTGAGAATTCTACTAGTGTCAGTTGATGGTCTGGTCAGCTAGCGAGGTTGTGTACTCAGCTGTGTCCTACAATAAATCTACATGTATTCAACTAGAAGTATCCTGTCATCACTTACCATCTTATCTACAACATTTTGGCGACGTTTTCTGCTGACCAGACCAGAGAAGAAACCATCTAACACAGCTTGAGTTACACCTCGCGAAAAGAACCCACTACACCTATCTGCTGCCAGTAACATTGTCAAAGGAAGCTTGAAACCAGATGAATGAAGAAAAACAAAGAGGAATTTAAAGCAAGTGAAGAACTGTGAGTACATTACTCATCTCTGGCAGTATGGCGCAACCTTAACTGATCAAGAAGTAAGGTGTAGGAAAATTATAAAGCGGTCAAGTAATTTGAAATCTTTGAAGCACAGTGGAAACAGAACAATCCAGCTGCAAGTATTTAAAGCGCATTGATAAGTTAAGTAACCTTTTTGAAGTGATAGCAAAAGTCAAATGAAAGTACATCTCTACCGATTGAGCTGAAACCAAGACGAAAAGGAATTACAGATGCTGTGAAACTCTTCTCAATAATTAAAGCAAGCCTGTAACTCTATGAGTTCAGTTCATAGGATTTCCCCTGTTTGCCAATATTGTTACAAATAGAGTTTTAGACCTCTCTAACTGAACATTTTAAAGCAAGTACTTCTAACGGTCTAGCCACTGCTGCTGTCATAATTGAGATAATGTCATCTAAAGCGGACACACATGCTGCCAGGAACGACTGAATCACCCAAAAAAAAAAACACGGACATATGTTGCCTAAAAGGGGTGAATTAGAGACACAAACGGAGGAAGAAAAAGAAGAGACAACAGCCAAGTTCAAGTTCTTCTACCGTGAGTCTAACGTACTTATATGATTATAAGCATGGGCGGAAAATCCGTTTCGCTCTCGGATTTTGCGGATTTTCGGGAAATTCGCAATCCGCGAGATTCGCGAATCTCCCGCAAAATCCGCAAATCCGCGAGCAGCGGATTTTGCTCGCACTGCTCGCACTGTTCGCGTGAGTTCGCGGCTTCCCAGTACAACTTCGCGCCCCGCGAATAAGTGCTAAATTGCAGAAATACGATCTTAGCAAAACTGAAACTACTTACCTGGTTCAAAAGTTCAGGCTCATCATTAGTAGCCATTTCCTGTAGTGCTTCCTGAGGGGCCCCTCCAGAGTTCAGTTGCCAGTTACAACTATTATGTGACCCTGCTCTGAACCTCAGAATAGTTACACATATGCCACAAAGGTCCTGAATTACAGCTAAGGGAGACAAGCAGGAGCCAGGCTGGAAGTTAAAATCCATTAATCAGCCCCTAATTCATTATTGTCAGTTGGGGCAGGGCAGGTGTTGTAACTAATTTTGCAACAATGAAAGCACTTAGCAAGTGCAAAAGATCACTAATCAGGGCACACTAAGGAAGCAGGTGCCAGCTAAAAAAATATTCTGTGACACATTAATCAGCCCCAAATTAATTCAGGTCACTTGAGGCAGGGAAGGTGTGCTTTGCCGAAAATAATGTACACTGGACAACCAGAGGGTGTGGTGATGAAACAGAGGGTGGCATGGGTGGGCCAGAGGGTGGCATGAGTAGTCAGAGAGTGGCAGTGGTGACAGAGAGTGGCAGTGATGAAGAAGAGTGTCCCAAACAGGCTGGACACGTAGAAACAACAAGTTCGCAAAACTTGCGACCCGACAGGTAAGTTCGCAAATTGCGAAATTGTAAAAACCCTCGCGAACTGGCAGAAACACGGGCGAACAAAAATAAAAAAATCCGGAAATTCGCGGGAATTTGCGGATTTTGCGGATTGCGAGTTCGCAAATCCGCAAAATTCGCGAACGCGAGATTCGCAAAATTCGCCCATGCTTATATGATTACCGTTATTTTCTCTCCGTGTTGTTCCGCACTTCTCCTTGGCACATTTAAAAATGATGACGCATTTCGTTTTCCATTGGAGTCAGCGGAGGAGCAGCATGCTCGATTGTGACGTGGGGCTTCATTTCAGCGTGGACGGTCTTTCAATGTCAATCTTGACAGGCTGGCTGCATCATCGCGCATTGTCACGCAGCGTGTAACGTCACTGCGTGAGGTCAAGCACCCATTTTGTTTTCACCATGAAATCCAGTTTCCTTGGCAACTGAGCTTCCGGAGCACATCGCAATGAAAGAGTCTTGTGTTAAACTTAAAACAGCGCTCGTCCCTGCTCCAAAGTTTATGCATGAAATAAAGGTAAGCCAACATATTCACTTCATCTTTATATGTCGGAATGTTATTCACTCTACAGCATTCAACGTGAAAGCCTGCACTCGGTTCTTGGGTATTTGAAGACAGTTTATGTGTAAAATTCTTCACGGCAGCGCCATCTTGTGGAGTTTGAACTATTTCATGTGTGGCTTATTTTTTTGGATTGTACAGATTGATGGTCAAAACACGGACCTGCATTAGAGTATCAAAACGCAATGGAGATTTTATGAGTTAAAGTGTGTTAAATACTTGAAAATAATAAAGTCAGTAGCCAGCGAAATTGAGTGTATTGATACCACATTTTGTCCACGCTTTGAGTAAGGCACCTAATCACGAGAAGGCGCATTTCGCATGCAGAAGCTCCAAAGCAATTTAAAGCTGAGTAATTTGGGAAACACAACACTTATTGATGGAAATTAAGAACTAACGTATCGCTTGTATCAGTAGCAGTGTCAGTATTTCTAGTAAATGGACAAAAGAGTGCAGAGCAAAATTAGTCCATATCTGAGTCAAGGAAGCAAGATGACAGAAGTAAAAGAAAGCAAAGTAGGGAACAGAGCATGGACAATGGTCTTGCAAGTAGAGTCAAATTTGCAAGATGAACAAAATGTCCACAACCGGGACAAAGGTCCCAGGTGAGAGTCTCGACGGAAGGTCCACATCGGGGACAGAGGTCCCAAGTGAGACTCTGGATAGTAAGTTCACGACGGGGACAAAGGTCCTGGTCCCATGGGAGTCTCTGGACGGTAAGTCCACAACGGGGACAGAGGTTCCAGGTGAGACTCGGGATGGTGAGTTCACAATGGGGACAGAAGATCCAAGTGTGACTCTCGACGGTAAGTCCACAACGGGGACAAAAGTTCCAAGCGAGTGTTTGGACTGAAAGTCCACGACGGGAACTGTCAGAGTTTGGACAAGAAGTCCACAACGGAGGCAAAGTTTGAAAGCCCGTATTTGGGACCAAGGTTCCAAGATTTACAGCAAGGATGGATGAATCCATCTTTTGGAGTGAAAGCTTCAAGAAGGATAATGAATTTCTTTACATTGCTTGTGATACTGCTAGAGGACGAAGTATATCAAAGGACAAAGATTCTAGCATCTAAACAGGAAAGGGCAAACAATGTCAAGTAGAAGTGAAGGAGTCCGGAATAGTGGCGTGGAGTCTAGAGACTCCGAAACAGGAACAGTGAGTTCTGAACTGGGTCGGTGAATAAGGTAGAGTCAAGTCTAAAACCTGTGTTCAGGACTGAGAATGTACAGGATAATTGCTGTAAGTGTGGTGACTCCAAAACTTAAAGAAAAAGATCTGAAATGGGACAGTGAGTCCAGAAGCAAGTCAAGGAGTCTAGGAGAGGATTGAGCGTCTGAGCGATTGTGACTGAGAAGTTTCCAGTTGAATTAAGAAGAAGGTTTTGAATCCCGGAACCTTGAGGAAATTTGTGACAGTGGGGCTTACAGAAGTACCAGGTCTAAGGTCCCAGATTCACGACAGAGAGTTGTGACAGAAAGTTTCTGAGAGGAACCAGGACTAGGGTTTGTCCCACAACATATGTTGTGTGTGAGTTGTGTCAAGTTGTTAGGCAACTCATTAGCTTGTGTAAGGGGGAGGTTATGTTGTTTGTGGCCACCCCTGTTTGGTTGTGTTGTAGGTGATCAAGTCACTAAGTGCATTGGTAAATGGTGCATGAATGAGGTATGAGAGTGCTCGTACTAGATCAACACCAGGTACACGATGACAATTTAAAGTTACTTATGAGACTTGATTGGTCTTGCCTGCTGCAGGTCACGATGCTTGTGTCAATGGTTGGGTTGACTTGTTGATAATGGTAGAGGACAACCTTCATGGAGCCACATAGAGCTACTTATAACGAACTTTGAACCAGTTTCATATTAGTGATTACTTCAGGTTGTATGAGCGATTCCCTCTTCATCCAGTTTCAAGGGTCTGTTCTCCTTTTGTTTTCTTCACAGAGAGGTTGTTCTGACATTCAGTGCCTTATTCTAGTTTTAAAGGCCAATACCCCTGATGTACTCTATCTAGGAGATCTTATATAATCTTACCTGGTGTGTTTAACCTATTGTGTGTTTTGGGTGTCATTATGGAAAGTGTAAGAACAGCTGTTGTGGCTGTGCTTTCCTAGGGCGGTGTTTTTACCCAATGGTGTACCCTTCTTTGAGGAGGGTGTGGGGCCTGTCGGTACCCATGGTATACCCTATGTAGGGTATGTTGTAGTTTTATTTCCAGGGTGTGAACTTGTGTGTTTGGGGGGGTCATTGTGGAAAGCGTAAGAAGAGCTGTTGTGGCTGTACTTTCCTAGGGCGGTGTCTTTTACCCAATGGTGTACCCTTCTTTGGGTATGGTGTGTTTCTCCCAAGGGTTTGTGTCTACACCTACCTGTGTGTTTTGGGGGTCATTGTGGAAAGTGTAAGAAGAGCTGTTGTGGCTGTGCTTTCCTAGGGCGGTGTTTTTACCCAATGGTGTACCCTTCTTTGAGGAGGGTGTGGGGCCTGTTGGTACCCATGGTATACCCTATGTAGGGTATGTTGTAGTTTGTGTGTCTTGGGGGTCGTTGTGGAAAGTTGTCCTAGTCCTAGGGCGTTGTTTTTTTTTATTTACCCAATGGTGTACCCTTCTTTCGGGAGGGTGTGGGGCCAGTCGGTACCCATGGTATACCCTATGTTGTGCTGACGTTCAGTGCCTCATTCTTGTTTTAAGGGTCAATACCCCTGATGTACTCTATATAAGTGAGCTTATATAATTGTACCTGGTTTGTTTAACTTATTGTGGGTTTTGGGGGTCAGTGTGGAAAGTGTACCTACCCTCTGGTGTACCCATGTTTGGAGAGGTTGTGGGCATAAACACCTTTCCTTGTTGCATTGATTTTCACTCATCTAAACCATGTTTTGGTTTCACCAGGGGAGGGGGATGGAGTGTGTAGTACAAAATGTATTCTATCTTATTGTTTTCCGTTCGTGTTAGTGATATTTCTGATACCTCGTGTGGTTCTTAATTAGATTTGTGTATCTCATTTTTGTACTACATGGGGTAGGTGTTGTAATCTCTGTTTTTGCTTTATTTCATTTCTTTTCTATAAAGGAGGGAGATGTGTTGTACATTGATTCTTCATGTAATGTGGTTGTCTGTAGTCTTAGTCCTTTCTTAGTGTTCTCTCATTCTCGGTCTACCACAATGCCTATGTATGTTCTTACTTCCACCTGAGAATTCTACTAGTGTCAGTTGATGGTCTGGTCATCTAGCGAGGTTGTGTACTCAGCTGTGTCCTACAATAAACCTACATGTATTCAACTAGAAGTATCCTGTCATCACTTACCATCTTATCTACAACAACAATTCTTCAGTAACTAGAGCATTAAATGTGGTAGAGCGATCTAAAGAAATGGGATTATTAGTACCAGGTCTTAACACTAAAGGAAATTTTCCTTGATCCCTCCATCCCAGAACATTATAGCCTTTCTTAGCTACATACATTTTTGCCTGTACAGTATGATCTTCAAAAGTGAGACTATCAGTGAAATAGCCTATTAAGTCAATAACCTTTCCAATAAATGCAACAGTACGAATGTCAGGAGGCAAAAGTTGAACTCCTTTCCAGTGTTCTAAGAAAAGAAAATCAGCAATAATGGTGATAGGAGTTCCTGAGTCTACAGTAACTTTAACAAGAACCTCACCAATTTTTAAATCACACACAGGATGATAAGTAGAAGAATCCTCATGGCTACCTATCATATCAACGGACAATAACATTTTCCTTACAATTTGTTCTTCACTTACATTAGACACTTCTTCAGAATTAGTAACCTCAAGATACATTGTTTTAGATTTGAATTTACACACTGCAGCAAAGTGCCCAATTTTTTTTACAATTAGAGCATTTTTTTTAAGGCAGGACAGGAAGTCGAATTAGCCAGATGTGACTTTGAGCCACATCTAAAACAAGCAGGAGGTTTATCAGTTTTCTTCCAGATGAAAACACTAAAAATAACATCGTAAATGAAGTGGAACATAGGCAGGCACAGTTATGTAGAAAGGCAGACAGAGTTATGTAGAATGGAAGTAATCCAAAGTAAGTAATTCCAAAGTCAATCAGAGACGAAGAAACAAATCTATGAGCCTGCATCGAAGTATAGAAAATAAAATGAAAGTACATGCAGCGAAGCTCCCAATAGACTTTTTTAAAATTAAAATATTCAAATATTAAAACTTATCTTCATAGTAGTAGAAGAAGATGAAATTTAGTATGTGTAGCAAGCAGGATTCAAAGTCTTTAAGGTTGTTCAGTAGAAGTGAGTTGAAGTATTCAAGGTCCACGAAAAATTCAAAGAAAGACAGTGAATGAAAACTGAAGTCTGACAAGATCTTCCAGAAAACATTGAGTCTGGGCGTAGGTTCAGGAAAGTGCTGACTTGACCACCTCGTCGCCAAATTATGTTGTATCCAAAGATCACAGGAAAGAGAAGTAAACTTAAGGATTTAAGTTTATTTGTGAATAACAAGTACAGCACCAGATCAGTCAGAGTGTTCTTCCAAGAAGCATCAGTCTTCAACTGAAGATCAGAGGCATATCATTCTAAAATACCCTAGCAACCTAAGCACTAGGATACAGCAGTATAATGGAGAACATACAATAAAGAGAATAACTGAGAAAACATAGGAAATAAGAAAACATAGGATATAACAAACTGTTATTAGAAAAATTATATATATTTTACAAAGAAGATGTATCCATCCAGTGTTCCCAATCAGATCGCCTCGACGTTCCGATAAAAATTCAATAGCCTGACGCGTTTCGAGGCATGACGCTTCTTCCTCAAAGGCTTGGCTTCTTTCACATATGGCGCCATGACAGCTCTCTTTGGATCAATTGTTGAGCGTGCTTTGATTAGCTGATGGCCCCCAGTGGGCTGCGCTGAGTGCGCTTACATCTGTGGTGCGCGCTGGGACATGTGGTCCTGCAGAGAAAACATAAATAATTCCCCTTAGTGGGTTCAATTTTATTAAAAGCAATTTAAATGTCCTTAGTAGGAACCAGACTGTCAGGGCAGCAAAATCTTAATTTACGGCTTACTGTGCTGCATAGCAGCTCGGATACAGTTCCAACCGCAGTCTCTCTTGATTTAGAGATGGTGCCCTCCTCCACGGCAGGGCCTCCGTGTCCATATTTTTTCAAACAAATGGCCGTGAGCTGCAAGGAGGCACTCAACAGCTCGCCCACCATCCAGTGTTTCCAATCAGATTGCGTCGAACGTGCTGTAAGAATTCAAAAGCCAGATCCATTTTGAGGCATGACGCCTCTTCCTCAAAGGCTTGGCTTCTTTCTCATATGGCACAATGATGGTTCTCTTTGGATCAATTGTTGGGCATGCATTGATTCACTGATGGCCCCCAGTGGTCTGCGCTGAGTGCACTTACATCTGTAGTGCACGCTGAGAAAACATAAACATTTTTGAGTTCCCACACTATACTCCCACAAACCTAGCACCCCACACTTGAAATATAAGATAAAGAAAAATAACAAAATAAACATGTTTAATTATCAATTATTAATAAATGATTTTTTTTTTGTGAAAACCTTTATTTAACATTTTCAACCAGATAAAAACACGGGCCTACAACCCCCAGGGCTGGCCGCTAAGCAATTGCAACACAATATTACGATCAAAACTTCAGAAATAAATTAATTTTTAATTATTTGTTGCTTAAATATCTTCTAATTCTATGTCCCTACAAAGACACCAATCCACACCTAATTTATAACTTAAAAAACAATTGTTATGCTATTTAAACAACTAATAATCAATTAAATAATTCACAATAAATTAATAATTAATTATTTATTAATTAATACTTAATTAACTTCCTGCACTATACCCCTACAAACCTAGCAACCACACATAATATACAAAGGAAATACAACTACACAATTGACATCATTAATAGTCAATTAAATAATTATTAATACATTAATAATCAATTGTCAATTAATCATACTTATTTAACTTCCTACTCTATAACGCTACAAACCTCTCAACATGCTACAACACTAGTAGCAATTAGATTACAAATTATATATCACTTAAAATTACAAACTATGTTTAAAAATATAGTCAACAATCATGCAAACAATATTTACCATATGCAATTAATATATGAACTAAAGCACATAACATTATCATTAAAAACAAAATGTTCTACAACTACATTATTGAAAATGACATTAACAACATAGATATTCTAGAAAACTATATTACTTACCTAAACATGTGAAACTCTTGTCAGCTATATTTCTGCATCTGGGTATTTTTGTATCATCATTTTTTCCCGATGTTTCTCTAGCTCAATATTTAAAACTTGTTATTTTGTCCAAACAATGGAAAAATGTTGCTCTGGGAACCCAAAATGTGTGGGTCAAGGTGTGGCAATGAAAAGTGAGTGGAGTCACAAGGGCGGTCAACGTATAATTTTTTTTTTTTTTACATCTCTACTGCACAAGAGGGGCAAATGTGACAGAAAATATGTTCAATCTTAATTGTACACAAACTCTTCAAATTAAAATTGTATTGGTTAAGGCACCTGTTGCAGGGATCTTTATGCACTCAGAAAATCTCAGAGGCTAATAATAATAATTGAAAGATAGCTCTAGTGGTTAATGCAGTTGCAGGAGACATCTGTGTTTTGTCTAGTCAACGTTTGGACACACAGCGCAGCATTGAGGGTTAATGTGCGTTGCTCAAAGCACATTGTGTAACATGCAGATCAAATATTTGTATGTTATGTAGATAGGTAAGTTAATTATTGGTTTTGACACAGAAATACCCTTGCTACTTGCAGTTCAGATTGAAAACTTTCTAATATGGCATATACACAGTGAGTTATGAACCAGCATCAAGGAGCTGCCTACGAACATCGAGGAATGAGTTTAGAACCTTGATGGTTATTTTCTGAATATGTTGTCTTTGCATACTGATAAAGTCTTATTACAGCAGACAACCCAAGCATTGTGTTACGTGTTAGTTCCTGACTTTCTCTTCCTTCCGCGAATGTATTCTTACTACAGAATCCTATGAGACTCCCACACCTAGTGCTATTTAAATTATGTAACCACCATTTGTGCTCTGAACTCACCATCGGATCTTCGTGTTAGCCCAGCGAATCCCTGCATCTAAGGAGGCGTTGAGGAAAGCGTTCACCACCTCGCCGGACCCGCTTCGCGGGTCCCGCAGCGCTTTGCCTTGCAGAGGCGGCTCGTCGTGTGGGAGTGTTTCTGGAGAGGCGCGGGCAGGTGATAGCGTCGGCGGGGCTGCGAGCACACAGGCAGGGACTCCAGTGTCCAGGAGCCCCTGCGCGCCCAACCCACCACACCTGGGCTGCTCTCCCCGCTGGCCACACCCCCGCCAAACGGACTGAAATTCAGCCTCTCTCTCCAGTTCTTTGGGACCATTTGTGCTCTGAACTCACCATCGGATATTCGTGTTAGCCCAGCGAATCCCTGCATCTAAGGAGGCGTTGAGGAAAGCGTTCACCACCTCGCCGAAGCGGGTCCCGCAGCGCTTTGCCTTGCAGAGGCGGCTCGTCGTGTGGGAGTGTTTCTGGAGAGGCGCGGGCAGGTGATAGCGTCGGCGGGGCTGCGAGCACACTGGCAGGGACTCCAGTGTCCAGGAGCCCCTGCGCGCCCAACCCACCACACCTGGGCTGCTCTCCCCGCTGGCCACACCCCCCTGTCCATTAGCCTATTAGCCAGTAGCATTAGTGTTTAAAGGCGACCTTTGCCACCGCTTCGCAGGAGCGGGCCGGGAGAAGCCCGGGACAAGGGCGGGACCGTCTGTGGCCGTCAGGGGCCGAAGGAGGCCGGGCTGGGCCATCCCACTGACATTCACCGGACTGGTATCTTGTTTTGTTGGTTGTGTTTGTAACCTACCTTGCTTCTTTTTCTAGAAGGGGTAGGAGGTTGCATAGCATGGCTTTTTCTACCACCACTCCTACTTTGTTGCCCTCTTTGAACGAGACAGGGGCTGTTATCATGGGCCCCTTTGGATACCTATTTTAAACGATTACCCCAAGATATTGATAGGGAAATTGCCCTGGCAGAAAGACGTGCGGGACGCAGGTTGTCCATTGAGCTTCTAAAAACCCCTGTTGACAAACGTCCCTCTCAAAGTTTTCCATCACTGGTCACGCCTTTATCATCTATCACACTGCCTGTTGCACAGGAAATCCCACACCTTTCTCCCCCAATTACTGAGTTACCGGTTGTTCTACCTTTGGAAATAGAAACCTCTACGTTGCCTGTAACCTCTCCTAGTGTTCTTACCAATCCATCCACCGAGCAGCAACCAACAGTCCAACCCAGTGCTCTAAAACATGTCGCAAAACCTAAACCTTGTCTTAAAACGAAAAGGAGTGTAGCTCAAAAGAAATGTTATGCTCCAAAACCTCCAAAAAAATATAGGAAATTAGGAATATGTACACGACCTCGTGATATTGTTGGGAGTAATCCTAGTGGGCCACCAATGGGCGAGGGAGAAGTTGTTCCACCAGGTTTAGATCCCATAGTAATAGCACCCCCTGGGACACCACCATCTAATCCGCCACTGTTCTCGGAGTTGGAAAAATTAATACGATCCCTCCTGAACCCCTTTGAAGACAGACTTAAAAAGCTAGCTGACCAGCTAGACCATCTAGAGCAGGCCAGTCTAGATAACTTCTTTTCAACAAAATCATTAATTAAGTCCTATCTTAAGACGGGTGAGAGTAGGAATCCCCAGCAACTAGCTGGGTGAGATGAAAGTGCCCCCACGGTTGCAGTTCATTCTCCCGTGGCTAGTATTGTAACTGGCCCACAGGGAAAGGGACAAAGCCGCAAGATTACCACTGAATCGCCAGCTATCCCAAGCAAAAACAATGGTGGGAAAACTAAGCTCCCCGATATGGTAGTTAAAGGTAGCAAAGACTGCCCAAAAAATGTCACCTCTGCAAATAATGTTATTCAACACTTACCAAGTACCCTGATAGCTTGCCAGGGTCCTGTGGTTGGTGATAATGGTAATTCTTGCAAAAATAGTGTTGTAACAAATAATTCCCATGCTTCTCAAGTTCAAAATAAGGTTGGTTCTGTAACTGGTGGTAATGACAGCTCTAGGAAAAATAAAGCTTCCTTGGTGTCAAAAAATGTTCCCATTTCACGCCCTGTTGTTCTAGAAACAAGTCGACCAACACCCTGTGTGACAAAGCCTCCACCCAGGATACCCCCCATACATCTTACCCCGGATTCTTATCCCTATGTGGCTGTTCTTACCAATGTTCCACCTCTATTGGTAGGCCAAACAGAAACTTTCCAGTTGTTAAAAAATAAGGTCATGCACTGGTTAAGGGTTAATAGACCACTGCCCGGGGAAGTGGATGGTTTGATTATCGGGGTAAGAAGGGCTAATTGGATAGGATGTACTCCAAAAAACCTGGGGGGAGAATGCATTATAATCAATTTTCAAGATCCAAGGGTGGTTGGATTGATCACGAGGCCAGGTTGGAGCACTAGCAGTGGTGGGATTGGTATTGTGGATCTCACCTTTTTTTACCCAAGACCAATTGGTGCTCAGTTTGGTGGGAATAGTGATCTGGGGAGTTCCAGCTATCCACCCCGATAGATAATATCCCTTTTAATGTACCTTTTCTTTGACCAAATTTTTGTTATGGTCAAGTTTATAATTCTTATGATGGGATGAAAAATTTGGGGTGGGGCTGCTGACGAAAGTTGGGTGATTCCCTGAAAACTGGGGGCAATATGGCTAGGGGGGATATATCTGAGCATTTTGTGGCATCAACCTTGGAAGCAATAGTGTGTCCAAAAGAAGTGACTATTGATGGGAAGAATGTGAATTGGAGTGGGGACAGTAGGGTGTGTATGGAAAGTTTGGGGGGTGAAGAATCGTCCATATTAAATACCACTGTTATCCAGGGAACTGATGTTAACTCTGTGGATACTGCTGTAGACCAGGAAGGTAATTGTGAGAGTTTGGCCAACCTTCCACCTATGCCAGCCATCGAGGTGGGAACCAGTGATGGCCCTAGCCCGGGGAGGTTTTTCTCGTGGAATATCGCGGGGCTAGCTCCTAGACTATTGTCTCAAAATTGGATAGATTTTGTCAATGGGTTTGAAGTGTGTCTATTCCAGGAGACATGGGCTTGCGATTCCATCTTCCTCCCAGGCTATTTACATTTTTCAATTCCAGCGAGTAGAGGCCCTAGGGGTCGACCTATGGGAGGTTTAACAGTTTGGGTCAAGCAAAGTTTACAAATCAAAATAAAAGTGCTTGACCTGGGTTGCAAGGATATCCAACTAATAAGAATGACATTGGATAAGGGGGGTGTGATAGATATATACAACATTTATGCTAGGGGTACCAATACTGGGAATTCTCCCACCCTAGAGGCCCTGTCCACTTTCCTTGAATCACAGTCCCTGGGAAACAGAGTGGTAGCGCTTGGCGATCTTAATAGGACCTTCGAACCGTTGGAGAATACGGAAAATCCAATAGGGCAAGAGGAAGATGTCCAATGGGGTGTCCCGAATCTAAATCTGACACCGGTCAAACGGTGGACGAAAGATATATTGCTATTAAATGCATTATGCTTGGAATATGGGTTGAGGGCCCTTAATGGAAGGACAAAGAGCGACCAGGGAGGTGATTGCACATTCGACAATGGTCATAGTAAAAGTAGAATAGACTATGTCATTTGTAGCCTTAATTTATGGCATGGGATACGTGATATGGAAATAAAGGGTAGATTGGAAAGCGATCATAATCCCCTTTGTGTCACCCACACTTGGTGGATGGCCACACCAGACAAGTCACAATCGCGTGGTGAAGTATTACCTGCTATGGCCAATGACATGCATAGAGTCAAATGGCCAAATGTGCTGGCGAATGTAGCGTCCATGGACTATATAAGTTCCGAGGTGGATACTGCAATCGCCGTCATGGAGATAGCAAATCCCGTAATTCCTGGGTCCGCCTTAACGACAGCTATACATGATAAGTTCTTTTCCCTTTTAAAACCACATTTTATGAGATTGACCAAGGCAAATAGAAAAGCCCCACCCAAAATGGCTAGGTGGTTTAATAAGCAGTGCAGGGTAGCTAGATTGGAACTGGGTAGAGCAATCAGAAGTAGGGATAGGGTTTTGATTGGTGTAGCCAGGGTGTGTTACTCTTACAACGCATCTATTACAACGTAATGCTGTTACAACGCAGCTATTACATCGCAAATACCATTACAATGCATGCCATTACAACGCATGGCATTACATAGCAGATGCTATTACAACGCATACCATTACATCGTAAGTATTGGTAAGTATTTAATTTTTTTTTATTTTATTTAATATTTTATAATTGATTTAATTATTATTAATTATAAAAAAATATTTATTTCGTTTTTAAATATTATAAATTAAATATATTAATTTAAGTATTTTTTTAAATAAGTATGAGTATAGGAGTATATGTTTTGGGGTACTGATGTATATGTTTTGGGGTGTTTGGGTATTTTTAGGTTTTAGGGCAGTGTTTGGGTTTTGGGGTACAGGGGTGTTTTTAGGTTTTAGGGCAGGGTTTGGGTTTTGGGGTACAGGGGTGTTTTTAGGTTTTAGGGCAGGGTTTGTGTTTTGGGGTACAGGGGTGTTTTTAGGTTTTAGGGCAGGGTTTGGGTTTTGGGGTACAGGGGTGTTTTTAGGTTTTAGGGCAGGGTTTGGGGTTTGGGGTACAGGGGTGTTTTTAGGTTTTAGGGTAGGGTTTGGGTTTTGGGGTACAGGGGTGTTTTTAGGTTTTAGGGCAGTGTTTGGGTTTTGGGGTACAGGGGTGTTTTTAGGTTTTAGGGCAGGGTTTGGGTTTTGGGGTACAGGGGTGTTTTTAGGTTTTAGGGTAGGGTTTGGGTTTTGGGGTACAGGGGTGTTTTTAGGTTTTAGGGCAGTGTTTGGGTTTTGGGGTACAGGGGTGTTTTTAGGTTTTAGGGCAGGGTTTGGGTTTTGGGGTACAGGGGTGTTTTTAGGTTTTAGGGTAGGGTTTGGGTTTTGGGGTACATGGGTGTTTTTAGGTTTTAGGGCAGGGTTTGGGTTTTGGGGTACAGGGGTGTTTTTAGGTTTTAGGGCAGGGTTTGGGTTTTGGGGTACAGGGGTGTTTTTAGGTTTTAGGGTAGGGTTTGTGTTTAGGGATAATTAAATTATATTTACCATTTTAAAATTGATTAAAATATATTTAATAAATTAAATTAATTATTTTACACTAATTACATTTTTAAAATAAATTAATTAAATTAAATAAATAATTATTATTAATTTAATTTAATTTCATTATAAAAAATATGTACTTTAAACTAATTACTTTTTTTAATTAAATTAAATTATTTACCATTTTTAATAAAATTACATTTATTAAATAGATATTATTTATTAAATAGATATTATTTAATTAAATTAATTTAATGACAATTTTAAAATGTCTTTTAATTAAATTATTTTAAATAAATTAATTACAATAAACTAAATAACATTTTTTTAAAAAGGTATACTTACCTATACTTACGATGTAATGCCATGCGTTGTAATAGCATTTGCGATGTAATGCCATGCATTGTAATGACATCCGTTGTAATGGATCCCGCGTTGTAAAATCTGCGTTGTAACGGAACGCGTTGTAATACAACGCGTTGTACTGACACCAATCCGTAGCCAGGAAACACTACAATGTTAGTATCCGTCAGGCTAAGAAAAAGTGGGACGAAGAATATTGGGATGAATTGCTGGAGGCCTCAGGGGCAAGGGATTCCAGACTTTTCTGGAAAATTGTGAAGTGGGGCCGAGGTGGTACCCCAAACAACCCAGATAACAATGTCAATGAGGCATCCTGGGTTGAGTATTTTAAACCCAAGTATGCAGAGAGCAGGGAGACCGTGGTCACGGAACCAATTCCAGTTGTATTTTGTAAGGAAAGTTTGTTTTCCAACAAAGAAGCAGAATTGGTAATTTCCTCTTTACAAGGGGGAAGGGCACCGGGTTTAGATGGGATACCCTCTGACATATTTAAAAATGATAAGGTACGGTGGGCCAGGTATGTGACCCTACTGGGAAATGCCGTAGCAAAAGGGGCTGTAATCCCAGAAATATGGAAGGGGGCAATAATTATACCTATCTACAAGAAAGGTGATCGGTCACTCCCGGGCAATTACAGGCCAATAAGTTTGATTGCCACTGTCCAAAAAGTGGTGGGGAAGATGGTGGTAAACAAACTTATGGACTGGGTAGAGGAGAACAACGCTCTTTCCCCTTACCAGGCAGGTTTTAGGCGGGCGACCAGCACGGTAGATCAAATATTCCGTTTTACCATGTTGCGGTGGGGGACGGTGCTCCTTGGCGAAGGCAGCCTATATGTCGCTTTTGTAGACTTGCGGGCTGCCTTCGATCTGGTCCCAAGGAGCAAGCTTTGGGCAGTTTTGAACGGGATAGGGGTCCCACCGGAGTTGCTCACTCTGATAATGCGACTCCATGAGTGTAACTTTGCCAAAGTCCAATGGGGGCTGAACGGGGAATCCACTGTTGACTTTCCGGTCGAGCGGGGAGTACGGCAGGGATGTGCAATGGCACCCCTGCTCTTCTCCCTATTCATCAATGGAATTGTGGATAGAATGTTGGACGCAAGTGTGGATGCACCTTCGCTAGCGGGCATCAGGGTCCCGATCCTGATGTTCGCTGACAACACCCTAATTGTGTCCAAAACCCCAGCTGGACTGCAGCGTGCTCTAAATATATTCGACACTTTTTGTAGGGAGCATGGCCTTGAAGTTAATGCTGGCAAAACTAAGCTGATGGTTTTCTCCCAAAGACGTAGACCCCAACCAAGGGTATCTCTGAACAACATCGAGCTCGAGGTAGTAAAGGTTTTCACCTATCTTGGGGTTGAGATATCGAGTAAGCCAGGTTGGTCTCGCCATATAGAAAAGGCGGTATTGAGACACCAGCAGATTGCAGGGGCGCTTCGGTTAGAGCAAGTAAAATCAAAAACTAGGCCTATAAAACCGGTACTTTTGGTCTATGATGCCAAAGCTCTAGGGTCAGCCCTGTATGGGGCAGAAGTATGGGGTTTTGAGAGGTTCCCTACTTTACAAATATCAGAAAATAGGTTTATGAGGGGAATTACGGGTCTCCCCCAGAGCGCGCCATTAATCCTGCCTGGACTTGATCTAGGGAGGAGATCGATCAGTGACCCAGCACGATTAAGGCCTATCCTTTATTGGAGATGGCTTTGGACAACCCCAGAGATCCGACACTATGCTGATGGGTTTTTAGCCTTAATTAAATCAGATACTTTCCATAAAATATCATGGTTGAACACACTCAGGGTTGTTCTTGGTGAACTTGGTCTCCCTAATCTTTGGGACAATCCCTCTGGGAAAGTATTCCCAAGCATAAACACCATTAAGACCATTTACTGGGATTATATAGAAGAAAGACTCTGGAGGAGTACACAAGCCGAAACAATGGGGGGAAGATTTCTGGAAATTAAAACGAGACCTGTATTAGAACAATATTGGGACAGTATTACTGTCCCGATAGACAGGAAGTTATTTTTCCAGTTAAGGTCGGGCTCCCTCCCCTTGAGATCATTGACGGGCAGGTGGAGGAGTTCGAATACCACATCCTGCCCGGTGTGTGGTGCAACTAACGAAAGCATAGCCCACTTTTTATTTTTGTGTGAAGCCTATGCAATCCCAAGGAGAGCATGGCTGGCCCCAGTTTGTAGAAATCTTGGGGTATCCAGCGGTGTTATTGTGCTGGGAACAGCAAAGTACTTGGGGTGGGCATGGTCCATTAGGCGGAGGGCTTTATCCTTCAACATGAATTGAAATTTTTATAGCAGTTTTTATTACTTTTCTTGTTAAAGCTTGCACAACTGTTTAAAATGTATTTTTATGTATGAAATGCAGATTTTTACTCTTATGTATTTTAAAATGTATGTATGTGCTTTTATGAGTCTATAACTCGAATAAAGCTTTACAACAACAATTATGTAACTACTCAGATGGACAGACAGATCTGACATCCAGACAGCTCATGGGTATTACATGAATAGAGAGGTTGAACAAAGGCAGAAATCTAGCTACAGTGTTTTCTTAACTGGGAAGTGATAACAAGTTTGTGCCTTTGTTTCCTTCCACTTCCTTGGCATCCAGTAACAGGCTCCACATGGCTCACATGTAGGATAATACTCGAACAAAAGGAGGGATGACGGCAGCCTTGGTTTTGGGCCTAACTGGAAATGAAAATAAGAAAGTCCCTTGACCGCTTGAATGTTGCAGCTTGGCATGGAAATAAAACAATGCGCATGTATGCTTCTGAATGTGTCCTTGTGTCAGCAGACTACCCTGGGACAAATTTAGCATATTACACTGGGGCCTGCCAGATCTGGCTCAGGAGTAGCTTCCTGGACCTCCCTCACTTTCTGAACTTCATCAATTAATCCAAATCCCAGGAGTGCCCAGCATCACTCACCTGGATGTCGATTTGCCAGAGGTAGCAGAAGTGACATCATATGCCCTTTGAACTTAATGATGTCACAGGAAGTGACATCCTATGAACTTTGACCCTGCATTGTCCCAAGAAGTGATGTCACATAACCGTCATCCTTATGAAATCACAACAAATAACATTGTTGAAGTTACATAATTACATAATTAATATTATAAAATTTTCTAGGGAGAACAAAGAGTAAGTGTTTCTCGCCTTGAGAAGGTTTTGAAACAAAAATGGGCTTTACTAGTGCATTTTAATACACAATTTTCACATAAATCTGCTAAAAAGTCATAGGCTCTAAATAAACACTCACTAAATATTTAAGTCCTTTCATGGTGTACCAAGCTACTGAAATCTGACAGTCCCCATGAGGTCACCCAGTCACGTTTTTTAAACGTCCTATGGGTTTTCCCTGATGTTAAACATTACCTTCATTGCTAGGGCCAGCATTTTGCCATGGTAACCCTTTTTGCCAAAACATTACATCCCAGTGCCAGAATTTTCCTAATACTGCTTCTCTATCTAATATGTCAAGGACCACATTTTGTCAAGGATGGTCCCATGACCCTGCCACAGTTTTTTTCCTGTATGCCAAGAATTTGCTACACATGCGCCATCACAAGTAATTTGCCACAAGTGCCAACTATGCCAAGAATTTCCTCCAGGAGGCAATTGCTGATATTTTTCCATTTGTGCTCCATCCCAAAATGACCCTACAGAATGCCAGCAGTAGCCTTTTGCCAATGGTATCCCGTATGCAAGTATTGCAGTGCCTACATTTTGTCAAGAGTCCTGCTATAAGCCAAGAAGCATGCCCAGTCCAACAGTAGATCTGCAATCATAACAACACATGCTCACATTCACACTCATTCTATCCTTAGCACTCACGTGCACTCATTCATTTTCACCTACTCTTGTGCACTCACTTTCAACCTGAATCTCCTATTCATACTCTCACTCACTTTTACTCTGACTCACATATACATACTCACTCATTTTGACATGCACACACATCTATGATCCCGAATACAAACATACATGCTCACACATATATACGCTATCCCACCCAAACTCACTCGCATCCACATGCATGCACACAGCACACATTAAAACCATGTATTTATTTTTCTTATCTAAGAAGCCAGTGAAGGTCCAGATCTTGCAGCTTCCCTTTGTATTACACTAATAGTGAATAATAAACTATTAATCACTATTAGTGAAAATAAAATGAGCAGAAAACAAGGTTAAAGCATGAATCTGATAATGCAAGACAACCCTGTGGTCTTGGCACTGATTTTGCCACCTCTGAGGCCAGGGGTCACAAAGGCAGTGGCAGGGGTAGCAAGGGGCAAGTTAGGGATCGCTACTGCGACCCCAGGCAACAACTCAACAACATCCATAATAACGCACTTCGATTTTTCAGCCTTTGAAACAGCTTTGAACTCCTGTTATGGCCTCAATATTGTCACTTCCGCTTGGCAAAATTCAGCAAAAATGCTGACTTCAGTAATTGTTAAACGCCTTCACAAGAACCACACACTGAAAATGTATAGGAAAGAGTTGCATGTGCGTCTCCCTGTGTGGTACACCCAAGATAAAGACCAGGATGTGGTTGTTTGCAGTTCTGAATCACTTTCCTGTCACTGGTTCTTAAAAGCCAGACTTTGGTGCTCTTGTCTTCCTACTCTTAATGCACACTCGGCCTCCAAGCAAAATATGCCGAGGACACATCTGAATTGTCAGATTACTCAAAGATATGGAGTTGCTGAGACAAACAGTTTGAAAGGTTATATTTAAGAAAGAAAGTTACATGAAAACCGTAAATGAGGCATCCTGTGAACTTGAAAAGGATTTAGGTAGACAGATATTGCACCTGTGTCCCATCTATAGTGAAGTGGCATGGCCCACGCCAAGGCAAACGTATGCAGGTTGGCTGTCGGGCTGCCAGCAGCAATGTGGGCGTGTCCTTCTCTACCGGTACGGATACCCATCAGTACTGTGAAAGCTTAACTGAAGGCGTAACACTCAGGGCGGACTGGCCATATCGGGCACCGGGCTTTCCCTGGTGGGCCGCCAGGGCGGGGGCCGATTTTGGGCCCACGGGGCCGTTTTTGTTACACGGCCATAGCTGCAATATTGGCCCTGTAACTAAATCGGCCGATACCGGCCCTGGTAAAGAGCTCAGCGGCACCACCAACCCCTGGGGGGGTGGGGGGAGAAGGAGTGCAGCTGAGCACTTTGCCATGGACTGTTCTGGTTACGTGCTCAACCCTGGTAACACTGTGCAAGCCTGCAATGGATTTACAAGGCCTGATGGCTCCCTCCCAAAATACTGAATCATGGGAATTGTAGTATTTTATGAGTCCACCCTTTTTTAAAGAAAAAAATACAAACAAAAAGGGATTTTGTTTATGGTTGTGAAACGGGGCTGCCATTGCCTCTTGGGTCAAAACTCAACCCTTCTCTGTATTACATGGGCATGCTGCTCCACTGTAAAGTGGACAAAGGCAAAGGTGATTGGTGCGCTGCACCCGCTAGGAAATTTGCAACTGACCGCTGGGTTACCATGTGCAGCTGCTGTAGCTTAACTATCAGCACTCAGGCATTATATTCAATGAGGGAGACCTGCTAACAGCTGCGCATGTAATTAGAATAAAGAAATGGAAACACAGTTGATCTTATCACAGGGGAACCACCACTCAGTTGGGCGTTTAGTGGGACATAAAAAACCTATTCTAATCAGCGGGAGAAAGGAGCAAGCAGCACTAGGTGATCCACAAGGGACACGCCTTGGAGTATTAAGTGGGTAGTAGGGGGAGAAGTCTTTCACACCAATGTCCCTTGTTTAACTTTGTAACAAGGAGGCTACAATGGTGACGATATTTATGACTCCCTCCCTACGCAGTGTGTGACTATAGGGGTTCCTGAGCCCTTCCTCCATGGGCCCCGGATGACCCACATTTAGGTTAAGAGAGATGTGAGCTGGTCTCACTTCATTACAGTTTGGAACGTGTGATACCCGAGTGCAGTATCACATTTATAATGTGTGCATGCAAAAGTGCATGTTTTGTGTTTTTCTGTTGCTTTAAAACTATTTTAAAACTGTGGGTGTTTATTATTTTTTACGTACCTAGGGACACAGGAATTGTGAGTGGTGACAAAGGTCAGCCTTGATTTTTAATGACACTGAGAGTAGTGTATGCAACAAAATGATCTCTTATTCCATCCTGACAAATGCCACAGACTCTCTTGAGCCAAGAGGTAGAAACATATTGATGGTTTGAGTGGTGATGGGTTATTGGTTCCCCCTAGTCTCCACACTGGTTTTTAACACACAGTGATATCTCACTTAAATTAAAAGGTAGTTTGATGTATCACATTGGTTTTTAGTGTATTCATATCACAGTTTCAGGAGTAAGGTAGAAGTGCCTCCTTTACTATAAAGTGTACCAGGCCTACACTATAAAGGTTTTTTGAAGAGCAAGGGAAGTCCTATGATGAAGCATGACACCTGGTGGTGAGGACATCCTGTCACATTTTTGTGTGTTTCCAGAGATAGGCTTGGGGTGGCCAACCACTTGTAAAAATAACAAGTAAACATTTTCTTGGGTGGCTTTTGTTGTGTTTAGCATTCGTCATTGGAAGTTAGCTCACCCCAGAGACCCCATAGCCTCTAGCTCCCTACTGTGAAGAATTTCCAAGGCTTTTGTGGTTTGGTGTTAAATTAAGTCCCTCTCTCCGTTATTGTCTATGGAAGTGTTTTGCAGCACCTGCATGTGACCCGTGTGGTGAGGTCACCTTTAAGGTATTAGTACATTTACATGTATGGGCCCAGATTTACAGAGGTCTTGCACTGGGTTTGCACTGCTTTTTTAATGCAGACCCTTCAAAAAATCCTTTTTTACATTTACAAAGTAATACAAACAGTGGTGATTTGTATAAAAAAGAAAAGTAACGCAATGCAGTGCATTGTGTTGCTTTGCTTTACCTTACAGCAGGGAGTTTTCATGTATCCATCCATGGATTTTGATGGAAATTCATATCTACAAGGACTTGCAGACATGGATTTCAGCCAGAATCCTGTGCCTCGACGAGGCTGACAAAACAATGAGCGATATCTTTATTTCCTCTTGTGATTTCCCCTTTGAATATATACTGTATTCTGCTGCACACACTCAAAGACGAAATAGCTCCAAAATAAATGATAGTTTTTTGTGCAGGAATGTAACCCTTCCTGCACAAAATTTTCCTGACCTCAATGCAGATACCCTTGCACTATGGTGCTCTGATGCCTGTGTTGATGCTAGGCAGCACAGAGTGTGTCAGCACAAGAAGAGAGCAGAACTGCACCCTTTCTTTGAAGATATGATGCAGTTTTGCTCTCTACAGGTGATGCAATGCAGTGCAGCAACTGTGCATTCTGCACTGCAGTGAGCCATTTGTTAGTAAATCTGGCTTGATGTGTGTGAATAGCAACGGTCTTACTCTTTTGTGGATGAGTGTTTGTATTAGTGCCCTTTCCTGAACTTCTCCTTACCCCTAACTGAACCCCGTCCATTTCCTCCCATAACCACTTCCATTTATTAGTAGATGTTCCCCATTTTCCCAATACTCCCATAGTCCCTCCCACATTCACTCCTAAGGGGCCTATTATGATGTCAGTCGGAAAGGCTCAGAACAGGATTCGGATTCTCCTAATCGGATTTAGAACCTACGTTTCAGACCGAATCGGATACATTTCCAACCAACAGATTATGATGCACAGAAACTGTTTGGGGTGTCCAATTTGTTTCCAAACGGCAGTTGGACAGCATGAGTCGTTCGGAGACAAATCGTACAGCTCTATGGACACGGTTTCCGATGGCCGATTCTGACATCCTTTCTGAATCGGTTTGCCCGACACGAAACACACCTCCCTTCCTGCACAACTTACAGAAAGAGAAACTCGAAACCAGGGGAAACTGCAGGGAAAAGGTAGGTAGGGGGAAAAAGAGAGAGAACCTGATAATCACAGTTCAGCAATGTCACCTAAAGGGGAAGAACACACAATGCTGTTTCATTTCAGATCTTACAATTTTATTACAACTCCACCACTGTCCATTGTCAAGTTTAGCTACATTTCTTAGGACCTTGGTAATGCGGCACGGGGGGTAGAACTTTGAGTGCTCCAATCTTTAGCTTCCCTCCTAACTTACACTGCATCCCCAATTTCCCAACTAGGAATTTTCACTCCTTGATTCTGGTCGTAACACTCCTTGTACCTGGCTTGATGAGAGACCACCTTCCTTGCCCCTTCCTCCTGATTGGGGTTCACTTCCTTGCCTCCCTCTAACCAGATTGGGTTAAACTTAGTGCAGGGCTCTCTTCTGCGAAGCGAGATGAAAGGGGAGATGCCCGTGACCAGATTGGGGGAGGTATGATATGCCCACAAACAGTTTCTTACATGGTGTTCTATGTTATGACCATTGGTCACAGCTAATTGAATGTGCTCTTTGATCATCCTATTGGCACGCTCGATCAGGCCATTGGCTTTTGGGCAATATAAAGCTGTTAGTTCATGCTTTATATCCATATTGGTTAGAAAATCTTTCATGGCTTGTGACGAGAATTGGACCCCGTTGTCCGTCACCAGGGTAAAAGGTATGCCCTCTCTAGAAAATACTTATCTGGGAAACTCCAAAACCGAGTCGGTGTTAACTCGATGCACCCATTTCTGAAAGATCCAATGTGACGTGTAATCAATCAACATGAGCATAAACCGGCTCTGAACTCCCAGGTGGTCCATAGGCCCGATGATGTCCATGGCTAACATTGTCCATGGTTTAGTAGGTACCTGGACAGAGGAAAGAGGTGCCTTGTGAACTGTTTTCGATTTGTCGCTTCTTGCACAGCTCACACAGTCCTTGACTTGTTGTTCGGTCATAGTGTCCATCATTGGGAACCAGTACGTCGCTCTGATTCTCTGTTTTGTGATGCTACGCTCCAGGTGTCCAACATCCCAATATTCCTTCAGATCCTCATCCAGTGCACTCTTTTTGTCAGGCCATCCTTTCACTGTAATCTCTTTGAGGTTGACGTTGCGTCTTCCTCCGTGAACTTATTCCATTCTTCTTCTGTGATGGCCGGGTTGTCTACTGCCATGATAGGATTGTCCAGGGGTTCTTCTTGGACCACATCACGAAGAGGGGATCTGGACAAGTAATCTGCAATAGTATTTTCCACTCCGGGTACGTACTCTACTTTAAAGTTGTAATTCTCCAACCCCAGTATCCACTTGCTTATACATGGGGTGCTGTTTTCCATGCCCTTTACCGTAAAGATGGAGGTTAACGGCTTGTGATCTGATCTGATGGTAAAAGGCAGACCCCAAAGGAAAAACTTTAAAAGTTTCACAGCCCAGAAACATGCTAGGGCCTCCTTGTCGATTACCGAGTAGTTACATTCTGCATCAGTGAGGCATCTGGAAGCGAATGCAATGATCCTCTCTTCCTTTCCTTCCTTTTGCATGAGAGTGGCTCCCAATCCTTTATTCGAGGCATCAGTGTTGAGGATGGTTTATTTCTTGCTGTCAAAAAATCCTAGAGCTTGGGAATTTAAGACTTCTTCTCTCAATTCATCCATGGCAGCTTTATGTTCTTCTTTCCATACATATTTTGTATTTTTTTTTAAGAGACTGCGCATCACATCACACTTCGCAGCAAAGTTCTTAATGAATTTGGCCAAATACTCCATAAGTCCCAGGAAGGACTTAAGTTCTTCCTTGTTCCTCGGGTACGGGGCATCTTTCACTGCTCTTAACAGACTGACCTTGGGTCTGAACCCCTCTTCCGAAATGGAATGGCCCAGATAGTCCACAGACGTGACTCTGATTTTGCATTTGCTCCGCTGAACCACCAACCCTGAATCAGAGTGCCTCTGGAATACTGTTCTGAGGGTTCTGTCATGTTCTTCCACACTGCTACCACATACCAGGATGTCATCTTGAAAGCACATCGCACGGTCTATTCCTCTTAGGACTTGTTGCATTATCTTCTGGAAGACCGCCGACACCGACGCCAGACCAAAAGGCATTCTCTTGAACATGAATGCCCCTTGGGGAGTTATGAAGGTGGTGAGTGGTCTGGAACTTGGGTGGAGGTCCACCTGGTGATAGGCCATGGACAAATCAATCACACTGAAACATTTTGCTCGTCCCATGGTACTGAGCATTTCGTAGATGTTTGGCAGAGGGTGTCTCTCCACCTACATGTTCTCGTTGAGACTGCGAAGATCCACAATAGCCTGATACCCTCACCATTGGCCTTGGCCGCGATGACCACTGGGGCCAACCACTCTGAGCAATCCACTGGTTGTATTACCCCGAACTTACACAATTTGTTCAGCTCCTTTTCTAGTGGATCTCTCATCAGCTGGGGTACAGGGCATAACTTATGAACCATTGGTTTGGCATTAGTTTTGAGTTTCATTTTATGCTGGAAATCATGCAAGCAGCCCAATCTCTCTTGGAACAAGTTAGGACATTCTTCGCAAATGTCGTCTCTCCCATGTACTTTTCCAGTGAGAAGGACTTGTTCTTCGCTGTTGGGGTCTAGGATAATTCCCAGATCATTCTGTTGCTGCCACCCTAGCAAGTTAGATCCCGACTCGACTATTTATAACTTGCCATATGTCTCTCTGTCCTTGAATTGATCTTCATTTCTTTCATCCCCATGAGTGTTATGGGTTCCTTGCTATAACCAGTGGGAGAAATGTCAGGTTTTTGTAATAAGGCCTCCTTCTGTCCCCCCATATTCTCATAGTCCAGCTTGTTTAGCAGTGTGAAAGGCGAGCACAAATCAGCATACATGGTCACCCTTTTGTTGTTCAACAGAACTTCACATTTAGGATAAATAGCATTGATAGAACCAGTGTCATTCTTAAGTTGCAAAATACATTTTTCTCACCATCTATTACACATTTGACTTCTCTGCTGTATACTTTTACACCTTCTTTGTCTCCAATTTTAGTGTGAGGATCCCCTTCTCTGCATACCCTGACGAAATGCCCCCTTTTGTTGTATTTTTTACAAGTTACATTCCTGGCTGGACATTGAGGAAAATTTGCAAAATGGTTACTACAACCGCATCTATAGCACTTAAATTGAAAATCCCTGCCGTTAACCTTTTTACTTGCATTTCCTTTACCTACTACGCTGCACACTTCTGACTCTTCATCATTGGTGTTGACAGTGGCTACCACATCACCCCCAGGTTTCATTTCTTTTATGCACTTGGCAGTGTGTTCAATAGATTTGGCGATCTCCAACGCTTCTCTCAAACCCGGGTTCCTAGCTAAAAGTTTCTCTTGGACGCAAGGATTGTTAGTGCAACGCACTATTTGATCCCTTATGAGAGAATCCATGAGGTCACCAAACTCACACAACTGTGTCAAACCCCATAAGGCCCCAACATAGTTTTGGACAGACTCTTGCTTCCCTTGTGCTCTGTTAAAAAAGCTTATGGTGCTCTAAAACAACATTGATCTTATCAACAAAATGTGTTTCTAATTTCTCAACAGTGCACACAAACACATCAATGTCCCCCCCTCCCTGCAGGTTCAGGTAAGGTCTCGTATATCTTCCTTCCATGGATTCCTAAATTGTGAAGGAGAATATGTTGTTTGCGCATAGCAGTAAATCTCTCGCCCCCAATGGCAATTATATATGACTCAAAAATCTTGAACCATTCCTTCCAACATATCTCAGGTTCTCCTATCTTATTTAGGAAAGGTGGCGGTTAAAATATAAACAGAGATAGACATCAAACACACCCGGGCAAAAAGCGACACAGCTGATGTCCTCGAGGAAACTCTTATACAGTGCTAGAATGTAAAGTTAAAAGCATATGCATAACGTGCTGTGGCTGAAATATTTGCAATGGAGGAACAATCATTTACACTTTTTATTTTCCTCCCTCTGCTTGTGAGGAAACTTACGCACTTGCAATGAGGTAAACTGATGTATTCTTGTAGCACAGTCAATATACTGATGATGAATCGTAATGCTGACAGGAGGTCCGCAGTATGGAAATTAATGTCAAAAGAAAAAGAAAATACCTATTACATTGACTGGGAAAATCGAGTCATTTCCAAGGAAATCCACACGGTGGCGCTGTTGCATAGAGAACACTCTCAAAGGAACTGCCACCGCTGACAGGTACGTGAATGAAAGGAAGTTTTGTCACGGAGAATGTAAACGAAGGAAGAATTTCACAGCGTACCTCAGGAGCAGCTACACAACGAAAACTGAAGTGCCCACAGGATCCACAGGAATGCAGTCCTCACTTGAAAATGCTGCCAGCCTGCCACTGACAGGAATAGCGTGAAAGCAATCACATGGAATATGGCATCCAGAGACCCCACGCCTTCGCCCAGAGCACTAAGATGACAGGAAATGCACCGGGAAAAAGGGTCCTGACAGCTGACACATCCGGCACACCTCACGTCTTCGCCCAGAGTGAAAGGAAACGCACCGGGGAAAGGGGTCCTGGCAACTGACACATCCGGCACACCTCACGTCTTCGCCCAGAGTGAAAGGAAACACACCGGGGAAAGGGGTCCTGGCAAATGACACAGCCGGCACCTGATCACGACTCCACTAGCGTAAGCTGACAGGAATGAGCTTGGAAAAATTGTGACTGCTGCTCCAGCTGGCAATTCGGAAAAAATGCCGCCAAGGATTCTGGTAGGTGAGGAGTTCAATCTCGCGCCCCTCCAACAGCCAGGAGGTAAGAGACAGGGGACGCGAGATACAAACGTGCAGGTAGAGGCCCCAACTGCAGTAAATCCAGGATTACGATAGCGATCCACATCACAATCACAATATTTATGGAGCGTGAGACCCGCACATCAGCGAACGTGGCAGAAGGCAGACGTACAAATTTGCCAATCCGGGCAGCATCAGTCACATACCTCAAAATCCATGAACCGAAGGCATAATCTGGCCAGGAGATGTTACGGCAGTCAACAAAGTCGAACAGGGTTGCCAGTCTAAAGAGCAACGCGAGTGAAAAAGAATGGAGGTCCTCAGGAAGAGCAGGAACCACATGGAATGGAGAGAGTACGCAGAGGGGAGATGGTCAGCACTGCCCCCTTCGCAGTGGTTGTCGCCAGTGTTGAAAAGATTCAATAACGCAGGAAAAGATGACTGACACAGGAAGCTCTGGCAATCACTTAATTGACCATCCACTCTCCAACTTGCCAGCCTCCAAGAACATCACCAACATTCCAAGGTGAGCTTCAGTGGGGTATACCAACATTCTATGCAGTGTAGGGGTGGGCGGAATGTTCCAACATGCAGATAGATACAACAATAGGCTTTGGTTAGGGGGACCATGTCCAGTATTTCAGACAAAAAGGAAAAGGGAGGCATTGACTTAGTCCAACAGGACTTCCATGATTCATCACTGAGGATAAACTAACTGTTCTTAATCCACCTGTGGATATTGGTGAGGCACTGAGACAAGTTAAAGGCTACATTACAGTGGCCAAAGTGGCGTTGAGAGTGTCATATAAAGGTTGAAGACTAAACGTATCAGATCAGAGCTTTAAGGAAATCTTCAGTGGATATTTGTGATCCTGGAGAAGAATGGTCCCAATTTTACTTGTTGGGAGTGGTTTAGCAGGAACGACTCAAGCAAGGGCTGTGCGGTGCCCCTTATCTGGGCTGAGGTGGACAGTTTTTCGAGCAAGATATGATAGTCCGTGTTATCACAGGCAGCTGAGAGATCTAAGAATGACAGCACATAGTGGCACCTTGGGCACATGCCACAATCAGTTCTTCTCTAATGTTAAGTCCATTAGTCTCAGTGTCCCAACGGGGTCTAAACTTGATTGATAATGGCTTAAGAGATTGCTGGTCTCCAGGTGTGCTTACAACAAAAATTTTACTTTATTTTGGTTTTTCACAACCATAAAGTGTACATAAAAATAACCAATAGTTTAAAAGCAAGATAAAATTACTGGTTTGGCTAAGAGTTTACAGTTTATAAAACGCAATCGCTTTCCGGATTCAAAATTTGATCTGTCCCGGGTTTTGGTATCAAAGGCGGCATGTCTTTTCTTGCTGTTTTACTTTCAAGGTTGGAATTAGGTCCATGGAGCAGAGATCGCCAGTCTATATGCCATGAATTTCTTTTTTAACTGTAGCCTGAAGTAAGCTTCTAAATAAAGTTGTGGTTTTAGTCTTTTATAAGAATTAATTACTGTCCAGGCGTGACGGCGGTTGGCCAAGGTTCTTTTATCCTCTACCAGAGATAGAGACTTTGCATTTAATTTACAAATTTTGTTAAACGATCTTCGTTCCAACTGGCTGTTCCAAATTTCTTCGATGTTTAGTACTTCGATAGAAGTTCTCAGGTAAGAGCCCCAGGTGTTTGGTTCATTTTCATTGTATTGTTTCTTGATCTCCAGCCAACATAGGTTGTTTAGTGTACCTATTTCAGACTCTCTGAGTTTCCAGCACCATTTTGCGAAGATAGCTTTCCGCTGGTAAAGTTGATTTTGTAGGCCGAATTCCAGGCGTATTTGTGCTGGGGATGCTTCTTTAAAAAGATTAAACACAGATTTGTATATTCTTATTTGTAGTTTATTAAGGATGTTGGTTTCTTTCCCGTGCCATATTTAAGCCATAGGACAAGGTAGGTAACACTTGGGCTGCCATTACTTTTAAAATGTGACCATACGAGGGGGATTGTAGTTTCTTTTGGAGCAGTTTGTAAGCAAAGGTGAGTGATTGTGCTTTGGCTATAATATCCCCACTTTGATCCACAATGGACATATTTCTGCACAGTTTAATGCCCAAGTATTTATATGTGGATATCTCCTCGATTTGGGTATTCTTAGCGTACCATTTAAAAGATCCTCGGGTTGGGCCTGCTAGTCTCACGACCTTTGTTTTTTTATTGTTAAGTTCCAGACCTACTAGGTCGAAGTACTCTATTAGCTTGTTTATAACCCTCTGCAGGCCTATCGGTGTATGACTTAATACCACAATGTCATCTGCATATTGCAGGAACTGGATGGTTTCGTTTTCCAATTTTGGAGGATGACCGTTTACCTGTTGGAGGTGGCTATTTAAGTCGGCTAAGTATACGTTAAAAAGACTTGGAGAGAGTACACAGCCTTGTTTTAATCAATTTCTTATGTGTGTTTTTGATGATAATATTCTTCCATCCCCAAGTTTTACTTTAGCCCATGTTCTACTATATAAGGCCTTTATTATATCTATAAGATTCTGAGGGAGTCCCCAATCTTCTAACTTTTTCCATAAACGATCTCTTGGTACTCTATCGAACGCTGATTTTAGGTCGACGTAGCATGCCAGTAATCCTGTCTTCTTTTTTACAGCTCTTTCAATTAAAAGTGCCAAAACGGTAAGATTTGTAGTGCAACCCATGCCTTCCCTAAAACCGGTTTGGAACTTCGGGACTATTTTGCTTTTATTTATCCACTCTTGTAAGTGCCGTAATATACAAGATGAGAAAAGTTTTTCCTCTACATCAATGAGGGCTATCAGCCTGAAGTTCCCAGGTTCCATTCTACTCCCGTTTTTGTAAATAGGGTGGAAGATATTACCGTACCAGGATCCTGGTATCTTTTTGTCTGTGAAGATATGATTGAAGAGTGGAGTGAGGTAATTTGCCCAGAAGTCGGGATCTTTTTTAAATATGGCATTTGGTATCCCATTGGGGACTGCTGCTCCTTTGGCTTTTAGTTTTTTTATCAACAGGGTTGTTTGTTTCACTGTTGTTAATGGTGTTTCTGTTTCCCATTTGTCCGATATGTGGGAGGTTTCTATCTTTCCTGGTACTGGGCCCTTGTTTAATTCATTCCTTGCTTCTGTAATCCGGATGTCAGGCGTGGGTGTATTGTATAGCGTGTCTATGTATTGTAACCACGAAGTTTCACTTATTCCTATGTTTCGCTGCGTGCCAGTTCCTTTTGATAAGTTATTGATTAAGCTCCAGAATTCACTGCTGTTTGGTAATTTGCTAGTCCTGAGCAAATCTACCCATACTTTCCCGTTATGTATGTGGAAATTAGCAAAATTAATGTACCTAAGCGGCGTTCATTTGCCCTCTCCCGTCCCCCTCCCTGTAGGCACCACGTATACCCTGAAATATCGACCACATCATTCTGCCAATGAAAGCCCGTACCCATATGTACATGGCAGCCATTCTAGGCTCCATGGCCTTTTGCCCATTGGAATCCCCGGCTTCCCTCCTGCGCGTATCTTAAACCTTCTCTCACATGCATCGGCCATGAAACCCTCTCCCTCTGCGCGACCCTGCCCTGAAAGGCAACCCTTCTGCTTGACCCACGCAAACCCCCCATTTCCTCTTGGAGAGGCATCCTTTGCCTCAGCTGACATAGCCCTCCCCAGCTGCACCTGACTGCCCCCGCTCTCTCATGTACGGGTCATAAGATCACTCTCTGTGCGACTCTGTCCCTGCGCGCACCCTGACCCCCTCCTTCTCCCTCGCACGAACAAGTCATAAATCTTCCTCCTCTGCAAGACCCTGTCCTTGGGAGTCACGGCCGCGCCTGACCAACACCTCCTTTCCTTTCATGAATAACCCCTCTGTTAGTAAACCCTCCCTCCGCGATGAACTGTCCACACATGTCCGAGGCCATCACCTAAGCCGGGAGATACTGTTTACTGCCCCTTATTGTATGGAGTCACTCCTCTTCAAAGAACCCACTATTGATCCTGGCTTCCCCACCCCCTGGGTTACGATCAGGCGCACACAGCCTAATAATCAGCGGAACATTCAGCTGCGTCATTGCCCCCTCTCTTATCTACAGTTCAAGGGTCTCTATTGATGACGTATGTGGGGTAGGATTGACACGAGGATTATAGGGATGTCATTTCTTTGTGTCACAATGTCCTGATTGTAATGCCAAATGTTTTGTAAGGTATAAAAGACGGAGTCTCAGCTCACTTGTTAGAGCACCTCCCGAAAGACACTGTGTTTCGTGTCCGACATGACTGGCTCTCCTCATGAGAAATAAAACACTGTTCTTGATTCCTGCTTCCAGCGCCCGTCTCTTTATTTGGTAATATTTCAGAATGGGAACTAAGAGGCGTCTTGCGCCAACAGCCCGGGCATCGATACTGGTATGGGCTCACCTTTTACAATTGGCGTCCCAACGCGGGGTCCATCAGTGACATAAGGTCCAGTGAGAGAGATCCAGACGATGAAGTGAATATCTAAATGATCGGAGTATACCTGCCTTGAGAGGGCCCTCGTCCGGCTGCCGATTGAATGAACTTCACTGATTCTGAACGGACCTCTCTCGAGTGACCTATTGTCCTGACTGGAATCCCACAGGAATGCTACGCGGAGTAAGAGAACGATCGGGCGCTGGAGGAGGAAGATGAAGAACTATCCGCATGGTCCGGTCCGGGTAAGATTAAGTAGGGTGTTTTTTACGCCTGATTGGTAGGGTGGTTCTATCCACCTGATTGATTGATTGATTGTATTGGAATCGGTATTTGTATACTGATATTGTTGGTATTGGTTCATTTAGCTTTGGATGCTATTTGAAATATTGGTTCTCTTATTGAGAACGAGACATTCTCTGTTTGCAAACAGCGGCGAATAGGAACGTCGTCTCTCTTTGCAGATAGAGAAGGGTAGGTAATGCAGACTTTTGTCCCCGTTGTAATCCGTCATGCCTACTTTTCTCCCCACTGATTGTTTGGAATCGATTAATAATCGATTGTTGCTCTTTGAGATCTTCCCTGTCTACAAACAGAGACAAATAGAAATATTCTGTCTCCCTTTGTGGATAGCGAAGGACAGGTAATGCAGACGTTTGTCCCCGTTGTAATCCGTCATGCCTGTTTTTCTCCCCACTGATTGATTGGTTGCCTGGACATTGTTGTTCCAGGAATTGTTTCGTTTGAGGTATTTTCTATTTGCAAACAACGTGGAATAGAAATATTCTGTCTAGTCTTTGCAAGTAGTAAAGGGTAGGTTATGCCCCTTTGTGAATTCGTCAGTCCTACCCACTCCCCACTGATTGGTTATTTGGGGGGTAGCTCGCATGGTCCGCCCAGGAGACTACCCTTATGGAGGACATATGCTCCCCACTCATGGGCCATTTAGTAGAAATAGACCATCTGGTCCGTCCAGAAGGCTACCCTAGTAAGTGGAAGTACATTGTTTGGTCTGTCCAGGATGATACCCTAATGAAGGAATATATGTTCCCCTTTTGATCGATAATCTAGTTCCACCCCGGACCATTTATTGGAGGTAACTCGTCTGGTCCGTCCAGGAGTGCCCCTAATGAAAAGGACACATAAAAATATGAAGTGATCACCGCACCCCATTAATAAGAAACTTTAGCTCGAAACACGCTAAGGAAAAGAAGAATAAAAAAAAAAAAAAAGAAATCAGGCTAAATCTGTAACCACCTGATGAGCTTTTGATTTCACTAAAAATAAGAAACATTAGAAACAGTCCGTAATAAGAAATATAAAATGGCGAAAAATTTTGACAACAAGATAGCCACGAGGTAGCTAGGTTACGCTGCCTACTCCTGCTCCAAACATGTCTGCCTCATTGCCCACCACGCCCAAATAACGGTCACATGAAATAGATACAAATCAACAGGTACCTACCCCCATTCCGGAAGCTCCCGAAGTGCAACAGGTCCGCGGTTATGCCCATCCGGAAGGCGAGGCCTCGAGGCATGCGGGGCTCGCCTGGCCGCAGTCGGAAGGAGAGGCTGTTGGGCGGACGGCCCAAAGAATCGGAATGACCTCTCCTTCTCCCCTCTTCTGCTGCCCTGCAGGCCACGGGGGGGGGCTGTCTTGCCACAGCCACCGACCACCCCCCACCCCCTCTCTTGCCTGATCTGGCCATCGATGAGGACCGGAGCCAAGGCGAGGTCGGACAACGCTGAGAGTTGCAGATAGTCCCGCCACATGACCACGCCCGAAGATTACAGGTAGTCCGGCCACATTTCAATGCCTGGACAATTACAGGTAGTCCCACCACATGTCGACGCCTGGACAATTGCAGGTAGTCCCGCCACATGTCAAGGGGGGGGGGCTGTCTTGCCTCAGCCACCGACCAACCCCCCCCATCTTCAATAGCCGGCACGGCCAATATCGAAGCGGCGGAGCCGAGGATCGGCGCGGGGTCGCTGGAAGGGGGAGGTGGCGCGAACGAGCCTCTCCCACCTCCCTCCAGGTGGAGGCTTCCAGCGATGCCCCAACGCTCTTACTTAAAGAGGGTCCACATCGAAAAGCGGTCTTTTGCCCGGGACGGGCACACGTCCCATGCCTTCTCTCCTCAACTTTGAAGATTCTATGAGAGCCGGGGGGGCTCCCCGACCCCTCCGCATGGGCGCCCCGCCCCCCTCGCTGGGAACCGCGACATCGACGCACTTCTGCCGGCGCCAGCCTCAGTTTGGAAATGGCTAAAGCACAGCCAAGGTACAGACTTGTTCAGTTCCGGTGGAACACCAGAATGACCCGGCAGGAAAATTGTTGCCGCCCTCCCCACTCTTTGAACTAATGGTCCATACTGTTAGACTGTTACCACATTGCGAAAAACTTTTTGAACTGCCAACGGAAGGTTCTGGTCCAACCATGAGTCTTTGTAGACATTCTGACTATACTGGAACCTGCCTGACCTCGCCCAAAATGGCGCCGATACACGAAACAAAACTTTCAAAACTCCCTGTTCACCCGGATTGCTCGAATCTTGATGCTCTGAGATACGTGTGCATTTTTGGACAATGAAAGTCGATAAGATGGATAGTGATTATGTGCTTAGAGAAGAAAGCAATGTAAGACAGATATTGATCATGTGTTTGGACAATGAACTGATTTAGGGTGGGTACTAATTATGATTTGGAAAATGAACTGGTGTAATTTAGACAGTGAATGAGCATTTGGATACTGAATTAATGAATTAATTGAAAAACAGAATTCTTGACATGCATCATGCTTGCTCTGTAGGGAAGTTTGATACGATTTTATTGCACTGCTGCACTTTATGCATTGAACTGCCACCAACTTCGTTCTTCTTATGTACAGTTCCAATCTGCTCCGTGGCCGGTCCACTGGGTTGTAGGCCTGTATTTATACATCAACACTTTTTTTTTATTAAAGGTATTTTGAAAAAGAAAGCATAGTTGTAGTGGTTGCATTAATGAGTTTCGAATGTTTTGCTACTATGAGCAGAGAATCAGTATGATGAAAGCTAAAGGTTAAAAAGGACCAGATATTTAGCAGCTACATTATGTGTCACAGGCAGCTGGAAAAATGTTTTAGACACACTTAAAAACGACACCACAGAAATGCCAACTGACCGCCACCCTTGCACACCACCAAAAAGGGGTCGCGACCGAGTAACCCGTGTAGATACACAGATCGTCAATGATTATCTATCTGACATTACTGTTCCCTCTGGGCTTAAACGCCGAGATGGTAAAGAAATGCACTGCGTAGAGATAGGTCGAGTATGTGGTAGGTAAAAACATTTCCAGATTACTGCATGCTGATGTGGTTTGAATGCTGCCCCCCCACCCCTTCTTTCTCCTCCCTTCTGCAGGTCGCATTGGAACATCGGCTGAAGTATGGGAGAACGATGATCGAACCACCGACGAAAAAGGGATGGAGGGAATATGAGCATGGTCCTTATGACGATAAGTCCTTAAAAGACGTAGACTTGAACATGACTGTTCCTCCTTAGAACATAGCAACTGGGGGGATGGACTGACATAGAAACTTGACAGTACTGAACGACGGAAATAGACTCGAAATTAGCACGCTAGATAACGCGATTATGACGTTTAATTAGATCGGGAAAGGACTAGTGAAAGTCCTGAGGTAAGGGTACCCAGGCACCACCCGTCTGGGAAGTTAGAAATATTGTTGATGTTCGAAATGTACCACCTCCTTCTCGCCCTCTTATAGATATAACGAAACTGCCCGACTGTTCTCCTGATCGATACCCTCTGTTGCCTCAGCCCGGAGAACATCCAGCCAAAGGAAGAAAATCAAAAGTGGTTTAAGATCCACCTATGGGCAAATAGCCCAGCCAGGTTAATTCCTGACCAACTGACTGCGGTGTGAGTATTAGCAACTGAGAACACTCGCAAAGATAGTAAGCGAGAGGAAAAGGAGGAAAAAGGTAAAAAGAGCTCAACATGTAAATAAATAGGATACTAAGGATGCGCAGCATGCAGGAAAATTTTTGTTTGGCCAATAACTGTTTTATGTTTTGTCGTGAACTCTTTTATATGTAACACATGTACTGTCTTCCCCTGTCTGAGTTTGTGTGTATGTAATGTACGAGTTTTATGTCCTCCCTCTGTCTTGTGTTTCCGTGTTACCTGACCCCTACCGTTCTGTGTTATGAATGCACTAAACGACCTGTTGCCGTACACGTCTCCCATCCCTCTCTCCCTCTACATGTCATACGTGTACCGAATGGCTCGTTTAGGTTGCGGACGACTCTCACTCCCTACGAGAGTCCCTCTGTCCCATCTTTTTATATGGTAATATTGTGCCCCGTCGGCACCAGTCTAATTGGAAACTTAGTGAACGCGAAGGTGTTCAGCAAAATTGACAGAAACTAAAATGATTGTAACTTGCCATATTACTACCTCTCCTTTCTACAAAATGAATGAACTTGAATTGGCTAAGAAAGAGAGGACAGGTAAGACGACTGATATCCCCTAATCTGGCCCTTCTATAAGGGGGACTATATGTCAATGGCATCCTAATTTTTATTGTTAGAGACAAGCGCCAAGGTCCAGATTGACCCCCAGTGCCCAGATTACCCCACCCCCCCCCTTTTGCACCCAAGCGCGAGCGCCCGAAGCATCCCCGCCCCATTTTGATAGACCCCAGCTGCTGTCCCGGAGATAAACATGATGACCATGAGTAACTGTCGTCCCTTGAGAAAAACCTGTTTTACCTGACTCCTGATGATAGCGCCCCTGCCCTGTTTGACGAGGTTAGCCAGCCTTGAAGGGAAATGTTCCGAAAATATTGAATTTAATGAAATGCACAGTTGATGGGAATCTTATTTTATCCCCATTTGAGTTATAAATGGGACGATGAGTAAACTTGGCATGAACCCAATAAGAATGCCGACATATGCACTGCTTGGTAATAGACCTCTGACTGTGACCAATGAGCGTATCTCCCAAATGCGTAGGATTGAGGGAGGGATTCACAAGCATAAATGTCTTCGTCTGCCAGTTCTCTAAAAGCTTGTTTTGTACCTATTCAAAGATTCACGACCACCGAAGGAGAAGGGTCGGATGTGACGTACAGCCTGGCTGCAGATCTTGAGACACGTGTGACCTCGACCAAAGGGGGAGCTGCAGAGCAACAAGATACGGGACGAGACAGCAATTTCAACGTGGAAAATGAAAAATGACGGGCCGCCTTGAAGCCCTCCGTCTGCTAACCCACGTGTGCCTGGAGTCTCCGTTCCCCTTCTTTGGGCCCGATTGATGGGCCTGCCTGCTTGTTATCCTTTGCTCCCTTGGTCCCTTTTGTGTGTCCCAGGAACTCTGACCCAACTCCGCCCTCTCTCCTATCGACTATTTGAACAACACACACACCCTCTTTTTCACGTGACTTATTGCCAAAAGGAAGAACTGCATTCAAGTGGGAATAGGGTGTTGCCACGGAAATATAGGTGCCGAGCGTAAGGCGCCACTAAATGGATTGGTTAGGGAACAGGACTGTGGTCTAACAGCAGAGGACTGACCGCACCCTGCAACGCGTAAGGATAGAACCGAGCTGGACCTATAGCTCCACCGCCGGTGCTCAACAGCGCCAACGAAAGTACACGGACTAGAGCCTACCAGTGATGGCTCACTACTAAAAAGACACTGTGACGAAGAGATCTTACTGAACTGAATTCCTCCCTCAACTACTTGGTCAAAATGTTCATTGGTCACATTCGTTTTTTAAAGTCAGAAGCATTTATGCTATGTAGTACGTTTGCAAATGCAATTTCCTATGTACCTGCATTTTGCCAATCACACCAACTGTTCATGATTTTTATGCAATATGTTAGTATTGACAAATGCTATTTCATCAACCACATGTTTATATGTACGCCCCTTAACTAGGAAGGATAGGAAAATGAACTTTGTTGTTTATATGTACGCCCCTTAATTAGGAAGGATAGGAAAATGAACTTTGTTGTTTATATGTACGCCCATCAACTAGGAAGAATAGGAAAATGAACTCGCTTATGTTAAAAGCGGCGACTGTGGAAATTAGCAAAATTAATGTACCTAAGCGGCGTTCATTTGCCCTCTCCCGTCCCCCTCCCTGTAGGCACCACGTATACCCTGAAATATCGACCACATCATTCTGCCAATGAAAGCCCGTACCCATATGTACATGGCAGCCATTCTAGGCTCCATGGCCTTTTGCCCATTGGAATCCCCGGCTTCCCTCCTGCGCGTATCTTAAACCTTCTCTCACATGCATAGGCCATGAAACCCTCTCCCTCTGCGCGACCCTGCCCTGAAAGGCAACCCTTCTGCTTGACCCACGCAAACCCCCCATTTCCTCTTGGAGAGGCATCCTTTGCCTCAGCTGACATAGCCCTCCCCAGCTGCACCTGACTGCCCCCGCTCTCTCATGTACGGGTCATAAGATCACTCTCTGTGCGACTCTGTCCCTGCGCGCACCCTGACCCCCTCCTTCTCCCTCGCACGAACAAGTCATAAACCTTCCTCCTCTGCAAGACCCTGTCCTTGGGAGTCACGGCCGCGCCTGACCAACACCTCCTTTCCTTTCATGAATAACCCCTCTGTTAGTAAACCCTCCCTCCGCGATGAACTGTCCACACATGTCCGAGGCCATCACCTAAGCCGGGAGATACTGTTTACTGCCCCTTATTGTATGGAGTCACTCCTCTTCAAAGAACCCACTATTGATCCTGGCTTCCCCACCCCCTGGGTTACGATCAGGCGCACACAGCCTAATAATCAGCGGAACATTCAGCTGCGTCATTGCCCCCTCTCTTATCTACAGTTCAAGGGTCTCTATTGATGACGTATGTGGGGTAGGATTGACACGAGGATTATAGGGATGTCATTTCTTTGTGTCACAATGTCCTGATTGTAATGCCAAATGTTTTGTAAGGTATAAAAGACGGAGTCTCAGCTCACTTGTTAGAGCACCTCCCGAAAGACACTGTGTTTCGTGTCCGACATGACTGGCTCTCCTCATGAGAAATAAAACACTGTTCTTGATTCCTGCTTCCAGCGCCCGTCTCTTTATTTGGTAATATTTCAGAATGGGAACTAAGAGGCGTCTTGCGCCAACAGCCCGGGCATCGATACTGGTATGGGCTCACCTTTTACATGTATCCTTTTTGCCTTTCCGCATGCGTCTTTATAATCTTTTCGTAGTTTCACTATCCCGCTATTCATTGAGTTTTTTTCCTGCTTATTTATGGTAGCCATTCGCCTTAGTTTTTTTGCTATTTCCCTTTTTTTATCTCGTAGCTTTGAGGTATACCATGGATGTCTATAGGCATCATATATAGTTTTTACTATCGGTTTAGCAGGGAATTTTTCTAGCAATTTCATATGTAAGTTCTGCCATTTTTTTGCTAGGTCATTTGAGCCAGGGTCTCAATCGTTTCTGCGTTTGTATACACGAATTCCATTATTTCATTTGTTATGTTACCTCTCCATTTAAGTTTCCTAAGATTGTTATCTTCTGGGGTTGTGGCTAGAGAGACAATACTCTCTTTATGTTGTATGTTTAAACTCAGTATTGTTTCTTGCGGGAAGTGATCGCTTTCTGGGCGAGGGATGATACAAAAATGATTGATCTGCTGTAAGAGCTCGTTGCTGATTAGCGTGAAGTCTATTGTGGATTTTTTGTTTCCACTTGAGTATGTTGGCTTTGCGGGTTGATCACCCTTTATGTTCCCATTAAGCGCCAGAAGTCCCAATGAGTCCAGTTCGTTCCTTATTTTTTGGAAATTGCTTTTATTATCTTTGACACTGATCAGGTTACTGTTGAAATCACCAGTAATCAGCATCCTGTAGGATTGGTGGGTTATTTGTAATGTTTGTATTAATTTTATTAGTTCCAACAGTTTTTTAGTCTTTGTAGACTTCTCTGTGTGAATGTAGACATTTAGGATCAATAGTTTCCACCCGCCGTGTTTTGTAAGTTGTTTATTTTCTAACTTTATGATTTGTATCCAGTTTTCCCCTGAATCCATTATCTCAGACTTCTAAGTGAAGTTGTTAGTTATGTAGGTAGACAAACCCCCCCTTGGGTGTCCATATTTTGCTATTTTTTCAGCCATTACATGATGTTCTTCATAACCTGCAATTTGTCTCGGGGTAACATTCCATGTTTCTTGCAGGAGAATTATATCGAATGTTCCCAGGAAGGCAATTGTGTCTTGGTCGTGTTCCATGTCTTTGAAACCGTGTACGTTCCAGGAGCAGATACTTATTTTCCTTTCAGTTTTCTTGTTTTCATCGGTGTTTCTAAATTACTCTATGCAGCGTGAGCTGTTTCCATCAGGAGCGATGGGAATTCAAAGCTTGTGGAATCCATGACCAATCCTGGTCGTGTTCTGCTCGTAGTTTAGGTTGTCTTGTTGTTATCTTACTGGACTCAGATTCCCTCCTTATTTGTTGGGTGATTGATTCATTTCTTGCTCCTTTTAAAATGGATGATGTTTTTCCTTTTCTGTATGTTTCTGATGGGGCCACGCTGTTTAGAAGGGGGTATGCATATTTTATAGGAATCGGATAGACTAGTGTTATGCCCCATGCTGCAAAATCTGCTCGTGTTGAAAAGATGAGGTCAGTTATCTCCTTTGATACCCAGGTTGTGCTGCTCGTTTCACATTCTGTGTCCTTGTTCGTTGGAACGAACTCTACTGATATTAGGTCATTAGAGGTTATTTCTCTTAATTTTGGTATCTCACGAAATAACCTCAGTAAATTTCCCCGGTTCAGCGTGTCCATTGTTCCTTTTGTCTGATATTCCGGTCTGAATAGTAATATCCGTCCTGTCACTGTGTCAACCATTTGGGTGTTCTGATTCTGAGTGAAATTACTTCTGTCCTCTCTTTGGACTGGGGGCATCTCTTGCCCTAGGTGTTCAACAGTAAGTGCTCCAAAAGGGCTTTCCCTTAATGATGTCTGCGCTTCTTTGCGGTGTGTAGTCGATAATTCGACTGATCTATAAGTCGTATTCGGCCTCTCTAAAATCGTTTGTGATACTCCAGAGGTGGGATTCTGTGTCACTCCATTATTTCCAAACGGGATTATTAATTGGGAATTCCTCCTCATTCGGTGTTCTGGTTGTGCCTCGTGATCATTATCATTTTTGACTTGGATTAATTGTTTTTCTTTGCGTTCCCCAATGATCAAATTATCTTGCGTCTTAGACTCCCATGGGCCTTCTAGTATTTGCACTTTTTCCTGTATAATTTGCTGTATATTTCCTAAACCTCCTTGAGTTTGTGCTGATTCGTCCATTATTCTTTTTGTTTTATTTGTTTGTTTTTTTCCTGTGCTGACTTCGTTTTTTGAGTTCTGTTGCGTATTTTTATGTACACTTTATGGTTACTAATAGTTTAAAAGCAAGATAAAATTACTGGTTTGGCTAAGAGTTTACAGTTTATAAAACGCAATCGCTTTCCGGATTCAAAATTTGATCTGTCCCGGGTTTTGGTATCAAAGGCGGCATGTCTTTTCTTGCTGTTTTACTTTCAAGGTTGGAATTAGGTCCATGGAGCAGAGATCGCCAGTCTATATGCCATGAATTTTTTTTTTAACTGTAGCCTGAAGTAAGCTTCTAAATAAAGTTGTGGTTTTAGTCTTTTATAAGAATTAATTACTGTCCAGGCGTGACAGCGGTTGGCCAAGGTTCTTTTATCCTCTACCAGAGATAGAGACTTTGCATTTAATTTACAAATTTTGTTAAACGATCTTCGTTCCAACTGGCTGTTCCAAATTTCTTCGATGTTTAGTACTTCGATAGAAGTTCTCAGGTAAGAGCCCCAGGTGTTTGGTTCATTTTCATTGTATTGTTTCTTGATCTCCAGCCAACATAGGTTGTTTAGTGTACCTATTTCAGACTCTCTGAGTTTCCAGCACCATTTTGCGAAGATAGCTTTCCGCTGGTAAAGTTGATTTTGTAGGCCGAATTCCAGGCGTATTTGTGCTGGGGATGCTTCTTTAAAAAGATTAAACACAGATTTGTATATTCTTATTTGTAGTTTATTAAGGATGTTGGTTTCTTTCCCGTGCCATATTTAAGCCATAGGACAAGGTAGGTAACACTTGGGCTGCCATTACTTTTAAAATGTGACCATACGAGGGGGATTGTAGTTTCTTTTGGAGCAGTTTGTAAGCAAAGGTGAGTGATTGTGCTTTGGCTATAATATCCCCACTTTGATCCACAATGGACATATTTCTGCACAGTTTAATGCCCAAGTATTTATATGTGGATATCTCCTCGATTTGGGTATTCTTAGCGTACCATTTAAAAGATCCTCGGGTTGGGCCTGCTAGTCTCACGACCTTTGTTTTTTTATTGTTAAGTTCCAGACCTACTAGGTCGAAGTACTCTATTAGCTTGTTTATAACCCTCTGCAGGCCTATCGGTGTATGACTTAATACCACAATGTCATCTGCATATTGCAGGAACTGGATGGTTTCGTTTTCCAATTTTGGAGGATGACCGTTTACCTGTTGGAGGTGGCTATTTAAGTCGGCTAAGTATACGTTAAAAAGACTTGGAGAGAGTACACAGCCTTGTTTTAATCCATTTCTTATGTGTGTTTTTGATGATAATATTCTTCCATCCCCAAGTTTTACTTTAGCCCATGTTCTACTATATAAGGCCTTTATTATATCTATAAGATTCTGAGGGAGTCCCCAATCTTCTAACTTTTTCCATAAACGATCTCTTGGTACTCTATCGAACGCTGATTTTAGGTCGACGTAGCATGCCAGTAATCCTGTCTTCTTTTTTACAGCTCTTTCAATTAAAAGTGCCAAAACGGTAAGATTTGTAGTGCAACCCATGCCTTCCCTAAAACCGGTTTGGAACTTCGGGACTATTTTGCTTTTATTTATCCACTCTTGTAAGTGCCGTAATATACAAGATGAGAAAAGTTTTTCCTCTACATCAATGAGGGCTATCAGCCTGAAGTTCCCAGGTTCCATTCTACTCCCGTTTTTGTAAATAGGGTGGAAGATATTACCGTACCAGGATCCTGGTATCTTTTTGTCTGTGAAGATATGATTGAAGAGTGGAGTGAGGTAATTTGCCCAGAAGTCGGGATCTTTTTTAAATATGGCATTTGGTATCCCATTGGGGACTGCTGCTCCTTTGGCTTTTAGTTTTTTTATCAACAGGGTTGTTTGTTTCACTGTTGTTAATGGTGTTTCTGTTTCCCATTTGTCCGATATGTGGGAGGTTTCTATCTTTCCTGGTACTGGGCCCTTGTTTAATTCATTCCTTGCTTCTGTAATCCGGATGTCAGGCGTGGGTGTATTGTATAGCGTGTCTATGTATTGTAACCACGAAGTTTCACTTATTCCTATGTTTCGCTGCGTGCCAGTTCCTTTTGATAAGTTATTGATTAAGCTCCAGAATTCACTGCTGTTTGGTAATTTGCTAGTCCTGAGCAAATCTACCCATACTTTCCCGTTATGTATGTGGAAATTAGCAAAATTAATGTACCTAAGCGGCGTTCATTTGCCCTCTCCCGTCCCCCTCCCTGTAGGCACCACGTATACCCTGAAATATCGACCACATCATTCTGCCAATGAAAGCCCGTACCCATATGTACATGGCAGCCATTCTAGGCTCCATGGCCTTTTGCCCATTGGAATCCCCGGCTTCCCTCCTGCGCGTATCTTAAACCTTCTCTCACATGCATCGGCCATGAAACCCTCTCCCTCTGCGCGACCCTGCCCTGAAAGGCAACCCTTCTGCTTGACCCACGCAAACCCCCCATTTCCTCTTGGAGAGGCATCCTTTGCCTCAGCTGACATAGCCCTCCCCAGCTGCACCTGACTGCCCCCGCTCTCTCATGTACGGGTCATAAGATCACTCTCTGTGCGACTCTGTCCCTGCGCGCACCCTGACCCCCTCCTTCTCCCTCGCACGAACAAGTCATAAACCTTCCTCCTCTGCAAGACCCTGTCCTTGGGAGTCACGGCCGCGCCTGACCAACACCTCCTTTCCTTTCATGAATAACCCCTCTGTTAGTAAACCCTCCCTCCGCGATGAACTGTCCACACATGTCCGAGGCCATCACCTAAGCCGGGAGATACTGTTTACTGCCCCTTATTGTATGGAGTCACTCCTCTTCAAAGAACCCACTATTGATCCTGGCTTCCCCACCCCCTGGGTTACGATCAGGCGCACACAGCCTAATAATCAGCGGAACATTCAGCTGCGTCATTGCCCCCTCTCTTATCTACAGTTCAAGGGTCTCTATTGATGACGTATGTGGGGTAGGATTGACACGAGGATTATAGGGATGTCATTTCTTTGTGTCACAATGTCCTGATTGTAATGCCAAATGTTTTGTAAGGTATAAAAGACGGAGTCTCAGCTCACTTGTTAGAGCACCTCCCGAAAGACACTGTGTTTCGTGTCCGACATGACTGGCTCTCCTCATGAGAAATAAAACACTGTTCTTGATTCCTGCTTCCAGCGCCCGTCTCTTTATTTGGTAATATTTCAGAATGGGAACTAAGAGGCGTCTTGCGCCAACAGCCCGGGCATCGATACTGGTATGGGCTCACCTTTTACATGTATCCTTTTTGCCTTTCCGCATGCGTCTTTATAATCTTTTCGTAGTTTCACTATCCCGCTATTCATTGAGTTTTTTTCCTGCTTATTTATGGTAGCCATTCGCCTTAGTTTTTTTGCTATTTCCCTTTTTTTATCTCGTAGCTTTGAGGTATACCATGGATGTCTATAGGCATCATATATAGTTTTTACTATCGGTTTAGCAGGGAATTTTTCTAGCAATTTCATATGTAAGTTCTGCCATTTTTTTGCTAGGTCATTTGAGCCAGGGTCTCAATCGTTTCTGCGTTTGTATACACGAATTCCATTATTTCATTTGTTATGTTACCTCTCCATTTAAGTTTCCTAAGATTGTTATCTTCTGGGGTTGTGGCTAGAGAGACAATACTCTCTTTATGTTGTATGTTTAAACTCAGTATTGTTTCTTGCGGGAAGTGATCGCTTTCTGGGCGAGGGATGATACAAAAATGATTGATCTGCTGTAAGAGCTCGTTGCTGATTAGCGTGAAGTCTATTGTGGATTTTTTGTTTCCACTTGAGTATGTTGGCTTTGCGGGTTGATCACCCTTTATGTTCCCATTAAGCGCCAGAAGTCCCAATGAGTCCAGTTCGTTCCTTATTTTTTGGAAATTGCTTTTATTATCTTTGACACTGATCAGGTTACTGTTGAAATCACCAGTAATCAGCATCCTGTAGGATTGGTGGGTTATTTGTAATGTTTGTATTAATTTTATTAGTTCCAACAGTTTTTTAGTCTTTGTAGACTTCTCTGTGTGAATGTAGACATTTAGGATCAATAGTTTCCACCCGCCGTGTTTTGTAAGTTGTTTATTTTCTAACTTTATGATTTGTATCCAGTTTTCCCCTGAATCCATTATCTCAGACTTCTAAGTGAAGTTGTTAGTTATGTAGGTAGACAAACCCCCCCTTGGGTGTCCATATTTTGCTATTTTTTCAGCCATTACATGATGTTCTTCATAACCTGCAATTTGTCTCGGGGTAACATTCCATGTTTCTTGCAGGAGAATTATATCGAATGTTCCCAGGAAGGCAATTGTGTCTTGGTCGTGTTCCATGTCTTTGAAACCGTGTACGTTCCAGGAGCAGATACTTATTTTCCTTTCAGTTTTCTTGTTTTCATCGGTGTTTCTAAATTACTCTATGCAGCGTGAGCTGTTTCCATCAGGAGCGATGGGAATTCAAAGCTTGTGGAATCCATGACCAATCCTGGTCGTGTTCTGCTCGTAGTTTAGGTTGTCTTGTTGTTATCTTACTGGACTCAGATTCCCTCCTTATTTGTTGGGTGATTGATTCATTTCTTGCTCCTTTTAAAATGGATGATGTTTTTCCTTTTCTGTATGTTTCTGATGGGGCCACGCTGTTTAGAAGGGGGTATGCATATTTTATAGGAATCGGATAGACTAGTGTTATGCCCCATGCTGCAAAATCTGCTCGTGTTGAAAAGATGAGGTCAGTTATCTCCTTTGATACCCAGGTTGTGCTGCTCGTTTCACATTCTGTGTCCTTGTTCGTTGGAACGAACTCTACTGATATTAGGTCATTAGAGGTTATTTCTCTTAATTTTGGTATCTCACGAAATAACCTCAGTAAATTTCCCCGGTTCAGCGTGTCCATTGTTCCTTTTGTCTGATATTCCGGTCTGAATAGTAATATCCGTCCTGTCACTGTGTCAACCATTTGGGTGTTCTGATTCTGAGTGAAATTACTTCTGTCCTCTCTTTGGACTGGGGGCATCTCTTGCCCTAGGTGTTCAACAGTAAGTGCTCCAAAAGGGCTTTCCCTTAATGATGTCTGCGCTTCTTTGCGGTGTGTAGTCGATAATTCGACTGATCTATAAGTCGTATTCGGCCTCTCTAAAATCGTTTGTGATACTCCAGAGGTGGGATTCTGTGTCACTCCATTATTTCCAAACGGGATTATTAATTGGGAATTCCTCCTCATTCGGTGTTCTGGTTGTGCCTCGTGATCATTATCATTTTTGACTTGGATTAATTGTTTTTCTTTGCGTTCCCCAATGATCAAATTATCTTGCGTCTTAGACTCCCATGGGCCTTCTAGTATTTGCACTTTTTCCTGTATAATTTGCTGTATATTTCCTAAACCTCCTTGAGTTTGTGCTGATTCGTCCATTATTCTTTTTGTTTTATTTGTTTGTTTTTTTCCTGTGCTGACTTCGTTTTTTGAGTTCTGTTGCGTATTTTTATGTACACTTTATGGTTACTAATAGTTTAAAAGCAAGATAAAATTACTGGTTTGGCTAAGAGTTTACAGTTTATAAAACGCAATCGCTTTCCGGATTCAAAATTTGATCTGTCCCGGGTTTTGGTATCAAAGGCGGCATGTCTTTTCTTGCTGTTTTACTTTCAAGGTTGGAATTAGGTCCATGGAGCAGAGATCGCCAGTCTATATGCCATGAATTTTTTTTTTAACTGTAGCCTGAAGTAAGCTTCTAAATAAAGTTGTGGTTTTAGTCTTTTATAAGAATTAATTACTGTCCAGGCGTGACAGCGGTTGGCCAAGGTTCTTTTATCCTCTACCAGAGATAGAGACTTTGCATTTAATTTACAAATTTTGTTAAACGATCTTCGTTCCAACTGGCTGTTCCAAATTTCTTCGATGTTTAGTACTTCGATAGAAGTTCTCAGGTAAGAGCCCCAGGTGTTTGGTTCATTTTCATTGTATTGTTTCTTGATCTCCAGCCAACATAGGTTGTTTAGTGTACCTATTTCAGACTCTCTGAGTTTCCAGCACCATTTTGCGAAGATAGCTTTCCGCTGGTAAAGTTGATTTTGTAGGCCGAATTCCAGGCGTATTTGTGCTGGGGATGCTTCTTTAAAAAGATTAAACACAGATTTGTATATTCTTATTTGTAGTTTATTAAGGATGTTGGTTTCTTTCCCGTGCCATATTTAAGCCATAGGACAAGGTAGGTAACACTTGGGCTGCCATTACTTTTAAAATGTGACCATACGAGGGGGATTGTAGTTTCTTTTGGAGCAGTTTGTAAGCAAAGGTGAGTGATTGTGCTTTGGCTATAATATCCCCACTTTGATCCACAATGGACATATTTCTGCACAGTTTAATGCCCAAGTATTTATATGTGGATATCTCCTCGATTTGGGTATTCTTAGCGTACCATTTAAAAGATCCTCGGGTTGGGCCTGCTAGTCTCACGACCTTTGTTTTTTTATTGTTAAGTTCCAGACCTACTAGGTCGAAGTACTCTATTAGCTTGTTTATAACCCTCTGCAGGCCTATCGGTGTATGACTTAATACCACAATGTCATCTGCATATTGCAGGAACTGGATGGTTTCGTTTTCCAATTTTGGAGGATGACCGTTTACCTGTTGGAGGTGGCTATTTAAGTCGGCTAAGTATACGTTAAAAAGACTTGGAGAGAGTACACAGCCTTGTTTTAATCCATTTCTTATGTGTGTTTTTGATGATAATATTCTTCCATCCCCAAGTTTTACTTTAGCCCATGTTCTACTATATAAGGCCTTTATTATATCTATAAGATTCTGAGGGAGTCCCCAATCTTCTAACTTTTTCCATAAACGATCTCTTGGTACTCTATCGAACGCTGATTTTAGGTCGACGTAGCATGCCAGTAATCCTGTCTTCTTTTTTACAGCTCTTTCAATTAAAAGTGCCAAAACGGTAAGATTTGTAGTGCAACCCATGCCTTCCCTAAAACCGGTTTGGAACTTCGGGACTATTTTGCTTTTATTTATCCACTCTTGTAAGTGCCGTAATATACAAGATGAGAAAAGTTTTTCCTCTACATCAATGAGGGCTATCAGCCTGAAGTTCCCAGGTTCCATTCTACTCCCGTTTTTGTAAATAGGGTGGAAGATATTACCGTACCAGGATCCTGGTATCTTTTTGTCTGTGAAGATATGATTGAAGAGTGGAGTGAGGTAATTTGCCCAGAAGTCGGGATCTTTTTTAAATATGGCATTTGGTATCCCATTGGGGACTGCTGCTCCTTTGGCTTTTAGTTTTTTTATCAACAGGGTTGTTTGTTTCACTGTTGTTAATGGTGTTTCTGTTTCCCATTTGTCCGATATGTGGGAGGTTTCTATCTTTCCTGGTACTGGGCCCTTGTTTAATTCATTCCTTGCTTCTGTAATCCGGATGTCAGGCGTGGGTGTATTGTATAGCGTGTCTATGTATTGTAACCACGAAGTTTCACTTATTCCTATGTTTCGCTGCGTGCCAGTTCCTTTTGATAAGTTATTGATTAAGCTCCAGAATTCACTGCTGTTTGGTAATTTGCTAGTCCTGAGCAAATCTACCCATACTTTCCCGTTATGTATGTGGAAATTAGCAAAATTAATGTACCTAAGCGGCGTTCATTTGCCCTCTCCCGTCCCCCTCCCTGTAGGCACCACGTATACCCTGAAATATCGACCACATCATTCTGCCAATGAAAGCCCGTACCCATATGTACATGGCAGCCATTCTAGGCTCCATGGCCTTTTGCCCATTGGAATCCCCGGCTTCCCTCCTGCGCGTATCTTAAACCTTCTCTCACATGCATCGGCCATGAAACCCTCTCCCTCTGCGCGACCCTGCCCTGAAAGGCAACCCTTCTGCTTGACCCACGCAAACCCCCCATTTCCTCTTGGAGAGGCATCCTTTGCCTCAGCTGACATAGCCCTCCCCAGCTGCACCTGACTGCCCCCGCTCTCTCATGTACGGGTCATAAGATCACTCTCTGTGCGACTCTGTCCCTGCGCGCACCCTGACCCCCTCCTTCTCCCTCGCACGAACAAGTCATAAACCTTCCTCCTCTGCAAGACCCTGTCCTTGGGAGTCACGGCCGCGCCTGACCAACACCTCCTTTCCTTTCATGAATAACCCCTCTGTTAGTAAACCCTCCCTCCGCGATGAACTGTCCACACATGTCCGAGGCCATCACCTAAGCCGGGAGATACTGTTTACTGCCCCTTATTGTATGGAGTCACTCCTCTTCAAAGAACCCACTATTGATCCTGGCTTCCCCACCCCCTGGGTTACGATCAGGCGCACACAGCCTAATAATCAGCGGAACATTCAGCTGCGTCATTGCCCCCTCTCTTATCTACAGTTCAAGGGTCTCTATTGATGACGTATGTGGGGTAGGATTGACACGAGGATTATAGGGATGTCATTTCTTTGTGTCACAATGTCCTGATTGTAATGCCAAATGTTTTGTAAGGTATAAAAGACGGAGTCTCAGCTCACTTGTTAGAGCACCTCCCGAAAGACACTGTGTTTCGTGTCCGACATGACTGGCTCTCCTCATGAGAAATAAAACACTGTTCTTGATTCCTGCTTCCAGCGCCCGTCTCTTTATTTGGTAATATTTCAGAATGGGAACTAAGAGGCGTCTTGCGCCAACAGCCCGGGCATCGATACTGGTATGGGCTCACCTTTTACATGTATCCTTTTTGCCTTTCCGCATGCGTCTTTATAATCTTTTCGTAGTTTCACTATCCCGCTATTCATTGAGTTTTTTTCCTGCTTATTTATGGTAGCCATTCGCCTTAGTTTTTTTGCTATTTCCCTTTTTTTATCTCGTAGCTTTGAGGTATACCATGGATGTCTATAGGCATCATATATAGTTTTTACTATCGGTTTAGCAGGGAATTTTTCTAGCAATTTCATATGTAAGTTCTGCCATTTTTTTGCTAGGTCATTTGAGCCAGGGTCTCAATCGTTTCTGCGTTTGTATACACGAATTCCATTATTTCATTTGTTATGTTACCTCTCCATTTAAGTTTCCTAAGATTGTTATCTTCTGGGGTTGTGGCTAGAGAGACAATACTCTCTTTATGTTGTATGTTTAAACTCAGTATTGTTTCTTGCGGGAAGTGATCGCTTTCTGGGCGAGGGATGATACAAAAATGATTGATCTGCTGTAAGAGCTCGTTGCTGATTAGCGTGAAGTCTATTGTGGATTTTTTGTTTCCACTTGAGTATGTTGGCTTTGCGGGTTGATCACCCTTTATGTTCCCATTAAGCGCCAGAAGTCCCAATGAGTCCAGTTCGTTCCTTATTTTTTGGAAATTGCTTTTATTATCTTTGACACTGATCAGGTTACTGTTGAAATCACCAGTAATCAGCATCCTGTAGGATTGGTGGGTTATTTGTAATGTTTGTATTAATTTTATTAGTTCCAACAGTTTTTTAGTCTTTGTAGACTTCTCTGGGTGAATGTAGACATTTAGGATCAATAGTTTCCACCCGCCGTGTTTTGTAAGTTGTTTATTTTCTAACTTTATGATTTGTATTCAGTTTTCCCCTGAATCCATTATCTCAGACTTCTAAGTGAAGTTGTTAGTTATGTAGGTAGACAAACCCCCCCTTGGGTGTCCATATTTTGCTATTTTTTCAGCCATTACATGATGTTCTTCATAACCTGCAATTTGTCTCGGGGTAACATTCCATGTTTCTTGCAGGAGAATTATATCGAATGTTCCCAGGAAGGCAATTGTGTCTTGGTCGTGTTCCATGTCTTTGAAACCGTGTACGTTCCAGGAGCAGATACTTATTTTCCTTTCAGTTTTCTTGTTTTCATCGGTGTTTCTAAATTACTCTATGCAGCGTGAGCTGTTTCCATCAGGAGCGATGGGAATTCAAAGCTTGTGGAATCCATGACCAATCCTGGTCGTGTTCTGCTCGTAGTTTAGGTTGTCTTGTTGTTATCTTACTGGACTCAGATTCCCTCCTTATTTGTTGGGTGATTGATTCATTTCTTGCTCCTTTTAAAATGGAAGATGTTTTTCCTTTTCTGTATGTTTCTGATGGGGCCACGCTGTTTAGAAGGGGGTATGCATATTTTATAGGAATCGGATAGACTAGTGTTATGCCCCATGCTGCAAAATCTGCTCGTGTTGAAAAGATGAGGTCAGTTATCTCCTTTGATACCCAGGTTGTGCTGCTCGTTTCACATTCTGTGTCCTTGTTCGTTGGAACGAACTCTACTGATATTAGGTCATTAGAGGTTATTTCTCTTAATTTTGGTATCTCACGAAATAACCTCAGTAAATTTCCCCGGTTCAGCGTGTCCATTGTTCCTTTTGTCTGATATTCCGGTCTGAATAGTAATATGCGTCCTGTCACTGTGTCAACCATTTGGGTGTTCTGATTCTGAGTGAAATTACTTCTGTCCTCTCTTTGGACTGGGGGCATCTCTTGCCCTAGGTGTTCAACAGTAAGTGCTCCAAAAGGGCTTTCCCTTAATGATGTCTGCGCTTCTTTGCGGTGTGTAGTCGATAATTCGACTGATCTATAAGTCGTATTCGGCCTCTCTAAAATCGTTTGTGATACTCCAGAGGTGGGATTCTGTGTCACTCCATTATTTCCAAACGGGATTATTAATTGGGAATTCCTCCTCATTCGGTGTTCTGGTTGTGCCTCGTGATCATTATCATTTTTGACTTGGATTAATTGTTTTTCTTTGCGTTCCCCAATGATCAAATTATCTTGCGTCTTAGACTCCCATGGGCCTTCTAGTATTTGCACTTTTTCCTGTATAATTTGCTGTATATTTCCTAAACCTCCTTGAGTTTGTGCTGATTCGTCCATTATTCTTTTTGTTTTATTTGTTTGTTTTTTTCCTGTGCTGACTTCGTTTTTTGAGTTCTGTTGCGTATTTTTATGTACACTTTATGGTTACTAATAGTTTAAAAGCAAGATAAAATTACTGGTTTGGCTAAGAGTTTACAGTTTATAAAACGCAATCGCTTTCCGGATTCAAAATTTGATCTGTCCCGGGTTTTGGTATCAAAGGCGGCATGTCTTTTCTTGCTGTTTTACTTTCAAGGTTGGAATTAGGTCCATGGAGCAGAGATCGCCAGTCTATATGCCATGAATTTTTTTTTTAACTGTAGCCTGAAGTAAGCTTCTAAATAAAGTTGTGGTTTTAGTCTTTTATAAGAATTAATTACTGTCCAGGCGTGACGGCGGTTGGCCAAGGTTCTTTTATCCTCTACCAGAGATAGAGACTTTGCATTAATTTACAAATTTTGTTAAACGATCTTCGTTCCAACTGGCTGTTCCAAATTTCTTCGATGTTTAGTACTTCGATAGAAGTTCTCAGGTAAGAGCCCCAGGTGTTTGGTTCATTTTCATTGTATTGTTTCTTGATCTCCAGCCAACATAGGTTGTTTAGTGTACCTATTTCAGACTCTCTGAGTTTCCAGCACCATTTAGCGAAGATAGCTTTCCGCTGGTAAAGTTGATTTTGTAGGCCGAATTCCAGGCGTATTTGTGCTGGGGATGCTTCTTTAAAAAGATTAAACACAGATTTGTATATTCTTATTTGTAGTTTATTAAGGATGTTGGTTTCTTTCCCGTGCCATATTTAAGCCATAGGACAAGGTAGGTAACACTTGGGCTGCCATTACTTTTAAAATGTGACCATACGAGGGGGATTGTAGTTTCTTTTGGAGCAGTTTGTAAGCAAAGGTGAGTGATTGTGCTTTGGCTATAATATCCCCACTTTGATCCACAATGGACATATTTCTGCACAGTTTAATGCCCAAGTATTTATATGTGGATATCTCCTCGATTTGGGTATTCTTAGCGTACCATTTAAAAGATCCTCGGGTTGGGCCTGCTAGTCTCACGACCTTTGTTTTTTTATTGTTAAGTTCCAGACCTACTAGGTCGAAGTACTCTATTAGCTTGTTTATAACCCTCTGCAGGCCTATCGGTGTATGACTTAATACCACAATGTCATCTGCATATTGCAGGAACTGGATGGTTTCGTTTTCCAATTTTGGAGGATGACCGTTTACCTGTTGGAGGTGGCTATTTAAGTCGGCTAAGTATACGTTAAAAAGACTTGGAGAGAGTACACAGCCTTGTTTTAATCTATTTCTTATCTGTGTTTTTGATGATAATATTCTTCCATCCCCAAGTTTTACTTTAGCCCATGTTCTACTATATAAGGCCTTTATTATATCTATAAGATTCTGAGGGAGTCCCCAATCTTCTAACTTTTTCCATAAACGATCTCTTGGTACTCTATCGAACGCTGATTTTAGGTCGACGTAGCATGCCAGTAATCCTGTCTTCTTTTTTACAGCTCTTTCAATTAAAAGTGCCAAAACGGTAAGATTTGTAGTGCAACCCATGCCTTCCCTAAAACCGGTTTGGAACTTCGGGACTATTTTGCTTTTATTTATCCACTCTTGTAAGTGCCGTAATATACAAGATGAGAAAAGTTTTTCCTCTACATCAATGAGGGCTATCAGCCTGAAGTTCCCAGGTTCCATTCTACTCCCGTTTTTGTAAATAGGGTGGAAGATATTACCGTACCAGGATCCTGGTATCTTTTTGTCTGTGAAGATATGATTGAAGAGTGGAGTGAGGTAATTTGCCCAGAAGTCGGGATCTTTTTTAAATATGGCATTTGGTATCCCATTGGGGACTGCTGCTCCTTTGGCTTTTAGTTTTTTTATCAACAGGGTTGTTTGTTTCACTTTTGTTAATGGTGTTTCTGTTTCCCATTTGTCCGATATGTGGGAGGTTTCTATCTTTCCTGGTACTGGGCCCTTGTTTAATTCATTCCTTGCTTCTGTAATCCGGATGTCAGGCGTGGGTGTATTGTATAGCGTGTCTATGTATTGTAACCACGAAGTTTCACTTATTCCTATGTTTCGCTGCGTGCCAGTTCCTTTTGATAAGTTATTGATTAAGCTCCAGAATTCACTGCTGTTTGGTAATTTGCTAGTCCTGAGCAAATCTACCCATACTTTCCCGTTATGTATCCTTTTTGCCTTTCCGCATGCGTCTTTATAATCTTTTCGTAGTTTCACTATCCCGCTATTGTAGGAGAGTAGGGTCTGCTATCCTATGGTCACCCCAAATTTTTGCTTTTTGCTTCACTGGTTTCTGACTTAATGTGGCTGTGGGCCTGCTAATCAGACCCACAGCCTGCTGTTCTCTCTCTAAATTACTGCCAATGCACTCTAGGTGCATTACGAATTGGAACTGGTTCATCTTATGAGCCCCTGTAATAGTGCACCCTAGGTGCCCAGGGCATAGGTGTATCCAAGGCCTACCAGGGGCTGCAGCACGTATTGTGCCACCCCTGGCCTGGCCTCCATAATTGACACAACTGGCTGATCACTCAGCTGGGGTAAGTCGGTGTAACCACCTCTTACTTAGGTACAGTATGCCTGTGCCTAACCCTAAACTGGACACATACGTTCCTATCAGCCACTCCTATGGAAGGCCTCATCAATCCTGGAGGCAGAGTGCTTGGAAATATGTGAGATGGTGCTCTAGCATGAGCTGAGCCTATCTGCAGCGGTCGGGAACAACTCCCTAAGCTGTTCCGGGATATTGCCATACCATATACTCTTAAGTGCATTATAATCCTCGCGGTTAAATGCTATCTTTGGTTTGGCTTTATCAAAACATGTCGAGTAAGGTGTCATACGAATTGGAATACTATCCCCTCGCCAATTCTGGCGACGGGGATAGCATTCCACCCTTCTAGAGGGACACGACAGGTGTGTAGCCTTAACCCCGGTTAAAGTTAAACAGAGCCTCAGCTTCACAAAATGGACGCTGCCACCACAGACACAAGTCTGGCCTCCTGCTGCTGACCGAAACTCGGCAGATGGTGGCCTGGACAAAGGGTTTCCTGCCTTGGGAGGTGCGAGCACCACCCCAGACAGGATTTTGTGTATTGGGTAGGACAGGGCTGAATAGAATCAGACATGCCCGGGGCACACAAGGTGTCCCCGTGCATAGGCCAGCCCAAACCGGTTCTGGGGCCTTCCAGCCCCAGTCCTGGCGCGGAGCTGGACAAAGGAAAGGGGGTGTAACCGCCCCCCTTCCTGGTTCCTCCCAGAGGAGGGACCTAGTAGGTGATCCACCCCCTAGATTGGAATAAGAGGGGGAGCAGTGCCATTGCACAGCAGATCATCCCGAAATCAACTTAAACTAAGAAGAAGACTGGACTTCGACATTCTGCTGCACAGAAGACTGAAGAAGAATCTCCCTTGTGGCCAAGGAGTGACCACCCTGTGAACACAGGTACCAACCAGCAACTCGACGTCTGCTTTGCCGCCGCCTCCCGCCGGAGCCCGAGCCCAGAGCCCGACAAGAACCAGATTCCCAGACCTCTCAGAGCCCGATCCACAGTCCCTGCAAAGAAGGGACCCGTGGAGGCACAGAGTGACGTGGGACCGGACCTCTTGAAAGACACCCGAAAAGCTGACTGCGCAGCTTCTGAGGCATCCTCGACGTTGTGCTTTGGGGATTGAGAACCCCCACCACCGAGCAGCCCTTGCACCGAAGATCAGCCCTCCAGCATCTCCACGATCTGCGTGGGGCCCTTTTGCATTGTGCCACTCGACGCGCCATCCCGGCCACTAGCCACGCGGCCAGCGGCCATCTTGGCGACGAACCCGAAGATTTAAACAGCAGGTCTGGTTGCTCCAGACCTACCCAAGCTCCTGTAAAAAGGAGCACCCGCTCTGACCTTGCTGGTCCGAGTGAACAGCATCTTTCAACTTCTGCGTGGCTTGCATTCGCCAAGGCCTGTTTGCTCCGATCAGGTCGCCGACACCGCCAACAGCGAGAAGCCTACGTGGGACAGCTCGTGACCGACTCCTGGACGTCCTCGACCCCGGGTATCCACGTGGCTGCTGAAAGAAGCTACCCGACAACGCCTGTTTGCACCCGACATCACCTGGTTCCACTCTGGTTCCACGGCAGTCACTGGCTAGTGACTTTGAACACTGTCCCCTCTGCTTTCAGGTCTTCACATCTACAGATCCACCCTTGGATCCACCGGAACTCTTCTCATCGAGCCGCCTGCAGCATCTCCTGCTCCAAGCACCATCGACCAGCGTGACGAAACCCGACACATCTTCGACCCTGTGCACCCGCTTCCTGTGGGTGAGGTAACTCAGCTCCGCCGGTGCTCCTGCACTGGTACACATCCCAAGGGCCTGTGTTTTAAGTTTCAGCTCCGTAGGTCACTCGGAAGGTTCCTAACTTTCTAACTTTGTGCTTTTTACGCACCATAGACTTTGTATTGAGAAGTGCGTGCACTTTGGACACTGCACCCGAGTCCCGTGGGCCTTTCCCGACTTAGCTAACTCCAGTCTCGAATAGCTCCAGCGATTCCCAAGGCCCTAGGCCTCTTCACTTTCCTCCTGGTATCTCTTATACCACTTATTTAGTATATGGTTTAGGTGGCCCCTAGGGCTCATCCATATTGTGCAACTTTTGTGTATTTTAAACTGTCTTGTGATTTAACGCTTGTGCTTCTGTGCTCATAAAGAGTCCAGAGGATTTTAATAGTTAATAAATCAATATATATTTTCAATATATATCTGTGTGGTGTCCCTTTCATTTGGTATTCAAGGGGGTTGTGTATGGTATAACAGCTGGCTTCACATGCCTTTCAGAGTTTAGCCTAAGACTGCTTTGTCCACGTTACCACTAGGATAACTGGTCTACAAGGTTGAATTACAACCATCATCATAAGGGTTGCTTGGCATGGTACAAAGTGATCACTAGAATTAGTGAGCATTATATACCAGGCCAACTTCTCACATTGGTGGCAGCGGTGGGATCTGAGCTTGCTGTTGTTTTACCATTACAATCTTTGAGATTATCATTTGAAAGATCATACAGGTACCTGCTAGGTACATATAAAACAAGACTAGTATACTTAAGTTCTACTGAACTTAGTTGTTGTAGAGCAAAGGGAGTAGCACACCCTAGCTACAACTACTAGATAGGTTTAGTAGGTAAACACCAGTGTAGGTAGATTGCAACACATCCACCCACACTAGAGCAATGTCTGGAACAGAGGGGTCCAGTGGACTTACTCCTGTTGAGAGTGACCCTCCAAGGGCACCATCCCAGTTTGCTATTTTTCCTTTTAAGGAACTAAGACAGCTTTGTGTCTTAAGGGGTCTGAAGACAGGGCCTTCCCCTACTGCAGACCACCTAAGAGAGCTTTTGGATCAGTCTGAAGCTCTAAAGACCTCTAAAGCAAACCCCACAGGGAATGCTGAAGGAGGCCATCCTTCAGAGGATGACACTGTAGACACCCCTACCCCTATCATCCTAGTAGATGAGGAAGCCTCCACCACTGGAGCTCCTCAAGTAGATGTAGAGGAAGAGGAAGAAGAAGAGGAGGAGGAGGTGGAAAGCAGTGAGTCAGATGATGACAGAGATAGTCAGGTGCTGGTCAGTAGACTGAACCAGGCTAACTTAAGTCAACTTGGGAATGAATCAGGTAACAACCCATTCAGACCCCCAGGTGGACTTAACCAGGGCCATAGGAGGAGAAGGCATCACTCAGGTGAATCCAATACCTCCCATGTCTCTAGAGGCTCTCATGGTCACTCCAGAAAGGAGATGACTAGCCCTCAGAGAAGGGAACATGAGGCCAAGATGAGAGAGGCTGAGCTTAGGATCCAGAGGCAAGAGTTAGAGGTTGCCCTGGCTAAGGAGAAACTTGCTAGAGCAAGACAGCCTAGAGAGAGTGGGGTAATAGAACCCACTGGTGGCAGCAATATCCACAAGGATAAAGACAGGTCTTTTGATAATAGAAACCTGAGTAAGATTGTGCCCCCCTACAAAGCTGGGGATGACATCCATAAATGGATTACTGCAATGGAGAGAGCCTGCAGAGTACAGCAGATCCCTCAGGAGCAGTGGGCAGCAATCTTGTGGCTCTCCTTTGAAGGTAGAGGCCGAGACAGACTCCTCACAGTTAGTGATGGGGATTCTAGAAACTACCTGGTCCTGAAGAGTGCTCTGATTGATGGGTTAGGCTTAACCACTGAACAGTACAGGTTAATGTTCAGAGATACCCAGAAGACACAGACTCAGGACTGGTCTGAATTTGTTGAGTGTGCCACTAAGGCTCTGGAGGGATGGTTGCTGGGAAGCAAGGTTACAGACTATGAAGGATTGTACAATTTGCTGATGAGAGAACAAATTTTAAATAATTGTCAGAACCAGCAGTTGCATCAACATTTGGTTGACTCAGATTTGACCTCTCCCCAAGAATTGGGAAAGAGGGCAGATAAATGGGTAAGAACCAGAGTTAAGCAAAAGAACCAGAACCAGAACCAGGGTGGTGACCAGAAGAAAACAGACCAGAAGGGTGGGGAGCAGAAAGCTAAAGACCAGAAGTCTTCAACAGGGCCCCAAACTGAGACAGAGGGTGGGTCCCAAACTTCCAAGAAGAAGAAGAAAGAAGGTCAGAAGAAACCCTGGTGTAAAACTTGTAAGAACACCTCTCACTGGACAAGTGAGTGTAAAAAGGGTGGAGCCCCCAGCACTGCAGCCCCTAAGGCACCTGCACCCACTAGTACAGTTAGCAGTGCTGGTCCTCAAGCCAAGGGTTTAGTGGGAATCACTTTGGGAACTGAAGGAGATTCTGACCTAGTCAGAACTCTTACACAGGCTGTTCTGGTTTGTGAAGGGGACATAGATTTGACCCCTGACATAAGTCCCAGTAACCTGGGCAAATACAGACAGACACCTTTGATTAACAACAAAGTGGCTCAAGCTTACAGGGACACATGTGCCAGTGTCACTATGGTGACACCTAACTTTGTGGACCCTGGACAATACATGCCAGGCGATGATTACCTGGTGACCAATGCCAGCAATGTCACTACTACACATAGTGTGGCACTTGTTAACTTTTCCTGGGGAGGGGTAACTGGCCTAAAGAAAGTTGTGGTTAGTGCTGATCTCCCAGTAGAATGTTTGTTGGGCAATGACCTGGAGAACTCTCTATGGTCAGAAGTTGAGTACAGGACTCATGCAGAGATGTTAGGGATATCATCACATGTCCTTGCTGTGACCAGGTCACAGGCCAAAAAGTGCCTCTCTGAACCTCAGGTCTTGGATCCTGGAACAATGGACCAAGTACCTCCCAAGAAGAAGAACAGGAGGGTTAAGGCTGCGCCTTCCCAACTGCCTACAAGTGAGGATCAGGCTTCACAGGAAACTGATCTTGAGACCCCTGAAGGAACTGTCCCTGAAGAACTTGAACCTGATCAGGTTGAGTTTCTGGGGACAGGGGGACCTTCTAGGGCAGACTTGGGGCAGGCTCAGTTAACCTGTCCTTCTCTTGAACCCCTCAGACAGCAGGCTGCTGCTGAGGCTGCTGGGAATGCTCAAGGTGCCCATAAAGTATATTGGGACGATGGACTCCTTTATTCAGAGGCTAGAGACCCCAAGCCTGGTGCTACCAGGAGGTTGGTTATACCTCTGCAATTTAGGGGCTTCCTACTCACCTTGGCTCATGATATTCCTTTAGCAGGACACCTAGGCCAGAACAAGACTTGGGACAGGCTTGTCCCTCACTTTCACTGGCCTCACATGTCTGAAGACACCAAGGAGTTTTGTCGCTCCTGTGAAACCTGCCAAGCCAGTGGTAAAGCAGGTGGAACAACAAAGGCCCCCCTGATACCACTACCTGTGGTGGGGGTTCCCTTTGAGAGAGTGGGGATTGATATTGTTGGTCCAATGGATCCCCCTACAGCATCTGGGCACAGATTCATACTGGTGGTAGTGGATCATGCCACCAGGTACCCAGAGGCAATTCCCCTTAGGACCACAACAGCTCCTGTTGTGGCCAGGGCCTTACTTGGAGTTTTCTCCAGAGTGGGGTTTCCTAAGGAGGTAATATCAGATAGAGGTACCAACTTCATGTCTGGATATTTGACAGCTATGTGGAAGGAATGTGGTGTAAACTACAAGTTCACCACTCCTTATCACCCACAATGCAATGGGCTTGTTGAGAGATTTAACAAGACCCTAAAGGGCATGATTAAAGGATTACCTGAAAAGCTCAGGCGAAGATGGGACATCCTTCTGCCCTGCCTTTTGTTCGCTTACAGAGAGGTCCCTCAAAAGGGGGTTGGCTTCAGCCCCTTTGAATTGTTGTTTGGGCACCCTGTAAGAGGACCCCTGTGTCTTGTGAAGGAAGGATGGGAGTTACCTCTCAAAAAGCCTAAACAGGACATAGTGGACTATGTACTTGGTCTCCGCTCCAGGATGGCAGAGTACATGGAAAAGGCATCCAAAAACCTTGAGGCTAGCCAAGAATTACAAAAAGCTTGGCATGACCAAAAGGCTGTCCTTGTTGAATTTCAGCCTGGACAGAAGGTATGGGTGTTGGAGCCAGTGGCCCCAGCAGCACTCCAAGACAAATGGTCTGGACCCCATACAATTCTGGAAAAGAAGGGAGAGGTTACCTACTTGGTGGACCTAGGAACTCCCAGGAGCCCCCACAGGGTGCTCCATGTGAACAGATTGAAGGCATATGTCAGCAGGGCAGACATGGGCTTGCTCATGGCTACAGATGAGGGACAGGAGGAAGAGAGTGACCCTCTCCCAGACCTGCTCACTCAGAACCCTGAGGATGGCTCAGTTGATGGTGTGGCCTTAGGTGGCAGCCTCACTGAACATCAGCAACATGACTGCAGACAAGTTCTACAGGCATACAGGCATATGTTCTCCTTGACCCCCAGTCAGACTAACTGGTGTACCCATGTGGTGGACACTGGTGACAGTCTTCCTGTAAAGAGCAAGATTTACAGGCAACCTGACCACGTCAGGGACTGTATAAAGACTGAGGTGCAAAAGATGCTGGAATTAGGTGTCATTGAGCCTTCAGAGAGCCCCTGGGCTAGCCCAGTGGTTCTGGTCCCCAAACCTCACACCAAAGATGGCAAGAGAGAGATGAGGTTCTGTGTGGATTACAGAGGACTCAATGCTGTCACCAGGACAGATGCACACCCTATTCCAAGGGCAGATGAGCTCATTGACAAGTTGGCTTCTGCCAAATATTTGAGCACATTTGACTTAACAGCTGGCTACTGGCAAATCAGGTTAGCTGAGGAGTCTAAAGCCAAGACAGCATTTTCTACCCCTAGTGGGCATTATCAGTTTGTGGTGATGCCCTTTGGTTTGAAAAATGCACCTGCCACCTTCCAAAGGTTGGTGAACCAAGTCCTCACTGGGTTGGATGACTTTTGTGCAGCTTATCTGGACGATATTGCTGTCTTTAGCTCCACCTGGGAGGATCACCTGATCCACCTGAAGGAAGTGCTTGAGGCTCTGCAGAAGGCAGGCCTCACTATCAAGGCAACAAAGTGCCAGATAGGGCAGAGCAAGGTTGTATACCTGGGCCACCTTGTAGGTGGAGGCCAAGTTCAACCACTGGAGAGTAAGATCCAGACCATCAAGGACTGGTCCCCTCCAACTACCCAGACTCAGGTCAGAGCTTTCTTGGGCCTGACTGGGTACTACAGGAAGTTTGTTAAGAACTATGGGTCCATTGTGACTCCTCTTAATGATCTGACATCCAAGAAGATGCCCAAAAAGGTTCAGTGGACAGAAATCTGTCAAAAGGCATTTGATGACCTGAAGAAGGCCATGTGCTCTGCACCTATCCTGAAGAGTCCTGACTACTCAAGAGAGTTCATTGTCCAAACAGATGCTTCTGAGTTGGGAGTGGGAGCAGTGCTTTCACAGCTTAATGTAGATGGCCAGGACCAGCCCATTGCTTTCATTAGCAGAAGGCTGACCCCCAGAGAGAAACGTTGGTCAGCTATAGAGAGGGAGGCCTTTGCTGTGGTGTGGGCCCTGAAGAAGTTGAGACCATACTTATTTGGCACTCACTTCAAGATTCAGACCGACCATAAGCCCCTCCTATGGCTTAATCAGATGAAGGGTGAAAACCCCAAACTACTCAGGTGGTCCATTTCCCTACAGGGGATGGACTTTACAGTGGAGCACCGCCCAGGGACTGACCATGGCAACGCAGATGGTCTCTCCAGGTACTTCCACTTAGAACATGAAGACACAACTGGTCAAGGTTAGTCTAATGTCCCTGCGTTTGGGGGGGGGTTATGTAGGAGAGTAGGGTCTGCTATCCTATGGTCACCCCAAATTTTTGCTTTTTGCTTCACTGGTTTCTGACTTAATGTGGCTGTGGGCCTGCTAATCAGACCCACAGCCTGCTGTTCTCTCTCTAAATTACTGCCAATGCACTCTAGGTGCATTACGAATTGGAACTGGTTCATCTTATGAGCCCCTGTAATAGTGCACCCTAGGTGCCCAGGGCATAGGTGTATCCAAGGCCTACCAGGGGCTGCAGCACGTATTGTGCCACCCCTGGCCTGGCCTCCATAATTGACACAACTGGCTGATCACTCAGCTGGGGTAAGTCGGTGTAACCACCTCTTACTTAGGTACAGTATGCCTGTGCCTAACCCTAAACTGGACACATACGTTCCTATCAGCCACTCCTATGGAAGGCCTCATCAATCCTGGAGGCAGAGTGCTTGGAAATATGTGAGATGGTGCTCTAGCATGAGCTGAGCCTATCTGCAGCGGTCGGGAACAACTCCCTAAGCTGTTCCGGGATATTGCCATACCATATACTCTTAAGTGCATTATAATCCTCGCGGTTAAATGCTATCTTTGGTTTGGCTTTATCAAAACATGTCGAGTAAGGTGTCATACGAATTGGAATACTATCCCCTCGCCAATTCTGGCGACGGGGATAGCATTCCACCCTTCTAGAGGGACACGACATGTGTGTAGCCTTAACCCCGGTTAAAGTTAAACAGAGCCTCAGCTTCACAAAATGGACGCTGCCACCACAGACACAAGTCTGGCCTCCTGCTGCTGACCGAAACTCGGCAGATGGTGGCCTGGACAAAGGGTTTCCTGCCTTGGGAGGTGCGAGCACCACCCCAGACAGGATTTTGTGTATTGGGTAGGACAGGGCTGAATAGAATCAGACATGCCCGGGGCACACAAGGTGTCCCCGTGCATAGGCCAGCCCAAACCGGTTCTGGGGCCTTCCAGCCCCAGTCCTGGCGCGGAGCTGGACAAAGGAAAGGGGGTGTAACCGCCCCCCTTCCTGGTTCCTCCCAGAGGAGGGACCTAGTAGGTGATCCACCCCCTAGATTGGAATAAGAGGGGGAGCAGTGCCATTGCACAGCAGATCATCCCGAAATCAACTTAAACTAAGAAGAAGACTGGACTTCGACATTCTGCTGCACAGAAGACTGAAGAAGAATCTCCCTTGTGGCCAAGGAGTGACCACCCTGTGAACACAGGTACCAACCAGCAACTCGACGTCTGCTTTGCCGCCGCCTCCCGCCGGAGCCCGAGCCCAGAGCCCGACAAGAACCAGATTCCCAGACCTCTCAGAGCCCGATCCACAGTCCCTGCAAAGAAGGGACCCGTGGAGGCACAGAGTGACGTGGGACCGGACCTCTTGAAAGACACCCGAAAAGCTGACTGCGCAGCTTCTGAGGCATCCTCGACGTTGTGCTTTGGGGATTGAGAACCCCCACCACCGAGCAGCCCTTGCACCGAAGATCAGCCCTCCAGCATCTCCACGATCTGCGTGGGGCCCTTTTGCATTGTGCCACTCGACGCGCCATCCCGGCCACTAGCCACGCGGCCAGCGGCCATCTTGGCGACGAACCCGAAGATTTAAACAGCAGGTCTGGTTGCTCCAGACCTACCCAAGCTCCTGTAAAAAGGAGCACCCGCTCTGACCTTGCTGGTCCGAGTGAACAGCATCTTTCAACTTCTGCGTGGCTTGCATTCGCCAAGGCCTGTTTGCTCCGATCAGGTCGCCGACACCGCCAACAGCGAGAAGCCTACGTGGGACAGCTCGTGACCGACTCCTGGACGTCCTCGACCCCGGGTATCCACGTGGCTGCTGAAAGAAGCTACCCGACAACGCCTGTTTGCACCCGACATCACCTGGTTCCACTCTGGTTCCACGGCAGTCACTGGCTAGTGACTTTGAACACTGTCCCCTCTGCTTTCAGGTCTTCACATCTACAGATCCACCCTTGGATCCACCGGAACTCTTCTCATCGAGCCGCCTGCAGCATCTCCTGCTCCAAGCACCATCGACCAGCGTGACGAAACCCGACACATCTTCGACCCTGTGCACCCGCTTCCTGTGGGTGAGGTAACTCAGCTCCGCCGGTGCTCCTGCACTGGTACACATCCCAAGGGCCTGTGTTTTAAGTTTCAGCTCCGTAGGTCACTCGGAAGGTTCCTAACTTTCTAACTTTGTGCTTTTTACGCACCATAGACTTTGTATTGAGAAGTGCGTGCACTTTGGACACTGCACCCGAGTCCCGTGGGCCTTTCCCGACTTAGCTAACTCCAGTCTCGAATAGCTCCAGCGATTCCCAAGGCCCTAGGCCTCTTTACTTTCCTCCTGGTATCTCTTATACCACTTATTTAGTATATGGTTTAGGTGGCCCCTAGGGCTCATCCATATTGTGCAACTTTTGTGTATTTTAAACTGTCTTGTGATTTAACGCTTGTGCTTCTGTGCTCATAAAGAGTCCAGAGGATTTTAATAGTTAATAAATCAATATATATTTTCAATATATATCTGTGTGGTGTCCCTTTCATTTGGTATTCAAGGGGGTTGTGTATGGTATAACAGCTGGCTTCACATGCCTTTCAGAGTTTAGCCTAAGACTGCTTTGTCCACGTTACCACTAGGATAACTGGTCTACAAGGTTGAATTACAACCATCATCATAAGGGTTGCTTGGCATGGTACAAAGTGATCACTAGAATTAGTGAGCATTATATACCAGGCCAACTTCTCACAGCTATTCATTGAGTTTTTTCCCTGCTTATTTATGGTAGCCATTTGCCTTAGTTTTTTTGCTATTTCCCTTTTTTTATCTCGTAGCTTTGAGGTATACCATGGATGTTTATAGGCATCATATATAGTTTTTACTATCGGTTTAGCAGGGAATTTTTCTAGCAATTTCATATGTAAGTTCTGCCATTTTTTTGCTAGGTCATTTGAGCCAGGGTCTCAATCGTTTCTGCGTTTGTATACACGAATTCCATTATTTCATTTGTTATGTTACCTCTCCATTTAAGTTTCCTAAGATTGTTATCTTCTGGGGTTGTGGCTAGAGAGACAATACTCTCTTTATGTTGTATGTTTAAACTCAGTATTGTTTCTTGCGGGAAGTGATCGCTTTCTGGGCGAGGGATGATACAAAAATGATTGATCTGCTGTAAGAGCTCGTTGCTGATTAGCGTGAAGTCTATTGTGGATTTTTTGTTTCCACTTGAGTATGTTGGCTTTGCGGGTTGATCACCCTTTATGTTCCCATTTAGCGCCAGAAGTCCCAATGAGTCCAGTTCGTTCCTTATTTTTTGGAAATTGCTTTTATTATCTTTGACACTGATCAGGTTACTGTTGAAATCACCAGTAATCAGCATCCTGTAGGATTGGTGGGTTATTTGTAATGTTTGTATTAATTTTATTAGTTCCAACAGTTTTTTAGTCTTTGTAGACTTCTCTGGGTGAATGTAGACATTTAGGATCAATAGTTTCCACCCGCCGTGTTTTGTAAGTTGTTTATTTTCTAACTTTATGATTTGTATTCAGTTTTCCCCTGAATCCATTATCTCAGACTTCTAAGTGAAGTTGTTAGTTATGTAGGTAGACAAACCCCCCCTTGGGTGTCCATATTTTGCTATTTTTTCAGCCATTACATGATGTTCTTCATAACCTGCAATTTGTCTCGGGGTAACATTCCATGTTTCTTGCAGGAGAATTATATCGAATGTTCCCAGGAAGGCAATTGTGTCTTGGTCGTGTTCCATGTCTTTGAAACCGTGTACGTTCCAGGAGCAGATACTTATTTTCCTTTCAGTTTTCTTGTTTTCATCAGTGTTTCTAAATTACTCTATGCAGCGTGAGCTGTTTCCATCAGGAGCGATGGGAATTCAAAGCTTGTGGAATCCATGACCAATCCTGGTCGTGTTCTGCTCGTAGTTTAGGTTGTCTTGTTGTTATCTTACTGGACTCGGATTCCCTCCTTATTTGTTGGGTGATTGATTCATTTCTTGCTCCTTTTAAAATGGAAGATGTTTTTCCTTTTCTGTATGTTTCTGATGGGGCCACGCTGTTTAGAAGGGGGTATGCATATTTTATAGGAATCGGATAGACTAGTGTTATGCCCCATGCTGCAAAATCTGCTCGTGTTGAAAAGATGAGGTCAGTTATCTCCTTTGATACCCAGGTTGTGCTGCTCGTTTCACATTCTGTGTCCTTGTTCGTTGGAACGAACTCTACTGATATTAGGTCATTAGAGGTTATTTCTCTTAATTTTGGTATCTCACGAAATAACCTCAGTAAATTTCCCCGGTTCCGCGTGTCCATTGTTCCTTTTGTCTGATATTCCGGTCTGAATAGTAATATGCGTCCTGTCACTGTGTCAACCATTTGGGTGTTCTGATTCTGAGTGAAATTACTTCTGTCCTCTCTTTGGACTGGGGGCATCTCTTGCCCTAGGTGTTCAACAGTAAGTGCTCCAAAAGGGCTTTCCCTTAATGATGTCTGCGCTTCTTTGCGGTGTGTAGTCGATAATTCGACTGATCTATAAGTCGTATTCGGCCTCTCTAAAATCGTTTGTGATACTCCAGAGGTGGGATTCTGTGTCACTCCATTATTTCCAAACGGGATTATTAATTGGGAATTCCTCCTCATTCGGTGTTCTGGTTGTGCCTCGTGATCATTATCATTTTTGACTTGGATTAATTGTTTTTCTTTGCGTTCCCCAATGATCAAATTATCTTGCGTCTTAGACTCCCATGGGCCTTCTAGTATTTGCACTTTTTCCTGTATAATTTGCTGTATATTTCCTAAACCTCCTTGAGTTTGTGCTGATTCGTCCATTATTCTTTTTGTTTTATTTGTTTTTTTTTTCCTGTGCTGACTTTGTTTTTTGAGTTCTGTTGCGTATTTTCCGTTGTCATTATAGTCTGAGATTTTTCTGTGGCTCAGAAATTTCTTCTGTGATTACCCCCTGATTTTTGGATTCAATTATGTCCTTTTTTTCTATTTGACTTAATAAACTCTTGTTCCTCTTTAAAGAGAATATGGGATAGTTTAAACTTTCCTGTTTGGATTCAGCAACATTCTTCCTTGCTTTCCGGGCTCGTTTCCGTTGTCTTTTTGTTTGTGTTTCGATTACGGCTGATGATGCATGTATTTTCCTTTCTTCTTGTCCTCTATTGTTTGCTTCACTTTCTTCGTCCAGATTTATGACCATTTCTTTCTCAATGATTGAACTTTTTCCATTTTGGTTTTCTATTGTTAGGCCTTCACTCCTCAAGTCTTTATGGGAGGCTTCTCCATGTATCCTTGTTGAACGTGTCACACCTAGTATTTCTGACAAAATTAGGTGTGCTTACATTTGGTGAATAACAACTGGTTTAAGTGCCCGAGCGAAACATGTTAGGAGTGAGATGACCCACAGATGTACGACATCTTCTGTAGACTGAAACACAAAACAGTTGCTAAAAATAAAGTATTGTACAACCTAAAATCGTCACTCATACAGGTGAAGACTATACCCAAAATGAAGAATGGGTGATAATCCTTGTGCTTTATTACTCAGAAAGTATAGGCCTACTTCATAATGGACCATGCAGATAAAAATCAGAAGAGTTCTCCTTGGAATCTATGGCAAGTGTAGATTTCCTGGAATATGAATATTCTTAAGCAAGAAATAGACAAATGTAGATTTTTGGCAACCAAGTGGAAACTTCTGCATATGTAAATGTGATGCAACATTTTTCTTTTAAAATGGGAAAAATATTTTTCCCATGAATAATTCCCTCCCTCTCACTAATATCTTTAACTGGAATGATATGCATTCTTTCAAAGGATATGAAAGGACCCGCAACAGTGATGCAAATTCTAGCAAACTTGCAAGTTTGTAGCCGTTCACCTGCTTTTAATGAATGTCTGACCCCGAAAATGCCCACAGTGCCTTCCCTCACCATTATTAGTGAATGTGCAAGTTCAATACATGGCAGAGTGACTTTATTCACAAGTACATCAACCATAGAAGATGTTAAAAATGCACTCCAAATACCTGACAATGGTTACTCGTGACCCATTACCTTTTCAAATCCTCCCACAGCCTTCAACATTGTTGATCATCAAACCCTGCAGGGACCCTGTTCTCAAGAATCAATCTTTTACCTGTAACCTGCAGACACCCAAAGGATCCATCATGTGAAACTCATGAGAGTAATCCTGGATGCCAAGAGCATCAAGTTGCATTCATACGCAAACAACATGCAACGGTCCCTACAGAACACATCAGAAAATAGCATTAGCTATTTCAAAGGTTGACTGACCCCGATCCTGGACAGTGTGCCAGTATTTTATTTGAAATTGACCAACGAAGACAGGGTTCATGTCAATCACCAGAGACAATGAAAAGGAACAGGTGTGTGGAGCAATGGCTTTCAGAGGTAAACCTTGACGTTTTCAGTCACCAACAGGTCCGCGGCACCAAATACCTATTCACCAATATCAATACCAACTTAAGTATCAGAGGGAACATCTAAAAAAAGAAACAAACCATCTCACACTGAACTCACCTTGGCTTTTGAAAGGAAAACTTCGCTCTCTGAAGTAGACTTTACAACAGCCATATAAAATAGCCTTAAAAGATTTATTTCTACCCTACCTTGAAAGATGTAACTCTGTGATAATCAGCATCCTAAAATAACATATGATTTCACAGAAAAGTATCCTTAGGCCAGTGGTCAATTGATCAAGTGTCAGTAAGTTTCACAGAATATCATATCCCATCACAAATATCTAGAGGCTCCCTCGACCAGACCAAAACACCTTCAAAGTGTGTGTATTACCTTCAGCTGAGCTCTCAACTACACCTGGAAAGCACAAAATCTCCAACAAGCAACATAACACTTGTAACAACTTCCCCGGGCTCGAGTCAAACAAGAATCAGGTAGAAGAAGATGAAACCTAACACCCTCTTTGCCTTGCTGCTAGGATCTGGAACTCACCGTCCACACTTCTCAATTCTTGGCAAGGCACATCCTGAAAAAGGTGAATTACCTGGCACTTTACTCATCATGCTTCACAGAGGGAAAGATGTTCTCCCTAAATCAGACCACTGACGAGATGTATAAGCTCCAGTTCTTGCCCATATGTCTTTAATTCCACTGCCCAAGTGATGACATTTCTCAGTTTGTTGAATAAAATTTAATGCATCAGTAAAGAAACCCAATGGATGCATCCAGCAGCCCTCCTCGCACTCCACGTTTGCTTCAACACCTACACACTTGTGAACTGGAGAACTCTACTATATCTGGTACACGAAATAGAGCACTTCGATTGACAGTAGTAACCTCATCAGGATAAAACAGAAGAGAGTCGATAGCACAACACTACACCTTCTCTTGCTTTGATCCCAGAATCACAAACTCCCTCTCTACACAGATCTGTCATCGCCCTTACCCCTACTTTTCAAGAAGGCAATGATATGAAGCCTTCTTCTCAGACAGAAATGTACATTCACCATATCAATTTCCTAAAAAAACGGCCCATGGACTCACAACTAAATGGAGTTTACTCAGAAGTGAGGTGTACGAAAGGGCTCAGTCTATGTTATTCAGTCAAACAAACTTTGTTCCCCACTAGGCACTGGGAATTGGTGGACAACCCACTTAAGGATGCACTGTAGGCCACCCAAAGGTGACTGGACACTGCTCTTTGGAGACCGTAATATCTGGCACCTTACGAAAAAACTGAAAGAATTTGACCGTGGGATACAATTGGTATACACACGTAGTGTGCATGCCAATTGTAACACGAAGAACTGTGTGTATCTAATCCACTGCTCTTGTCAACTATAACATATAGGAATGACAAGAAAGCCAATCAAAGTGAGAAAGACAGGAACAAGAATATAGGTAGATGTACAGCAACAAAATTAATTAACAATTACTTCAAACATAATCATATCATTCATACTGACACAATGGGGTTGAAAGACAGGATACCTTCTACTCTAGTATTAAAACATGAGGATGAGGGCATGGTTTTTCAATTTGCAATTTCCAGTCAATATCATTGTGCCCCTCTCTCTCTGCTTCCAATAAAAGAGAGAGAGAGAGAGAGCGAGAGAGCGAGCGAGAGAGAGAGAGATAGAGAGAGAGAGAGAGAGAGAGTTTGTGTTTGTGTACTTTTTTGCCCTTTAGATATATAGGGATTTATTTGGCATAAAGAACCTGACATTACTCTTACATCTCAGATGTAAGTGATCAATCAGTAAGGAGCGTAATGCTGCTCATGAAGCTGAGTACGAGTGCATGCCAAAAACAGGACCTTGCATGAGCATTTGTTGATACTTACTCCACCATTTCGATTTGAAATATGGTGGCATGGCAAAACAGCACACTGCACATAGTTTTTAATATGTTTTCCAAACAACAGCCTAGCTCATGTATTCTGAATGCATCATGAATGTGCCTGCCAGGGCATTCCATGAAACTAACATATACTGGAAAGTAATGTCTTCAAAACTCATGAATTTTAGCACTTTATGGCAAACACGTAGATATGCAAGATCATTCATTGAGTAGAAAAGTCAAAGTAATGGAAAACTGTTTCATTGAATATACTGATAGCTATGAAACATTTTATTTAATTGACCTGGGGCCCTATTATGCATATAGCACACTTTCCCTGTTTGTTAGCGCACCCTCCTGCAGGAGGATGTTTGGTTGGGTCAACGGGACACCCTTTCTTCCCTCCACAGGGCTGCCTTTACGAGGCACACTCATAGTGCGCTAGCTTTTAGTGGCATGTTTGCCTCTGCATATTTGCCTTTATGCCTGCTTCCCTAATACGGCACAGCAATTCCTTCATTTGTTTGGGGCACCCACCCCATGCAAATGAGGGAATGCCCTCTCATGATAGCGCTATCGGTATTACAGAAGGGGCAGCACAGGTTCTGAGGTGCCTTCTTTAACACTGTTAGGCCCCAGGGCTCACAAACCGGGCACACCTACACATTGCGTCCCTGGGGCACAATTTATTAAATGGTCCCATGTGTGCAGCTGGCTAGTTTGAGCAGTATATGTGCAGCAGAGAACATTTTGAACCCATAATGTGCAGCTATGTAAGTATAGTACACAAACGTACACACCCGCACACACCAGTTATGATTGCTGATTCATAATACGTTTCAATATGTTAAAATTATGAATTAAGAACACCTAAGTACATAGAGGCCTACAGATAAAGACACAAATTCCAAGTTGGTGCAAGCAAGTGTCAGAATTCAGCGTTGCAGGGTATTTATCACACACAGTATGCTGTATGCAGTTACCCCAAAACTCACACTAGGTGCTATTTATGTCACCTGATAAATTATGATCCCACGGCGAGTCTGACTTTATCCGACAAATTCAACTTACTCTTCCAGCCTACTCAGAATAAGAGCCTTTCATGTGAACAGCAGAAGAGGAAACCACTTGTAAGCACTGATATGTAGGCAAATGTGTTCATTACCATGAAGTTACTTAGGTGGATGAAGAAGGGGTGGGAATAGAACTGAACAGTATGGGTGATGTGGGATAAAAAATGGCGCAAGAGGGGACTTGCTCTATTGTACAGTGTGACTGACCCAGTTTCCTCTTATTTTTCAGACTTCCCCCAAAATCTCATGGATCTACTACAGGCGAGGAAGACAACAGTGGCACAGCTCCAGTGTGAGTGGACAGAAGTTCTGACATGTCTCAGTGTTGTTCCACGTAGTCAGGAGGACTTCTCCATTATGAAAAGCACCATCTTTCAATGCCCTCCTTATGAGGGAGCTACCTGTCCACTATCAAATGTCTATGCATATGCACATGTTCCATAGGTTAAAAAAAATAATGATTTATTTGGTTATTTGTTTTGCTGGGAGCTGAGGAACCACTCACATATTCAAATATTGTCCAGCTAAGCCACCACTGCAACCACTTAAACCATTCTTTAATTTAGAGCTTTCTTATTGATTTACAAGAATTACTAAACAGTAGAGTTCAGATAATGACAGTAAAGGCAGATGCAGCCCCGGACAGCGCAGGTAAGAGCGGTAAGGCCCGGCCGGGTGGGGACGATAAATATGGAAAATTAATCATTTATTTAATTATCTCGCTCGATTGGCTATCCAAATTACCCCCACCAACCCCATGTCGAGCTCACCGCTCTTACCTGCACCGGCCACGGCTTGGCAGATGACATCTAACTTTCATCCTACAACATGAACCTTACAGCTAATCCATGATCTTTGTTGTGGTCTTCCAATCTACAGAAGTAAAAAGTCACATGTATGCTGGCTCCCTCACCCCTCATTTCACTAGCACAGCTTTGCCAGTGCATGAACCCACTCTTATGACAGAGCTGAGACTCAAGCTGACCTCTTCTAGTGACCCTACTTGCAGATCAACATGCAGTGCTGGGATCCACTGAAAATCTGCTACTGTTTCTCAATCATAGCCTAATGCAAACCTTCAGTGTTTGAACACAACAAAGTCGATGATAACAAACCTAATGTGTGTACTTTGCCCCCTGATGTAACAGTGGGGTCCTCAAACATACAGTGGCCGATACGAAGCATCCACAAAATCAATGTATGCACAACAACCAGTGCCACTTCACCTCAGTCTTAACCTGCAGCCTGGCTGCTATCCTGGAACTGACACTAGCTCATCCAGGGCACCTCACTTCGACCCTTAAACAGTTCTATTTTTCAAATGCACCAAGTGGTTTTCCATGCATAAAGAGAGACTCCACTGGCGAGTTCGATACAGACACATAAGGAGGGGAGCAGTGAATGACTGAGTCTCAACTCTTGCAATAATGGGATCAAAAAAGAGAGATAAATGAAAAGAATAGACAACGAATCTAAGAACACAGGAGGTGACTTTAATGGGAATATGTAAAGCGGACATGTACAAAGATGATGAAGGAATAGAAAGGATGTGATATTCAAACTCATCAAATCCGCTTCCTAATTTCTATGATGACAGTTCTTTCAACCCTTCATCAGATTCCACAGCTTGAAACTCTGACACACTTCTTGGATATTATGAACTACTCACTCCGCAACAGATCACCTTCCCCGTATCTCTGAGAACTGGTCAAGTTCACCCGCTACTCGAAAACCAAATCTACACCCTATGAAATACCAAGAAAAGTAACACCCTATCATTCACCTCCCATTCTTCTGGAAAAGCCATGATCAAGCTATAGCTTTGGAAGTCTCTGGCCAAATTGACTGTCACATCCTTTAACAGATGTAAAAGTAATGCTTCCATTTTTGCTGGAGCACTGAACTAGCAAAACAACTGGCTGTTAGGAATCCCCTGAAACTCGCAGACAAAGGTGATGGTGCATCTGTGCCTTCTTTTACCTTTCAGAGGCCTTCAACATTGTTTAGTATCAAACCCTTCTCCACACCCTTTGTGAGCTTCAAAGGAAATCTTCAAATTTTCTTCATCTGGGTCTCCTTTTCACAGGACAAAGGCAATACATAATAAGTTCAGATGGTTGCTCCTAAATTCCTTCATTCTCTGTCAAGCACAGAGTATTCACAGGCTCCATTCTTGCTTCCATGATATTCAACAAATACGGATCCCCTAAGCACCCAACTGGCCCCCCAAAGCCTATTTCTTCATCGGTATGCAGTGATACCGAACTATGACTCAAAGTGAAACAAATATCCTTGCCCTAAATCATTACCAAGAGAGTGGATACCAAGACATCACCTGGTCATGGATTTTAGGAGTTGACCTTACACTCAAACTGGGTACTTGCTCATTATCTCAACAAAAGCAACAGGAAAGTGCAAATTGACCAATGCATCAACTCTATGCAGCTTGCATTCTTACCCCCCAACTGCACTTCCATCATCAGATCCTTGCAATTTAACACCAACCCCTGAAAGGCTTTCAGAAAATGTGAAAAACAAATCCAGATTGCATGATAAATCAGATCAGCCTTATTCACAGGTTCATGAAATACCTATTGCTTCTGGTATTCAGATCTTCCATACAAGGCTTATTCCTCTCCCATATTGATTGGATTAATAGTCTGCTGAGTGGCCTCCTATACTCCTCTTTCATAAATTCAAGGCTTTCTTCTACTTGGCTACTCGTTGTTCAACTTTTGGTAATCTCTCCCCTGTCTGGTTCTTCATTTAGTGGCCAGCAATGCTGGGTTCACCTCGTCCTCCATCACAAAGCTCAGAAACCTGGGTGTTATATGACGACAAGCTGTCTTTCATACACCACGTCAATGCAGTTGTCTCCTCATCCTTCTACATCCTCAGGATGATAAAAAACTCCTACAGTTTCTCCCCACTAGTGCTTGTAGAACTTGCATCAGCACACTGGTAATGTCTAAAGTTGACTACTGCAACGGTCTCTTAGTCAATGCCCAGGAAAAAGTCCTTAGTAAGCTACAACTGGTCAGAATGCAGCCGCCAGGATTCTGTCAGTTGCCCCCAAGTTTAAGCCGATATCCAAGGTGATGCGACAGCTCCACTGGCTGCCCATGCGAAGCAGGACCAAATTTAAGGCAATGTACATCGCCTACAAGGCAATCCACAACACAGGACCTGAGTTTATGAAGAAAGCTCTCAGCTCATACAGGCACAGCAGACCCTTGCGCTCCTAAACAGCCGACCTGCTGACTGTCCCTCGTACTAAGAAAGCTTCATGGGGCGATAGAAGATTCACAGTCTCTACTGCCAGATTATGGAACACGCTCCACCTTCACATTAAGACTAGTCCTACCCTGCAAACCTTCAGGAATCATGTGAAAACCTGGCTCTTCAAACAATAAGTCACCCGCTCCATGGCCTTTCCTTTCCTTCTAATCCGTATTACCGAGACACCCAAGGGTATTTACGCGCTTTACAAGTTGCTTTAATAAAATAAACCATATAACTCCTACTCTCATGGAGCTTCATTGGCTTTAACTAAAGGCAACAATAACATTTTAGAGACTTTGGGCTTTGTTTGGAGTTTGTCGGATGGGTTACTCCATTACAAATGTGCCTGACGTATTACAAGTGCATTGTATATAATGCACTTGTAATAAGGTGGACAGGATAGCCATCACATTTGTGAAGGAGCAGCACTGCCTTAAGTTTTGCCACATCCTTCCCTTTGTACACTTTGGCCACAATGACAGGTTTGACTATCTGCCCAAACACTGTACCTTTTCAGAACCCACCTAGAACCCAAACAGCACACACATTGTGCTTATGCAGACACCTAGAGCAAGTAATTACAAAACTAGAATGCAGTCCTTCTTCCATCTTTTATCCTCACCCCCTGGCTTGTTCCCCCTTTTCGGTCAGATATCGCCCCTCTATAATGACATTCAGGAAGGAAGAAGGAATTGAAGACCTTCTACTTCTTTATCCACCCCCCAGGCCATATAACATTATCTTGCCACAAAAGAAACCTTTTTGCCCTGGGCTATCGCCTCCTCCACCCACAGACGTCAGCTGTGGTTGTTTACCTACTTTGCTTCTGGAATGCCTATTGAGTAGCCTTTCTGAACTTCCATGTATGTTACTGTAATTCACAGTTTTCTGCACATTTATATATCCCTGTCCCTTATCTCCAGGTCTATCGTCTTTCTGTTTAAATACTCCCAAAATAATTAAATAACAAATATTTCCCTAGCACTTTGATGCTCAATGATGAACAACGAAAGAAGCATGCATCCTATATAGGACTTAAGCCTACGACGTTCTCTATCTGGATATATTAAAATGAGAATGAACCCGTGATCAATACAGTTGATATATGCACCAGAAGAGACTGTCTTTCAGACACATGACTCTAAGGTGTTTCTCAAGCTTGCAATAGACAACCTCTCTGTGTGAAGGACTAGACATGTCTTAAGCACTGGGAAATCAGCGCAAGCAAAATAGTGAAATCCATGTGGCTAAAACTTGTTGGCCTGTTGTAAAAGTAAAAGCACACACACACACACGCACAAACGCACACAAGCACACACCCACGCGCGCACACACACACACACACACACACACACACACACACACACACACTCTCTCTAAAAATAACAGATTGAAAACCTTTTAGGCCATTTCCTGGTCTGGGGGCTTAGTGGACTGATGTGTCCGCTGTAGGGGCCTGTGTTTGACCTCATGGTCGCAAGTTCAAATCCCAGGAGGTGTACTCAGCAATACACCCTTCTGAGGTCGATAAAACAAATACTATTGAGCTGGGTAACAATAAACATCTGTTATTCACCACTGAGATATCCACGGGTGGATGTGTGCTTTTTATATACACATGTAATGTGCTGCTCTGCTACTGCACCTCATGCCTATCATCTTCCCATACTGGACCTTAGATATTCCCAAGGCTGATGCTGTAAAGAGTTTTTGTGAACTGACCCCATTGTGATAGTCCATGCATATGTAGTCGTGTTACCCACATTTTCTCTTGCTTTGCTCAACAGTGGCAACGGGTCAAAACTATTCGCAGAAAATGATGTGGAACAGTGACGGCATCCTCGAGAATATTGATTACCAAGAAGGAGACCTAGTGATAAAGACACCAGGCTTCTACTTCGTGTACTGTCATCTGCACTTCAAGAGGACCTGTGAGGGTGACTCTATAGACTTGAGAATAGAACTCCGCGTGAATGGCAATCCGGGGCATCAGACGATACACACCTGCAAACCAGAGGCTTCTTCCGAGAAGGTCTACATAAGTAAGTTCTTCGGTGCTGTGTTCAGTCTAAGAACTAACGATAGTGTGTCCGTGACCACCGACTGGGCAGACTTTGTTGATACGAAGATAATGACCAGGAACAATGTGTTTGGAACATTTACTCTGCATTAAAATTCACCAAAACAAGGCTATGATGCCTTCATTATTTCCGCTAGTTGTACGCTTACCATATCATGCACCTGAGAAGACGTGATCTCAAAAGCTGTCTTTCCACAACGTATGGCTCTTGGACATCTGCAACTTTGAAATTGGAGCTAATGGTGAGCCAACTCATCACTTCCATCCATCACCATCCTGAGAATGACCCTGGTCCAGCATGCCACCCCTTTTATGGCATTATCAAGGTGCACCATGCCCACCAGTAACTGAATGGACGGATGTAGCTGGCAGGACCAGGATAAAAACTCAAACTTCTGCAATGCACAGAGCCTACCAAGGGGCACTGGACTTTAACTGGAATCCATTCTCTGACATGATGGAAAGTCAAGGCATGAACGTCTTCTTAAGAATAGCTGATGACCTGACCTGCAAGACTATGATGGAGCAGAAATGTCTTCGACGGAGCAATGAAACGAGATTCAGATCCCGTGAGCTACATTGAACTAGTAATGATTTGAATTTGTCTTACAGAAAATGGAAGGATGGAAGTGTTATTTTTCATTTGTTCTCAATTCAAGGACTTATTTATCAAACTTTATTATTAAGTGTAATTAACATGCAGAAGGAGTGCAAAAATGAAAAGCTTTGTTTTGTGTAGTACGCATAATACCTGTAGTTCTTACGAGGATTACACATACCTCACTAAACAAAAACGACACAACTTTGCACATTCCTACTGCAAAACTTGGTACCCCATCCCAGTATTCTGACTTGTACAATATTAAAGCACTGCCTTATATTTTGTCCACATCCTTTCCTCCAGCTATTAACTGGAGGAACCAGTGCAGAGAAAAAAGGGTTGTAATTGGGAAATGAGTGGATTTAGGGTGTGGTAAAATGCCTGTGCATGATATTTATTATTGCAACTTCATTATCTTGGAATAGGACTGTTTAAATCACCTTGGGATAAAAGTGCATGGTGTAGTTACAGATCAACCCTGGTTTAATTTTGCTGAATGGTAATTCCATGTTAGTAATATGGGCACCAGAGGGCCTACTGCCCTCTGAATCACAAATGTAAAACAAAGACTAATATTACCTACTATATTTTGAGGCACATTTTTTAGACCAGTGATTCCCAAACTATGGGCTGCAGCCAACAGGTGGGCCGCACAAGTCCAAGAAATAAATAAATAAGGATGCTATTAAATTGTCACATTTGCAGAGCTTCAAAGACAGAGGTCAAATGTCAAGCTATGTCTTCTGACAAATTGCTGCTTATGTTTATTATCATGGGTATTGGTGTTTACAAACTCCTTGGACTTTGCAGCTGGAAAAAGAAAAGTAGAGCTAAATGTGTGATGATCTTGCTGGGGTAAAGAGAGTATGAAAGAAAATGTTGAAGGATATCATTTTTTTAACACACACCAAAATGCAAATACCTGTACATGAGTTATACACAATCAGCAATTAGGAAAACTAATAATGAAACACTTTTTTTGTATCCTGAAGTTTGAGGCAAATGAAGTTTTTAATAGGATCAAAACAAATCAAGACACTTCTTGGTGATGCACAAATGATACATATTCACTGAAACCTAATTTCCATCCATTATCATTTGTGTGCTACATAGTTGTGTCAGTAAAACTGGATGTATCTTCAAATTTAGTGGAAAATGTGTTGTCTGTATATGACAGTGTGCTACCTACCACATTAAAAAAAATATCACCTGACTCATGTCTATTGAAGCTAGGTGGGTCACAAACGTTTGTTGTTCTAAAAATTGGGGAATGGTTCTAAAGTGTTTGGGAAGCACTGTTGTAGACTGAATGTGGGTCAACTTTAAAATGACAGGAAATATATCAAAATCTGTAACAGTATTAATGAATCTGCATAATGCAAATCACAGTGAGTGCAAAACTAAATAAAGATCAGAAATTAAAATCAAACTTTAAAATACAAAGAAACAGTTGCAGGAATGAAAAAAAAGTGGAAAGGATCCCTGTTTGAAAGAAGGTCATGTATTTATTTATTTTTGTATTTCTTAGTCTTGTAAAGCACACAGCTACCACAAAGCGTTTCCCGGCGCTTAGCTTGGTGAAACAAATAAAATATCCACGTAGAATAACCATGTTTTCAAACCTTTGTGGAACGCAAGAAGGGAGGTACTGTCCATAAGGGATTTGGGAAGGGAGTTCGACAATTTAGGACCTAGCACTGCACAAGAACGTCCTCCCATTTGGGCCTAATGGAACCTTGGTATAGTGCAAAGTCTAGGTTGGAGGGTCTTAGGGGAAGAGAAGGGATGTAAAATGTCCCTAGGTCCTGGATGTATTGTAGCCCTTTTCTAGCTTTGGCCTTAAACAGATAGCAAAGAGACTTAAATTGGACCCCTTCATGAACTATCAGCCAATAAAGTTGAAGAAAGTGATGTGAGACTGTGGTGTATTTGGGAAGCCGGTACAGCAGCAAGGCAGACAAATTCTAAACCATCTGCAGGTGCCTCATAGATGCCTGGTTTATTCCCAAGTGAAAGACATTACCATAAACCAGTCTAGATTGAACTAAGGCCTGAATCACCATCCTCTGGGCAGATTGAGGGGTCATCCAAATGATCTTCCTCTCCCATTTCAGTACACTGAAACAGGTAGAGGCAACTTTAGTCAACTGAGGTTTCATTCATAGTTTGTCATCAAGAACAGAGATGGCCTAGGTAGTGGGTCCAATGTTGTGGGCCCCAAAGCTGGACATGTTTACCCAGAATCCTAACCTCTGTTTTATCACCTCCACTATGGCTTCCACATTGGGACACAGCTATCAAATACTGAAGGCTTAGCAGAGAGCCTTGGGGGGCACCAGAAGGTAAGGTTTGGATTTCAGATCTAGCATTGGCTGAACAGACTTGAAATGTGCAGTCCTAAAGAAATTAAGTTAACCAGGCAACAGCCTTTTTTTTACAAACCCAAGGAAGATAGGCATTCAAGCAAGATGGAGTGAGGCACAGTATCAAACGCTGCACTAAGGTCTAATAAAATAACCACAGCTGTACTGCCCTCATCCAGGAGTTGTCTAAGGTGTTCAGTGACTCCAAGGAAGACAGGTTCAGTACTGTGTCTTGCCTTGAAATCCTGACTGAGGATGAAAAAGCTCTTGTGCCTCTACATAGGATGGGAGAAGAGCAATTATATGTGCCTCCAGAAGGTTGGAGAGTTTTGTTAGGGGTAGAATAGTGTTTTTCCAACTCTAAGGGATGAGGCCCTCACGTAAGAAAGTGTTCAGGAGATTCACCATCATATGTAATAGTATCGGATCCAGTAGGCAGAGTTTGGATGGTGTTAAAGGATCCAATAGAGAGCCTGACTTGATGGATTGCAGGATAGGAGAAAAGGTGGAGAGGTCGAAGGTGGCCAGGATGACATGGTGGGCAGATCTGCTCACCCTGTCACTAAGGAGCTGATTAGGATGGCGGGTGGACTTATGTCTTCCGGCCATCCCTACTGAGAATCAGGACCACCCGACAGGCTGTTGGTGGTCCCAACATAGGCATTATGAAGCGACCACCACCACAGAAATTGCAATGCCAATAATTTCCATTGCAGCGGGTGCCTCTGGCTGCAGCACCCACCGCAATGCAAAATAGGGACACCTGACATATCCATGCACTACATGGTAGGCACCATGTGGTGCCTGCCACTTGGTGCAGGGATATGTAGGGCGGTACCATAGGTGCCCCCCAGAGCTCATATTGGAGGGCCAGAGGGGAAGGGGGGCCTGCTGAGGGCCCACAAAGTCCCTTTCCGCCTGCCTTTTCATGGCGGGTTAGGCGAGTTGAAAGGGACAGTGTAATCCCTATGGCGGTGCCTGGCAGGCATGCCACCATGGTAGGGAATACCACCCCCTCCACCGCACCCTCGTGCTCTGGGAGCCCATCGGATGAATGGCAGTTGGTCTTGCCGACCACCAACCATCTGCCCGCCATTGCAATATGGTGGCCGGATATGATGGTTCTGATGGCGTGGGACCGCCACTGACGGACTGTCGGTGGCGGTTTTACTATCATCATAATCGGCCCCTGGATTCTTGTTGAGGCTGGTTCAATGGATGGTTAGAAATATCGGAGACCCTAAGTTAGTCTTAACATGGTTGGACAGTTGAAGATGGATGTCTGCCAATTTTTTAACAAAGAACTGGGCAAGCTCCTCGCATTGACTCTTGGAGAGCAAAGGGGCAGGAGACACATTATAAGGATCAGTGAGTTCCCTAGCCATCTTAAAAAGAGTCTTTAGGCAGTTGTGTTCCAATGTAATTTTATCAGAATAGAAGGAAACACGATTTGTTCCGCATAGTTTGTGATTGTTTTTAATTGCTAATTTATACTTCTTTTTTGGCATCTTTTCGCATAGGAGTTTCTCCAAAGTCGCTCAAGTCTCTCGCAGTGCTTTTTTTCTGCTCGAATGAGCTTATTCAACAGGTGTTGCTGGTGTTTGGAAAATGAGCAACAGTTTATACTATAAAGGCGGAATTCGTTACTACAGCTGGCATGAGGATGTACAGCAGCAACACTATAATTCTCAGTGCCATTTGTTAGTCTGGTGTTCCTCTCCTTTGTTATGAAAGAGAAATTATAACCATTACAAATGGAGAAAGTCACTGTATTGTCAGGCGGTAAACATCTAGCAGAGGAATGCGGTCTTAGGGGCATATTAGCAAGGGCAATCTCGCCTCTTTAGTGGGACTTTTTCCCGCTAAAGCAGCGATATTTTTATTGCCCTATCAGCAAGCTGTTGCTAACAACAGTTAGCGACAGCTTTTCGGCGATAGCGACGGGTTTGGGGCCCGCTTTGCATGTCAGCGATATTTATCGCTAATGACATGCAAAGTGGACGTACCCAAACTGTTAGCGACTGAAAGCAGTCACTAACACAGCTATCGCCTAATAGCAACGCAGGCTTAGCGATAATAAAAGTCACGCTAAGCGTGATTATCGCTAGAATCTAACGCCTGCTAATAGGATGACTTACCTGTGTATTCAATGGGAGGTGGATTGTCAGGTTAAGCCCCCATTGGCGTTAATGCGTGAATATTGCTGGATTTCCAGCGATATTCATGCATTTCGCTGCTATCGCTGGATATTTTAGCACAATGGAGAAAAACATTGCTAATAGCATGTTTTCTCCGCTAACATATCCAGTGATAGGCTGCGATAAAATAAAACTCGCTAAGCGAGTTTTGCAATAAATATTGCAATTCCTTGCTAATATGCCCCTTAGTGTTTTTAGTTGGTCTGATGTATATCGAATTACACTGCAAGGAGAAGCATTTCTGGTTCCTGTCGCCGGCCAGCCGCGGATGGGCGCAGACGGGCGCAAAAGGGCTTGCTTTTGGTTCTTCTCCGGTGTGGCAGCGCTGCAGTCCACATTTACGGGGTCGGAGTTCTAACTGACTCCGCCTCCTAAGCATGCGATTGGTTTCCGTTTGACAAATAGGAAGGTCATTCACAGGATCCTACAAAAGTTTATCGAAGAAAAAGCAGAGAGATAACAAGAAAGCAGTTAGTAGTATACAGAGACATAGGGGAGTAAATCTCTGAAAGTTATAAAAAAAACCTTTGGCCGTATTAGTGAAAGAGGGTTGGAGCCGACTGTATAGGAAATGTATGGAAAAATACAGGAGGAGAATCACGAAGACGCACAGCACCATTCTCAATAAAACCTTACTTGCAGAAAGGAACTATGTAGAGACTAATGCACAAACGACTGCATAGTTTGAACGTCTGTGATAAAAATTTTGCAAATACAAAATCAGAAATCACAATGCACAAAGGATGGCAAATTCAGAAAGAGAGCTGCAGTTCAAAATTATCAACTTTTGCAAGAGAATAGTAAATAGTGAAAGCACTTTGCAATTCACTATTGCTGCACAAAAAAATGCAATTTAACAAAAAAAAATAGCTGCGAATAAAGCTGCAAACATTGCACTAGGCTAAAGCTGGGTGCGAAAAGAGAGGTCATTTTATAGTTTATTGTACATGCAGAAAGAGGTAGATCACAGGGCAACATTTTGCACTGCATGATGACACCTTATTTAATATATCTTGTGAGGGATGTTCAGAGCCCTGGGAAGGCTATGGGAATGGTTTCAAAATGTCCCGAAACACCCACGTCTTTAATGTTAATGAGGCAGGAAACTGACAGCAATTAGTACATTCTGGGAACAGGGGCATGCATTCGTCATGTTCCAGTATTGTGACTGCTGTGCTTTAAAGGGGTCCCTTTGCCATACAAAGTAGAGAGAGAGGTTGCAAGTGGGCTGCTTTCTGCCGCGTGCCCACCTCTGTTGCGCTATGTGTATTTGAGAAAGATAGACAAATGGCAGATTCATTACAGCCTCTTGTAGGACTGCCGTCATTCTGCGAAATGTTCACCGAAATCCACCAGTTATGGTTCGATAATCTAGCCATACCCTGCGACCCTGTCATGCACGGCTTATGACCTCATTTATTACAACCCTCATTACATCATTAATCACATCACTGATGGCATATCAATAGACTTCTTTGATGGCATTACAAATTCCGACTGGCATCACTGCATTCATTTCCGCAATTACTAAATTTGGCCCCAGCATGGTGAAATAGTACATGCAACCACAAGAGTGGGCCCTTTTCTTGTGCTTTTTATTGATTCCGGGGACAAACCCACTGATATTTTCAACTGCTTTAGTTGAAATTAGGGTAATCTGAAAGATATGACTGGGTGTATGAGAATACTTACAGACTGGCGAGAAGTCCTTCTAGTACCAATTGTATTCTGTATCACATGGGCATTATTTCTTGATTGCCAGTACGAGGTGAAAAAGTATTGTTTGCCATTTAAGGAACCATTAATTTGCAACTATGTTTTTACAGCAATGTATTGTTTGAATTAGAGGGACGGTGTTTACGCCGGTCGCATGTTTTCTCAAGCTATTCCACTAAGTGGCGCTAACACGCTTTAAATGATATCTATTTTTCACAAATGCGCTCGCTTCAATTAATGCCAGAGTCTCTTTCTTACCAATATGTATGTACACTTCACGGCCATATTTCTGAAATCAGTGGCGCAGGGCAATGCAGTAAGGGCAGCAAATCACCGTGCTGCATTGTCAGTGGCGTAACGAAACTTAAGGGGGCCCCCCTGCAAAGTTCCTGGTGGGGGGCCCCATGCTCCAGATCCAGTCAGGAGCTCTCAGTGTCACACAGGAGGGGCCTCCCGCACGTTGGGGTCTGTAGGGGCTTTTGAAACGCACCTCGTTTCAACCTTCACGTGTTGTGGGCAGGGATCCCAGCCCACTTCCTCTATAAGGAGCCCATTCATTTCAGATTTTGGTGTCACTCCATGGCCAGATAGACTTGCCTTTCCAGATTTATTGAATAATTAATACCCCTCTCTTCCTGTGCTCCAATGAAGGAAAGCAACATCTGTCCATTTTCGAGCAAGGTTCTTCATTTGCAACCAAGAGACCAATCAGTAACAGTCTGAGTTTGTAACGGTTTCTATCTCGATCAACAGAAATTAGGGTGCTTGGGATGCGACCAGCACAACACCTCCTCAAGCATTAGCAGGAGCCCTTTCCAAAAAGCACCAACCACCCCACAACCCCAGACCCGGGGCCTCATTTATGAGCTGTGCGTCACTTTTACGCCGCTGGTGCATCCCTTTTTGTGACGCACCAGTGGTGTAAAAAATGTGCCTTGTTGCGCCATATTTAGAAAGTGACGCATCTAGGTAGATGCATAACTTTGTAAACCCCTGCGCCACATTATACCTGCGCCAGGTATAATGTTTACAAGGGGGGGCGTATTGACGCAAGGAAGGGTCGTAGAAGTGACGCAGTGAAATCCATGAGATTTCACTGCGTTACTTTTAGGGCGCCGTTGCGTCAAAATCTTGCGCCTGCCTCACAGCAGGTGTAAGACTGACGCAGGCCATTTCACATGGGGCTTGCCCCATGTGAAAGGACGCATTGCTGGAGTTGCGTCACTTTTGTGACACACTCCAGCAATGCGTCACTTTTGCGCTTACAGATGCGTCTGAAATACGGACGTATCTGTAATTCCTTGCGACATGATGCGTCATACATTAAATATGACGCATCAGGAATGTCGCAAGGAGTGCACACTGAGAAGTGATGCATCGCTGCTTTCACGCCCCCTATGTTTAAAATCCCCATGTGTGGCTATGCAGGGAACTCATCAGACCAATTTCCCACAATTTCTGTTGGGTAAGGTATGTACAAAGAAAGTCATTTAGTTGGATGATCCTAAAATGTGATGTGAAGACAAGTTCCCAGGGAAGCACATGCCTCCCTCCAATTGCCTTCGAAGAGCGAACCTAGATCTCTCTCCCTCCCCTCAGGGAGGTGGGGAAAAACGTAAAGAAAGTAATTCACTAATGTTCTATAGATTTTCAAGAATGTATGCATCTGGAACTCTTCTTTCCGGAGTTTATCTTCTTAAGAGTCAGAGTTATGGAGGTCCTCATGTCGCCTCTGATCATGGACGCCAATTCACCAACTTGCTAGGGGTAGCAGAAGTGACATCACATGCCATTTTACCTTCACTTTCACTCATACACATGCTTACACATACACACACATTTATAAATAAACACACTGCTTACACATACATATTTAATAATACACACTCTCTCATTAAAACACACACTCACCCGTAGGCACGCACACAGCATACATTTAAAATAATACTTTTTTTACTTATCTCAGCTGTCATATAACTGCTATTTGTACTCCATTTTCTATAGTTAGAAAACAAGGAGAGTGGAGACACAACCGACATCCGTAAAGGCGAGCTGCTCCCAGTGTTCTTGGCAATGATTTTTGCAACCTGTGCGGTCTGGGGTGCACAAAGGCAGGGACAGTGGTCGCAAGGGCGAAGCCAGTGGTTGGAGCAACAACACCTGGTGATCCCTAAATCACGTCCATGCTCCTGATCTAGAGCCACAGGGCATGTTACAAATGTAAATATTTGTCAAATTGGGAGAAATGTACTTCAAATTCTTACTGTAGCATTGCAAAGGACTTTATTACTGCCCCGGCCATGGCAACGCCAGTTTGGAGATCCCTGTGGTGTCCCATTATCAAAACACCCAAAGTTCTGCCACTTATCGGAGCCAATCTCCGGCCCATTGAGGTGCTTCTTTGGTAAGTTTATGTTTACACCCCATGACTTTGGTTGTACTGTACCATGTCTGAAGACCACTCTAGTAGCTGTTGGGGGAGAAGGAGAAGAAATCCCTCCATGAAGGAGATGCTGCAGCGGTTTTCCCTGCCTAGCCCATTTTCTGATGCATAAGTTGGGTTCTCGGTATCATACCATCACTTATTTATTATCATGAATTGTGCCACTGTGTAGTATGAGGTGATATCAGGGACTGCAATGCCTCGAGGCAGCACTATTTTAAAAGCACTATTCTAAAAGAATCCATCTGCATAGCACAATAAACCCTCCGAAGAGCATCACTCAATGTGTCGGTGGAAGGGGAAGGGTTTGTAGGGTTTTGTAGCATTATTCTATCAGCATCAGTTGGTTATGATGAAAAAAAACCATATTTTGCATTGTTTTCAAATCTGATGGGTATTGGAGCTCAAGTCCAGTAATGCCAAGCTGAGAAAAAGCAGGCTTCTGAAAAGACAATGGATTAACATTTTTGAATGTGTAATTCAGGTTTTTAAAGAGGGGTAAGACTGAGTTATAAAGATAGCAACCTTTAAGGTCACACAGCGACCCGGAAAAAGGACATAAACTGGCAGTGCCTAACACCAGTCGTTACAGGTGATTCAGCCAGGAGGTGTGAAGTGGGGATAAGAGAGTGTCTGAGAAGTTAGAGAGGAGTGTCACTAACTGAACACCTAGCTGCCATTTTCCTTTTTGTTCACCCACAAGTTACCATCATCCTGATGCCAGTGTAATGTACTAGAAAGCTTTACCCCTACAGTTGGGTCTTTCGTTCATTGGGAAAATATTCATAATGAGTCTGATGGCTATTTGTCTGGTTTTCTGGCCAAGATTTAGGTTCTACATCTCATGGCAGGAAAAGGACAGACCAGGGACTTCAGTTGTCTCCTTCCATGCCAACATAAATCACAGGCCCAATGTCTACACTGATTGGAAAAGCCTCATGTAGCAAAAGTGCTACTAAGATTAGACATATTTTTATTCCAAAATACCTAGTTGCACTGTACTCGCTGATATCAACTGCACTGAAATAACAAAAATATCTACAGGCTTATTTTAAATCACTAATTTTGACTCACAAGTGGGTTGAAGAGCACCTAAACGGATTAGGAAGAGGAAGGGTTTATTTAAAGGGTATAAATATTTATCTATTTACTGGTAAACCAACTACACTGTACTTCTAGACCTGTGATATCAGGGGAATGCTGGATTTTGTTATCCACACTGAAATTACACTGTTACATAGCACTTCTTACACAATCTTAATAATTATGTAAAACACAACTAGCAATTGAAAAGATGTATATCTGAACCTGTCTGAGTTTCTTCGTGTGACCGGCGGACCTGGGCAATCCGAGTGGGGGCAGGACTACACAGCCAGGAAATCCCTCCACAGACCGGCAGCAGCAGCCCCTTCCCCTGACACCGGGGGTTATTTCTACGCCTCGCGTCTCCCGCTTTGCGGGAGACGCTTCCTGTGACCGGCAGACCTGGGCAATCCGAGTGGGGGCAGGACTACACAGCTCAGAAATCCCTCCAGAGACCGGCAGCAGCAGCCCCTTCCCCTGACACCGGGGGTTACTTCTACGCCTCGCGTCTCCCGCTTCGCGGGAGACGCTTCCTGTGACCGGCGGACCTGGGCAATCCGAGTGGGGGCAGGACTACACAGCCCAGAAATCCCTCCACAGACCGGCAGCAGCAGCCCCTTCCCCTGACACCGGGGGTTACTTCTACGCCTCGCGTCTCCCGCTTCGCGGGAGACGCTTCCTGTGACCGGCAGACCTGGGCAATCCGAGTGGGGGCAGGACTACACAGCCCAGAAATCCCTCCACAGACCGGCAGCAGCAGCAGCCCCTTCGCCTTGACACCGGGGGTTACTTCTACGCCTCGCGTCTCCCGCTTTGCGGGAGACGCTTCGTGTGACCGGCGGACCTGGGCAATCCGAGTGGGGGCAGGACTACACAGCCCAGAAATCCCTTCAGAGACCGGCAGCAGCAGCAGTCCCTCCCCCTTGACACCGGGGTGGATAAAACCAGCTGACGCAACGCGCCTCGCAGGACGCGCGCGGGTGAGCGCCGGGCTAAGCCCGGGCAAAGGGCGGGCCCTCTACGGCCCTCAGAGGCCGGAGGAGGACCGGACGGGCCACCCCCCTTGACCTTTTTTTACATCACTGAGGTAATGAGTGTTTGAACCCTTCCTACACACTTGTTAAGGGATATCCCCACTGGACACTAGCCGAAAATTTCCAAATACCCCCTGATTGTTTTGTTGTCTTGCAATATTCTAACACAAGCAAACTCCATCATGACTCGCAAGGGGGCTACCAAGAAACCTATCAGCCAGAGAGGCTCACGCCCTGGGTCATGTCCGTCCACCGCTAACACAAATGAATCTTGCCAGTTTACAGATAGCACACCGACCATGCATTCTCCCGAACAATCGAATAGTACAGCGCAAAACCTCTTGCTACTGGACGAGTTAAATTCTCTTTGCAAAACTAGGTATGTGATTGTAGAAGATAGAAATGAAACCAAAAGTACCCCACCTTGCCCCGCTAAAAGATCTAGTATATCAACTCCAATCGTCAGCCCACTGGTACACCCTTCATTACCCAAAAATGCAATTACGCAAGATACAGTACTTCCCCAGTTCTCATCCAGTAAAACGAAGTGGGATGGGGTTAATCCCATAGGGAACGAACCCAAACTACAAAAACTATGCTCTAGTCCTCCATCGACCATAGCTAATCCCTCCTAAACTTGGAGGAAAAATTAGACCAACCAGCACCTCTTTTCAACTTGATTTTTCTGTCTCAGATCGAACAACTGGTTAGATCAATCATTTCTCCGCTGATTGAAAAAAATACCACTCTAGAGGATAGGCTGCTGGGAATAGAGAAAAGTATTAAGGCTAACTTACCTCCCACTGAAAAAATTGTAACACCTAATTGTTCCCACCCACTTGGTACAACGGAAGTGCCAATGCCACCTGCAAAAAACAGTAATGACCAAACTCACTCTCTAGTCTCTAACTCACCCCCCCCCCCCAATTGCCCCTAAAGTCTACTCCAAACCTGGTCTACCACAATACAATGCTACTAGAGTAAAGCCTTATAAAACAACTCATATACAACTACCTCCGGAGGCTGCACCTTTTGTGTGTGTCCTTGCGGGAGTCCCAGTACTCAAACACAGAAAAACTAATGGGAACAAGACCTACTAAATAAAGTCACGTACTGGTAAATATAGGTATAATGTAAAATATAATAGAGAGAGACCCCCTGCACCAGGGGAATAGGGTACTTTTCATCAGTAAAATCAAAAATTTCCTTGGCAAGATTACTAAGAAATCGAGCCCAAATGTTAATATTGGACACTATTATTAAACAATTATGACAGAACATATATGTATATATAAAAATTATACCAAATGTATTTGTATATTAAAAACATAAACAATGCACAGTAAAAACAAATTAACATTCCATTGGCATATTATGCTAAAATTGTCACAATCATAATTCATCTAAAAATGTTATGCTTTACACAAATTCTCACATTACACATGTTATTGTGAACAAAAGATAAGAACCTAAATAAAAACAGTACCATACAAATTGTCAATTATAAAAACACAAAGAGGGGGAGAGACGAACAAAAGACAGTATGATTTGTCATCAAGATTTGCACATCAAGTGTCAGAAATTCAAAAACTCAATCCTGGACACACTTAATTCTTGCAATACACAGGATGAGCGTGATTACTCGATTGTGCAAAGGGCGTGTATTGCAAGAATTAAGTGTATCCAGGATTGAGTTTTTGAATTTCTGACACTTGATGTGCAAATCTTGATGACAAATCATACTGTCAGTAGATGTTTCAGCCCTCAGGCTAATGTGCTGCATAACTAAATATATATGATGTCCCAAAGGCGAGACCAATTACATTGCAAATGCTTGTTTAAGACTGCCAAGGCTTCCCAAACACAAACTCAGGATCAAAACGTAACACAGTGGTTGAGGATACCTTCACTAATAAGAATTTATTTCTACCCAAACAAACCATTTTTAGCGACATTAGGATGATGAAAGGCTGGAAAAAAACGAACTTTCTAATCTGTACCATGCTGTTTGCATGCAGCTCTTTGATGGCCGTTCATAGATCACTGTGCTAGATTACTATTGTAACTTATGAACTGCACAGTAACAAAAGGATCTCTGTGACAAAAGCAGTAACCCACTGAGCTATGCACATAAAATACACGTCTGTGACTTTTGGTACACATTCTTTGCAGCAGGCTTATTAACCATCTGTGCTAACTTAGAGGAGTGAACACTGCCACCAGACAAACTTCCATCTCTCTTCAGCAGGAAGATTAATCACCAGGGACATCTTGACACTTTTATTGTAGCTGAAAACTGCTGTATACACAAGGAACCCTGCCGGGTGCTTTTAAAACTATACCATATTTCAAAACACATGGTGGTTACCCCTCCCTCTCCCTGCCTCTCAGGAAAACACCCAGGGGCAGGTTTACAAGACCCCTGTGCCAGCAATACGTCACTTATTGTGACGTACTAGAGGCACATTTCACTTCTCCATATTTAAAAGGAGAGGAAAATACACCCTGGATGACTTTTCCTCTCCTTGTAAATATGGCCCTTCACACGCAGCACTTTGCATGGAAGGGGCGTTCCATTAGTATTGCTGTGGGTGTTCCCGCTCAACACCTATGGAATGAGACACATTTCTAGATTTACAAGGAATCGTAAATCTGGAAATGTGTGTCAATGCTACTCCTCCCCAGGGGAGGTGCAGCAAGGAGAAATATTCTAATTTCCCATTATTTTTCCCTCTTTCAAAGCATGCTGCATTCTACAGCACACACTGAAAGTGGAAAATTGGTGTAGTGTTTGTTTTTGTGCAGGAAGGTGCCCCTTCCTGCACAAAAGCAATCTCCGTCATGACGCAGGCGTCCTTGCACCATGGTGCAAAGGTGCTTGCGCCGGTGCATGGCTGCAGTCTGTGCGCCAGCGCAGGGGGAAGACTAGGAATGCGACATATTATTGTAAATATGTTGCATTCCTGTGCTTGGGAGGTGCCGCAGCATGGAACAGTCAAAGGGCTTGCGTTGCCGTGCTGGGGCACTTCCTTGTAGATCTGCCCCCCAATGCCCCGTGCGACCAGTCCGTCCTTGGCCGTAAATTTAAGAATTTCGTCTAAAAAGCATAATGAGAAATGCCAGAAACTACGCAAGATTACATCTACGTACACAAAATTTCGTCCATGGCTACTAGCTTTCTGCTTCACATGCAGAAAGCCTCATCAATACCATATTGTGAAACCTCTTCAAGGACTGGGATCTGAGAAAATTTGCTCCATCGACCCCTTCATCTTCCTTCTGAGGCTGGTGAACATGCACTAGAAAGCAGGCACTATTTCACAATATTTTATGTGAGATATCTATATTCTAACTCAAAAAAGTAATATTAGAGCACCGAATCATGCTGATAGGAAATAGAAGTAGGGTCTATTGATCAGCCATGCTCTTTCAAAGTTTGTGCTAGTGAGACATCAGCAAACAACTTTTTTACCTCACTTATATACAATTATTTTATTGGTCTGACAGTTTAACAAACAGACGATAAATGCCAACATAAGAGACATACACTCAACCAAATTAGGGGACCAATAAGTAGGAGACCGTACAACCGGTGAACAGTACTACTCTTGAATGCTTTCCAGTGCATGTTATAGAACCCACTGATGGTGCATATCACAATAGGTAGATGTGCATTAATTATCTAAAATGAGTACATAAAGGCATGTTAATGTCAGGGGAGGTTTAGTTGTTTCTTCCAGGTGTTTTATGCTTCTTGTATGTTTATGGAAATCATACAATGCCTTTCACTCACACTTTAGTGCTTTAGCCACCTGTGTTATATTTGTCCTGTATGTGTGAGAGAATTTTGAAATGCTCCGTCTACTACTGCACTTAAGGTATTTATTGTGTTGTGATTCTCTGTATAAAGCTTTCCACTACACATAAGAAAAAACTATTCACATTGCCAGTGCTTGTTTTACTGAATGATGTGGGCAAACGAGTGAACCCTCACAAAATATATGAGCAGAGTTTACTTTTAGATTTACAGTTGAACACATTTTTTTTTTTAATAGATTGGTGGATTTTATAACATTTTAAAACATAGCTGACTTTGTAAAATATGAAATCAATGCTGACAAGTGGCCAATTCTGGCATTTTATCGCACAACACTTTGTATGCTGAAAATTAAATCTCATAACAAAACTGTTAAGAGCAAAGCTACATGTCATTGTTTGAACAAAATTAGGTAATAGTATCCTATGTCATAGTGCCAAAGCAAAGAGTTGTGAAATGCAAATAAAAATTTAGTTCTGGGCTTTCTTCCTTTTTTCTTGCAGGCAATCACATGTTAACCAGCCTAGTGGATGAGAGGGTAGCAATGGTCTTGCAAATATAATTGCGAGTGTCTCATTGCTAAAGGGCTAACATTATGGGGGTCATTACGATGTCGTGCGGATTGCCTCCACCAGCATGGCGGTAGCCACCGCCAGCAATCCGCCCGACACTGTTTCCCAAATTCCCCCGCCATATTAGTATGGCGGGGGGGAACGCGGCGAACGGAAAGACCATCCGCCGCTTTTCCGCCCTGGTCGCCTTGTGACCGCGGCGGAAAGGGCATAACATGGTGGCGGTGTTCAATGGACACCGCCAGCCATATTATGATGCGTGCAAATGGGTGCCTTTCCGCGGGGGCGATGCCGCCACGGAAAGGCAGGCGGTTTTTGCTTTGGGGGGCCCCTGCGGGCCCCCCTGGTGAAGGCCGAGGTGGGAGTGCCCAGGGGGGGTACCTATGATACCCTCCTTCATTTGCATGTACAAAGCAGCAGGCACCGCGCAGTGCCTGCCGCTTTGTATATGCAACTGCTTAAATGCATTTTTAGCATTGTGGTGGGCAGTGCAGAGTGCACCGCCCGCCACAATGCTAAAAATAAAGGATGTGCCCGCCACTGTGGTGGGCACATCCTAATTCCCCCTACGGGACCCCCGCCCTTATGGTGGGCGGTCCAGGATACCGATAGGCTGGCGGGCGGACTAAATCCGCCCGTCATCCTAATGAGGCCCTAAAACTCCTTAGATAACCTGACAAAGGACGTATTTACTTTAACAATGTGAGCAGCAAAAGTTAGATATGTCTACAGACATTCAGGAAAGAAAAATAATGTCCTGTCATTGATTTTCCCAATCACATCCTTTGACTAGAACACAGTGCGATTTAGGTGGCGTTCTTACAACAGCACTGTTAATGCCCCTGCTTGAAAAAACGCAACATATGCTTTAGGTGCCGCCCCACGAGGGCCACAGGTGAAAATGACTTTATATTTCACCACTCTGCGAGATTTGGAGATCCATCATTTAAGCACTGGTGCAAAATTTGTGCACTCATCTAGGTCTGTATATATGTAAAAATGTGTGCACTATAAATTACATTAGTTACATTAGTTTACTTTTGCTTCATTCGTGGTTTCTAGTACCTGCCTGGCTCTTCCCCAACCATCATCCTTTGCTCCAGCCTCACAACCTCTGAGGGACTCATTTATGAGAAATGACGCATCACTGCGTGAAAGCAGCGATGCGTCACTCCTTGCGACATTCCTGATGCGTCATAATGCGTCATATTTAATGTATGACGCATCATGTTGCAAGGAGTTACAGTATTTCTGACGTATCTGTAAGCGCAAAAGTGACGCATTGCTGGAGTGTGTCACAAAAGTGACGCAACTCCAGCAATGCGTCCTTTCACATGGGCAAGCCCCATCTGAAAGGGCCTGCGTCAGTCTTACGCCTGCTGTGAGGCAGGCGCAAGATTTTGACGCAACGGCGTCCTAAAAGTGACGCAGTGAAATCACATAGATTTCACTGCGTCACTTCTACGACCCTTCCTTGCGTCAATACGCCCCCCTTGCATACATTATACCTGGCGCAGGTATAATGTGGCGCAGGGGTTTACAAAGTGACGCATCTACCTAGATGCGTCACTTTGTAAATATGGCGCAACAAGGCAAATTTTTTATGCCACTGGTGCGTCACAAAAAGTGACGCATCGGCTGCGTAAAAGTGACGCACGGCCCCATAAATGAGGCCCTGAGTAATTAAGAGATGCAAAGTGGACCACTTGTGCTGTGGGCAAAAACTGCAGGGAGCTGGGGTGACCACCCATCTGTAAATTTCACAGACCGCCCCAGTTTTGGGTGTCAAGTCGGTTGTCTGTCATAATTCCTTTAACAGATACCTTTTGTCCATAATGCTGGGGATTGCAGCAATCTGTGCAGCCCCCTTTGGAGAAGCCTCAAGATTTTAGCTCTGTTGGGATTAACTCGTACTTCTTTGAACGAAGAGGCATTAACAGCCCCACCCCGAACTCAGAAAGACTGTCAGCCCATTGTCATTCTGTCGGAGGCCGATTCTCACAGAATGACAGTGGGTCATGGTATCCTGCTATGTGGAAGTGCCAGTGTCACTAAAACAGGAGACATGCTTGGGCAGGGGAAGGTCCGGGTACACTGCATTTTGAAATATTGGACAGGGCTACAGGCAAAAACTGGGTTTTTTGTACACGGCCGATTTTCGGGCCGTCATAAAAATGTCAAATTAACTCTGGTGACGCTTAATCTCATTTTTGTTTGTTTAAACTATAGAGTTTTTTAGGTACTTGAAGTAATACATTCAAGAAAAATGCAAGGAAATAAATACAATACAATATGATGCACTGAGTATGAAATATCTTAGTAAACACTAGAAATCTATACTACTATTATAAAAGAAGAACTTTGAACCTTTGAGGCGGGTAAACTCGGGAACCACAGCACCAATCCACACACCCGATACATTGTTGTAATCGTCAGGGTGTGTAGGTGGACATAGGCTATATAAACTTAATAAATATACGTTATTTAAAAAATTTACCAAAAAAAAAAGTAGTTCCTTCGAAGAAACGCCGGCCGCAACGTGCGTGCCCGACGTGAGGAGCGCGGGGAGGAGCGGCGTCCAGGAGCGCGAGGAGGACTGCCGGACATGGCGCGGGGAGGAGCGGTGAGGAGCGGCGGACAGGTGGTGAGGAGCGGCAGACAGGCGGTGAGGAGCGGCGGACAGGCGGGGAGGAGCGGCGGACAGGCGGGGAGGAGCGGTGAACGGCGGATGAGGTACGTTATTTATTTATTTATTTAGGAGCGGTGAGTGGCGGAAAAATGAAGCAAAAATGAAAATCGTGAGCAAAAGGAAGCAAACTGAGCATTACTAAAGTGAGTCAAATGGCGCATTACAGGAGGAAAAAGTTACTTGTGCAGGTTACAAAAGTGTACATCGTGAGCAAGAGGAAGCAAACGGAGCATTACAAAAGTGAGCCAAATGGTGCATTACAGGAGGAAAAAGTTACATGTGCAGGTTAAAAAAGCGTAGAAAGTAAACATAGAGGTGTAGGAGGAAAAAGTGATGTGTGCAGGTAGCAAGAGGAAGCAAACGGAGCATTAAAAAGTGAGCCAAACGGTGCTTTACAGGAGGAAAAAGTTACATGTGCAGGTTGCAAAAGCGTACAAAGTTAACATAGAGGTATAATACTGCAATATATGGAGGAAGACTCCGGGGGACCCACGGACAACGTCGGGGCGGGCGGGGGCCCTGAAGCCTAATTGCTTCCGGACAACGTCGGCACGGGCTGCTAGGTAGATATAAAAAGGAAATGAAGAAGGAAAGACAAAAAAGCAACATAAGGGCTTCTTATCAGAAAGAAGTTACAAATGTGTAGTATCATTGCTAAACAAAAGCATCAAATTAGATAATAAACAACAGGTTTATAACAATAAACCATATTGATAATATACTGAATCATGTAGGTTTAGGTACCTCTTCAATCCGAGGATTATGTTGACAAGCTCTTGTTGCAGAGGAATCTAGGACATTGTTACAGGTAAAAGAAGATCCCTTTAGATGGCAAGAGCAATTGGATTGACGTGCTCTATCAAGTCAATTATTGTAGCAAACACCACACCACCAAGCTTTAAAAGAAATATTAGCAGCGTCTCCCATGCTTTGGTAATCTGCTGCCGAAAGGCAACTGGAAGAAGTAAATCAAGTACAAGAACATTATCTCATTGGGTGGACCAATCCTTTGAAATACTACCCCAAAAAATATTGGTGCTGGTATAGTGTATATGAGTGTGAAAGATAGTATTTATCTTTCACAAGACTTGTAACCAGACTTCAGTTTAAATGAGAGCAGGGTGTTATCTTCACGGTAACGTGCATAATATCAGGACCAATAACTGATCTCCTAAGGAATGGAAAACACCTGCCAAGGCTCCCTTTAAATATCATGCCCTTCTAAAAAATGCAGTTCTCAAGGCCGGACTAGAGGAAAGTCAATTAACTACCTAACACCTTTAACTACTATACAGATTTACTTTGACAACACCGTACTTACCTGTAGTAGATGCTGGAATTACAGACAGCATGACGTCTCAAGTCAACGCAAAATGCACCTCCTGCTTCCCCTTCCTTTGCATACTGAAAAAGAACCTTTAAATGGTTCCCTCAGAACACCAGATGGGCCATCATGCCAGCACGCATCACCATCAGGATGGTCTATGGCAACACTCTCTATACTGGAATCTCCAAACAACTTCTACACAGATCATCCAGAACACTGCTGCAAGACTCACACTTGACCTCCCATGCCACACCCACATCACACCACACTTCAGGAAGCTTCTCTGGCTTCCCATTGTTAAGCACAGCCAATTCAAACTTCTCACACACACATATAAAGTCCTAAACAAGATAGACCAGAATACCTAAGCAGCCACATACACCTTTACCAACCCACCAGACACCTACACGTTGCCTCACTCGTACACATTCCCCGCATACGCAAACGCATAACTGAAGGTCACTCATTCTCCTACATCACTCCCAAGACATGGAACGGGCTTCCTCAACACAGCATAGCTCCTCCTCACTTCTTAAGTTTCGCAAGAAACTCAAGACCTGCTCTTCATACAAGCACCTATGGGACAACAAACCTACACACCTGCCCAAGCATCTGGATACGCTCTCGGGTGATTAGTGAGCTGCACAAATCAAGGTAACATATCATAACTGACTATTAGAGAGTAAGGTGCAATAGGTAAGCAATCGCATGATGCAAGAAGCCAAAAGTAAGGTGCTGTGATACGTGCCTATATAATTTTATAGAAAAGGATAGGGGAGTCACAATTTCACCACCCCACCATTTGTGCCGTTCCAGTGTTCAATAATGCCTTAAGCATTCGACTATTGTCCAACTCAAGGAACAATTGATTTTCAATAGAGTAATTTGTGTTTGGGTTGCATGCAACACATGTAATTTACTTCATTTTAAATAGTTTTGATTGTGCTTTATATTTTCTACAGCATTATTTTTATTGGAGCTTGACATCAGGTTTATCGATAAAATAGCTGGGGAACCTTGTTTATTGTGCAATATTGTTTAGTCAACTACAGTAAAGCAATTATTCCTTTATGCTGGTTTTAAAATCCCATTTCTATTTTGCTTTCAAACTTTTTACTATTTGCAGGTGAAAGTTTTTATTTTCTCTCCTTTTTTTTATGGCAAACTTATGGTTGTATGAATATTTGCACACTAATTGGTTGTGACCGAGTTCCAATCATTTTCTATTATTTTCTTCTTTTATCACTGATTAATATAATTCTGCTCTGTTGTGTACTCATTAATTGACATCAGACAAGCATATTTTCCTAGCAGCATGATTGCATCACTGGTAATTCAAGGGGTTTGGCTAATGGTTTGAACTGTATTACATTTGCAGAAAACGTTGCTCTTATCTCCTCTTCATTACTTTGGTTACTTATCTTTTAAGTGTCCTTCTCAGACTGGTCTCCATAAACAGCCTTTGTTTAGGGATCTTAGTGTGCCCTCACAGCAGGTTGTGCTGGGACTGACTTAAGACAGGAGTGCCATGTCATGGGCACAGTGATGCGGGATCTCAGAAGCTAGTTATTCTCAGCTTTCCTGGAGCAGCACTCAGGTACAGCTGGAGAGCAACCTGACCTAGAGACTTCTTCACCCTTCCTGCAGTTGGGGCTGCGGCCCTACACCTACCCTCTACCATCCTGTAGGTTGCAGTTCTCTGTAGGAACTGATTTACAGTAGGGGTGGGCATTAGATGGTCACAGTAAAACTGCTGCTCGAGCAGAAAATCCCCTCACTTGTAATCTGGCAGGTGGGCGGAGACCCTGTTTGGTGATCCTGGAGCTATGCGCCCAGCTCCGGGACCCCAAACTCCTAATTGGGCCCATAGTCTCTGAATGTCTGTCCCAAATATGTTATGTTATGCTGTTTTGTAACGCGCTCAATTACTGCCGGAGTATCCTGGCGCGAAGATGAAGAAACAGATTACACAGCCAACACTACGAAGAAAAGAAAACTAGAAGGCCTGCCGAAACAGATGGGTTTTCAACGCTTTTTTAAAAGAACCAAAATTCAAGGTAGCTCGCAGGGATAGAGGGAGCTCATTCCAGGCCAACGCGGCCTTCACCGCCACTGATTGCCCTCCAAGCCGGGTGAGCCGGAAGCGCGGTACCTGCAGCAGATGTTGAGCGGCAGAGCGCAGGAGTCGCTTGGGAGAGTAGCGACTGAATCATTTCATCAAGTAGGCGGGTCCTTGTCCATTGATAGCTTTGTGGGCCAGTGTCAACATTTTAAAAGTAATCCTTTGAGAAACTGGCAGCCAGTGCAGACTCTGCAGGTGATTCCTTACACTAACCCGGCTGGAAATATTACCCAACAGTCTGGCGGTCGCGTTTTGAATCACCTGGAGACGCCTCACCATGTAAGCCGGGGAGCCACTCAGCAGGGCATTGGCATAGTCGAGGCGCGAGAGAATTAAAGCTCTCGCTACTGACTCTCTTGCTGAGGCAGGCAGATAAGGGAAAAATTTCCGCAGCGCCTTAAGAGTCCCGAAGCAGCCTCCTGTCAGCTTCTTGATATGCCCCTCAAACCGGAGGTCTTCCCCAAACCAGACCCCCAAGTTCTTAGCGAGGACATTAACTGAACAGGGCATCGGGAAACCCAACTGCCAAAGTGATTCTCTAAAGTTAGGGGGGAATTGACTGTAGAGCAGTATTTCCGTCTTATCCTCATTGCACTTCAGTTGAGCGGAAGCTAACCAATTGAAAACGGAGGATAGACAGATCTGAATCCGCTCGGTATCTAAGACAGCACTGGGCCAGGTGAACAACAGCTGCGTGTCATCGGCATAGGCAATTATTTCGGCCCCCAGTTGTTCGGCTAGCTCTATCAGGGGGGTCAGATAAACATTAAAAAGAAGAGGGCTCAAAGTGGAGCCCTGAGGGACCCCAGTCGTGAGAGGCTTAGCCGAAGATGAAAAAGGAGGGAGCCAGACCTGCTGGAATCGAGACGAGAGAAAGGAGCTCAGCCAGTCCAGGGCAAGGCCCGAGACCCCAATGTCAGCAAGTCGATCGAGGAGGCGTTGGTGAGGCACTATGTCGAACGCGGCAGAGAGGTCCAATAAAATTAGAGTCGCTCTGCCGCCTCAGTCCAGACACTCCCTAACTGCCTCAGAGGTCTCCACCAAAGCAGATTCCGTAAATATGCACCTGTGGACAGTGCACTTGCCAGTTTCTATTACCAATCACAGCTACCTAGTAGAGGACTATCTCACATGCAAATAATATTGGTCTGTCTACAGTTTCGCATCCTCAGATTTCATACTATCAAAAAAGTTTCTCCTATATTTCTAAAACCCTGCATGAAAAATGTATCCTGACTTAAAACAGCTGTCTGGTCCCATTTCTTGATTTCTTTCAAAAGACCCTCTCTTTACTCTCCCTCCTCGGCATGCCTCCTCTCTAGGAGTATAGCCTACTCTAAGTCACATGCATATGTACCTTAATCTCAATTGTTGTCCCCACTCATCATTTTCATAGATCACAACCTCTCCTTCTTTGAAACCATATCCTGCAATCAACAATATCTCGTTTCTTCTAGCCTATCTGTTGAACCACCAGTCATTTTCATGAACTCACCTAGCTCCCAGTAATCATCTCATATAACATTATCATTTTAATCAACCACAAAGAAATTGGAGCAAATGCAAGTAGTGATCTTGAGAGCGCAAGACTAATTCAAGTAACCAACAAAAAAAAAGAATCACTGAACTAACCATGGGTTCCAGAACAGCATACTGTCTGGTGTAAAGTTCTTCAACATCTCGTATGGGGTAGTATATTCTTTATAAAAGTAATTACAATAGACATGTGAACAACATAAGACATAGGTGATGAATAGAACGGTAAATGGGTAGCTGGTATTGTATGGAACAATGGTGAAATAATAGATGGGTGAAAGGAAGCATGAAAAGTGAATGGAAGTTGGGTTTTAAATATGTATGAATGGATAAAAGGATTGATAGAAATTTGAAAGTATGGATTGATAAATGAAGGGATGGGTAAGCCATATGTGTTAACTGGTGGATGTGTGAAAAGATGGGTGATGGACAGATAGAAAAATAGATTTTTGCTAGAAGAAAGGATGAATGGATGGATAGGGGATGGATGGATCGATGGATGGATGGATGGATGGATGGATGGATGGATGGATGGATGGAAGGATGGACAGGTGAAAGAATGAATGAATTATTAAGTGAAAGGATCACAGGATTGATTGGTTGGCGGATGAGAATGTGAAACGATATTTAGGTAGACAGATGGAATGATCAGCGAAATTAACTCTTTGACAGGTGATCGGGCTTACATGCTACCCTTAGTGGTTTAAGAGGAATTGATTAAAGTATTGGCTATTTGATCTTTCTAGCTATTTGACAGTGAGCAGGTGGTCGGCCACTGTACTCTTGAGCTGCTCTCCTACTTAAGAGTCAGAGTATCTGCTAGTCATGACTCACAGCATTGCTGGCAACGTCATGAGCAGGGTCATCCACATTCATATTAAAGTGGCTATTCAATGACCAATGTCAGATAGGTTTCAAGCCCTAACAAAAAATCATAAAAACAAGGACCAATAAGTATTCGCAAATTTGTCATGGTTGGCCATTATCAGTAGGTTATCACTTTGATCTGACCAACATCCTCACAACAATGGTGAGAAAGTAAAATGAGGAAACATTCAATATAATGGCCAGCCCACTCATTCCCCCCTTCATCCCTTTTCAAGGGTTTTAAACCAAGAGCCAGAGAAGTTCAGAGAATCAACTCAACACTTCATAGTGACAACATTGTTTATGCTTGATATCACTTTATTAAAAGGGTCTTTACCTACCCCCACAAAATTCTCTCAATTTACTGAATCTTTCACAGACTTGATTTAACCTGCTACATGCTCATCAGAGGGATGTAGTTGACATGCTCTGAAGGTAATGAACTTTAGTGGTTGATAATCCTAACAAAATGTCAATATCGGAGAGAGTAGAATAATTGAGTCAACTGTACGTTGGAAAACAAAAGACAGTAATTTGTAAACAATTATTCAGAACAAGAATGGAGAAGAGCACAATATCATCAGTTTACCGCTGATCGTTCGCGTGGGAGCCCTGTGAGAGAGAGCAGCAGCAAAAGCGGCAGTGGTTCGCAGCACCGGAGCTCGGAAGAAACCTACCTGAAATCTAGCCGAGAAACCTGGGAGAGTCCGTGCGGCAGCCCCCTCCCCGAAGCAGCACTGTGAGGTGAGGTGTGGCGCTGCGGAGCTGCGGCGGATTACTCCTCAAGAAGCCGCCGAGAAAAACCGCGGAGCAAAGTCTGGAGCCCCCGAGTGACTATGTGGCTCCGGCTCAGGTTTTTGACCTCTGAGCTCTTGAGCTCCGAGTCTCGAGGAGACAGGCTGCCAGTCACCATCCCTGGAACCCCCGAGTTGTTCCAGGCTGCCAGTTGCCCTCACACCCCCCCCCACCATCAGCAGCAAACCGCCAGCCATAGCACACTGAGAGTTGTGCGCTCTGTGAAGTGCTGTGATTGCAGGCGGAAAAGCGGAGTGAGGCGGGGGGCTCTGTGGTGGAGCAAGGGTCCCCGCGGCTCACGGAGCATGCTCAGGAGGAGCACAGCAACCCAGGGCTATAGAAGTACCAGACCCTGAGGATCTGTGAGGTGCCAGGTCTTTGCTGAGAGCTGGGAGCTACTGGTGGGGACGATTAGGAGCCCAGAGCCCAGACCTCAGAGCCTTTGAAATAAGCCATTGAAATAAGTGAAAGAGGATCGCATGATTTGTGGTCCACCAGGGGAAGTCCAGACCCCTGTGCTCATCTTGGAAGCGATACAAGAGCGATACAAGAGCTGGTGAGCCCCTTCCTCGTGAAATATTTTGCAGTTTGGAAAGGGGGTTCAGCAAGGACTCCGTTTAATTCTACATATTGTCTGCATAAGGCTGGATCAAGACAAAGTCAAAGTCAAGATTTAGCACCATCAGGTCTCACCATCAGGTCACACCATAAGGTCTGGTAAAGTGAGGAAGGCACCAGGGGACAAGATACCAGCCTCACGAGGTGCCCTTAAATGGAAAAGACTGGAAAAACTGAATGCTAATAAGGCAAATAGTCCAATACAGAATCCACTAATTTCACCAATTGCCTCTCTCTTTGAAAAGTCAATCCAAAATAAAAACTTGTCACTTTCTCGATTCCAGTTTTTGAAAGACCCGGGGGGTGTTTTGTTTTCCTCAACGGAGGGAGTATTGGGCTTAACAACTCCGATTGCACCCATTACTATGACTTCCTCGGTGGAGCACGTGGCGGCCATGCCAAATGAAGCTTCTTCAACACCAACAACAAAAACAGCCCCTGTGAGACAAAGTACTCAATCAAGCAATACTTGTGATTCCTGTAAACATACTAAACAGTTGGAGACTATAGGAAATATAGAAAAAGTAGCAGGTCTTTGGGGGGAAAAAATGTGAAGTTATAACAGCAGCATTAGTACACACTACCCCTGAGGTCAAACCAATGATATCATTAAAACTACAGTCCCCAAAAATGCTAACAACTACCAATCCAAGCCCAGTTTTAACAGTTTTTACAGATTCTACAGTAAATCGGGATGACAAAGGCGCGGCTTTAATGGATCCGGCCTCCGATGAGTTGGCCCTCTTCAGTCCTAACACACACCGATCGATAGACAAAAGTGAATGGAAGGATGAGCCGGCTGAGTTCTTCCTAGGAAACGGGGAGTTGGAGGGGGTAGGAGCAATGGAGGCCAGTGAGCGCCTCATTGAAAACCCACAGAGGCCAACGGGTCCTAGGGTGGTTTTATTGCCAACAGGTAATACAAACTACAAGGATCCATCGAACGAGGAACTCATGTCTAAATCTCAAATGGATATGGCGTTTGAGAATCTGGTCGCCCCTCTTTTAAAAGCTTTGCAAACGTCAACAACAACTTTGATAATGCAATCAGACAAGTTGGACATTCAAATAGATTTAATGAACATTATTGCGTCCAATATTGCAGGGATAAATACAAAGTTGGACAACTTGAATAGTCTAATAAATAGAGCACAAGCACATACTTATCAGTCACAATCCTCCTGCTCCTGTGGCCCTGTCTTGGACAAATTGAGTTCACTTCCCATCATCCTTGAACAGATTCTAACCTTAAATCAAAGATTGATTAATGTGGATCAGAAGTTGGACGGTCTGATTAGTCCTAAATCCGAAGAAAACTTACAGGATGATGAAAATACCCCAAATGCGTAAACCATCAATGAGGACAATATGGCCTTTGTTAAGTCCAATATGAGTGAAGTCACCAATATAACAGCCGAGAAAGAGTCTAGAAATAATGAGACCTCAAAGCAAATGTTAACAAAGAGACAAAGGAAAAAAGAGAGGAAAGCTAGAAACAAGAGAAGTGTGGTAGCTTCAAACTTGGGTAATGGAGTATATTCCATCTTTTCTAACCTGAAACAAAGTCCATTTAAAAATGGTGACACTAGCGGAAGTCATTTAGACACATTAGTAAGTAATGACATGTCTAATGGAGGAAAATCATTGACTAAAAATGCACCTAAAATCCTTTGGCAGTCAGGCACTGTGACCAAATCCTTACCCGTTGCAAAAGCGCAGCAAACCGAGAAGGTTAGCACAAATCATTTGTCTACTCCAAATCCTTATAAAAAGTGCAATAAAATTGGTGATCAGTGCATGCAGTCAGTGGTAAAGCATAAGACCAAGCCCAATGAAGCCATAGTCCAAGGTTCGGATAATGATAACAAGGAGGGGAAATTGCAATCAAGTAGCATCATTTTGAAATAAATACCATCTAAACCACAGGTAGACGAACAACCGACAGAAAAAAATACTGCCCCAGATAGTTTAATTAGCCATGCACAAATGTCAGCGTGTAGTGATGAAGGTCCAATGGCAATTCCAGCTTCCTCTACACAAACAATAACAGACCTGGCTATTCAAACTAGAATGGATCCACTCAAACGTGAGCGTCAAGGACTGAACGCGGAGTTAAGCACCCGACGCAGAAATCATTAAAATTTTGTGTAATGAATCCAGATGTGGTTCAAGCAAAGACGGAATCAGGTATTTCGACACAGACACTCAATCCTAAATCTGGAATAGAGTTGCACAAAATAATTTGGTCTCCAGAGTATAAGACACAGGGGGCCCACGATATATTGAATAGGAGCAACATCCTGAAGTTGTTGGCTGAATTTGAGGACCTAAAAGAAATTAAAACAGCTGACCTTGAGCAGGTTCAATTTCTTAAAGGCCCTAACGACACATCAACTGATCAAACTTTGACAGCCTGGAAATCAATAGAAATAGCTGAAGCAATTATGGGGAAATCGTATATTTTTCAATCTTGGGGTATTCAAATATCTCACCAAATTTCCCCACGCTACCCGCCGCCACTGAAGAGGTCGGGTGGAGTTTAACTTATCAGGAAAATTGATGATGCACATACAAATCAACAAAAGCCTGTATACTCAATTCTATTCAATGCAAAGGGTAGAAGTGAATCCCCACTAGCATGTGTAGAAACAAAACGGGGTTATGGGGAATCGCAAAATACTATGGATAACTGGAAATGGCTCCCTGGTATGTTAAATGCAAAACAGAAGGTCTGACCATTCAAAGTTAAACAGAAACAAGATACTAATAAGGATATATACATGTGTTATCTTGGAACATTGCAGGCGCAAAAATATTACTAGAAGGAGGATTATCATTGGCAGAATGGCACAAATGTGACATAATTGAGCTACAGGAAACCTGGCTACGAGAAGAAATTGCCCTTGTTGGGTTTATACACCATAGTGTAGCTGCTGAAAAATGTAAGATCTATGGCCGTGCCATTGGTGGCCTTTCAGTATATGTGTCAACATCCTTAAAAATTAACTCAGTACAACTACAATCACCCGGTCCTAGTATTCAGTTAATCAAACTAACAAATCAAAACACCAATAATACCAAGTAAACAATTTTGGTTAATTATTATACGCAACCTAAAATTAAGGAGAAAAAGTTAAAGAATGCGATATTGTGCAATGTTATAATGGACTTACGCACTATAGACCCAGTATCCAACATTATAATCACTGGTGACTTCAACTCCAACCTGATCCTAATACCAGAAGAAGATGATAAACTAACAGCGGATAATATCCATTGGGGTGTTCCTCAACAGATACAAGGTGGTACAGGAACACGGAAGGACCAACTAGCAGTTCAATTAGTGACTGAATTAGAATTTCTCGGTTTGCGTGTACTGAACGGGAGGTTTCCTGAAGACCAACCCCCGAGTAAAACGTACTATGGTCCACATTCTCAATCTACCTTGGACTTTACAATGGTTAGTCTTTCAATAATCCCTTTGGTAATCAGCTTTCAAATAGAGTTTACCCTATTGAGTGATCATGCTATGCAACACACCATATTTAACCTCAAAAAGGAAAGATTGCAATCGTCATATACACTAGAAGGTCATCTAAGTTCTGTCAACCTGAAACGAATAAATTGGTCCAACTCAAATGAAAACGAGTGGTTTATTACAATGAAGGACACATTGAATGATATAGGGAATGCAGCAAGGAATGCGATCCAAGCATGGTCTCTTTTCTTGTGAAAACTAAAACAAAAAATGAAGCTACCTGTTATGAAAGCCAGCACTGAGGGACCACAAAAAAACACTCGAAAGAGCTACAAGATCTGTGAAGGCTACTTTGAAAAACTCAAAAGAAGTTACAGTTTGCTGACCGTGGTGCATGTCAATGGGCCACCTATCATGCGCAAAGAAACGTATATGAAAATAAGTTCTGGGAACTTAAAAGGATAACTAATGAGAGTTTTTGGTCCAAAATAATTTTCAGTTCAAAACTCAAGAACACTAATATATTTTGGCAAATCATAAATCAGCTAACAAGACCCTGTAACGCACTTACATCGAATGTGCAGGAATCGGAGTGGGCAACGTTTCTTGCGACAAAGTTTACAGATACCTCGACAAAAACACTAAGTGGTTATCCCTGCCCAAAAAGTCAAAACAAAATGTGCTCCGTAGAAGAACAAGGGAGTCAACCTTCGCCTGCAACGTGCTAAGTACCGAGCTTCAGAATAACTTATATACGACGGAAGAGATAATTAAAATAATTAAGAAAGCAAAATCTAATGGGGCGCCAGGCCCGAACGGCATCCCACAAGCGGCGTACAAATATGCACCAGAATTTTGGGGACCATGTCTGGCGGAACTGTTTGCAGATGTGCAAAATAGGAACAGAGTACCTGAAAGCTGGCAAGGATCCATAATTATGCCAATCTATAAAGGTGGTGAAAGATCAAATCCGAACAACTATCGACTAATAGCGTTGCAGGACGATGAGGCAAAATATTTTGCATCGCTTCTTTTAAACTATTTGGTCACTTGGTCAGGTGAAAAAGAGCTGATTCCCATTAATCAAACGGGGTTCAGGAAGGGGATCAGAACAACCGCAAATATCCTATCCATCACTATGATTGCGGAGAAGTGCATGAGTAGTAAACAGGACCTGAACTTGTGTTTCATTGATCTTCAGGCCGCCTTTGACAGTGTAGATCGTAATTTATTGTGGTCGAAACTGAGAGCATGGGCCATACCGGAGAGTATTCTAAGGGGGTTGCTGCTATTTTACTTTGATACCTGGTCCCCAATAAAAATAGGGGATGGTACACGGCTGTTGAGAAAAGTTTTTACATTGATTGGTCTTAAACAGGGGTGTGTCCTTGCGCCTCATCTATTTAATCTTTTTATTTCAGATCTTTCCAGGAAACTGAATACCTGTAATGCTCACCCACCGAAATTAGGTGATCTACAGCTCACCCATCTGGCTTATGCCGACGATATAGTACTCATGAGCTTAACCAAGGTGGATATAACCAGATTAGTAACTGAACTCTCAGTTTTCCTGTCGGCAAACAAGTTGGTTTTAAATATCACAAAAACCAAAACTATGTTGTTAACCAACCGCCGAGGATCACATCACGATATTTGGCTAAAAGGAAAACCACTAGAGAAAGAATCAAAATACAAGTTATTGTTTTTTTTTCTAGATGATAAGCATGATTTAAAAGATCAGAAGAAATATCTGACGCAAAGAGCGGGAGCCCTGATATTTGGATTAAGTACTTTGACAAAAAAATTGAAAGGTCCATCACTTAAACCCTTATTAATCGTGATGGCCAACAAAGTTTTCCCAACCCTCACGTATGCAAGTGTGGCAATGCATGGGAAGGATGCGGATCTACTAAACAGTTTAATAACTAAAATTTACAAAAAGGTTCTTCGCTTACCCAGCATGTCATCACCAGCGCAAATGCGACTTGAATTTGGTTTAAAAAACAAAACACTGGGCAGATTATATTCATACATCAAGGTGTGGAACCAGATCAAGCAAAAAGCAATCAACAATAATCTTAATACTATGCATGGGCGGAGAATCCGTTCCGCTCGCGGATTTTGTGGATTTTCGGTAAATTCGCAATCCGCGAGATTCACGAATTTCCCGCAAAATCTGCGAGCGGAACGGATTGGGTCAAAAGTTCAGGCTGACTTTTTGTAACTATTTTAGAATGGTGCCGGCAAGCTGCCAGAACCTCTAAAATAGTTACAAAAAGTCAGCTTCAACAGGAAGCACTAATAGATAAAGTAAAGCAGGTGCTAGTGTTGAATCTCAAATTCATTTACACAATCATTAATCATCCCAAACTAATTAATGACTGTGTAACTTAATTTGACCTTCAACTCAAGCACCTGCTATACTTTATCTATTAGTGCTTCCTGTTAAAGCTGACTTATGCCTGAGGGCAGAAGGGCACTGAAACCAGTGGGGCAGAGGGCAAAGGGGCACAAACAACAGTGGGGCAGAGGGCAGAAAGGCACAAAAACAAGTGGTACAGAGGGCAGAAGGGCAAAAAAACGAGAGGGTGGCAGTGATGAACCAGGCAAAAAAAAAAACGTGAACTCGCAAAGCGCCCCGCGAATACGCAAAGTTCCCCGCGAACATCCGCGAACACACGCAAACACCCGCGAACACGCAAAAATAAAAAATTTGCTAATTTGCGCGAATTCGCGAATTTTGTGGATTGCGAATTCGCAAATCCGCAAATTCGCGGATCGGGAATCGCAAAATTCGCCCATGCTTACTTAATACCTACCTATGGCAAGAGCTGAAATCACAAAAAAAATCAAAAGCAAATCAATTCCTTATGCATGCTTTGGAGGCTACTTGCTCAAAAACTCTTTGGGATAAAAATCTGTCATTTGCAGTATTAAAACAGGCACTAAATAAAGTGGCCAAAATTCATTAATTCGTTTTGGATAAAGAAATGTTTTCCCATCGTTCCCACTCTTGGGTTGTGATAAATGGTTATAAGACATTAACCCCAGCACTGTACTTGGAAACAACTTATTCCATTTTCATTAAGAGAAAGCTGATGGCACTGAGATTTGGCAAATTTCCGACATTAGCTGAGGAACCTGCTTGGAAACAGCATGCAGCTGTTTCATGTCGACTGTGTGGTAGCCCCAAAGAATATCTAATACATATAATTTGTCATTGTAAGATGTTGACCAAGGAACGGTTATACTTTTTAAAGCATAGTTTTCGGATTGAGAGGCTACGAACATGTAGATCTGCCATTATTTGAAGCCTGGACGCAACTGCCCCTCGAATACATTGCAAATACATGGTGAAAATACAGGGGAAAGATATGATAAAAAGAAAACAGAGCGTTACAATTGCAAAGTATATATTTTTAATGAAAGGATGAACCGTGGATGTGATGTTTATGTTTATGAGTTAGTAATGGCTAAATTGGGGATCATGATTATGATATGAGTCTAAATGTCGGGAAATAGTTTAAGAATATGTTCTCTGACTGTATCAGGTCTAAATAATTTAACAAAAAGACACAAAGTTGCAGTGGAGTTAAAATATATACAACCTGATGTTGTTTGTATACAAGAAACGCATATCCCATGGGTTAAGAGGGAGGTCTTAAAGGATTTAGGATTTATGTTGGTATCTGCTTCCAAACAATCTAGTATGATACGTGGGGTGGCCATATTAATTAAAGATAGCTTAATAACAGTTGGCCGTAAAGTAGAAGATAAAAAGGGCCAGTGGATCATTGTGGAATTGAAAACTGGAAATAGACAACATACTCTAGTATCGGTATATGGGGCCAATTTGGACGACCCCGAACCATTAATAGAGATCAATATGGAGTTAGTTAACTTTCAACAGCCGATAGTGGTCTGTGGCGATATTAATATAAATCTGACCAATAGTGCATTAGGAGAGGCGCAGGCAATTTATAAAGGACGTAAGCCTAGGGTGTATAGAGCACTTAAGAATTTATTACAAGATCATGGATTGGTTGATACTTGGGGTATGCTGAGAGAGAGGGATAGTGGATTTACATTTTACTCTCATCTTCATAAAAAGTTAGTGAGATTAGATTATTTTTTTATACCTCGAAATTTATTGGAAGGAACCAATATCAGAATTTATCCCAGGATATCTTCGGATCATTCTCCTGTAGTGGTAGATATTCATCGCTTAGCCAAAAGGAAGATACAATCCAGCTTTTCATATGATCGAAAGCTTGGCTTAAATGCAGAATTTATTGCACATATGCAGGGCTGGATTCAAATCTTCTTTGATGAAAATCGAGGCACTGCAATTATCCCGGTAGTATGGGATACATTTAAAGCAGGGTTTAGGGGAGAATGTATTAATTTTGTAACCAGGCAACGTAAGAAGCTAAGGAAAGAATTGGATAATTTATATGAACTTTTGATTAAAGCTGAGATTTGCTTAACTAGAAAAGTGGCACTGGGTAATACAGGGCTATCTGAAGAGGAAAATGAGGTTATTAAGGCTAGGACCAATATTTTGGGTTTCTGGGATAAAGAATTGCCAGGAAATTTTTATCTTCAAAATTGACGAGTTATGAATTTGGTGAGAGGATAGGTAGGACCTTGGCAATAAGGCTTCGAATGAAACAGACAGCCCAGAATATAAGTGCAATGAAAGATTCCCAAGGTGATTCACATTCCGATTCAGAAAGCATCTTGGGAATTTTCAAAAGTTTTTACGCAAATCTTTATGCTAGGGAGGATAGTACGGTTTCAGACGACTAATGGTATGATAGAATGTTGATAGATTTGAAGATTTTAGATCCTGGATTAGCTGATGAATTAGATCTACCCATAACTATGATTGAAGTGGAGACCACAGTGAATAGTCTCGCAGTGGGTAAAGCCGCGGGGCCAGATAGATTGCCAGTTGAAGTTTATAAACGTTTTTTTTATTTTTTAAAAGATGAGTTCTACCAGGTAATCTTGGCCGCTCAAGATGGCAATCCCCCCGCTACATGGTCTGAAGCAACGATAGTTGTGTTTTGCAAAAAAGATAAACCCACTGATAGTGTAGGATCTTACAGACCCATATCGTTGTTGAATGTAGACAACAAGATATACTCAAAGATTTTAGCCAATCGGTTATCCGGGGTAGTAGCATCGTTAGTATCTAGACATCAACATGGGTTTATCCCTAAAAGAAGTACCATTGATCATATTAATAAAGTTATTACGCTGTTTGATTTGGCCGCTGTGAACAAACGGAAATTAGCGCTTTTTTTATTAGACGCGGAAAAAGCGTTTGACCGAGTGTCTTGGGCGTACCTCTGGACTTTAATGGATAAAATGGGTTTTGGTCAGAGATATATTAAAGCCATAAGAATACTTTATCTTAAACCCACCACAAAAATATCTGCCTTGGGAGGACTCTCTGAGCCGGTGTACATCACTAGAGGGACTCGTCAAGGTTGCCCTTGCTCCCCGTTATTATTTTCATTATATATTAACCCTTTTTTTTGAGTTACTAAGTCGGAACCCTTTAATTCCTTCCTTTATTGTTTCCGATTTTTCTTTTTCAGTATTCGCTTATGCGGATGATATAGCAGTAGTAACAGATACACCTGAAACTGCTAGTTTGGAGATTGAGAGGATGGCTAAAGAATTTGGTACGATAACTGGGTATAAACTCAACTCGTCCAAAACTCAGATTCTTTGTTCTGATGCCATAACTTGGGAGGATGAGAGGGTGGTCGGAGAGGTTACCTATTTAGGGATACGGATTAAAATAGATATGGTTGAATTGGTTAATGCAAATTGGAGCAATGCTTATCAGAAAATTAAGACTTCTTTGGAGAAATGGGATCGGGTATACCTGACGATTATAGGCAGGACTAATATTATTAAAATGAATGTCCTCCCTAGAATCCTTTACTTATTTTGGTCCATTCCCTTGGAAATTCCAAAACCTAAGCTGCAGGCTTTACAATCCCTTTGTGGCAAATTTATCTGGAGTCCTGGTAAACCTAGGCGAGCGATGAAGTATCTCACTTTACCCATTGAAAGGGGAGGGCTAGGGGTACCTGATTTTTAATTATATTATATAGTATGCTTTTTGTTAAAAATGAGAATTCTGTTAATAAGAGGTTCTTCAGAGTATTTACATAATCATCCTTCCATATTTGATATTTTGATGGGAACACACACAAGACAAGATTTGTTTTAATGAAATCGATGGTAACTATTACAAAAGGACCCGATTTAAGGTTTTTAATAGTGCTCATAAAACCTGGAAATGGCTGGCCCTCACCACTGATATAAGGAAATTGTCATATTATACCCCCTATTTTTCTGCCAGATTTTTACCTATGATATTCTCGGATGGGACAGCCAGGAATTGGCAAAAAAAAGGGGTGACTTGTTTGGGAGACTTTTTTTCGAGCGAAGGTGAATGTAAATCGTTTATTGAAATGTGTGAAGAGTTTGGTTTATCCAGTAGCTATTTTTTTAAATTTTTACAAATAAGGGACTATCTCATAAGACATAAATTATCTCTAAAAAAGCATAAAATTGTAGAGGGAATTGCACAACAAGTCAAGATTGGTATCCTCTATCGTATGCTTAGGGAAGAGAAGTCTGATGATTTGGATAAAATAAAAGCAAAGTGGGGGGATTTATTGGGAGATAACGAGATTGTTGTTGAAAATATGATTTTGCTTTCTAAAGAGGTTTTGATATCTGCTAATCTAAAAGTTCAATTTTTTAAAAGTTTATTTGATTTATATTATACACCTGCTCGAATGTTAAAGTGGAGATGAGGTTCTGATGGTAAATGCTTTCGCTGTAAAGCTGACAATGCAGACAGCTTACATATCTTCTTCTCTTGTCCTATATTAGGAAGATTTATTCAAGATATTGAAATTTTTTTGTCCTCAATCCTTAAGGTCAATTTAAAGATAACTCCCTCTATGCTGATCTTAGGGAAGATCCCCGGCGACAGTCAAAATAATGAATTTCATTGTTTTCGATATTTTATTTTCTTTACAATGACTGTAGCACGGCTATGTATCGCCACAGAGTGGCTTCAAGAAAAACCACCACTATTTCAACAGTGGCAAGCACGGCTGTATAAACTTTATAAGTTAGAGTGGAGTCTTTTTTTGCTATCTGAATCAAGGCGGAGAAAAAAATTGGGATGGAAAATATGGGGGACTTTTTCAGATTTTTATGAGGCTTAAATGTATGTGTTCCCTTGATCAATGTGTTATATTTTCCTATTTTCTCTTTTTGCTAACGCCCTTATTTATTTATTTATTATCAAATGTATTTTGTGATATATTTCGCTATGAATTATTTGAATATTGTATTTTGTTGTGTTCCAATAAAAAAAAAAGAAAGAAACATGGGAAAAAGTAAAGAAAGTGCAGGATCAGGCAAGTGATGAGGAAAATTAAACATGGGTAAGAGAAGGTTGCACACAAAAAGAAGAAAATTATTTTTGGGCCTACCAAGATGAAAGAGCTGTTATGCCCAACAGTATGTTTGCCCATTTTGCACACATGTATTATGGACAGGCACACACAGATAGGGAAACTGATCTTGCCAACAAAGTTATCAGTCTGATTTGTGAAATACTGAGCACTAAAAAGAAACTGTATTGTGCCTATTGTCCAGAAGCTTCTGGAATTGGTGAACAGGTGATTGGCACAATGAAAATCAAATTAGCAAAAATGTGTGATTCCACTGTCTTGAATTGGCTGGATGTTTTGCCCCTAGTTCTAGTGACCATGAGAAATACAAATGATAGAAGGACAGATTTAAATCTGTACAAGGTACTAATGGGACAAGCAATGAGAAAAGCACATATACCTGATCAACAAGACAGGCCACTGATAAATGGACTGCAGATTTTAGATACATGTTCAGAATCAGGTGCTAAGCAACCAGAAGCTGTTAACACAAAAGAAACAGACTGTAAAACTGGTGATTAAAGACCTACAGACTGTGAGAGTGTACAGTATGGTGTAAGACTTAATGGTTTTTTTTTACCTGAAAACGATTTAACAGAACTAGGACAACAGACACAGAGACCAAATCTGAAGTACAAGTTACTGAAATGGACAAATACCGCACTTCCTGATTTACAAGTGGAAGTGGATAGCCAGGAAAGTCTAAGAGTGACTGTACGAGAGGTGGTAAAGGAAGAAGAAAATTTGGAAATACTGAGTTATCTTATCTGACAATAGAGGAGGAAAGGATGATCAGGAAAATCTAAACAAAGACTGTGAACATATAGATAGGGATGATTTACACATGAATGTAGGGATTACTTAAGGTCACTATAACAGTGTTACAGAAAACATTTCTGAATTTTAGCGCACAAGGCGAAGACGATTTTTGATGAACAATTTCTAGGTAGTTAAAATAAAAGAAGGGGCAAAGGACTGAAAGTCATTCAAGTGTGGAAATACACTTTATACAGAGAGTACATATTTAGTAGATTATATTTATAGAATAACTTAGATACCATAGTAAATATAACATGTCTTGCTTTAGGTAGAAGATGTGTTTATGTTGTATCATCTTTCCTAATGAGACTGTTAACAATGTATCAATAGTTGCCACCAGTAGATAGAATTGCACTTCATAAGGATAAATAAGCTTAGATTTAGAACTAAAGATAACATTTTTGTTGAGAACAAGGGAAATGAGAAAGAATTTGCTGAACTAACAAAAATTATTGAGAAGAAGTGTCTTATTGAATACAATTTAGTGGAAAATATGGGTGATTTGGGGTTTTGGTGATGATTCACAAATCGTTTAAGGTATTCAGGATTTGTGATCATCAAATGAGTGAATTGATGGAGCGAGGTACAGAGATTTTGTGTGTACCTCATTTAGATCAATCACTCCCATAACAAAGTAATATATTAATTTTGATTGCTGTGTATTAACCAAAAACACACACATTACATGTAGGAAATGCTTTAGACCAAAACCTTTGATTAACATATTAATTAGTGATGTAAAACGCATGTTTAATCTATTTTGTGCATTTAAGTGGTATAATAATGCATGTCTGTGTATATTGTCCATTGCATGCTGCTTTTCTGCTTCATTTTAAGGGCTTGCAGTGTGATGCTTTTCAGCTAGGTAACAGTTTCAAAGGTTAAATATCAGCACTGGTGGTTAGGGGGACAGAAAAAACATATATTCTGTGTAATTACATTTTCTTTTTCTGTTCATTGTAGTTTTGGTGAGTTGCCAATTCCAAAATGGCTTTGCTTTTCCCGGTTCTGCGCAGTAGAGAAAGCTTACCTCATTTGGCTGAGAGAAACTCGTCCATGCTCTGTTCTACACTGACAACTTTGCAACCTCAGCTAACTATGATTCGAGGCCACTTGTTATGAACGCTGGTGAAGTGGCTGTGGGCCAAAATGATAACCTCGAGAACAGCTGAATGTCTGCCAAGGACAGAAGTCAAGTGCCTTCAGAAAATGACCACGTTCAAACAGCTGAATCACTGAAAATGAACACTGAGGAACAGGAACTGTTGAACGTTTATTTACCAGTTTGCAAACAAAGTTGGTCACGGACATCCTGGAACTTAAGAAATGCATGGACAGGTGAATTTTTATCTGTCAGTCTTTTAATCAGAAAGTTCTGAAAATTAACAAATACATTGTCGATTAACGAACATCCTGAAAGCTAATAATTGCAATTTCATAACCAATCAGAGAAAGAGAAATGACAAGACTTGAAACATTTGAGGGTAGAAACCCAGCAAATCTATACTAATATAATAAAGAGAGAGCCAAACCTTTGAGGCGGGTAATCGCAGGAACCACAGCACCAATCACAACACACAATACAGCGTTGGAAAGGGCAGTTGCAGCAGAAGGACATAGGCTCTGCAGACGCCCACCATATACATTTAAAAGGTAAAAGAACCGTGGCAGGAAAGTAGTCCCTTGTGGGCGTGTCTGCGTTGTTCTGTGGGCGTGTGCTGGGGGCGTGACAAACGCTGGGGGCGAGTGGTACGTTACGCCCTTCATGCCGTGTCTCATATCGTGTGCTGTGGGCGTATGCTGGGGGCGTGTGCGGGGCGCGGGATTACAGAAAAAAAAGCGAGAGTTGTGCCCAATATTTCCTTATTTTTTTTTTCCAGGTTCTGTACATTCCAGCTCCAGGTGTCCACCCTGCTCCCTTTAAATACCCCTGCACCCCATATTCATAACCCGCCCATACTCCTTAAAATACCCCAACACCCTTAAACGCTAACCCATCTTAACCCCATAAATATACCCTGTACCCCAAAACCCAAACCTATCCCTAAAGCCTAAAAATACCCCTGTACCCCAAAACCCAAACCTAGCCCTGAACCCTATAAATATCCCTGTACCTCAAAACCCAAACCTACCCCTGAACCCTAAAAATATCCCTGTACCCCGAAACCCAAACCTAGCCCTGAACGCTAAAAATACCCTTGTACCCCAAACCCCAAACCTACCCCTGAACCCTAAAATACCTCTGTACCCCAAAACCCAAACCTAGCCCTGAACCCTTAAAATACCCCTGTACCCCAAAACATAAACCTACCCCTGAACCCTAAAAATACCCATGTACCCCAAAACCCCAACCTAGCCCTGAACCATAAAAATAACCCTGTACCCCAAAACCCAAACCTACCTCTGAATGCAAAAAAACCCCTGTACCCCAAAACCCAAACCTAGCCCTGAACCCTAAAATACCCCTGTACCCCAAAACCCAAACCTAGCCCTGAGCCCTTAAAATACCCCTGTACCCCAAAACCCAAACCTACCACTGAACCTAAAAATACCCCTATACCCCAAAACCCAAACCTAGCCCTGAACCCTAAAAATACTCTGTACCCCAAAACCCAAACCAACCCCTAAACCCTAAAAATACCCCTGTACCCCCAAAACCCCAACCTAGCCCTGAACCATAAAAAATAACCCTGTACTCCAAAACCCAAACCTACCCTGAACCCTAAAAAATCCCTGTACCCCAAAACCCAAACCTAGCCCTGAACCCTAAAAATACCCCTGTATCCCAAAACTCAAACCTAGTCATGAACCCTTAAAATACCCCTGTACCCCAAAACCCATACCTATCCCTAAACCCTAAAACTAACCCTGTACCCCATAACCTAAAACTATATCTGAACCCTTAAAATAACCAAACACCCCAAAACATATACCTCAGTACCCCGAAAAATATACCCCTATACCCATACTTACCTTATCCAAACATTAAAAAAAAACATGCTATTACTATTCATGCATTTACAACGAATTTTGTTGTAAATGTATGCGTGGTAAAAGCATATAAAATGTAGGGGTATATTACCAAGCAATAGCGATAATTATCGCTATTGCTTGGATAGAGACAAAAATTTACCGCTGAGCTACGGCGATTTTTATCGCAGATAAACCTTGGTATTACCAAGGTTTATCGCAAATGCGATAAGAATCGGCCGCAATGCATGAATATCGCTGAAAAGTCAGCGATATTCATGCATTACAGAGCTAATGCTCTTAGCCATGTTATCCACCTCCCATTGGATAACATAGCTGAGAACTGCTCAGGGCAGAAGTTAGCTTTTGGAGATATTCACGGTTAGCGCGAATATCTCCAAAAGTTGGTAATAGGAGATAGCGATGTTAGCGACTGTTTCCAGTCGCTAACATCTTGGCACGCCCACTTTGCATGTCATTAGTGATAAATATCACTGACATGCAAAGTGGGGCCCAAGATGGTCGCTATCTCCTACTAGCTGTCGCTAACTGGTGTTAGCAACAGCTGGGTAATAGGGAGATAATTTTATCTCCGCTTTCTTGGCTTTTAAAGCCAAAAAAGCGGAGATAAACCCCCTTGATAATATGCCCCGTAATGCCATGCTTTACAATGGCATTGCGGAGTCATGGTACTTCCGTAATGAAAGTATGCGGAGTGATGGTATGCGGAAAGAAAGTTGCGGAATAATGGGTGTTTACCCTCACCCGGTAAGTACATTGGTGGCACTGCGGCCCACATCTCCAGCAACATACTCATATTTCTTCACCACCGATTTGAAAAATGCACAGGTCTCTCTCATTGATGGCCAGCATCGACATACACTTTTAGACACACCTCCCGCCAGACGTTGTAGAAATGCGAACTTTAGAGCTGGGGAGCTACGTTCAAATCTCGGCATCAGCTCAACATGCTGTGATTCCAGGCAAATCTCTTTGTCTCCCTGTGCCTACCACAAATGAATGTGTTCTTCTGTAATATAAATTGTGCTCAAGCCATGTTGTCGAGTTTGCGCTATATAATATTGCAAAGAAAAATAAAGTAGGGAAACTCGAGTTCACACACTACTGAACGCGCACTCTTAAGTGCATCAGCAGTGGACTGTGAATCGAAGCGTTTCACAGGCCTGTCACAGATAAGAAATGCTATCAAAATGAAATCCTACAAAACAATATACTACTGGCGGCAGCAATTCATACCCGGACAAAGTCGGGACGTGCTGCTAGTACAGTATAAATATCAGAGCAAAATTGGGGTTTAATGTCACTGGAGCTGATCGCAGAGGGAGATGCTCTTTGCACTGCAGCTGTTTGCAGCGATGCTGGGAGCATGAAACTATGCCAGACTGCTCACTGATAAACCCTTGTAGGTTGGAGATTCGTTGCGAGGAGGCTTGGGTTAGTAAGTATAGATCTGGAGTTTAGTTAGTGCTGGGTAGGCAGGTTTTTAGTGTAGAAATCTTTAGAATTAAATGCATGTTTTAACTATGGTTTCTCTGATCTTTTCATGCAGAATTTCACTTTCAGTTGCATTGACCAAGGTTTGATGTTTTATTTTAGAAAATAATGCAATTAATGTGAACCTGAATTTTCTCTTCATGATTTTTATTAAACAGTTTTACCTGATTTATTGCCTGAATAAATAGCAAGGCTCAGTGAGAATTACCAATGAAAGAATAAATGCTAATTTTCTTTTATGCAAATTAATTACATAAAATCTTTTAAATGATTTCAGGTGTTTGTGATTCTTTAGAGTGAATTATTTATGCAAATCAATGTATTGTTGTAGTGAGGTTAAGCTGGTCTTGACAATCAACTTGCTCAACTAATTGGTCCATCGACCTAATTGGCGGGGTACATTGATGCATAGATTAGTTTAGTAGGATTATTGAGGCAAACAAATGTTGGTGTTAAAAATCTGTGCTTAGAGGTATCCTGCCATAGGAAAGAAAACACTCAACCTATTTTGTATATATATATTTGCAAGGGTCTGGGGTAAAGTGTGTGAGACTAGGTGTGTTGTACTTCGGTGTTATGGGCCCCACCGGAGTGACATGGACCCTGGGTTGGTGGTATTTCTGGGTGAGCGCTGTACCAGTGTCCCCTTGTCAGTGGCCTGCAGAATGTTACACAGTGGGTTTGCAAAGCTGCCCAAGGGCCCATGTCATGTGTAGCACCTTCAGAAAAACCAGGCTTTGTAGCTAACAGCACTTTGCACCCTACGACTTTGTAGTGAAGGAGGTCCACTCAGGAAGGTTGTAATTCAGGATGTTTTATTCATAAAGATAACAAGTAGTAAGGTACAGGACTTCAAGTAGATATGTGGTAGATCAGAGCCCCACCAGGAGCTGTCTGTCAGCTGCTCAGACCATGACCAACTGTCACTTCAGCTCGCAGTCCCAACATTCCGAGGCATCATCAGACTCCAACATTCTAATAAGTCAGAGCACAGGCACTGGCTCAACAGGGGTGGTAAAACACCTTACAATATAAAAGCAGGATACTACAGACTTGTAGGCCTACATCTCTAATGGAAAGTCACTACAAGTTCCAGAATGCAACGTGCTGCTCTAGCTATACTTGTGCTCCGGCTCTGTCTGCTGGATTCTGGTGTAGTCCTGGTTTATAAGCCTGAAGGGCTTCTGAAAAGCAGGAAATGGCCATGTTATGTGAGTGCACAAAGTGTTCAGCAGCAGACGTGAACTTGTCTGCTCTGGACTAATCGAGCCCCTACGCCGATCACTAGAACAGCAGGCCTTTGGGAGACATCTCTGTCCTGAGGAAAAAATGTTTTTCTACCATAACTCCGCAGTCAACATTCCAATGTTATTGTATGTTTTTATTGCACAATAAAGCACAGATATGTTTCTGTTACTTTTGTTGTACCATCATTGCTGTACCAAGAATGAAATAAGTGAAGGCCTTAGAAGGGCTGTCTGGGCAAGCGGGCAGGGTTCTCATCAGCAGCCCCTGGTCTTCTGATCACCCTCTCTCTGGTTTCCTCCCTATGAGCCCCATTCTCTCTGGGATATTTGGTGGACATAGAAGAAATAACACTCCGGCAGTCTCGACCCTCAGATTTTATTTATGATAAGTATGCCTCTGTAGTGTTGGAAAATGTGAGTGAGGGGAAGGCTGTGCCTCTGCTCCCAGCCTCTATGTGTCTCCAACCAGTGCTTAATTTGTGCCAGTAGTTTGTGGTTGTTAGCACCAGCACATATTTTACAGGGCAGGGTTTTTTGAATGTTTCTCCCCTGGGTGACGGGCCTGTTCATTATTCAAAATAAATGTGCCTGTGTCCTATTTTTAGATGTCATCCTGGTATGTCTCCAGACGATGACCAACCAAGGTCCAGGTATGATGACTGCATCACTTTAGTGATATCAGCATTGCGCGCCTGCCTTTCATCAAGGAGCGTCATTATTCCAGTTGGATTATTTAAGTGGTTGAGGGCGGGATGATGGGTGAGTTGAGGGCGAGATAAGCTGGGAAAGTCTATTTAGGTTGGAGAAATTAAAAGTGTCAGAACTTAATTTGTGCCATTGATTGCAGGTGGAGCCCACCGGCACTCATTTCTGACGGCAAGCACTTGTTTTTAACTCATCACACTTTGACGCTAAGAAAGAGGGAGTAAAAATAGAAAAGGAGGATAAAAAGAGGAAGAGAAGAACGGAAAAAACTGTGTGAATCAAAGATAGCAAAGGTGAAAGAGAAGCTGCAAGAGTGAGTTAAAGTGGAAGGGGGTGGATTAAAGAGTGATGATATGGTATTAAGCCTAAGCAGCCTTGGTGTTTGACACCTCTGACATTCTGTAGCTTCGAACAGTACATTTAGCAGGGGCACTTATTCTTTTACAAATGCTCACAACTATGTTTTTTTGTGGAGTGAGGACTAACTAGCCCGGGGCACAGCTATCATTAATGCAGCAGGTACAGTGCACCGGGCCCAGAGTCCTGAAGGGCCCATTGATCTCTGATAACTGCTGTATTTTACTACCCCAACAACAATCAAAGTGGTTATTGTACTTACTTGTATCACGGCCAATGGTATTCTAGCTACTCAACTGGGATTAACATCGGATAAAACTGGGTATGGTGGGGCATATTACCAACGTTAAGTGATATTTAACGCTAACGATGCTTAGCGACAAATTTTTTATCGCTAAGCATCGCCGGAAATTATCGCAGAGATAACTTGCTATTAGCAAGGTTTATCTCAGAAGTAATAAAAATCCTCACGCTAACTGCCAATTGAGAGATTATCGCTGGAAAACCAACGGTAATCTCTCAAAGTTTGGCGTTAGCTTGATGATAGGGGCTCACAAACTTAGCCATGATATCCACCTTCCATAGGATATCATGGCTAAGTCAGGAAAATACCAGGTGTAAAAAAAGCAGTGCTAACCGCGGTTAGCGCTGCTTTTTTTATCACTAACAGACTAAGCGAAATCCTTGATAATAGGAGAAATGTCGCTTAACAACATTTCTCCTATTATTTTTCTCTGGAACGCCCCCTTTGCATCTCATTAGAGATGCAAGGGGAAGCGTAGAGAAAAAGGGTGGTAACATGCAAATTTGCGTGTTAGCACCCTGATGCTGATAGGGAGATAATTTTATCTCCGCTTTCTTGGCTTTTAAAGCCAAAAAAGCGGAGATAAATCCCTTGATAATATGCCCCGTTGTTTCCAGACCCGTAATTTCCACCCAAAAAACACAAGTCGAATAGTGTATGCCTGGTACGGCATCCAGCCAGGGGATAACGCCTCGAGATATTCATAATCAGGGTCAATAAGTTATTTTCAGCATCCGAAGCTTCCCAGAATATCTATATTTTAATAAAGTGTAGGTCTTCGTTTGAACACATGATGGCGCTGTGACCACAGTGTTTTGATTTCTGTACGCTGGAAAGTAAACGATGAAACCGTAAACTATTGCACCACTTGCAGATAATGAAATAACGCTGTCAAACAGAGGAAGTGGCCACTGTGCTCGTTCTTTATTTGCAGAGACATCTTGGGTTATGTAAATATTACAGAGGGAATCTTGGCTGAAGTGAGAAATGCCAATGAGCTTGTGGTTTCTTGTGCACAATCGCTGGTTTACATTGACATTGTGAAAACAAACTTGCATTTTTAGACGACTCGATTGCATATCTTCGCAACCGACTTTTGAAACACTTGTGCGCATTTATATGGACATCAACGATGCACTATTAGAAATAAATACTTAATTGTGTCATAGGTGTGGTAATCAAAAGCACACTTTCTGGAACTAAGGCCCCTAGCAACAAAGGGGCATATTATCAAGGGGGTTTATCTCCGCTTTTTTGGCTTTAAAAGCCAAGAAAGCGGAGATAAAATTATCTCCCTATTACCAAGCTGTCGCTAACACCAGTTAGCGACAGCTAGTAGGAGATAGCGACCATCTTGGGCCCCACTTTGCATGTCAGTGATATTTATCACTAATGAGATGCAAAGTGGGCGTGCCAAGATGTTAGAGACTGAAAACAGTCGCTAACATCGCTATCTCCTATTACCAACTTTTGGAGATATTTGCGCTAAGCGGGAATATCTCCAAAAGCTAACACCTGCCCTGAGCAGTTCTTAGCCATGTTATCCAATGGGAGGTGGATAACATGGCTAAGAGCATTTGCTCGATAATGCATGAATATTGCTGACTTTTCAGCGATATTCATGCATTTCGGCCGTTTTTTATCGCATTTGCGATAAACCTTGTTAATAGCAAGGTTTATCTGCGATAAAAATCGCCGATGTGCGGCGATAGTTTTTGTCTCTAAACAAGTTAGAGACAAAAATTATCGCTAGTTGTTGGTAATATGCTCCAAAGTTATTTAAGAAAGGTGGTTTACTTTCGCGCACAAATAGCTTCTTTTAAAAGTGCAAAGCAAGTTTTTCAACAAATTCACAGAATTCGCTATTGCACTTGTGATAGGATTTCACCACACTAAGGTCAGGGACGGCCGTAGAGGGCACCGGGAAATCCCCCAGTGCGCCGCACGAATGGGGGCCGGTTTTGTTACAGTGCCGTTTTTCCCTGTAACAAAATCGGCATAAAATCTGCAATGGCGAAGAGCTAGACTGGGGGGGGGGAGTTTGGGGGGGGTTCTGCACTTTGCCAGGACCGGTTTTACGGCCAGATTCATGAAAGACCCGTTTTGCGAGTCTGAAATAGCGATTCATAAGGAATCGCTTTTACAGACTCGCAAAACGGGATTCATGTAGGAATCGCAAAATTAAATGCGATTCCTACAGATTCCTTATTTGCGATTAGCGAATTGCTAATCGCAAATAAGGAATAACTCCCCATTCATTCCTATGGGCTAAAAGGCCCATAGGAATGAATGGGGAGTATTCCTTATTTGCGATTAGCAATTTGCTACTTGCAAATAAGATAGCGATTTGAAGGGTGCCAGGGGTGTCCAAAGGACACCCTGTAGCACCCCTTAAATGCACATTTCAACAGGTGTTGCGCACACACATGTCCTAAGGACATGTGTGTGTGTAACATGCAACTTAGAAAAATGCTTTTAAAAGCATTTTTCTAAGTTTTCGCTATTTACCACGAGGTTTGACCTCGCGGTAAATAGCGGCCGAAATTTGCGATTTCGCAATTTTAAAATGTTTCAAGAATAGCATTTAAGGAATCTCTAATAGAGATTCCTTAAATGCTATTCCTCGCAAATTTGTTTCTAAATAGCGATTTTTCCATTTGGGATGATGAATCCCAAATGCAAAAATTGCACTCGCAAAGGGCCAGATTCTCAGAATCTGGCCCTTTGCGAGCGCAAATATGATTGATGAATCAGGCTGTTAGTTCCCAGTCCGGCCCTCACTAAGGTTTCTGGGTGGGAAATTCTTCTGTACATTGAAGTCGGCGTTCAAGGCACAGAATACGGAGGGGCGTTTTCACAAGCCCCTTGCGCCGTCAGATGGTTACTTTTTGTGACACACCAGTGATCATTTTGCTGCCCCACATTTACAAGGACACATAAAGCAAACCTGGGAAAGCGTCAGAATGCTACACGCATAGAAAGAGGAAATCACCACTCATGATTGTTTTTGTGCATGATGGTGTTCCTTCCTGCTCAAAATCAATCTCCCTGAAACGCAGAGACCCTTGCACCATGGTTCAAGGGTGCCTTTGTTGGCGCATGCTAGTCAATTGTGCGCCAGCGCAAGGGAAGGCACAGGGATGCATCATAGTATTGTAAATATATTGCATCCCTGTGCTTTGAAAGTGACTCAGTGCGGCGGAACCAAATGGCTTGCGGTGTTACACTGTCACTTTCTTGTAGATAAGAACCTGGAGAGTTTGTAAACATGCCGAAAGCAACGATTGTGGCAACCACACAATGTTTCCCATCCTGAAATAGTTGGGAGAATTATTAATTTCAAGAGCAGGAGTAATTTCCTTTACTGGCAACGCACTCACAAATTCTTTGGGGTGTGACAGGGACAGGGACAGACAAGGACTACCAGGAAAATAAATATTTTCCAGGCTGAGTCATAAAAGAAACAAGCACAGGCAATGTGCATTGGTCTGGCTATAACTGAAATTATAGGCCAGACATATTGGTTTTTCCATTGTGTGTCTCTTTGATAGGTTGCAGGTACAATGGGGACAATCCAGGTCTGCTTGCAGTCAGTCTCAACAAGTGCATACCTCTTAATCTTCTGCAGTGGGTTGGCTGGTGATTTCGCAGGATGTGATTTTATGCACTGCAAAACCTGCTTTTAGCAGAAGATTCCCAAATTTTGCTGTGCTGTGCTGTGCTCATTTGAAGCTCTAAATAAACAACGATTCTAGTGATGTTTTTTCAAAGCAGCACGGATAGGATGCAAGACTTCCACCTATCACTCTTATCTTTGGCTGTCCAAGAGTAGTCTGGCCAGAGCATGGGTCAGTTTTCGTGGACCAGACCTGCATAGGCATACAGCTAAATGCCGCAGCTCGGTTATGTTTTATGTAGCAAATGCGGCAAATCCATAAATATGCGCAAAATGTTGCAGCCTTGCAATTTAATAATCTCAATCAATCAATCAGGGATTTATAAACCACTGCAGATCACTCATGAGGGTCTTAAGGTGCTGGATTTGCTGACTGTTTCATGGTGATCTGTTCATTCGAACAGCCAGGTCTTGAGTCCATCCTAAATTCCCTGAGCAATGAGGTGTCCAGAGGTGCAGGGGAAGGTCTTCATGAAGCGTGTGTTGATTTCTACGCAGAGTGTGTTCCTGAAGTCCCGTCTGCTGGTGATAAGGGCTAGTGTGATAGTCCTTCTGGTGTTGAGTGGGAGCCACCTGAAGATCTTGCAGAGCAAGCATAAGGTGTGGATGCAGGCGAATGAGACTGGGATTGCGAGCATAGTCTGTCAGTGCGGGGGTTGGGTCAAGTTCTGCAGGCGACCATGTGTCACCCCATAGTGGGGTGTTGTTCCCAAGAATGAGGACTTCCATCTTGTTGTGTTGAGTTTGAGACAGTTGTCCTTCATCCAGTGGGTGAGATTTATCAGACACCTATGGAAGTTGGTTTTGGTGGTGGAGGGGACGTCTGATAGCGAGAGGATGAGCTGGGTGTCATTGACATTGGAGATGATGTTGGGTCCATGCAATCAGATGGTGTTGGCCAGGGGGGTCATGTATGTGTTGAAGAGGGTGGGCTGGGGTACGATCCTTAGGAGATGCCACTGATGATCTTCTTCTTTCTGAGGAGAACGGTTGAAGACAGATTCTCTTGGTTCTTCCGGTGAGGTATGAAGCAATCCATTTAAGGGCATCTCCCTGGATTTGGATGTTGTGGAGTGTGTTGATCGAGATGTGATGGAAGACGGTGTCAACAGCGGCTGACAGGTGCAGGAGTAAGAATGCTGCCACTTTGCTGTTGTCCAAGCGGGGACCTAATGTAATCAGTGGTTGTGATCAGGCATGTCTCTGTGCAGTTGTTGGCTTGGATTTCCTGATTTAGAAGGGTCCTGGAAGTTGTTGTGTTCCAGATGTTCTGTGAGTTGCTGGTTGAAAGTTTTCTTAAAACCAATCCAATCCAATCCAAAATTTCTTTATTTCGGCCATTTAAGACCATAAAAGATACAATAAAAACATTTAAAACACATGAAAGCGTACAATATAAAAAACAGTGCATGAAAACAAGGGACTAATTGTATCAGTTCATTAGAGACTCAGGTCGCTACGATTCATTACAGTTCATTCCACATATGGCATTTGGAAGATAACCTTTCAATATTTTTCCCCTTATCTGCCACATGGCCATTAAATACTTGGCTACGGCAAAGACGATAAAGTGCAAGGTGCTTGTCTTCAGAACTCTGTACGATTGTAAATAGTTTCTGAAGCCCAGATTCCTACATAATGGCACTAGCCAATACTTTCTTGGTCTGCTGTAGGCAGGGCAGAAAAACAGCACGTGTAAATCATCCTCCACGTTCGTGCTGCACCCAGGGCAAGATTTGTCGTCTAGCATAGTCCATTTGCTTGTGAAAGATTTGAGGGGCAATGTTCCAAACCTCCACTGGATAAAAAGTTTCCTAGTGGTAACAGAGAATATGATGTCCATGTATCCTTCAAATAGAAAGAGTCTTTAATGTCTAGGAACTGCTCTGTAAGGGAGCCAATTTTCCGGGCACACACGAGCATAGTTAGGCTCTTGTCTTTAAAAGTCTTAGAGAGCCTTTTGCGGGACACCCCTAAAAAACCTCTTTCAGGGTTATCCCACAGATCAGCCAGTCCCAGTCGATAGAATTCCCGTTTCACGTATGCCACCCATGGAATTCTGTCGCAGGTGTTAAGGCTCAGGACATGCTTCAGATCTTGCCTATAGTGAGAAAGTTCGCTAGTGGACCACAGCTTGTGCCAAAACCTCAACGGCTTTAAAGCCAGTTCATCTAATATTGAAGAGAGCCCAGGGAGATGGGCCTATAGTTCTGCTAGGTCAGTGGATGGTCTCTAGGAGGGGTCTCATCATGTTTCCCATTCTCAGGAAAGGTGGCCGAGGTTATAGAGATGATAGAGATGTTCAGGACTTTCTCAAGCTCATCATTAGTCGTCTTGCTTCTGAGGTTGAAGATGTTGTGGGGAATGGGGTCAGTGGGTGCTCCCTAGTGCACTTTGTTCATGATGAAAATTGTGGTTTTGAGTAGTGAGAGGGTCCAAAAAGCTGAGCAAGTGTTTGTGGGTGTGAGAAGGCTAATGCTTTCAGCAGTGTGGGCTGAGGTTTGAAGTTGTCTAAGATGACTTAGATCTTAACATGGAAGAAGTCCACCAGGGTGTCACACAGTTCTTGGGAGGGGATGTTGTCGTTCTTGGCAGCTGGAGGGTTGGAGAACACCTTCTGATGGCGAGGAGCCCTTTGCTGCAGTTTCTGCTGGCTTCTATGCTGTCTGCTAGGGCTATCTTCTTTGTTTGTTTCCGAAGGTGGTGGTGCTGGTTGAGTGCTGTCTTGAAGGTTGTATGGTCGCCTGTCTCTTCGATGGTGCACCACTTCATTTCTAGTTGCTGGCAGTTGCATTTGGTGGATTTGAGCTCCATGGTGAACTTGCTGGCGTTTCTGGTAGGTCCTTTGGATTGGCTGGCTTGGTGGGAGTGATTGTGCCAGCGCATTCTGTGATCCACTGGGAGAAGTTCTTCACATCCTGTTCTGGGTTGAAGGTTGTCTATTGGAGGTGGGAGTTGAGTTCCACTGGTCTTCTGATATCTTTTTCCAGTTTCTGCCCTTGGAGGTAGGGGGCATGGTGCCAGTGTTGGTTAGTCCTGAGATGATGAAGTGGACACTGTAGTGGTCAGTCAGATGAGTTGTGAGACGTGGTTGTACTTGCCTCTGTTACTGGACATGAAGATGGGGTTGAGTGTGTGTCCTGTGATGCAGGTAGGGTCAGTGACCAGTTGCTTAAGGCTGATGTTGCTCATGCTTTCCAGGATTTCACTTGTGCTGGTGTCACTAGTCAAAAAAGTCAATTCCCTTTGGGCAGATGAACATTAATACCACAGTACTTACAAACAATAACCTCACTAATACATGAACAAGACAAAGAAGCAATGAAAAAAATGAATATTCAAAAACGTGAAAACACTATAATAGGATCAAAACATTAGTACAATTTATTGACATACATCATGTTGATTAAAAATTGGGAAACAGGTCTCTGTGATGAAAATTATGTCCAGGCTGATGGATGAGATCTTGTCTCAGAACTCTGTGGCTCATTTTCCAAGTAGTTGTGCATTGAGTAGAATGCACTGGAGTTGTGCTGTGATGGTCTCAGTCAGCCTGATGGATGCAGCAGTAGTGTTTGCAGTGTCTCCGGCATTTTTGGTTACATCGTGTTGAGGGTTAAGGAGCATTGCTCACAGGAGAATGGTCCTCTGGTGATGAGTTGAGATGTGCAGCAGCAGCTGTTGTTGTTGATCTGCATTGGGATCAAAGGGTCGGAGGTCTTTGGCTGTGTCACTGCATGTGGTGGAATAACCAGGATGCCCGGCACTGGGCATGGTCTACACCTTAGAACCTCTAATGATAAGCTGTACCCTAGTCCTTCTCCCTATCTGTACCCTAACATCTCATCCCACCACCATAACCTCTGCACTTTTTTTCCCTTGCCTGGTTTATTGTTCTAATTGTTATAATTTCTCATCTATTTTCTTTTCCATTTTTTTGATTTCTCAAACATTTCAGCAAAAAGAGTTTCCCTTATTTTGAAAGCTTAACAAAATGGAGGTTCATGAGTTTGTGATCACCAAGCTAATGTTCTTCATTTTGATTTTTTTCTGAAATGAGGTAAAACAATTTTTCTGTCTTGCCTCTAAAGAGTTATGTTATATTTAAATGTGTGACCAACCACTCCTTTTTTATGTCATGGCCTACTATGACTTACTGTTAAAATTCGAATATTTCCTACTCAACCATTGGTGGACTTCATATTTGATATCACAATAAACATTTCTTTTTTACATGATCTATCAGTGCTGGAATATAACTGGGTCTGGGTCAAACTGTTGGAACTTCGTTTTCATTGTCTCGTTCATATTTCATTTTTTTCCTGCCAAATGTATTGGTTTTGTGCAGGAAGGCTTTTAAACAAGCCCTGAGCAAATATCTGTCAAGTAGTAAATTAACAGGACTCGAATCAGACAATATGAACTGATGATTATTCTAAATGTATCCTATAATAACTGGAACATCTGTTGTAACCTGATTAAAATAATTTAATTGCGTATTTCTACAAATTGGACTTCACTTCCCAAGAGGGACAGATTTGGAACTGCCACAGAACAAACTGCAGAGTGGATTGCACCAGTATCAATTAAGAATGATACACCCTTCTCCTCTCCAACTACATATGGACCACTCTGGTCTACCTCTAACACTGCACCATGCATTAGTCTCTGATGAAAAATTAGGAAAATCACTATTCCGAATCAATCGATTCTGCTGGTACCCTGATTTTTAAGGCATTTTATTTCTCATGTTTTGTTGCAGCCCCAAACCTGCAGCCAGATTTCTATGTAACTGTCTTTGAATTTGCACATTCTGCACAGAAGTCTCTAGGGTGGGAGTAATCAGTGTCTGCATCTGTTTGCATTTTACGGACCCTGGGGCACAACATCACTGGGTTCGATCGGGATTCTGCCTACACTTGATTTTCACTGCTGGATTTTACAACATAAATATTAAGCAGGGCTCTTCTTCAACAAATTATTATTTGCATTCACTCCAGAATTTTATACAATCGGTTTACTACATCTGCACCATCTCATTCTGCATTCCAATACCTTTCATGAATTGAGATCCATTCATTCCAAAACTATCAGACAGCGCAATCAGAATTCATCTTCAGATTTCTGCTACGTTTCTAAATCTGCTTTGTCTGAGCAATCACCAACATTTCCTTAACCTGTTTCTACTTTTCATCGAAAAAAAACCCTATAATACTTGGTGTATTTTAAGATCTTGTTGTTGCCCTTGGTTTGCCAGCACATCACACTCTGCTAATAGGCAGACTAAGCCTGGGACAAAGACCCAAAACAAAAGCTGGTACAAATACACTAACACCTTATTTCTAGTGCTATTCAACTCTGCGGTACTTACTATAAATATGGATAAGCCTCTTATTAGAAGCATGTACTAACTCTTTGTGCAGATCTCATAATCTTTGCCCAATTTACTTCTTATTCTGCCACCTTCCTTTTCAAATGATCTATCACTGCTTTATCTTTGTTAGCAATCACCTTGGCTGAAGAATTACTAGGTGCAAACTCATGTGGTTCCTCAGTCAGCTAAGATACAGAAACCAAAGATCACTAGGAACAGCAATCTCAACTAACAAATCCAAAGCATTTTCCAAATCATCACCAGTCTATAAACCTCTGTGTACCACTTGTCAGGTTTCTCTCTCAATTTTGGAAAATTTGTCATAAAAGCATAAAAAATACTTCTAGTGTAAGACACATGCACATAATTCCCTCCATGCACTTCTCTCAATGGAAATTTTGACACTGTTTCTGGTTCTGAATCACTAATAATCCCCTTTAGCCGCATATCCATTTCTGCACCTTTTTTTTGTTGTACCTTACTTTTTCCACTTTCCTATGTGTTTCTTCAAATCGCTCCTTCCTTTCGTTTTTTCAACTGAATCCTTAATGTGATCTCACAGAGAAGCTAAACCCAATTATTTTACCACTACCTCACTCAAAACCAATGTTATTATTTTTCTGTACATTCTGCTGATATCAATCTTGTATCAACCATCTAGTTCCTCAAGTTTATCATGGTCTTCATTTGCACACTTTGCTATTTCTCAAATAAGATATCTCATTTCATCCACATTGTAAGACTTTAGTCTTTTTAAATCACCTGTACACTGTAAAACTTCTACAAATTCAATCTTTCAAAGTCCAAAATTAATCCCACTCTCTTCATGAGGGTTGGCGGGTACAGTAGCAGATTTGATATTAGAAACCAGAGATGGGACATCAGTACTATGTCTACTAGTACTCTGCAAAGCTATGAATTCATTCTCATTTGGGGCACTCACTGATGTACTGGTACACACTAATGCAAGTTATGTGAATACCTGTGCCTGTACACTTGTGCCCTCTCCCGCTACACCCATTTCAGTTAATGCGGAACATATAGGAACTTTAGGCTTTTTCAACAAAGTAACCTTTGTTCATGCTCAAAATAATCCAAATACTTCATAAAGCAAGCAAGCGCACAACAACCTACCCCAGCACGGCTATGACAAAGGCCAATCAATCACAGCCTGACTTTGGCAGCAACCAGTCAATGATATTGTACTCTGTGTTGACATCTCATTAATAGTGAGAAAAGAAAGATCCCCTTGTGTAAATTGCATTACAGAGTAGAAGAACTTCTTCTCAAATATCAAACATACCAAGGCACTCTTTTCATTATCCACACATTTCAAGATTGGAACAAATATAATAGGGAAAACCACTTCAACACTTTATGTAAAAAAATATGTTACATATAGTTATTATTTGCATAGCAAAATTTCTCATTAAAACATGGGAACCCTTAAAATACCCCTGTACCCTAAAACCCAAACCTAACCCTGAACCCTAAAAACACCCATGTACCCCAAAACCCAAACCTAGCCCTGAACCATAAAAATAACCCTGTACCCCAAAACCCAAACCCACCCCTGAACCCTAAAATACCCCTGTACCCCAAACCCCAATCCTAGCCCTGAACCCTAAAAATACCCCTGTACCCCAAAACCCAGACCTAGCCCTGAACCATAAAAATAACCCTGTACCCCAAAAACTAAACCTACCCCTGAATCCTAAAAATACCCCTATACCCCAAGACCCAAACCTAGCCCCGAACCCTTAAAGTACCCCTGTACCCCAAAACCCATACCTATCCCTAAACCCTAAATCTACCCCTGTACCCCATAACCCAAAACCATATCGGAACCATTAAAATACCCAAACACCCCAAAACATATACCTCAGTACCCCAAAACATATACCCATACTTACCTTATCCAAACATGCTTTTACCATTCATGCATTTACAACAAATTTCGTTGTAAATGTATGCGTGGTAAAAGCATAAAACGCCATGCGTTATAATGGCATTGCGGAGTCATGGTACTTTCGTAATGAAAGTATGCGGAGTGATGGTATGCGGAAAGAAAGTTGCGGAATAATGGGTGTTTACCCTCCCCAGGTAAGTACATTGGTGGCACGGCGGCCCACATCTCCAGCAACATACTCATATTTTTTCACCACCGATTTGAAAAATGCACAGGTCTCTCTCCTTGATGGCCAGCACCGACATACAGTTTTAGACACACCTCCCGCCACAAGTTATAGAATTGCGAACTTTAGAGCTGGGGAGCTACATTCTAATCTCGGCATCAGCTCAACATCCTGTGATTCCAGGCAAATCGCTTTGTCTCCCTGTGCCTACCACAAATGAATGTGTTCTTCTGTAATGTAAATTGTGCTCATGCCATGTTGTCGAGTTTGCGCTATATAATATTGCAAAGAAAAAAAAAGCAGGGAAACTCGAGTTCACACACTACTGAACGCGCACTCTTAAGTGCATCAGCAGTGCACTGTAAATCGGAGCGTTTTACAGGCCTGTCACAGATAAGAAATGCTATCAAAACGAAATCCTACAAAACAATATAATACTGGCCGGCAGCAATTCATACCCGGACAACGTCGGGACGGGCTGCAAGTCCCTTTAATAATTAGGGTCAGATATCCGCCATCGCGGGTTGTTCGAACATTCAATCCTCACCCTCGGGTCAGCGAGTCTTGAGAAACATGGATTTATAAAGCTTTTCCCATCAAAACACGTCGGCGCTATATTTTGATACACAATCCGCTCACCGGGCATTGATAAAAGAAAGCCAATTACAGATTGCGTATTTCCATGCCTGTAATATTATGTTATGACCGATGTGTAAACTGTTAAGACAGATTTTTCTCTGTCTAGCTTTTGTTTTATTCACTCTTTATATGTTTTCATGCTAATTGTGATTACACTTTTTTAATGTATTTTGTTTTTATTAATTTTTGTGATATCAAATGTATGAATTGATGGGCTATTCCCGTGTTTTTAACGAGAAATTTTGCTATGCAAATAATAAATATATGTGATATTTTTTTTACATACAGTTTTGAAGTGCTTTTCCCTATTATATATGGTCCAATCTTGAAATGTGTGGATAAGAAAAGAGTGCATGGGTATGTTTGATATTTGAGAAGAAGTTCTACTCTGTAATGCAATTTACCCAAGGGGATCTTTCTTTTCTCACTGTGTAAGTGCCCTATTCCTTTTAGGTTTTAAGGGGCCCCTCTTTGTCCTAAACAACATCTCATTAATCCCATTGAGACTCCTCAAGGTGGGCAGCTAATCGCAGCTTGGCTTTCCATAAATAGGAAATCAATACACAACTTTGACAGAGAAATATCTGCACAACTAATAGCATCTAAAGTCTTGTCTGCTTAACCTAGCCAGGAGAAAAGCAGCAGCATAGACATACAGAAATATTCCGATTCATAGAAATAAGACCAGTACCTCTGCGGCACTTGTCAAATCTAGGAGAACAGGGTGGAAAGAATAATTTTTAAAAAGAACTTACCTCCTGCTCCAGAACAACTCCTCAATGCTTCTCTGCTCCTGATGCCTTGGTGCTTCTCTGCTCCCCCACACCCAATACAGAGGTTGCTTTCATGCATGAGAGAAGTGCCAGAACTGGTCTGAATGGGCTTAAATGCCACTCAGTTAGGGGTAGGGAACCTGTGCCATGTCTCCCACCCGGCTGTGCAGACACCATGGTTGGAGAAATGTAAATGCACATGTCAGTTTGGCCATCCTGAAATGGCCAAACCAACATGCACACTTACAGTACACCTACTCCTCCCTGGGCCTGGCTGCTGCTGACTTTTAGCAGTGTCCTGCCACTCCCTAAGATCGACAGATTCAGCTGACTAAGTGACAATAAAATTATTATAAAATATTTGTTTTATCATTTTATTTTTCATTTGCTGACTTTTAGCAATGGGGCGACGCTTGTCCACCACAACGGAGGAGCCGTTCCTTGTAGTAGGTCCTCGGTTCTAGCAACCATCCTCTGCTTCCAAAACCTTATGGGCACAGGAAACCTCTAAATTCTTAAATCCCAAAAGATAAGCAATAGCATACAAAGGGTGGATATGTCAAAGAAGGTGTTAAATCTCAGTTTTAGGAGGGAAACTGTCCAGAGACAAAGCACCTCACAATATAATCAATATTACAGCTAATTAAGTGAGGACAGACTCAATAAGGGAGTTCTATGGCTGAATTTGACATTTTTTAAAGATTTGTCAGAAAAATTCAATGGATACATTACAGAAATTGTAAAGAGCAGATGCACAAGTCATTGCCATGAAGGCTGTCATTAATCGGAGATACAGAAGACTAAGCAACATCCGAAAAAAAATCTAGGTTCCGAAATGAGCAGCTAAACCAGTAAGATATTGGACAACATCACAGGTTTCATAAAGAAGTTCTCAGGGAAATTCTGGCTCACCCTCCATGGTGAATCCTTTCATAGAACATGACTAAAGCTGCAAGTTTATCATGCTGTGAGCAATAGTGTTATAAATTCAGCAAATGAAAGCACTCATTTATTAAACGTCATATTGCTTTACCATCTAAGCAATTAAGCATTATCCCAATACATGAATATTAATCCAACCCCATTTTGCTTATGTCATCCGGAAATGGCAGATCAATCTAGTTATAAAACAATAATGAACTTTGTGAATGAAATAGCACACTAGGCTGATCATAAGGGCGCTTAGGGGCAGATTTATGTTGCCTGACGCATCTCTGCAAATCGGCAGAGATGCGCCAGGAAAGATGCGGCACGCAAGTTTATCCTTGCGCCACCCATGATGCGCCGCATTTACAATGCTTTAGAAAAGGGGGTGGTGATGAACAGAGTGTCTGAGTTAAACAGACCACTCTTACCCAGTCCAAAGATCAGGGCTTGATCCATCACCGTTATTTATCTCACTGCCCCATCCCAGCTCAGAACCTGGCTATATGCAAATCAGTCTGTCCCTGGCCCAGTGCATCATGGGAACAGGGCAGACTAAACTACCAAGCCAATTCTTCACCAGAAAGGAGACAAGCTACCGGGGACCGGTTTCTGGCATTTCAGCCTTCTTCGGCCCGGCTTGCTTGAATCCTGATGGAGCAGTGAGAAAGGGACTCATGTCTGAGTATACCCTGCCACACCTATAGTGGCCAAAAACGATTTAGAAAAGGGGGTGGTGATGAACAGAGTGTCTGAGTTAAACAGACCACTCTTACCCAGTCCAAAGATCAGGGCTTGATCCATCACCGTTATTTATCTCACTGCCCCATCCCAGCTCAGAACCTGGCTATATGCAAATCAGTCTGTCCCTGGCCCAGTGCATCATGGGAACAGGGCAGACTAAACTACCAAGCCAATTCTTCACCAGAAAGGAGACAAGCTACCGGGGACCGGTTTCTGGCATTTCAGCCTTCTTCGGCCCGGCTTGCTTGAATCCTGATGGAGCAGTGAGAAAGGGACTCATGTCTGAGTATACCCTGCCACACCTATAGTGGCCAAAAACGATTTAGAAAAGGGGGTGGTGATGAACAGAGTGTCTGAGTTAAACAGACCACTCCTACCCAGTCCAAAGATCAGGGCTTGATCCATCACCGTTATTTATCTCACTGCCCCATCCCAGCTCAGAACCTGGCTATATGCAAATCAGTCTGTCCCTGGCCCAGTGCATCATGGGAACAGGGCAGACTAAACTACCAAGCCAATTCTTCACCAGAAAGGAGACAAGCTACCGGGGACCGGTTTCTGGCATTTCAGCCTTCTTCGGCCCGGCTTACTTGAATCCTGATGGAGCAGTGAGAAAGGGACTCATGTCTGAGTATACCCTGCCACACCTATAGTGGCCAAAAACGATTTAGAAAAGGGGGTGGTGATGAACAGAGTGTCTGAGTTAAACAGACCACTCTTACCCAGTCCAAAGATCAGGGCTTGATCCATCACCGTTATTTATCTCACTGCCCCATCCCAGCTCAGAACCTGGCTATATGCAAATCAGTCTGTCCCTGGCCCAGTGCATCATGGGAACAGGGCAGACTAAACTACCAAGCCAATTCTTCACCAGAAAGGAGACAAGCTACCGGGGACCGGTTTCTGGCATTTCAGCCTTCTTCGGCCCGGCTTGCTTGAATCCTGATGGAGCAGTGAGAAAGGGACTCATGTCTGAGTATACCCTGCCACACCTATAGTGGCCAAAAACGAATCAGACAATATGAACTGATGATTATTCTAAATATATCCTATAATAACTGGAACATCTGTTGTAACCTGATTAAAATAATTTAATTGCGTATTTCTACAAATTGGACTTCACTTCCCAAGAGGGACAGATTTGGAACTGCCACAGAACAAACTGCAGAGTGGATTGCACCAGTATCAATTAAGAATGATACACCCTTCTCCTCTCCAACTACATATGGACCACTCTGGTCTACCTCTAACACTGCACCATGCATTAGTCTCTGATGAAAAATTAGGAAAATCACTATTCCGAATCAATCGATTCTGCTGGTACCCTGATTTTTAAGGCATTTTATTTCTCATGTTTTGTTGCAGCCCCAAACCTGCAGCCAGATTTCTATGTAACTGTCTTTGAATTTGCACATTCTGCACAGAAGTCTCTAGGGTGGGAGTAATCAGTGTCTGCATCTGTTTGCATTTTACGGACCCTGGGGCACAACATCACTGGGTTCGATCGGGATTCTGCCTACACTTGATTTTCACTGCTGGATTTTACAACATAAATATTAAGCAGGGCTCTTCTTCAACAAATTATTATTTGCATTCACTCCAGAATTTTATACAATCGGTTTACTACATCTGCACCATCTCATTCTGCATTCCAATACCTTTCATGAATTGAGATCCATTCATTCCAAAACTATCAGACAGCGCAATCAGAATTCATCTTCAGATTTCTGCTACGTTTCTAAATCTGCTTTGTCTGAGCAATCACCAACATGTCCTTAACCTGTTTCTACTTTTCATCGAAAAAAATCCCTATAATACTTGGTGTATTTCAAGATCTTGTTGTTGCCCTTGGTTTGCCAGCACATCACACTCTGCTAAAAGGCAGACTAAGCCTGGGACAAAGACCCAAAACAAAAGCTGGTACAAATACACTAACACCTTATTTCTAGTGCTATTCAACTCTGCGGTACTTACTATAAATATGGATAAGCCTCTTATTAGAAGCATGTACTAACTCTTTGTGCAGATCTCATAATCTTTGCCCAATTTACTTCTTATTCTGCCACCTTCCTTTTCAAATGATCTATCACTGCTTTATCTTTGTTAGCAATCACCTTGGCTGAAGAATTACTAGGTGCAAACTCATGTGGTTCCTCAGTCAGCTAAGATACAGAAACCAAAGATCACTAGGAACAGCAATCTCAACTAACAAATCCAAAGCATTTTCCAAATCATCACCAATCTATAAACCTCTGTGTACCACTTGTCAGGTTTCTCTCTCAATTTTGGAAAATTTGTCATAAAAGCATAAAAAATACTTCTAGTGTAAGACACATGCACATAATTCCCTCCATGCACTTCTCTCAATGGAAATTTTGACACTGTTTCTGGTTCTGAATCACTAATAATCCCCTTTAGCCGCATATCCATTTCTGCACCTTTTTTTTGTTGTACCTTACTTTTTCCACTTTCCTATGTGTTTCTTCAAATCGCTCCTTCCTTTCGTTTTTTCAACTGAATCCTTAATGTGATCTCACAGAGAAGCTAAACCCAATTATTTTACCACTACCTCACTCAAAACCAATGTTATTATTTTTCTGTACATTCTGCTGATATCAATCTTGTATCAACCATCTAGTTCCTCAAGTTTATCATGGTCTTCATTTGCACACTTTGCTATTTCTCAAATAAGATATCTCATTTCATCCACATTGTAAGACTTTAGTCTTTTTAAATCACCTGTACACTGTAAAACTTCTACAAATTCAATCTTTCAAAGTCCAAAATTAATCCCACTCTCTTCATGAGGGTTGGCGGGTACAGTAGCAGATTTGATATTAGAAACCAGAGATGGGACATCAGTACTATGTCTACTAGTACTCTGCAAAGCTATGAATTCATTCTCATTTGGGGCACTCACTGATGTACTGGTACACACTAATGCAAGTTATGTGAATACCTGTGCCTGTACACTTGTGCCCTCTCCCGCTACACCCATTTCAGTTAATGCGGAAACCTGTACCTATCTCTATATACCATCAGTGTGTGTAGGATGTCTAGAATTGAAAATGTCATTAAAAAATGTATCCTCTTAATCAAAATCCTGTTATTGGTTCTGCTTCCCTCTGCCACCCGTGTTAGCTTTCTTTTTGTGTGTTAATTCATTGACTATTACAGGGAAAACTCTCACCCGCTCCACCATGTTCTCTCTCCAGCAGCTCTCCTGGTTTCCCTACTTGTTTTCTAGTCACAGTCTAAACAATTCCTTAACCTCTTGCTTCATTCTCTTCCTTGTTTTTTCTTTAGATATCCAGTTATTTATTCAATGCCTCAATCCGTGTAGGTCTGGGTAGCGGCTTCTTCTCAGTTATTGACAGTATCAGGAAATATAACTTTCTAATGTAAAATGCACTGTTTAAAGGAAATTCTAATTTCTTTTCACCAGAAGTGTATTCATGCCGATCATATATCCAGGTATGTGTGTAAAGTCCAAACTTCATCTACATTTCATATGCAGGTGAGCCTTATTGAGGGATGTTCTGCCCCTCCACAACAGAACATATAGGAACTTTAGGCTTTTTCAACAAAGTAACCTTTGTTCATGCTCAAAATAATCCAAATACTTCATAAAGCAAGCAAGCGCACAACAACCTACCCCAGCACGGCTATGACAAAGGCCAATCAATCACAGCCTGACTTTGGCAGCAACCAGTCAATGATATTGTACTCTGTGTTGACATCTCATTAATAGTGAGAAAAGAAAGATCCCCTTGTGTAAATTGCATTACAGAGTAGAAGAACCTCTTCTCAAATATCAAACATACCAAGGCACTCTTTTCATTATCCACACATTTCAAGATTGGAACAAATATAATAGGGAAAACCACTTCAACACTTTATGTAAAAAAATATGTTACATATAGGTATTATTTGCATAGCAAAATTTCTCATTAAAACATGGGAACCCTTAAAATACCCCTGTACCCTAAAACCCAAACCTAACCCTGAACCCTAAAAACACCCATGTACCCCAAAACCCAAACCTAACCCTGAACCATAAAAATAACCCTGTACCCCAAAACCCAAACCCACCCCTGAACCCTAAAATACCCCTGTACCCCAAACCCCAATCCTAGCCCTGAACCCTAAAAATACCCCTGTACCCCAAAACCCAAACCTAGCCCTGAACCATAAAAATAACCCTGTACCCCAAAAACTAAACCTACCCCTGAATCCTAAAAATACCCCTATACCCCAAGACCCAAACCTAGCCCCGAACCCTTAAAGTACCCCTGTACCCCAAAACCCATACCTATCCCTAAACCCTAAAACTACCCCTGTACCCCATAACCCAAAACCATATCGGAACCCTTAAAATACCCAAACACCCCAAAACATATACCTCAGTACCCCAAACCATATACCCATACTTACCTTATCCAAACATGCTTTTACCATTCATGCATTTACAACAAATTTCGTTGTAAATGTATGCGTGGTAAAAGCATAAAACGCCATGCGTTATAATGGCATTGCGGAGTCATGGTACTTTCGTAATGAAAGTATGCAGAGTGATGGTATGCGGAAAGAAAGTTGCGGAATAATGGGTGTTTACCCTCCCCAGGTAAGTACATTGGTGGCACGGCGGCCCACATCTCCAGCAACATACTCATATTTTTTCACCACCGATTTGAAAAATGCACAGGTCTCTCTCCTTGATGGCCAGCACCGACATACAGTTTTAGACACACCTCCCGCCACAAGTTATAGAATTGCGAACTTTAGAGCTGGGGAGCTACATTCTAATCTCGGCATCAGCTCAACATCCTGTGATTCCAGGCAAATCGCTTTGTCTCCCTGTGCCTACCACAAATGAATGTGTTCTTCTGTAATGTAAATTGTGCTCATGCCATGTTGTCGAGTTTGCGCTATATAATATTGCAAAGAAAAAAAAAGCAGGGAAACTCGAGTTCACACACTACTGAACGCGCACTCTTAAGTGCATCAGCAGTGCACTGTAAATCGGAGCGTTTTACAGGCCTGTCACAGATAAGAAATGCTATCAAAACGAAATCCTACAAAACAATATAATACTGGCCGGCAGCAATTCATACCCGGACAACGTCGGGACGGGCTGCAAGTCCCTGTAATAATTAGGGTCAGATATCCGCCATCGCGGGTTGTTCGAACATTCAATCCTCACCCTCGGGTCAGCGAGTCTTGAGAAACATGGATTTATAAAGCTTTTCCCATCAAAACACGTTGGCGCTATATTTTGATACACAATCCGCTCACCGGGCATTGATAAAAGAAAGCCAATTACAGATTGCGTATTTCCATGCCTGTAATATTATGTTATGACCGATGTGTAAACTGTTAAGACAGATTTTTCTCTGTCTAGCTTTTGTTTTATTCACTCTTTATATGTTTTCATGCTAATTGTGATTACACTTTTTTAATGTATTTTGTTTTTATTAATTTTTGTGATATCAAATGTATGAATTGATGGGCTATTCCCGTGTTTTTAACGAGAAATTTTGCTATGCAAATAATAAATATATGTGATATTTTTTTTACATACAGTTTTGAAGTGGTTTTCCCTATTATATATGGTCCAATCTTGAAATGTGTGGATAAGAAAAGAGTGCATGGGTATGTTTGATATTTGAGAAGAAGTTCTACTCTGTAATGCAATTTACCCAAGGGGATCTTTCTTTTCTCACTATGTAAGTGCCCTATTCCTTTTAGGTTTTAAGGGGCCCCTCTTTGTCCTAAACGACATCTCATTAATCCCATTGAGACTCCTCAAGGTGGGCAGCTAATCGCAGCTTGGCTTTCCATAAATAGGAAATTAATACACAACTTTGACAGAGAAATATCTGCACAACTAATAGCATCTAAAGTCTTGTCTGCTTAACCTAGCCAGGAGAAAAGCAGCAGCATAGACATAAGGAAATATTCCGATTCATAGAAATAAGGCCAGTACCTCTGCGGCACTTGTCAAATCTAGGAGAACAGGGTGGAAAGAATAATTTTTAAAAAGAACCTACCTCCTGCTCCAGAACAACTCCTCAATGCTTCTCTGCTCCTGATGCCTTGGTGCTTCTCTGCTCCCCCACACCCAATACAGAGGTTGCTTTCATGCATGAGAGAAGTGCCAGAACTGGTCTGAATGGGCTTAAATGCCACTCAGTTAGGGGTAGGGAACCTGTGCCATGTCTCCCACCCGGCTGTGCAGACACCATGGTTGGAGAAATGTAAGTGCACATGTCAGTTTGGCCATCCTGAAATGGCCGGCCAAACCAACATGCACACTTACAGTACACCTACTCCTCCCTGGGCCTGGCTGCTGCTGACTTTTAGCAGTGTCCTGCCCCTCCCTAGGCTCGACAGATTCAGCCGACTAAGTGACAATAAAATTATTATAAAATATTTGTCTTATCATTTTATTTTTCATTTGCTGACTTTTAGCAATGGGGCGACGCTTGTCCACCACAACGGAGGAGCCGTTCCTTATAGTAGGTCCTCGGTTCTAGCAACCATCCTCTGCTTCCAAAACCTTATGGGCACAGGAAACCTCTAAATTCTTAAATCCAAAAAGATAAGCAATAGCATACAAAGGGTGGATATGTCAAAGAAGGTGTTAAATCTCAGTTTTAGGAGGGAAAGTGTCCAGAGACAAAGCACCTCACAATATAATCAATATTACAGCTAATTAAGTGAGGACAGACTCAATAAGGGAGTTCTATGGCTGAATTTGACATTTTGTAAAGATTTGTCAGAAAAATTCAATGGGTACATTACAGAAATTGTAAAGAGCAGATGCACAAGTCATTGCCATGAAGGCTGTCATTAATCGGAGATACAGAAGACTAAGCAAAATCCGAAAAAAAATCTAGATTCCGAAATGAGCAGCTAAACCAGTAAGATATTGGACAACATCACAGGTTTCATAAAGAAGTTCTCAGGGAAATTCTGGCTCACCCTCCATGGTGAATCTTTTCATAGAACATAACTAAAGCTGCAAGTTTATCATGCTGTGAGCAAATGAAAGCACTCATTTATTAAACGTCATATTGCTTTACCATCTAAGCAATTAAGCATTATCCCACTACATGAATATTAATCTAACCCCATTTTGCTTATGTCATCCGGAAATGGCAGATCAATCTAGTTATAAAACAACAATGAACTTTGTGACTGAAATAGCACACTAGGCTGATCATAAGGACCCTTAGCGGCAGATTTATGTTGCCTGACGCATCTCTGCAAATCGGCAGAGATGCGCCAGGAAAGATACGGCACGCAAGTTTATCCTTGCGCCACCCATGATGCGCCACATTTACAATGCGGCGCACCATGGTGCAGGAATAAACAGATGCTTGTTGCATCTAGGGCGTGAAGTTGCCGCAGTGCTGAAGTTGTGTTGCGAGCAGCACGTAACTCCAGCACTATTCCAGCTTGCCCTATCTCTAACGTGGTGCGTCAATCCTTATGCCTGCTTCAAGCAGGCGCAGTGTTTTGACGAATTAGCGTTGGGAAAGTGACTCAGTGAAATTTTGTAGATTTCACTCAGTCACTTTTCAGGTCCGTTCCTGCAACGGAAGGTCCCCCCGCGTGGAAACGCCCACATGAAACCTGACACAGGTTTAATGTGGCGCAGGGCCTTACACCGTGACGCATCTCCATAGATGCATCACGATGTAAGTATGTCGCAACGTGGCGCAGGGTTTACGCCGCCGCTGCGTCACAGAAGTGACCCAACGGTGGCGCAAAAGGGCCGCAAGTCCGACATAAATCTGCCCCTTAGTGTTTGCAAAATTACTGAGCCTATGTCGAAAAGTTTTCTTCAAGAACAGCAGGAACAACATAAATGGAAATTAGAAAAACATAACTTCCCTTGACTGCGTGCTGCAGAAATAATAAACAGTGAATGTACAAAGTGAGATATCTATTTTGAACAAGATGGCATTGTGGCCTAATTAAGGTGTAGTTAGCATATGACAGGAAAACACCCATTCATAATATATTAATTCCAAAGGCAATACAATCACATAGATGTTCACATAGAAATTCAAGTTGTAAATCTGCATTTTGCACGTCTCACAATTCCAAACGGTTCTTTGTGTAGACAGATGTACTGTATTCCATTAATTTGTTACATTTCATTTTGTTCTTAAGTTACATCTGCTTCTGTTAATTCTGAAACATTCCCCTCCAAACAAGTATAACATAAGCCTGGTTCAATAAACCTAATGTGAGTGCAAGTTAGGAATTGCTTAAGAAATGGGTTTTTAATTTTAGAATATAGTTATATATATAATTACAAATTTGAAGACACAATTCGTTGTTGTTGAAATAGTTTAACATGAGAAATAAAACTGAGCAAGTGAAAGCACATTTGCTAACTTTTTAGGTATGACTTGAAAATGCATCTGTGTGCCAGATCTAGTATAGTCACAAAAATATTTTTAAAGCAGTATAGAGGGAGATAGGCCTTGGCTAATCTCCTTTGTTGATCTTGTTCCTTACAGCATATTGATTGAGCATCAGTTGTATTTATTTGCCTAATAAAAAGTTCAAATGCATATCAATTATATAGATATTGTTAAAGCAGACTACATGTCAAATACAGTGGGAAGGAGCTGCTTATAATATAATCTTGTGACAAAAACAGTAGGAAACGTTTTGACATTGTGATGTCTCTGACAAATGCATTAGGAATGATGTTTACTTTAACACCCCCATGACAACTTGAGAGACTTTTATATTCAGATCTTTATTTTAAGCGAGGCTACACAAATCTGGTTTTCATTGTGTGTAGTTGTATTGTTATGTTTAGTGTATGCTTGTTTGAGAATCAAAGTTTGTTTTCTTTTTTAAAGTTCAGGTACTGGCTGGGCATTCATTTACTAAGTGTGATGTTGTGCTTTTCTGAGTTTCTAACCCAAACTACTTCCCTGAGTAAGCATTGGACTGTTCGACCTTACTAATTTCAGTGAAAAGAACAGCTGCTTAAAATGCTACAGATTGGGTCAGTGTCTGCAAAAAACAATCCTGGGTGTAATTCAAGCACCCTGGCACCATGGTGCAATGGTTCCTGTGTTGAGGTTAGGCTACACTGTGTGCGCCAGGGCAGAGAGAGAGCAGGAATGTGCCATATGTAAGTAAATATGACAGATTCCTGTCCTCTCCATGTTCTGTAGTGTAGCACGTTGTCTAACTGTGTTGTGCCAAACATTATTAAATCTGCCACAAGTACCAAGATTATTGTCCAAATCTTTAGGCATTTCCACTTCTGTTAGTGATCTGTTAAGATATTTGAGCCAATGAGATTATTGGCAGGGAGATTGAATGTTGATTTGTTTCCAGGTTAGCAGATTTTCTATGCCTTTCTGAGAAGTTTCCAATCAGGAGTAATGTATATACTACTTGTATACTGTGCGATCCATGTTCATTAATCCGAATTCTAGTGTTAGTTGGGCAGCAGGACTACAGTTGGGCAATGGGGACATGTGCTTACTTTTTTCCTAATCCTGCATTCTTCATATTTAAAAAAGAGATCTCTTTTTAGGTAACAACAGAGATACATTTTGAAGAGACTACAGTTAAAAATTGAGGTTTGCTTTGTACTTCGACTCGATTTGTAGGCATTGTGCTTTGAGCTTTACAACTTTCGAATGGAATTTGGAGACAGCACTCCAATGTTACCACACACCCAGATACTGGTATGTGCTGGTCTGATTATTTTCACTGATACACATATGCCAAAAGTTCCTATCTGTTTTTTTCCCACAGTTAATTATTTGTTTCTTTATTGTTCTTCACCACCAGGTCATTCTTTGGATTATAGGTGTGTTCTGTGTCCAGAGAATGCCACACCCCAATGATTATCCTGGATAACCATGTCACAGGCAAATTGAAGTACAGAGGTTTGCTGGCTTTCCCATTTTGGTGAAACATTTCTAATTACCCTTCGAGAAAACATAATTTCTACTGCATATAGAATAAATAGAAGTGGATAGTATACATTCTTGCTTGAGACCAGAATTTGCATATTGTTTCTCTGCACCGTAGAGTCATCTTTGACTTTAATGCTCAAACATGGAGATTGATTAGCTTTTAGTAGTGCATGGGTGATACCCCAATCTTCCAGCTTCTCCTATGGAAATCTTCAGTCAACTCATCTCTGTCAAAAGCGGTGACGTAATCAAGGAAACAAACATTGAGAGGTGAGACAGTGTTTATTACTTTCTGAGCAACCACATGGTGCCTGGTACACGTTGCATTGATGTGCACAAAGTGCCTTTTACTCTTGTGGCTTATTCTGCTGCCCTTTTCATGGACCGCAGCACGAACTGCAGTCGAAAAAGACACTTTGTGACTGCCTTCTTGGAGGTCTTATGATGATAGATTGGGTGGGGCCCAGACTCATTGTCGGCAGATCTCTTGCCCATGGAATCCAACCACCATCGTAATCAGGCCCTTGGTTCGTCCGTTTAATTGCAGGTTTTGTCCAGCTGTGAAACCGTGGTAAATTAATGACTTCTTTAGTAAACGTTTCTTGGATCTGAACTCTGTCAAATGTCAGTCAATCTTTGTGTAAATGGTCTGTCTGTACTCATTGTGGGAGATCTATTGAATCACACCCAGATTCCATGAGAGTATTGAAAGTGATTTTTCTCATCCTGTGGGGAAATCATGTGGATGGATTTGATATTCTAGGAACGCAGCTCAATGGGAAAAAGTAGGGAACAGCTTTGTGAAGAATGGTTCTTTAGATCAGGCTCCCTTAAGAACTTATAACTCCAGGATTGCATACCGCAAAAGCAACACACCAACAATATGTGCGCTTCACTGAGTCAGGCAACATGTACTTTTGAATACAATGCCTCTGATTAGTGTCAATGATAGTTTAAACATTCATAATTTAGGAGAGTACACTGGTCAAAATGCAATTGAAAATAGTGGCTCAATTATGCGGGCAAATGTGAATCTTTAACAAAAATAAAAAAAATATATAGGAAATGTAACGGTAGGTGAGCAGAACAATGGCCTGGTCAGCATCCCTAGAGCGATGTTACAGCATGCCACTGGGTAAGGGCGAAGCAGGAAATAATGATGCATTTTCCATTATCAGTTTAGAAATCAGTATGCTCCGAAAATTATCATTCTTTATTATTGACAGATATTTTATGTATAATTTTATGAATGTACAATACAGTACTGTAATACGGTGAGCAACAATGACACTCACAAGGGATATTTGTGGGGGAAGAGGATACCGTGACTAATACCCCTCCCTGGACAAACATTTGAAAAAATAAACTTACTGTTTCACATGCCAGAAATCATTTTAGTCATAAACTAACTTTGTCCGAGTGCATGAGCAGGATCTTTTCTGAAAATGTACAAACCCACTATTTTTTCTAAAAATAAATATGTTCTAATTTTTTTCTCATAACTCTTCTCAACATTTTCAAAAAATCCAGTCATATTCCCCAAATATCAGTTATTCTTTGTATGTGAATATATAGCAATTGTGAGATTATTAGCTTGAAAAATGTATTCCTTTTATCCCACAATAGCACGTGATTGTTTTGATTGAATACATGGTTGGTATAGGCAAATATATATTTTTTAAATTTTAAATATGTGCAAAATATTGAATTATATACCCATCTCATCACAACAAATCTCTGTTATTAGAATTCATTCACATTGACAAATTTGTCAATACACTTTCATCAAGGCCAATTCTAGGATTTTTGGGGCACTGGGCAGAAAGGGAATGTGCGAGGCCCCTCTAAATTGCATAGACGTGCCACATTCAGGGCTATTAGAATCTGAATAGATGCCCATGCTCTTCAGCTTTAGCTTCGCCTTCTCAGCCACCTACAAGCACCCCATAACAGCTCATCAAGGGCTGAAGGTGTGAGGGTTCCTTATCTCCAGTGAGGGTTAATACTGACAGGGAGCTAAAAAGCAGGGCAATAACCATCCTGCTCTGCCTCTGTGTGGTGGAGGCCTAATTGCCGGACAAACCTGAGGAATGTGTCTTTTTGCAACTGGGAATGGGGGCCCCCCTCTCCTCAGGTCTCCCTTGCTACAGCATACCAGTGAGGCCAGGGGTGGGGACCCCAAAGGTGCCACACTTGCAAGGTGTCACCTTTCATGCCCCGTTCTTACTCTGTCGCATTGGTGTCGGGCCCCAAGTTGGAGGGCTGACTACGGGTCCCTGGGCAGCTGCCCACACTACCCATGCCTCGCACCAGCTGTGACTTTCAGGCCCTTTCCTGTATTATTTTAACTTACACGTCTAGAAGCTGGGGACACACACCAGCAGTTTATATAATGTGAGGCACTGTCTCGGCAATAAGGCCATCTGCCAAAACTGTTTACATAGTAGGAAAAACTGTAGCGAATCAAATGCTTTTATGAATTTGTATATATTTTTATGTTTTTTAGAATTGTAATGAGATGATTGTATTGCCCGCTTTCATGATTTTATATGCCGAAAATCGAATAAAGCTCGTTTTGACACTGACTAACTTACACCTCAACTATCTCAGTGTGAGTAAAATTGGGCAAGATATAGTTTATATTAATTACTATAATTAACAATGCCAATGTTACAGAATTTTGACTTTTTGAATGCTTAAACATTTACTTTTTGCTCCCCACCCTAGAAAATGATTCTTCATGAAAAGGCTTTTCTCCCCTCTCACTTCACCTGTGAAAAGGAGGACTACTATTGTAGTTTACACCAAAGTTATTTTGATTTACGTTTACAAATGAAGGCAAGTGGGAGAAAGGAGTTACAATGATTGTGAAAACCCCCAAACTTATTATTTTGTGGGATTTAAAATTATTTGCAGATAAACGGAAACACTGATTACATGTTGGTCATGACTGTTCATTTTTTTAAAACGTGGACATTTCACAAAAATAACTCAAACTTCTGTGTATAAACTACACAGATCCTCATTTTCCAAGTCAGTAGCTTCCAAATAGAGATTCCTTATTTTAGGTCCAATTCACAAAGGCATTTGAATGTGAGAGACTAGCTTACATGTTAAAATGTGTCCAACTCGTGGTAAAACGTCAGGGGAGGCACTCACAAAAGCGGAATTTGCATTTTCATATAATATTGCCTCAGTGTGGTGTAATATCATTTGGGAAGTTGGAAGTAAATCTGTTCCAGGGTTCGGAGAATGTGCTATGGATTTTGTGAAAATGAAGCGCACATACAAAAACCAGTGGCATAGCATAGGCCCCCACAAGCCCACGATGTGTGGGCGTCCCCTCTGCACAGTACCATGGCCTGAGAGATCCTGACTGAGTGTGGAGGGAGGCCCTTGAAGTAGCCTGCAGCGGGGCCACCTCAAATTTTGTTGCGCTAATGCCAAAAACATGTCAGTGTGTGTGTGTGTTCACAAACGTTTACCCCCACCAAGGAAATGGTCCGTGAATTACTCCTATCAATGGCAGAAGTAAATATATTTCCAAGGTGAGAATAAATATTCCCTGTTGACCCCCCTTTGTTTAAACGAGAATGAAAAGAGACCATCACCAAAAGTATTGTATGATAACCAAGAGGGCCTTTTCAATGGGAAAATAAAATTTCCTATGAAAAAATAAAATAAAATGAACATTTGCAAGAGCAATTGTGCTTGCTCCTGGATTAATGCAAGTAGAAATATGCCCTTATATCTTTGCTCATGCATAAAATGAAATTCACTAAAGGATTCCAGGAGTAGTCCCGGAACAAAATAGGCTGTGCAACTTCCCAAGATTACTCCTGGAAACTGAAATTCAAGAATTTTGTAACTCTGCTCCCAAACGTTGATATGGATTTTCAAAGTTCTTTGAAATCGTGCCCTTAAACTACATATATTACTTTTGTGCTTAAAATGTTATGTTATTAAAATCCTAGGCCCTTAGTTGGAGGCTGGTGAATGTGATACTGAATCTAAACATGGCAGATATCACGTTCACCGTATTATGAATGCCATAAGCTATAATGCACTTCTAATACAGCAGACGGACATCAGCCACGTTTGTAACTCTTTGTGCAGATCTCATAATCTTTGCCCAATTCTTTTCTTATTCTACCACCTTCTTCTTCAAATGATCTATCACTGCTTTATCTTTGTTAACAATCACCTCAGCTGGAGCATTACTGGTTGCAAGCTCATGTGGTTCCTCAGTTAGCCGAGAAACTGAAACTCAATTCTCTGCCCATAGATCACCAGGATCAGCAATCTCAACTAAATTATCCAAATCAGTCCAAAGCATTTTCTAAATCATCACCAATCTATAAACCTCCTTTTACCACTTGTCAGGTTTCTCTCTCAATTTTGGAAAATGTGTCATAAAGGCATAAAAATCACGTCTAGTGCAAGGCACAAGCACATAATTCCCTCCATGCACTTCTCTCATGGGAAAGTTTGACACTGTTCCTGGTTCTAAATCACTAATAATCCCCTTTAGCCCCATATTCATTTCTGTACCTTTGTTTTTAGAACTAACTTTCTTTTTTCACTTTCCTATGTGTTTCTTCAAGTCTCTCCTTTCTTTAGTTTTTTCAATTGAATCCTTAAGGTGAACTCACAAAGAAGCTTAACCCAATTATTTTACTTCTGCCTCACTCAAAATCCTTTTTATTATTTTTCTGTACATTCTGCACATATCAATTTTCTATCAACCATCTAGTTTCTCAAGTTTATCATGGTCTTCAAATGCACACCTTGCTTCTTCTCTAATGAGATATCTCATTTAATCCACATTATAAGACTTAGGCTTTTTAAATCACCGGTACCCTGCAAAACCTTTACAAATTTAATCTTTAAAAGTCCAAAATTAATCCCACTCTCTTCATGAGGGTGAGCAGGTACAGTAGCAGATTTGTCATTAGAAACCAGAGTTGGGGCATCAATAGTATTTCTACTAGTACTGTGCAAAGCTATGGATTAATTCTCATTTGGGACATTCACTGTTATACTGCTACACACTAATGCAAGTTCTGTCAATACCTGTGCCCCTACACTTGTGCCCTCTCCTGCTACACCCATTTCATGTACTGCGGAAACCTTTACCTATCTCTATTTATCAATAGTGTGTGGAGGTTGTGTAACATTTAAAACATAATTAAAAACATTATCCCCTTCATCAAAATCCTGTTTTGGGTTCTGCTTCCCTCTGCCACCCTTGTCAGCTTTCTTTTTGTGTGTTAATTCATTTACTATTACAGGGAAAACTCTCACCCCTCCACCATGTACTCCATCCAGCAGTTTTGCTGGTTTCCTCCCTTTCTGGGTAGCAGCTTCTTCTCAGTTATTGTCAGTCTCATGAAATACAACTTTCTAATGTGAAAGGCACCGTCTAAAGCAAATTCTAATTTCTTTTCACCAGAAGTGTATTGATGCCAATCATGTATCCAGGTACGTGTTTAAAGTCCAACTTTAATCAACATTTCTTATGTAGGTGAGCCTCATTGAGGGATCTTCTGCCCCTCCGCAGCAGAACATATAGGAACGTTAGGCTTTTTCAACAAAGCAACCTTTGTTCATGCTCAAAATAATCCAAATACTTCATAAAACAAACAAGCGCACAACAACCTACCCCACCACGGCTCTGACAAAGGCCAATCAATCACAGCCTGACTTTGGCAGCAACCAGTCAATGATATTGCTACTCTGTATTGACATCTCATTAATAGTGAGAAAAGAAAGATCCCCTGGGGTAAATTGCATTACAGAGTAGAACTTCTTCTCAAATATCAAACATACCCATCTACTCTTTTTATTATCCACACATTTCAAGATTGGACCATATATAATAGGGAAAACCACTTCAACACTTTATGTAAAAAAATATATCACATATATTTATTATTTGCATTGCGAAATTTCTCGTTAAAAACACGGGATAGCACATCAATCCATACATTTGATATCACAAAAATGTATAAAAACACAATACATTAAAAAGAATAATCACAATTGGCATGAAAACATATAAAGAGTGAATAAAACAAAAGCTAGACAGCGAAAAATTTGTCTTAACAGTTTACACATCCGCCATAACATAATATCACAGGCATGTAAATACGCAATCTGTAATTGGCTTTCTTTCATCAATGCCTGATGAGCGGGTTGTATATCAAAATATAGCGTTGACGCGTTTCGATGGGAAAAGCTTTATGAATCGGATGTATGACGTTGCAACGCATGCTTTTACCACGCATGCCTTTACAACGCAGTTTTGACATCGCAAACCTTTACAATGCATAGCGCTTAGAGGTGCTGGATAGTGAAAAGTTAAATTTTCTATTCCAACTCCAGTCCCCGTGGACACTAGGGAAGGTGTTGGATAGAAAATGAAACTTATTCCCTATCCTAGAGCGCCTCCAGCGCAATGCGTTGTAATGGTTTGCGTTGTAATGCCTGCGTTGTAATGGTAGTGCGTTGTAAAAGTTTTGTTGTAAAGGTTGTTCACCTTATAAATCCATCTTAAAAATCGATAAAATCCCAGACTTGATGGGGACTCCCCTGTGTTAAAACTTCCAACTTAATATAGCAGGAATCACGATTGGCACAATACGATCCTGTTTCAGAAATGGTTATGTCCTATGCAGAGAATTTTTCTGTGTGTTCCCTTTAACCGGAGTATGCTTGCAGTAGAGGGGCCACTTTATTTCATTATTAATCTCTCTGAGGTAGTTATTTATTACTTTGAGCGGTAATCTCACTCTCAATCCCTTCAATAATTAGGGTCACATATCCGCCATCGCGGGCTGCTCAAACATACAATCCTCACCCTCGGGTCAGAGTGTCTTGAGAAACATGGATTTATAAAGCTTTTCCATCGAAACGCGTTAATTCTATATTTTGATACACAATCCGCTCACCGGGCATTGATGAAAGAAAGCTAATTACAGAAACGTTAGGCACTTCAGGCTTTTTCAACACAGCAACCATTGTTCACACTCAAAATAATCCAAAGACTGCATAAAACAAACAAGCGCACAACAACCTACCCCACCACGGCTATGCCAAAGGTCAACTAATCACAGCCTGACCTCGACAGCAACCAGTCAATGATATTGTTAGTCTGTGTTGCCATCTCAAAAATCCCATTGGGACTCCTCAAGTCAGTCAGCTAATCGCAGCTCTGCTTTTCCATGAATGGGAAATCAATAAACAACTTTGACAGAGGAATAGCTTTGCAACTAATTGTATCTAAAATCTTGTCTGCTTATCCTAGAAAGGAGAAAATCAGCAGCTCAGACATACAGAAACATTCCAATTCATAGAAATAAGACCAGTACCTATGTGGCATTTGTCAAACCTAGGAGAACAAGGTGGGAAAGAATAACTTTTTAAAATAACTTACCTCCTTCTCCAGAACATCTCATCGATGCTTTTCTGCTCCAGCTGCCTTGGTGCTCCTCTGCTCCCCTTACCCATGCAGATGCTGCTCTCATGCATGAGAGAAGTGCCAGACTTGGTCTGAGTGGGCTGAAATGCCACTCAGTTAGGGTCAGGAGCCTGTGCCATGTCCCCCACCCGGCTGTCCAGACAGCTGGTTCGGAGAAATGTAAGTGCGCATGTCAGTTTGGCCGTCCTAAAACAGCTGGCCAAACCGACATGCACACATACAGTACACCTACTCCTCCCTGGGCCTGGCTGCTGCTGATGAAGGGAACTGTCCCTCCCCTCCCTAGGCACAACAGATTCAGCACACTAAGTGACAATAAAATGATAAGAAAATATTTTTATTATCATTTTATTTTTTCTTTGTTGCCTTTTAGCAGTGGGGCGACGCTTGTCGGCCACAACGGAAGAGCCGCCCCTGATAGGAGGTACTCGGTTCTAGCAACCCTCCTCTGCTACCAAAACTTTATGGGCATGGGAAACCTCTAAATTCTTACACCCCAAAAGATAGTCAGTAGCATACAAAGGGTAGATATCTGAAAAAGGTGTTAAACCTCAGTTTTAGGGGGCAATGTGTGCAGAGACAAAGCACTTCACAATATAATCAAGATTACAGCTAATCAAGTAAGGACAGAGTCAAGAAGTGAGTTCTATGGCTGAATTTGACATTTTGTAAACATTTGTTAGAAAACTTAAATGGGTACAATACAGAAATTGTAAAGAGCAGATGCACAAGAAGGCCGTCATTAATAGAGGATACAGGATAGTAAGCAAAATCCATAAAAAAATCTAAGTTCCAAATGAGCTGCTAAACCAGTGAGAAATTAGACAACATCACAAGTTTCATCAAGAAATTCTCAGGGAAATTCTGGCTCACCCTCAAAATCGAGGGTTTGTATAGGGAATCCTTTCATAGAACTTAACTAAAACAGCAAATTCATCATGCTGTGAGCAATAGAGTTTTACATTCAGCAAATGAAAGCACTAATTTATTAAACGTCATATTGTTTTACCATGTAAGCACTTAAGCATTATCCCACTACTTGAATATTAATCCAACCCCTCTATGCTTATGTAATCCGGAGATGGCAGAACAATCTAGTTATAAAACAAAAATGAACTATGTGAATGAAATAGTGCACTGAGCTAATGGAAAGGACCTTTATTGATTGCAAAATTACTGATTCTATGCCGAAAAGTTTTCTTCAAGAACAGCAGGAACAACATAAATGGAAATTAAAAAACACAAGACTTCCCTTGACTGTGTGCTGCAGAAATAATAAACAGTGAATGTGCAGAGTGAGATATCTATTTTGAACAAGATGCCATTCTGGCCTAACTATGGTGTAGTTAACGAATGACACAAAAACACCCTTTCATAACAAATTAATTCCAAAGGCAATATAAACACATAGATGTACACATAGAAATTCAAGTGTAAATCTCCATTTTGCACAACGTTAATGATGCACAATTTCATAAATGCACAAAAGTCTCATAATTACAAACAGTTCTTTGTGTAGACAGATGTAATGTATTCCATTAATGTGTTACATTTCATTTTGTTCTTAAGTTACACCTGCTTCTGTTAATTCTAAAACATCCCCTCCAAACTAGTATAACATACGCCTGGTTTATTAATCCAATGTGAGTACAAGTTGGGAATTCCTTAAAATATGTATTTTTAATTTTAGATTAAAGTTATATATATTTATAATTACAAATCTGAAGACAAAATTCATTGTCGTTTAAATATGCAAGTCCAATCACATTTGCTACATTTTTAGGTATGACATGTAAATGCATCTGTCTGCTAGAGCTAGACTTATCACAAAAATATTTCATAAGTAGTATAGAGGGAGATAGGCCTTGGTTAAACACCTTTGTTGATCTTATTCCTTACAGCATATTGATTGAGCAGCACTTGTATTATTTTTTTTTTTATTTATTTATGCGATTTGTAGAGCACACAGCTGCCCCCTACTGGGGTGTCCCTGCGCTGAGGCAGAACTGTAGGCACCAGAACTGGTAGGAGCAGAAAATGCAAGATAAGACTAGGTGCTCGTGAAAAACCAGGTTTTCAAGGTCAGTGGAAAAGTACATTCTGACTCTGATAGGCGGATGGAGAGTAAAAGGGCATTCCAACCGCAAAGGCTCTGCTCCCTGTCCTGGCCTTACGAAAGTGGGGGATGACTAGGAGACTCCGGTGGTTAGACCTCAAGGCCCGGTCATGATGGTACTGTTGGAGTCTAGCTCTCAAATACGCAGGACCCAATCTCTGGAATGCTCTATATGCCAGGGTAAGTGCCTTGAATTCAATGCATTTGATAGCAGGCAGCCAATGTGGGATCCTCAGGTGAGGGGAAATAGAGTGACGGAAAGGAATTTTACAAATCAGTCTGGCGGAAGCATTTTGCACTATCTGCAGCCGCCAAGTCAGATAGGCGGGAACCCCCAGGTAGAGGCTGTTGGCGTAGTCCAGGTGGAATGTGATCAGCGCATGGACGACTTTACGATAGCATTCCAAGGGAAGGAAGTGCAACGTTTGCAGCTTCCCAAAGCAGGAGGAAGAGGAGACCTGCTTCATTTGTGTTTTACATGAGAGATCATTATCAAATCTGAAGCCAAGATTTCCCTAATAAAAATGTACCTAATAAAAAGTTGAAATGCATGTAAATGATGGAGATACTGTTAAAGCAGACTACATGTCAAATACAGTTGGAAGGAGCTGCCTTTAGTGTAATCCTATGACTAAAACAGTAGGAAACGTTTGTACATTGTCATGTCTCTGACAAATGTATTAGGAATGAGGTTTAATTTGACACCCAGATGACAAACAGAATAAGCGGTAGCTTTTCATTATTTGACAGTGAGAGACTTTCATATTCAGATCTTTATTTCAGGCGAGGCTACAGAAATCTGGTTTTCATTGTGTGTAGTTGTATTGTTATGTTTAGTGTATGCTTGTTTGGGAATCAAAGTTTTTCTTTTTTTAAAGTTCAGGCACTGGCTGGGCATTCATTTACCAAGTGTGATTTTGTGCTTTTCTGAGTTTCTAACCCACACTAACTCCTTGAGTAAACTTTGGACTGTTCGACCTTGCTAATTTCAGTAAAAAGGACAGCTGCTTAAATTGCTGCAGATTGCTTCAGATTAGGCTAAAGCCAGAGTCCCAGAACGAGGGGTCAGTGTCTGCAAAAAACAATCCTGGATGTAATGCAGGCACCATGGCACCACGGTGCAATGGTGCCTGTGTCGGGGTTAGGCTACACTGTGTGCGCCAGGACAGAGAGAGAGCAGGAATGTGCCATATGTAATTCAAATCAAATCAAATCATCTTTATTCGATTTTCACTGTTCACAGAAAATCATAAAAGTACAAGTTGACATATTTACATTTGAGACTTTAAAATTTGCATTATCTGTCTTAACAGGGAAAGTTTAAAAGTTTAAAAGATAAAATACATCATTATCAATTGAGATTCGGTCGATGGCTGACACACAATTTTAAAAAACAGGCAATAGATTTTGCATATGTTTCATTCTCTAGCAATTGGAGAGCCAAAAAGGCTGGGCGACATGTGCGAAGTCCTATGTGCCTTAAAATAGGTATTATCCAACGTCGACGAGGAGCCTCATAAAATTTACAAAAGAGAATGAATGAATAGTAGTTTGGGCGGATTCTTGATCACAGGGACACGGGGGAGTGTATTCACTCCAAACAGTTTGCTTAGGAAACATGATTAACCTGAAAAAATGTTTAATCTAAATTTGATGAGTAGAAATTTTTCGTATTGGGTGAGATTGTATTTTAAGTATGGCTGAATCGAGAGGGAAGATTGAATGATCAGTAGGTGTTGTACTGAAATTTTACTTACTTCTTGCGTTAGTCTAAGTTTCCCCAGATGTGAAAGGCAGATCTTTTTTAGCTCTTTTTTTGGTATTTCAGAGATAGTGCACAGATTAAAATAGTATTTCTGGAGTCCCAAATCGTACAAAAGGGTTTTGACGTAGACTAACCACCTGATCTTCTGTACATTGTCTAATTGCATGCATTCTGTGACAAGGAGCCGGGTTAGCTCGCATTGTTCGGTTGTCCAAATGCGTCGCCAGAGCATTATTGGCTGTATCCTGAGAATGTCGGAGATGTAATCCATTCCCAATTCTATATGGCAACCATATGTGTTAGTACTTTGGGGAACTGCCAGGAGATACCTGAGAAATTAGTTTTCTACTCTCTGGATTTCATTTGTATTTAGAAAGCCCCACAGGCCTGCGCCATAGCTAGCCACACTTGTGCATTTTGACTGGTATATTTTTATCATTTCCGCTGGCGGTCTCTTACCTAATTTCTGGGAGAAGGCCACCAGAGCTTTTGTCGACCTTAAGAGTGCTAGCTTTCTTGTTTGAATAGCCCTCATCCAATTCAGCTTATCATCTATTAGAATCCGTAAGTAGGGGTACGTTGTTGTAGACTCTAAGCTACTGTTGTTAACAAATATATTCTTGATGTTTTTTTTTGTTTTTGTGCCTATATGCATAGTATAGGTCTTTTTTATGCTAATTTTTAAATTTAGTGAATTCATAAAATTACAGTAGCTGGTCAAGGAGCGCTGAAGCTGTATAGGTGTTCTTGCTAAAATGACAGCGTCGTCGGCATAAAGAAGTGCCGGAATGGGATGACGCTGTATAGTTGATACATCTTGGGCCTCTTTAATCATCCGGGACTCGAGTCCGTTAGTGTATAATGTGAATAGGAGGGGGGCCATTACACACCCCTGTCTGACCCCCCTCTCTATTCTAAACGGCTCTGTCAGCTCCCCCTCTGTTCCATATCGTACTCTGGCCGAGGCTCCTAAGTAGAACTCTCTTAAAAAATTTACCAGAATAGGATCTACCCCCATTTCTAAGATTATTGTCCACATTTTAGAGTGGCTGACACAGTCAAAGGCCGCAGTAAGGTCTACATAGACCATATGTAGGGGTCCACCTTTGGCTGCCACGTATTTCCCTACCAGAAGGGCGAGGTTTAACGCCCTGTCAATCGTACCCAGACCCTCGCGAAAGCCGTATTGAATGTCTGATATAATGTTGTTATCAGCGGCCCATATCTGCAGGCGATTTAAGATAATACGTCCAGCTGTTTTCCCCAAAGCATCTAACAGTGATATGGGTCGGTAGCATGTCGGGCTCTGGCGATCGCCCTTTTTAAAAATCGGGACCACAGTAGAAGTGGACCAGGATTCAACCAACCCTATAGTTGCCGCAGCTTTTAGGACTCTCGTTACAATCGGAGACCACAAGTCTAGGTTATATTTAAAAAGGTCTACGGGAACCCCGTCAGGCCCCGGGGCTTTTCCAGATTTAGATGCTTTAAGAGCAGCTAACACTTCCTTATGGGAGATTTTTATCTGGATAGGATAAACAGATTGCTGCGCTTGGTCCACTAAACCTTAGGGATTTTCGTCGACCTTGCTAAAAATGAAGGAAAAGTGTTCAACCCAATCTGCGGCAGCTACAGCCACTTCAAGTCTTGGTACGTTGTTTGTCTCACAGAGGAATGGAGCTTTAACTGTCCTCAAAAATGTTGTGTTATCGTTTGTGTTGCAGCTCTCATGGAGCTGTTTCCACAACGCTTCTTTGATCTGGGATTTACAGTTCCTTTGTGCCAGTTTGTAAGTTTTCCTAAGGGCAGCTATTTCATTTCTATCCCTAGATTCCTTAGCTAAGGCAACCTTAAGTTTTTTGTACACTTTTGTACACGCAGAGTTAAACCAACCCTTCTTAGGGTGCTCTTTTGGTTTCTTTTTACATACTAGCTCTTCTCTTATTATTCGTGTTATGGTATCGTAGCTTGCCAGTATCATTTCTGGAGTAGCAGACTGGTCTAAGCAAGTGAGCACCTCCTGCCCTGCTTTCTTTAACACCTTGCTCGTTAGCAAATCTTTGTCGACCATTCCCTATTTTATTGAGTAACTATTAAGTTTATCTACTTGTACAGATTGCTGATTTAGAGAGCATTTAGAAATAGATTGCATTATAGCAGAAGGGACACTAATCCTAACTGTATTAGGAAAGTGATCACTAACTGGGTTCTTTATGGTCCTAAATTTTGTTATTCTCGGGCCCATACTATTCGAAATAAGTATGTAGTCTATGATACTGTTAGAGCCTCTTCCGTTAAAGGTTGCTGTGAACGTAATTGGAGTACGGGCAATTTCATTGGCAAAACCTACATCTATTAGTGCCATTATTTCATTCATATAATCGCCATTGGAGGAATGGGAAAAATACGTAAAGTTGTTCCCAGCCCCATCCATGATTCCACAATTACCTGTTCCGTTATCTTTGCACAAAGTCAAGTTAAAATCTCCACCCCAAATCAATAAGATATGCTTCTTACTATGTTTTTGCAGTAAATCCTGTAATAAATTTGCTATCTGTTTTAATACATCAGTTAACTCAGAAGAATGCAAATTATTATAAAAATTAATAAAAACAGAAATTAACTCAGCATTATGGTTTAGCATTATAACTTGATATGTGTTTGCAACTTCACCACATAAATCGTACTTATTGGCAGAGTGTTGGAAATATATGTTATTAGGCCTCCCTTTGCTCTTCCCGATGGAGATGGGACTGCTCCAGAATTTTTTTTTCTATATCCCTGTAGATGAACTGGGGAGCAGAGCCATGATTCCTGAATACCAATAATGTTATGTGTCATTGCTTGCTTTGTCCAGTTGTCATTTTCCAGTTTGTTTTGTAGGCCGGCCACATTCTAAAAAATAATGTCCAGTATCACATCATTCCTATCTACCTTCGAGACGGGATTGTTGGTTGCGGGGTGAACTATTGGATGTATTGGATCGGTTATATAAAGTTGTTGATCAGCTCCCCTTCCTCTAGCATCTTCCATACCTCCCTTATTTGACATATTTCTTGGGTTATAATTAGGTGAGATAGGGTTAGTTAAGCTGTTGAAAGAGTCCGTAATTTGTATCGGTTCTCTTGCCTGATAGTCTTTAGTAGGGACTTCCCTTGTTGTAAGTGGGGTTACAAGATTTTGGGCTCTTAAGGACAGTCATTCATTCTCATCTAGCCCTGACAATATTTCGTATCTATTAAATGTGGGGACTAGCTGATGTAACCACTGAGAGTTATGTTGTGTTTGCGGAATATTAGAGTGGAACTTCATTCTGTGGGGGGGATAAAAATAGCCTAATGGTAATACCATAATGCCTGCAGTATTGAGAACTGGTTGTGTTCACGGTTCAGGATTTCTTTCACTAAGTATGGTGATCTAAACGTAATGATCACACAATCTCCTTTTAAATCTTTCTCTCTTACCCCCAACCATTTTACTCTTCTTATCATTTTAAATTCACTGAAGAGTTGTGCGGTCAGCCCGGTTCTATTGCTTAACCAGTGAAGCAATTTATTTTTTAGGGCTTCCCAGGATTCTTCTTTTGGGTGGGAGTTTGGAGGTACATTTCCCAGAACTATTGTATAGGGTGTTACTTCTGGTGGGAGATGTATGTGAAAATCTGGATCTCTTTTCTCCTGAACAGGAACAGTAGTGTGACCTTGAATGAGTAAGTTTTGGTTTTGAGGCATTAATGGATACGATCAAGGTACCTGTGTTAGAGTATCAGAACCGGCAACTTTAAATTTAGATGAACTGTGATCAGTTCTTTGGTTACTTGATTTGAGTGCCGCACATCTGTTGTTAGTATCAAGGACGTAGCTGCACCTGGTCTTACATTTATTTGTCCCCCCTTTAGAGATGCTTCTAGATTAATTGGCTGTGCAATTTTATTTCGGCCTGGCCTTGGGTCTCTGCTATTTGTGGGAGCGAATTATTTTGTTGTGAGGTTAGAATTCGTTCTATTCCAGCTAGTCTGTTAGCAAGTTGGTCTAGTCTTAAACACAGGTAGGAATCTAATCTTTCCACCAGGGCCGTCAAGTTGGTTAGGCCATCCTGTGCTCGGTGGTATTGGGGAGTTGGGTAGCTGTTTTTTTCTTGTTGTGATTCTTTTCGGACTCTAACACTCTCTTATTAGGAACTATTCTTTCTGGTGGTTGATGCGTTAGTGCAATGCTCGGTTCATTTTTGAACAGGTAAAGTGATAGGAGCCCTGGATCTTGGTTTTCGAGATTTTTTCTGGGGTGGTTGAGTCGGGGAGTCATCTACCAGTGGTTCGATTTCTTCACTAGGAGGTTGAATACAACTGTTCACCATTATGTTGTTCCCCTCTCTTTCCAATGATTTTATTGAATCCTCACTTGATGGTGGTACCTGGCTAGAGCTGAATGTCGACCCCACTATGGATTCTTCAACTGAATGTATCTGTTTGTCCAAGATATCGACTGCCCCAGTTAGATAGCTTAATAATGTTTGTTGCTTCTCAGCGGTATGGGACTTGGCAACTTTCTTTTCCCCATTTTAACAATTACTTAAAACAGTTATTGCTGATCTATAACCTCTGGGATATCTCATGTTCCAGTAGAACTTTGAAAATGGGATTCGATGTGAAACAGTTAAAAGGAGAATAATTGCAAGAACAATAAATAGAGTACAAACGTGAGGGAAGGGTAGTAGGACTAAACCACTATCCCTACTCTTAACTAGGTCAGTGTCACTCAGAGTAAATACGCTGAAAGTTGTTTCCTGCGATATTGGAAGGTCCACCTTCTCAAATAAACAATTGTCTTAGTCAGTCAATGTTCTTACTCGATCCGAAGCATGGATGGGAAAAGGGGTGGCCCAGCCCAGCCAAGTCCGGCCAGCGACGGCCAAGGACGGTCCCGGGCTTCTCCTGGGACGCTCCTGTGACGCGGGTGATGACCCGTTGTTTTATGCTCCTCCAGGCGCTCTACCCTCGTGGACAGCTTCCTGCCACAGAGATAGCTGGGACTTGTAGGCAGATGGGCAACAGTACAGATCCGACGGGACTGGCCACAACGAAGGGTACTAGTTCGTAGATTCCCCCGAAAAGAGCAGGTAGGGGGTCCTTAATTCAACAGGGTTTCCACTGAAGTCTCCGTTCGGCCGATGATGACCCGTTGTTTTATGCGCCTCCAGGCGCGCTACCCTCATGGGCGGCTTCCTGCCGCAGAGATAGCTGGGACTTGTAGTCCTCCGACCTCCGTGCTCTCCCCCCTCACAGCAGCCACACTGAAGATGGCAAAATGCGGCGGCGGGGGGCATGCAGGCACGGTCAGATGGGACTGCAGGGCAGTTGGGCAACAGTACAGATCCGACGGGACTGGCCACAACGAAGGGTACTAGTTCGTAGATTCCCCCGAAAAGAGCAGGTAGGGGGTCCTTAATTCAACAGGGTTTCCACTGAAGTCTCCGCTCGGCCGATGATGACCCGTTGTTTTATGTGCCTCCAGGCGCGCTACTCTCGTGGGCGGCTTCCTGCCGCAGAGATACCTGGGACTTGTAGTCCTCCGACCTCCGTGCTCTCCCCCCTCACAGCGGCCGCACTGAAGATGGCAAAATGCGGCGGCGGGGGGGCATGCAGGCACGGTCAGACGGGACTGCAGGGCAGATGGGCAACAGGACAAATCCGACGGGAATGGACACAACGAAGGGTACTAGTTCGTAGATTCCCACGAAAAGAGCAGGTAGGGGGTCCTTAATTCAACAGGGTACCCACTGAAGTCTCCGCTCGGCCGATGATGACCCGTTGTTTTATGCGCCTCCAGGCACGCTACCCTCTTGGGCGGCTTCCTGCCACAGAGATAGCTGGGACTTTTAGTCCTCCGACCTCTGTGCTCTCCCCCCTCACAGCGGCCGCACTGAAGATGGCAAAATGCAGTGGCGGGGGGGCATGCAGGCACGGTCAGACGGGATTGCAGGGCAGATGGGCAACAGGACAGATCCGACGGGACTGGCCACAACGAAGGGTACTAGTTCGTAGATTCCCCCGAAAAGAACAGGTAGGGGGTCCTTAATTCAACAAGGTTTCCACTGAAGTCTCATATGTAATTAAATATGACGTATTCCTGTTCTCTCCATTTTCTGTAGTGCAGAACATTGTCTTACTGTTTTGTGCCAAACATTATTAAAAATCTGCCACAAGTACCAAGATTATTGTCCAAATCTTTAGTCATTTCCTCTTATGTTTGTAATCTTAAGGTATTTGAGCCAATGAGACGATTGGCAGGGAGCTTGAATGTTGATTTATTTCTAGGTTAGAAGATTTTCTATGCCTCCCTTAGAAGTTTCCAATAAGGATTAATGTATATACCACTTGTATACTGTGTGACCCATATTCTTTAATCCACACTCTAGTCTTGGTAGGGCAGCAGGGCTAAAGTTGGGCAAAGGGAAAAGGTTTTTATTTTTTTCCTAATCCTGCATCCTTCGTATTTATAAAAGAGCTCGATTTTTAGGTCACAACAGGGATGAAGTTTGAAGAGAAAACACTTAAAATTGAGGTTTGCTTTGTACTTAGATTCAATTTGTAGGCATTGTGCTTTGTATTTTACAGCTTTCAAATGGAATTTGGAGACACCACTCCAATGTTACAACACACACAGATACTGGTATGTGGTGGTCTGCATATTTTCACTGATACACATATGCTAAACTTTCCTTTCTGTTTTTTCCCCATAATTAATTATGTGTTTCTTTATTGTTCTTCACCATCAGGTAATTCTTTGGTTTATAGGTGTGTTCTGTGTCCAGAGAATGCCACACCCCAATGATTATCCTGGATAACCATGTCACAGGTAAATTGAAGTACAGAGGTTTGCTGGCTTCCCCATTTTGGTGAAACATTTCTAATTAACTTTGACAAATCATACCTTCTGCTGCATATAGATTAAATAGAAGTGGATAGTATAAATTCTTGCTTGAGACCAGAATTTGCATATTGCTTCTCTGCACCGTAGAGTCATCTTTGACTTTAATGCTCATCCATGGAGATTGATTAGCTTTCAGTAGTGCATGGGTGATACCCCAATACTCCAGCTTCTCCTATGGAAATCTTCGGTCAATTCATCTCTGTGAAAATGTGTGACGTAATCAAGGAAACAAACATCGAGAGGTAAGCCATTGTTTATTATTTTCTGAGCGACCACATGGTGCCTGGTACACAGTGCATGGATGTGCACAAAGTGCCTTTTACTCCTGCGGCTTATTCTGCTGCCCTTTTCCTGGGCCACAGTGCAAACTGCAGTAGAAAGAGGCACTTTGTGACTGCCTGCTCGGAGGTCTTATCATGATAGAGGGGGTGGGACCATGGACTCATTGTCAACAGGTCTCTTGCCCATAGCTCTGACCACCATTGTAATCAGGCCCTTACAGCCTGATTCATCAAGCCGAAATCGGCTCGCAAAGGGCCAGATTCTGAGAATTTGGCCCTTTGCAAGCTCTATTTTTGCATTTGGGATTCATCATCCCAAATGCAAAAATCGGTAATTTTGCGAGGAATTACATTTAAGGAATCTCTATTTGAGATTCCTTAAATGCAATTCATCATCCATTAAAAAATTGCGAATTCACAATTTCGGCCCGCTATTTACCGCGAGGTCAAACCTCGTGGTAAATAGCAAAAACTTAGAAAAATGCTTTTAAAAGCATTTTTCTAAGTTGCATGTTGCACACACACATGTCCTTTGGACATGTGTGTGCGCAACACCTGTTTCAATTTGTATTTAAGGGGTGCCACAGACACCCCTGGCACCCTTTAAATCGCTATCTTATTTGCGATTAGCTAATTGCTAATCGCAAATAAGGAATACTCCCCATTCATTCCTATGGGCCTTTTGGCCCATAGGAATGAATGGGGAGTTATTCCTTATTTGCGATTAGCAATTTGCTAATCGCAAATAAGGATTGTGTAGGAATCGCAAATCTTTTTGTGATTCCTACATGAATCCTGTTTTGCGAGTCTGTAATAGCGATTCCTTAAGAATCGCTATTATAGACTCGCAAAACGGGTCTATGATGAATCAGGCTGCAAGTTCCTAGGTGTAATTGCAGGTTTTGTCCAGGTGTTAAACCCTGGTAAATTAATGACTTCTTTAGTAAACGTTTCTTGGATCTGAACTCTGTCAAATGCCTAATAAATGGTCTGCACTCATCGTGGCAGATCTGGTGAATCACACCCAGATTCCATGAGAGTATTGAAACAGATTTTGCCTGTCCTGTAGGGAAATCATGTGGATGGCAGTTCATTGGGGACAAAAAGGAACAGGTTTGTGAAGAGTGTTTCTTTAGATCATACTCCCTTAAGAACTTATTACTTCAGGATTGCATACCGCAAAAGCAACACACCAACATTTTCTGAGTGTCACTGGGTCAGGCAACATGTACTTTTGAATACAATGCTGCTGATTAGTGTCAATGATAGTTTAAACATTCACAATTTAGGAGAGTACACTGGTCAAAATGCAATTGAAAATAGTGGCTCAAATATTCGGGCAAATGTGAACCTTTAGCAAAAATCAAATAATATATAGGACATTTTACTGAGGTTGAGCAGAACAATGGCCTGGTCAGCATCCCTAGAGCGATGTTACAGCATGCCACTGGGAAGGGGGGAAGCAGGAAATAATGATGTATTTTCTATTATCAGTTTAGAAATCAGAATGCTCCGAAAATTATCATTCTTTTGTATCGATTTTGTATGTAAAATGTTATGAATGTACAACTCAGTACTGCAGTATGGTGAGCAACAATGAAACTCACAAGAGATATTTGCGGGGGAAGAGGAACCCGTGACTAACTCCCCTCCCTGGACAAACATTTGGAAAAAATACAAGAAAATACACTTACTGTCCCACAATGCCAGAAATCATTTTAGCAATAAACTAACTATGACCTCGTGCATGAGCAGGTTCTTTTCTGAAAATGTACAGACCCACTATGTTTTAAAAAAAGAAATATGTACTAATTTTTCCCCATAAATAAACTGAACATTTTCTAAATGAGAGACTAATTTACATGTTAAAATGTCTCCAACTAGCGGTAAAACATCAGGGGAGGCAATCACAAAAGCTGAATTTGCATATTCATATAATATAGGCTCAGTGTGGTGTAATATCACTTGGGAAGTTGGAAGTAAATCTGTTCCAAGGGTGGGAGAATGTGCTATGGATTTTGTGAAAATGCAGCGCGCAGCAAAAAACCAGTGGCGTAGCATAGACTCCCACAAGCCCTGTGGTGTGTGGGCACCCCCTCTGCGCAGTACCCTGGCCTGGAAGATCCTGACTGAGTGTGGAGGGGGGCCCTCGATGTTGCTTGCAGGGGGGCCATCTCAAGTTTCGTTACGCTAGTGCCAAAAACATGTCAATTTGTGTGTGTTCACAAACGTTTACCCCACCAAGGAAATGGTCTGTGATTTACTCCTATCAATGGCAGAAGTAAATATATTTCAAAGGTGAGAATGGAAAGAGAGCATCACCTAAAACAATGCACGTTATCCTAGAAGGGCTTTTCAATGTGAAAGTAAAATTTCCTAAGGGAATTAAAATAAAATAAATATTTGCAAGAGCAATTGTGCTTGCTCCTGGATCTTTGCATGAAGAGATATCCACTTCTGTCTTTCCTCAAGCATAAAATTAAAATCATTAAAGTATTCCATGAGTAGTCCTGGAACAAAATAGGCTGTGCAACTTCCCAAGAGTACTCCTGGAAACTGAAATTCAAGAGTTAAGTAACTCTGCTCCCAAACGCTGATATGGATTTTCAAATTTCTTTGAGAATCATGCCCTCAAAGTACATGTATGACTTTTGTGCTTAAAATGTTATGTTATTAAAATCCTAGGCCCTTAGTTGGAGGCTGGTGAATATGATACTGAATCTAAACATGGCAGTTCACCGTATTATGAATGCCATATGCTATAATACACTTGTAGTACAGCAGACGGACATCAGCCACGTCTGTTACTTAGTATCCTATCCGCCGACTCCAAATAAGGTCCTTATTCTTCAGGATTTTCTAGCTTGCATTCTTGCCCAGCCACCATCTGATCTAGTGATGGGTGTTTGTCGTTTAACCCTCAAAAGAAATATGGTTACACAACCTAAAGAATGTGCACCCACAAAAGCTCCTTTTGCCTGCATATAGCTTGAAGCTTTTCTATGAATAGTAAGTCAAATGTCTTTTTCTAGTACATATTTGCCTGACAAAGCTAGATTCTCATGGCAGCAGTTAGGTATCCATTTGTTCTATCCTAGATGGTTTGACTTACACTACTTCTTCACATTCTCATTTTAATATCTCACCAGACTCATGTTGTTTCAAAAAATCTTAAATAAAAAATACAAGTATATAGCACATATCAAAGGCCTTTAAGCCAGCTGTCTACACCCATTGGTGTGTTATTCCAATCACCCTATTTCCACCCAGCACAGTCTTCAGCCTATGGCAACAGGTTAGCCCACTTCAGCCGCTGGCTCACCTAACTGTGTGTGACTGTATTTTGCTTATGCGCATTGTCCCTATCCACCTACAACAGAGTGCATTTCAGTACCACATTTCAGCATTATATTTCCTTTACATCCACTTGTACCCATAGGGAGCTGTCTAAAGAGCAGGTAGGGAAGACCTAGAAGAAGGGCTTTTGTGAACATTGCATCATTATTTATGTGTAGCCACTACAGTAGCTAATGGCACCATAACTCGCACTAAGCTTAAAGTGAAAGCGACCAATCCAAGATGGCGACCATTTTATGCATTTATGCACCATTCCCTGTTAAGATTAGCCACGAACGCACCCTTCGCAGTGCCATCATAAGGATTGTTGGTGCCCCAGCCAAGACATATTTTGGGGCCCCAGTTTGGAACATCTTTAAATGTATTAAAGGGTTGTGGGTTTGAGAGAGGTCTGGCAAAGAGAGATAGAGAGAAAGGTGGGGATTTAGAAATTCATGAGGTAGAGAAAGATAAGTAGAGAAAGCTGAACTAGAAAGAGAGGGGAGAGATAGTGAGAGGTACAGACGAAAGCAAGAGGTAAGCATACATTACAGGTAGGTAAACAGAGCAGTAGATTGAGGTAAGGAGTATGAGTAATGGGAAATAGATTATAGAGAAAGAAATAAGTGAGGTATAGTAAGAGAGGTAGCTGTAAAGGTAGTGAGTGGTGAGTGAAATGGATAAGTAGATAAAAGTAGAGGTAGGCAAAGAGAGGTGGTGGCAGAGAAAGAGATGTGAGAGTAAAAGAGGATGAAGATAGTGACCGATGGAGAAAGATAGAGGCAGAGAGAGAGTCTTGTGACTGACTAACCCAGTCATTATACCAGACAGGGCCACTGATGTTGGGGGTCCTGGCCAAAATCCCATTATGCCCAGGCCTTAAAGCGTTTCTAACAATTTGTCCCAAAAATGCATTGCTAATGCTTGGGAACAACGCAAACAATAGAACACAAACAATTGTTGTTTACTCTGCTTTTATTTTTTTGCATTTTTTTTGCACGAATATGCATCTACGTTGTTTACTCTGCTTTTATTTTTTTGCATTTTTTTTGCACGAATATGCATCTACGTGTCTAATCTGGACATGAATTTCGCACTAAAATACTGTGTCAAATGCATGGTTTGCATTTCACGGAATTACACCTAATGTTGTTTCGTTTTTCTGACATTTTGCGTAATAATGCAAATGCAAATTACATGAATTTTGCTCGCTCCTAAAAACTCAGCATCTGGTGCTATCATGTTGCATAGGCATGCTTGCTGCTTCACCATCAAAAACAGACATGCTTGCTTTAAAATCCATACATTTATTTTGAATATCCTTAACAAGTGCATGGCCTAGGAAGTTAAGCATGCTGGGTAAGAGGCCTAAATGAAGCAGCATTGTAACGTACACACCTCGGGTGCATCTGGTTGGTATTTTCTAAACACGCTTTCATTAAACAGCCTTTGGTAAAGCAGCATCCAAGCCTTCACTCAAGGAGAAGAGATGCCCACTCAAGATGGTGCTTTGCAACATCTTGTGCAGGGCCCACAGTCCTCGCAGACCCTTTCATCCAGTGGAAGAGGGGCTTATATGCTGATGAAAGAGCTGCTGTGATTGTCCTGCCATGGGGAGAACTGATGAATTCCTGCAAGAGAGGTGCTGAACCCTGGAGAACGCTGGCATTAACCCCCACTGGGGAATTACAGGAGCATTCCACATCCTCCCCTCTCTGAATGAAACACGTAGAAACATCTCATTGAAACTGAGTCTGAAAAATTACATTATTATTATTAGAATGATCTTCAAGAGAGGGAAAACTGCCACCAGAGGAACAGAGAGCAGGGGACCCATCAAATCGCGTGTCAAGTTGTTAATTGACACTAAGAAATCCCTGTGATTAGAGTATTCTGCAGTTCTGTGATCTGACACGTCATTTTGAGAGAAGGAGGGGAAAGGGAACACGGTGGCTTCTTAAAGATCATGATGTCAGTGTGAAGCTGGGACAGTAGTCAGGGAACTCCTGGCCTCTGAGGATGCTATTTAAAACCAAGAAGGACTATTTTTAGAATTTAACATCCTTACTATGAATAGAAGTGCAAGTCCTCAGAGTGAAAAAACGAAGCACTCCGCAGAAGTCCAGCATTCTGCATTAGTCATTTTGGTTAGTCACTTTGTGTACACTGAATCATTCACATCTGTTTTCGTTTCACTAGGCATTTATGTTCGGCTTCGAATCGTGCTAAGTCATGCTGTAAGACACTTTGCAAGGATGATGCTCCGTCTGGGGAATATCCGTGTGTTTTATTGCATGATGAAAAGCTCTGGTGGAACAATCCTAATAAAAAATCTTATACAAATCATACTAATGATATGTTGTGTAACTTTCAAAAAATAAAAACGTTTGGAAAATAACTCTTGTCTGCCTCTTACATTTTTTAAATAAAACGCAACACTATCCTTCCTATGCTGAAACTGTTCATGGCATAATAAAAACATGATTTATTTTCAAATGAATTGAAGACAATTAAGGTGTGAGATGCATGCAAGGGCGGCAGGACAGACTAGGATGCATGAGGTGTGATATCACAAAGCCATCCAGGGAGGAGTTATAGAAAGAGACGAAGGCCTTCTGTTGGCCCAGTCATCCACATGAATAACTGCCCTCCCTGGCACAAATCCACCACCACTGTGCTACAGCACCATCTTCCACCAACCCCTCACATTTGAGTTCCAGCAACCTACCCTAATGTGTGCCTTGTTTCCCACAAACCTTCGAGTTTTACCCAGCCAATTTCTTGCAACTATCCCATCTACTGTCTGATGCTACATGAAACACTTCTTTAAGAAGTGCTATGTAGTCTTGCTAAAAGTAAACACATAAACAATAAATAGATAAAGGTATGAACATAAATAAGTACATTTGCGATGTTAAGGTATTTTGCAAGTAGTATCTTTACAACTGTGCAGTTTTTGCACATATAAATATAGGACAGTTATCCACAGTAGTAAATATACTACCTGTGAAAATACCTGTGGGCCTGTTTCACAAAGGTAAATTTACACTTTTGTGTAAGTTTACGTTTGCTATGGAATTCACAAACTCCGATTTACAGGTAGATTCATCATTGAAAAATCGGCTCGAAAAGGGACAGATTCTGAGAATCTGGCCCTTTGCTGGCGCAATTTTTGCATTTGGGATTCATCATCCCAAATGCAAAAATCGGTAATTGCGAATTCGCTAAATTGCGAGGAATTACATTTAAGGAATCTCTATTTGAGATTCCTTAAATGCAATTCATTAACCATTTTTAAATTGCGAAATCGCAATTTCGGGCCGCTATTTACCGCGAGGTCACACCTCGTGGTAAATAGCGAAAACTTGGAAAAATGCTTTTAAATGCATTTTTCTAAGTTGCATGTTGCACGTGTGTGAGCAACACCAATGTAGATTACATTTCAGGGGTGCTACAGAGTGTCTTATGGACACCCCTAGCACCTTTGAAATCGCATCCTTAATTGCGATTAGCAAATTGCTAATCACAAATAAGGAATAACTCCCCATTCATTCCTATGGGCCTTTTGGCCTAATCGCAAATAAGGAATTACTCCCCATTCATTCCTATGGGCCTTTACGCTCATAGGAATGAATGGGGAGTTATTCCTTATTTGCGATTAGCAATTTGCTAATCGCAAATAAGGAATGTGTAGGAATCGCAATTTATTTAGCGATTCCTGCATGAATCCCGTTTTGCAAGTCCTTAATAGCGATTCCTTAATAATCGCTATTAAGGACTTGCAAAACGGGACTTTGATGAATCTAGGGGATCATCTTTAGTTCATGACTGCAGAGTCTCTGCTGTTGGGGCAGAGAACTTCTCAAATAAAAAGATAGGCATGTCATGTCATGTCTTTTTATGTGCAGAGTTCGCAAGCCTGACTGTGATTTCTTCGCAGGTGCTGAGGCGGGTCTGTAGCGGTCTCACATTTTAGCCCTCCCCTTCAGGGTGAAAAAAAAATCTTCATTCTGTAGCAGTATCACCCTTCACCTGCCTTTGATGTAACTTCAAAGAGACTCATAATAGTTCTTTCACAGTCTCATCATGTCAGAGCTGAAGCATTTTAAATGTTATATACAACAAAACTGTAGCTGTCACTTATTTATCTTATACAACTAATAACCATTGACAAAGCCAATAGTCCTGGCTTGGTGTAGGTGTGACAAGCGCGCAACGCCCATGGTGCTAACAGGGATTCAGCCACTCCCTCCTTCCTCCACCCCGTCGTGTGACTCAGCCCAGGCTGATGCAACTCGAGCTGTTGTGGGATCAGCTGGGCAGTGTCTGGAGTCTTATCTCCGGCACACCCGAGTTTTTCTCAGGTCTTTAAAGACCATTTGCATATTTACATACCTTTGTAAACTGGTTACCGTGCCTTAGTTTTATTTCTGGGTCCAGTACCCCCTGGGGCCACACTCTGCCTATTCCTTTCATTTGTATTTTACATTTACTGCTATAGTGCAAAATGCATTTCATGAAAAGGAATATAAAGTAGGATTGGCAAAAGAAAAATGCCAGCCATGTGTTGTTCATAGAGCCTGCAAATACTTAGTCTTGACACTAAATAGAGTTATAAATAAAAAAAGTATGTATTCATTTGTAATGTTACTTTTCTGTCTTTGTTCCCTTTAATTATCAGTTATGGATCATTCAGTCAGCCCTAAAACACAATTAAAGGTGTTTTCGATGTATATTTGCTGTTCAATTTATTCGCAGATAAGTGCAGGAAATACGCTTAGGTAATATTTATTTTTGTACCGGCTGGGACATCAAAATAATGAGCTGGCAACCCTCATCATAAGACTGGAAGTTTGTTGTAGGATCAGTACATTATTTATTTCCTCCACCCTCCATCCCTGATTAATGGCATAATGGCAATGGTATAACTTCTATCTGAAACCCTACGCCACCGTCAATAACATGCTGAGTTACTTCAAGTGTCTGGGAATGCACCCTGCATTCAGACAACTAACTCCTCATTCTCACCCTTCACTTTCACGCTCATTCTGCACTCACAGCGATCACTCTGCACTCACAATGCACTTGCGCTGTTCACCCTGTACCTCACCCTGCAGTCACCCGAGCACACTATTCACCCTGCACTCAAGTGACACTTCACTCACCCGTCCCCCTCACTGCTCAATCTGCAGTCTCACTGCTCAATCTGCAATCTCACTCAAACAAACCCATCAGTAACCATGGATTAATTTGTCCCACTCTGCACTTACATCCGCACCCAAATTCATATGGTCACCACACTCACCCTGCACACTCCTTTTACCCTACTCTCGCACTGTTGCATTGCTCACCGTGTACTCACATGGGCACTCCTGCCACCCACACAGAACTGAGTAAACTATTAGTAGCACTATAAAAAAACGAAATGTTGGTCAGAAAGGTCCCAAAGAGATAAGAGGTGCCTTGTTGGGGGTGGTGGAAAGGTAATTCATGAAGAAGGAAGAAATGGATGAGAGGGCCCAAAAAAAGACTGTTGCAATGTGTGCGAGCAGTCATGGCTGGGAGTGTAAGCCCCCCCCAAAGTTCAGGTCTAGGTGTACCCCCAGAGATGTTACTTGTATTATATATCTGGATGCAATGAAAGAAGCAGCAAAATACCAGTCGGGCGACACACTATGCTAAGCACAGATTTTTTGCTTACGTACTTTAAGCCATGCCCTTAATAAATTACATTGGTGGTGCCCCTTTAAGAGATCCCACAGTTTTTTCAGACCACTTAACGCCTTGCGTAAACTTACTATTAAATAGGAATTTTTGATTTCCAAAAGAGACATAAAACAAACATAAACAAAATGTCTCATGCCCCTTGAGTTCCTGGTCACCCATTCCTTCATATCTGGTCAATATCAATGGCCTTATCCTCTAGCCATAGTGGCTGACATCCTTTTTGTTCAACCAGAAAAAAAGAGAGGATTTTATGACTTTTTACTTGGAGAAGTTGGATAGTTTTGAACTTTTTAGTGTTACACTTCTGCCGGTCCTATTACCAGCACCATCAGTAAAGAGAACCTCATTCAATGCTTAAATTAGTTGGCTAAAGAAATAAATGACAGAAAATGGTCGTTTCTGGGTTTTCTCTGGCAAAAACCCGTCTACTTTTCTTCAAAATTTCACATAATTTATGAAGTTACATAAAGTTTTCAAAGTTCCTCACATCTCTTTACATTGTATAAATTTATTTATTTATTTATTTATTTATTTGCACTTATAATGCGCACAGATACCCACAAAGGGTTTCCCGGCGCAGAGATTGGAAGGCTGAAAACACATGAAGAAGCAAAGTATTGACTTACAAACGTGGCTGATGTCCTATTTTGTAAAGCACACTAATGTATGGCTGGTGGCCTTCAAACTCTTAAACCTGATCGGTGTCTGATCTCATCGTAGACTCTAACTTGTTTATACTTCATTATCAATTCTTTATACTCCTGACTTCAAGTGGGTGGCAATTCCCATCCTTCATTTTAAAAGGTCATATCTCTGCCCCTAAAAATCATACACATTTAACACGATCTATCTATATTGTGCTGCTTAAAAACCTGCCACTTACATCGCATGTGGGGGGACATATTTTAGCTATGTTTCCTCAGGCAGGCACAATCCATGCTATTTAGCAGACATGCCTCGGGCAGCAGGGTTTAGCTGCTAAAATTGGTGTTAGATTTGGGGGTCTCTTGTTGGCACAGGTAGGAACTTGTGACAAATAGGGACCCTTGCCTCTAGTCAGGGTAAGGGGGTACACTCCTAAAATAACCCCTGCTCACGCCCTTGGTAGCTTGGTACGAGCAGACAGGCTTATATCAGAGGCAGTGTGTAAAGCATTTGTGAACACATTCAGTAAGCTAGTGCCAACAATACAAATGGACACCACACAAGATTTATATAAAAAATAAGTATTCTTTATATAGACTTAAACACAAGACAATTAAACGACAGAAATCCACAATACTATACTTAAAAATTGGAAAGGGGCGACCACTCGGTCCCCCCGAACGTATGGCGGAGTACCACGATCCCCCCGGGAAGCCATCTTGGGCGGGAGGCGAGTCTCGGCTGGTATGCCCGAAGCGGCGTAGCCGGGGCGCGCCTTTTCCCGCCCTAGAGTGGGTTGGCCTAGACACTGACGCGGCTGGCCACGCCCTTGGGGCAGGCAGGGGCGGGTTTACGCCCGCCCTGAAGACGGATAAAAGGCGAAGCAAGATCAGAAGGCATCCTCTTGTTCCTGTGCTCTGAAGCTGCACCTCCTCGCTGCACGTGAGCTCGAGACGGAACGAAGAGCCAATTTAGAGCGTTGTAATCGTTCTTGTTTGTTTTTCAGATACTCTGTTGGAGAATGCCGAAGAAGGCGGGAAAGCGCATGACTACTGACCAGATGCTGCGCGTTCTCATGAAAGAGATGACCGAACTAAAGAGGCGAATGGATAAAAACGAGGAAGGGGGACCGAAACGTCCTTTGGCGGGAGCAGCCCCGGGAGGGAAATACAAGAGGCCCAGGAGGGGAGCAGCTGGGGAAGACATCCCGGGTCCCAGTACCCCGCTCGAGGCACCCACTCCCGTGCCGGAGGAAGGGAATCCGATTCCCGTTGTGGTCACCCCCGTGTCCGGGGAAGATATGCCGCCCGAGCTGGCAGCACAATTAGCAGCGTGGTTGGGTAAAGGTAGCGAGGGCGCCACGGCTGTCGACGCACAGGTGCTGATGAAGCAACTGCGTGAGTCACGGGAAGCAGCGAAGGTGTCCACGCCGGCTGCAGCTGTAGAGAAGCCACAGGGGACGGGTTCAGTAGCAGAGGCAGCGTCCGGTTCAGGTAAGCGGCCATTGCCGATTGCGAGGGATGAGTCAGCACCCTCTCGTAGGGAAAAGTTGGGTCAGCATGTTCCTTTGGCTATTAAAGAGAAGATATGGGCAGGGGAGTACGTAAACATCTTCTCGTTGCTTACTGATCACTATGAGATGGAGCATGTTAAGGGCCAGAAGGATCTCATGCATCCGAGTGTTTGGCGCGCAAAAATGGCCGCCTTTAAGGTAAATGAAAACATTGGCAATGGGGGCAAAGCGTGGGGGTTTTTTACATCAATCTTGGGGGAACGAAGGCCCGATCTGTTACCCGAATTGCCGATTTATCAGTCAGGAATCATGGGGTACTCGGTATCACACGAGGGTAATCATTGGTTCTGCTATGATAATCTGTTTAGAAAGGCTAAAGAACATGATAAAAACTTAACGTGGGACTGTTATGATTCTGTGTCATGGTCCAAAATCGAGGATACTGGTATGTTAAAATTACCATTAGTAGGGAGTAACGTTGGCGAATCCTCCCGCCAGTATGCGGGGACGCCCTTTCGATCAGGTGCGGGTACCGACAATTACTCGAGGCCTGTCGGCAATACAGGAAAAAGGGGGGTTTGTTGGAACTTCAACAGGGGTAAATGTACTAGGCCCCAGGGATCGTGCAAATTTAGACACGAATGTAGTGGGTGTGGGCAATCATCCCATCCTGAGTCCACGTGCAGAGCCAAAACGGGTGATAACGGGGGTAGAGGAGGCGCCAAACAGGTGTGGTCCCAAAGAAGGACCCGGGTGAGTTTCGGCTGATACATAATTTATCAGCCCCACGTGGTCTTTCCGTAAACGAAGCGATAGACCCGGAAGTGTGTTCGGTGCGGTACGCATCCTTCGATGAGGCCGTAGCCATTTTGAATCGCCTGGGGCCCGGGGCGCTGATGGCAAAATCTGATATCGAGTCAGCGTTCCGGTTGCTCCCGGTACATCCAGACGATCAGCGTCTCCTTGGTTTCATGTTTCAGGGGCATTATTACATGGATAGGTGTATGCCGATGGGGTGCTCTATATCTTGTGCCTATTTCGAAAAATTCAGTAGTTTTCTACAATGGGTCTTCACAAGGAAGACGGGTTTCCAGCATGTGATGCATTACCTTGATGATTTTTTGTTCCTGGGGGCAACCGGGGATCCGGAATGTGGGCAGGCTTTGGCGCAATTTTGTGTCTTGATGGAGCAGTTTGGCGTGCCATTGGCACCAGGTAAGACTGTGGGGCCTTCCACTTGCCTCGAGTTTCTGGGGATCGAGTTAGACTCCGGAGAAGGTTGTTTTCGTTTACCAGCTGACAAAGTGTTAAAGTTCAGGACATCCCTGCAAATGTGTATAAGTGGACCTAAGGTTAAGCTGCATCAATTACAGCAGTTAGTTGGCCAGTTGAATTTTGCCCTGAGGGTTATACCAATGGCCCGCCCCTTTTCCCGTTCGATTGCTCAAGCCATGGTCGGCCTGAAGGAGGGCCATCATCGCACAAGGCTCTCGGCAGAGGTCCGCCAGGACATGCGCATTTGGTTGGCATTTCTGGCGGATTTCAATGGTCGAATCGTCTGGAACAAACCGGCCGTGTCCTCTGAGGAGCTGGGGCTGTGGACAGATTCGGCAGGGAGCATAGGTTTTGGTGCCATCTTCGGCACAAGATGGTCTGCACAAAAGTGGCCGACATGGTGGCATGACAGTGGACTGACAAGTAACATTGCTTTCCTGGAACTTTTCCCCATTTTAGTGGCCCTGAGAACTTGGCCCGAAGGGTTCAAAGATCACTCTGTGGTATTTTGGTCTGACAATATGACCGTGGTCGAGTGTATCAATAGCCAGGCAGCACGATGCAAATGGATTTTGAGACTGCTCAAGGAAATTGTTTTACTGTGTATGCAATTGAATGTGCTATTCAGAGCAAGACATGTCCCAGGGGTAATGAACCAGGCGGCTGATGCACTGTCTCGTTTTCGTATGCAGGCTTTCTGGGGTTTTCTTCCCACAGCGGACCCGGAGCCGGCACCCTTTCCCGAAGCTCTCTGGTCTCTCGGTGCCCCGAACTTCGTAACCTCGTGGGAGAGAGTTTAGCACCCAGGACGAGGAAGGCATATGAAGGGGCGTTCCGGTCCTATTTAGCCTTTTTGGGGACTGATAGAGAGGAGCTTTGGGGCCAGGAGGAGTGGGTGGTAAATTTTCTGATGTCCTTACATCTGGTCGGGAAATCGGTGGCCACGGCTCAGAGGCACCGGGCTGCCATTTCCTTTGTTGCTAGGGCTCATGGGATCCATGACCCGACAGCGTCTTTCGTAGTACAGAAAGCGCTACGGGGGTGGCAACGCCTTGAGGGTCGCAGAGTAGACGATAGGCGCCCGATAGGTTTGGATAGGCTGGCCCAGTTATTATCCAGACTCCCTGCTACGTGTACATCTCAGTTTGAGACAGTGTTATTCCGAGCCGCTTTTACGCTGGCATTCCATGGGGCTATGCGGGTAAGCGAACTAGTGGCGAGGAACAAGCAGGATGTGACAGGAGGATTGTGCCAGGAGCACGTCCAGATCAGAGGGGAGACAATGACGGTCTCATTTGTCAGGTCCAAGACCGGTCAAAGTGGGATGGGCGACTGCGTAATCATACGCAGGATTCCCGGGTCCTCCATGTGCCTGGTAAAGTGTTTAGAAGATTATTTAGCACGAAGGGTGGCATCATGGGGGGGGACCTTGTTGAGACACGCTGACGCCACCCCACTGACAAAGTTTCAGTTTCAGCGGGTGCTTGCGATGTCGATTGCCGCTGCGGGCCTGAACCCGGGCGAGTTTGGGACCCATTCCTTTCGGATAGGGGATGCTACAGAAGCTACAGCCAGGGGTCTGAATGTGGAACAAGTTAAACGGGTGGGGCGTTGGTCCTCCAATTGTTATAAAAGGTATGTGCGGTTGCACATGTTGTGAAGCTGTAACGATGCACTCACGCTTCTTGTTTTTGTTTGGTTTTCAGTTGCGCAAGCCTACGAGGCGGGGCGGACTTTGCAGTCGACCCAACACCGGGCCAGCGGTCAGACATCACCGGCTGTGAAAAAGGAAGTGTGGGTCGTGGGCCACTCATACGTGAGACGTGCCGCAGACGTATTCAAGGCAGGTGACATGATTCACGTAGCTGGGGAATACGGGTACAGTGTGTCCTTCTACGGAAGAGGCGGTCTCTGTATTGACCAGTTTCAATCATTTTTTGAGGGTTTGCTAGGGCGGACGAGGTCACCGCCGTCTGTAGTCATAGTACATCTTGGGGGTAATGATTTGGTCACCACTGGTAGACGACTTCTTCTTGAGGCGATGCTTTCCACTGTAAGTTGGTTAGCAAGGAGAGTTCCAGGGTGCACAATTGCGTGGTCCCATATGATCCCACGAAAAGTGTGGCGGGGGGCTATTTCGGTTCCTGCTTTAAATCATTCTGTTAGAAAGCTTAATAACAAAGTGAGTAGGTTGTTCCGTTCCAAGACACTGCATTCTATTTCGCATGGGTGTATTAATGATGACAGTATGTATTTGGGGGATGGAGTGCATTTGTCTCGGGTGGGGAATGAGTTACTCATAGGAGACTTCTTAGCATGGCAAAAAACGTTATACCATGACCTTTAGGTAGGAGTGTTGTGGGGGGTCCGGATAGCCGGTCAACTATCCGGCCTGTGGCGGTAAGGTCATGATCGGTGAGCACTAATTGGAAGATCCCTATGAGTGGGCGTCACCCAGCACGGATGGGAGCGCTCGGGGGAGGTGGCCATTGGCCCCTCAACGAGGAGGCGGTCCCTTCTAAGGATGGGTCGCCGAAAGAAAAGGAAAGGCGGTCAAGGCCCCTTCCTGGGTAGGAGGGGTTACAGCCCCCTCCTGGGGAATTTCCCGGGGCCAGGACGTCTGCGACGGCAGATGTGGTAAGTTGTGTGGGGTTTGGGGGGAGGTCTACGCTACCTTCTAGATACCTCACACGAGTCCTCGTACGACCTCTAAGTGGCGTCGAGTTTTATTGGGGCCCCCGTCAAGTCAAGGGAAATTGGTAATTGCACTTGAGGTACGCCTCTGGGCCGCCCCTCACAAGTGAGGGCGATATTTCTGGGTTAGGGATCTTGACACCGGTTACGACCTTGCCGTTGGCCCTTAAACGTTAGGATGTACAATTTCAAAATTTCAAGTAAATGTTTTGTAGGATGTTAGTTCGGCTAGGAGAACCTTTGTATTAGAGAATCTGTTAAGGTTAGCCAAACATCGCAATGTGGTAATGAAATTGTACATAATATGAAACTGTTTATTTAATGTTTTAATTTTGTTTCATATTTTAATAAATACGGCCGGGAGGGTCACTCCCTCCCGTCTTCCAAAAACTTCAGAACTGTTTCCGGTTTCCCATCCTTGGGGATTGTGTTGAGAGGGGGTGGCGGGTATCTCAGCCATAGGTAGTTTTAGCTTAGTTCAGTTCAGTTCTTAAGATGCAACACTTTGCGTCAATGTACCTTACGATGCATTGCGCTTCCACAACAAGTGATGTTGCAGCGATGGAAAAGTGTCAAAGTTCCGGTGCAAAGAAATAAAGACGTGAAGATCTTCCAGATGTGGTATGCTTCTCCGATGATTATTTATTTATTTATTTATTAAGTTTATAGAGCGCAACAGCTACCCAAGAAGGGTTTCCCGGCCCTAGCTGAAACAAGAGCCTCAAGACACTGAAAGCCAAGGGTTACTGATTAAACAGCCAGGTTTTAATGGCTTTACGGAAACGACCGTTGCAACTTTCAGAGCGGATGTCAATGGGAAGGGAGTTCCAGAGTCTAGGACCCAAGAAGGAAAAGGACCTGCCGCCTATTCTTGAGAATCAGTACTTTGGCACACAGAAAAGAGCTTGAGAGGAGGAACGAAGTGTACGTGTAGGAGAATACATTTTTACCGGGGTTTGCAAATATCTGGGAGCTTTCCCTGTTTTGATTTTGTGCATAAGACTCAGGGCTTTAAACTTCACACGGTTCTCCACTCTGAGCCAGTGAAGGTCCCTGAGGCGTCCTGAGATATGTTCGTCTCTTTTACAGCCGCAAAGTAGACGTGCCGTGGCATTCTGGACCATTTGGAGGCGCTGAGTAACTGCCTTGGTAGCCCCCAGGTAGAGTACGTTACCGTAATCCAGCCCGGAGGTCACCAAGGCATTGACCACAGACCTCTGGGTGTCCCCAGGCAACATCCAAAGAATCTTCCTCAGCCAGCTCAGAATAGTAAAGCATGTGGCCGCCACTTTCTTCACTTGGGCTTGCATAGTTAGCCCATTGTCTATGGTCACTCCCAGGATGCGAACATGCTCAGATGGAGATGGAATGGGGCCCATTTCAGCTGACCAATGCTTAGAACTCCACAGATGTTGCTTTTTCCCAAGGATCAAGACCTCTGTCTGCCCTCCATTCAGCTTAAGCAGGTTATGGTTCATCCAGATGGCTATTTCCCTAAGACCCGACTGAAGGAGGGAGGTAGAGGCTTGATCAGATTGTGATAGGGAGAAAACGATCTGTGAGTCGTCCGCATATGAGAATGATGCAAAAAGTCTTGGTTCGATGCGTCAGCTGCAGCGGCGACACCCTTTTGCCGTGATGCGACAGCAACAGCTTCAGTTGCGACACTCTTCTCCGGCGTTTGCGAGAAGCTTCCGCACAATGCGACAGCTACAGCAGCAACATCCAAGATGCGACCGCAGCAGCTCAGACGGTGGCGTGCTTCTCCGGGGATGCAAGGCTCTTTCCTCGAATCGGTGCAATACGACATCTACAGCGTAGAAATTCACGATGCGACGGCAGCAGCACTGACATGCTTTTTCCTCGTTGTCAGACACTTCTCTCTATGCGGTGCAATACGACAGCTACAGCAGCGACACCCTCCTTTGGAGTGGTGACGGCAGCAGCAACGACGGCGACACACTTCTTCATTGCAAGACGCTTCTCTCGATGCGGTGCAATATGACAGCTACACCACCGACATTCGCAATGCGACGGCAGCAGCAGTGACGGCGACACACTTCTTCTTCATGAGTCGTGCTTACAGCTCGACACTCAGTCCCTCAGAAGGCCCAAAACCGCAGCAGGCACTTCCAAAGAACTCTGGGGAGCTGGGGTTTGAAGTCTGTTGTCCCTGAGACTTCAGCAGGAGGCAAGCTCTTATCCAAGCCCTTGGAGATCCTTCACAAGTTGAAATTAAAGCACACAAAGTTCTTTATCCTCTCTTTTGCAGTCAGGCAACCACTGTTGGCCAATCCTCTAAGCAGCACTTCAGCTTAGGAGTAGTCTCTCCTCAGTTTCTTCAGGTTCCTCTCCTCAGCAGAGGTTTCTTCTTGTAGTCCAAAAGTGATCTAATTTCTTGGGATCAGGGTCCCAATATTTATAACCCAAAATCAGTTCTCCTCTGAGGACAGAGAGGCCTTTGCCCAGTCCAAACCAGTTCTGGAGCACTCTGTTTACAAGAGTCCTTCTTTCCTTTCACAATGCAGGGTAAACACATTAGACACCCCACAGGAGGTGGAGCCGACATTGTGGAAGGCAGGCACAGCCCTATTCAGGTCCCAGTTTCAACTCCTCCCACCCATCTAGATGCAGATCTCTCTATTCACCACTGGGCGAACTCATTTTGTCTCTTGGAATCCCCCAGCCCTGTCACCCAGACAAGGAATACAGGGGCATATTACCAAGCAATAGCGATAATTATCGCTATTGCTTGGTTAGAGACAAAAATTTACCGCTGAGCTGTGGCGATTTTTGCCGCAAATAAACCTTGGTATTACCAAGGTTTATCGCAAATGCGATAAAAATCGCCGCAATGCATGAATATCGCTGAAAAGTCAGCGATATCCATGCATTACCGAGCTAATGCTCTTAGCCACGGAATCCACCTCCCATTGGATAACATGGCTAAGAACTGCTCAGGGCAGGTGTTAGCTTTTGGAGATATTCGGGCTTAGCGCGAATATCTCCAAAAGTTGGTAATAGGAGATAGCGATGTTAGCGACTGTTTTCAGTTGCTAACATCTTGGCAAGCCCACTTTGGATGTCATTAGTGATAAATATCACTGACATGCAAAGTGGGGCCCAAGATGGTCGCTATCTCCTACTAGCTGTCGCTAACTGGTGTTAGCGACAGCTAGGTAATAGGGTGATAATTTTATCTCCGCTTTCTTGGCTTTTAAAGCCAAAAAAGCGGAGATAAACCCCCTTGATAATATGCCCCACACAAACTAGCAGAGGGAGGCTTTGGATAGCTAGACAAGAAAATACCTAAAGTGGTATTTTCAAACACAGAATGTGAAAACCAACTTCACTGTAAGATGTATTTTATCATTCTGAGTCCAGGCACCAAAAACTCAAATGTCTACCGTGTTACCTGAGTCAGTTAGGATTATAAGATGTAATAATCTAACTGCCCATTCTGGCCTATGGAGAACAGGTAGCCTTGCAATAGTGAAAAAAGAAAATGGCTGTAATTCACTATTAGGACATGCCACACACACCAGGACATACCCTACCTTATACTTACAGTGCACCCTGCCCTTGGGCCTACCATAGGGGTGTCTGATATGAAGAAAAGGGAAGGTTTAGGTACTAACAAGTGGGCGCACTTGCCCAGTCAGCATGACAGTACCAGATGCAATGGCAGACCTTAGACACATTTTACAAGGCTGCTTCTGTGGGTGGCACAACCAGTGCTGCAAGCCCACCAGCAGCATTTGGCTTTACAAGCCCTGGGCACACTCAGTGCCTGACAAGTAAACCAAACAAGCTAATCATGGAATCACTGATCAATACATTAATTTACAGTAGGGAGCACTTGCACTGTGGCACTGGACAGCAGTGGCAGTGTCCAAAGCATCTAACATCAGCAGAAATACATGAGGTAACAGCAAAAATGGAAGGGAGACCCACGCCAATGATGCCAGGTCTAACAATTGGTCTGTGCATCACAGAGGCCAGAGCTGCCTACTTTGAAGCAGGAGAGCCAGGTTTGAGCCACCATCCTGTGATTCTGGGCATATAATTTCATCTCCCTGTGCCTACCAAAAATGAATATGCCCTTGGGTAACATTACTGGAACTCATGTAAAGAACTTCAATACCTTTGGGTTGAGTTCGCGCTATATGAAACAGTAAAAAAGATACCTGGGGAGGGATTGAGGTGGGTCTTCTACTTTACAATCCGGGCCGTACTACTCTGTCTGGCTCCTCGTTGGGAATTATGCTTTGTTGGTTGCAATGTCTGGTTTCCTGCCCTTCTGCTGTCATGAAGCCCCAGATTTGCCAGTAATGGGAGGAATATAATAAAAAATATATGCCAGCATTATTTCTCTGGCCATATGTGAATGAGTGTGTATCTGTGAGTGACCTAGAGTAAATGAGATTGATTAAGAGTGAGTTTGTTAGTTTAGTATTTTTGCGGGTTCCAATGATAATGAAAGGGAGAATTAATGAGAATGAATAAGTAGATATGAGTGAGAGTGAGTGAGGGAGTGTTAGTGCCTTAAAAGAGTGAGTAGGTAGATATTCCGCCTATAAAAACATGTGCACTCCACGTACGCGCAGCGGATGGGCGCAGCGGGCGCGCCGTCAGCGCGCCGAAGGCGCGCCTAAGGCAAGCCCGTCTGGGCCCGTCCGGGCCCAGCCGGACCCAGGCCCAGGAACTCTGCCGGATTTGCCTCCTAACCGTTTGGTGTACACAAGTGACATGCTTCGGGCTCTTCACCCGGAAAAAAATCAGGAGTGTTGTTATATCCACGCTGAAGGTAAACCCTTTATCAACTGCGCACGCTGTAACTCAGTCGAACAGATCTCGGGAAAGCCTGGACTACATATTGGCCTCCTTACCTGACGTTCCATCCCCAAACATGCGCATGAAACCAACCTGCTGATACAGGACCAAGGCCTGGACATACTGTTTCTCACAGAAACCTGGCTCTCTGCTAGCACGGATTCTGATATTGTCAATGCCCTACCCCAGGCTATCTTATTCAAACCCTGCATAGACCTAAAGGGAGAGGAGGGGGGCTGGCAATAATCCATAGAGAACACCTTGTCTGTAGAACCAGCAGTGCCAACATTGAAGATTGCGAAAGCTGCCACTTCGCCCTCCAAATTTCTCCGGCACACTCCCTCTCAGGACTGTTGATTTACCGCCCTCCGGGTACACCAGGGAAATTCCTCAACGCCCTCACTGATACAGTGTCACAATTAGCTTCCTCCGCCCTGAACTTTCTCCTCGTGGGCGACCTCAATCTTCACCTTACAGACCCCACAGATTCTACAGCATCTGATCTCCTTCAGGACCTTATGTCATTTAACATCCGGCTGGTCAATAACGGACCCACCCACGACAAGGGACACCCCTTGGATCCTGTCTTTACCAACATCGCGGATATCACCACGGGGCCCCCCTCCCTCTTCCTTGGACAGATCACTTCCTAATCCCTATCTCCTGGCATCTATCCATAGCACCCCCCCAACCCTCCAAAATCCGGGTTACAGACCGACGTTGGCACAAGCTTGTACCGGCTGAATGGGCCAGTATTCTCTCAGATTCAATACCCGCCCTCTCCACTGATCCGGTCATTGCCGATGAACAGTTTAATTCCTGGCTCACATCCTCATTGGATAAACTCCTCCCCAATACTACCACTCTCAAACATACCAAACGAGTGAACCCCGTTCCCTGGTACACTGAGGAGCTTAAATCTCTGCGACAGGAATGCAAGAGAACAGAACGTTCCTGGAGGAAGGATAAGTCTACTGTAAAGAAGGACGCCTACCATACCGCATTACAAATTTATAAAACCGTCCTTCGCAAGACCAAAAGTTTATTCTTCCAAGAAAGAATATAAAATTCTGCTTGCTCCAGTAAGGAATTTTTTACTATTTTAAAAGAACTCCTTAAAGTCCCATACCCCGGACCTAGAAACCCACCAGACCCCAAGGCAGATGAGGAAAAATGCTATAAATTAGCAAATTTCTTCAAGGAGAAAATTCAGAAAATCCTCGACTCTATCCCAACCACAAACTCGAGCGAGGAAAAAGAGATCAATAATATTCCTACCCCCCCCTGTCTCACCTCTTGGGGACAAGTGACTACCGAAGAGGTCGAAAGCACGCTTAATATCATCAAAAGCGGATCTCCCAGGGACCCTGCCCTGCTACGTATCCTCAAGAGAGTAGCACCCACGATCGTTCCCCCCCTTACCCATCTTATCAATGCCTCATTTCAACAGGGAGTCGTCCCCTCCAGCTGGAAGGCGGCAGTCGTCAAGGCACTACTAAAAAAACCTTCCCTGGACCCTGCCGACCTGGCCAACTACAGGCCAATTTCTCTTCTCCCGGGAACTAGCAAGATTGCTGAAAAGCTTGTGAATAGAAAACTTTCACAATTTTTGGAGATCAATAATCGGCTTAAAAGCTCGCAGACGGGATTCCGCCCAGGGCAGGGCACCGACATCGCCCTCCTTGTGGCGGTGGAGGAGGCCAGAGCACTTCTAGACGCTGGAGGATCAGTGGCAGTGATCCTCCTCGACCTCAGTGCGGCCTTCGACACCGTCAACCACCAGCTCCTTATCCACCAACTCAGGAGTATCGGTGTTGAAGGGACCGCACTGTCCTGGCTATCGTCCTTTCTGGGTCAACGCTCCTTTCAGATCTGGGAGAATAACACCCGCTCCTCCGAAACACCCCTCCAATGTGGCGTGCCTCAGGGCTCTTCCCTGAGCCCCACATTATTCAATATCTACATGTCGCCATTGGAGGAGGTTGTCATCCCGTTCAGAGTGAGTATCGTCAGCTATGCTGATGATACACAATTAGTGGTGTCCCTTTCTCACCCAAGCCAACAACCTGCGGACCTTTACAACTGTCTGACGCAGATACAAGGATGGATGAACAGCTCATCTTTAAAACTCAACGGTTCAAAGACTGACATTCTCCTCCTTGGTCAGAAGGGGCTCTCTCTTTCACAGAACATCTGGCCACCTTGTCTGGGCCCGCCCCCAGACCCAAAATCAGAGGTTAAAAGCCTGGGTGTGTGGCTCGAAAAAGATCTATCATTTACAACACAAGCAAAAAAAGTAGCCGGGACGTGCTTTGGGCTCCTCAAGTCGATTCGAAAGATCTTGCCCCTACTCCCTCCCAACTCTCAAAAACTGTTGATCCAAGGCCTGATACTATCTAGGCTAGATTACAGTAACTCCATCTATCTAGGCGCTCCTGAGGCAACCTTGAACAAACTACAAAGGATCCAAAACTCAGCCGCCCTTATCCTCACCAACACTCCTGCCAGAGCCTCGGCCAAACCAGCCTTGAAGCTTCTCCATTGGCTCCCGGTAAGAGAACGTGTGAAGTTCAAGGCCCTTTGCCTGGCCCACAGACTGCTTCAAAACAAAGGCCCCCCAATTTTAAGAAAATTCATCAAACCATATAAAGCCCCGAGATCCCTCCGATCCGATCAGGAATATCTCATCATCATTCCCAGAGTCAAGAAGGCACGCACAGGTGGAAGGCGCTTCTCGGTCCCCACTGCACGCCTCTGGAACGCCTTACCCCGCGACCTGAGAACAGAACCTAACTATCTACGATTCAGAAAGCGGCTGAAAACCCACCTCTTTCCTTAAATCCTGACCTCCCCCCACTGACCCGCAGTTATACTGATCTTAGCGCTGGGATACTCACGGGTGACTACGTGCTTTATGCATTTTTTTTAATAATAATAATAATAATAATAATAATAATAATAATAATAATAATAATAATAATAATAATAATAATAATATTGTGAGAGTGAGAGTGAGTAAATGAGAAAGTATGAGTGAGTTGGAGTGCATGAGAAGGAGAGTGAAAAAGGCAGGGTGTAGGTATGAATGAGAATAAGTGAAAGTGTGAGTGAGTAAAAGTGTGTTTATTAGCATTTTTTATGTTTGTAAGTCATGCCCTAACCAGAGGGGCAACCAAGGTAATGAGCTGTTATTGGCATGTTGGAGGTGATATGTAGCAGAAGGGAACACACCCATGGTAAAAAGTAGACCCTGACATCCTGGAAGTAATTCATGTTATATGGGCATATCTGTAGCAAAACGTTTGTAATAACATAAGTAATTCTTGACAACCATGAAGTAATGTGGGGTAGGTGATCAGGTTGGGACAAATACATCATGGGAAAATGCAGGCAGTGACATTGTGGAGGCGGGTTTTAATATATGGGTCACCCATGGTGAGTTGTCACTATAATGGCAAATCTCTGGCACCGGCATATTTTATGCTATTGTCTGAATAAGGGGTACCCATACCGAAATGCTGACACTGGCACACTATAGGTCATTCTTAATTTACAGGATACATCCATGGCAAAATTTGGAAACAATAGAGTGAACCTGTGGCAAGTATTACACCCCACCACTTTCAGAGATCACCAGCCGCCAATAGGATTTCCTAAGCAAGAATCCCTCGAGGAGTTTGCACCATACACTTTCAGAGTACTAAGGGCAGTTACCCATTCCTATATAGAGAAGTTTGTATGGGTGTCTTTCATGGATGAAGTGGCCACCCATTTGCACTGATGCTTTCAGCATTGTAGGTGATGCTTCACCCTCCTTCCCATCAAGGGATTGTTAGAAATCACAAGAGGACTCCCTTTCAGACTTTGGCCTCTATTGAACAGGGGCCTTCATCTCCCTGATCCTTACCTGAAGATCATCCCTGATAAGGTGAAATGTGGCCTGGTCCAGGCAATGCCACAATCAGAGGTTTGCAAGCAATGGCCTTGATATTCAAAAAGATCTCTTGAAATACTTCTGCTTTGCTTTTGCTTTCCAAATTCACAGGTTGGATTTTTCAGTCTTTTTAGGTCTCGGCTAGTAACATCTGGCCGCGCTCAGCGTTTCCCCATAGGATAACGTTGTGCGCGCGGCCAGGTCTTGTCTACACAGCATTGCATGGCAGACTGGATCGTGTCGCGCCCCTCTCTGGAATGCAGGGGGAGTCTGCAGAGGGGCACGCGGCGCTGTTCACGAGGCGCGCGGCGCTCATAAACAAGCTGACTGCCTCTTCTCTCACCCGCCCTCCCACCTTCAGCCTCTCCCTCTTTAGTTGTTAACTCCTCCTTGTTGCAACAGTATTTGATGGCTGCAGATTTCACACCCTCAAAGTCCTCTTTCTCCAAGTATTCTCTCGCTACCACCTGTGCCGATCAGCTCTCTACAGACCCTCTCTGACATGTATTTAATTTATTTTATAGTGATACGCATCCCATTGTAGTGTATTGAGCGCTTTACGTCACACTTGTTATGCATAGCTAATGACTCATAAGCCTCCAGGAGGACGAGGGGGCGGCGCGTGCTTAGGAGGCTCGAAGGAGAGTATGATGACCGTGTAAGTGCTGAAAGTGACCCCCTCCTTACCCTGACCAGGAGAGAGGCTATGCAGCCCCCCCCCCCCCGCAAAGGCGCTGCCGGAAATAGACATTTGCTGCTGTACGAAGGAATATTTTACAATGCAAACAGTGGCGCTGTGCAACAGGCCCCTTCCGCAGGTTGCGCTTGCAGCTTCTGACAGTGTTTCTAAGTGCTGGTTAGAAAAGGCATGGCATGGGCGGGTGCCGGTTCTTTTCTACAGATAGTGGGAAGAAGAGCGAATAAGCGCTATACACGCGCCTCTAACAAGCTGTACCATGCCAAGGAGACACATAGCGCCTTACAACACTTCCAGATAAATAAACAGTGCAACAAAGCATAGGGTACGTAAAGTATGTTCCGCCGTCAGACCCCACCTCGTGCGTCATTTTAAACGGTTTCCTGTGCGCAAAACACGACCACACATCCCCTTTACACGTTTCAAAGGGGTGTTTCAGGAAAAGCTCCGGGGTTTTACTGTGAAGAGGTGAGTTTCTTAAGACTGAGTCACCCAAGACACGCAGCCAGTCAGTTCCTGTGAGACAACTTGTCACACACAGCATGAAAGAGGTAAAGCGGGGGCCACCTTTGCTGGGGTGCTACCATCACTCATCCACAGAGCAAAATTAGAAGATCCAAGCTTCAGGGGGCGGACAACCCCTCCGCACCCCTGGAGCCTCACTCTGGACAGACTTCTAGGTAGGTGCCACGCAAACGCCCCCACAGCCAATCATGTGGGCCTAATCCTGGTACCTACAATAGTAGGATGTCATGCCTGCCCCTTGACCTAAATTGCGGCCGGAATATTACATTCTGTGAAGCGCATTCCTTTGCGCAAGGACTGCTTCCTTTTAAGGTCGAGATGGTGTCGTTTGCACACATCCGCAGTTTGGGCTGCGGCCCCCCGTTGCTCGCACCGAGGGCTGCCGTGCAGTGCTGCGGGGGAGGGAGGAGGGCTGGCAGTGAAGGAAGGCGGAGCAGCCTGGCACCAGGCAGCGAGATAGCCGGGGAGGGGGAAGGCTGGAGACCGGGCATGGGCAGGGTAGGAACAAAAGGTATAGGGTTGGGGGACAAGAGCGGAGAGTCGTGTGTGAGACACTGTGCGTGTGAGACACTGTATGTGTGACACTGTGTGTTGGTGTGAGACACTGTGTGTGAGACAGTGTGTGTGTAAGACAGTGTGTGTGTGAGACTGTGTGTGTGAGACACTGTGTGTGTGAGACACTGTATGTGTGTTTGAGGCTGTGTGTGTGCGTGAGGCTGTGTGTGTGATACACTGTGAGATGCTGTGCGTGACTGTGTGTGTCTGAAACTCTGTGTGTGTGAGACACTGCGTGTGTGTGTGTGACACTGTGGGTGTGTGAGACACTGTGTGTGAGACACTGTGTTTGAAACACTGTGTGAGACAGTGTATGTGAGACACTGTGTGTGTATGTGAGACACTGAGTGTCTCACACAAAGTGCCACACACACACATACAGTGTCTCTCCCTCACACACAGTGTCTCACGCAAAGTGCCTCACACACACAGTGTGTGAGACACTGACACACTGTGTGTGAGACACTGTGTGTGGGACACACTGTATGTGTGAGATACTCTACTCACTCTCTACTCACTCTCTACTACTCACTCTCTACTCACTCTCTACTACTCACTCTCTACTACTCTTCAACTCTTCAACTCATTCTCTACTACTCTCTACTACTCATTGTCTACTACTCACTCTCTACCACTCTCTACTACTCTCTACTATTCTCTTCTTTTTTTTTGCAGAGTTTTATATAGCGTGAACTTGACCCGAACCGAATCGGGTATCAGAGTGCTTTACATAGCACCAGTTACGTTACATGAGGACACACATTCATTTTTGTTAGGCACGGGGAGATTAAGTGATTTGCCCAGAATCACAGGGTGTTTGGCGTCGTTACCGAGACTTGAACCCAGATCCCCAGGTCCGAGGTCAAGCGCCCTAGCTCTCTACTCACTCTCTACTACTTACTCTCTACTACTCACTTACTACTCACTCCCTACTCACTCTACTAACCCTCTACTACTCACTCTCTACTACTCTCTACTACCCACTCTCCACTACTCACTCTCTACTACTCTCCAGTACTTAGGTACTGCAACACGTTCCTTCTGCCGTGGTGTTGGGTCTGACAGTCTGGGGAGGACTTGCATTACTCACAGACTTACAAGCATGGTTCTTTATACGCTTTGTAGTATGGTTTGGTAAGACCGTATGGAATGTGGATGATGTATTTACATGGTGATTCTAGAATGTAAGCACCTGGTAAGCTTTTGTCGTGCTGTGGTGCACTGAAGCAGTCATGGGTCCATCTGGAATAAAGTTCCTGTTTCATCCATGCACACGTGACGCTGCTCGTTTGCCCCAGTATGTGTTCAAACACTTTGATTTTAAAGGTAACCAAGAAGCCAGTTTATTGGCCAAGGAAATGTGTAGTTTATGAAGTTCAGCTTCTACAGGTACTCTTCATATTGGCTACTAGACTTGACACACTGACCATTTTGACGGCGGGTCGGAAAACTACTTTACTGAGTCAATACCAAAGACTGACGAGAATAAGCTCAGCAAAAAAAAAAATGCACACAACCACAGCATGCAAAAGGATTCTTCAACTATTGATACACATTGTATCAGATTGCGCCGATGAAATGTTTGCAACACACGCGTTGGCATTGCAAAGCTGAGCTATACAATTGTTTCTTTGGTCAATAAACCTGGCTACTTATTTGCTTTCAAGGAAATCATTGGCTCGCTACTTAATATACAGAGTAGAAATCATGCTTGCAACAGTAAGATTGCGCGCCAACACCTGCATTAAAGAAACACTGTCCCTGGCATAGAACAGGTTATACTTGAGACATCCTCAAATGCGCTAGGGCAGGCCACAAGTGGCACATTGAAGTGAATACATTTATTTGAAAAAGGTTATTTGTTTTTGTCCCAATATCTTTCAGGGACGACTGACACAGTGACACTTCAACATTGTAGTTTCGCCCAGTAAGTGAAAGAGCACTTTTATGCATCCTCTTATGATCTATATTAATTGACCAAAAGTTGTCAAAATATTTACAGACTGGCTATTGTGTAATGCCAAATGCAGACACCCCTCCCGCTAATATTCGGGGCACTACGGATGAGATTTGTTCATTTGGGAGTAGGTATTATTAGACAAACATTGATTCCCTTTGGTGCGACACCAGGGAAGCATTGTTATCTATTTATTTTGGTAATATTTGCCCAGGCGCAGTTGTGCACTTGTGTAGCTTTCAGGTAATCATATTGGGCCTTTTGCAAAAAAATGTTTATGGGCCACTGAAGGTTGATTGCGAATTCTTTTAAAGACCGACTGTATGTGACTTCTTTTTTATGAACTCGGCTAGAAGGCAAGGGAGTGCTGGACAGTGGGAGGCGCTGTGAAAGGCAGTGATGTGTAAACATCAAATCCAAGCATTTACAGCAGAGAAGGCATAGGCTCTGAGAGGAGACTCACAGTTACAATGAGGGTAGTGGCAGGGCTTAGAGTGGAAGTAGGCGCTCTTGAGGTGTGGTTCAGCATCTGAGGGGTTTTGGAATTGAGAGATGGACATATTGTTGGATCTTGTCTATTTTCAGGGATTGGTCTGCATTTTCAGGTCATAGGTACCCTAGTTTTTTTAGGTTATTTAATTTTTATCTAATCGGTGTAAGGAACCCAAGTACAATACAATACAAAGTAATTTGTAGGCGCACGGATGCTCCAGAGAGAGCGTCCCAGCACTAACAGCAGGACTGCCATATAAGAGGAAAGAGACGTAGGGGCAGATTTACAATCCCCTTGCACCTCTTTTAAGTTGCCGTTGCATCACTTTTGTGACGCAGCGGCGGCGCAAAAGATGCGCCATGGTGCGGGGTATTTACAACGTGACGCATCTCCCAGATTCGTCACGTTGTAAAACCCTGCGCCGGAAGGAGGCGTTCCATAGCAGTGCGGGGGGTGGGGGGGGGGCGTTCTGGCGCAAGAACGCCTTCCAAAAGTGGCTGAGTGAAATCTACAAGATTTCACTCAGTGACTTTTTGGCCCATGCTGCGTCAAAACCCTGCACCTGCTTGAAGCAGGCATAAGGATTGACGCAGCATTGTGGAGATAGAGCCCCCCAAGCCTTGCTGGAGCTGCACCGCCCTTGCGACGCAACTCCAGCAATGCGCCGCTTTTACGGCACAGATGCGTGACGCATCTGTGCCGTTTTTGCCCCACGGTGTGCCGCATTGGGTGGCGGATCTGCGGCGCACAATTACTGGCGCATCCCTGCTGATATGCAGGGATGCGCCAGTATTTGTAAATCTGCCCCTAAGCATTGAACAGTTGGGTTTTTAGGCATTTATTAAAGATCCTCTCCTAAGGAGCCAGGCAAGGTTGAGAGGAAGCGTATTTCACAGCTTAGCTGTCAGAAAGGTGAAATACCTTCCCCCTCGTCTGGCCCTAGGGATCTGCAGGAGCCTCTGGGGGTTGGACCTGAGGGATCTGCTCTGCAAGTGGGGCCTGAGAAGACACCAGTTCCATGTCGTTCCTGTCTTTGCAAGCTTGAAACGTGCAAGTGTTTAGCAGCAATAGAAGAGCTGCATTCAAGCTGCCAATACTGAGTCCAAAACTCTGGGGAAGTCCCAGGACCAATGAATTTATTGGGGAGATGGGCCTAACACTGGAAGGATGAGGGAAAGAGGTGGTCAGCTACCAGCTATGCACTTTTTGGCCTTTTTTGGCACAATTCAGGGAGCACCTCTCATTGGGTGGCCTATGTCATCAAAGGCTCCAGTGCTTATACCACCCCTCACCAGAGGCTGTGTTGCAGAGCTTATCTTTTTCCTCTTCCGGTCGGAGCAGGGAAACCTTAGAAGAATCTGAACCATCAGACCTGATACTTGCTCCACGGGTTTAAAAGTTAATTTCATTAGATTCCCAACTGTCCTGATTTGATTTGAATAAAATTTATATTGCGCAGACAATAACCCGAAGGCATCAAGGCGCCTAACAACGTATATCATAAACAAGGGCATGTCACCATTGCATATAGGCCTGCACGAAGAGATGAGTCTTCAAGGCCCTTCTGAAGGCCTGGAGAGTGGGTAGAGATCTTAATTCCAGTGGGAGGGAGTTCCACCATTTGGGCGCCAAGGTAGAAAAGGCCCTACCCCCCCATTTAGTTCTCCTGAATCGAGGGGCTGACAGAAGAAGTCTACTCGAGGAGCGTAGGTTCCTAGAAGGAGTGTAGCAGGACAAAATGGATCCTACACCAGTGGGACTGTTTTTAGCTAGTGCCCTATAGGTCATGCACAGAGTCTTAAAGCGGATACGGTCCTCCACAGGAAGCCAGTGTAACAGCTTTCTAACCGCTGTGGCTGAGTCCCGTTTGGGGAGATCCAGGACAAACCTGGCAGCAGCATTCTGGACTACCTGCAAGCGCTGCAGTAGACTTTTATTCAGTCCCACATACAGCGCATTGCAGTAGTCCAGCCGGGAGCCAATCATGGCAACAGTAATCTGTTTCCTTGCCTGCAAAGATAGGTCGTGTCTGATCCTCCTGAGGATGTGGATGATGCCCCAACAGGTAGAGATGGTTCTGTTGACCTGTTTATCCAGATTGAGGGCGGGATCAATCATGACCCCTAGATTTTTAGCAGAGGAGGTAGGGGTGGGGCAGGCTCCTAATGAGTCTAGCCACCAGCTAGATGACCAAACATCCTCTTTCCCTCCAAACACCATCACCTCCGTCTTCTCTCCATTCAGTTTTAATGAGTTGGAAATCATCCATTGCCCGACTGCCTCCATACAGGATCTAAAATTGGAGGCAGTCGGGGCACCTGATTGGGAGAGAGAGACAAGGATCTGGGTGTCGTCCGCGTATGATACTATCTCCATCCCATATGATCTAATTAGCCTGGCAAGTGGGGTCACATAGATGTTGAATAGGGTTGGACTCAGAGCCGACCCCTGAGGGACCCCACATTGCACGGGCAGGGATGGAGATAGGTACTCCCCCAACTTCACTCTTTGCACTCGGTGGTTGAGAAAAGAAGTGAGTAGATCTAAGGCTGCCCCCTGAACCTCAATCTCCCTCAGCCGAGCTGTTAATACTGAGGGAGAAAGGGTATCAAAGGCCGCCGTCAGATCTAGGAGGATCAGGAGGGTGGTCTGGCCTCCATCAACACGCGTGCGGATGTTATCCAGCACGATGGAGAGGGCAGTCTCAGTACTGTGTTCCCTCCTGAATCCATGTTGGGAGGAGTCAAGACAACCTATTCTCTATATATGCAGCAAGCTTATTAAGACGTGTTTCAAGCATCTTTGCAGGGGCCGGGAGGAGTGAGATGGGCCGGAAATTTTTTAGAACCGCAGGGTCCAAAGAGGCCTTTTTAAGTAAGGGTTTTACCACCGCGTTTTTCCATTGGGTGGGAAAAAGGTCATCTCTCATGGCTTTATTCATAATATCAACCAGCGGGGGCAAGAAGATATCTCTGCACTGTTTGAGAATCCTAAGTGGACATACATCCAAGGGGGAACCAGATTTAGTTTTATTAACGAGGTTGTCCAGATCCTCCAGAGAGAGAGGGGGGAAAGAGTCTAGGGTTCCTACAGGAGGTGTTTCTGCAGGGGCATGGTCCATAGCTCCCAGGGCAGGGGGGCCAGTGATACGAGATCTCTGCAGCTCCAAGGCAGAATAAATGTCTAAAATTTTTGCCTGGAAAAAAGAGGCAATGTTATTGCAGAGCTCTTGGGATGCCACTACAGGATCTGGGGTTTGAAGGGTTATAAGGGAGTCCACTACCCTGAAGAGCTCTTTAGGAGATGACATTGCGGTTGTCAGGGCCGTAAAATGTTCTTGTTTGGCCTTTATGATTTCTCCTTTATAGTACCTCAGCATAGTCTTATGGGCTTCCCTATCCTTTGGATCCTAACCAGAATGCCATAGTCGCTCCCGCCTCCTTACTTCTTGTCTAAGAAGTCTAAGATGTTCGGAGAACCAAGGGGCTGAAGTCCTTTTCCTGGCTCGATGGCGTAATTGGATAGGGGCAAGTTCGTCCAGTGCCTCAGTCACGGTCCTTTCCAACTGTGTAACTGCCATAGAGACACTTTACCCCTGGGATGAGAACAAATTGGGTACCCACGGGGCAAGGGAGCTGCTTGTAATATTCTTGAAATTCCTGCACAGTTCCTTATTACTTAAGGTATTTTTAAACGTGTGAAAGGAAGGACAGGATAGCTCAAATGTAACTGCCAGATGGTCTGACCATGATAGAGGGATGGAGTCCTTAATTATCAACCTCTCATCATTGGAAAAAATTCCATCGAGAGTGTGGCCTGCTCTGTGAGTAGCCCCTTTAACCAGCTGGGCAAATCCACATGCTGACATGGCCTCAAGCAGAGAAATAGTCTCCTTAGTATCAAACTTCTCCAAATGAAAGTTAAAATCACCCAGGATAGTGAAATCTTTCCGACCAAAGTAGGGTTCTAAAACATGGAGAAGCCGTTGTCCAAAGTCGGTACGAGAACCAGGAGGGCGGTAGGCCAGGATTCCATTGAAGAGGACACTATGGCCACTTTTTATGGAGAAGAATAGGGCTTGGAAGCTGTCCCTAGGGTCAGAGATGGAGACAGTGTGGCAATGAAAATGATCCTTGTAAAGAATTGCTAACCCTCCTCCCACCCGGCTCAGTCTATCTTGACGAGCTAGGCAGTATCCCTCAGGAACAGCTTCAATGAGATCAGGACCAGACGAGTCCTTTGCCCACGTTTCCGTAATAAAAGCCAGGGAAGGCTTCCTATCTAGAACAAGATCCCTGAACATGATATTGTTTTTAATGAGCGAACGGGCGTTTAGGAGAAGACACTCTTCCTTCAGAATCCTACGGCTAGGGGAAGTGGGTAGGTTGGACATATGACTAGGTGGAGGGGGAGTGGAGTTAAATGTACCAGAAATCTGACATCCACACGGTAGCTTGCCAAGAATAGCGTCAGGCGAAAAAGAGAGTAAGAGCATGAGAGTCTGGGTGGTTTAAGTGCAAGCAGAGTCTGAGTAGAGTATCTAAAGAGCGGGGGGTCGGGGGCATCTAAGCCATACGTCCAGCCGTCCAACCCATCCTCAGCGCGGACGGGTGCAGACGGGCTGGACTCTGGCGTGACTCCGGCGTCACTGCGGCACACTCGCAGCGCGCACACGCTGCGCGCCATAGTAGCCGGTTTAAGTAGGGCTCTAGCCAGTCCACCTGACTGCTAGAGCGCGGGAGAATACAGCGCTTCGCCAACACCCACCCAAGATGGCGCTCAGCTAAATTAGAAGCGCGAGGGACCGGCCCGCCCGAGTAGCGGTGAGGATACTATTAATGTGCAGCAATGCGGACAGGGAATAAAATCAGGGGAAACAGTGTTTAAATAAAAGCAAAATAAAAGACAAAACGGGATATTTAAAAAACGCTAAATGCGTCCTGAAGCGAGCCTAGCTGCAATAGTGAAAGCCTAAGCAAGGAGAGCCTACCTCCTGTCTTGCTTAAGTACAGATCTCGGCAGCAGCCTCTAGCCAGTCCACCTGACTGCTAGAGCGCTGGAGAATACAGCGCTTCCCCAACACCCACCCAAGATGGGTGAAAAACCTAGAGATCAATTGTCATCCTCCTCCCACCTGCCAATATAATGAAGAGAAAAATCCCTAGTTGTTTCTTGTAACACACCTTATATATGCCGTCTTAAACTCTGAAATACCAACAGCACTCTCTTCAAAGGAGGGCTGACAAAGTCCTGCACGTGGGATCGTATTTGTAAAATTATTTATCAACATTTTCAGTGTGCAACAAAGGCCAGAGGTACAGCTTCTAGGCGCAATACATTGGTTTATCCGGCACATCATTTAATACACTGTCACACTGTACCAAATTATTTTGCATGCCTCAGTGGAATATATTTGTGTACTAACCCGAACAGAACTTCTTAAACCATCCCATTGGGCAGTATGTCCTTCAGAGTAATTCTCTGACGAAAAGTGACGAAGGGGTCATTCCTTCTAGGCTGTCTAGCAAGAAGTTCACGACCACCAATAAACCTAGCACATTTTATCACTATATGTATGGTTCTGCTGATACTTTCCTAATTTAGAAAGTTACTATTAAGAGTAGGAGCAAGTCCCATACCACATTGATAACGGAACAGGTGCACCTCACATGTCTTTCATAAGTAGGGTATATGGCTTCTGCAAAATTATAAACGTGATCCCTGGGGGTGGGGGGCATCCACCATGTGTCCTCAAGTAGGTAGACTGCAGTATCGAGTTTTTGAATTCTGAAATATATACATTTATTCAGATTATAGATTAATTCCTTCATTCCTTTTTTTGTGAACTAAGACCATCGAGTCTGACTAGATCTTTGCCTGACTCGCCTTGTGCACCCTGAAGGTCCCAAAGCTACCCACTTCCATCAACCCTTGCTAATTTCTCTTGAACACGGTGGCATTATTTCATCTTTTCTGCCAAATAACTCCCCTGTTTTTAGTGAAGTTCTGTCCCATGTTGGTGATATCTCTTGCTACCCAGAAAGTCTAAATTCATCTTAACCAGTCCTAACTGCATGCACCTTCTAGGATTAGACATGTATTTTCTATTGACCATTTATGCTCTAGGGCAGTGGTGTAATGAAACTTGAGGGGGCCCCCCCTGAAAAGTACATGGAGGGGCCCCCCATGCTCTGGACCCAGTCCAGAGCTCTCAGGCCAGGGGTCAGCCACTCATGCACAGTGATGGAGGGGGGCCTCGGGAGCTTGGGCCTCCCTGGGTGTGCGGGGGATATTGTTATGTCACTGGTGAGAGGATAGTTGAATGAGTGGGTCTGGTGGCTCATAGGACTAATGTGTCAACTGTAGCGGCTAAGGCTTGTGTTTGACCTCATAGTCCCAGATTCAAATTCCTGTGAGTCCACTCAGCCTTTCATCCTTCTGGGGTCGGTAAAATGAATACCATTGAGTTGGGTAACAATAAACATCTGTTATTCAACGCCAAGACACGTGTGCTTTACACATACATATGTTTTGCTATGTGAGAGGATAGATACATGGGTGGATGAAAGGATGACAGAGTAAAGGGAAATTTCAGAGGATGGATGGATGGCAGAGTAAATGGAAATCTGAGGTGGGGTGAAAGGATGGTACGGTAAATGAAAATCTTAGAGGAGGGATGGATAAAATTGCTGATGGATGGTGAACGATTGAAAGTTGTATGAAATAATGAATGGATGACAGAATATAAACGTGAAATGATTGATAGCAGAAAGTGGTTGGGAGATTGAAAGGATGAATGAATAGATGTTTGGATGGAAGAGACAGAGGAGCACTCCGAGGGTGTTTTGGACTCACTTCTGTGCTTGCTTGGTGTCATCAGAGCTTTGGTTTGAAGTGGTAGGATATTCTAATGTTCTGGCTACTCCATTACACACAGGTATGTTTCTCACTCTGCATTCATCCAGCCCTCCTCTTCCCATGCATTCAGACAGACGTGCCTCTCACCCTGCATTCACACAGTCACACCCCCCCCCCTGAACTCACATGACTCACCCACTACCTATGCGAGCACGCCTCCCACTTTGCACTCACGTGGGCACACCACTCACCCAGTACTCACACAGGCACACCACTCACCCTGGACACACACACTGACATCACTCTCTCTCTGCTCACACTGGCATCCCTCTCACCCTGGCACTCACACAGGTAGACTGCTACTGAATCACAGAACATTAGTCATGCTGTAGCTTTTTTTATCAAACACATTTTCATTAGCATGGCTTTGTGTCACAGTCCAGATCTGTACTCCCCTATAGCCCTCCTCCCACAGTAATTGCAGAGGACTACAGTGCCTGAGACTGCACCGCACACTTTGGTTACTCTGCAATTTTGTCAGACCAGCCAGAGGGGTGGGGGGGAAGGGGGGGGGGGGGGGTGGGGAGGCAGGGGTGCAAGGGTGAAGCACTATGGCTTTTGCTACTGGGGGTTGATATTGCAGCACCACTGAAAAATAGGTCCCCATTAACAAAACCTGCCCCCACCCCTGCAAAAATACTCTCACCCTTCCAGCCTCCCAAAGAAATGCACCAGGCCTGCTACGGCCAGTCCGGCCCTGGCACTAACTCAGAAAGGGGTTGAATGGGCAAGCATTTAATAAGCCTTAACTAAAGTAAAAGAAACAGGGTAAAGGTGTCCTACACCACTTATCTTTAGGAACACACTCGTTTTTAAAGACATTGTGGTAAAACTTTTATAAATATGATAAGTTCTATTCTAAATTAAACAAAGCACATTTCATTAACACGCATGCATGTTTCATCTGATTATATCACTGCATTCAGAGTTATTTGCTAGAGGTGATAGCTTTCAAGCATTCATGCCTCCCTACCAAGACAGCAATGTCGTTTGGGAACCAAGAGGCAAGTCATTTCTCACTACACCCTCTAGGTGGCCTGAGTAGGTATTGTACATGGAACAACACCATTGTTTATTAAATCAAACACAAGATAATGTTTTGTGCAGCGACCATCCTGAGCTCATATATTTCAAGCTCCTCTCATGTGATGATAAAAAAAAGGAGGCAAAGTGAAATAAAACATTTGTCTAGGATCACACAATTTGGCCAAGTGGTGGTAACAGGATTGATCCCAGGTTTCCTGGTTTCGTATTGTGCAATTCAGCCACTAGATGGTCATGCTAACTGCCCCTGAGGAGTGCACACTCTCTGTCCCTATCCATGAGGTGTGCAGGCACCCTGTCCCTGCCCCTGAAGTGTGCAGGCTCCCAGTTCCAGCCCCAGTCCCTGAGGAGTGCAGGCTCCCTGTCCTTGTCCCTGAGGTGTGTAGGCTCCCTGTCTCTGAGGATTGCACACTCTCTGTCCCTATCCATGAGGTGTGCAGGCTCCCTGTCCCTGCCCCTGAAGTGTGCAGGCTCCCAGTTTCAGCCCCAGTCCCTGAGGAGTGCAGGCTCCCTGTCCCTGAGGTGTGTAGGCTCCCTGTGTCTGGGGATTGCACACGCTCTGTCCCTGTCCATGAGGTGTGCAGGCTCCCTGTCTCTGCCCCTAAAGTGTGCAGGCTCCCAGTTCCAGCCCCAGTCCCTGAGGAGTGCAGGCTCCCTGCCCCTGTCCCTGAGGTGTGTAGGCTCCCTGTCTCTGAGGATTGCACACTCTCTGTCCCTGTCTATGAGGTGTGCAGGCTCCCTCTCCCTGCCCCTGAGGTGTGCAGGCTCCCTGTAACCTGCCCCTGAGGTGTGCAGGCTCCATGTCCCTGCTCAGTCCCTGAGAAGGGCATGTTCCCTGTCCCTGCCTCCACCCCATAGGTGTGCAGGCTCGCTGTCCCTGTGCCGGTCCCAGGGGTGTGCAGGCTTCGTGTCCATGGGGTGTGCAGGCTCCCTGTCCCTGCCCCTGAAGTGTGCAGGCTGCCTGCCCCTAGCCCTGAGGTGTGCAGGATCCCTGTCCCTGAGGAGTGCACACTCTCTTTGACTGAGGAGGGCAGGGTCCCTGTCCCTTCCCCAGTCCCTGAGGGGTGCAGGCTTCCTGCCCCTGAAGTGCACGCTCGCTGACCCTGTCCCTGAGGTGTACAGTCTCCCTGTGCCTGAGGTATGCAGACTCCCTGTCCCTGCCACTGAGGTGTGCAGGCTGCCTGCCCCTAGCCCTGAGGTGTGCAGGATCCCTGTCCCTGAGGAGTGCATGCTCTCTTTCAGTGAGGAGGGCAGGGTCCCTGTCCCTACCCCAGTCCCTGAGGAGTCCAGACTTCCTGCCCCTGAAAGTGCACACTCTTTGTCCCTGTCCCTGAGGTGTATAGTCTCCCTGTGCCTGAGGTATGCAGGCTCCCTAGTCCTGAGGTGTGCAGGCTCCTGTCCCTGAGTAGTGCATGCTCTCTGTCCCTAAGGAATGCAGGCTCCCTGTCCCAGAGGTGTGCAGGCTCTCTTCCCCAGACCTGGGGTGTGCAGGCTCCCTGTCCCTGAGCAGTGCACACTCTCTGTCCCTGAGTAGTGCACGCTCTCTGTCCCTCGCCCTGAGAAGTGCCGGCTCCCTGTCCATGCCCCTGAGGTGTGAAGCTCCCTGTCCCTGCCCCATAAGTGTGCAGGCTCCCTGTCCCTGCTCCTGAGGTGTGCAGACTCCATGTCCCTGTCCCAGTCTCTGGGGTGTGCAGGTTTCCAGTCCCTGCCCCACCCCTGAGGTGTGCAAGCTCCCTGTCCCTGCCTCTGAAGTGTGCAGACTGCCTGTCCCTGCCCCCAGTCCCAGAGGTGTGCAGGCTCCTTGTCCCAGCCCCTGTCCCTGAGGAGTGCACGCTCCCTGTACCTGAGGTGTGCACACTCTGTCCCTGCCCCTGAGGTGTGCAGGTTCCTTGTCCCTGCCTCCACCCCTGAAGTATGCAGGCTCCCTGTCCCTGCTCCAGTTCCTGATGAGTGTGGGCTCCCTGTCGTGTCCCTGCCGTCAACACTGGGGTGTGCAGGCTCTCTGTCCCTGAGGAGTGCAGGCTCCCTGCCTACACCCCTGAGCTGTGCAGGCTCCCTGTGCCAGCCCAAGTCCCTGAGAAGTCCAGGCTCCCTGTCCCTGCCTCCAACCCTGAGGTGTGCAGGCTCGCTGTCCCTGCGCCGGTCCCAGGGGTGTGCAGGCTCCATATCCCTGTCCCTGAAGTGTGCAGGCTCCCTGCCCCTTGCCCTGAGGTGTGCAGGGTCCCTTTCCCTGAGGAGTGCACGCTCTCTGTCCCTGTCCCTGAGGAGTGCAGGCCAGAAATGGTGAAAAAAAAAGAAAATTCCGGCCGAGTGAGTCAGGAACACAGGCGAATTTGGCGTGGAGAGACAAGGTCCTAATAACCAAACGATTCCTAAAAGAACCATAGGGAAACAAGGACAGTAACCCATATCCACCCCAGCGACTCTCCAGCTAACCTCAATTGAGAGGAGAGAACTAGGCTTATCTGTTTGGGACGATTTTATGAGATCGAAGGGACCGGGGGAGTCGTACCGCCTTCGCAAGACAAATAATAGACTCAACGTGATAGTGCCTTTTCAATAAGAGGACAATTAAAATATGCGACAACACATGCTGAATAACCAGGAATAGACTTTAAGTTTGAACGCATATCAGGATGCCATCACGTACAAAAGATATAGAACTCAGAGACACCGCACATGATTAGCATGAAATAAGGATTTTACTAAAGTGGTAAACAACCAGTGCCCTCTACTAAGAGAGACACATCATACAGTCTTGAAAAAGATGGTACATAACTGTTAAAAGCTATTGAAACGCATTGACGCCCATGCCTGCACAATCACGTGACCACGCTCATTCCTGCAGATAAGATTAATTGAGCAAGTCCAGGATATAGTTTAATATTGGTCTGTTTAGATGTGCAACCTTGACGACAAATAGTACTGTCTGTGTCTGTCTCTCCCCTTGTCTCTTTTATTTAGTTGATAAGCACGATAACTAGCTTGTGCTTGGAAGATTGTGTTCTAGTAGTAGAGTTATGAACCTTGGATGCATATGGTTGTGATATACATTGTACATGTTTTTAATGAAATTATAATTTGTCGTGCTTTTTTTAAATTATTGTATTGTTGATGAAATTTCTTTTTAACATAAAAATAAAACGTGAAACCCTCTTTTTTAAACAAATTTTTTGTCTATGCATTATATGTGTTAGAGACCGGTGCTAATATATGGGCTAACGTCTCAGTTGTTTCCGCCAAGGGATTCCCTTTTTATTTCACTGTTATGATATGCGCCAGCGCACAAAGGAGAAGGTGGCTGCCACAGTGCCAGGTTGAAGCAGGCCAAGAAGACTGGTGGAGGGACCTCCACTGTCACTGACTCCGCACCTCTAGAGGAACTGGTTGAGGGGACCCTGCGTCCAGAGAGTGTAATGGGCGTGGCTGACCTGGACAGCTCCGACCCCCCGCTACCAGAACAAGGTAAGAAGCATGCCATCACACCCCTGATAACCCCCAACTACCCCTACACACCCAGGAGCGGCCTAGGGGCAGGATAAAAATAAAAGTCCAGTGCAGGTACACAAGCACACACAGCAATGCATTATGGGAGATGTAGTCACATGCACATCACAGCGGTGCAGTTACGATCAGCCAGTCCGCAACGGCATGCGTACATCAGGAAAGGCAAATACAAGACACATGTAATCCCAAACAGTGATATTTAATACATGACAAGTGCAAGTCAGAACTGAAAATGAATGTGTGCTTTTACATCCACAGCACCATCTGTCACAGGCAAGAGTCAGTGGAAGACAGGACGATTCCCCTAACCCACAAGCAGCAGGGCAAGAGGATGAAACAGAGAAAGAGGACAGCCCAGTAATCCCTCCAAAACGCCGCAGGCAGAATGTAGTACCACCACTGCCCCCATTGGAGGATGAAGGCCAGGACACCGATGGCGATGTCCAACCAGTCCCAACACAGCCAGAGCCACAACACCGTGCACGTGCATGTACTGATCCGATCCCGCCAGTTCCAACCAGGTGCAGGGCACGAACATCCACCAGTGCAGCAGACCCAGGAGAGGACACAGTGTTCGCCAGACTGGAGGGGCACATGTTGCAAGTATAGCGCCTGCAGGCAAAAAGCATAAAATCACTACAGAGGCAAATCAGGTTTGGCTTCATGGGCATGACGGGTGCCCTGGAGGCACTCTGTGCGGAACTAAAAGCAGATCCTGCTGCTAGGTGCAGGGAGATGCAGCGCCTAGATCTGTACACCCGGACAGTGAACCGCCTGTCCTCAGCAACAAATGTGCTATCAAGGCGCAGCATCTGTATGCAGCGTGAGGTGGCACACAACAGCCAGAATGTGGCAAGGGCCCTGGGACAAGTCACATCTGCTGTAGATGAGCTGCGGGCAGCTCGCACTACTGGTCCAGGAGTCCTAACTCCCACAGATGAGGACACACAATCAGGCAGGAGCAGCATCACCCCGCCGCCTCCCATGGATAGACGCTTTAGTGGGCATAACAGTAGGCCTACTGGGACAAGTGAGGAGGGCACTGTGCGACCCCAAACAGGGGCTCTGACCCGAGAGCACCGCATTTGAAGTGCACTAACTTGAACCTCTACGTGGGTGCGGCAACCCATGTTACATGGACGCATGCTCCTGATCAAACAATTGCACTGTGACAGTAACATGTGCTGGACATTGGGAGATACATTGTGTGGTACTCAGGCTGTGTGCCGTCATTCATCCTGAAGTTAAGTAAATAAAACACAGTCTCACAAATGACATTTAGCATTGTGTCATATTTTCATACCTAGAAATAGTTGTGTGTTATCGCATCTCGCCTCTGGCGCCCAGCAGCTGCACCAATTACACTGGCTGGCATGCTTCCTGGAGCTGGCCCCATCTCATCTGTTGGATCCGATTCACTGAGCTCCACCAGTGTGCCTTTCCTGGTGGCGATGTTGTGCAGCATGGCACATGCTAGCACTATCTTACAACAGGTCTGGGAGCTGTAGTTTAGTGACCCTCCACTCTTATGTAGGCATCTGAATCTGCTCTTGAGTATCCCGAAGGTCCACTCAATGGTGCCTCTGGTTGCTATGTGGGCGCTGTTATACCTCCGCTCCCCAGCGTTGGATGGATTCAGGTATGGAGTCAGTATGAACTCACGAACCGCATACGCACTGTCACCTGTGGGGTGGGAGGAATATGGTTAAACAATGTCCTGCACATGCTATCCTTAACTAGTGTGTCCTCTGTACAAATACATTTTCCTAGTAGGTATCCCTCAACAAACTCCCAACTTGTGAGTCGACGGTGTATTCCACTGTGGCGGAAGATGAAAGCGGTGTGCGTGCTGCAAGGGTATTTTGTGACAATGTCGGTGATGAAGTGTTTGGCATTACACAACACCTGTATTTTCAGGGAATGGTAGGATTTGCGATTCCTGAACACATACTCATTCTGGGAGGGGGGGATATGGCGACATGTGTCCCATCTATGCATCCAATGACGTGGGGAAATTGTGCTATTTGATAGAACTCCTGCTTGGTCTGGTCTAGTGCCTGTGGGGTGCTGGGGAAGTGGATGTGGTAATGCAGCCTCTGTACCATTGCATCAAGGAACCCGTGGAAAAAGCGCGACAATGCACTCTGTGACACCCCTCCTGCTGAGGCTATCACCCCCTGGAAACTACCTGATGCCAAGAGGTGCAGTGAGCACAGGACCTGGATGTGGGTGGGGATGGTGTGTGTCCTGCGTGTGTGGTGTTCAAATATAGGTTTGAGTTCCTCAATTAAATCAAGGATGCTTTTTCCATCCAGCCTGTAGTTTGTATGGATGTCCTCTTCGGTCCGCTGAAACAGGGTTATGCGCTCACAGAAGATCCTTTCCTGGCGCCTCCTCCTCTGTGCAGCACCTCTGCGTCACAGCCTCCTAGCTATCACATACATCCCAGCCATTGTGGAAAAATCTGTTGCATTGTGGGACTCCTTAAATAGTTTGCACCTGGTTACCACCTGCTCACACTTGGTGGTAATTGCGATTCTCAAAATTACGATTTTTGTGATTTCGCAAATTGCGATTATTTCATACATTTCATTGCGATTTCTTACATTAGATTTTACAATTTTCGATTTTCGCAAATTGAAAATCGCAGTTTAGGAATTTGCATGTATATTCGCAGAATTATTGCTTCGCAACTTTGGGAACCGCTAAGTTTGCGAATCCTTATGTTAGCTTTGCGCACATGTCACATATATCGCGTTTTGCAAAATTTTACTCGCAAGCGCTGTTTTTGGTTAATCGCAGCATTTGCGAGTAAAATTTAGTTTCATACATATGGCCCCTAGATCTTTTTTCAGAAGCGCTCGGGTTTCTTCTGTTTAGCCAGCACAATCACATATTCTTTCCTTTTTTATGATGAACATTAAATTCACCTTTGCTGATGTCTTCCTGGCTCACTTTTGCCTATGTGATTTGCTTTCTATCTTTTCTGAGGTGAGAATACACCTGTACTTCGCCGACCCTTCAGGACCTTTCCTGTCTCTGGTGATGCATTAAACAGGGTTACTAAGATGCTAAATGCTACCTTTTTGAAACGTCCGGATGTTTCTGTAGTAGTGTCACCCCCCTCACCCAGTTGAGCATTTGGCCAGCCAGCATTAGGCCTTCCGGTGCAGATGTGTGTCTTCCAGAGATCATTTGCTTCTGCTTGTCTCTTGCCTAGTCTCTGTTCTATGGTGTTTTATGGTTCCATTTCCGCTTGAACACTAATACTTTGAGAATTTGAGGTGCCAACCTTGCTGGAGGGGAATCACCAACGTTTGAGCACTTATTTATCGGCAGCTCACCAGTGGCAACATATTGTTTTTTATGAGATCAGAATAACATGCCTCACCAGCTGAACTATTTGCTGGCCCTTTTTTTTATTATAGATTATTGCCTCTTCCCATCATCCCATGCCATGTACCTGTCTAATTAACATTAAAACGTGCTTCCTTATTTTAGAGTTGTGTTACCCCATTTGCAAATTTCTCTCCTCTTGCCACTGTGTTCAATTTGAATTTTAATCTCCTGCAGTGCTTCTGTGATCCAAAGTACTTCTGAAGGACTGGTCTGTGTTCCTTTGGGCACTGGATTTTTGTTTTTATCACATCATAAACTATTTGACACTCCTTAAATTGGACTTTACATTTTTTTTAATTTATTGGTCCAAGATGATTCATTAAACAAGCAATTGGCATAGCCAATAGGTCTCGCCTTTGGGACCTTATAAGTGTTTAGCCATGCAACACTTGATGTTGTTGCACCAAGCATATTGTGCTGGATAACTAAACACTTCTAAGGTCCCAAAAGCGAGACCTATTGGCTATGCCAATGCTTGTTTACCTTCCAAGTGTGAAAGAGTAATTTAATAGTAGTAAGCTTTACTTGCAAAGGTACACATCTGTGGTCGAAAGCACAATTCTAGATAAAACTGTTCTACTTACTCACAGCCACGCATGTGTGTGCTTTGGCAGCAGGCCCAATATCAGTCGAACTCTGAGTCAGGGCTGGCAAGTGCTGCCCGGACTTGTGCTGCTGTGACAGTCAGTGTGCTGCCTGGACTTGTGCTGCTGTGCTAGTCAGTGTGCTGGCTGGACTTGAGCTGCCGAATGCATTCTTGTCTCAGAGAATATACGAATTATAGAGAAATTGTGCAAAATAAAGGCACATATATAGTGTGCCAAACCTATTGATTATCTCAATGGGAACGTGTGCTGAGTTTTACTTATGGAAAACAAGGCTCTGGTTCAGAAGGCCTACCTGCGGTAGAGCTGAGTATTTGCACTCTCGATGTACTTTCATTCAAGGCCCTACATTCATTTCCCTGTAGGCAGCCTCTATCCTCAGAGAGAGAACAGGCCTTACGAGGGGTGCAGAGGAGCCTGGGAGAGGTGGTTGTTTAGGGTAACATCAGGTCAGCAAGTTGCCAGTGGTTGCCTACGTCACAGCTGCTCGTATCTCGCTGAGCTGTGCAAATTGCCATCGAGCCCTAGGCTCACTCCCACACACACACACAAAAACGCAGATTTACTTTTGTGTGTCTAACTTATGGAACTGTGCCTGAATTACAAGCATTTTATTAAACACCTGCTAACTTTACGAAAAAAAATGTAAATTGTAACATCAATTACAATTATTATTTCAATAATAGTTTTGAACTATGTACCTTTAAATAAACATATATACATTTATATATGACCGTGCAGGAAGGGATTCTAAGTGGGGTGACCCCCACTGTGATCGTGCCGGAGACCAGGTTTTGTTTACAGAGATTTTAAAACACGGAGCAGTGGCAAGTAAAATTAACATTGGACAGTTTGAATTTATCATTCCACTATTTTTAATGCAGGGAAGATAAAAGAACTTAATTGAAAGGCGGATGGATGTTACAAAATTCCACGTAGTATAAACCCCACTACAGTGCATCATGGGAACTGAAGTGTGATAAACTGTAACGTGATTTGCAGCATTGGAAAGGGCAGTTGCAGCCGAAGGACATAGGCTATGCAGACGCCCACCATATACATTTAAAAGGTAAAAGAACCGTGCCAGCAAAGTAGTCTCTTGTGGGCGTGTCTGCGTTGTTCTGTGGGCATGTGCTGGGGACGTGACAAACGCTGGGGGCGTGTGGTACGTTCCGCCCTTCATGCCATGTCTCATATCGTGTGCTGTGGGCGTGTGCTGGGGGTGTGGGCGCGTGCGGGGCGCAGGATTACGGAAAAAAAGCGAGCGTGGTGCCCAACATTTCATTATTTTTTGTTCCCAAGTTCTGCACATTCCAGCTCCGGGTGTCCACCCTGCTCCCTTTCAATACCCCTTCACCCCATAATCATAACCCACCCTTACTCCTTAAAATACCCCAACACACTTAAACACTAACCCATCTTAACCCTATAAATATACCCTGTACCCCAAAACCCAAAGCTATCCCTAAACCCTAAAAATACCCCTGTACCCCAAAACCCAAACCTAGACCTGAACCCTTAAAATACCCCCGTACCCCAAAACTCAAACCTAGCCCTGAACCCTATAAATACCCCTGTACCTCAAAACCCAAACCTACCCCTGAACCCTAAAATACCCCTGTACCCCAAAACCCAAACCTAGTCCTGAACCATAAAAATACCCCTTTACCCCAAAACCCAAACCTACCCCTGAACCCTAAAATACCCCTGTACCCCAAAACCCAAACCTAGTCCTGGACCCTAAAATACCCCTGTACCCCAAAACCCAAACCTAGCCCTAAACCCTAAAATACCCCTCTACCCCAAAACCCAAACCTACCCCTGAACCCTAAAAATACCCCTATACCCAAACCTAGCCCTGAGCCCTAAAAATACCCCTGTACCCCAAAACCCATACCTATCTCCAAACGCTAAAAATACCCTTGTACCCCATAACCCAAAACTATATCTGAACCCTTAAAATACCCAAACACCCCAAAACATATACCTCAGTACCCCAAAACATATACCCCTATACTCATAATTACCTTATCGAAACATTACAAAAAAAACATGCTTTTACCATTCATGCATTTACAACGAATTTCGTTGTAAATATATGCGTGGTAAAAGCATATAACATGTCTTCTTAAATTCCTTTATTTCGGCATGAATGCCATAAAAGAGTCACAACACAATTCATTACATTAAAATAAACATTTTGTCTAGAAAATTTAAATACATCAATAAAAATACATTTCTTAAGACAAATACATCGAAGCACAACCGTTTGTAAAGTACCAAAGATCCCCCTGTAATTACTAGGGCATATTCTGATTCTATTCTTAAGGATATACTTCATTTATAACTGTTGCCCCTTTTTTTCCTTTGGAAAAAAATTGAGTGTAAGAATTGACTGACACTAAATATTATTGTTTGGGTTGTGTTTGTTTTAAGTATTCTCAGGGCCTGGTTACATGATCTCAGTCCTAACAGTAAGCATAATGGTTGAATCCATCTTCTTCTGGCCAATGCATAAGCGGGGCAGAAAAAGAAGATGTGAAACTCATTTTCAATCTGGCTACAATCACACATAGAGCAAATTTCATCTACCACTAAGGGTGGAACATTAGGCCTCCTTGACCAACGTGCCAAAGTTGTTTTGATCAGAAGATTCCCATATCTTAGTTTTAAAAATAGGGTCTTGGCAAGTGGGGGCTCTATCTCATCAAGAAAAGTCTCAAATAGTGGCTCGTCCTTGAAACTGAGAAAGTTTGTTACTAAAGTTCCAGCATCCGAAGCATTTGTTGCCATGTTAACCATAAAACTCCAAAAGGCCCTTTTTAGAATTAGTTTTGGGTTAGACGGTAGATGTTCTGGGTTCTCCCAAGAATGCTTTAAACCTATTTTGGTAAGGCAAATTTTAATATGTTTTAGCCATGGGATGGTTTTTGAATTATCCAACCCCATGATTTCTTTTAGACCATCTCTATAGTCATACAATTCAGGCTCCCGCCACAGTCTGTGGAGAAGTGTGGATCACTGGTTAGAGCAGGCAGACCCTGAAGCAGAGGTCAGACCCGGGACATGGGTTCAATTCCCGATGCGGCAGGGTCGTGAGCTCAAATGTCCATGGACTCGATAATTCTCGCTTCGGTGCCTGACCTAATCATGGGTTCACACTCTGCAACTCTGTGCATTAAGCTTGCTTAATCTCCACAACGCCCCCCCCGCGGCGGGATGCTTGGCTTTCACCTTGGGGATGCCCTGTAGGGGCTATCTCACAGGGAAAAGCCAGGACGGGTTCCCAAGGCAGATACCCCTTTGGGGGTCGATTCAGGCGCTATATAATAAACATAACATTAATAATAACCCATAACATCAGTGGGCGAATTATAGTTTAAAGATCGGTTCTTTTGACATTTAAATCAAGTTGAAGGGGCACTAAAGGAGTGCCTCTTGGGACCCTTACCAGACTTCTCAAAAAATTATTGTCTAAAACGCAAAAAGTATCCTTTGACCCTGGTCCCCAAATTTCTACACCATATAAAGCTGCTGGTTGAACCTTGAATTTAAAGAGCTCAACTACCGGGGACACAGCTTTGCTAGTACTCAAACTTTGTTTCCTGAGAATTGGCTTTACATTCTGAGTGAATGCCAGCTTACTTTTTTCCATTTGGGCTTTCCAGGAAAAGTTGGAGTCTAAAGTAACCCCTAAGTATGAGAAATTTGAGACCGATTCTAGTTTAACACCATTCAGTGTTAAACAGCCTTTATTTGTTTTTGGTGGATTGAGGGCCATGCATTTAGTCTTTTTCCCATTTATTTCCAGTCCTTTCTTACTACAGTATTCACTAAAAGAATTAAGTAGTGCCTGGAGGCCTTTCTTAGTTTGGGAAATCAAAATAGTGTCATCTGCAAATAATAATGATGTTACCCTTTCTCCATTCAGTTTTGGTGAATCATTTATACATCCCTCTAGATGTGCAGGGATGTCATTCACGAAAAGGGAAAAAAGTGTAGGGGCAAATACGCAGCCTTGGCGAACGCCACTCTCGATGGGAATTTTTTGAGTCAGTTACCCACTTGGGCCCCATCGGATTTTCGCAAAGTTCCCTTCATGCAGCTCTTTTATCTGAACCAATAGACTATTTGGCAGCCCTTCTACACTCAATGTTTTCCATAAAAGATTGCGTGGCACTAAATCAAACGCTGCTCTCAAATCAACGAAAGCAACGTATAATTGTCCCTTTTTAATATGTACATATTTCCAATAAAGGCAACAGAATATGAATATCTGGTCTATTGTGCTTACTTTACATCGGAAACCAGCCTGGAATTTGGTTAAGATTGCGTTCTCCTCCATCCAATCACTGACACGAGTTAAGATATGTTGTGAGTAGATTTTCTGGAGAATGTCCATCAGGCTGATTGCCCGGTAATTAGAAGGGTCCATCCGATCCCCTTTTTTGAAAATTAAAACAATTTCAGCTCCCCTCCAACTTTCGGGGAAATCTAAGCTAAGGGATAACCTATTGCACAGGTAGTTTATATATGGTGCCCATACTTTTAAATCATGTTTGTATAAATCCCCAGGAATCTTATCTAAGCCTGGTGCTTTACCAGACTTTACTAGGTTAATTGCCAACTCGGTTTCGCCTAGTGTAAAGTCCAGGCAATCAGTGGGGTGTTCAAAGCATGGGACATCCACATCGAATTGGGCATCATCATACTTTTTATAGAGGTTAATAAAGTGGTTAACCCATGTTAGTTCGTCCAAGTAGACGTCCTTGACCACTCTCCCTACATGGTTCCCATTAGCTACCAACCTCCAGAAACCTACACTGTCATTTGTTTTAACAGCTAACAGCATGTCTGCCCATTTTTCTTCCTCCCAGGCTTTTTTTGAAGCCTTTTGAACTAACTTGTAATTATTCCTTGCTATTTTTATATCAGATAGTGTCTTAGATTTAATGGCTGATAAAAGCACCCTTTTAGATTCCCTACAGATTCTATCATACCAAGGTTTGCTATGGGATAGATTCTGTGTCTTTTGTTGGTTTTTCTTGGGCATTTTAGTAACTAACATCTTTAAATCTTTAAAAAAAATGTTGTGGAGTGACATAAAATGAGTAGGATTTTCCTCATCTACCATTGAACCTATGTATGAACCAAAGGTCCCTGCAAAAAGTGTATATATGTCAGCGAGAATCGAAATTTGCCTAGCTTACGTAACGGTAAGTTTCAATTCTATTAAGGACACGGAGGCGAGGATTATGCTATATCTTCCTTCGCTTTATTAACATAAAGAAACCACAGCAGCTCAGGAAAAGATATAATAAGAACTCAAGATGCTTTAAACATAAAGCATTGACGTAATGTTCAACAAAAAATCAACAACAACTCCCAAGAGTCTCTTTGCTTATAATAATAGTCCATAGTCCTTTGTCTCTGTCCATCGTCCCTATATAACCGGACCTCCCATCATCTTCCTCCTCTTTCTTCGCGCAGATCACGCTTAAGCCTCATTGGTCCTGTTTAGCACCGTCGTTGCCTGCCAAAAAAGGAACAGCATCAGCGAGGTGGCCCAGGAAACGCGACAACAAGGCGAGGAGCATTCAATGAACAACACAGTATTGACAACGTAAAGGAAAACGCTTTACTTACTGCCATACGGGTGGGTAGAGACATCACTGTAGTCCGGGTGGGATAATCCTCGCCTCCGTGTCCTTAATAGAATTGAAACTTACCGTTACGTAAGCTAGGCAAATTTCGATTCTATGTCAGGACCGGAGGCTTCAGATTATGCTAGTTTAAAGCTTACTTACCACCAACTGAGCCAAATCCACCACCGGCTTAAAATAAAACCTCTTGAAGGTGGAATCCGAGGACCAGTCCGCTGCTCGCATAAGGTCCTCCAGACGAGCACCCACCGAGAATGCCTTAGAGGCCATGGCCCCCCTGGCGGAGTGTGCTCCAAAGAGAGAAGTATTGATGCCCGCTTCCTGCATGACCCAACGCACCCACCGAGCAATAGTGGGGGAGGAGACAGCTTTGTGTGGCTTCCGCAGGGCAATCAACAGCTGACGCTCGCCCGGAGGGCGCAGATCCAAGGTCAGGTCCTCATATGCTTTGAGGCATTGCACGACACACAACTTAGGAGTGTCCGTAAAGGCTGGATAAGAAATGGAACGCGACGACGTCTTAGTGCGTCGGCCCACCGTAAAAGTAACCCCACCCGGGGAAAAAATGCGTGCAGAAACATCCAGCGCGCGCACGTCCGAGACGCGCCTACAAGAGACCAGACATAACAACATGGCTAATTTCGCCGAGAGCTCCTTAAGAGACAGATAAGAATTCGCTGGCCACGACAGGAACAGATTCAGGACCAAATTGACGTCCCAAAGGACGGAGTACCTGGGTTCTGGCGGCAGTGCGAGGCGAACCGCTCGCAGGAGCCGGCACACAAAAGGGTGTTCCCCTACCGGGTGGCCATTGATGTTATCGTGGCCCGCAGAAATTGCCGACCGGATAGCATTGATCGTCCTATACGCTAAACCCTTGTCGGCCAAATGAGCCAGGAAATTCAGCACGGGAACAAGGCCGGCGACCATGGGATCCAAATCCCTTCGTAAACACCAACGCATCCACTTAAGCCAAGCGGATCTGTAACGCTTCGTCGTACTATCGGCCCATGCTTTGGAGAGCAAATGCGCAGCTGACCCCGAAAGGCCCGGGAGCGTCCAGCGTCTCCTGAGAGCCTCCACGCCACGAGGCGGAGAGTGTTCTGCATGACGAGAGGGTGAGGTTCCTGATCCGGGCTCGTCAGGAGCAGAGGAAACAGGGGGAGTAGGATTGGAAAATCCCAAGAAAGTTCCAGAAGAACCGGAAACCATACTTGAGACCTCCACAGCGGTGTAACCAACACCAGTTCCGCACCCTGGCGGCGTATTTGGGCCGCCGTTCGCATGATCATGGAGAACGGGGGAAACGCAAACGGCTGCTCCCGACTCCAATCCTGCAAGAACGCGTCCGTGGCCTCCGCCAGAGGGTCCGGCCTCCAGCTGTAGAACCGCGGCAGCTGGTGGTCGAGACGGGACGCGAAGAGGTCCACCGAGAAGGGGCCCCAAAGGGAGTGTAGCCACCGGAAGACTCCCGGATCCAGTTTCCACTGGCTGGCATCCCTGAGATGCCGAGAGTGCCAATCCGCTACCTGATTGCACTGGCCTGGCAGATACTCCGCCGTCACCGCAATGTGACGAGACAGGCAATAATCCCAGAAGTCCTTCGCTAAGTCCGCCAAGGCGCGGGACCGAGGACCTCCTAGGTGGTTCACATACCGGACCGCCGAGATATTGTCCATCCGTAGCAGGACACAAGCCTTCACCGAATCTTTGGTCCAACAGCGAACCGCGAAGGAGCCCGCCAGGAGCTCCAAACAATTGATATGCAATTGTTGTTCTTCTGACGACCAGGCGCCGCCGGTGGAAAAATCCCCGCACCGGGCGCCCCAGCCCGACCTGCTGGCGTCTGACTCTATGATCAAGTCCGGAGCCGACCCGAAGATCGCTCGCCCATTCCATGCCTCCATGTGAGACAGCCACCATGACATCTCCTCCTTCACTTCGTCCGTGAGGGGGACCCACTGATCGTAACACATCCCACGGCGCAAATGCTGCGCCTTCAGGTGCTGAAGAGCCCTGTAGTGCAGCGGGCCTGGGAAAATCGCCTGGATGGAGGACGATAGAAGACCCACCACCTTGGAGACATGGCGCAGTGACGTACGATCCCTCGCGATCGTCTGCCGAAGCAGGTGTCGTATCTTTGCGACCTTCCGACCCGGTAGGCTCAAGACCGCCTGTAACGAGTCCACCACGAAACCTAAAAAGGTGATCTGCTGAGTGGGAACCAAAACCGACTTGGAGCCGTTGATGACGAACCCCAGTCTCTGAAGCAGGCCGACAGCTTGACGCAGCTGTCCCGCCAGTACCTCTGGGCACTGCCCCATGAGGAGGATGTCGTCTAAGTATACTATCATACGGACCCCCTGACTTCTGAGAAACTCCACTACCGGGTGGAGGACCTTCGTGAAGCACCACGGGGCCGAAGAAAGACCGAACGGCAGGGCGGTAAATTCGAACACCTTGCCGTCCCACAGGAATTGCAGGAAACGACGATGAGGGGGGTGGATGGGAACGACCAAGTAGGCATCCTTGAGATCCAGTCGCACCATCCAATCCCGAGGGAGGAGCACGTCCCGAAGGAGGTGGATCCCCTCCATCTTGAAGTGACGGTAGACCAACCACCCATTGAACTCCTTGAGATTGATCACAGGCCTCTTGCCCCCATCTGTCTTGTCTACCAAGAAGACGTTGCTGAGGAACCCATGTGGGTGGCGCGTTGATAGATGGATGGCTCCCTTGCGCAGCAAGTCCGAGACCTCCTCGTCTACCAATCGCGCGTCGGATTCTGAGAAAACCATCGGGCGCGGGGGCCTCACCTGAGTTGGTTGGTCGTGAAACTCTATATGGAAACCTCTCACAGTTTGCAAAACCCAAGCATCGGCAGTGAGCAATTCCCACTCCCCGTAAAAGCTTGCCAGCCGCCCCCCAATCGGAACTTGATCCAAGCAAAGTACACTTACCGGGGGCATTTCCTTGTCCGGAGTTCTTCTTGAACCCTCTGCCACCATAGCGCTGTCCCCTCGTGGGGTAGAAGTTGGTGTAGTTGGCCGAGGTCTGGTACTGACCTCTTCCGGAGCCTTGTCCACGGTTGTTGGTCTGCTGACCACGGCCGATCGCGCGGCCCCTGCCGCGACCGGCCCCTCCAGAAAAACGCTGGTGGAACACCCTCTTGATGCTGGACTGGGCCTTGTCCAGCGACGTGAACGTATTCACGAACTTTCCCAGCTCGCAGATGAAAGGCTCACCAAATAGGCCACCCTGGGCCACGGCACCTGCCTCCGACGAGGCCAGGTCCCCCAGCTTCGGATCCAGCTTGATAAGGAGCGAACGCCGCCTCTCCGTGGATAGGGCACAGTTGGCGTTGCCCAAAAATACGATCACCCTCTGGGCCCAGTTGGAGAGCACCTCCGGTGAAATGGCGGTGCCATTCGCTCGAGCCTCCTCCGCCATATCAAGGATCTTCGTGGCGGGCCCGACCGCATCCAACAGCTTGTCCTGGCAGGCCCGCCAGGACCGGTCGATCCCCTTCCTGGGGTCCTTCATGAATTTCGCCAGGAAGGTGGCCATCTTGGGGTCCAATTCTGGTGTCATGGCCACTTTCCCTTCCAGAGTAGGCCGAGGGCATTCCCCGCGCAGGCAACCCCTCGCCTCCTTCTCCAGGGGCTTGCGTAGCCTGCCCGCGACAAACTTCGCCACCGTCTCCCCCGGGGCCCAGGCCGCGGATCGGGGGTGGACGATCTCGTCCGGGTCCAGCATGCCCGACTCGTCTCGGGGCATCTCCTTCGATGAAGGTGTCGGGAGCCAGGAGCGGGTCGACTCCCCGTCGTCATCCGTGTCCGGAGAGTCGTAGATCGGGGAGGCGGGCGCCGTAGACACGTCGCCCGAAGTGCCCGGGTCCACCAAGGGCGCCGGAGGCACCGCCGTCGCCTTGGCCAGGAAGGCGTCACGAAGCCGCTCGAAAGCGCCCTTGTCCACGCCTTGGGCCTCCGATGAAGGTCCCTCACCACGGGGTCTCTTCGGAGCGGGTGGCAACCCGCCGGACGTCCCCGGGAGTTCGGGGGACGGAGGCACCTGTGCCGCTGCCAGCTTCGCACACTCCTCCACGATGCGGGCAGAAAGGCGGTCCTCCATGGGCCCTACCACCTCCGTCACGCAACGATAGATGGAGTTGTCCACCGCCTGATAAAACTCATCATCCTGCAGATAGGGGCAGGCCTCCTCATCGTACTCCCCTTCCATCTCGGAACCAAGGGGCGAATGCGGGGCACCCAAGAGGGCGGCAACCGAGAAAGTTCTCGAATGTGGGCAGGCCCAGCGGCTGCGATCACGTTTTGGGCCAGCTGACGTGGCAGGTGGGCTGCACCAACCCCCAAGCGCGCAGACCCTCCTCGCCGGGACCGGGTCTACGTACCCCTCAAGCGCGCTAGGCCACACACGGGAAAGAGGTGCACAGATCTCGCCCGAGGGCGATTCACGCGGTCAGAACCGCTATACAGACCCCAGAGGGCGTCCAAATTGGTAAAGTACAGACCCGGATCACCAGGTGTCAGAGGGGTACGTGAGGGTCGGCCCCTGCGCAAGCAGACCCCACGGGGTGGCTCCTCGCACTGCGGAGGCGCGCCGGAGGGTCGGCGAGACGACAGGCCGCCCCCTTGCGGTCCATGTACACACCGCACACAAGTGGGAATAAAGTCGCGTAGGAACGATAGAACGTTCCCGCAACCGGGGACTCTGAAAGGGAATAAACCATGCAAGGAGTCCCCAAAGACCGCACACAAGACAATCAATCACAATAAAAAGAAGTTGAAATAGAAAAGCACTTATCTGGCTGCGGGAGCAGCGAAGAAAGAGGAGGAAGATGATGGGAGGTCCGGTTATATAGGGACGATGGACAGAGACAAAGGACTATGGACTATTATTATAAGCAAAGAGACTCTTGGGAGTTGTTGTTGATTTTTTGTTGAACATTACGTCAATGCTTTATGTTTAAAGCATCTTGTGTTCTTATTATATCTTTTCCTGAGCTGCTGTGGTTTCTTTATGTTAATAAAGCGAAGGAAGATATAGCATAATCTGAAGCCTCCGGTCCTGACATAGAATCTCGCCGTGGTCCAGTATAAGTGACCATTTGAGTGCTCGTCTATTATTGCTGATGTGTAACTCAACGTTATCTCCATTGTTTGTATCTGCTGATATCGGACGGACTTCTCCCTGAAACAAAGAATCTTCTATTAAAAGGCTCAGGGGAAAGTGGTCACTTTCTAGCCTGTCCTTTACCTCAAGGTCTAGAATGCTCGACCGGATAGGAATAGAAACAATCACAAAATCTAAATTGCTTTTGTAGTTATTTCTACTAAAGGTTGGTCTTTTCAGACTATCAGACGGAAGCCGTCCATTACAGGCCCTGAGACAGTGCTCCGCACATAATTTTGTTATTTGGACTACCAAAACCGAACATTTAACCGGTTTGACATTCTCCAATGCTGGGATTTTGTTAGCTTGGCCCTCATCTTCGAAAATATCGCTAAGCCCCAGGACTGGTTCGTAATTGCAATTTAGATCACCAGCCAGAATAACATAATCCTCTTTACCATCTAGTCTGTTTAAGAGAAAGTCTAGTTTGGCTAGTGTGGGTGATTCTTTGGATAAGGATGTTGGTCTATTATAGACATTTATTAGGAGGAATTTTTTCCCTTGACATGTGGTAAATTTTAACGCTAATATGTCAGGAGAATTTGCGTCTACCACCTCAATCTGTATCCTCAAATTTACTTTCACCCAGATTAATAAACCACCCGAAGGCCTTCCCCTTTTAGATGGGATGGCGCCTATTCCAAAAGACTTAAACCCTAGTCTATGTGGTGTTGCCACCGCCCAGGTTTCCTGTAACAGACAAAAATCATTGGTATCAATGAATCTTGCCCATTCGGGGTCCCTTAAATTTTTTGAGACTCCGGCTATATTCCAAGAGACTAGTTTTAATGGTTCCATCATTTCGGCTAGGATATCAGATTGGGCCACCAATGATGTTTCCTCAATTGTTGACATTCCTATTGGCATTTCTTCTGCTGCTTCTAGTGTATTAGGATCTTTCATGCTCTTCCCCTGAGCAATTCCATCCCTCGCTGCCATGTTGGCCATTGGTGAATTAGCTGCAATTGGACACCCTACCATAGATCCTGTGACTTGATCATGACAATGACCCAAGGATCCTTGGTCTCCAGGCTCTATCGGGGGTACCACTAGGGCCAAATTATATTGTAAACAGCCTTCCCCACGGAAGGTTAGGGGACCTGAGTGATCATCGCAACCCATGGGCCTCTGGATATTGTCAATCGGTCTCAGGGCTACCGCTACTGTGGTTCCAATCGGACTACTTAGGCTTGTTACAGTGGTTGAGAAGTTGACCCCAAGAGTCCCCATCACTTCAGCTCTATTGTCAATGCCCTCCATATTGAGGGTATGAATTCCACTTCCCTCATCCCCTGGACTCACAAAACATCAATCACAGTCATCTAGGCCGTTAAATATGTCAAATCTATTTGTGGTCTCCAATGGGGTAAATGGTTTTAAGTGGTCCATTCTCCTGTTAATGGTAGTGTTGGACCTAGTTGGTACAAAGTTCCACCCATAGGGGTCAGGGACGAGCATGGAATAGGGCGCAATTTGAGGGTTCCTGACATTTTGTATGATCGGAGGGTGGGTATTCGGGTGAGCTTGATTTTGCATATGTTGAGGGGGTTGGTGCTGGAATGGAAACACCACTGATCTTGGATAGAAATACGTCAGTGGTCGGAGAATAATGCAATTGTTGGCATTACCTGGGGGCCAGTTTAATATGAAATGAACAGCATTTGGATCCCTAAAGTTCACTACCACCACATCACCCTCGATATCCTTGGGTCTGCCCCCCAACCACTGAAGGCGGCGAACGTGTACAATTTCGCCGCTGATGTTGCTTGCAATTGGCCTATATAAACTCAGCCAATGCATGATCTTATTCTTCAGTTGAGCAAAACCCTCCCGCTTATTCTCTTCCAACACAGGCACCCCTGTAAGGACTACAACAAAAGGTACTGCTTCCGGGGGAAGTTCTGGAAGTGGGGCCCAATTTGGTCTCCCCCAAGTATGCCTAATACTTTCCGCTTCTCTTGTTGGTCTCCCCAGTGATGTTTTACCCAGGCCCTTAGTTGGTCTGCTGGCTAAAATAGCCAGGACCTGGTCGGGTTTGCTTGTTGGTAAATTAGGAGGTGGATTGTGTTGTTTGTTATTTTTATTGTCGGGGGGTTTCGAAGTAATTGGGTTCATGTTCGAGACAGGAATCGGGGCAGATGTAGTGGGTTGAGTAAACAGTGTAGTGCTTTGTGTAGCATTATTGGCAGCTGTCTTAATAGAGGCTTCCTTTCTTCCCAGTTCCTGCTCGATTTTCCCTAGTCTTTCTTTCACCTTGTTCAGTCTCTCTATGATTGCTAGGGAATAGCTCCTAATTAAGCTTTCAATGCTATCCAATGTAACAAGGTTTGGGGCTACTTGAGGCACAATATCAACTGGGGGGATATCTATACTAGCCTCCTTATCTGTATGCATGGTGGGTGAAGGTAGGGGTGCTATATTTGTTACCTCAGGTGCAGCTGTTGGGGCCTTATCACTCCCAGTGACAATCTTTGCCCTTTTGCCGAAGTCAGAATGGCTCAACTTTTGTTGGTGGAGTTCCCCCCTTTTCCGCCTCGCCCTACGTAAGTGCCCAGAATCGGCTCTAAATCAATAAAAATTACTGGATTATATGTATCGTAGCTCCACAGCCCTCACAGTTTTGCTGAATTGAGAGGGTGTAATCATTGGACAGAAAGGCCATCAGATCTTAAGCAAGTCCCAGAACCTACCCCTCCTTCTATCCAGCTCCTTAAAAAAAGTCACAGATCTCTTCCATCCCTGCCACGAAGGGGCCACTGCCTGAGTATAAAGTTTACAGATGTCTCTCCTTGCTAGTAGTATTAAATTAAATATGAAATGGCAGCAGTTTACTTGCAGATCATGTATGTCTTTAACCAGCTGAGATATCCCAACCATAATTAAATCAGTGACTACCTCTATGTTGACTCCAACAGAGAGATAGTCTTACCCACTGCTGACCAAAATTCTTCTAACTTTGGGCAAGTGGTAAACATATGCACATAATCTGCCTCTCCACTGCCACCCTGTTTACACTTTAGGTCGACACTTCCTCTTATCTTTTCCAGTTTTTTTGGGGTCCAGTTGAGTTTAAGCAAGGTGAAATAATTATTTTTCCTCAATTCAGCAGGTTTAACCTCCAAATAAAGTGTAGCACAAGATACTTGCCATAACTCTGCCAGCTTCGCTTCTGGCAAGTATCCATCCCATGCGCTATATGGTGTTTTCATTTCGGCCAACTTTGCTGCCAGTAGGCATTAATACCGTGTATGCCACTTTTCTTTTCCTTGCCGCAATACCTTGAAGATCTAGCTCCATTTGTCCAGAATCTACATCCAACCAGTTTTGGCCCTTAAGCCACGCATTAACCTGAAAATGTTTAAATCTAGGGATAGCCCCATTCATCTTATTGTACCAGAAGCTCCATGTTAGCTTTAGTTCATCATCGACCAACTGTCCCCACTGCCTAACATCTCGTTGTTTCAAAGGTTTCGCTAAACTATCAGTTAAACATTCTGGAGTACCTGGGGGGTCCCATATAGGGGACAACCTGCTATAGTGAAGTACACCCAGAATTGATCTTATCTCATACCAAGTTCTTACAGCTGTCTGGAGGCATTTAAGTGAAACCTTTTTAAAAGCATTTGGAGCCCCATATTTGTAAGAGAACCCTTCTTCAGGTAGGCCCACCAACATAGTTTTGAACAGAACTCCTATTAGGGACTCATCCGGACGTTGAAGAAGCATTCTCTTTCCACACCACAGAGTACAATTCACTAGGAATCCCTTCTGGGCCTGCAGATGTCCCTTTTTTTGTTGCTTTTGCAGTATATCCAAGATCTCACTGCCGCTAATTTCTTGTCCTAGATATAGTGATTGGGTTCCTGTAAGTTTGGGGAGCTGTTTTTCTAGGGCCCAATCTTGTATTTCTTGCTCTGTAACCTCTAAATCTTCTGAGTGTAGCTTCTGAAAGAAGGTTTCCCACAACAGCCCCTTTGTAAAATGTCTCTAGCTCCGCTAACCTCCCTTTGCTGTGTCACTTGATCCTTTCTTTCTCCTTCCTGTCCTATATTGCCTTTTAATAAACTCTCCACTTTACCTATCTTCTCCTCTAGACAGGTGAGCTATTTTTCCCTTCTCTTACCCAATTCACTGACAAGTTTTTGACAATTCCCCTTAACCAGGCTTTATATGCATCCTATGCTAAATGCAGGGGGGCTGACCTAAAATTCCACGAAAAAAATCCTCTGTATTAAGGAGTATCTGTGCCATTATCTCGGTCTGCAGCATTGTCCTTCTATTAACCGTCCACCTCCCATTGCTACAGGTGTCCTTCCTCTCAATTGTTAGAAGTAATGCTGCATCATCTGACAGATGGTCTATCCCATCTACCTGCTCCACTTCTTTCCGATCCATGAACAGGTAGTTAAAATACTCCACCATATCCAGTAAATATGCCTTCATCTTGTGGGAGGTGATCTGGGACCTGACTGAGGATCTATTGAGATCATTATTCATAAAAACATTAAAATCCCCACCAAGCATAACGGGGGAATGAAAGTCAAGATTAGAGAAGAGCTGCGTCAAAGGAGTTACATCATCTATGTTTGGACCATAGTAGCTCGCTAATGTATATGTTGTAGAATATATTTTAATTTCAGCGATTATACATAGGTCCACCCTCATTCGCTCCGTACCTAAGTAGCTCTATCCCTGCCTTTACTTTTAATAGTATAGCTATCCCTATGGTACAGTGCATTTAGGGCCAGATGTAGGTAAATTTAATTTACCGACTCATAAATACCGAATTTTACAGATTCGGTATTTATGAATAGGTAAATTAGAAGGAGGGAGATGTAGGTAATTTTTAATTTTTAATTACCGAATCTGTAAGATTCGGTATTTACCGATTCGGTAAATACGGAATCAGTATTCCCCATTGATTCCTATGGGCTTTTGAGCCCATAGGAATCAATGGGGAATACCGATTCGGTATTTACAGAATCGGTAAATACCGAATCCAGCAAGGGTGCAGGGGGTGTCACTTTGACACCCTCTAGCACCCCAATTCCGGACTTGTGTGCCATGTGGTACACATACATGCCCTAAGGGCATGTCTGTGTGTCACATTGCACAGGTGTGCATGCACAGATGTGCATGCACACCTGAATTCGGTATTTTACCACCCATTAGGATTGGGTGGTAAAATACCAACTCTTAAGGGCCTGTGGCACTCTGTGGAGTGCCACCTACATCTTGATTTACCGAATTGGTAAAATTACCGATTCGGTATTTTACAGAATCAGTACATTTACCGATTCGGTAAATTTACCGATTCTGTAAAATAATGGCCCCTACATCTCACTCACCAATTACCGGTCGGTAACGGCCGAATTCGGCCGTTACCGACTGGTAATTGGCGACCTACATCTGGCACTTGGTCTGTAGAACCCCAATTTCCTATCCATCTTTGTTTTAAGAAGAATTCCTTACATTCTTGTCTCTGGAGGTGCGTATACTGAAGCACAATTATTTGGGCATTCTGATTTTGTAAATATTGTGCTATTACTCTCTGCCTTTTTTTTTATTCCGACATAGAATTGTCAATTCTTTCTTATTCAAACTCCTTCATATTCCTCTTTCGGCATCCGATTAATTTGACCGTCTTATTTAGTGATTTTGTCAAGCTTTTCTTCCGTGACATGAGGACAAGATATTTTTTTCCCATTTGCTCCCAACCGCTAGTGCAACCTCCCTTGGAAACACTCCCAGAAAATGTATTAGGCATCTCTGCTGCCTGCGGAGCTTATGTTGTGGAGTGCCTCTATTGCATATATTGCCTTCCTTCCTGTCAGCTATCTGTTATTCGGAGTCCCTAGTTTTGCCTCCGCAATAAATGTATCCACCTCTTCAGGATCTGAGAAGTTATGCATCTTGTTCTGCTACATCACCTTTTTAGAAACACAGGGAATCTCATGTATACAGATGCTCCCAGTTTTCTTTAGCTCATCTATTCTGTTTCCCAGTTCCCACTGTCTATGTGCTGTTTCTTTGGAAATATCCGATCCAAGTCTGTAGGAGAGTCCCAACGCTTGCAGAGACTTTTCTTTTAGAGCTAACCCCAGAATTTTTACAAAAAAACATTTACCATGATCTTTTGTGTTTTTTTCCAACCAGGATGTAACTTAAAGGGATCTCTGCGTACTTGTTGCATTTCTGTGTCTAGGTTTAACAGTGAAACCTCCTGCTGGAAGGAATTTTTCAGCATGCTTATCATAAACGTTTTGATGTCTAAACCTTCCAACCACTCAGTCACACCCAGGATTCTAATATTATTCCTCTTGGCATTGTTTTCCAACCTTTCAAGTCTGTTCAATAGTACCCTTTCTCTATACTTTAATCATTCCACCTCTTGGGAGCGGTAGCAACCTGCCGCGACCGCCAACATTGAGAAATCTCGCCTAAAGGGAGTCTACTGTGTGATTTTGCACGCTTGTGCTCGCCTACTTTACGTTGGTGAGCTGTGCGCGAAGCAAAACTCTTCCCCACCCACTTCGCAGAGTTTTTTAGAACTCTGCATGAAGCACAGAGAGGGATAAACTCTGTGAACTATGTTTTAAAGTTAATACAGTGTATAATAGCTAGAATTCAATATACTTATTTATATTTCAACAATATCATGGTTTTATTTATTTTTGTTGTTGACACTTTTGACTTTACATACAAAGGGGGAAATGTACAAGAACTGCCGCCAACTAATGCTAATTAGTGACAATTTATCTTACCGCCGCGTACCGCCGAAAACTATTAAAATTACACCTCTGAAACAAGAGACATTCAAAGGATGATTGAGCTATCGCCCACCAGGCCCCAAAAATAACTTTCTGTCTAACTTCCACTCACTACTAAAACTAGGTCTCCAATTCAATATCTTCACCATCTTAGGTGATATTAATTTTCACCTAGAAGCAACAGCAGATAAAGACACATGGGAGTTTCATATAATGACATCAGAACTAGGACTTAGACAGCTTACACAAGACCCCATACATTTATCTGGGCACGCTCTACATGGTCTATTCCCCAACAATCCTACCATCTTTAATCCCTCAACTCTTCCTTTAACTTCGTCTGATCATTATTCAATATTATTTATATATAAGTTGCATCCATCCAACACTGCAAATACATTGAGCATCAAAATAATCAGTAGGCCCTGACATATAATTGATTCAATATTACTGGCAAACCAGCTTGTTCAAAGTTAACCGGACTTTGAAATGGAACCTGATTCCTCACCTGTAAAGTACACCACGTAGCTTGAGTCTAACTTTTGCAAAAATAGCACCTATTACCTTGGTCAATAAAAAAGAAAGACACCATCAGCTCCTTAGTTTTCTGAGGCCCTGAGAGTAGAAAAACAAGCCTGTAGGAAGCAAGAAAGGAACTGGTGCAAAAATTACGAAGCACCCGAAAAATACCTGTATAAATCCAGGCCTGTGTCCTGCTGCTCTTAAAAAACCTAACTTGAACACAAATGATTCTGCTAATTATCGTCCAATTGCGTGACTCCCACTTCCAGCAAAAATATAGAGAAAAAATCAATGTTGAACTCTCCACTTTTATCTTACATTATTTACTCTTAAACTCAGTTTGGCTTCAGAACAAATCATAGCACAGAGACGGCCCTGTTACAAACTACAGAAGCAAGTCACACTACACTGGATGGCAGAGAGTCGGCAGCTCTCATTCTGCTTGACCTGTCTGTAGCGTTCGATACGATGTTCTTTTGATACAACATTTAAAAACTATTGGGATAGGAGGAAAGGGCCCTCTCTCTTTTAACTTTGTTTTTATCAGGCAGATCCCAAATGGTACAACTAGGCAAGTTTAAGTCATCACCCTTTGTCCCGCCCTGCGGGGTTCCTCAGGGCTCCTCGTTGAGCCCTACGCTCTTTAATATTTATGTTTCCGAACTTGCCCTGCTGATCAGAAGTTTTAATCTGATTCCCACTTCCTTTGCCAATGATACCCAGTCGGTAATTTCGACAGTGGATACGGGTGTTAATAACTTCCTCAAATTACATGAGTGTATGATTGCACTAAGCAGATGGATGAGTAGGCACTGCTTGTAGCTGTACTCAAGCAAAACTGAAGTGGTTTGTTTGGAAACATCTTCCCTCCTTGGTCTCCAGCTTGGAGGCCAGACACCCTTGGTCCCCCTCCTATACCAGTAGTTAAAGCCAAGAATGTTGGTGTTATTATAGACGAAGAACTTAACTTTAAGTCCCAGGTTTCCAAGGTTGTGTCTTCTTCGTATATTACCATCAAAACCTTAGGAATAATCCTTCCATTCATTCCTACAAACACCAGAAAGACGGTTGTGACCTCGCTAGTTTTATACAAATTAGACTACTGCAATGGTCTATATATCAACCTTCAAGCCAGCCTACTTAGAAGGCTGCATGTGGTACAAAATGCAGCCGCTAGACTAGTCCTGGATATTCCTAAATATCAATCTATTAGGACAGGTATGCAGGACCTGCTTTAGCTTCCCGTCTGCCAGCGTGTTAAATTCAAAGCACTCTGCATTGCCCACAAGGCACTGCAAAGAGAAGGTCCGAACTTTATCTAGGACATTTTTAGCTGGTATTCTCGAAATATACCCTTGCGATCGGCTCATACCAGTGTGATGACCACCGCCGGAATCAAAATGACAAACTGGGGAGGTAGGAGTTTTAGCTATAATACCATCAGGCAGTGGTACTCCCACCCAGTACATCTCAGGATGACTTCCACCCTTCTTGACTTTAGGAAACAACCCAAGATGTGGCTTTTTAGAAACTAGCTTCCTTGGCATTATATGTTGAACCGGAAAACGTCAAGACACCCACGGGTATAAGTGCACTATATAAATTGCAATAACATAACGTATACAATGTCAAAAGCACCACTCCATCAAATCACTTCTGGAATAAGTGCAACCATAATTCAAACCAGTAACCATTTATTAAAATTCTACAAAATTACCTACTCTAAACTAACACTAATCACTACAACTAACCTAATCTGAAATAACTGGTACTAACTAAATATTACTATCTACCTTGACTAATACTAAACACGCAACAATATATCTGAGACATCAACCCCCCTCCCCCCTTAAATAAATATATATATAAATATATATATATATATATATATATATATATATATATATATATATATATATATATATATATATATATATATATATATATAAATATATTACCTACTGGCGGTCGCCAGTAGGTAGTTATAGTTAGGAGTGTTTTCCATAGGAAATCAGCAACATTCTATTGGGAATAACTTTGGCGCCGGTTGAGGGATCTGCCTGAAATTTGCCTCGCGGCGCTCAGCTCCTTCCCTGAAAGTTTGGAAGGGATTCGTCAAGCGGGGGCCGAGATAAAAGGGGGTCCCAAAACTTGTTTTCCCCATGTTAATTTCCATATGGGCGGTTGGACTCACTTTTAGCCCGAACGGCTGAATGGATTTCCACCAAACTTGGCAAAATTGTAGGGACTGGTAGCCCGATGTGCCTTTGCTATGTCTCAAGATATGTCCTCCAGTGGATTTTGAGTAATTTAGGTTAAAAAAAATATATATATCTATAAGTGCGCCCCAGTACGTGCACCGAAATGTTAGTTTCTATTTTTGAATATGTGTTTCAAGGGTTACATTACACTGAAAGGAGGTCTGTCACCCTGTCACAAGGATGGTGTCATCAGTGATGTCATGAGTGATGTCACTGACCATGTCATGAGTGATGTAATATGTGACGTCATCAGCAGTGCATTGCAGGCGCGCAAGTTATAGTGAGTCCAACTAACTATAACGTGGTAATTTCAATGATTTTATGTCAGTAAAATTTCCAGCTATCCAGCTAACTATAACTGGTGTGAAACCTATGGTTTTTTCAGTGAATGTATATATATATATATGTATATATATATATATATATATATATCGTGAGGACTGGTGAAATAAACTGAGCAAAAGCACCAAGGAGGGTCTGCCTCGTTTTTATTTCTGACCCTATGGGAGTTGGTGGCTAAAGCGAGCATTTTCAAAAAATATATATATATATATATATATATATATATATATATATATATATATATATTACCTACTGGCGATAGCCAGTAGGTATATATAGTTAGGATTTTTTTCCTATGGGACTTTTGAAAATTCTATGTCTAATAACTTAAGCGTTTGTGGACGGAATTGGCTGAAATTTTCAGGAAAATGGCACATTTTGTTTCTGAGCAGCCTCTGAAAATTTGGGGGGGGGTCGTCAAGGGGGGGCCGAGAAAAAAGGGGGGTCCCAAAACGCGTTTTTCCCATACATTTTTCCATAGGGCGGTTGGCCTCACTTTTAGCTCGAACGGCTGAATGGATTCCCACGAAACTTGCCAAAATTGTAGGGACTGTTAGCCCGATGTGCCTTTGCTAGGTCTCAATATATGTGCTTCAGTGGATTTTGAGAAATTAACGTTCAAAAAAAGATATATATCTGTAACAGCGCTCCGGGCAGCGCTCCGGTTCGCGTACTTTTCGCGTAACGGAACTTTGCGATGCGAAGCTGATTGGCTCTCCGGTGTCTGTCAACATTCTAAACAGTCCGGAGCGGCCGCCATCTTGTCTCTCGGTAGGATCGAGAGACAAGAGGAGGCCAAAACAAAGGGGAAAATGAAGGAAAGGGGGCAAGGTAGACCCCTTCTGACCCCCTAGGATTGATGAGGGGGATATTATAGAGCCACGCGGGGCCCCAAAAAAAAAAAAAAATCAGATTTTTTGGCTGTAGAGACGCGTCTTGGTACGCGAACCGGGCAGCTAACCGGGAAGCTAACCGGCAGTGTAACGGGAGTCTGAGGAGTAGCTGATTGGCTGTCAACATTGTAAACAGTCCGGAGCGGCCGCCATCTTGTCTCTCGGTAGGATCGAGAGACAAGAGGAGGCCAAAAGAAAGGGGAAAATGAAGGAAAGGGGGCAAGGTAGACCCCTTCTGACCCCCTAGGATTGATGAGGGGGATATTATAGAGCCACGCGGGGCCCAAAAAAAAAAAGAAAATCCGATTTTTTCGCCGTAGAGACGCGTCTTGGTACGCGAACCGGGCAGCTAACCGGGCAGCTAACCGGGAAGCTAACCGGCAGTGTAACGGGAGTCTGAGGAGTACCTGATTGGCTGTCAACATTGTAAACAGTCCGGAGCGGCCGCCATCTTGTCTCTCGGTAGGATCGAGAGACAAGAGGAGGCCAAAACAAAGGGGGAAATGAAGGAAAGGGGGCAAGGTAGACCCCTTCTGACCCCCTAGGATTGATGAGGGGGATATTATAGAGCCACGCGGGGCCCAAAAAAAAAAACATTCCGATTTTTTCGCCGTAGAGACGCGTCTTGGTACGCGAACCGGGCAGCTAACCGGGCAGCTAACCGGGAAGCTAACCGGCAGTGTAACAGGAGTCTGAGGTGAAGCTGATTGGCTGTTAACATTGTAAACAGTCTGGAGCGGCCGCCATCTTGTCTCTCTGTGGGATCGAGAGACAAGAGGTGGAAAATAAAAAGGTGTAAATGAAGGAAAGGGGTAAGGTAGACTCCTCCTGAACCCCTAGGATGGATGAGGGGGCTATTAAAGTTCCCCGCGGGGCAAAAGAAAAAAAAATTGCGATTGCGGTTTTGTTTGCGCTGCAGAGACGATACGTCACGGTTATGTGATGCATCATGAGGCGTCTCACGGGCTACGTGATACGTCACGTAATAAAGAATATATTTTACAGCTATAGATATTAGCTTTCAAAAAACCAATGAAATTCACTGAAAAAAACATAGGTTATAGACCATATATAGTTAGGAATTTGCATTTACAAAACCTTGAAAATTCACTGAAAAAACCATAGGTTATAGACCATTATAGTTAGGGATTAGCATTTACAAAACCTTATTTTATTCGCACAAAACCATTGAAATTCCATATATAGTTAGTTGCACTAACTATATATCGCGGACCCGCAATCCACTGCTAATGATGTCACATATTACATCATTCATGACATGGTCAGTGACATCACTGATGACATCACTGATGACATCTCAAATGACATCACTGATGACATCACTGATGACATCTCAAATGACATCACTGATGACATCACTGACATCTCATTTGACATTATTGATCACATCACTGATGATATCATTTATGTGATAATACAATGAACATCTTCAGACTGTAATATAACCTTAGATACACTCAGTGTAAACAGACACTCACAGACTGTCACACATCCATGGAGTTACTCACACACCTAGTCAGTCATGCAAAGAATCAATCACACCTCCATTTCCTCAACTATACAGTTATACACACCTTACTTATTCAAACATATACTAACACATATTTACTCTCTTATACAATCCCTGATACAAGTTCACAATGATCCATACAGCCACTCTCACATTCACTGGCTCTTATGTTCAGTTATTTATATATGTCAACTCTCACATGGACTGTGTTTTACATATGTACTTACTTTGACATGTAGCACTGAGATATCCATTCACTCACCAATACACTCATGCACACAGTCAACTGTCCATACAGCTGTTTCTACATGCACTTTTGAACCCATACACCTAGGGAATCAACTGTTCACACATCTATGCACAGAGTCATACACCTCCCAGCCACCCACACACATACTCAGTCTCCCATACAAATACTTGGGCAACCATTCAATAACCCATATAGTTACTGATATAGCTACTGATTTAAACATGCAGCAGTTTACAGAACAACATATATAATGATTGCCAAATTAAGACACTTTAGTCACTAACCCATGCACTCAGTGAGACACATTTAATCATTCTCTCATACAGTCAGTCATGCACCTACTAAATCCTTCATCCAGACACTTATACATCCACTCATTCTTCAATATGTAAGACATATTTTAACTTTACAGAAACATACAGTCACTGGGTGTTGTCATCAGTGATGTCATCAGTGATGTCATTTGAGATGTCATCAGTGATGTCATCAGTGATGTCACTGACCATGTCAGGAATGATGTAATATGTGACATCATTAGCAGTGGATTGCGGGTCCGCGATATATAGTTAGTGCAACTAACTATATATGGAATTTCAATGGTTTTGTGCGAATAAAATAAGGTTTTGTAAATGCTAATCCCTAACTATAATGGTCTATAACCTATGGTTTTTTCAGTGAATTTTCAAGGTTTTGTAAATGCAAATTCCTAACTATATATGGTCTATAACCTATGGTTTTTTCAGTGAATATATATATATATATATATATATATATATATATATATATATATATATATATATATATATATATATATATATATATATATATATATATATATATAAAACTTACCTGAAATGGTACCAATGCATGTGTCGGACCCGTTCTTAAGGAAAAGGCGGGACTGGTGGTGGATGTCAATGCAGCAGTGGGCGCTGCATATCCGATACGCCTCTAGGTCTGGTGCTCCACTGATGCCGGTATCTTCTTGTGGTGTTGCGTGCTGATTGCACACAGTCGCACCCCCTGCCCAGGATAGTGCTCTTGGTACTGGGGAGAGAGTAGCGTTTTCCTGCTGACTGGGGTAGATCCAGGAGACGATTGCCGCCATTGAAGATTTTCCACAGCAGAGACTGGGCGGATTTGCAGGCTGGCAATGCTGGGGCATAATTGGTGCCTGGACCTGTCACTATACCCGAGTCCGCGATACGAGACTGTCTACACATACTGCCTGCAGTGGTTATTCGGACGACATGCTGACGTGGGGACTTCATCTACCAGCATTCATAGCAAGTGCTGCGAAGGAGGTGGAAAGAGCAGTGCCTCTAACTGGATTAACCCGGCTCCAATGGGAGTACGATTAGCAGTATAAACCCCAAGCAATACCATCACAGAACAAAACACAAAGCTGGCAGTGAATAAGGCACACGCCAAAACGCGTCTGCCAGGTGTTTTTAATGAACTGTGTCTTCCCGATGGTGACAATAAAACTTACCTGATTGGTGGGCGGACTTGCAGGCTGGCAATGCTGGGGCATAATTGGTGCCCGGAATTTCTATTGCTGTTACCTGTGCCTTCTTGCTGCGATACTTCGGCTCTGCAGCAATCTTTGATGGAGCCTTACCCTTCCTCTGCCCACTGTGCAACATCTTGCGGCCCCCGCTTCGCGGGAGCCGCTCGTCCCCTGATTGGAGAGGGGTCGTGGACATTGCCGCATATCTTGTTGTGGACTTTGGGCTCAAGCTGACAGCCAACAATCACCAGCCTAAGGCGGGACTGCGAGGTCCAGGCTCCTGTGCGCGGCGCTGATCGCCCGCAGCTGCTCCTCTTCCCGCCCCTCCCTTGGATTATAAACTTGGTGAAATTGGTGTACTGGTGAATTTCTACTGCTGTTACCTGTGCCTTCTTGCTGTGATACTTCGGCTCTGCAGCAATCTTTGGTGGTGCCTTTCCCTTACTCTCCCCACTGTGCAAGATCTTGCGGCCCCCGCTTCGCGGGCGCCGCTTGTCCCCTGAATGGAGAGGGGTCGTGGACATTGCTGGATATCTTGTTGTGGACTTTGGGCTCAAGCTGACAGCCAACAATCACCAGCAATCTTTGATGGAGCCTTTCCCTTCCTCTGCCCACTGTGCAACATCTCGCGGCCCCCGCTTCGCGGGAGCCGCTCGTCCCCTGATTGGAGAGGGGTCGTGGACATTGCTGCATATCTTGTTGTGGACCTTGGGCTCAAGCTGACAGCCAACAATCACCAGCCTAAGGCGGGACTGCGAGGTCAAGGCTCCTGTGCGGGGCGCTGATCGCCCGCAGCTGCTCCTCTTCCCGCCCCTCCCTTTAGCTCAGACTATGAAATCAGTGGGTCGCACTCACCCGTAGTGGGACGCGTGCGGGACGAGGACAAAGGGCGGGCCCTCTGAGGCCCTCAGAGGCTGAAAAGGCTGGTGCTGGGCTCATTCTGTTCAAGTTTTAAGCATACCCTTATTTCATTACCCCTTTTCTGTATTCTGAGGCTATACTTACTTGCTACGGTTAACCCATAATAAGTTATGACTGCCAAGAAACTTAGGTCTGGGAGACTTTTGGTAGGCAGGTCTTGCTCTAAAACTAAATCTAATCCATTACGAAATAAGGATGGCCAGGCTTCTGTATTAAAGGGGAAATCTCAGTTATTCAGGTTATGGGAAAGGGGCAAGGATAAAATCCTTACTGGGGTGCCTATGTTAAACGATAATTTAAAGGTCGGAGACGATGTGGGCCAATCCGCAGAGAATAGGTATAATGAACTCACTACCTCTATTGCTGTAACTACGGGGGTAGAGAACGTTGGCCCCCCTTTAGAGGGGTTAGGGAGTTCGTCTGTACCATCTAAAGTTTGAACTCCGTCCTGGTGAATTGTTGACACCACAAATAACTTGTCCTTCTCCCCTCTCATGGATTATCTGCACCGAGTTTTAAAACAGTAGATGTTATGGTACATAGCAACATATCTAACTTTTACGATTCCCCAATTCCTTTAAAAGATGCTTCTGGCACCTTATTGCAGGGGGTAGCGCAAAATATTGATTCCCTTTTTCCTGATATAGACATGGATCTTTGCAAAAGGTATATAGAGGATGAAATTGTTAAGACGTTAGATCCAACAAAGACCCTGGTAGTACCTGCTCCAACAGGGCTCTTATTATATAGCAGTACGCCTTCTAACAATTCCCATCTAACTTTGCCCCAGGTAAATATTTCATTGAGTCCGCAGCTTAATATAACTAATACTGATCCTAACAGGTCCGCTAGGTATGATAATCCAGTTTCCGAAGCATTGTTATCTCTTGAGCATCTGCTCTCTTCTATTCTTACTCTTTTAAAAAAAATTGTTGGCGGTTCCGATTGTGTTTTGGAAACGGTGATCCAAATATTAAAGGTTCTTCTAAATAGTAAGCGGGAGAAGGATCCTAGTTCTTTTTTGGCGACTGTCCCATCCGGCTCTGACGTACTGAAGGTTACGTCGGAAAAGAACGCGATTGTTGACTCGGACCAAATCGGCCTAATGGAGAATTTTTTGCCTACAGATAAAAAGAAGGTAGTAGCATCTCAGAAGAACTCCCCTATAAAGCTTCTGAAAGCTCCTAGAAATAATTGTGCTGTGGAGGGCGATTTGGAAATTGAATCTATGGGTGACCAGGGAAAAGGAATAGGTCAAGATTTATCCCCATTTTTAATCCTCTGGTAAAAGATGAAAAAGAGGAGGCACCAGCGTCATCCGATAAGGGAAAGATAGGGAATTCCAAAAAGAATGGTGGGAAAAGGAGGAAACTGTTACGTAGATTTGCGAAAAAGAGGCAGAGGAAAATTATTTTTGAAGACCACCCTAATACTATAGTTAATAATTCTCATGAGGACATTCGGGAGCATAAATCTCCTCATGAGATGCAGGTCTCAATAGACAAGGGAGTTGCATCCCCACGCCTCCAAAATGCCCTTCCCTCTACCCCCATTCAGCCTACATTAGGTTCTACTTGTCCAACACTAGGGGGGTTTACTAATATTGTCCCTCCTGTGGAGTTGATGAAACCTGTTGGCCAAGTGTTGACTGTTCTTAACCCTCTCGCAAAGTCATTTCCTGTCTTTGCGGGAGGGGAAATGGATGCAATAAGGCCAACTGAGACAACTTAGGAGGAAAATATTGATACTCTTATTTTAGATTTTTTTTCCGTTATTTGATTCTGATTTTATTTTAAATAGATCCATGCTTCTCAAATGTTTTCAGGAGACGGAAATCTTGAAATTGTTACAATCAAATGATATAGACTTAGTAAAAATTTTGAAAACTGACGTTGGGACTCTAACTAGAGTAAGATTTTACTCAAAACTTATTGTTAATCTTATTCTTCAAAAACCTGAAAGTTTTCAGTGTAGAGGGATTGATGTTATGCCTTTCCTGGTAAGACCTCAATTTAATAGATTAATGGGCAAACCTTTATCTTCACAGGCAGTAGTTGGAAATAAGATTTATCCCTCTGAATTTGAAGATCTAAAAATCAGTATCGTAAAAAATATGCGGCAGGTGGCGTATTTAAAACCCCCACTCTCTTACTCTCAAAGTGTTGTAGCAGAGGAGTGGCGTCAATGTAATTGGTTGCTTGGCGTCCTCTCAAGTAAATCTACCTATAATTCCCAACCGCAACCTTATTTTTAACAAAGATCTTTGGATTTTATCCTGGAATGCTGCAGGAATAAGAAATAGCCCTGAAAAAATACAATTCCTACTCTCATTAGAGTTTAGTGTAATATGTCTACAAGAAACTTGGTGCGTAGAGAAATTCCCTGTGGGAAAGGATTATTTTTTTTTTGGAAGGTAGAGCCACTCCTTCTAGGAGAGGTCATGTGAAAGGGGAATAGCATTCCTCTTGTCTACTAAGATAAAATGGAATTTAACCAATTTTTTAGATCCTAGTAACCTTTTTCAGGCAGTTACGTTATTTAACTTTGTTAACTCTGAAAGCAAACCTATTGTTCTGATAAACATTTATATCCCACCGGATGCCTGTTATAATGAAACTTTAAAAAGGGTTTTTTTATACTTTAAAAAAATTTTGGAAAACGATTCCGCTCCCCATATAATTTTATTAGGGGATTTTAACTGTAAAATCTCTAACTCAAGGGAGATTTTTCGACATAAAGAGGAATCTTTACAGTTTCCCCAAACCCTTTTTCCTGGGAATATTAAGACAACTAAGAGAGGGAAAATGCTTCTTGAAGAACTGTCTGAAATTGATGGAATTATAGTAAATGGTAAGCTTTCCTCCGATACTCCTGCAAATTTTACACATAAGTCTAATTTGTTTTTTTTGTTTTTGGTTGTAAGACCTTTATTGCAGAAGCGTGCAAATTAACACAGCGTTGTGCCTACAACCTCGGATGCCGGCCGCAATATACACAGATGTTATACAGTGTTATTCAGAATGATACAGCCTTATAGCCGACAACCAGGGATTCGGCAGCCTTATAAGGATTACATGTTTAGGTTGTAATTATTACAGCATAGTTGTTGTCTCACAATTTTTTAAAACCTTTAAGTTGCATATACTATATAATAATAGCAAATAAAAAGGAAGCAAAAAAAGCTTGAAGAATAAAAAAATTAAAATAAAGAAAGTTACATTCACAGTACCACAGCATTCTCCCTCCTATCAACTGTGCTATTATAACAGTAGTCTGGTTATATTACAATCTACATATCGTCTGTACTATGCATATTTTGTTCCGGCAAGTGTGTGGCAAGGTAGTTACGTAAATATGACCAGTAATCCTTAGGGCGGGACCTGAGTGGGAGTTCTTCTTCATATGTTGCCAGGTCCTCCAGCCAACGATGCACCGTTGGGCACCGTCTGCCGTTCCAGTGTAACGAGACTCTACTCTTGGCAATCAGTAGAGCAACAACACAAAATTTTGCTGTTTTGCTCTGATATGCGGCACCAGGCCCAGTAAACAGACTCGTAACGTGCAGTCAATTCGTGTTTCTAGCATATCACTTAGTGCATTAGTCACCTGTATCCAATAGTCTGCAACTTTCGAGCACTGCCATGCCAGGTGAATGAAATCAGCACCTTCCTGCCTGCAACGCTTACATCTAGAGTCTACATTCAGTCCACATTTATATGTCCTGTATGGTGTATAATACATTTGATGTAAGTATTTATAATGTATGATTCTCAGATTGCCATTTGGGGTCAACATGTTAGTCAGCATACATGTGGTTGACCACTCGTCTTCAGTTAAGGGTTCTGGCATGACAGTATTCCATTTGGATCTCATGGTCTCAGTGTTACCTGCAATATCTTCTTGTAGTCTGGAGTATAGTCTGGACACTCTGTTTGCTGCAGTAGGTGCAGTCAGTATGAACTGTAATGATGCCATTTGTTGGGGCTCCGCAGGATATGTTTGATAGTGTATTTTCATTGCTTGTTGTAGTCTATAGTACGTGAAGGTGAATAATAGTGTGGGGTTGCTAATGTAACTAAGGTCCGCCAATTGCACATATGTCCCGTTAACATACAGATCTCCCATTTTGTCTATACCCGCTTGTCGGAGTAGGTCCATCCCTACTTGTTCCTGGGTAACCGAGAGAGCTGGGTGGTGTGGTAACGGCAGCGCCGGAGCATATAACGGTAGCTTACCCGCTTTCTTACCCATCAAATGCCAGGCCTCATTAGTTGCATCAATAGTGTTGATATCGTGTTCGTGCAATCTAGGTCTCTTGTGTGGCAGTATGGCTGTTAATGGAATCGGGAAAGCATCTCCTGTCTCAACAGCAATGTGGGACATGAAGGGTATTTCGTGGTACCAGTAGTGAGCAAATTGTGCTTGTGCACACAGATAGTAGAGTAGAAAGTCAGGCACCTTGAATCCCCCTGAGCGTATGGTAAGGTCATCATCTGTAAGTTTAACCTAGCTTGTTTACCTGCCCACAGGAGATTAAGGACTAATTTGTTTATGTTTCGGAACACTTCAGCTGGTGGTTTGATTGGTATGTTGTTAAACAGATAGAGTAATTTTGGCAGAAGCACCATTTTGACTATGGCAGTTCTATCTGCCAGCGAAAGTGGTAGTTTGTTCCATCAGGTTACTTTTTCCTCCAATGCAGAGATGACTCTACCATAGTTTGTGCGGATGGCGAGTTCAGGATTTCTGTGGAACCAGACTCCTAGGTAACGTGTGGGTTCCTCTTGTCATTCTAGTGGATATGGGAGCGTACTGTCTGTCAGTGCAATAATAATGGATTTAGTCCAGTTAATATGCAGGCCAGAGTATTGGCCGAATTTAATATATTCCCGTAACAGGGAGTTGAGATGCTGTTCTGGATCTTTAACATATAGCACCATGTCATCTGCATAGAGGGAGATATGGAGAGGGCGTGTCGGAAATTGGAGGGCCGAATGGTGGTGATGTTGTCTGATGTTACATGCTAGGGGTTCTAAGATCAGAGCAAATAGCATGGGAGATAGAGGGCATCCCTGCCTAGTGCCACGTCGAATCTGGATGGGGTCTGAGACATAATTATTCACTTTTATGCAAGCCGTTAGGTTAGAGTATAGCATTGATATCCACTGCGTAAACAGAACAGGGAAGCCCATGCGCATTAGCACAGCATGGAGAAAGGGCCATTCAATCGTGTCGAAAGCCTTAGCGGTGTCTAGTAACACCGCTACTGCTTTGGTCTCTGGTGTCAGATAGTGAGCTAACGCAAACAGTGTGCGTGTATTGTGCGTTGTGGACCTTTCTGGGATGAATCCCGATTGATCAGGCCTCACCAATAGGGGCATCAATGGTTTAAGATGGGCTGCAATCACACTCGCAATGATTTTAGTGTCAACGTTGATGAGAGACAGCGGTCTATAAGAGTCACATTGATCTTGTTCTTTACCTGGTTTCAGTAGAGTTATCAGCATTGCTTCTCTTAGTGATTGGGGGAGTGTTTGTGCAGCATGCGCTGCTCCGTACAGTCTCACGAGGTGTGGGGTGAGCAGGTCCGCAAATGTTTTATCAAATTCACTCGTGAAGCCGTCTGAGCCAGGTGCTTTGCCATTGGGGAGACTTTTAATCACATCAGTAACTTCCTCCACTGTTACAGGACGGGATAAATACTCTCTATGAGCGTCAGCCAGCCACGCGACTTCAATGTCTTCCATGTATTGTAACATGGCCGTTGTTTACATAGTTGGCCTTGACTCATACAGGCTGCCATACGTGGACATAAATTCATCCAATATGTGTCTTATGCCGTGTTTGAGGGTGCACCAGAGTCTCTTATCGTGTCTATATGTTGTGGTGCACGTCCAGTGCATATTTTCTGTGCTAGAGCTCTACCAGGCCTGCCTGCCTCGACGTATGCTCTTGCCACTTTGCGTTTTGAGATGTATTTTAATTTGTCCGTGGCATATTGCTGATGCTCTGTCAGGACCGTTTGAATTTCCCCCAGTATGGTAGTATCGCGTGTGTGCTCGTAATTTTGTTCTAGTGTGCGTAGTCTTCACTCTTGATTATATATTTGTTGTCTAATGTCTTTATGTCTAATGTCTTTAAGTATGCCTGCCGTGGTGCTTATACATGTGCCTCATATTGTTACTTTGAATGCCTCCCATAACAACCCTGGATCGTCAGTAGTGGGAAGATTATGGTCAAAGTATTCACATTCGCTTTATGAATAGTGTCCGTGTATACTGAGTCTAGCAGGGCCTTGGCGTTAAACCTCCATGTGAACGGAGGTGGGACATAATATGGCATTTCCAGAGTTAGTAAGACAGGGTTGTGATCAGAGAGTGTGCGTGGCTGGTGTTTCATACCCAGCCAGTAGTCTATCCTAGACCAACTGTTGTATGTAGCAGCAACATGTGTGGCTTCAGTGTCAGCAGGGTGGCGTACTCTCCAGAGGTCGCTGAGATACAGATCTGCCATGGCGTCCTGCAATGCCGTCCTTGCCTGTTTGTGTGGTTCGGTAGTGTTAGGCGAACGATCTAACCCATCCCTCAAAGCAACGTTGAAGTCTCCGCCCCACAGAAGGTTTGTGACCCGTAAGTCAGAGATAGTGTGCCATAGCCTAGTGAAGAACTCGGGGTCGTCTGTGTTCGGGCCATATGTGTTAATTAACGCCATGTGTTGGTTGCGTACATTGCCTACAACAGTTATGCTTCTACCTGCTGCGTCTTTTAGGACATTTGTGATCTTAAAGTGTACCCCTTTACGTATTAGAATGCTGACACCACGGGAGTAGGAGGAGTATTGTTAGTGGTGTACCGTTTCATCCCATTTAACTCCTATAGTGGTTGCCGTATTAGCCGCTATGTGCGTTTCTTGGAGGAACGCCACATCTACCTTTAATCTGTCAAAATAGGCAAATATTTGATGAATTTTCTTAGGGTTCTTCAGGCCCCACACATTCTAGGTGATAAAGTTTAGGCAAGTGGACCGTGATGTATAAGTGGTCATCATAATAGTTGTATGATAAGACAGCTGATCTTCTCTGCCCTACCTTGCGATGCAACGTAGGGACATTTTTACAACAGTTATTAGATGGCAATAATTCCAGTGTTACGGAGCTTGCAATGCTTCTCAGGTACAATGATGTAAAGTAAACAAACCCCAAATCCCCCCCGCCCCCCTCCCACTTCAGCATCCCAACTTTGCCAAAGCCATTTCCCCGAAGTAACCAAACATTGGAGAAAACTTCTGTAGGGGAACACCCTTTCGGGGGGTCCACTAGGTGCACATGTCTCCATCCACAGTGTGGATGTGGATGGGTGCCTGACAGTACACATGTTACATTGAATCAGTGCCTTAAGCTGTGTGGCAACCATTCAGTTGCAATGTACAAATGTATGGCTGGAGATAGTTAGGTCTGATAAGTAAAGCATTCACATGTGTTGCAAGAGACTAGCATTAAGGATCGCGATATGCGTTGGTTTCGAACAAGAGAAGTCAAACTTGAGTCAGCATGTTGCACATGGAAGTGCTGTCCATTAAGCCACATGGGGGATGGCAAGTGTCCAGATGTGGAATGTATGAGGCAGTTTAGCAACGCCCTACGCTCGGTGGGCGGTGTTGACCCTTAGCCAATAAACATCATCTGCCCTTAGTAAATTATAATGCCCCACAAATGCACTTGGGTGAATGTATGTACAGCAGGCCGCAGCAAGAGTCCAATCCTCTTCCCAGCCAGGTTATCTAGAACCTGCAGAGTGTAGCTCTACAGCTCATTGTGACTTAAGAACTAAAATAGCAAATTTACCTTGAAGGAGCTGCTTATTCAGTGTCACTGTGCAAGTTTTCAGGCCCACTTGCTCTGCGTCTGCGGCCGAATTTCTTGAGATAGTCTTGTGCAGCCGTTGGCAATAGCAATATCGTGGATTTACCTGCATTGGTGACTTTGAGTTTTGCCGGATAGAGCATGGCATATTCAATACCCAGGTCTCGCAATTTTTTCTTCACTGGGCCGTATTCTTTTCGGGCCATTTGAACTGCCATGGTGTGGTCCGGGTAAAATTCAAGCTGGTTGCCTTGGTGGGTGATGTTGCCTTTCTCTCGTGCCAACCGTAGGATCGTGTCCCAGTCCCTGTAATTGAGCATGCGGGCTATTATAATCCGTGGCAGAGCGCCCGGTTTCGGACGGGGCGCAAGGAATCGGTGCGCCCGTTCCACCAGAAACACCGATGACAGATTTTCACCACCGAATAAGTCCTTTATTAATTGTTCCACGTATTACTCCATTTTGCCAGTGTTGGCCGATTCTGGCAGGCCCGCTATACGGACGTTGTTGCGTCTAGATCTGGCTTCCTGGTCCTCGACCTTAGCGCGTAGCGAGTCCATTGATTTCTTCATGATCGCACAGGACGTAGTCGTGGATCTGGATTCGTCTTCGCCCGCAGATAGTCTAGTCTCTGCCTCCGCGAGCCGCTCGCCGTGCTTGCTTGCTTGGCGGCCATGTTGTCCACTCTGAGCGCTAGATTGTCCAATTTGCCATTCATTTCTTGTAGGCCTTGTTGTATTGCCCGGAGAACATCTTCCGTTCCGCTTCCCCCTTCCACGTCATTGTCTCCCCCCAGTGTCTGGCTATCCCTCCACCTCTTCCTAGTAATCTATCTTGCCTCAGTAGGGAGTAGCCCTCTGGAATGGCTTCAATGATCTCTGGCGTGGAATCCGAGTCAAGCCATGTTTCCGTGAGGAAGACTAGATCCCATTGCTTCTCAGTAAGGAGATCATGCATGTCTAGCCTGTGCTTACGTAGGGATCGAACGTTTAGTAAGCCACAAACCAGATCGTGATGATCACTAATTGCCACATTCCCCCGATTAAAGGCAAAATTACAGTGGCTGCAGCCCGTGTTATCCTCGGCATTCATGCCGGGCAGGCATGAGCAGCGGCACTGGCTGCAGAGGGACAATAAGTCATCTCTACTCCAGCGTAAATGTGTCATCGGAGAGGCAAGGGGCATGGCCCTGGCCCGCACCCGGCCGCAGACGGGCGCAGACGGACTTAACTTAGGCACAACTTTGGCGCGCCTTCGTCGCGCCCGCTGCGCTCGTCCGCTGCGCTGCCGATAGCACATCCGCCTTATATCCCCCCCAGCGCCCCAACAACTAGAGCGCTGCAGGTAGCTGCCGGAAGTAGCAGGCTCGGACTTTTCACGCACTCTGCTCGAACGGTGCTAGTCACCGGCATCAGAACGAGTCCAGCGCTTCTTGTTATGTTATGTTATGTTATGTCTCTTTTATAGCGCACGGCTACCCCGAGGGGTGTCCCAGCTTTGGCAAAGAGAACTGGAGAAGAAAACACAACACAGCTACTCGCAGAGGCCGAAATGAATCATACGGAAAAAAGCCAGGTCTTTAACTTCTTTCTAAAGGAAAGGAGACTGTTGGCTTTCCTTAAGGAAACAGGAAGATCATTCCAGCAACGTAAAGCCAAGTATCGGAAGGAGCGACCTCCGATCCGGGCGAGTCTGATAGGAGGAACAACGGCTTTGGCCAACAAGGCCGACCGTAGAGTCCTCGTCGGCGCATAAAAGGCCATGCACTTCCCAATATATTTAGGGCCAATCGAATGAAGGGCCTTAAAAGCAAGGGTCAAAACCTTGAAAGTAATTCTTTTAGAAATAGGCAATCAATGCAGTCTCTTAAGCAATTCGGAGGCATTTGCCCTGCGCGGAAGACCAAAAATGGCTCTTGCCGCCGAGTTCTGCACAATTTGCAGACGGGCCAGCAGATATTTAGGCAGCCCTAGATAAAGGACATTCGCATAATCCAATCGTGATCCTATTAGAGACTGAACAAGGATTTTTTTGTGCTGCAGAGACAACAGCGGAAGAAACTTCTGTAGCATTTTCAAAATGCCAAAGCATTTCCCAGACAACCCGATGATCTGGGGTCTGAAAGAAAGGCCGTCATCACACAACACACCAAGGTTTTTTGCTTTTGAGGAGGCCACATCAGGTGGAAACATGTCCTGGGGCCACCATGTTTTCCAGCTGGGATCAGGCGGACATCCGAAAAAGAGCAGCTCCGACTTATCGGAGTTGCATTTCAGACTGTGCAGCCGGAACCAGTCAAAGACCGCACCCAGGCAATCTTTGATCCGACTACCATCAAAAGCCTCTCCCTTCTTACACGTAAAAAGGAGCTGGGTGTCATCAGCGTAAGATATGATCCAGGCACCGAAGGACTCCGCTACCACCGCCAGAGGGGCCATATAGATATTAAAAAGGGTGGGGCTCAGGTTAGACCCCTGGGGAACCCCCACCTCTAGTGGCGGCATTTCAGCGGAGAACGGAGGTGCCCAGACCACTTGTCGGCAGCCGGTCAAAAAAGATTTAAACCAGTTCCACACCGTCCCACGAAGACCGATCTCCCAGATTCTGAAAAGGAGACCGTCGTGACTCGTGAGGGACGGTATTGAAAGACGCTGACAGGTCCAGCATAACCAAAATAGCCTTACCCCTGAGGTCATGAGTCTCTCTGATGGCATCTGTGATCTCAAGAAGGGCTGTCTCCGTGCTAAAATTAGCACGGAAACCCGATTGAGAATCATGTAAGATGTTATTGCTCTCAATAAAGTTGGAAATAGAGAACTGCACATGTTTCTCAATCACCTTTGCCAGGGCAGGGAGGAGGGAGATCGGCCTATAGTTAGCGTGAACAAGGGGATCCAAGGTAGGCTTTTTGAGCAGCGGCAAGATCAAAGCATGTTTCCAAGCCAACGGTACCTCTCCCGTGATCAGGGAGAGATTGAGCAGCGGATTAAGCAGGATGTTAACTGCAGGCGCTACTTTTCCCAGGCATTTCACTGGACAGGGATCAAGTGGCGAACCAGATTGAAGCCGGGACAAAAGGTCGAGAGAGGTATCAGAAGGCAGAGGAGGAAAGAACAGGACCGTTCTCTTCCGATGATAAGGGGAAGGTGATCGGTTGACTAACCGTAGAACTGAAGCCAGCATCAGGGAAAGAATCCTGAATAGACTTAATTTTATTTACGAAAAAATCCCCAAGTTGGCTGATCCAAGTTTCGGTATGAGAATGAGAGGGCGAGCTCAAGGAAGGGGAGGTAAACTCCTTTACTCTCCTAAAGAGTTCTTTACTTATATTTTCTGCCTCATCAATTCTGCGCTCCGAATATACTTTTTTTCCGTCAAAGATGTGTTTAAGATAAAGCCTAATCGCATCCCTATATTTTGATTTATCGTCCGGATCATACTTGCGCCGCCACACTCTTTCAGCTTTTTTACAATCTTGACGCATTTTCCCAAGGAAAGGGGTAAACCAAGGGGCCGAGACATGTCTGGCCGCTGACTTAGCTGGCTTAACCGGGGCTAGCTCATCGAATCTGGCTATCAGCCTCTTCTGGACCGAATCTAGATTTTCCTCCAGATTACCAGTAAGCCCACAGGGATGGTGGCGGAGAGCATCGGATAACAATTCCGCCGTAACTTGATGAAATGGCCTCACCGGCCGTTTCACATCTTTCAGCACTCTAAGGCCAGTCGTAGCAGAGGAAGGTTGCTGCAACTGCCTGCCTGCCTTCAGGTAAAACCTCAAGCGATTCAGAAAAGGGGGTGGTGATGAACAGAGTGTCTGAATTAAGCAGACCACTCTTACCCAGTCCAAAGATCAGGACTTGATCCATCACCGTTTTTTAGCTCACTGCACCATCCCAGCTCAGAACCTGGCTACATGCAAATTAGTCTGTCCCTGGTCCAGTGCATCATGGGAACAGGGCAGACCAGACTACCAAGCCAATTCTTCACTGGAAAGGAGATAAGCTTCCGGGGACCGGTTTCTGGCATTTCAGCCGTCGTCGGCCCGGCTTGCTTGAATCCTGATGGTGCAGTGAGCAAGGGACTCATGTCTGAGTATACCCTGCCACACCTATAGTGGCCAAAAGCGATTCAGAAAAGGGGGTGGTGATGAACAGAGTGTCTGAATTAAGCAGACCACTCTTACCCAGTCCAAAGATCAGGGCTTGATCCATCACCGTTTTTTAGCTCACTGCACTATCCCAGCTCAGAACCTGGCTACATGCAAATTAGTCTGTTCCTGGCCCAGTGCATCATGGGAACAGGGCAGACCAGACTACCAAGCCAATTCTTCACTGGAAAGGAGACAAGCTTCCGGGGACCGGTTTCTGGCATTTCAGCCGTCGTCGGCCCGGCTTGCTTGAATCCTGATGGTGCAGTGAGCAAGGGACTCATGTCTGAGTATACCCTGCCACACCTATAGTGGCCAAAAGCGATTCAGAAAAGGGGGTGGTGATGAACAGAGTGTCTGAATTAAGCAGACCACTCTTACCCAGTCCAAAGATCACGGCTTTATCCATCACCGTTTTTTAGCTCACTGCACCATCCCAGCTCAGAACCTGGCTACATGCAAATTAGTCTGTCCCTGGCCCAGTGCATCATGGGAACAGGGCAAACCAGACTACCAAGCCAATTCTTCACTGGAAAGGAGACAAGCTTCTGGGGACCGGTTTCTGACATTTCAGCCGTCGTCGGCCGGGCTTGCTTGAATCCTGATGGTGCAGTGAGCAAGGGACTCATGTCTGAGTATACCCTGCCACACCTATAGTAGCCAAAAGGGATTCAGAAAAGGGGGTGGTGATGAACAGAGTGTCTGAATTAAGCAGACCACTCTTACCCAGTCCAAAGATCAGGGCTTGATCCATCACCGTTTTTTAGCTCACTGCACCATCCCAGCTCAGAACCTGGCTACATGCAAATTAGTCTGTCCCTGGCCCAGTGCATCATGGGAACAGGGCAGACCAGACTACCAAGCCAATTCTTCACTGGAAAGGAAACAAGCTACCGGGGACCGGTTTCTGGCATTTCAGCCGTCGTCGGCCCGGCTTGCTTGAATCCTGATGGTGCAGTGAGCAAGGGGCTCATTGGGGAAGGTTGTGGTGTAAGATCTATTCCTTACCTGTCCGGATTGAAGAACGAATTTGGGTAGAATACATCTTTAATTTGTATGCCGGAAATGGAATGGTAGTCGTTCACGATAGAACGATTGAGAATAATTCTGGCATTGACCCACCTTCCGAAAGGGTTATTGAACTGGCTATTAAGGGCATGCGCTCCTTGGGAGCTATGGGCCCGGACGAGTTACCTATTTCTGTTTTAAAACAAAATAGTGTTCTCTGGAGTAAGATTCTCTTCCCTGTGTTTAAGTTTTGTTTTTTGCACAAAATAATTCTTCCCTCCTGGAAGGGTAGCATACTGGTCCCCCTGTTTAAGAAGGGAGACAGAAATGCTCCTCAAAATTACCGTCAAATTGCCCTTTTGGATGCTATTGGCAAAGTCTTCGCTAAATGCCTTTTGCAGTTAATTAATGATTTTGTAGAGGAGAATAATATATTGCCCTTTGAGCAGACAGGGTTTCAGCAAAGGCATGGCACCATGGACAGTTTGACCGCCTTGCAAGTTTTATCAGAGAAATACATCAGGATCCGGGGAGGGAGAATTTATGCTGCATTTATAGATTTCTCCACAGCGTTTCACAAAGTTGATCGTCCTTTGCTGTGGAGAAAACTATCGGACCTTGGTATGCCAGCTGAGCTCTTGGACTTGGTCATGGAGCTTCATTCCGATACATGGTGTAGAGTGCTTTTCAGAGGGGAAAGAGGCCTCTCTCTAGCTATCCCGTCCGCCAATGGGTTGAAACAAGGCTGCTTGTTGGCCCCATTATTGTTTTCCTTATACCTATCAGATCTTCCCCAGACCTTATCGTCAAGTGATGGTATTGCCCCAGTACTGGGGGGCAAACCGATTGTATGTCTGTTATATGCAGATGATATACTAATTTTGGACTTGACCCCTAGTGGTTTGAATAATCACTTGCAAGCACTCCATGGATTTGCAGAGACACATCATTTAAGGATAAATGTATCTAAGAGTAAAGTTATGTATATTGTAGGAAGGAAAAAGCCAAAATATGAGAGTTTCTCCTGGAATATAGGGGGCCATGGGTTAGAAGTGGTTCAATCTTATGTTTTCCTGGGGAAAATAATTTCCAGTACGTTAAGTGATAAGGCCCATATAGCAAATAACATTCGGAAGGCAATGGTTCATGGGAAGGGTCTAAACACCCTCTATAGATCTACTGGCCAGAGACATTTTGCTTATTTGTTGGAGGTCTTTAGAGCTAAAGTCCCGGCCTCCCTACTATATGGTATAGAATTACTTGAAGTGGTGAAATGGGGTTTTCTGAACACCACGGAAGGGAAAATTTTACGGAATTTGTGCACGGTTATTACCGCTTGTAATATAGCGGCTCTTAGGCTGGAATTTGGCCTACGAAGTGCTTGGGTCCAGGGCCTTGCTGGGGTAGTACGGTGGGTTTCCATTTTGGTAAAGGGTGAACCAGGCACTTTAAGATATTTGATCCAAAAAGAACTTCTTGGAAGCCTAAAAGAGTATTCCTTAATTATAAAGAATTTTAGATTAGCAGTTGATCTCTTGAAATTAAATGAATCAACTCTTTTTTCTCTATCTGCATACCAGTTAAAATCGACCTTACAACTGGCTTCATGGAAACTAAGCTTTGTAATGATAGGGAGGCTCTCATTGTAAAGAGAGGTCCCCTACCAGTCTTTAATTCTTATCAAATTAGGATTATTCAACCTTATGTTTCCTGGAATCTCTCCCATGGGGTACGTCGTTTTTTGTTCCTTCTGAGGCAGGACCTACTTCCTTTAAATTATCTATTGTCAAGATGGTATGGCTCATTGGTAATGTGCAATTTTTGTAATAACCCAAAACAGGATGTTAAGCATGTATTATTTGTATGTCCGGCATTAAAACAACACCGTCTTAAATGGTTGACACCTATTTGTTTAAGACTAAGTATCTTGTCTGCCCCTGCTTTATTAGATGCTATTTGTAATCCGCCCAATGAGAGGTTTTGTTGTAAAATGTGTAACTTTTTAAAAAGTTTCTTAGATATATATTAGTCTTCTTTTCTGTTTCTCTTCTCTCTTTTGTTACATTTGCTGTAATTGTATAAATTAAATTGTTTGGTGATTTTATGTGGACCTCTGTTATGAGTTCCAAAACATAAATAAATAAAAACTTGAAACTTGGTGCCCGGACCGGTCCCTGTACCTGAGTCCGCGATACGAGACTGTCTACACATACTGCCTGCGGTGGTCATTCGGACGACATGCTGACGTGGGGACTTTATCGACCAGCATTCCTAGCAAGTGCTGCGAAGGAGGTGGAAAGAGCGGTGCCTCTAACTGTGTTAACCAGGCTCCAATGGGAGTACGATAAGCAGCATACAATGTATATATAAAATATATCCTTATTTTCATGTTTGTTTTTCATACAACAAAAAATACATCAACCCCGCACCCAAAGGAAAAGGAAACTTAGACCAGAGCACTGCATTAAGAGAATAAAAAATGTAAAAACTTACCTAAAAATTTCACTAACTATGTCTACTCTACAACTACACTACCTAACACTTAAAAACCTACACTAATATTATTTTTTTTTTAAATACCATCGGGGACTGTCATAAAGGGGGAAAGCTCACAACCTGGCCTGCTCAATATGTCAGCCCCAGGGCACCCTTGATGTCCTGGAGGTGGGTACTCATGGACGACACATCCCTTCAATTTGTGCCAGTCGCACATTCATGTCCATCATGCAACAACAGTCCCTGTTGGTGAACCCTACAGCATGTGTCCGTTGTGCAGATGGCAGTATGGCAGTCCCTTGTACGCGTCAGCATGAGGGGGCACCTGCTTGTGTTCCTGATGCAGTTACAGCATATTGGCTGTATGGTGTCTGAACTTAAGTGGCAGATCGATGTGCATATCTGGACCCACGCCTGACGTTAGAAGGGCCATGTATGACCTGTGTGTCCCTTATCAATGTTTGCTGTGCAACTTCATGCAGAGACTTCGATCTCTCAGCGGCCCGGTCATCTCTGTACCTCTTAGCCATAGCACGATATCCCTTGGCCACCCAGCCTTTGTGCAGATATTGTTCTTTACGGATATGGAATGCGTGTGCCTCCTCTGGTGACATGTTGTCTGTAAAAAAGGTAAATGACAATATATGAGTCCTGAAAATTATCTCCATGTTCTCCATGTAACTCAGAAACACAAAGGCATTAAAACTTGGGACCCGGCACTCTGAGGTTCCGTGACAATTGTAAGTGGTGTTTTCGACTCGCACGAATATAGTCGAGTCTGGTATCTATGAACCGCAAATGACGAGTTTGGTAAGTGTGCGCAGTTTCGCTGTGCTAACTTAAACCGTTCGTTTGTTATGTGGGTTTTCTCATCTGTACCCACGGGTTCCATCTTAGATACGGCATCCATTTTGTCTCTTGCCCTCAAGTAGCCAGCGAACGGACGTTGTCCGCTTCGCGACCCTGGGACTCCCAAGATATTTGCGGAAGACACATGTTCTTTGTGAGTGTCTTTATGACGAGGGGGTTGCTACTGTAAGGCAGATGGCGCCGCTTGAGGCTCATCTTGCCGCACGGACTTATTGTCTTAGCCGTGCATCTCATTAGGCACGTCCCTTTGATGCCTGTATCTCGTGTTTCCCGATACCTCCCCTTTTACACCCTTTCCGATCTCCCCACTGTCTCCGTCTTCCTCTGCACCTGTCTTCGTTCCTATTTCGATCTGTTTTACTGCTGATTGGAATTTGCTAATGGTGGGAAGATGGTTTTTACAGTTGGGAACCGCCAAATGTTTCCGCACTTATGTTCCGGACCTCGTGTGTTTCAAAGTGACCAAAGCGACCCCTCTGGGGGATAATTGTGGGAATCGGGTTGTAAACTTTTGTGCTCAATGTAATCCTATGGGTAAAAACTGTATAAAAGGAGCGATCCACAGAACCAATTTGAAGCAGTCTCCCCAAGTTGCACGTGGTGTACTTGTCGTGATCTCTGTGTTCCCTGCAGCAAATAAACCTTGAATCTTTGACGCCCAAGGAAGTGTCCCGTGTCTCTGTGACTTGTACGCCGGAGCAGGTTACCCACGAAGGTTTCAGGTGTTGTGCCCTGGCACCGCTGGGTCTTAAAGAACTCAGTCCTTCAGTTGGCGCCCAACGTGGGGCTGCATCAGTGGTACCGGTCCAAGCCCGACGATCGTGAGGAACTTCGTGTGAAATCTCCGAGGGAAGGTGCACTCCGCTTCATCGATCCTGTTGTCGAAATAAGTGGCCCGAAGACTTTTCCCGCGAAGATTCCCGCCTCCTGACGGCTGCGACCGACTGCTGCCCTGACTGTAGACCTGTTTTGGCGCCTGGCGTAGACCTTGGTATAGCGAGACGATTGACGGGCCTTCCTGGTGACGCCATCGATCTTTGAGTTAAGTATTTGTGGGTCGCTCCCAGAGTTCTTGGTTGTGGTTACTTAGTGGTTGCATGGTTCCATTGCATTTGTGGTTCTTGGTACTTTGTTGTGTTGTTTGACGACTGCAGCCGCCAAAAACCGAGGGTTTTGTTCTTTGCTGGGACTTGGTAAATCCCGTAACCCTTGAAGTTTGTGAAACTCGGCTAGTGTGCAAGATGCCTGGTCGCAGTACTTTGTTCAGTTGTTTTAGACCTTGTGGTGCGGATTCCCGACTGGAGGACTCGTGTCCGATACCTCCGGTTGGAACTCCTACTTATGACTTGTATAGCAAACATGGGCTAGGCCCGATTACCTTTAACGATTATTGGATTAAATATACAAAGAAAGACGGCGACCTTCGTTGGCCACCTCACGGTAGCTTCGAGGCGTCGATCTTAGATAATCTAGAAATGAAATTGTTCGAACGTAAATCAAGGCCGGCCATGTTTGATGCCTTTCGGTTGTGGCGCAAAGAAGCCCGACAGAAAGAGATCAGACAGAATAAACGTAGTCAGCGAGATAATGTTGCTACCATAGTGAAGAAAGCTGAGCAGTTCCAGCGTGATAAGGAGGATAAGGATAAGGAAGTGTTTGAAAGACTACAGCGTATGACCATAGATAAATGTTATCCTGTTTTGCCTACGGAGTCGGATAAGAAGGAAGAGGCAGTTGAGGATCCTTTAATGTCCTATCTTATGAAGTCGCCACCTCCGTACGTACAGGGTACCGCAGTTCCTGTGGTCCCTGCCGTACCTGTTCTTCCACCTATTGTTCCTCCGCCTGTTCCTCAACCTGCACCTGTTCTTCCGTCTGTTCCTGCACCTTTGTCTGTTTCTATTCCTACTGCTCCTCCGCTTCCACATACTCCTGCTCCCGCTACTGCTCCTGTTTTGTTAACCCCTGTTGTTGCTACTGTTTCTACTCCTTCTCTTGTTAGCCCTGTGTCTTATTCTTCTCCCTCTACTCGTAGTCGCAATTCTCCCCTTGCGGCTAGTTTTTTTCATTCGCTTGGACCTGTTCATGGGTCTGCTGGTTCCGATGGTCCTCAGAGACGTAGTCAGCTTCCTGGAAACAGAGAACGTGTTGCACTGTATAATATGGCGATGGGTTGGATGGTAAACCCTCTTAGAAATCCACCCCGTGTTGTCCTCGAAACTTTTTGTCAATTTAATATACCAACCCAGAGATATGTGTTTGATGAAATGTGCAAGTTCCTTCATGATCAGATAGCGGCCGATGCGCCTGACGAGGTGCTGACCGCCCTGTCCGAGCTTCGACTTCAGTTCGCAACTGGACTGATAGTAGATACTAACGTCCGGCGTGCTATTGAGCGGTTACTATCTTTCCGTCCCGCTCCAATACCTCATGCATTGTTTGTCGAGGATATTGAACACCAACCAGACGAGTCTGGCCAATATCCTATGCGTGAAGTTCCGCCGGTTTGGATACCAGCTGATCCTAATGCTCAACCTCCGGTATTGGCGCATTTCCAGCAAGTGTGGATACATCTCCCATGGAAACGATCGGAAGTGCTACAGGTGAAGCAATCTTTGCCCGATCCTCGCAAAAATCCTACTGGGTATTACAAGGAATTATCGCAGCTCGTAGATGCTACGGTAATGAATCTTGCCGATATCGACATGTTGTTTGGCAACGTCGTACCGCAACCGGTATGGGCTAAGATTCGCCAGCAAGATCACGCAAATGAATTAGGCGGTGATTGGGCTGCCATTATAGCAGCAGATGCTGGACAAGTGGCTGCTACTAAACCCGACCAATTGATTACTGCTCTTCCTCAGCGAATAATAACATTAATGAAGACTCTTATGCCAGCTATGAGGGTAAATTGGGACAAATTGTCAGCTTGCAAACAAAAGAAAGACGAGAGTGTTTCCGACTTCTTTACGAGGTTTGAAGAAGCGTTCATTGACCACAGTGGACAGGATATGGGTACTGAGGGTGGACAAAGGTTGTTTGTGGATAAATTTGTGTCAAATTTGTTGCCCGACTTGAGCAATAAATTAAAGAATTCAGAGAGTGCATGGGCCGTTTCTACCTCAGCTCAGATATTGGCTACGGCACAATATTATGAGAATAGGGAGAAAGAGGAGAATGACCGTGCTGACAAAAAGACGAAAGAACTGAAAACTAAAGTATTGTTGCAACAAGCGTATCCGCCGCGTTCTAATCAGAATGCGCCCCAACAGAATAGATCGCAGTCGCAATCGAATCGATCGCAGTCGCGTAATGATTCCTCCTCCCAAAAATCCTCGTTAGGGTACAATCAATGTGCTTATTGTAGACAGGAAGGACACATTAAATTCAACTGCCCTGTTTTAAATGAACGTAATAGTGGTAATTCGTCTAAAGGAGGTCGTGGTGGTTCACAGCAGGCATCGCGTGGTAGAGGTCGTGGTGCTCAAAACGATCGCTCAGACAACTCATCTAATTCTAATAACTGTTTCGATCAACGTGGATCATCGCAAGGACGATCTGCGCAGTATAATGTAGACGATTATTACGTCGATCAGGGAACTGACGACAGTAATTACTAGGACAGCCAAAGACAAGGAGAGGGAGTGGTATCAGTTCCGGTTGATAAGAGAGGGCCTTACGTCGCAGTTGCTACATCGGGCGTCGTTGAGCCTTTTCTGTTGGACACTGGTGCAGCGAAAAGTTCTATCATGTATTCGAAACTCCCTGGCGCACCTTTGTCTGGCTTAACAAATGTTTCCGTTGGATTCTCTGGCGCCCTTGTTAGCAATCCAGTTTCACGCCCTTTGCCCCTTCAAATTGGGCCACGTGAGCTCCAAGCTCCGTTGATTTTGACTACTGGTTGTGGCGAAAATCTTTTGGGCCTGGATTTGCTTAAACGTTTGTACGCAACTTTGTATTGTTCTCCTGCGGGTGTAAAGCTTACGTTAGGAGAGAGGGTTGTCTCTCCTATGTATTTGTCTCTCGATAAGCTTCCACCGGAATTGAGTTCTCTTCCTGCGTCTTTGTGGGCGACGGGTCCAAATGACGTGGGCCTACTTGATATCTCCCCCTATGTTGTTCAGTTGAAAGCTAATGTGCGATTGCCACGTATTCCCCAGTATCGTATCTCCCTTGATGGTGAACGGGCACTGTTGGCGATCATTTATGATCTGATCGAGAAAGATGTTATTGAAGAGACTCGGGGAAACGTGTGCAATAGCCCTGTACTACCCATTCTTAAACGTACTGATCCTTCAAAACCGCCTGTTTATCGTTTTGTTATCGATTTACGGGAGGTCAATAAAATTGTGGTTCCTCAATTTCCTGTTGTGCCTGACATCACGGCGCTACTGACTCTGATTCCAGCTACTGCATCATGGTTTTCGGTGATTGATTTGAAAAATGCGTTTTTCAGCATCCCGATTGCCGAAGAGAGCAGGGACCTTTTCGGTTTCTCTCTCGGTGGACGCAGCTTCCGGTTCAAACGCGCTCCTCAGGGCTACTGTGAAAGTCCATCTATTTACAGTCAAGCCTTGAAGGGTCAACTGGATGCGTTTCGGTTGCCGGTTGGTGCAGCTTTGATCCAATACGTCGACGACTTATTGGTGGCTGCTGATACTCAGGACATTTGTAAAATTGCTACGGTGTCATTGCTGCAACATCTCTGTGAGTTAAATCACAAGGTGTCACCTTCTAAACTCCAATATTGTTGTCAAGAAGTAACCTATCTAGGTCACTTATTGTCAAAGGAGGGAAGGAGATTGACCCCAGAAAGAATTGCAGCGATTGCGCGAATGGCTGTGCCAAAAACCCAAAGAGATGTGCGTGCCTTTCTAGGTATCACGTCGTACTGCAGGCAATGGATTCCTAATTTTTCATTGCTAGCGAAACCATTGGTGGCTCTTACGTGCAAGGATGTTTCAACTCCTTTACCATGGACGGAAGAATGCCAGAAAAGTTTTTCTGAACTACGTGATTCATTGTGTTCGGCTCCTGTGTTAGGTACCCCTGACCACGGTAAGCCGTTCACGTTATATGTTCACGAGAGGGAAGGTTGTGCTTTGAGTGTTTTAACGCAACCTTTTGGTGGTAAACAGCGTCCATGTGCATATTTTTCCTCGACCTTAGACCCAGTAGCTAGAGCATTGCCGAGTTGTTTACGAGCAACAGCGGCAGCTGCGGTCTCCATCCGACAATCAGCAGGATTGGTCATGGATAATATGCTTACGGTGATGGTTCCGCATGCAGTCGATACTCTTTTGAATCGAACGAAAACTCAGTACTTGACGAGTGCGAGGTTGTCTGGGTACGAATTGACGCTCTTGGCAAGCCACATTCAGATAAAACGTTGTAACGTTCTGAACCCGGCAACTTTGTTACCAATTAGCACAGAGTCGGATGAAGTAGCAGAACATGACTGCTACTTGAGGACTGAAGAGGAAACGAAAGGTCGAGTGGACCTTAAAAACACCCCATTGGAAGATCCGGATGGCACTCTGTATGTGGATGGGTCATGTTTTAAGTTGCCGAATGGTGATGTAACTACTGCTTATGCTGTTGTAACATTGAACACTGTTGTTGAGACTGCAAGGTTGAATCAGAATTCTGCCCAAGCTGCGGAGCTGATTGCTCTTACTAGAGCGTGTGTGTTGGCGAAAGGGAAACGTGTGAATGTTTTTACCGACAGTCAATACGCTTTTGGCGTTGCGCATAGTTTTGGACGATTGTGGCGAGAGAGAGGTTTCTTGACGTCGCACGGTACGAAGATACAGCATGGCCAGCTTGTGAACGATCTTTTGGATGCATTGACTTTGCCTACGCAAGTTGCGATTGTTAAGTGTAGTGCGCATCGTAAAGTGACGGATGATGTTGGTCGTGGTAATGCGTTTGCGGATGAGACTGCTAAGGAGACTGCCCGGAACCTTAGCACTCGAATGTATGTGACGAGTTCGGTTAGGTGGCCTACGGAATCGAGTATGTGTGAAGATACTATCGAGAGCGTGAAAGCAATTCAGAATGAGGCCACTGAGATTGAAAAGACGAAGTGGAGAGAAAGTACGGGAAAGTTGGATGCGAATGGTTGTTGGATTGATTTGTCGGATCAGAAAAGATGGATGTTGCCTGATGCGTATGTGCTGGCCGTTGTGACAATGGCACATGGGTTAGCACATATTAGCGCGAAAGGTATTTGCAAGTTGCTGGCTGCTGTGTGGAAGAATGATGGCATTACGAAATGTGCTGAACGTCTGGTGAAGAATTGTATGGTGTGTATAATGTACAATCCTGGCAAAGGAACACCAACTCCCCCTGGCAGTTTTGCTCCTCCTTCGTATCCCTTTGAGGTGATCCAATTGGACTTCATCCATATGGAGCGATGCAATAACCTGAAATACGTTTTAGTTGTGGTTTGCGCATTCTCCCGATGGATCGAGGCCTATCCCCTCAAAGACAATACTGCTTTGTCTACTGCGAAAATCCTACTGAAGGAATATTTTCCTCGGTATGGAATGCCTAGAGTCGTGTGGTCAGATAACGGAAGTGAGTTTGTTGGAAGTGTGATGAAGAGTGTGTGTAAGGGCCTTGGAATAAATCAGAAATTCCACAGCGCCAATCATCCCCAGTCAGCTGGATTAGTTGAGGGGTACAATGGCACCCTTAAACTAAAGCTAGCAAAGATTCAGGCTACGACTGGTCTTTCGTGGCCTGACGCTTTACCTCTAGCATTACTGTCAACTAGGGCGACTGTACACTCCCGAGTAGGGCTTAGTCCCTATGAAATAGTGTTCGGCCGTCCTGCGAATGTGTGGGGGGTTCCTAGGCCAGGAATGTTTTCTGATCTTGAGTATCCAATGTTGATTGACTATTTACATGACTTGACTGCTAAACTGAGGTTAATTCACCAACAGGTTTACGACGCATTGCCGACGCAGACGGAGGGTCCAGGCCACCAGCTCCAGCCCGGAGACTGGGTGGTAACACGAAACTTTTCACGCAAGAATAATCTGGACCCGAGGTTCACTGGACCTTACCAGGTGCTCCTGGCCACGAGGACTGCCGTTCGTCTTGAGGGGCGTAAAAACTGGGTGCATGCCACCCACACTAAGCGAGTCCCTATCCCTTTGCCGGCAGACCCGTGGGTAAGGAAAGGCATTGCGTCAACAGAAACAGAAACATTGCCGGCGTTTGTGCCTTTCAGCGACGCACAGCCTGTTGGAGAATCCTCAGCGCAGCAGAAAGCCACTGTTGAACAATTGTCAGCCAAAGACTCAAGACCAGAACAATCAACTGATCAGCAGGACGCTGTCTCTTCAACGGATCCTTTGTTCGACGAGCAGACACGTCCCGGGAAACACCGATATTCTTTGCGATCTCGCACTAAGGACAAATAAAATTTTTCTTGCTTTGCTGAAATTGACAACTGCATTATCCCCATTTCCCGTGATCAGTTTTGAACTTTCGTATCACTGTAATTATTTGTATACATATAGATATTGAGTTTCCTCCCTTGTATCTTTTTACTTCCACAGCCGAGAGACTTTTTGCTTGTATATACATATTGTGTATTGAAGGCCGTAGGGCCGCGCGCGTACTTCCTTCTGGATAGTAGGTCTTGACGCTAGGTTAAAGGCCGTTGGTTCCTAGGAACTCCTAGGGATTGACTATTGCTACACAGAACGAAGTGCGTCAAGAAACGTTGCGGACGGTCGTAGGGAATGGCATTCTCGAAGCTGAATGATTTGGAGGGAGTTCAAGTCCATAGATTCAAGCTGCAGCAACTCAGTCGTACCAAATGCTTCATATTCCAACTGTTTGTATTGTTTTTGACTGCTTCTGCATTATTGGCGGGTGGGGTGTATTACATGATGTCTTATTTCTTACCTGCTACACCTACTCCTACTCCTTACCCTAACCTTACCTCTACTGCTTCTCCCCATTCCTTTCACATATTACCGGAACACGAGCAGGCTAGACGTGTAGAATTCCGCAACAATTCCTTTATTCAGCTCCTCCATCAGCATCAGTTAGTGGTTAACACTACTAATTGTTGGGTGTGTGGGTTGATGCCACATACTACTGAAAAGGGAATTCCATATCTGGTGTTACCGTATAGTTCCCAAGGGTCAGCTCGAGCATTTCAAACAATGTTTCGAAGCGCACTGGGTTTCCACCCCATTCGAGAACCACGTTCCCCCTACTCTGGTCCTACCTCGTATCAGAAGCCTTTGTCGATAGCCATAGAGGATTTAGATAGTGAGATCTATGATCCTTCGCTTATTCCCGAAGAAGAGGTACAGGCCTATAAGGTCCTAAGTAGAGGTGAATATAGTGTGTTCACTAGTGAAAAGCAGCTTAAAAGCTCGCCTCCAATATGGGTCGTACCCCACACTGGTAATTTCTGTCTTATGGGTCGTGGCCGAAGATCGCAAGCCCGACTTGGAGCAAGTGCTTGCACGGAAAATTACATTCTGCCGATGTTCTCGTCCCCTGTGTTTCTGGCTGCCAAGGGTACATACTTTATCTGTTATGATCGTGCATACACATGGTTGCCCGCTGACTTCATGGGCTCATGTTTTATTGCAAATCTGTTGCCTCCGACGTTCACTGTAGATGCCGATTATCATAAGACTAGAGTTGTACGAGGCGTAATTAGCGAAGAGGACACTGCCGGTCAAGAGGCAGGAGACTTTTTCAAGGGTTTCCTCCCGTTTTGGGGACCTATGGTTAACAGTAGGAACCTGAGACAGTTGACTCGAGTGGTAGAATCGACAGCTAATATTACTGCCAGTGCCCTTGGTAATATCACCACAGAACTTCAGGCGGAGAGACTTATGACGTTACAAAACCGTATGGTTTTAGATGTCATTTTAGCAGATCGCGGTGGGGTATGTAAAGTGATCCATTCGAGCTGCTGCATTTTCATTCCAGATAATGCTCCTACTGTCTATCAAGCCATCTCGAGGTTGCATAAGATCTCCGAATCCATACACGTGGATGTAGGGGATTGGACGCTACTTGGATGGTTTTGGGGCCTGATGTCGACTTGGGGTTGGAAAATTCTGATGATCATTGGAGTTGTGGTAGTGTTCCTGTTCACGTGTTGCCTTTGTGTGCAGTGTGGTCCTGCCTTATGTGGCCTCTGTGCTACAACGTGTATGAGACAACCATCTGTTACCAAGGGGACTCGGTTGGACAGAGCTATGCTACAGCAACATCTCGATGGTCTGATGAATATCGAGTATGATTCCGACTAGTGCTTGCCTACATGAGGGCAAAAGGAGCGTCTGAGGTTCCGTGACAATTGTAAGTGGTGTTTTCGACTCGCACGAATATAGTCGAGTCTGGTATCTATGAACCGCAAATGACGAGTTTGGTAAGTGTGCGCAGTTTCGCTGTGCTAACTTAAACCGTTCGTTTGTTATGTGGGTTTTCTCATCTGTACCCACGGGTTCCATCTTAGATACGGCATCCATTTTGTCTCTTGCCCTCAAGTAGCCAGCGAACGGACGTTGTCCGCTTCGCGACCCTGGGACTCCCAAGATATTTGCGGAAGACACATGTTCTTTGTGAGTGTCTTTATGACGAGGGGGTTGCTACTGTAAGGCAGATGGCGCCGCTCGAGGCTCATCTTGCCGCACGGACTTATTGTCTTAGCCGTGCATCTCATTAGGCACGTCCCTTTGATGCCTGTATCTCGTGTTTCCCGATACCTCCCCTTTTACACCCTTTCCGATCTCCCCACTGTCTCCGTCTTCCTCTGCACCTGTCTTCGTTCCTATTTCGATCTGTTTTACTGCTGATTGGAATTTGCTAATGGTGGGAAGATGGTTTTTACAGTTGGGAACCGCCAAATGTTTCCGCACTTATGTTCCGGACCTCGTGTGTTTCAAAGTGACCAAAGCGACCCCTCTGGGGGATAATTGTGGGAATCGGGTTGTAAACTTTTGTGCTCAATGTAATCCTATGGGTAAAAACTGTATAAAAGGAGCGATCCACAGAACCAATTTGAAGCAGTCTCCCCAAGTTGCACGTGGTGTACTTGTCGTGATCTCTGTGTTCCCTGCAGCAAATAAACCTTGAATCTTTGACGCCGAAGGAAGTGTCCCGTGTCTCTGTGACTTGTACGCCGGAGCAGGTTACCCACGAAGGTTTCAGGTGTTGTGCCCTGGCACCGCTGGGTCTTAAAGAACCCAGTCCTTCAACTCTAACCAAAGATTGTAAATGTACTAAAGTGACCTTAACAATGCACTGTGGAATTAAGGATCAATTACAACTTGATGGTGTCACTGGCATGACAATGCATGGCATGGGACATGTATTGTCATAACATATTAAGATTTTTAGAGTCAAATGATGGTGCTGTCACATGCCCAGATTGAGTCTACCAGGGGAATGAGCCCAAGGAGACAGCTTGACAATACCATTGCAGAGCCAAAACATGCTAATTAAATACATGTGGCCATCTTTGCAAGGTGGATGTGGAGCATGTCATTGCTATCCTTGGCTTAGCAGTACGTCCTGCAACTTCAGTAAAATGTTATGCACCATTCCTACAATAGTATTGTGCAGACCTTTGTCTGCCCCGCACTCCATGAAAACTACTGCCTCCTTGCTCATATTCAGGCCCACTTGCACAATGGTGCAAGTGTCTCTGTGTTGCTGGGAAAGTTCAGAATGTGCCAGAGAATGCCCCTTCCAGCACATAACCATTCTTTAAATGATGTCCTGTCACTTCTGCGTGTGCTGCTTCATGCAACACATATTGAAGTCACATGATGACATTTTCATCACTGATTGTTCATGTAATGTAAGGCGCACCTTCACGCACATGAACAATCAAAGGTGTCTTGTTGTGTTCATGTGTACCGCACAACGAAGTACATATTAGAACAGCATGGTTGGGAACCAATTCTACAGTTCTCACTATTGTGCATATTCATATACAATTTGGCACACAAGATATGATGTGAAACGGTGGTTTTGAGCCCTGTTTGGCTCCATTCTCAGGCAGCCAGCTAAACGCAGCAGTGTAACTCAGGCTAAGGCAATCGTGCCACCACAATGTTGTACAATGTAACGTTGATGAGTAAATGGTGTGCTTGTAATATGCACCAACATGTCAAAGATATGCAACATCAGAGGAAAGACACTAACTATTGGTAGTAATCCAAGGCTGTGACCTAACTATCCATTACAGTGATGACAGCACATACAAAGGAGGTGTGACTCTGGATCCTGCAGCAATAGTTATTTAGTTACATACACCAGCTTTCATATTGTGAATGTGACTGACTCTTTGTACTGGTACCCGTGAATGAAATCTGGTGCAACAAAGAATTGATCATCATTAACAGTCATCTCAGTCAAGGATGTACATGCATTCCATGTCTGGTCATAGTCATCACCAACATCACTAACATGTCTCCTCTCCTGTCTGTATGCTGTGCAATCCACATGCATCAGCTGGAGTGACGTAACCATTTGATATTTCTGGCCTGGGTATCACTGACTGGGAATGTGCGAAGTTACATTAGGAAGACATATGCAGTGCTCAATCTTAACTTACTGAATTGTTCATACTTCACACTTTTTTGATTCATCATCACACTGGAGATAAGGTACATGTGATACACACCTAGACTGCATGCAACTACATACTGGATTTTACCCAAACATTCTTCACATCTCACAATGACAATATTTAATGAAGGAACTCACCAGTGGAATGTGGGTCCATGAAGGCATCGATGTCCCCCTGAATAATAAGTGGTCTGCCAGCTGTGAGACATGAAAAGAAACCTGTGTTGGTATCAGACAAGTCCAAGAGGTACAAAATGGTATCAGACATGAATTGTCACATGTGTCCTCAGATTCATCTACATTAAAATCAATGCCCTGTAAGAATACTGCCTCTGTTCATGATGCATACATGATTGTATCTGCTTTGCCTGTCATTCCCACAAGACATGACCATGCTGAGTTGTGCAACACAAGACAATCCTGCTACCAAATGTGCTCACACTATTTGCGTGACACATTCCCAAGGCCACGTTTCTCCCAACAACTTCATGTTCTCCATGTTCTGTAGACAATATTATCTCTGCAGAACTCACAAGGGTGTTTTAAGATAATTGATGTTGTCTGATTGCACCTGTGTATGTGGCAGACTGGCTCCAGAGAGGGCACAATTCTTCAAATGCAAATGTTTTAATTTCACCATTTGTTACACTAAATCAGCCATGTGATAGTGCAATTGTGATTGTGAGACAGTGTTGAAGTCATGTGGTGCTTCACGTACATTGCAAAGTGTCAACATGGGATTAGACACTTGCACAGTGGTGCCAGACATATTTGTACATGAGACAGTGCGGTTTGCCGTGTATCCTGCATTGTGCAGCTCACATGGCCACCTCATTCACATTAAGGGTCCACACACAATTCTCCTCATACACTATCTTCATTTGATGCACTGCACAGCACACCTCAAACCTTGACATAGCACTTAATTTTATGTGTGCAGGAGTGTACACATTCCTGAACATGATCATACCTCATCATAAACACTGTCTCACTTGCACAATAGTACACGTGTGACTGTGTACAAGCTAGCATCTTTTATTGTACATAATTGACTGACAACATCATGTAGCGTTTCTCGCATTGTGTTCCTGACTACATTTTGGATTTTGGAAAGAAAAAGATGATTTATGAATTTTGGGGTTGTACTTAGAATGCAGAATGTGTCAGCGGCGTGCAAATTATGTAGAGGACAACAAACCACACAATTCCATCTTTAACATGTTGTTAGCCAGTGTCCATGGTGGACAGGACATTGTTGGATGGCCACAACAAAGCAGCAGTTTACAGTGTGCTCTACTTACAACAGCATGACGTCCAATGCCAGTAAGCACATACAGCCCACATTGAATTGACTCAATACTGTATCATTTGTATTTGACCAATGGTGTCAGACACAGGTAATGCAGTGTCCATGCAAATTGTCTTTGACGGTTAGACCTGGGTCTTCCACAGGCCTGTTTGCACTAGCAGGGGAGATCAATGCAGCATCATCAACACTTAGCTGTTGGCAAAGTCTGGCATGCCAGATGTAGACCCATTGTGGACTGGGGAATCAGGAATAGTGCACCGGGTATGGGTGAACAACAATCAAGTTACACATGATCATATACAAAGGGTACTCTGTATTGCATGGGACACACCAACACAACAGAGTTAGAGAGAGATAGAGTTAAAAAGCTATCGACCTATCGCCTCGCTCCCTTATCCATCTAAGGTTTTCGAGAAGGCAATTAATTTACAACTATCAAGCTTTATTGACAAAAACGAGCTACTAGATGATACCCAATTTGGGTTTAGAAAGGGTCACGGTACCGAGACCGCCTTGATAAAAGCAGCCGAGGAGGTCAGAATAATTATAGACCAAGGCGGTACAGCGACCCTAATACTTTTAGATCTGTCTGCAGCTTTCGACACGGTCGATCACAACATCTTGATCAACCGTGTCGCTGCCATGGGCATCCAAGGCAAGGCCAAGACTCTTCTAGCATCCTTTCTATCGGACAGAGAACAGTCTGTGAAAATGGGGAGTTATTACTCGCCTGATTTCACTTTGCCTTGTGGAGTTCCTCAGGGCTCCTCACTAAGTCCGACGCTTTTTAACATCTATGTGTCGGACTTAGCGAGGGTGATTAAGTCATTTGGCATTGGATTAACATCATTCGCCGATGACACTCAATTAGTCCTGGCTATTCATAAAAACGGAGCAGCAGTGGCCGCTAACTTCCAGGAAGGAATGGGAGCTATCAGCACCTGGATGGACCAGAATTGCTTAAAACTAAACTCCGACAAGACGGAGGTCATGCTATTTGGTGAACTGACCCTGTCTTGGTCCCCAGTCTGGTGGCCATCAGAGCTGGGAGATCCTCCCCTACCGGTCTCAAAAGTCAGGAATCTTGGAGTCCTATTTGACAATAGGCTAACCTTTGTCAGCCATGCTAACTCAGTGGTCTCAGCGTCCTTTTACACCTTGAGAATGGTAAAGAAATTACTCCCTTTCCTACCCCCAAACGCAGGTAAAACCTTAATGTCCACGCTAGTCCTGTCAAAGGTTGATTATTACAACGGCCTATTGCTGAATGCACAGGAGCAAGTCCTGAACAAACTACAGCTGGTGCAAAACGCTGCTGCAAGAATCCTAACCGGCACACCTAAATTCTCATCCATATCTCCCATCATTCGCCAACTACACTGGTTGCCGATCAGATGCCGCACAAAGTTCAAGGCCTTGTGCATTATTTACAAAACATTGAACAATACTGGACCGGATTTCTTAAAAAAATCCATTAGTGTCTACAAACCCACTCGATCCTTATGCTCTGCGGCATCTCAGCTGCTTAACATCCCACGCACTATGAAAGCAACATGGGGCGACAAACGCTTCGTAGTTGCTGCTTCCAAATTGTGGAACAAGCTCCCCCCTCATATTAAATGAAGCTCCTCCTTACTTATATTTCGGAAACATCTGAAAACGTGGCTCTTTAACCAGTAAGCTTTGTAGGAACCCTCTGCAATCTTAGTGAACTCTAGCGCCGAGACACCGGAAGGTATTTGTGTGCTCTAGAAATTTTATAAATAAATAAATACATAAATAAATAAACAGTGGGTTGTCCTACCCCTTTACACATCATCATGCATGATGTTTTTGTGCATATCATTAACTGGAGAAGGTGAGGAATCTGACCTTGTGAAATGTTTTATGTCAGGGTACCTGCGACTGTGCAACTTTGAGGGCACATTTGCATAATGCACACCTGTCGTTTCCACCGGCATACTCAGAATTCCCAGCTGTACCCATGCTTGCGTATTCCCGGTTGACCAAAGATTGAGTTTGGTGATTCAGTGATTATTAAGGTGCATTTTGTTTAGAGGTCTTGTTTCATTGTCTATGGTTGTGAGATGGTTTTATATGGAGCAGATGAGGCACAGCAATGGCATATGCACCAGGAAAATGTTCACACTGCTTGTACAACCATGACTTACAAGGTAATGTCTTACATGTGATTTGCTTTCCTAAGTTGCCATCCAGGAAGACAACCATGTGTGTCTATTTTCAACATCACATGTTATGATTCTCTTGTGTGTTTGGTGTATTTCCCTTGGTTTGGTCCTGAGATAGGTTTTGGTGTAGTATACACATGACTGGAGTTGCGGTACAGGTTGCCCACACAGGGCTGCCACACATTCAATATATGTTTTCTGGCCATCTTGACCAACATTGTATTCTACAGAGAATATTGTACATTCCTGGAGTGGTGCAACAAAATGTGACATTGCCACATTTTGTAAGTTACTTGCTTGTCTATGTGTTCAAATGTGACTGCAAGTGTGTGTGTATGTATATTTGTGCAGTTATGATAAATTAGTAAATGACTCAAATCATGCAATTGACAATGCTAAACTTGTATTGACTATCCCCAGACATTTTGGACAATGTCATGGTGCTACTATTTGTTGTCATGTCCATCTCACCTAAAACGTTGTCCAATCATGATGTCATTGTTAGTATGTTGCTGGGAAGCTTTTGCTCTAATCATTGGTTTTCCTGTAGCACTTCACTCATGTGTATATCTGTTCTCTGTTCACTGAGGGACCATACACATTACTTAGGTCATAGGCCCAATCCGTTGTTCCATCCCAAATATTATTTTGATGGATGTTATGTCCACTGTTAATGTGAGAGCTGTGTGGACCAGTTTTTTGTTTACCTTTCACTTAACAGATATAAGAACTTCTGCAGAGATTAACCATGCATACAAGAATTTTGTGTATTGATATTTTATTTCACAAACTAGGATTACGTGGCTTTTTTTTCAAATGAAACCATGTGATGGCATCTTTGCTTATTGAGATTATCTAAAAATAATTCTGATGATTTGATCCCACCTTGCTGTTCCAGCAGCAGAAGGTGTGGTGTGTCTAGCATCTGCCTCTTCGTCCTGGCCATCCGTTATAATCTTGCAATTCATTTCTGGGCTGTACAACTGCCACCCGATATATCTAGGCACTGGAACCTGGATTTGAGGATTCCAAATGTCCATTCAACAATGGGCCTTGTGCATCCCAGTGCAACATCGTGGTCTCTCTGTGCCTGTGTGTGGTAAACTTTTAAAAACTTTTTTGTTCTCTGTTTAATCCTTGCATTCTTGTAGCTGTGTTATGTTCTGATAAGTGCGGGGATGCCTATTGGTAACCAGGCGCTATACAAAACTCGGAATAATATAATAATAATACTTTGTTGAGCGTCATCAGCCATGGTGAGAGTGCATATCCTTGATCTCCTGAAACAGATAATGGAGAGATGTGTCCATTAGTATTTGTGCCTGCTGTGTTTGCAGAGTGTCTATTTTGTGTGTGCATTGTGCAACTTTGGCCATTCTATTTTGCCATGTGGAGCTTCAGACAATTGACCAGCATCACTGGAAATTAAATTGCATGTACTTGATGGCCTACACATCACTATGTTGGCATGGTCTGGATTCTGTGTATTACCTTCATGTTGTGACTGTCAGGATGCATGTTTCACTAGAAAAGTGATTACAGTTTCTTTGCAGGCCCGTTGCACATACTTATACTCTCCTGGGCACATATTTTATGAGGTGCACCATTGGCTCTTATGCATGCTGAAACATCCACATTAACCTTTTGATGATTACTATGTTGGAACATCATCTAGGGCCCGATGTAGGTAATTTATTTTTACCGGTTCGTAAATACCGAATGATACCAAATCGGTATTTATGAACCGGAAAACCACATGTAGGTAAATAATCGGTTAAAAAAAAACGATTCAGTAACATTCGGTATCCACACTCGGTAAATACTGAATCGGTAATCACCGATTCGGAAATCTCCGATTCGGTAACACCCATTCACCACTATGGGCCTCCAGTCCCATAGGAATGAATGGGAGATACCGAATCGGATATTACCGATTCGGATATTACCGAATCGGTATTTACCGATTCAGTATTTACCAAATCGGAAAAATCCGATCTCGAAAATTCGAATACATGACATGTGAGCCAATGAACCAATCAGGGACACCCACCATTCCCCACAACAAAGCCTCAGAGAATCCAACCAATCAGATGCAAGTACCACACCCCAGTACCTGGAGGTGGCCACACTCATGCAGGTGCAGAGCAACAGAGCTGCAGTGAGAGCTGGAGGTGAGACAGAGGAGCAGGCTGCACTGAGCCCAGCATAGCTATACCATGGAGTCCCAGGAGGCACAAAAGGATGGAGGTGACAGAAAGAGGAAGGTGAAATTCAGCCCAACAGAGCTCCAGGTGCTGGTGGAGGAGGTCGTGCAGCATTACAGTCAGCTGTTTGGGAGACAGTCTCTACAAGTAGCAGAGTCTGCAAAGAGGAACACCTGGCTGGCAATACAGAGCAAAGTCAATGCCATGGGCGTGACTCATCGCGAAATCGATGACATGAAGAAAAGGTGGTATGATCTGAGGATCACCACCAAAAAGAAGCTTGCCACCCAGAGGAAGGAATCAGCAGCCACAGGTGGGGGGAAGAACCGTGCACCAAGCCTCACAGAACTGGAGCACCTTGTGGAATCCACCATGAAGCCCGAGAGCATACACAGGATTGGGGATGCTGATAGCTCAGCCAGAGCTGCAAGAAAGAAAGGTAAGATGCATGGACATGTACCCCACCCATTCCCTGGCCCCTTCCACAATGTGGGTGACTCACTCACAATCCAGCACACATGACAGTAGTCACCAGCAATGCATCATGGTAGTCGTAGCCATAGGTAAATACATCAAAACTGCCAACACTGAACACTGCATGCCATGCCACACACCCCATATACAACCAGTTAAGGCAAATGAAAATGTGTAGTAGGATTATGTGTGATGAAAACACACAGCTGATCATTGTCCATGTCTCTCCACAGGAGAGTCATCGCGCAGAGCAGCGCAGGGAGGGGAGTCAAGTGCACCAACAACGGCACAGAGGGAGAAGTCAACAGACACAGAAGGACCAAGCACTGTCCCTGAGGACACAACCACTACACACGCACCCACAGCAATGGAGCAAGACGCCACTGCACAGCCACTGTCGCCCCTGCTGTTCGATACACGGACTCCGGCACCACCTGCAGGTGCCACAACACCAAGCTCGGGGTCCCCTGTGAATGTGAGGCCAAGGAGGCAGGACGTACTACCATTAAGAATCATGGAAAGCTCTAATGAGGAAGTGGTGGAGGGACCCAGACTGAGCACACCACCACTGGCTGGTGACGCAGGCCAACAGGGGTCAATGGGAACTGGCCGTGCAAGTGACCGTGGCCATAGGGCACGTGAGCAGGATGAGGGGCAGAATGTGCAGGGTGTATTTGCTGGGCTGGAAGCCACAATGGTGAGGGTGCAGCGCATGCAGGCCAAAGGGATCCTGGCAGTGCACTGACAGGTGCGCATCCTGAACAGCAGGATGTCAGACATCGATCGGGGGATAAGTGCCATGGCAAAGGGAATGGAGTTCATGGGCAAAGGAATGGAGGAAATGGGCAAAGGAATGGAGTCCAAGGCAGAGGGGGTGAGGGACATGGGTGTGCGCATGAGTTCCCTCTGTGACAGGCTGGAGAGTGACCACCAAGAAAGGCGCAGGTACAGGCGCGAGGTACAGAAGCTGAATCAGTTAATTAACCGTCTAGCTACTTCTACCACACTGCTATGCCGCCGGTCAGTGACCATGCAGACTGAAATCGTGCACTGCTGCAGTGACTTGTCCAGGGGGATGGGGAGAGTGACCTCTGCTATGGAGGTAATGCTGACACAGCAGACAGCCACTGCTGATGACACGTATGTAGTGGACACAGAGGAGTCCACAAGCAGGAGTGGAGCCAGCACGCCTGTTCAGGACATTCGTGGAGCAGCAGACTTTATGCAGATGACACCGCTCCCACTGCGCAGGTTGACCCCCAGCCCCATGGCTCACACAACATCACACGTAAGCGCAAACATTAAGAGATCATAATGAACACAGGACAGGTCACAGTGAATTGATTTTTGGCCACCCAGTGTGCAAAGAGAATTTAATTTGATTATTGTGGTCTTGAACAGTGCAGTTGTGCATATTAAAGTGAGTGTTTCAAGACATGAACATGCCTGTGTGTCATCACTCTATTAAATGTATCTGTTGGTGATTTCTGCGTGTCGCAGTCTACCATCTGTTGCAGGTGCTGCTCCTGCTGCGGTGTGATTGGCTTGTACAGTTCAATCATCTATGTCCTCATGATATGTTAGTTAAATCTCTGTGCCCTCCTTGGTGGCAAGATTGTGCAGCATGGCGCAGGTAGCTATTATCTTGCAACAGATAATTGGCGTGTATTGCCGTGCACCTCCACTCTTAAGGAGGCACCTAAATCTACTTTTCAGCAGTCCAAAAGTGCGTTCCACCACGCAACGTGTTCTTCTGTGTGCCATGTTATAACGCCTTTCGCTCATGGTGGATGGGTTCAGGTAGGGGGTGAGCCCAAATGACCGCAGGGCATATGCACTGTCACCTATGTGGAAAATGAAATTTTGATTAGTCACATAATCTGAATGTGTCCTTCTGCATGGACTATCAGGGTGTCTCACACATACTTACCCAGCAGGTATCCATCACCAAAATCACCAGCCACAAGGCGTCTGTATATCCCACTGTTGGTGAATATGTAGGAGTCGTGGGTACTCCCTAGATATTTGGCTACAATGTCCGTAATTATGTTGCTAGCGTTGCAGATCACCTGCACATTGATAGAATGTGTGGACTTCCAGTTTCTATATATGTGTTCAGTTGCTGCAGGTGGGCATAGTGGGATGTGCGTCCCATCGATACAGCCTATGATGTGCGGGAACTGGGCAAGTTGATAGAAATCGGTTTTCGTCCTTGCAAGTTCTGCAGGTGTGTCAGGGAACTCGATGTAGTGTTCCATCCTCTGCATCATGGGGTCTAGGAATTTCCTGAAAAACCGTGACAGGCAGCTCTGAGACACCCCACCTACTGCGTCTATCACGTGCTGGTAGCTACCAGAGGCAAGAAGGTGTAGGCAGCACAGCACCTCCACATGGGGTGGGATGGCATGTGCTCTTGGGGTTGGGTGTTCCAGATATGAGTGGAGGTCCCCAATCAAGTCCAGGATGGTTTTTGGGTGGAGTTGGTACCTTTGCAGGATCTCAACTTCTGTCAGTTGGAAGAGGGTTATCCTCTGCCTATACACCTGCTCCTCCCTTAGCCAGACCCTCTCTCCTGCTGCCTGTATCCATAGCCGCCTTGCAATAACATAAAAAGCTGCCATTGTGGTTGCACTGTTGCATTTTGGGACCTTCTTATATATCCTGTTCCTGGTTACCACCTGCTCCCAATCAATGGTAAATACCGATTCTTAAATACCGATTTTCATGGAATTCGGTATTTTTAGAATTTGCTACATCTCAACAGGCCATTTTTATCATTTCTTATTTACCGACTCAGTAAATATGAATTCGGTATTTTCCGATTCGGATATTTACCATTTCTTATTTTCCGAATCGGTAAATATGATTTCGGTAAATTCCGATTCGTTTAATACTGATTTGGTGTTTTACCGACTGGTATTTAACGATTCGGTACGTTTTTGGTCATATACATCTCGATGCACATATACCGGTCGGTAATGGCCGGAATTACCGAATTCCGGCCGTTACCGACCGGTATTTGGCTACCTACATCGGGCCCCTAGATACCTCATTGGGAGTAATTGTGCTGAGAGTAGATGAGAGAGAGATTCCTTGTGTGCTAAACATTGAATTCATTGTGGGCTAATTACATCAACCTTGCTCCCAAGATGGGTCAGTGTTTAGGTGACAGTGGCACAGCTACCTGGTGCAATCAACTTACTGGGACATGTGATGACAACGTACATATGCATTAATGTCCTTATGCATGAGTTGACTTTGACTCTGCATGTATGCATGTTTGAGTAATATCCATCAATATTTCAGTGTGTGTCAGTTCACAATCATATTGCTACACCTCACCAGGGTAGTCATATTCATACACAACATGTAGTGTGATTGTGATTTGGATTGTTTGCATGCTCTTCCGATGTATGCTCCATTTTGTAATGACACAGAGTGATGCTTAATATACTTTGGAGAATATTTGTGTGCATTTGGTGCTCCCTTCATTCAGCACTACTTGCAATCCCATGATGCAGGAACACCTACTGCATGGCTGACTATGTTTTTGCATGTAAGCTAATTGTGCACCATCACATCTGAGTGCAGGGGATCTGTTGTCTTCTTGTACATATGGCACATGTGCTTATTTTAACATGTATGTAGCACAGCAGAAGCATATTTTCTGTGTCATGTGCTGCATTTATTTATTTTCAAAAATGTATCTGATGAGTTCAGCAAAATCTATATTACATGGGTGCCATACAGGTTTGTGTGAGATTCTGTAGGCTACTTCCTTGTTGTGCTGTCTGACATATGTCTTGATTATTTTCTATTGTGTGCTTCTGTATATTTTTTGTACCAGTTCCAAGGTATTTCATGTTACATTGGCTACATGTGCATTCTCACACATTTGGACTACATGCTTGTGTGCTTGAGGTGTGTGGTGTGTTCATTCATTTTGTACTTTCCAACAAGCAGTCCATTTCCATATGTGGCATTCTCAAACCGCTGGCTGATGATCGATTGGCAAAAGATATAGAAGTCATGCATGCTCCCAGGAAACATAGCGACAGCATTTATGAACAGGCCCAGGTGGTCCACAATTGTCTGCACATTCATTGAGTGTATGTGCTTCCTGTTCCTGTATATGTGTAGTGTCCGCAGGAGGCACAAGTAGAACATGGGTGCAGTCAATTGCCCCCAACACATGTGGAAAAGCAGCAATGTCATAAAAGCCTTGTTCTGTGGTGATACTGGTGGCGGTGGTGGTAATGGTGATGGTGGCGTAGGCGGTGGTGGTTGTCTTCTTGGAGCACCAAGCTGCAAGAGTAGCACCTCCATGGCATCATTAGGTAAGCAAATGAGGGTCTGGGTTAGTCTCTCTTGTGTACAGGTTTTTATGCCTCATTTTTAAAACCAGCTTTTTTCTGGTCTTAAAAACCAGCAGCTAACGCTCCAGTTTTTGGGAAGTGTTGCCTGACCGGTAAATCATTGTAAATATCGCAATGTGGGGTTAGGGGTAATTCTTTCACAGGAATGCCCACCTTGCAACTCATTTTCGTTAATCCCACTGACAGAAGTGGCGATCTGACAAACACACGTTTATACAGAATAACTGCTGCAAGCAGCAACTTGTAAATTCGGCGATTAATAAAAAGCCACCGTAATATAAAAAAATGTACGCTACGGTGGCATTAACTCCTTTTGCATATGCCCCAAAGTATGTAAAGTCCATATTTGATTTTTCAATATTTTTGGCCATTATGTTTTTGCCGATATTTTTGTTGATGAAATTTCATCATTCAGCCCTTTGGGAAGTCACAACTCAGAATGTTGTAGCCTCTATTTCTCTGATTCCAGAAGGAAGGAAGATCAAAGGTTGGGATTGTTACTCATGAAGTTGTGATACCTGTTCAAACCACCTCTTGTACTTATACTCATGAATATACCTGTCCCTTTCTTTCCTGAAGATACCTTTCCGCAATGCATCCTTTGGTACTGTAAGCTGCGGTTTGGCCAGAGAAGCGTTTACTGAGCGGGTGGCAGTTTCATTTTTTCAAGCTGTGTTGGTGGTGAATAACTCACTCAAGTAACTCTTGCGTGCTTTCTGCTGCATGATGGATCTTGCAAGAGTATTTTACACATATGACTAATTATGCCACATTATTGGAGGAACAAATAGACACCCCATCATTTTGAAATCATGCTGCTTATTTTGATTTTTGTTAGACTCAGTCTTCAAACAGGAGTAGCATAGAAAACCACATTGCCCGCTTCTTAACCTGGTTTTAGTGATCTGGTTGTGAAGTAAGGGAAGGGTTACCATGTAGCCACTGGGGAATTAATCTTGCAACAGTTGAGGAATGTGTTGCATTAATGTGAAGGCTTGACAAGAAAACAGGTTGATAAGTCATGATTGCAGGCCTACATCATTTCTGGCTTAGCAGCAGGATAGCAAATTGGTGCTATGGAATCAGGATCCATAGGTCTTGTGGGACAGACTGCAGAAGAACCAAAGCAAACACCCATGAAAATTCATGTTCTTAACAATCCATTCAACATGATTCATATTATAGATGGCGCCACGCAACCATCTGCGGCACCTTCCGTAATAACTAACAGCATCATTACAATGCTGGCAGTCCGACCGCTGTATGGTAATACGTGTGGTTAGACCCACAGCACAGAGAAGTGTGGCTCACTGGTTAGAGGAGGCAGACCTGGAAGCAGAGGTCAGCCTGGGACCAGGGTTAAATTCCCGGCTCGGTGGGGTCTTGAGTCCTAAAATATCCACGGACTCGACAATTCTCGCTCCGGTGCCTACTCGATTCACGGGTTCACACTCTGCGACTCTGGACAATAGCTTGCTTAATCTCCACAACGGCCCCTCACGGCGGGATGCCTGGCTTTCACCTTGCGGATACCCTGATGGGGTTATCTCATAGGGGAATACCAGGACGGGTTCCCTAAGCAAGCGCTTAGAAACTGCTCGGTGATTTGCGCTATATAAATTCCTGTACATTTACATTTACAGCTGTTAGACACAACACCGTCATAGATCCCAATGGTGTGGCGGTTGGAGTAGCATCCTAGACTGGCGGTGGTGCCTGGGCAGACATCACTGCCTGGATTAGATATCCCTTTCTGCCATGAAAGCATTGTCGGAAAGGGATTGGGATTGGGGAGCCTCAAACAGGGCCAATGTAACGTCTCCCTGTGGGCATATGTAATAGTGCCATGCATGGCACATGATGAACGGAAGTGCAGGAGGTGCTGCACGACGGTGGGATGTGCTGCACCTTTTTCCTTTGCCCTAGCATGCCCCCACTGTGGTACCAATGACTTTACAACCACCAGACCAGTGGTCAAATCCAAATGCGGCGGTCAAACTGCCCACTTGCTTGTCGGCGGTCAGGAGCAGCCGACAATCTGGCCGACCGGCATCATAATGACACTTTAAGTGACAGGGGATACACAAAGCAGATGCAAACACCCATTGCGCCCCCATGGCCCTTTCTGTATTATGGCCCCTCTTACAACTAGGCTAGAAAGTACACTTTTGTAGCTGTAGCCCAGCTATCTAATCTTGCAAGAAATTTAGGGGCATATGAACAAGCCCCTATCGCCACCACAACGTCACCTATAGTGACGTTGTATTGGTGATAGGGGCTGCACCTTATGTAAAAGGCAGCATTAAGCCACGTAACGTGGCCTAATGCTGCTTTGTGCATAAGGCTCCCTTTCACGTTATGGTTAGCGTGAAAGGGGTGGGCAGTGGGTGTTGCGGTGGGGGTTCCACCACAATACGCATTCATTTTGACGCTTCCCCCTAAGTACAAGGGTTGCGTACAGAGGAGGCAACGCCAAAATTAAGACCAGGTAAAAACTGGTCTTAAGATGGGGAATCGTGGAGAAATGCATTATTTCTCCACAATTTTGCTTTTTCCATGTGTGCTGCCTTTGTTCAGCACACATGGTGAAAGCAAAATGCCATGGTTTGTATATATATAGGAAATTGTCCCTTCCTGCACATAAACAAACTTTTAAAACAAATGCCAGTTTGTCACTTTCATGTGTGCTGCATGAAGCAGCACACATGAAAGTGACAGAATGGCCTTTCTAGGAATCTTTATGTGCAGAAAGGAACACCTTTCTACACATAAACAATCATCCCCTGCATGCAGACACTCTTGCACTATGGTGCAAGGGTGCCCGCATTGTCGCTAAGTTGCTAAACTTAGCACCATTGCAGAGGGCAATGCAAGGCTGCACCACATTCTTGTAAATATGGTGCAGCCTTGTGTTTCAGAAGTGGAGGAGAGAGGCATTAAGCCAGGACGGCTAACACCTCTCTCCTCCACTTCCTTGTACTTATCCCCCTTAGACTCCTGAAAGAATTCTGATATATTCCATGGGAATTGCAGCCTTCAACAATGATTTGCTAAAGCCTAAGAGAGACATATTTCCTAAAGGAAAACTGTACTGCCACTGCACAGAATCTCGACCTAAACAGTGCAACAGAGCAGCAAAGTGAAGTTCTTTTGCCACTTTAGGTACCACATACCTGGACTTTGGACATCAGATAGCTTCACATGAACACCTCAAACACAGAGAAGTTTTGAGTTCATGACATTTGCTTCAACACAACCACAAACAATGGGGAAATACTACAAGACACACCGGGCAGTATTGATGGGCAGTTAAGGATCGAGTACCTGAAGCACAAGGGGGATGATAGGCCGAGGCACATTTCTTACAACAACATCTGATTCTTGGTTGTGGTTGTGCAAGCACGTTAGATCCACTTCTCCAGAGCATATTTCAATTGTTTATGATATGGGAAGGAAGGCTGCTTCATATCATAATAGCACTGCATGTGACAATCAGCAGGACCCACTCTGTATCCCATTAAGGTGCTCCTGGGCATCTTAGTTGTCTTATGTGTTTAGTTTACCATAACTCTGTGACTATACCCATGGTTTGTGAATTTTTTTGTTGCTAAAACCTTCACAAGTTTATCCCATTCTTTTTCATTTGAGCACATCTGATTGTACTTGACTGAATAGTGTTCTGGCTTTGTTTACACAGCCAGTGCAGCTGACTTTCTGAAGGGAGGAAAAATACTACTGTTTCACCACTGCCAATGTTTGATGAGTATATGAACTTCTGAATGTAAAACCTGTCAGTCACTCATGAACACTCCTACACTTCCCTGGCTGTGGAATGAATGGAGTGGGGCAAGTCACGTATGTGCTGTGTGCATGTGTTGAGTCTTATAAATGGGTCATTTAAATAGTGTGACCCATTACTATAGTGGTAGAAGGAAAAAAGGTGAGGGGTGAACGAGTTGATGGGCGAGTTTGAGTAGCCACAGTTAGCCATGAAAATAACTGAAGAGACGGGTGATGAGATAAACAGCCAAGAAATGTGTGCAGTTTTAACAATATTGCCCGCAGCAAATCAGCATATGTGGGTGCTTTAAGAGTACTTTTTTCTAGCAATTTTGACTGACCTCCTTATTCCAGAAGTTATTGCAGGAAGCTGGATCTTACCAGGCTACATGTATGAAACACTGATTGCATTACTTTTGAACCCTGACGTAACGTTTATGTTTTTCTACTCTTATACCCTTGTTGCAAATCATGTAATCGCACATTCATTTATCAGAGTGCACATTTTTCATTTATAAACACATGCTGCATGTATTATTGATTGCAATTGTACACCTAACCTTTGCTCTATAATAGTTTGAGACCACATAAATTAGGCATGTATGTATATTCATATGATTTAAATGTGATGTAGGTCAGTGAAGGTGCAGCAAGATTAATAAGTCTTGCATTTTACTTTGTTCAGCAGGAGCCCTGCCCTTTTCAAAATTACCAGAACTTTTAATTAGGCCTGGGTTGACAGTGGGAGATAGAAATCTTCACATTCCTGGAAGACCTGGGGGCCTCATTTATGAGAAATGACGCATCGCTGCATGAAAGCAGCGATGCGTCACTTCTCAGTGTGCACTCCTTGTGACATTCCTGATGCATTATATTTAATGTATGACGCATCATGTCGCAAGGAGTTACAGATACGTCAGTATTTCTGACGTATCTGTAAGCGCAAAAGTGACGCATTGCTGGAGTGTGTCACAAAAGTGACGCAACTCCAGCAATGCGTCCTTTCACATGGGGCAAGCCCCATGTGAAAGGGCCTGCGTCAGTCTTACGCCTGCTGGGAGGCAGGCGCAAGATTTTGACGCAACGGTGTCCTAAAAGTGACGCAGTGAAATCTCATAGATTTCACTGTGTCAGTTTTACGACCCTCCTTGCGTCAATACGCCCCCCTTGCATACATTATACCTGGCGCAGGTATAATGTGGCGCAGGGGTTTACAAAGTGACGTATCTACCTAGATGCACCACTTTGTAAATATGCGCGTAACAAGGCGCATTTTTTACGCCACTGGTGCGTCACAAAAAGTGACGCACAGCCTCATAAATGAGGCCCCTTGGTGTGTGCAATCTGAAGCTACAGACATCCAGGGTGAATGCCACCCGCTTCTTTGAGCCAGCCTGGCCTTGTCAGCTCACTGTGTAACATCACAAATGAGACATAAAACTAACTTTTTAAAGTACAAGACAATGACGCTTGTTGTTTGACTCCAGGAATGTGGGCTAGACACCACCTCAAGAAATTCAGCCAAGCACTTTAGGAGCTAAGAAAAATTACCTCGAGACTAGAACTGAGGGATTGATAAGCAGACGCAGGTTAAAGCATACAATGAAATTAACCTATGAGATACTCTCAGAGGAGTGTTGCAATTATTTTTTATATTTCTTTACCAATTACACGATATACCATGAAATTGTTTATTTTCATGGTTTACATTTGTTTTTATTGAGATGTAGCTCAAAGAATGCCTAGAAAGTAAGGATTAAAATTTTAAGTAAAGGCACAGCCAATGGAATCTCCCATACGTTGGTCAAACCCCTCTTAAAGAAAGCTAATTTGAATAAAGATGACCTGAAAAACTATCGTCCGATAGCCAGTCTTCCTTTCCTGGCTAAGGTAATAGAAAAAGCCATGAATCAGCAACTGTCGGAATTTGTGGAGCAGCACCAGTTGCTTGACAACACCCAGTTCGGATTCCGCAAATGTCACGGCACGGAAACTGCCCTTCTAAAGGCTGCGGATGACATCAGAGCCATACGAGACCAGGGGGGGACAGCACTCCTGGTACTGCTCGATCTTTCGGCGGCCTTCGACACGGTCGACCACAAGATCTTAGTCGACTGTGTCGAACGACTGGGGGTCCAGAAAACTGCTCTGGACCTGCTTGTATCGTTTCTGGCCAATAGATCACAAGCAGTATCTCTAGGACCCTACCAATCATCGAAGGTGTCTCTGCCGTGTGGGGTCCCTCAAGGCTCATCCCTGAGTCCGACACTATTTAATATCTACGTGTCGGACCTTGCAAATGTCATCAAAGCATTTGGGATGAGCCTGACCTCCTACGACCCTGACACCCAACTGGTACTGGCTATCAAAGGGGACGGGGAGGAAGTGGCCAATCGATTCACGAGAGGAATGATGGCAATAGGTGACTGGATGGCCACGAATTGTCTGAAACTCAATTCAGAAAAAACTGAAGTGGTCATCTTCGGTCACCTCTCCCCGGGCTGGTCACCTGTCTGGTGGCCACCATCTTTCGGTCCCCCGCCGAGTCCAGCTAGCAAAGTGAGAAATCTAGGCGTCATCTTCGATGCTGGCCTCAATTTTATGGCACATGCGAATAAAACTGCGGCTTCAGCTCATATGAAATTGAGAATGATTAGGAAAATACTACCTTTCCTACCGAACACGGCCGGGAAAACACTGGTCAGCTCACTAGTCCTGTCCTCCTTGGACTATTGTAACGCTCTATTCTTAAATGCCCAAGTCCGAGTGACAAATAAGATGCAGTCAATCCAAAATGCAGCCGCACGAATGCTGGCAGGGATCCCCAAGTTCGCACCAGTTACAATCATCATTAGGGATCTCCATTGGCTCCCGATACGCAGCCGTATCAAATTCAAATCGCTGTGTATTGTTTACAAGTCACTCAATAATCAAGGTCCCCACTTTCTCAAACAGAATCTTCTCCATCATGTCCCAACCCGATCTCTTCGTTCCTCTATTCAGAACTTCTTGGCTGTGCCTCGCACTAGAACAGTCACCTGGGGCGACAGGCGTTTCCTGGTTGCCGCCCCTAGACTCTGGAACACCCTTCCTGCACATATCCGAGCAAGTCCCTCCCTGTTCACATTCCGCAAACAGCTAAAGACGTGGTTATTTGACCAATAGCCATGTATATCTTCTTTACCCCCGTTGCTGATCCATCCCTTAATTAGCGCCGAGACGCCCACGGGTATTCGCCGCGCTCTACAAATGTCAATAAATAAATAAATAAATCATGTAATTACCATGCTTCCATACTTTGATTTCAGAATGGAGAAGGGTAAAACAAACAAAAACTTGCATGGCAAAACCATAATGCTCCTCGAAAAATTCCCCCCACCCCAAAAACCACCCTAACATTATCATCTCCTCCTAATTCAGAATCGGGTCCTGTATTGCTTAAGAACTTTATATTCTTATGTCATCTGGTGGGCAAGAATTGACAACTTCTTCTGTAGTGCTATATCTTAAAAGGTATCTGACTTTATTAGGTGTAGTATTCGTAGTTATCGAGGGCAAGGAGTTCCCAAAACTGTTGTGATAGAAAACCAATGCGGGAATCAAAAGTCGTTTCAAAGAGTACCTCTTGTCTCTCTAGGGAAGCTATGATTTTCTCCATTCCCAGTAAAAAACAGAGGTGTTGAAAGCAATCTCCCTGGTCATGTGGGTGTGCGGTGTTTGATTGTGTTATTATTGCTTGTCTAGATGCACCTGCGGCCATTTTTGCATCGGTGAAGGTAGGGCAAATGCAATTGATTGGTGAGGCTCAGTAATGTGTCTGCAGGGAAGCTCAGGAAAGTGGTATTGAACACACCATCAGTACTGTCAGGTATTCCCTCCCAGTATGGGTGTAGCCTGGGTGTAAGAAGGTAGGATCCTTCTGCATGGTTACCCCCACTTTTTGCCTGGTGTTGTTATGGTTCCTGACTAGTCTGACTGGGATACGCGTTCTGGCTAATTTAGATATGCAGTACAATAGAGCAATGGTCACAGTAGCGACAATTTAAAAGCACAAAGATAAAACGCATGCACAGGATCACATTCACGTATCTACAAACATCAATTGAATGTTAGAGAAATCACAGTTGTCTATACATTTGCAAGAATGGTGCTCAGGATGAAGGGAGAGAGTAAAGAGCTCAGGGTAAATGTGCGTTTGTGAGGGTTGTAAAAGAGGGAAGTTAATGTGCCACATACACATTATATTCACATGATGAATCCTGTCCAGCCTATAGAAGGCCAATTATTACAACAAGAACACATACCAATGTGAGGATGCTGATAACAAATCTCAGTGGTCAATTGATGTTTTGAGAATAAATTGCATCCATTGCAGATACGTGAATGTGATCCTGTGAATGCTTTTCATCTTTGTGCTTTTAAATTGTCGCTACTGTGACCATTGTTCTATTGTATTGCATATCTAAATTACGCCAAAATGTGTCACCTTGCGGCAGACTGTCACAAGCACTGGTGTTGCAAATAAGTGCTGGTGCTGAGCACCGGATAGCACCAGCTCAAATTAAGCACTGCCTATTCTCTTGCATTTGTTTGTTTGCCGAGCTATCTATTAACCCCTCCCCTACGGGGCTAATTCCCCCACTGTGCTGGGCGGCAGGGGCGTGCGCAGCGCCCCGGTGCTCATGACGAGCTCGGCTCGTCATGCAGCGCGGTGGCGCTGTGCTCAGGACGAGCTGAGGTCTTCATGAGCACGCCCGTTCCAATGGAACGCGTAGCACAGCAGGCGAATTATCCCCGCGTGGGCGAGGCGCAACGGTCATGAAGACTGAGCTCGTCATGAGCACGCAACGGGTGAAAACATGTTGCTGCAGAGGTAAAATCAGGGTTGCCTTTTACCGGAGTCAGTGGGGACTGGTATTGCCGTAAGGCCCTTTGCATCCATGAGTCTGTCCAACACTTCCACTGCAAACTTCACCACCAGGGAAGAGTAAACTCCTCATGATCTGTGTAGTTTGACTAACCCGAGAACTTTCCTATTGTGCATGCCTGCTCCTGCTTGGTCCATAAAGCACCAGTGCTTCCCTGAAGATGGACGGTGCCTTTCTTTAACATAGCGAAGCTATGCACCGCATAGTAGTGCAGAAGATAAGGGACTGCCAGTCCTCCACCTTGCACTGTGCGTCCTGGCCTGTGTTTTGCAGTGTGGGATTTTTAGCCCCCATAGATAAAATGATCAATAAGTCGCTGCATCTTCTTCAAGATTCTCATGGCTGACGTCAGTGTTGGTGTTTGCATTATATTGATGATTTTATTTAAGGGGATAATGTTATCTTGACTGCTTCGAAATGACTCAGCCATTTCAGGCCGCCCATCTGCCAGTCCCGTAGCGCCCTGTAATTTAGTACGGCTATTTTTATCCGTACTGGCGCATATTTTTTATATTCAAAGGTGGTATATATTCCGGTGACCATAGCAACGAATAAGTTTGTTGAAAACACTTGGGCAGAACAGGTCACTCTTCCGTTTGCAGGATCGGTGTAGGCTGCACATGCTGAGTCATCAGTTATCCAGTAATGTCAATAAATATAGAAGACACGATGACTCAGTACTAGAGTATTTAGCCTGTTCTTAGGTCTCCCCCTTTACAACGGTGAACGTGTTCTGGTGTCCTAGATTGACGCACTTGGTGACTACTACACTACCGTATGCAGGTAAAAAAAGAACCGGAGGAAGTAAAAGCTGAGCTGGCCATTTCATCAAAGGTGCCTGTTTATTTATCGCTTTTGGACTGCCTCCGCCTCGTTATCTCCCGCTGCACATGAGCGCATTCAGGGCCACCTGTGCCAGACCTCTCTTCCTCTCTGACACATCCCAACCCCCTCCCTCCCGCCTCCCTCCTGCACAGCGCACACCGCCCCCTCCCGGCTCGGATTTATCTCTTGCTGTGAGCAGGTAGGTATTAACTGGCAAAAGATAAGATTTGTGAGTATAGCTGAATTTAGTTCTGGGCATGCCTGCTGGAATTGTTATTTTTGGCCACACAGAACTCCGGCGCCTAAATCCATAGTGCCAATATCGGCCCACTCACCAGCCCGCTCACAGCAACATGCATGTCGCAGAAATAAGCAGACAAGACAACTTTTTGTTGGAGAAAAGTAGCAATTGTTATTATTGGCCACCCAGAATTGGAGCGCCTAAATCGAGTTCACTCCTATTCAAGCGGGGCCCTAGGGTTGCACAGGGTCTTGATGTAGAACTTCTTCAGTGGATCTTTTTTTGGGGCATATCGACAACTCCATTCACTCAAATTTGATTCCAAACGGGTGTTTATGCCACAACTGAAATTATGAGTTGTGAAACATTACCAGACATCCTATTTTTTTTTTTTACCATTCGCCCTTTCACTTTCTTTTTTACAGTACAGCCTATAATTTAACATGCAGACTTCACCTGGAAATCCTGAGCAAATTAGCACAGGGAAATGAAGTCTGAAAAAGGCAAAACATGCAGTAAATGGATGCAACTCTGCTTGCACTTCACTTACTTCTCATCTCCTATTCTAAACGCATTACTTTGGAATGGCGTTCATAATGCACCACTCACTGCAGCAATGACAAACTCATAAATACCAGTTTTTTTTCCAAGGGTAAAAATCCCAACTAGCAAATCTGGCAAACTCAGAGTAACCCGCATTATGGGAGAAGAGTAACAGGCCCCATTATTACGTGAATGCTCCGTATGTCCCCTGGATAGGAGTGAGTTGAAGGTATTTCCTAATCTTGTGGTAGCTTGATTGCCATCTCTTGATTGCTTCCAGCTTGTTTAATAAGCGGAAACCCATTACCTTGGTGCTTGTTTTCCACATTTCCTCCATCTTAACTTGTGGTGCATATTCGAGCAGTGTTCCAAGGCACCCACATGAAGCAGAGGACAGTGAGAGGAAACACGTGACACAATCGCTCCCCATAGTCTGACTTAGTATTGAGTGCCTGTGTTCCAAACACTCAGTAACATGGCTGTAAATCGAATATTGCACCTCACGAATAAAAAACGCTTTGGGCGCGAGCCACGGATGGCCCTTCCCGCTACTCTTCGAATCACTGATTTCGGACACATACCTGTGTCTTTCCCTTGCCATCCTTTTATCACGTGGATTGGACGTGAGCCAGGGGATTCAGCAAGGTACACTGACCCAAATTGTTTACTATTTAGCACACACCTGTGTGCACTTCCGTGGCTCCTATTGAATCTAAATACCGCTGTTACCAGATCGCCTCATAGACCATGTACGGACCTGCCGGGTTGGAATTACCACCGGCATCTCGATTACGCCGCCTTGCTTTCAGTATCACAGGTATCCCCGTACCAGAAAACTTTTTAGTTTCTTCTGTCTTCATGTAGTTATTGACAGAAAGGACTCTTTCCCATAATACGTTGCCCTGAAGAAGTCATGGGAGTATCCTCCTAGACGAAACACGTGTTGGATGGTTGTTCTGTGCATATTCGAACAGTATTCCAAGGCACCCACATGAAGCAGAGGACAGTGCAGATGAAACATGCTACACAGTCAGACGCGCCCCATAGTCTGACTTAGTATTGAGTGCCTGTGTTCCAAACACTCAGTAACATGGCTGTAAATCGAATATTGCACCTCACGAATAAAAAACGCTTTGGGCGCGAGCCACGGATGGCCCTTCCCGCTACTCTTCGAATCACTGATTTCGGACACATACCTGTGTCTTTCCCTTGCCATCCTTTTATCACGTGGATTGGACGTGAGCCAGGGGATTCAGCAAGGTACACTGACCCAAATTGTTTACTATTTAGCACACACCTGTGTGCACTTCCGTGGCTCCTATTGAATCTAAATACCGCTGTTACCAGATCGCCTCATAGACCATGTACGGACCTGCCGGGTTGGAATTACCACCGGCATCTCGATTACGCCGCCTTGCTTTCAGTATCACAGGTATCCCCGTACCAGAAAACTTTTTAGTTTCTTCTGTCTTCATGTAGTTATTGACAGAAAGGACTCTTTCCCATAATACGTTGCCCTGAAGAAGTCATGGGAGTATCCTCCTAGACGAAACACGTGTTGGATGGTTGTTCTGTGCATATTCGAACAGTATTCCAAGGCACCCACATGAAGCAGAGGACAGTGCAGATGAAACATGCTACACAGTCAGACGCGCCCCATAGTCTGACTTTGTATTGGGTGTCTCGGTTCCAAACACTCAGTAACTTGGCTGTAAATCGAATATTGCACCCCACAAATTAAAAATGCAAGCAAGTTGATCTCCTTCTTTGGGGTTCGGAGAGGAGGGGGCTGTCTCCTCTCACCGAATAGAATAAGTTGAAAAATGGGCCAGACAGGTGAAAATACAGCACAATGTTTAAAAAATGTTGACTAAGCAGAAATCTGTAAGCGGTGCTCAGCGATTACCAGGCACTATATTAATGTCCTTAATTTTACAAGAACAAACACTGATTTCTCAACTGTCAAGGGCCCCCAGTAAAGTGATCAGATCATTCAGAAGTCCTGCTATAATAAAGGTGTGTACATCAATAACAGATTCTCCATTCTCTCTATATCACCTCTCTCTACCTTACCTCTTCCTCTCTCTGCCTTACCTCTTCCTCTCTCTACCATACCTTTTCCTCTTCAATTATAATTCAATTTTCCTGCCTCATGTTTATCTACTTAACTTCCCTGTCCCACCCTCACACTTACTGCTCAACCTTTTCATTCATTTGCTTCCTCATCTCTCTTTCTCATTCTCTCCCTTTCTCATCACTTTCTCTATCGCAACCTCTCACCATGTCTTTGATTGATTGATTGATTGATTGATTTATAAAGCACAAACAAATGCCCAAAGGCGTCTAGGCGCTAATGCGGTTAGTCTACTGAGTAAGGAAAAGTAGGCAATCCCTGACCTAAAGGGGCATTACAAAGCAAAGATCCAATTCTTTAGGGCCTTATGAAAAGGAAGATGGGCTTCCAGTCAGGAGATGGAGTAAGGAAGAGTGTTCCAGAGCTTGGATACAGCCACAGCAAAAGCTCTCCCTCCCCATCTTGCTTCCGGAACTTGGTAATAACCAGCAGATATTTTCTAGCAGAATACAGCTGTCTAGATGGTATATATAATTGAAACAGGTTCTTAAATCCCTCAGGGCTTATATTGTGATGTGCGTTATGGACAATACAGAAGGCTTTGAAGGTGATTAGTTTAGTGGCTGGAAGCCAATGCAATTTTCAAATCCCAGCAAAGACTGAATGATATTTAGGTAGGTCCAGAATATGTCTTGCCGCCACATTCTGGATGAGTTGCAGCTTGGCTATGTCTGTGGCTGTCTTATTAATGTCCAGGCAGAGCGTGTTGCAGTGACCCATCCTGGATATAATCAATGCCACTGCCACTTGTTTGCATGCAGAGAAGGAGAGAATTTGAAAGACCTTCCTATGGGTCCTAATCACTGAGAAGCAGGATGATACTGTCCTGTTAACTTGGAGAGTAAAGGACAAGTTGTTATCAACCAGAACACCAAAATGTTTTGCGGCGTCAGCAGTGTTGGGAAGTTGACCCATCATTTCTCTGCACCAGGAATGGCTCCAAATGGACTCTTAGCTACCAAAGATCAGAACCTCAGTTTCATCACCATTAAGTCTGGGGTCTTTTTTTAACCATCCAGATGGCCACAGCCTGCATGAAGTACTTCAAGTTGATGGCGGAAGGCTCCATGTCCTTCATGATGCATTGAGTGAGCATAGCTGTCTTAAAGGGGGTTCAGATGGGGAAGAAGGGTCTATGACAAGTGGGAAGACTGTTAATGCAACTAGCATTACTCAGTCCTGCAGATGGCTACCTACACAGTAGGCAAAATCTCCTCATGTATTTAAAATAAATCTGCATACTTAGTAGCAGGTAGCATCTTTGCTATGTTGTAGAAGTGCCTGTTTCATTGACACGCTGGTGAGACTTACAGAACACTGCTCCTCTAAGAGCCTCTCTGCTAATCATTCATGTCTAGTTTTACACACTGGGCCTGTTCTTAGAGCTATACTCATTTTGTAAGCTCATGTATTATTGGCAAGTAAGAAGACTGGAAGGTGGGAATTTACAAGACAATAATGCACTTTAGCACATAACCTAATATCAAGGGGGCACAAATATTAATGGAAGTTTGCAGTGCATGTGATAGGATCATGGATCTTGTATTTGCATTTGGCATTGTAGCAACTCTTGTGCTAGCCCATTGTCCCTAAGTTTCAGCTGCAGAACCCCACTGAAAACTGGTGGTATTTTTAAGTCAAGAATCACAAACCTTGATCTGTGGCCACAGAGCTTGATAGTCTATTCTGAGATCACTGCTGAAAAGGAGCTGTCTGGATTGTTTAAACCATAGATATTGCCTACTGCATGTGAGTATTTCCTGTTTTTAGTGATCTTTTGTCATATCTGCCCTCTACTTTGTGTGTGATGATTGATGCATATGTGTAAATCTGTTGTGAATACTATAGAAGAAGTGGCACGGTGTACCTGGTTTCCATACATTTGGTACAATAGTTGCACCCCTGACGGAAGGCCTCAGCAACCATGCACAGTATACACTCTTCCTGACTGACAGCCAGTACACAGAATAGCGGACACAAACTGCGTCCAGGCCTACAGGTGGATGAGCCACTGAAAGCTCGAGCCAGGGTCAAGCCTGGAGCCTGCAATGGCTTAGCTCGCGTACAGTTGGAATCTCGAGAATATGACGATCAGCGTTTTCACACGGAGTCTGCCTGCTTCCCTCACTCTACCCTCATGCACAAAGATGTAAAAACAAAGCATTAACATATGAGGTAAAAAGAAAAGACATATAAGTGGTGGATTTGTACAAAGAGAAACCAGAAAACCTCATTCAACCATGGCTTTCCCGCATCTTCAAATTGTGTGATCTTAGGCAAAAATTTAATTTTAACGATCCTCCTGTTTCTTCTCTATCACATATGAAAGGACATTCAAATATCTGAGTTCAGATTACCAGCTCTACAAAAACCTATTGGATTTGATTTAATAGACTATAATATTGCTCTGTGTCAAATTCAAATTCGTCTTTATTCGATCATAAATAATTATAAAAGACACACATAAGTACAAAGTAGTTAAAATTCATGGTAGTTTTTTTTTGCTTAAAAAGATATCAAACATATCATGGTAGGATTCTATTAAAATTCTAAGCACATATCAACAATAAAATGATTGTGAATCCTTTCCTCCTAAAACCAGAATAAAATTCATAATAAAACATTATGTCTAATTACACAAGTTATGGCTAGACAGTTCTTTCTTATGAGCAGAATATATTAGAAAATACTAAAGCACAGTACACTCAACAAAATCATGTTACATATAACCTTGCAAACTAATCCTTCTAAGGGCCCAAGTCCAGCTCCAAAATGTTGCCATAGCAATGACTATGACTTCACTAGTATCAGTTTTTAAGATACGCAAAGACGTTTGACAAGATATTGTTCCTAATATAGCACAAACCGGCTTAAGCCATTTATGAGGAGGGCCCTTGTATGCAGGGCATACAAACTGAACATGCGGTAAGGTCTCTTCTTCACATGGGTAGAGGTGACATTTTGTTTCTTGGTTGATCCCCCACTTTTTAGTAAAGGATTTTAGGGGGAGAGAGCCCACTCTAAATTGGTGATAGAGTTTCCTGTCACCAGGGCTCGTGATGATATCCCAATAAGCCTCCAGCCTATATTCAATTTTGTGATCCAGAAAGAGACCTGTTAGGGAAGCACCATTCACCAAAGACAGAGACTATTGGCTGACCTTGTCCCTGTATATGGCTTTAAAATGTATTTTGGAAGGGAAAAAATTCCCTTCAGGGTCCTTCCACAAATGGACGAGGCACATAGCCAATTAAGTGGCCTTAATCTTTTGTAACCATGTGATTTTATTGGATTGATCAGCTTCTCTAATATACTTAACTGCTCGTACATAAGGAGCTAACTCCGGGGTAGTCCAAAGTCATCGCCAATAGGCAAGAGGTCTAAAACCTGCAGCCTCCTCAAAAGAAACACAACCCAGATCTGCAAGCAATGGTCTGAGAGATGTCGATTAAGGGAGGCCGGTCAATGCCCTCAGAAACTTGTTCTGAGCTTGGACTAATGGAACTAGATTTTAGATACCCCAAAGTTCAGCTCCATAAATAATTGAAGCTCTATCCTTCCCTTGGTAAATAGTTAGAGCCGGAGAAACTGATTTGGTTTGGTATCGACGATGTTCTTTTAAGAGGGCCCCTGCTAGTTGGTTGTGCCTCAAGACCAACAGATCCATCTGTGACTTCCAGTTCAACCTTTTGCCCATAGTAACGCCCAGATATGTAAAGGAGTCAATTTGTTCCAGGGACGAATTGTTAATTTCTACTCTAGCTTTCACATTTTTTTGTTTCTGCAAGACCATGAACTTGGTCTTGTCAAATTTGACTACAAGGTCGTGGTCATTACAAAAGAGACTATATCGGCCGAGGGCTCTTTGCAGACCAGCTTGTGTTTTAGACAAAATTAGAGTATCGCCTGCAAGCATTAAAAGAGGAACCCTCGATCCTGCAAGAGTAGGAGCATCCGTTGGATAATCGGTGTAATATGAGACAACATTATTTATGAACAATGAGAAGAGGGTAGGGGTGGGAACACACCCCTGCCAAACTTCCTTGTTCAAGGGGAAACGTTCTGTTATCTCACCCTGTTGACCCCAACGGACTTGGCCATAGGTAGATTCATGTAATTTTATGATGAAAAATAAGATCTCCACGGGCATCCCTGATTCCTTAAGGCTGCCCCACAGCTTGTTATGTGGAACTAGATCAAATGTACATTTAAGATCTATAAATGCTACATACAGGGTCCCAAATGCATAAACAACAGTTGATGGACAGAATGCAGAACAATGTCATACATTCACCCCAGTACAGAGATCTGGGCCTAAATCCATCGTTTTTTTGCACTCCACACCACCCCAATTCAGACATGGCCATATGCAAATCAGCCTTGACCCTGTGCCTCATGGGAACAGTCCAACCCAAACTGCCAAGCCATGTCTTTCCTGGACCGGAATCAAGCATCCTAGCACCAGTTTCTGGCTATCAGCCGTCATCAGCCAGGATAGCTTGACTCCAGTGGTGTGGAGAGCATGGGACTCACGTCTGAGCATACCCATCCCACTCGGGGTGACAAATGCAAAAACAACAGTTGATGGACAGAATGCAGAACAATGTCATACATTCACCCTAGTACAGAGATCTGGGGCTAAATCCATTGTTTTGTTGCACTCCACACCACCACAGTTCAGACATGGCCATATGCAAATCAGCCTTGACCCTGTGCCTCATGGGAACAGTCCAGCCCAAACTGCCAAGCCATGTCCTTCCTGGAGCGGAATCAAGCATCCTAGGACAAGTTTCTGGTTATCAGCCATCATCAGCCAGGATAGTTTGACTCCAGTGGTGTGGATAGCATGGGACTCACGTCTGAGCATACCCATCCCACTCGGGTGACAAATGGAAAAACAACAGTTGATGGACAGAACGCAGAACAATGTCATACATTCACCCCAGTACAGAGATTTGGGCCTGAATCCATCGCATACTGGGTCCCCCCAGCTAAGATCACTGTATTCCAGTATAATAACATGAATCTAAAAACTTGGTCAATAGTGCTAACATAGGAACGAAAACCTGCTTTATAGGTGGATAAAATTTCATTGTCATCAATCCAATTATTAACCCTGTATATCACTAATCTGCCCACCAGCTTTTGCATCGTGTCTATAAGGCTTATGGGCCGATAGTTAGATGGGCTGGCACGATCCCCCTTTTTGTAAATGGGGATAATTTCAGCCCCACGCCAGGAATCCGGGATGGGGGCGCCTCTGGTAAAGCCATTCGCAAAAATAAAAATATATTTGATCCCGATCAGATTTAAATATATTGTCCGGGATACAATCCGGGCCGGGCCCTGCCCCCAGTTACCCCATCAAAGGGCACGCTCAATGTCCACTAGGGTAAATGCAGGCTTGATCCGGGGCTAATGGAGCATTGGCTAGATAGGTATTAGCCACTCGCACTTTTTTAACCCCCCGCGACCAACACGAAAGTGACAGAATAAAGCTAAGTTCCGTGTTGTTCGTGGTCTTTTACGTATTTGTTGTGTGACACGTATTGTGTTATTTGTTACCCCTACACACTGCATTACCTCACAAACACCATCCTTGTTTGTTTTGTGGACACTCATCTTTCTTTTGAACTTGATGGCGCCAATGATGAGATCAGGGCAATCCTGGTGAGTACCTGCCAGGTTCCCGTTGGGGGTTCGCCCGTTAGGTGCCATCTCGCTCACGCACACTTTTTTCTAAACTCTCTCCATTTACCTATCTAGGCACTTAGGTGTGTGTTATCTGTTGTCTCACAACTGGTTTATGTGTTTCAAGGGTTTGGGCATATTTTCTCTAAACTATGGCATAATTTGGATGCACCTCCTACCTCAGCAATTAAAAGAGAGGAGTATTGGGCAAAAAGGTTTGCACTTGATGGTACACCAGTAATCGATTGAATGTTATATGCCTATTTGGTCTAGGTCTTGTTTTGTGAATGAATTGATCCGGGGCTACACAATGGTACTGCCCCGAGCTACTTGCAGGGGATAAAAATTGGGTTTGGTAGTGTGCAACCCAAACTTCTGGGGGGACATTGTTGACTGGGACCTGACCGGCATTATCACTGTCCCACTTAATTAGTTGTCAGAATAATCACCAGTTTTCCCATTACTCGCGTCTAACAAGTCCCTCCATCTGTTTTCGTCAAAGGCCTTCTTTGCCCGCTGTTGGGTTGCCTTATAGACAGACCTCAATTTCCTTACCTCCTGCATTGAGCCTGACCTTATTGCTTTAGACAAATTCCTGTAGGCTATCCTACATGACCCGTCAAACCACTTAGCTGACTTGTGGGTAGGGTAAGTGGTATGACGGGTCATGTAGGATATTGCTTTATGTATATGAATCTGGATCACAAGCAGGATTCACATGCCAACTGTATTTTCACATAGTTCATTAATGGCACTGCCACCATAGTGGGAGCAAGGGCAGGAATGGTTCTAAGTTCATGTTTAAAAACTTTTAATAAGTACTTCGCAGTGCAATAATGTGGCATATTGATTTCAAAGTTCTAAATGGGAGTCACAATTCAGCTACTTAACAAACTGCAGACCATCCAGAACACAGCAGTCAGGTTCATTCTCGACCTTCCGAGGCGAGCATGCATCAATCCCCACCTCAAATACCTCCAGTGGCTTCCCATACTCTAAAGATGTCAGTTCAAGATGCTGACCAATGCTTGCAGGGCTTTGAATAATCAAGGATCAGCCTACCTAAACCACAGGCTGACTTCCACACAGTAATCAGATATCTGCGCTCCTCCTCCCTCACCCTCGCTCACACCCCCTTGCTTCCTCCTTTTCCTACTTGGCCGCAAAACCCTGGAATGGCCTCCACCTTCAGACCTCACCCACCCTGCAGGATTTCAGACATGGACTAAAGCCCTGACTGTTCGAATAACAGCAGCCAGCAGCACCCACACCACCCACCCACCCTCTCCCCACCAGTGCATGGATACACTGGTGATAAGCAGTGCTTTTCAAATCCTGATTGATTGATTGAAAGTTCCCACATGTACAGAAATAGACCTTTTTGAACTTTGAAGAGACTTTAGAATATTTGACATGATAATTGTTGTATGATTTAATTGATACTCAAAAAACACAGGTTCTACCGGTCCCTTAAATCAACTCGCCTTTTATTAAGAGAAGTGAGTATCCTTCTCTTTCGTAGGCGGCTCAGGACAGACTCGTTTTGCGACCACATAGCCATATTTCGCGTCTCCATTGGCTGACGAGAGTTCCTTCTCCGATTCAAAAATGAATCGTTTGGATCCATCTGTGCCTCCCCTTCCGCTCGGATCCATACACGGGGCACCGACGGACAGGTAAGCTTGAAGAGCGCACATTAATCTTTTGGAAACGCTCTCGCTTTCGCTCGTTCCTTGGCTCAAGCAATACCGGCAGTGAGTGGTATTTATATTACCTATGGCATAGTTTCATACAGGGTCCCTCTGTAGTCATTCATTTTGGCGCTTGCAGGACCTCTTAGTTAAAGTCCCATTACTTGGTTCTGTTGTCAATATACAACTTTGTGTCATTCACATCATTGGTCATTGGTGAACATACATCTGTTATAGCTATCATTATTTCAGTGTTCCTTTGTAGGACAACCATTTCACCAAAGATATTCAATTTTTGCACTATAGTAGGAACTTGGCATACAATTTTGTCATCTAAAGTTCCCTCATCAGGACATTATTTTTACACTAACTGGTGGCGGTAGAGTGCTAGCGGGCTACGGTGGTTTGGATAGGAGACGGTCACACTTGGATTGGGTTAGTGTGTGTTTAGCAAATTGGCTTGACACAGGATGAGCATGCGCTAACTGTGTCTTTTTCCTTTACACACCAGAGCGGGGCCTCCATCACCCGAGCGGTTGCCAGGCGAGGTGAGGTCTTCACCCACACAAAGCTGGGTGAGTATCACAAAGGGGAAATGCCTCTTAGTGACTAAGCTAATATGCTTTAATATTGTGCAGAACGCAAATTGTTCTTGCAGGTGTTCCCTGTCTTGGTGGTGGGTGTGGTGTCGTGTAGACTCATGTGTGGAAATGAATACAGTGTATTTTGTTATTCTTTGTCTTTTGACAGGAAGAAGATCTTCTCCTGTGATCATTGGATACTGGGGTTCCATGTTGTGAAGGGGAGACATGACTCTCTTGAGTATATCACATGGTACTGTTACAATTTTTTTACATGTGGATACACCCCCTAAAGTGAGTTGCAGTAGCTTATTATACATTTTTAAGGTCCTGATGAAAGCTGGAGTAAATACTCCTTCTAGCTGAAACTAGTTGACCACTTCTCACCGCGCCATGATGTAGTCTTACTCACTCACTACCAGGCGTATTTTTAATCTTGACACCTAGATTAATCTCTTCTAGGTAGCCAATCTTAGTCATCACCATTTCAATAGCACTGCACTTTTCTCTATATTTTTCTTTGAGCACTACTGTGGCTATATTGACCGCCCTCCATTGTTTGCATCGCCATGTGATGGTTCAGGCGATGTTTTGGAGCGACTCCTTATCCCCACATGATGATATGCCGCCATAAGGGTGGTCTGATGGGATTTGTCCAGCCCAGTGAGACTCTGTGCTTTTTTTCACACTAGTGTTCGCATGATTGTCACACACTATTCAGGACAGGACACCACCTTTGACCTGGTCACCTCTCTTTGTTTTTCACATGATTTAATTGATAAACATTTCCAGTGCTCATCTCGTGTACAGCCTCCAGGAACCAAGCCAGACTTTTAACTTGGATCATCCCATTGATTGGTTGACTTGTCCATCTCTATCCAGGCCCCGTCAGGTGTTGTTAAGGACTATCCCCTACACATGCACCAGCCATGGTTGCACAGTTTAGATTAGTGGGTATTGCAGGTTGCTGCTTTTACACTTTCCACTTCACATGTTAGTACTTGCAAGGGAGAGAGACCTTTGCACTTGTCCAGGATTTAATTCCCTCTAGCAAGTGTTGTTTCTTTAACCTCTTCGCCACAGCGGAATGAGGAAAAAAATGATGCGTGCGCAGTTTAGACAGCCCCCGGCCGTCCTCTGCACACGCCCACATTAGAGCGCAAACAGAGTGCTGCTGAAGGAAATTTGGATGAATCACAACATTCAATCCGCACTCCGCCCAGTGAAGCAGCACTTTCACACCATCCAAGTGGCTCGTGTGGAAGTTGTCTGCAACAAAAATGCTTAGACTTGGGCCCAGTTTAATGACACGTTTGTGCACCTGATATATGTGGCTGTTCTCCCAAGAGTCATGTAAGCTTCTGGCAGCACTCGATGGAAAAGAAACGCATGTCCAGCCAGTCCGTGTCCACTCAGGATGGGGAGGGGCCAGGGCGGCTCTCTTCTTAAGTACACCTCAGAGAGGGAATGAGAGCAGGGGACTCTGCAGGGTGGCATCAAAACTAGAGGTGGGCGAGGTAACAAATTAATAGGGCTATCCGAGCCAGAGCCAAGCTCTGAAAATATGGGTTAAGAAAATCATGCAACAAACCACACAAAATATTATAATGTTTCTTCCAAGTTCAAAAAAGTGTATTTCTTTAAGATGTGGAAACTTAGACATTAAAAGGGCACATTATAGCCTTGCAGTGAGGACTTATTAAAAGTGGTTGCTTTGTACAACTGGTAGTCTGAACTCACCTATTCAAAAGTGCTTTTGTGCACCATAATGAAGAAAAATGAGTTTTGGTGATATAAAATATGTCAACTATCAGGAGCCTCAGGGGGATAGGAAGCAGGCCACCCCCCACTCAAAGTGCAATCAACAATGATGGCCTACCCCTTATACGCTCTATGGCTAAAAGACATTTTTAATTTAATTTTATTTTATTTAAATCAGACGGGGTATACATACACCTTCTGTCTGTGTGAATTGCACTCTGTTACAATCTAGAGCGGCGCTTTGTCGCCTATATAAATGTGTGTCTGAGTGGTCCACCACCTGTGTACCTATTCCCTCTATCGTCCAACTGTGAAAAAAGGGGGAGGGAAGGTTGACAGTGCCTCACGGAAGCAACACCAAGGGGAGGATTCTGACAGGCTGGTACTCGCCTGATTCCTCACTTCTCATCATCAGCTACTGTCAACCCGAAAATAAAATGGGAGAAAAAGATAGTGCAATCAAACCAAACAACCAACTTGTGTTACACATGTTATATAACCCATTGTGATGTTCCCATATCCCTACCAAATGGAATACCGATATATCACCATTAAAAAGAGCAAAGCAAACTGGCAACCATATCTTTATTCTGTGCTGTTAGCTCACTCTATTAAAAGTCAACCGACATGTTTCATCACTGTATTTTACTTTACCAGTGATTTCTTCAGGGTTTCGGGTCAGCATATGAATTGCACGTTTAGAATTCTTCCCTTATTGTACCTGTGGTCGGGCATAGGACAAACAACACACATATATATATATCATACATCAGTCATGTCTCAACAGGCAGCACCGGTTCTGGTGCAGATTAAAAGTAGTAGGTGTACTTCTGGTTACTTGCGATAGTGAATGATACATTACCAGGTGGCCTCCACCGACGTGCCTACCCGGCCCCCGTGGAAGAATATATCGCTGTGCGGAGCCCCTATCTCTGTAGTGGGTCCCGTCGACCGCCCGTAGGTCGGTATCTGCGGTAAGACAATAAATGGGTGTGAGTCACATGTTACATTAACCCCCTTCCCTTGCCTTCCCTCATCGCAACCATCGCTCCTTGCGCAGCAATCGGATTTGATCGTATTTTACCGGTCTCAATCACTGTTTGGCTATTTAGTCATTTTACCACTCCTGAATTCCCATTGTATTTAGTGGTCTACCGCTTGGGCTCCTTACCGTTAGCGTGCACAGGTGTGGTCTCTGCTCACCCCTCGTGTGGCATAGCCACCGCGGCGTACCGTTTACATCCTCGTTCTTCCGATCACGTGGTCGGAACGTACTGTGAGGAAGCAAACGCGGTGTGACGCGTCATCACGGCTAAGTGTGAGTGCCATTTTAGATCGGGCAGTTTTTGTTCATACAGTAGGATCCCTGCCGATATTCCAGTGTATTTGATCAATCTGGCACTCGAACTGCAATGTAGTGAATATTACGGCTGGTGATGATTTAATGCTGTTATTCATAAATTGTCGGCCGACATCTAACCATTACTCATGCAATTTATATTTATGATGTTTATTTTGTGTAGTGTTTATAATTTGCTTGTCCAGATAATCACTAGGGCAGACAGAAAATTCTAAAGCTTCAATGTCTGTATCCTGCTCAGAAGGGATTATGAGCCTAATGATTAACCCTCTGGATTGTTGCAAGCAGAGTCAACATTTATTTCAGCGCTGTATTACATCATCATGCAGAGAAGCTTATATGTATAGGTAGAATGCTCTAAGCTGGTATACATATTGGGGGAGAGCCCTACACTGCTGATACTTTATTCCACTCAAAAATTTCATTGAGACCAAGCTCGTCCGTGGATTCTTCAAATATCAAGCGGGCCTCCTTCTTGAGCAATCTGTTGCTCATATTGTGCTGATCTCCTTGCACCCTTTCAATGACTACCCAGCATAGGTCCCTTTGTTTGTTATTTTGACTGGTAAAATGTTGCACCAGTTTAGTAGAGAGTTTCGCTACTTTGAGTGTACTGAGGTGTTCCTGGATTCTGACTTTCATTTTTCTAGTCGTTAATCCAATGTAGTACATTCCACAGGGGCATCATAACCTATAGATCACATTGCATGTGTTGCAATTGCTGAAACTGTTTAGGTGCCAGGTCTTCCCATTTGCTCTTGTAATTGAACTGGTTTTTGTAGTGATAGAGCACATGGTGCACTCTCCACATGGGTAATGGCCCGGTGGGAGATTAGAATGTGGTAACTTCACCTGGGGGCGTGTAAAATATGTGCCTAAGATCAGCCATTTTAAGTAGGGAAGCTGAAATGTATCCGTGTTTTCTGCTTTCACCCAGTACAAATCGGCCAGTAAATAGGTATCTTTTTGTCTTTCCTTATTTTGAGACTGTGGGTCAGATTTATGTCAGACTTGCGGCACTTTTGCGCCCCCGTTGCGTCACTTCTGTGACGCAGCGCCACCGCGCCGTAAACCCTGCGCCACGTTGCGACACACTTACATCGTGACGCATCTATGGAGATGCGTCACAGTGTAAGGCCCTGCGCCACATGAAACCTGCGTCAGGTTTCATGTGGGCGTTTCCACGCAGGGGGGTGCGTTCCGTCGCAGGAACACCCCTGAAAAGTGACTCAGTGAAATCTACAAGAGTTCACTGAGTCACTTTACCAACGCTGATGCGTGAAAACCCTGCGCCTGCTTGAAGCAGGCGTAAGGTTTGACGCACCACGTTAGAGATAGGGCAAGTTGGAAAAGTGCTGGAGTTGCTTGCCGCACGCAACACAACTTCAGCACTGCGCCAACGTCACGCCCTAGATGCGACACGCATCTGTTTATTCCTGCGCCATGGTGCGCCGCATTGTAAATGCGGCGCATCATGGGTGGCGCAAGGATAAACTTGTGTGCCGTATCTTACCTGGCGCATCTCGGCTGATTTGCAGAGTTGCGTCAGGCAACATAAATCTGCCCCTGTGTTTTTACCTCTTAGTCCATTCTTCTATAGTTTTTAAAGTATAGTGTGAACTCGACCCAAAGGTATTATAGCACTTTATATGGGAACAAGTTACGTTACACAAGGTCAAATGCATCGTTTATAGGCAAGGAGAGATTAAATGATTTTCCCAGAGTCACATGATGTTGATCCGACACCGGGACTCAAACCTGGTTCTCAAATTCCATAGTTGTCAACTCTTGCCGTAACACCACGTCCCAGGTAGAGGGAAGGAGGCAGAAGCCACAATAAAGTTCGGCTTGTGATGGGCTTGTGGTTCCAACAGGACCTTGCATTGAGCTAGAGCCAGGGTTTAGGCTTGAACCTGGCTCGAGCTCTCAGTGGGCCATCCTTCTCTCATTAAAACTGGTGCTGGTACAATGCGCTGATGTGCTCCCCTTTCCACCTGCATACTCTACCCTACCTTTTCACAATTTGCGACTGGGCATGTGGGGTCAGTGAAGCTTACTGGCCAGACCTTACTTTTGTGAAAGGGTGGAGACTGGAGGCGTGGTTCTTGCCCCTGGTTGGTATGCAGCATTGTGTGCTGTGGGGCTTCAGCTTTATGTGTCCCAAGTAAACTTTACCTTCATGCCATCAGGTTGTGGAGACCAGGGGGCTACGGTTTCACTTGGCCGATGATGCCACAGACCTCAGGCCTGAGAGATCATCAGCCAGGAAATCAGTTTGCTGTCAGTTGTGAGGTTGTGTCTATGCATGTGTGCCAGCACAATTCAAAGAATCTGAACAAAAGAGCAAGTAAGGTTGTGGTGAATAAAGCCTCAATCTGTGTATCTGTGAGTGTGTCTCTGCACATCTTTTTTTCCTAGACACACAAAACTCTTTAGAAGCAAATTGAAAGTGAAAATAAAGAGGTTGTATAGATAGTGAAAACTAAAAGCAACTGGTACTCAGAAGAGCCAAACGTCACTGTTTAGCCAAAAAAGTGTACAATTAGAAAGAGGGACAATACTGGGAATGTAAAATAGAGGAGAAACGTATCAACATTCTCCTGCTATTATTGTGTTGTGAAAACTCCTGATGAAACACTTTTATTTTCATATGGTAGCAAGAATGCCGTTTGAAAAGGGTATATATTTGTGATTATGAGTGCCCTTCAACTAAAGCAATTTTAGCTGATATCTGCACTAGTCTTATTTTAATATTATGCCTTATTCAGTGTCCCTACCAATGGACCCCATGGTGCTGTTGTTGGGGGGGGGGGGATGAGGGAGATTCTGCCCATCCATACACAACCCCTCGGGGAAAATTAATCATCTTCTGCCCATTGGCGGCCAGACTTACAATAGCTAACTCCTAGCATGTTTCTGTAATTTTATTTTTCATACAACATATGCGGATTGTGTTTCACAAACTGCAAACCGAGTAGCCTCCTGGGTGTTCGGCTGAGTTCAGGGTGTGGATGACTGTTCATAACAGGGCACAGCTGACAGTGCTGGAAATGAGGCATTGGGAGCTTCTGACAGTGCCTGTCACAATTCCATAAAGGTGCATTGACTACCTGTTCATCCAATCTATGGCCTCTACAAAGCAATGCGGGTAGAAGAGCCGCAAGTGACCGGCAAAAAGTGAGGGATTGCGGAAGAAAGTGATGTAAAGGGAAGACTTGCAATAGTTACTTACTTATCTGATTGAAGCTGATCAACAACAATGCTAACAAGCATTGGCAAGTTCATATGTCTACCCTGTTTAAGTGAACATTTTTTATGGGGGGGAGGGGGATGTTATATAGCTTGAACTGGACCCAAAGCTATCGGAGCGCTTTGCATGAGCATCAGTTGCATTACAGACCGACACACTCATTTTGTTAGGCATGGTGAGAACAGTCTGGTAAATGTCACACACAATACACCAATTTACCTCATACACCCTTTATGCACCAGTCAGATGAAAATGAACAAAGAGGAAATGTAATCAAGCAAATAAAAACATAAATAAGAAAATACAAATGAATTAAAAAAATCATTAAAACCATTAAGAGCACAATAAACAATGTCTGATTCTTGTACTCTTCCCCTGACATATACAGTGATGTTAAAAACAATAACAGTGTTGATCAGACACAAAAATTTACATTTCATATAACACTCAAAAGAAAATACCATTTAGAAACTAAACACAATTGGGAACACAGCAAGGAAAGGGTAATTCCTATTTTTGGAGAAACACTACATTAGTTACAAATAGATCAATTGTGGTTATTGAGATGGTTTGACCTGGCATCTTTGGTGTGGTTTCCCCCTATCTTTTTACATCTACCCCCTGTATTTTTGATGCTGTGCTGGATTTAGTTTTTGCTGGTTTAGATGCTTTGGGCACTTTGCCACTGCTGTTCAGTGTCAAAGTGCAAGTGCTCCTTGTGTAAATTGTTATTATGATTGGTTATCCATGATTGGCATATTTGTGTCACCCAGAAGTCCCTAGTAAAGTGCACTGAGTGTGCCAGGGCTGGTGATAACAAATGCTACTAGTGGGCCTGCAGCACTGATTGTGCCACCCACATGAGTACCCCTAAAATGGTGTCTTAGGCCTGGCACCGCAGTGCCTGTGTGCGGTCTGTGAACTACCATGTCCTCCTGGTCAGTGTCCCCACTGGTCAGGCCTAACCCTTCTCTTTCTGTACACATTGGTCACCCATATGGAAGGCCCAAGGTATCCCCTTGGGCAGGGTGCAATGTGTGTAAAAGATTGAGCATGTACTTGTGCAGGTGACATGCTCTGGTAGTGAATTACATCCATTTTCGTTTTTCACTATTATAAGGCTATCTTGCCCCATAGGCTATCATGGGGAATGCTGGCTACAGTAGCTACCAGCATACATTCCCATAGGAGTAAGGTAGGACATAAGAGTCTGGTATCCCTGAACTCAGAATTTAATAATACATCTTTTAGAAAAGGTTGTTTTTAAATCCTGTGTTTGAGAACAGCACTTTTAGAAAGTTGCTGTTCTCTTGTCTGACCTTTCTGTGTGCCTTGGCCTGTTTGTGAATTGACTGTCTGGTTTGTGAGTGACAGGGGCTGGGTGGCTCCCAGACTCTGAGAGGGCCATCCCTTGGCTGAATAGCTCCATCTGCATCTAAGGTGTTGGGAGGGGGATAGCACCTGGGCCTGAATAGGGCTGTGCCTGCCTTCCACAATGCTGGCTCCACCTCCTGCTGGGCAGCTGACGACCCTGCCCCTCTCTCTGAAAGGAAAGGAGAGGCCAGGAAAACAAAGTGCTCAAGGAACACCCAGAACTGGTTCAGACTGGGCTCAGAGCCCTCCTGCACAAAGGGATCAAAGACTTTTAGGGGTATAAGTACAGGATCCCTGACTACAGAAAATTAGATCATCCTGGAATCAAGAAGGAACCTCTGCCAAGGAGAAAGCTGAAACTGAAGAAGGAAGACTGTCCTGCTGTTGCTCTGCTGGACTGACCTGCTGTTGCTTTGCTGCCAAGGAGAGGGGAAGGACTTTGCTTTTGGTGCTGCGGCCCCTTGCTTGAAGGAATCTCCAAGGGCCTGAGAAGAGCTGGCTCCCTGTTAAGAAGTCCCAGGAACAAAAGGACTTCACCCCCAGCTTCCCTGAACTTTGCTGAGAGAGATCTGTCCTTCCTAGAGTGCTTGGGCCAGTTGCGGTGCCTCTGGAAGTTGTACCTGTGTTGGAAGCTCTAAACCAAGCTTTTAAAGACTTTCTGCAAGTTTTGTCTCATGGCTCGTTTGCGGAGCGCATCCCCATCAGTGCGAGGAAATTCCCGCCGCTACGAAGGCTGAGATCGTCGCAGCGCCTATTGCCGCTGCCAGAGTCGTCGCATCCTTCGTTTGCGGGACGCACCAGACCGGTGCCGGAAGATTACCATCGCTGCGAGTGTCGTCGCAGAGCCTGTCGTCGCCGGGCAAGATCGTCGCACCGCTTGCTTGCGGACCGCATCAAGTCACTGCGAGTGTCACCGCACCACGCCTGCTACATCCAGTGGGGCTGTTGCATCGCCTCTCCAGGGTCTCAGGAGTGATGCATCGCTTGTTTTCCACTGCACCAGTTTCTGTTTTGGAACTTTGTTGCATTCAAAGGTACTGTTGGCTAAACTTGACGCAACTGTGAACTTTTCACACAACTGCGGATTATTTTATCGCAACTTTAAGAACTCTTTTGCAACCATATTCTTGAACTGTGTATGTTGGATTTTTGTTGTTTTGGTCTTGTGTAGTTTATATTAAATACTTTTATTTTTCTAAACTGTTGTGGAGTCAGTTTGTGGTGTTTTCACTGTCTTACTGTGAGTGTCAGTACAAATACTTTACACATTGCCTTCGATAAGCCTTGACTGCTTGTGCCAAGCTACCCAGGGGGTGAGCAGAGGTTATCTAAGAGTGTTTCCTCCTTACCCTGACTAGAAGCAAGGGTTCCTCTCTGCCAACTAGAGACCCCCAGTTCTAACAGAGATTATTATTCCAACTTCTTCTTTCAATACAAATGTCTCCTCAGACTTAATGTAGTTTCCTCTTTTACAGCACCCTGCCAGGCTCAAGCCCGGTTGCCCAGCTTCGATGTCGGCTACTCTAGCCTTTAGGCCCACATTGTTGTGGGATGCGGTTGAATAGACGTCCGACAAACGAAGGTAGACGCAACCAAAATTAGCAAGTAGAACACAGTGTCAAGCACAGCACATTTTAGTCAACATCCATTATTACATAGGCCCCATCTCTCACAATAGAATCATTGTTAGACTTCTTTGATCGCGCCTATTTCAGGCATTCAGACACTCCACCATGTTTTTCACCCCCATTGAAAGCCCTAGCTGAGCACATTTGACGATGGAACATGCCACACCAGCTGCTAAAATAATTTTTTCACTTACCTTGCTACCTGTGCATGTCCCATTTTAGCTCCTGATGCTTCATTTAAGCCCAGGGCAGGCGCATAGCTCCTTCCCGCTGCAACTATCACTGCAGCATTAAACTGAATGCTCACACCCACACAGTCACATGCACCAGCTTTCAGTCTCTGAGTTGCCACGCCATCTTTGCCAGCTGTCTGGCAGTAGGGAAAGAAGGGTGGATTGGCAGATTGACTGGCTTGTAGCCAGGGGCGCTGGAGGGCTTATGTCTCCAGTACCTGCAGCTACCTATAGCAGTGAGGCTTCACTGCTTTACTCACGGGGAGGTGCTAAGGCTTGCCAGGCTCCTGAGGCCAGGGCTGAGACTTCACCAGCCCTGGGCAGTCCCTGTGATGGCTGGTGTAGCGGCCTTCATGCGCCGGTGCCACCCGTCAGACAATGTCTCTGGCTGCCTCCGGCTGCATTTGTCACCCCGAGTGGGACAGGTATGCCCAGACGTGGGTCTTGTGGTCTCCATGCCACTGGAGTCAAGCCATCTTGGCTGATGAGGGCTGAAAGCCCGAAACCGGTCCTAGGATGCTTGTTTCCAGTGGCAGTTCGGGCTGGACTGTTCCCATGGGGCGCAGGGTCAAGACTGATTTGCATATGGCTGGGTCCAAACTGGAATGGCATGGTGAGCAAAAAAACGATGAATTTAGGCCCAGATCTCTGTACTGGGGTGAATGTATGACATCGTTCTGGATTCTGTCCATCAATTGTTCTTTTTGCATTTGAATCCTTAGGTCAGCATTTCTTAAAAATACACCAACGGTGAATAAAAGGATATTTTTAACTGCTGGTTTATTAAAATTGTCTGCAAGACAAAGAGAGAGTAGCCCTGCCTGAACCTCATAAGGGCTAGCTGTCAGTGGCAGGAAGGGGGCATCCGGCATACAGTACATTGAAAAACACCTGGGCAGAGTAGGTCATTCTTCCGTTTGCAGGACCACCAGTGAGAGCTGCACGCACTGATTCATCCTTAGCGCAGCACCAGCAGTTATCCAGTGATGTCATTGAGAAGACATTATGACTCAGTACTAGAATATTTATTCTGTGTGTAAGCCCCTCCCTTTACAACAGGTGAACGGTTTATTGTGCTCTATTATTATGCAGCCCTTGATGACTCATATGCTACGGTATGCAGGTAGAAAACAGCTGGAGGAATACAGACTGGCCCGGACATGTGCGGATGCTGACTCTCTCCTGTGGCATATGAGCATGCAGCGCTACCCCTGCCAGGCTATAACCTCTCTCGCTCTCTAGCATCCTCCAGACTCCATCCTCCAGACTCCCCCCTCCCTCCGCTCTCCTACAAGCCCCCCCCCCATCCCCCAACTCTGCATTACCACCTGCTGTGATTGAATGGGAGTAGATTTGTGCTCAAAATGGAGACTCCGCATGCAGATTTGACATGGTAATTCACGGACCCCATGTTTTCCCTCAATCCAGGGGCAAGTATTGAGAATAGCTGAATTTAGGTGTGGCATACCAGCTACACTTGTAATTTTTTTCCACCAAGTATCCCAACACCTAGGTCCAGTTCATGCATATTCAAGCAAGGCCTTAGGGTTGCAGAAGGTCTTCATTTAGCACTTGTTGTTCATTGAAACCTCTTTGCCTCTAAGTACTAGCTGGCCATTGATTCCAACTTGAGTGCAAACGGGGGTGTGCACCTGAACTGAAATTATGAAATGAGAAAAATGACCATTCATCCTATAATTTTATTTTTAACAATGCATCCTATAATTTTACATGTAGATTTCACCTATAAATCCTGTCAAAATTGGCACAAGGAAATGCGGTCGAAGAAGAGGCAAAACATACAGTAAACGGATGCACCAATTCTGGTACCACTTCTAATCTCCTATTCTGAACGCATTATTTTGGAAAGGTCTACAGTTTTTTCCTTTGATAAAAATCCCAACTAGCAAATCTGGCAAACTCGAAGCTACCCCCATGATTGGAGAAGGGTAACAGGTCCCATTATTACGTGCAAGCTCCATGTGTTCTTGCGGTAGCTTGATTGGCATCCCATGATTAGCTGAAGCTTGTTTCAAAGGAAAACCCTGTACCTTCGGGCTTTTCCCCCACAGTTCCTCCATTTTGACTTGTGGTGCATATTCGAGCAGTGTTTCAAGGCACCCAGATGAAGCAGAGGACAGTGCCGATGAAACACACGAAACAGTCGCTCCCCATATTCTGACTTAGTATTGGGTGTCTGGGTTGGAGACAGTAACATGGCTGTGAATCGAATATTGCACCTCATGAATAAAAGTGGCAAACGCTTCTGTGGGGTTCGGAGAGGGGCGTCTCCACTCACCTAAAGGAATAGGATGAACATTGGGCCAAACAGGTAAAAAGACAGGACAATGTTTAAAAAATGTTCTCTAATCAAAGAGATTTTTAAGTGGGGCGGGTCCCACAACCCTTGCTTCTGTGCTCAGCTCTTACGTGGCACTATATTTGGCCTTAATTTTACAAGCACAGACACTGATTTCTTTATCGACAAGGTGTACAAGAACCCTAAAATATTCTAAGTGACTGATGCAGTTACTCTTAAGTTTAAGGTTTTACTTCATGCTGTCAAAACTCTTTTAAGACCCAGGCAAGGCGGGCAATTGCATATATATCTCACCTTTCACGGGGCCCCCAGTAAGGTGATCAGGCCATTCAGAAGTCCTGCTATATTAAAGGTGTGTACATCAATAACAGATTCTCCATTCTCTCTAATTCACCTCTCTGCCTTACTTCTTCCTCTCACTACCTAACCTCTATATTTATAATTCATTGTTTCTGCCTTATGTTTATCTGCATAACCTCTCTGTCCAACCCTCACACTTACTACTCTACCCTCTAAGGGCCAGATGTTGGTGGCTAAATACCGGTCAGTAATTCAGAAATTGGGTATTTAGCCATGTACAATGTAGATAACACCATCCCGAATAAGGAATCGGTAAAAATAAGGGAAATCAGTTACCGATTCCTTAATTTGCGTTTAGCAGACACCAAAACCCACAAATACCGAATCGCTAAATAAGAAATCCTTAAAAACTCACAAACGATGTACCAAAAATCGGTAATACTGAATTTTCACATTTTTGGTATTTACTCAAAGCAGGTGGTAATCAGGTGCACTGCATTTAAACAGCCCCAAAATGCAACAGTGTGAACACAATGGCGGCCCTCTACGTAATTGCAAGGCGGCTACACTTGCAAGCAGCAGGACTGAGGTTCTGGAGACGGGAGGAGCGTGTGTACAGACTGCACGTTACACTGTTCCAACTGACTGAGGCTGAAATCCATGAGAGGTACAGGCTAGACCCCCAAACCATCCAAGACCTGATACGGGACCTGCACCCACTCATGGAGCATCAGATACCAAGGGCACACGCTATACCACCACATGTTCAGGTGCTCTGTAGCCTGCACCTACTTGCATCAGGTAGTTACCAGGGGGTGATAGCTGTGGCAGGTGGTGTGTCACAGAGTTGCCTGTCCCGTTTTTTCAACACTTTCCTGGATGCCATAATGCAAAGAATGCAAAGAATGCACAGGCGGAACTGCAGAAAACAAAGATGGATTTTTACTAAAAGGCACAGTTCTCACATGTAATAGGGTGCATTGATGGGACACACATACCAATTTGCCCACCTGCAGCTGCAGAGTACATATACCGGAACCGCAAATCTACACATTCCATCAACGTGCAGGTAATATGTGATGCGGACCACATCATCACTGACTTTGTAGCCAAATTTCCAGGGAGTACCCATGACTCCTACATATCCAGGAACAGTGGGATCTACACACGTCTGGCTGGGGGTGAATTTGGAGAAGGATACCTGCAAGGTAAATCAATGTGACGTACTCTGATGTATACCTCGGATGAATGTGTTGGTGACTGTTATTAATGGCACTTCCTTTCTCACTTATGTGATAGCACATATGCTGTGCGGGCATTTATCCTGACTCCATACCTCAATCCATCCACCCTAAGTGAGAGAAGATACAATGTGGCACATAAATCTATGCTCAATGTTGTGGAGCGCACATTAGGACTCTTAAAAAGCAGGTTCCGCTGCCTCCACAAAAGTGGAGGTGCACGTTAGTACCGCCCTACATCTGTTGTAAAATAATAGCAACATGTGCCTTGCTGCATAACCTTGCCACAAAGAAAGGAACAGCAGTGGAACTGACTCTGAGGACAAGGGTGAGGATAGTCCACAGCCAGAGCACAGCGCAGCAGGTGTGGCAGCAGCACCAGGTGGGAGAGACAGACGGGCTGAGATCACACGCAGTCAGTTACTGTAAGTGAGTGACAGTGTTTAATTAACATAGCACACCGCCACAACATGAAGGGCTTAACATGCCAGGCCAAAATAAAATGCAGATTACAAAGGCAAAATGGGTTACATCACCCATTTCGCGATACCATGTCATGGCTGGCAGTACTTCCTGCGCCCACGCGCAGCACTGCTGCGTTTCCTGGGCACACTGTCCTCCCTGGCAGTCTGTCCTTTGGCAGCGCTGTGCCGTTCGCTGTGCCTCCTGGACTCTGTTATAGGGGGCGTGATGCTACTGCGGCTAGTTGCCTCTTCACTATCTTCCATCACCTGCACCTGTAGTGGCTACCAGGTTTGTCTGTAGCACTTCCAGTGCACTGGTCACTGTGACCAGCCCCCTTGCCACATCACGGCTGCAGTCGTACATCTCCTCCTGCATGGCCACCGAGCACCTGCAGAGCAAAGAGGTGGCAGTGGAGAGGCAGTCACCGCCTTAGTGTAGTTGTCCAGTTTCTGCCTCTCCCTGTGCCTCGCCAAAGGGTCCCCATCCATTTTGCTGCACAGCAGCCTCACTGCCTCGGACATGTCCCTCATGCCCTCAGCCACAGTATTGTTCATGCTGCTGATGCCCTTCTCAATTTGCAGCATGTGTATATTCATTTGTACCATCTGCCGCTGGACTGACCTTATTGCTTTGCCTTGCAGGCGCTGCAGCTTGAGCATGTTCCCCTCAAAACCGGGAAATACACTCTGATCCTCACCCTGTGAAGCTGGACTGGCTGCCCTTGCCCTGCGGCGTCTGGCACCTGTGTGGGCACGCTCAGTGGGGGACTGTGTGCCTGCTCTGTTGGCATCCTCTGCCACCATGGACTGTTGGCCTCCCATGCTGTCCTCCTCGGACACCTCCGTCTGCTGTAGGCTAGCCACTGCATGCCTCCTGGCTCTCGGTGCTGGTGGCGGTGATGGTGGTGGGGATGATGCTGGGGATGGTGATGGTGGTGGTGGTGGTGATGGTGGTGGTGGTGGGGTGGGGTGCTCTGTAGGCGACAGGACCTCCTCCTCCTCCTGTGTTCGCTCTCTCCTGTGTGCCTTTCCTGTGTTACCCTCTGCAGCCTTGCGCAATGGCTCGCCTGTGGAGACAGAATGTACATTTGCTCACTTGTCTGGCAGCATTTGCGTAATAATACATTTCATGACTGCCAATTAAACTGACTGTCCTCTGCTTGCAAATTGTTGGTGTGTGTCACATGCTTTGGGTTCGGTGGACTGACTGTTATGATATGTGTTACTTCTGACTACATCTCCCATAATTCACTGCTGATTTTTAGTAAAACATGTACTGGAGTGGGATTCATACTACCTCATTGGGGATAGGGGATATGGGTTAGGGAGTGGGGAGCACAGCATGCTGTGCATGCATCTTACCTTGCCTGTTGCCAGCTCTAGCTGAGCTGCCTGCAGCCGCAATCCCACTCACACTCTCCGGCTGGAGGGTGGACTCCACCAGGAGATCCAGGGCAGTTGGTGCAGGTGCTGTGTTTCTCCCTCCACCTGTCAGGTTGGCTTGCTTCTTTCTCTCTGCCAGCCTCTCATTTGCATGCTTCCTGAGGTCATACCAGCGTTTTTTGAGTTCTTCAATGGAGCGCTGGGTTACTCCAATCGCATTAATCCTTTCCTGGATAACCAGCGATATCTGCCTCTTCTGAGATTCAGGCACGTGCAGAGAATTTTTCCCAAAAAGTTTGTCATGGTCCTTTGTGACATCCTCAATAAGGACCTCCAGAATCCTCTCACTAAATTTATGTTTCTTCTGGCGTTCACCTGTCTCCTTTTCCCTCTCCTGGTTGTCCATTTCTGCTCTGTGTTCTCAGCAAAAACTTGGAAGAGTTGCTCCTGGGTTGTTTGCTGTGCTCCCTGCCTCTCAAACAGCTTCAGGATCAGTGCAGCTGCATGGGTGTGGCCACTTCCTGGTTGTGAGGTAATGAGGAAGCACAGGATTGGCTGATTCGACAATTAGCGATTTTTTGAAATACTAATTCGCTAATTACCAAATCTGTATTAAGGAATCGGTGATACCGATTCGATAATGGGGAATCAGTAAATTTTTTACAGATTTTTACCAAATCCCTAATTATTACCGATTATTACCGATTTATTTACCTACATCGTAAACACCGAGTTCTTAATAGCGAATCAGTAGAATTCTCTATTAAGGACTCTGTATTTCGGATTTACCTACATCTGACCATAAGTCAATTGCTTCCTCATCTCTATTTCTCTATCTCATTTCCCCTCTTTCTCATCTCTTTCTCTATTGCAACCTCTCTCCCTGTCTCTGTTTGATTGTGCTCTGGTTCTCTCTGCCTATCACCACTTCAGAACTCTTTTCCTTTGTATTTTACTGCCTTTTATATTCCTATAACTCTATCACCTCTGCCTCTCTACCTGACCTCACAGTTGTTTGTAAAACTTTTAACTACAGAAGGAGGGTGCTACTAAAATACTATGGACAAGATTAAATAGGTAAGAATAACTCTACTAATGTTAACTCCACAGTGCATTTATGTGGTACATGAAACCTATATTTATCCAGCAATGCTTTCCTTGTCAATGTTTTGGTCCTTAATATTTTGGTCACAATGTTTTAGTAGCTTGATATTATGGAGTCAATATTAAACTGGACTACAGCCCTCACCCACCATTAGCATGGTCTACTTTTTCCTGTTAGAAATGAGATATCTGGTTTGCTAGGGCATCTGCCTAAGACAGGCAGAAACCACCACTCTAGTCAGGACAAGGGAGTTACACGCTGAAGATAACCCCCGCTCACCCCCTTGGTAGCTTGGCACGAGCAGTCAGGCTTATCCCAGAGGCAATAAGTAACACACACTCAGAGCAGCGACACAATAGGCACAGCACAAAAGCAACTCCACAGAAGGTTATATCAAAAATAGCCTTTGTATTACTCATAAAACACATTAGAAGGTAATCACAGGTATGACTTTACAGGGATTATGTTCACTACAGAGCCAATCAGGCCTCTGTCATAACATCACCACTCACAGTTAGTGAAAACAACCAGTAACTACTGGTAAAGATACACTTAGTATAAACACATTACGTATGAACACCATAGCATTACCCAGTGTAGCATAATATGCCAAACATCATAATCACATCAGGCCCACCTTAGACCTACAGTACACCATAGGTTTTATTTTATTTATTTTATTTTTTACATTTGTATGGCGCGCAGCTACCCAAAAAGGGTTTCCAGGCGCCGATGACTTACTGATGAACAGAAGTAAGGGGTTAAGCGAGCACAACATTATCCACAGTGCAAATTATGTAAATACAGCCGGGTGCCAATGCACCATCACCGCGCATTATCAGTAGGTCCTGTAAAAGTACTTCTGACCCTAGAATGGCAGTAAATGCCCACTCAACGTGGAGTATATGGATCTCCGCTACCCTTCCTTGGGGAAGGCGATAATACACTCAGGGCTCCTTCCTGGGCATGCCCTGAAATGCCCCTTTCAACACGAGGCCCCTAAACTGGCCCTCTGGCTACCAATGCAGCAGCAACAATGCCCATAATGCAAAGGGGGCAGCAGTGCTATCAACAGGTAACACAACGTTTCCAAGGGTGATAGGACCTCACTCTTTCCCCCCTGGGCAGGTAATTTCTCCAACTCACCCTCACTTCGGCGACTCAGGACCCCAAAAGCTATCGGGTGGCATCTCAATGCCCCAGGCCACGGCACTGAGGTGTTGTGTCTCTACCTATTGGCCACATAAGCCTGGCCTGCGAGGCTCCGGCTTTGATAATCCGGATGGCCTAACCGACAACCATGCCACATTCGTCCAAATGCAAGGTGACTGGCGACAGGCAAGAGGATCTCAGGAAGGTGAGGGAGAATTAGAGCACTTCTGGCCTCAGCTCCCCTCTCTCTTTGCCGACACACACCAGGTACAAGCAGCGATGCACACGCTAGCTTTATGGTTTCCCCTTTCTTTCCAGAGCTCTGCCCACAACCAGGCAATGGCTGCCTGGCTTCCTGATCACAGCTCCCGTCACGGGCAAAATTGAAGCCCCCCTCTTGCGCTTGGGGAAAAGTAATTTCAGAAAGGCACCGATCACACGCTTTAGATGAGTGGCACAGAGCTGAGGGACACAACCATGGCAAAGGTACTTCTCATGCTCCAGGCTTATGGCCCGCAGGTTAGAGCTGGGCACAGGCAGGCCAGCATCTAGGGACCCCCAGGAGGGAGCAGATGTATCCCACGGTGGTTCCTCCTAACGCCCTGCCATCCTTCAGCTCCACATAAGCACATAGTTCACACCCGACATGGGGTCACAGCTCCAATATTTATAGTGCAAATTTCTTTGTCCTACCCCCGGCACAGGGCTCTGTACCTAGTCCAAACAAGTTCTGGGGGTACTTCCATACACCTTTTCATGTGCACCACCAACCTCATTTTTAGTGTAGGCTTTTGCCCCAGAAACACTACAGGGGGCGGAGCCAGCATTGTGGCAGTCAAGCACAGTCCTATTCAGGTGCTACTCCTCCCACCACTCCAAATGCCGATCGGCCTATTTAGCCTAGCGCTGACTCATCCAGCCTCTCTGGAGCCAGACATGCAATCCACAACAGGCAGGCACAAAGACACATAGAACACATAAATCCCCACTTCTACAAGTGGCAATTCTAAAATAGTGATAATGATGGAGTAAGGTGATGAAACAAAATTTTGTGTACCCCTTGTGAAATCATACTCCAATAACAGTAACTTGTATTAATGAAACATTGTGCATGTATAAACAACTTAGAATAAGAATTGCACCTACACAAATACATGTGGGAAATTAATCTTGCTTGTGTTGCAATTATAACCAACTAAATATGTGATTTTGTCATGTCCGAAACTAATACGCAGCTTTAAATTAATGGAATGCGGCATGAATGTGCTTTTGTTTATGTGCTTTTGTGTAAAAATGCGAAGATAAAGTAAGAATATTGCGCTTAAATGTAGCTTTTTGCTAGGTAAATTAGTAAGGGGGGAGGTAAACAGAAGGGGTAATTGACTTAAATTAACGTTCGTTTGTGTTTGTTTCTATGATAGTTCCCATTTCTGAGTCGTGAGGCCTAAGAGAAAATGGAGTCACTCGACTTTTGTGGCTACAAATGAACTGAGCATGCGCGAGTCAAAGACTAAATTCGAATGCGGGCTGCTTGTGCCTAGATTGAGAACAGTTCAAGGACAGACTTGACTGGAAGTGCAGATGGCTGTCAAATGATGAGCACAGTGGTACAGAACGTGGGAAACATGCATAACATTGCAAATAGAGAACTTGTCTAGGCTGGACATTCAATAAAACAATAGGCCCATTAGAAAAATTGCGGACGGAAGGAAATTTGGTTTGATGCTCATCCACCCCAAAATTGTCCAATCAGAACTCACATTTAAGTCAAAAGATACACTTTTAGTTAGATAGAGCTACTGAAAAAGGTATAAAAAGTGCTGATTTTAATGAAGGGTATCGCTTCCTTCAAATTCCTCTCGAGATGCTGTCGGACTGATGATTTTTCCTGAGATGTAAGAAAACTGCCTAACTCTGTTTTTCTTTTATAGGGAAATGCACTTTATCTGAGAGACTAGTTAGGGATTTTAGGGAAATAGGTGAATGTTGTGGGAACTATCTGCCTTTTGCTAATATCTGATCTATTTAAATAATGAAAATGTTTATTCTTGGACTTTATCTAAAATAAATGATTTAACTGTCCTAAATCTGAATCTTTATATTTTAAATGTTGAATCTTCAGAAATAAAACAAATAAAAGTGAATCATTTTAGACATGCTGAATTTGCTATTAATAAAAATTAGATAAATAGAGAATCAAGCTGGCCTTGAGTTTTCCTACGCCTAATTTTCTTACTAGCAGATCTATCGATCTCAATGGTGGTGTGTCTAATAACATTTCGTATTTTATGAAACCATGGTAAATATATCTAAACTGCAGGTGTAAATAGTATAAATATGCAATTTAGTTTTTAGGAACTCCACTAGGATACAGCAGCTTTTCTTTTGGATTTCACCGATCCATGAAGTAAAGTGTAAATGTTTAAAGGTGATTTGCAGTAATATGGGCCCCACTGTTTGAGAGTATGTTAGAAAATTATACTTCAGGGAGAGGTGACATGTCTTTGGAAATTATTTCCGGAAGAGCGCTGGATCAATAATAAATCTGCAAATACCATTACGCAGCATTTATTACCACTGTTCCAAACATACCAAACTTGATCATGCTACTCCTCTCATGTCAGGAATTACCACTGAAACACATATCACGGAATCCCCAATGCATCCCTATGAGAGGGCAGGCACACAGTAGTGAGGAACCAAAATGACTGTTTGTCACTACCAGGACATGCTACACAGTTAAGGCACATGTCCTACCTTTTACCTACAGTGCAGCCAGCACATAGGGCTAGCTAGAGCCTACCTTGGGAGTGACTGATGTAGTAAAAGGGAAGTCACAGACGTGGCAACCACTTTATGTGCCACGTCACAATGGTAGTAAACTATGCACACAGGCCCTGCAATGGCAGAGACCTGAGACAGGTTTGAAAGGCTTCTTTGGTGGGTGGCGTAAGCAGCGCTGCAAGCCCACAAGTAGCATTTAATTTACGGGCCCCGGGTATATGAGATACCACTTTACAGGGGACTGATAGGTGAAATAAATATGCCAAACATGTGTAGATCAATCTTACCACGTTTACCATAGAGAGCACATTGCAGTTTAACACTGGACAGCAGTGGCAAAGTGCCCAGAATCTTAAAACCACCAACACCAAGTCAGAAAAAACACCAGGAGGAAGGCAAAAAATTCAGGGATGACCCTTCAGAAAGGGCCAAGTCCAACATTTCCCTTACTCCATCAAACTTTCTGTTTATTGCAATTCCACCTGTCGACTTTATTTCTCTTTCCACCTCTAGTTTCTTTGTCTACCTAACATTTCTAGTTCTCCCCACTCTATTTATCATCTCTTAGACTGCCTATGTCACTTTTATTGCCCTCTACCTCTGCTTCACTTATCTTTCTGTCTCTTTCTGTCTCATGCCTCTCCCTTAACATCACCTCACCTCTCTGCACCTCAGGAATGATCTCTACAGCCACACAAAGCAAACCCTCTATCTCATCTCTTTATTCATCACCTCTTCCAACATCACTTTTCTAAATACATTTCCTTCTACTCCACCATTCCCTACTTCTACCAACTTCTCATAGTCCCCTACCACTCTCCATGTCTACATCTACATCTCTAGGCCCTCTCTCTGCCTCCACTCTATCTCTATTGTATCCATGGTTCTGTGCCTCGCTGCTCTGCTGCCATCTCACCTTCCTATAGTGCTCTACAATCTCTGTTAGCTTTCTCCCAATCTCATGTCTCTCTTTACCTTACATCTGTTTCTCTTTCTCTGTCTTACCGTACCTCACATATGTCTACCTCTCTCACCCCTCTTTCTACTTGGCAAATCTTTATCTCACCTCTCTGTACATCATTTCTCTTTACCTTCCCTGGCTTTCTATACCTAACTTAACACTTTGTCCCCCTCCATACACCATCATTTTCTATCTTGCATAACTATATACTTCCCTCACTATCTTATCTCCCCACCTACCTACATCACCCTCTCTCTATCTCATCTCTGCCTAGACCCAACTGACATCTTTTCTAATGTTACCTCTCTCTATCTTACTCTTCTGTGTATCACAAACCTTTTCCTCTCTACATTTCATGCTCCTTATTACTAGATCTGTGTACTTTGCTTTAAAACATCACCTACTGCTTTTCAGCTCTTTCCGTAATGACCTCTTCCTCTTTCAAACTCAGTATAATTTTTTCTGTAAACCTCACTCTTCTCTCTTTATCTTACATCGATACCTACCCCACCCATCCTTCTACTTCATCTCTGTCTGTGCCTACCACTCCCTTCACTCCACCTCTCTAGTCATTCCAATCAGCTTACCTCTCTAGCATTATGTCACCCACCTCCTCCCCTTTTGTGTACTCAGCTTTGGTGGCTGGTGAAGTCTGAAAGTGGTGAGGCCTAAAATGAAACCATTAATTTTCCAGGGTGAAGGAGTGTAGTGAGGAAGCATGACTGATCTAAAGGAGGGTCTACGACAAGTGGGGAGACTGTAAATCGAATTCTGATCACTCCATTTCACAGAGAGCTACACACCAGGCAATATCTCATTTATTTCTAAATAAATCTGCATACTTAGTAGCAGGCAGCAGCTATGCTATGTTTTAGATGCTTCTGGTTATTTGGGACACTGGTGAGACTTACAGAACATTGCTTCTCTAAGTTTGAGCAAGAAAGTCATCCCTTTTGCCCTGACCTCCCCCATTATGTGATTGATACTGGTGGTTACTGACTGACTCTGATTATGCCTTGGGCTGTGTTAACCAGACCCACGCCCAGTGCTCTGTTTAAAAGGTATATGGTAATTGGGTATAATTACAATTGCCATTACAACCTACCTGTAAGCCCCTAGTATATGGTAGGACATGTATGTTTAAAGGCCCAGTAGATTTAATGCACTAATGTGTGCATTACTGTGATGCCGCCTATCATTTTGAAAGCCAGCTCTGCCATTGCAGGCTGCTTTTAAAATAAAGTTATTTGCAAAATCGACTTTGGAATTAAAGGTACTTCCAAAGTCTCAAACTACCATATTTTTATATATGTCACCCCTAAGATCTCCCTTAGATGCCCCAGTGGTTGGGTGCATTGTACATATAAGCAGGGACATTATAAAATATGTTTATTTCCATTGTAGCCCAAGGGAGTCCATAGGCTAACACGGGGATACTCTAATGAAGTTTGACTATTGAAAGAAAGGAGCTAAAAATATTCTTCAAAGTATCAAAATGATAGTTAGAATAAATCCAACAATTTGCCACTGTTGGACTTATTATAACTATCACAGAAAGGAAGTTATACAACATGATTTTCTGATGAGCCAAAATGTAGCCTTCCAGCAGTCCTTTCCTGGTTAGCCAAGCTCTGCCAGGCTGAGTAAAGCTGTCTTGATGAGGTGTGAAGTGGTCTGACTAGAGACAAAGGACATCCTGTGGGAAGAGAACTGCAGCTGCAGGGCAAAAGGCAGTATATGGGTGGAGTAGCCAAACTGGGCTTTAAAGCGGAAATTACAGTTTATCTAGATCTTAACCTCCTGGAGAGTTTCTCAATTTCGGATTTTGGAAGAATAGTTCTTTCTGGGCCAAGAATATGCCACACTTTGGAGGAAGTAGTCATAGCGGAGGTCGCCCCCTGCACCCCATTGGTTAGGGGTGCCCCCTTGCTTGCAATGAGGAAGTGTTAATACATTTGGGAGTGTTGCCCAGCAACTCATATCCCTACCTGAAATAAGAAGAAGGACTGTCCTGCTGGAAAGTTGATTTGCACCCAAAGGATTGCAATTTGTAGGACTGCACCTGCTGCACCATCTAGAACTACAGCCCTAAAGACTTTGCCTGGCTTCACTAGGATTAAGGAGTGCACTCCATGAAAGTAACGGGTTTACAGAGCTATATCTGCATCATCTCCACCATGTAGGACCCATCTAGAGTGTATCCAGTGTGCTTTTCCGAATTTTGTCAGGTGCATTGTGGGAAACATAGTCCCAAGATCCCACGGTCAGAGCTTCCAGACCTTGTATTGGTGTTTTAGACACTTTTAAGAACCTACAACAGGGGTGTATAGTGTCAAAACACATATAATTCGTAGAAAAAATGAATGAGAAAAAAAATGCATGAGGCTAGTACATGTTCAATGAAGCAGAAAAAATCGTCACTTCAATCCAACAGCGTATAGGCACAGTACGATGCAACTGCCTCCAATAGGAAGTCATTATCGTCAGTGAATATTTCAGTCATCCAATTCAGTAATAGAAAAGAACACACATGTTCCTCAACAGCCAGAGCCTCTAACACCATCAGAGGACAACTCAGATGTTCTTCGAGATAACTGTGCGCCAAAAAGTCATGGGCTGCAGACCATATATTCCAATTGCCTAGGACTCCATGGGCCGCTGTGCAAGCCATAATCCCGACACCAGAACAGTCTAGTTCATGATCAACTAAGGGACTCATTAGTAGATCATAATCCGGGTTAGGAGGCACCGTATTGCAGAGACACAAATCCAGAGCCCTTTCAAAACTGCAATCCAGGCAGTGGAAAACAGGCTGCACGCATGTAAAGTACGAAAACCAGAAAAATAAACCATACGCCACACTCAAAGTAGCCAGAGGTAGCGACCCATAGTATTCAAGCATCGGGTCACGAAGTTGGAGCAGCCGGGGCAGATTGTCGTGGGGCACAGAGTGTGCAACCATTTTGTAGCAAGCAAATTAACAGCAGTACACCGGCAGCCAAGGCGAGAATTAACGGTAAACCGCCAAAGACGCTGGAAAAAATAGAATGAAATATTGCCGGTATCACACCAAATATAGTTGGAATGAAGTTGCGAGGCCAGAACTCACTACTTTAAAAAAGTGTGCCAAGCCTGTGGTCGAAGAGGTATTGAAGATAGTGTGAATCAATGCTCCAAAATGGAAGGGGAGATCTGTTTTTAGTAGGGCATGTACATCAGTACGAGTATTAGCCACATGAAGGATGAATGTTTCACGCGCAGATGTAAGGGCAACTTCTTTTTGAGACAAAAAAGCCCTTATTCGACTCATCTTGTTGAACTCTGCTTTCAAAGTCGGAATGGAAGGCCAGATGGATGAATCCAGCTTCCCATGTGGAGGAGGACACAGCACATTCTTACAACAGACTACACGTCAGGAAACTGTCACTCTGTATGGTATCCCTGCCAGGATACCACAGCAATCTTCATTATTTAATAATAAGTAACTACCATTTGCTAATAACGTGAAAGTAGGTGTAATAGCCGGGGCGGGTGTGCCTTTTAAAATACAGGCCAAATTCGGTGCTTCTAAATTACACGAACTGTGCAATTGTACATTTCTACAGACTAATGAGTGATCGGGTGTGGAAGAGCAATCTTCACCTTTCAAATAAACTTCTTTTCCCTCCCTTAGATACCTATAGGTGAATGGAAGAGACCTAACCTTATGGAGATATGCTCTACCCAATGGTTCCAATCTGCCTATGGCATAGTGTTTCATGCATGCTTTGAATTTAAACAGTGGGAAAGGTAGCATTTTTAACTCATCAATAAGCTAAACTGCAGAATTTGTCACGGCCACAGAAAATGGTAAAGGTTCTAACTTTTCAATATGCAAAAGTGAAAATGTAGCATCTTTCATTGACATAAATTGTTGCTTCACATTCAAATTAAATGGTAAAAATAATGAGGAAGTGTTCATGTAGTCCCAAGGCACTTTCCCAGCCTTCAATGTTTGTAAAGTCCAAGCAAACTGCATAATAGAACACAATTGATCTTGACCCTGGTACAAAACTGAGGGTTCATCTTGCACAATATCAACGACAGAAGAAACAATATTATCTGATGTGTAGATTCGGGAAGAAAGTGTGTTAATGCTATTATCTAAAACTGCAAGCACTTTTTCTAAATTAGCTTGATCAATAGCCCTTAACATAGAAGCAGCTTCAATTTAGGACAGTTTCCAAATTTCGTTGTAAACAGCATAAATCCATCTTTTCGATCTGCCTGCTGCAGGACCTTTTACAAAGTCATTCAAATCAACATCGTCAGTCACTTTAGACAAGTGAAGCTTAACTGACGCTAAAGTGGAGTGTTTGAGCCAGTTCTGACATAGCTTGCCTACAGAATAGGTAGTGCTAAATGGTCACTCTCAAAACGGGGATCCACCCTAACCCGTGTATAACCAGGTGCCAAATCCAGAAAACAATGCTGGCATGGATCTGCACTTTTTTGCCATTACAGCCGGACTTGGGAATCCAAACTGGAAATGTTAAAAGATTAATGTAGTAGCGGAGTCTGTAAATCACTAAGGGACCTACTGGTGTGATTGTTCCAATTTGGGTATTCTCCCAAATCAGGAATAGAGAAAGCATTTAATTATTTAGACATAGCCAATCGAAAGCAGGTGGTTTGTGAAATAGTCGAATTCAGAAACAACATATGGTTCGTGATGAGACATACACAATGCAAAGTCTCAGTGCCTTGCACTTGCAAATTTTTAGAACCCCAGACAGATTTAAGATCAATTGTATCTTTCCACAGCTCATAGCCTCCAATTGGTCGATGAAGGACTTTGAATATAATAATATAGTGTGGGTAAGTCTAACTTTGGAAGAGGACTTCTCAGTCATCTTAAAATAAAATGCATCAGGGTTGGATTGATTAAAATCAGTAAAGTAAGAAAACTTGTTCAAAACAGATTTGGAGCTGCCTTCAACAGGAGCTGGACAATGTTCCCATTGTGTACGATTAACCACATTCCTAAATGTGTTTGTTTTGTGCAGAAAATGGTTGCCATAGTGTTGGTAATAATACAAGTCAGCATAATTTGCAGAATCTAGGTACAAATCTTCAGCATCGAAGGCAGCATAATATTTCAAATCATAAAATAAAACCTCCATGGCTTGTACGTCCCAATCATCAGAGCGTATATTTTGCACGCTGTACGCTATTGTGGTGGGCTAGCCAGTTCCGGCCTGTACCTAAAATCCTAGCTGTCAAGGATTGCTTTAAGTCACGGTTCATCTGCTCCACAACACTATTGCCCTCAGGCCGGTATGGAGACGAAAATTTGAGTTGGACCCCCAATGAACCCACACAAAGCGCGTGCAAGAATCAACTGTAACTAAGATGTACTTATATGCAGTATCAGAGAAGAAAGGACTGCAGTGATCTAAGTAAACACAGTCAAGTGGTTTATTAGATATATACAACTGTGTCTGGGGCTGGCGTGCAGCAGTAAAAGGTTTAATCTGCTGGCAAATGTCACAATGAAGGACATAATCACACATTTGTTTGTACAATCCACACCACCAGTAACACTGTTGTAAAAGTGATACAGTCGCAGAGACGCCGGCAAGCGCAGAGGCCATAACCTCGTGAGCCGCTGACATGTGGACCTGCGGTTCGCATTGGGAATCAATCTGTTACCAACGTCGGTAATTCTCACATAAGGAACTTAATCAGGACTTAAGTGATAAGAATATTTGGAAGGGAAACCTCTAGGGTAATTACTTCCCTTCTCTGTTGCTGCAATAGCTGCCCAGATGTCATCATCGATCTTACTTTTGGAACGTGTAACTGCTGCAACTACATATGTCTCTACTGCTGTCTTCGCCGCTTCATCTACGAGACTATTGCCAACAGCGTGAACTCCAACATGCAGGCGACCAAGAGTATGGACATTCCTGGTGAGGAATGCGCATTCCCGTGTTCCAGCGCATGCGCAGTTCCCAGAAGAAGGCACGATGGAGACAGATGGAAGCCCGGGGATGCCGCCGATAAGGTAAGGTTATTTTAAATGTTATTTATTGCTTTTTAAGGGTATTTAATACTGCGGATGGGAGGCAGGCGGGAGGCGGGCGGCGGGCGGGAGGCCAACTTCTGAGTGTGCGGAGATTTACCTTGTTTCTCCACCTACGTTGCGGAAGGGGCAAATCTCCGCACATTCCGTGGGCAGAACAGAGTTATCCGCCCACCCCTAAACATCACCCATAACGACACAGTAGAGAAACAAAATACCAAAGTAACATAGCACAACTGGGTAGTAACTCAATAAAAACCGTTTTAAAATATCAAGCTTGTAAAACCTATGTAACTATAGGTAGGTTTATCCGTCACCATTGTCAACAAGGAAACAATAGTGAGGAGGTCGTGGGCGGATATAAGCATTACTCGAGAGTCTCAAAATAAGACCACTAAGTTGGGTGCGCCATGTTGCAGGGATTCTACTCCTACACAGAACTGTGCACAGAGTCCCAGGACCTCAGTGAATTGTGGTGGACCAAAAAACTCACCTCAGTACCTAGAAACCCTAGCCAGCTAGCATCAGTGTCACATTAGCTCTTCGTCCTATAGCAAAGGAACCAATGATTATACAACCCAGAAGCAAGAACACTCTTTCATTATACTCTCATACCAGTCCACAACAGGAGTAAAAAGAGACACGGGAAAGGTTAAAATATTTATTTTAACGACGTGCTCTAAGATGCAGTTTCTTTGCTAACATAAGCAGACATATGATTAGAAATAATATGATCAGCATTGTTACAATTCCATAAAACACAAAAGGAGAAACCATATTATAATGATGGTGAAAACAGATCTTACAGTGCCTAGTGTAACACCCTCCCTGGATAGGAACTATGTTTTATAAAATATAGAAGGTCTCTTAGGCTTGTGTGGGTGACCCCATACCTCCAAGATCAGCAGGAGTAAATTCCATCAGGATCTGCAAAAGCTCTCTCTGGAAAAACGGGATTCTTCCAAGTGCCCAAAATCATGCCTACAGTGCAATATTAACGGCGCCAGAATCTCAGTTGGCTCACAGCTGCATGTATGTTATGTCTAAAACATGAGCCGATCAGCCTGAACAACAGCTATCTTGTTATGATAACCTTGGAGGCTTTAGCACTTACTGTGCAGACTAGGGTCACGATGTAAGTTTAGGGATGCCAAAAACAAGCCTTTCTCATGTGAAGAAATTCACACAGCCTAACTTACAACAACAGCTATATGCAGTGTTGTGTGCAAAAAGCAGCATAAGGTAAAATTGCGTTTAAACTTCTAATAAGCCTATGCTAACATAGCAATGTGTGCAACAAGGTCCAGCCCTCACTACAGTAGGACCCATCTAGAGTTTATACAGTGTGCTTTTAAGAATTTTACCAGGTGTATTGTGGGAAACATAGTCCAAAGATCCCACGGTCAGAGCTTCCAGACCCTTGTATTGGTGTTTTGGACACTTTTGAACCCACAAGAGGAACTTCAGGAAGAAGTTTGGAGCAACTTCTGTAAAAAGCTCCATAAGTAGACCGATTTGTCTTTGAGAGTCAAGCCACCTACGTCGAACCGCAACACAGCCTGTATTTTAAATTCGCCCTGTTGAAAGCTAGAGAGCTCCAGCCATCGACAAGACTTTCAGGAGGTGACCAGGGCCTCATGCTGATGATGATGATGGCTGACGAAGTGCCTTGCTTGACGACGAGAAAAGAAGCTCTAAAAAAGTATATAAATGCAGATGTAGCATTTTGACCGAGGCCTCCTGCTTAGTGTATCTGAACAGCAATCCATCTCAGTCAGCCTCAAACTTTGAATTTGTCCCAGTCAAGTATGACCAGATGTCCTAAGTTTGCTTTTTTTGTTAGGCACTAGAAAGTGTTTATTCTTCAAAAATTCATATATCCGGATCCCTCTATTGAATGTTTGTCATTTTGGTGTCTATTTGTTCATAAAACTATAAACTTGCTTTATTAGTTGGTGTTGGATTTTTATTTTCTGTTGTGTCTCACTTATTTAATGTTTTGGCTACCAAAGATTGAGCAAGGGAATCATTTTTGTGAGACCTTGACCAAGCCTTTTATTGTGTATGTGAACTTATTTCTAGTGGGAGGTCCCTACTTATCATCACTACTAATAAACAACTTTAAAAGAGTACCTCTTGGCTAATCATTCAAGCCCAGTTTTACATACTAGACCTGTTATTAGAGCGCCTCTCATGTTGTACACACACACAATATCGGCAAGTAAGGAGACTGAAAGATGGGGAACTTGCAAGACAATAATGCACTCCAGCACATAACTGCACATCGAGGGAGCATAAGTTCACACAATTTTAATTGGAGTTCACAGTGCATGAGATAGGATCGTGGACCTTGTAGTTTCATTTGAAACTCGTGCCGCAACTCTCGTGCTAATTCTGTAACAAGTGGATCCTTGTCAGGTCCCCAAACTAACATGCACAGACCGATCCACATGAAAAGTAAATGCAATCAACAATCTAAATTCATTTGTGTCATTTTTATCCAGAATTTTTCACCATTGTAATCCACCAGTTCAAAGGATGCCAATCCAGGCTTTTCTCAGCAGTACCTGGTGCTTCACCATTCCTCATAGGTCAATGTAGGTGGTATACACCCAATGCATATCAGGCAAATAGTCCTTCATCGGGGGTAACTATAATACATTAAAAATCACATCATAATTGGACTTTAAACAACACATATTGAAACATTTTGATACAAGGTTGCACTATCGCTACCACATCCTAGCAAAGAGGTTATACAATATTACCACGCCTTTCATGTGAATGACAAAATCGAAAATAAAAACCATATATATATATGTGAAGACAAATATAAAATAGCATCTTGCTCAACAACGAAGATTATCCAAATAGATTCAGTCTTGAAAATCGAAATAATATATATAAAGCCACAATTTGTGGGATAAATAAATATCTCAATTCAATTCAAACGCAATCACGATTGTGACACTAAAATTTACCTGTGTCATAACTATACTTGAATCCTTATATGTAAATAACAAACATGAAATACCAACTACGATGCATTCTTGGTAATTCCTGACAATGACTAAAACTAGATCTCACAAAGAGTTGTGATTATCTATGTAAGTTTGTAATGCACGCTATACAGGCTAAGATGGCCGCCTTGTTTCTCCTGAAACCGGGATCGCCTTCGTTATAGTCGTAATCTCGCGATAATACACGATGCTTTAAAAACCGGCTACATCCCGATAACAATGTTGCAAACCTTAATTTAAACAGGTTGCGGTCCGGCGTTTAGTTGATTCAGACTTTTTCGCCTCTTTCTTGCTAAGTAAGTACTTTTAGGCATTAACTCAAAAGACCTCTCTTTCACTGCGTGACTTTGCAAGTCTTGGCTTAACTTATATTTAGGATTTAAAAGAATAATCTTCTGTTGGAGGTAATATCGCAGAGAAAGTCTTCTATCTAGGTATAAAGATATAACTATTTATTTATATCGAACCAATGCTATGTTAGCCCACATCCAATCGTACAAACTTTCATGACATATATATACCGTCATGAACCCAATTGACTAATTTAAGATGGCGCGTAAATTCGTTAGTATAAGTAACAATTTTTGGTCATATTCTTCCACACTCGATAACGCTGCTACAAATTTGTCCCCCGAACTTAGACACGGTAAAGTTCAAACTAACGCGTTTCTGTGTACCATTGAGCCACATATTTTACAAACCACAATAATTTGTGGTTACAATCCAGTACGCCACAGTTTGTCTATCATACACAAACTAGCTATTGGAAACAAACTCTTGGGTTGCTCGTGCTATAATTAACTTTGGATAGACGAGATGCAACTCCAACAATTCACGATTTAATAAATCTTAAGAAATCGTATTTGAAGATGAGATTTCCTCAATATTAAACAGCAGTTCAAATAAGCATAATAAATTGCGAACCTAAAATGCTTTTCATGCTTTTCATTTCTTTATTGGACTAGAATTGAATGGTCGTCCTCCAATTGATCAACAAACATTGGATTCTTTGTTGTAACATCTTGAAATCACTTCAGCCTAAAAGCACAAGGTAAATAAATAAAACTGCTCCCTTCAAGATCCAGGGCCTTGCCTTCTTTAAAATTACAATGGGCAGATATCTTATTGATTCCCCCTCTCTTTGCAGTAACTCTGGTATAAAAGGATTAATCTCTTTATCGTCAAATACCAAAACCACTGGAATCACTGGTGTCTTTTTGAACAAAGCGAAGACTTATTTATACTTGAGTAAAAGTGCGTCTTTACTATTATAATTGCTGTTGTTCTTTTGAATATAAGGAAGATTTATCTCTACTTAAGCAAAAGTGAGTTTTGAATACTACTGATTCAATGACATTGTTTTCTTGACTAAAATATAGACAAATAATTTGTTATGCCTAACTTCTGCAGTCGCCACACCGACTCCACAAGTATTCAGTGAATAAATAATAAATGTATAGATTGTTTGAACTTATTTTTGTACAGGTTTTTAATCAGGTCTAAATATATTGTAATATAATGTTGTTTTCTTCACAGAGGGTCATCTACTGTATGTAGAATTTCATTGTAATGCTGATGGTCTTATGAAAAATCCTTAAAAGACCGAAACGTCGACTATTTAGTTCAACCCTGCACATGATTCATTGTATCATCTTTGATTTTCTTCTGTTTTTAGTCGAAATCATCGTGTTATTTTGTATTAGCAGTCTGGACTTTCTGTTTAGATAGACCAAAGGTTGAAATAATTTATACCTTGAATATCTAACCAATATCTGTTTATGTACCCTATTTTATAAAAATGTTTTCTTCTTTTTTGTAAATATCCTTTGTCTTGAAAACAAATAATAATCTTCAGACAAAACAAAATCCTGGTCTTTGAATTTATTTACTGTGTTAGTGGGGTAACACTGTATGTACTGATCTTTTATGACTTTCTACTCCAAGTTAACTGATTCATTGCAGCGACTGATTAATAACAGTTCTAGGAACCTTGATTTTCACAACAAGTCCTAATAATGCTGACAAATAGCAATTGAACAAAATCCCTTGCTGGCCTCTCTTTTATAATAAGTATTGCCCGAGCCCGCAAGGGTATATTGGGTTGCTCACCTACATATCTTGTCAACAACGAAGACAACATTCTTCGTGTGACCAAACGTGCCAACACGCGTAACCATTGAATCTAAACACAACTGCATTTAATACTGACTTGTGCGTCCCCAATGACGTTAATAAACAAAAACAAAAGTTTTGGCTGCCAGTTTGAATATCTAGTGATAACCGGAAAGACTCAAAATTACATACAACAGTCGGTAAAACCGACTCGTCCATCCATTAGCGAGTGCTCTGCTAACACGTACAAATGCACCAGAAAGTTTAATTATGCTCTAAATATTTTATTGTCATTTTTGGTGAAACCCAAAATCATAACAACACAAATAGTTGAGACATGGAGATGTGGAGAGCTCAAGGAGACTGCCACAGTGATACAGTAATAATGATTATTGAGATGACGTCAACGTATAATTTACTGGAATCGTTGCGTAAGGAGGTTGAGATAATGTTTTGGTGGTAGATTAAATGCTGTGAATAACAAATGAGACTGGCATCATTCCAAAAGCGAACAGTATAACAATGGGTGTGCATGAACGACATAGAAACATGCAACCAATATTGCTAATGGAAGAAAGTAGGTAGAAGGAGAAGAGAGCAGGGAGGGAGGAGAGCCAGGTGAGCTGTTGGTGGGTTGTCTAATTCGATCTATAGTATTAGCCCTACGACAGTGTAGTGGGGCAAACAAGCCCTTTGTAAAAGCTAGAGATTGTGCACAAATATGTCTATTGTTTCCCATATGCATGGGCTATTTTGTTGTGGCTGCTGGCTCAGTGGACTAATGCATCCATTGCAGGGACCTGTGTTCGACCTCATGGTCACAGGTTCAAATCCCTGTGGCCCCACTCAGCCTTTCATCCATTTGAGGCCAATAAAACGAGTACCATTGAGTTGGGTAACAATATACATCTGTTATTTCAGCGCCAAGATACCCTGTTACTGGGGTGAACGTGCGCATTACAAATACATCTGTTATGTTGTGTGATTGGGATATGTGCGTGCTTCTCAGGTAAGTAACATACACCCACCATGTGTGGTAAGAGATATTGTTGAAGAATTTCCAGTCAATCATTATCCCTTTCAGGGCAACAGTGAGTAACTGATATAGAAGAGCGCGGTCTGAATCGGAGTGATTGGTAGGTGACTCGGCTGAGTATGGATCAAGCATTACCAGTGAGAAGTTAAACTAGACGGGAGTTTTGAAAATTTTACTCAATTTGGAAGAGATGTTCACCCGCAAAGGAGGCAGGGGCATGAAAAGAACATATGTTCAACATCACCAGTCGAGGATTCACAGACCCAGCAAGTGTCCGACTCTTTTTTAGTTTAAAATTTTGGCAGGGGTCCAAAAGAGGAAGTGGGCTTGCTACCCCATCTAATAGCCACTCTTCTTTTCGCCAGCAGTCGGGACACAGCAAGGAGCTTCCGTCTCTTTGCAGGTTTTAATTATATATCCCCAGCAAACATACCAAAGGGGTATTCGGCACTAGTTCAGCTAGCATACCTGTCAGTGCATCCATTATTTCTTGCCAGTACTTGTGTATCTAGAGTTGATTCTAAAGAGAAAGGATGGCTGATAGATTGTTCGACATTGAGCCACGTAGGCTTTTTGATGGGTTTAACTACGAACCAATGCGTCCTCTGCGTGGCCAAGTAAGCTGTTTGGCAGTTTATCCAGATTGGGAAGTTATAATCACCCTCTTTAGCTGCGACTCATTTTCTTCAGGCTAATTCTAGCTTTTTTTCTTCTTCCAAAGGAAATAGCAGATTAGTTTATCAACTTTTTAGAAGAAGTCGAACGGGGAGCATGCTAGATAAGTTGATGAATGGGCACACCGTCACTTTAACAGCTTCTAACTTGCTCCACCACGAAATATGTTTAGGGGTCCACATGGAAAGATGTCACAATTTTTTCAATAATTTTTGACTCATTATGAGGTCATTGCAAAACCAAATGTCCAGATATTTAATGAATTTGGGATTTCCATATGAAGTTGGAGATACCGACACAGGCGAGGTGCAATGAATTTTTAAAGGTACGACTTCTGTTTTATCTTTGTTTAAAGAATATTCAGAGGAGTGAGAGAACTGGCCGATAATATTCAAGAGTGCTGGAATGCTTTGTTGGGAGATTCTGTACAAATTAATATGTCATCTGCATATGCAGCTGTTTTACATATATCTTCCTTAAATTGTATATCTGCAATTTCGGTGGATTTGTTCTTCATTAATAAGACAGGATGAATAGCTAAAATAAATAATAAGGGGGATAGAGGGTTGCCTTGGCGAGTCCCCTTTTTAAGGCCAAAGGGTTGTGACAGGGCTCCATTGATTTTAAGACTAGCTGATGGACTAAAAAACAATGTCATGGTCATTTTTAAAAAGGAGTCCCCAAGGTTGTATCTGGATAAAGTGGCTCCAAGGCACAGCCAAGAAACATTGTTGAAGACTTTCTCCGCATCCAGAGCTATAGCAGCTGCTGGAAGGTGGAGCGGGTTAGAAGATTTCTCACTTACATGGCAAAATAAGTGGCTGTTGTCACAGGCCAGTCAGTCTTTGGTAAAGTCAGTCTGAGTGAGATGGATAATTTTGGTATTACGGGAGAAAACCGGTTTTCCAGGATTTTAGCATACATGCTTAGCCTCCATATTTATTGACACAATGGGTAAAAAGTGTAAGGTCAGAATGATCTGTCCCCTCAATGGGGATCACCACAATATTAGCCTCAGAAGTGGTGTAGGACACTTTACCAGCTGTGGCAAAGTGGTTCAGGTTCAACTCCAACGGGTCTATAACAGTGGGGAAAAAGATTTTATAAAAATCGATGGATGGCCCATCTGGGCCTGCGACTTTTTCAGTAGGGGTGGATTTCATTGCAACCAGAAACTCAATTCTTTTAATTGGTCTGTTTAAAGTTAGTTGATTGGAGGGACATATCCTCCCTGTGCGTGTTTATGATTGGGGTGTATAATTCTGTACAGAATTTCTAAAAGACCTTAAGGGTTTGAGTAGGTGTTGATTGCAGTTAACCACTGTGGTCTTTTAATGTTCTGGATTGGAAAGGAGTTACTTTTGAGTGTCAGGTATGCAGCTAGGGATCTGCTGACCTTGTTCAAATAAAACAATTTCCTGCCTTTCTGAGCATATACACATAGGTGAGCCTGTTCACATTTGAGTGTTGTCATGTCTAGAGGGTCGTTTGATTGTCTATATTGAAATTCTTTGGTTTTATATTCAGGAGTTAGTTTGTTCAGGGAGGATTTTACAGTTTTGTTTTCTTGACATGTGGCTTATCACTTGACCTGTGAATAACCACTTCAGTGTATCCCAAAATGTAATGAGGGAGGAAGCAGAAGCTTTGTTTTCTTGTATAAACAGGGCCAGTGATTTATGTAAAGTGCGATCAGTTTTATCATCGTGAGGAACTTTGGTATTCATTCTCCAAGTGCAACCTTTAGGTTGGATGAGTACTATTAGTAGAGTGATTGACATGACGTTGTAGCCTGAAATTACAATGGTTTCAATGTGCAAAAAATGTATGTCGTGGATGAGGGAAGGGTCAATCAATTTGAAGGCGATTCTCGAGAAGGTGTTGTGTGGTGGAGAGAAAAAGGTGAAGTAATTTCTTGTAGGGTTATGCAGTCTCCAGATGTCAGGTAGGTGGTGCATTTTACAGAGAAAGCGAATTGCTTTATCAGCCTTAGGTACTCTGTACCTAAAGACAGAGCGTCTATCTAATATGATGTCCATCAGGAGGTTAAAGTCAAAACCAGGAAAATTAAGGCCTTGGGGAGAGAGTGAAAAATTTCACAGAAAAATTGTACCAGAATTGTGGGTCATCCAAAGAGGGGCATCCATGTTTACCTCATATATTTCTGACCCATCCTCATCATATGGAGAGCACATCCTTGTAGCCTATTCTGGTTTCCTGGAGGAAAACTAGGTTGCCCTTAAGAGAGCTGCAGTAGTGAGTACGCCTATAGTGTTAAGGGGAACAACCTTGAGTAGTAACTCCTTAAACCTACCCCCAAATCTGGTTCTGATCACCTATTTCTTTGGCTCCAAACTATTTAGTGTGACAAAAACCGTCTTTGTGTCTGATGCAGGCAGAGCTCTTTGCAGTGTAAATCAGGGTAGAGAACAAGTCCTTACCAGATATCCTGCCCGGAAGATCCTCTCCTTTCACATCTTGGCTTCCTTTGTCTCACTGGATGTAAACAATACACAGCTCACACCAACATAGCTATTCAGTAATATGTCCCAGGACTCTGACAGGGAGGCACAGTTGGCTTGGGCAGAAACAATTTAAACTTTCCAAAAGTTACATTTTAAATATTGTGACTTAAAACCCAACTTCACTTATAAAGAGGATTTCTTTTAAGTTTAGAAAGCTTTATTAAATAAAAATATGCATAGTAAAACATAATTACAGAATTAAATGACAATAAAGAAGATAAAGGCAATTAAGTGCAGACTCCAAAGGGGTAAGTAAACTGTACCAAGAAACAAACTTTTTAAGATTATTTTATCATGAGGGAGGGTAGGGAGAGGGGGAAAAACATTCAGGGGACATGTCTGGAGAGAAAATCAGTTAAAGGCAACCATAACAAATCTTTTTTGATTAGTAAAAGTACAGTGGTGGCAAAGGCACGGTCGAGCCTTTGGTGATGACATATCAAATCCCATCAAGCGTTATATGAAATCTTTGAAGTATCTTTCCAGTTGAATGTAATTATCTGAAACAAAATTGCTATGAATAAATCTATGAATTTACGTACATTGCAATGAACGTTCCATATAGGTGAAGAACCGCCCAATGTCAAAGGGAACATCAGTAGATAAAATGTTGTGTAGTTTAGACCAAATGCGAGACCAAAGTGACTTGAACAAAGGACAGTGGAAAAACATATGGAGTAAATCACTTTTGTCACATGAACATGACCAACACTTTTTGAGTCAAGTAACTTGAATTTGTACAGGTCAGAAGGAGTAGAAAAAAAGCCTATTGTAAAAAGTCTGTGTGGTGCTGGCAGAACGGGAAACAGTATGTATTTTGGACCAAATGTTGTCCCAAACCTGTAGAGAAAATACTTGATCAAGGTCTTTTTTCCATAAAAGCTCAAGATTAGATTTGAGCCTCTCAGTGGTCGGATGGGAAAGTAGTATATATATATAGCAGAAGCTCTGGACGGGATAGAAAAGTCTGGTGGAGATAAGCGAGATGAGATAGTGGTGGGAAGGGGACTGTTCTTTGAAATAATAGCGGTTAGGGTGTGTGTAAGTAAGAGAAAGTGGGAAGAATGTGTGTTTAAGAGGTTAAAAGTATCGCATAGGTCCTGGAAAGTTCTTAGGGAATTATCCTTAAGTAAATGGTCATAAGTGATGATACCTTTGTCAATCCATTCTTTCCAGAAAAGCGCTCTGTTGTTAATCTTGAGGAATTGATTGTACCAAATCGGAGTCAACAAGTGAAAACTAGCTGGTGAAAGGTAGGAGCGAAACAGTGAAAGAGCTAGTGCCTTGGAGTGTTTAAATATGGGGGTAATAAATCTCTTTGGAGGTTGAGATAAACGAATAGCAGTGAGGAATGAAAAAGGAGCAAGTTGTGCAAGTTCTCTTGAGCTCCAGGCTGTTAAGGGAGAAGAAGATGAGTCTGTGAGGAAAGGCCAGATTTGTTTTAATGTAAAGGCCGAATGAAAACGAGAAATATTAGGGAAATTAACTCCACCCAAATCCTTGGGTTGTTGAAGGCGAAAGAGAGAAATCCTAGCTTTGCGATTTTTTCACAAGAATTTTGTTTAGTAGACGATTGATGGTTTTAAAAAAATTGTGCGGAAGAGAAATAGGAAGCATAGAAAGATAAAAGTTGACAATAGGGAGTAGCATAATTTTAACAGTTGCTAGCCTTCCCCATCAAGACAAAAAAAGGGGGGACCAGCCATCAATAAGTGAGGAGACCTTTTGAAGTATATCCATATGATTAATTTTAATGGTTTCTCTAATAGTATTAGCATAAAAAATACCCAAACATTTGATATGCTTGGAATTTCATTCAAAGCCAGATCCCTGGAACATATGAGAGAGACAGAATTTGTTAAGAGGAAGGACTTCAGATTTATCAATATTCAATGTATACCCAGATACTAAGGAATAGTCATGGAGTAAAGAAAAAAGTGCAGGTAAGGAAGTGGCCAGATTAGAAATATTTTACTTTATATCATCCGCATAGGCAGTAAACTTAATCTCAACATTCTTGTATGTGAAGCCCGTATAGGATGATGAACACCTTATTTTGTCCAAGAAAGGTTCTAATGCAAGAATAAAAAGAAGGGGGAGAGATGACTGCCTTGCCTAGTTCCTCTATGGAGGGAAAAATATTTTGATTGTACGCCATTAACCCAAATAGAAGTAGAAGGATCAGAATATAATAATTGGATATACTTAATAATGGGGGGACTAAAACCATCATGAAACAATCGGAGCGAGAGAGGGTAGGAGGCACTCTTAGTCCCCCGGGTTACGTATGCAAAACAAAAGAAGAGTGTCATATGCAAAGGTGTCTATGTAGAAACACAGAGGCAAAGACTGTGAAAAAGGACTATAGAAAGATACCCCCTTGTTGACACATTGGAAACCTTCAAGGGTTTTATGAGAAGCCCTCACTCACCAACCTGGTTGGTGACATGCTTCATCATCGGGTCCACCCGGAGAAGCAGAGTGCCTCCCTGGTGTGCTACAACGCCAGATTACTGCGGAGCTGGATTTCGTGACAGTGATGTGAAAAGTGATGTTAAAAATGTCTAATACTGTACCAACCAAAATGATTTATTTACTGGTCAGTTTAGACATGGTTAAAAAGGTTATGTGTGGAAAAACTACCACAAATTATGATAGGAGTTTCCACTTAAAGTGGGGTCAACATGTTTCTGCCCTTTATAAGTGTAGGAATTGCGTGGGCATTCGTCAGGACCGTGTAGCGTGTACCTTGGCGGTATGGGCGCGCTAAGGCCCACCCTGACCTAAGGACGCGAAAGTTAAAAATGTGCTATGTGTAAAAATGTGCAAAACAGAACACAAACCACAAGTTGTGGGATTTACCTCCACTCAGAGGAACCTGTATAGTCTGGAAAAGAAAGAAAGACAAACATACATGTAGGACAAAACATATAGTTAATGTTTGATAGTTTATGGTTGTCAGGACAGTCTATGCGTTTGAAACGCTGTAGAATGGTCTAGAGATAGACCTAGTGTCATAAATCTATTTTAGTGCCAGAAGCGCTGTATGATTGCCCAAGGGGCATTACAGGCGTGTGGGCATGCACTATGGCGAAAGAAATGCAGGCCGTAGGACAGAGCGGCTATATTACAGCACTCGTGGATAGCGATCAATTGACCAATGGTTTTGGCCTGAAGTGCTAACTCCTAAAAGTTATAAGGTGACACACAAGTGTTGGGTTAAGAGATCTCACTTGTGTAGTAAAAGATCCACGCCCCATGCGTCTCGGGAGGGGGATGGAGGCGAAAATGGCACACCCTGTAAGTAAAATAAAGGAAAGAAAAGCCTCGTAAATTTGCGCGGCTAACAGTGGTGACAGACAGGGAATTTACTTAGCTCAAAGTTACTGATGCGAAGGAATCTTACGCCCGCAACGCCTAGCACCCGCTTGGCACCTAGCTTCTCCTGCTCCGGACCCCGTGGATGTGGGTTGCGGCGCCGGGGACGCTAATATGGAGTGTCCGTGGGTGTCGGGATAGGCGGGGCAACTGCGGCCAATCGGAGGCTGCCCTCAGAAAGAGGCTTGGAGGGAGGGTCTGGAAGGGAACCAATGCCGGGCCGCTCTCAGAGCGAGGCTTGAGAAGCAAGCTCGCTCGTTCTGACTGTACTCAAAGAGAGGCTTGGGATGGAAGGCCGGTCCCGGGCAGACGTGGGAACGAGGCTTAGTCCCTCGTTCTCTCGGACATTCGGGTCGACTCAGCAATGCCGATAAGTTGCTGAGGAAACAGAGACTCACCTCCGTATTGGGGGATGAATCGGGGACAGTATTAATGATTGATTATTACCATCCAAAGCGAAAGAAGGGGTTGTGATTAGAGTTATTACAACAAAAATGAGAGGGAGTTGTTATATGAAAGGACAAAAAGCGAGATGTTAGCTTAGTAAGGTGGGGAGCCTATACTGCGGCTAGTCGAGAGGACTACAAAGTCTAGCACCGCTGGGGGCAGAGGACTGGTAAAGTGCCCCATACCAGCGCAGCGCTCCAAACATAAAGTCCCAGCTGACCCGATCGAAAGCTTTCTCAGCATCTAATGTGATAGTTGCAACGGCGGAATCTATCTTTGAAGCAAGATGTAGAATATTAAGAAGAGTTCTCTAATTATCAGTTATAGATCTACCTTTGACAAATCCAGACTGATAGATATTAACTAGATTAGGGATTACTTTATTTATACAAATGGCTAAAATGTTGGCATATATTTTACAATCGGTGTTAATAAGGGAAATGGCCCTATAATTTTTGCAGAGGGTGGGGTCTTTATCTTTTTGGGGAATTAAGCAAAGCATTGCCTGTGTAAAAGATCCTCTAGATTCGCCTTTGGCAAGGAAGTGATTAATTAATGTAAGTAGATGTGGTATTAAAACAGTCATAAAGTGGAGATAAAAACGCACCGTAAAACCATCTGGGCCAGTTGTTTCATCCTTGGGAGAAGAGTGATGGCAATAACCATTTCGTTTACTGAAATAGGAATATCAAGGGATGAGAGGTCTACAGATTTGTCAAGGGATTAAGGGATAGACTGAAAAAAAGAGTCAATTTGTGCCGAAGGAGGATTGGATTCTGGAGTATAAAGAGAAGAGTAATATTGAACAAAGCAGTCAAGGATTTTAGCATCCATGGATTGAGAGACTCCCTGAGAGTCTGTGATGGTGATAATCTTAGATTTTTGTTTTTTAATTTTAAGATAGTTCGTAAGTGATTTGCCTGCTCTATTACGTCCTCCATACATTTTAGCGTTAAATTTAAGAAGGTGATTGGAAGCGGAATCCCAGGAATGCTTATAATATTGCATTTTCGCTTTGATGGGAGAAGATAGTGTGTCAGAGGAATTAGTGGTGAAATAAAGGTGTTCAAGTTCTTTAATTTGTTGAAGCATTTGAGATGATTGTGAAAGGGCCTTTTTTATCTTACGGGATACAAAGTCTATAATAAAGCCCCTAGCAGCATCCTTTAAAGCATCCCAAGTAAAGTGAAAATCAGATGTAATATTAAGATTATTGCGGAAGAATTCGTCCATAAGAAGCGTAAAGTGGTCAGTAAACTGGGAGTCTAGGAGGATAGAATTATTAAACCGCCAGCATTGAGACCCGGGAATAGATGAGGGGTAGTCCATGTCCAAAATGACGGGGGCATGATCCGAAATAAGGATAGATCCTATTTCTGAGTTAGTCATAAACTGGAAGGCATGATGAGTGAGAAAAATTAATCAATACAGGAGTGTGAAGCATGAACTGGAGAAAAAAAGGAAAATTCGAGGGAGTCAGGGTGAGATATTCTCCAGGAGTCTATACGGCCTCTAGAGGAGATGGATTTGTGAAAAGATTTCTGTATTTTATTGGGGACATATCTGGTTTGTGATTTCCGATCCAGAAAGGGATCCATGAGTTGGTTACAGTCACCAGCCACAATTAAGTCCTCAGTCAAATGTGAGGAGAGAAGCGAAGAAAAGTCGTTCCAAAAGGTTAAATCAATACCATTAGGGCCATACTCATTACAAAAGGAAAGATGAACATTGTTAAAAATACTATCTAGAAATAACCATCTACCATTAGAATCATGAAAGTCTTTTTGTACCTGAACAGATAACGATTTGTGAAACAAAATGTAAACACCATTTTTGTTGTTAACTGCAGAAGAGCAAAAGGCTTCTCCTACCCATTGTTTACGCTATGAAGACATATCTTGCAAAGTAAGATGAGTTTCCTGCAATAAAGCTACTTGACATTTCAATATCGCTAAATGAGACAAAACACGTTGCTTTTTAACTGGATTTCGAATACCTTTAACATTCCACGAGATGATGCGAAGACCACTCATTCTAGAAAGTGAACAGGGATTAGAAAAAAAGAGTATAAGCAAGTTAGAAATGAATAAAAGAAAAAAGAAAAAGTTGGAGCAGTTATTAAAAAGTGAAGAAAACAAGAAAGAGCAAAAGGAAATGGTCTACATCAGTGTTTCCCAAACTGTGGTCCGCGGACCCCCAGGGGTCCGTGACACATTCCCAGGGGGTCCGCAGGCAGCAGTTTCAAAAGCACTTGAAAGCATCTTGTGTAATTAGCAGTTTTCAAACAACAGTAAAAGTGTCAAGATAACAACAGTGATTAATGTCCCTGCTGGGGAGGGATGAGAGTTTTGTCCAGTGGCAGCTTTGAATTATCTAATGTAGCACAGAGGGTTAACATGCCTACTGCAAAGAACATGTATAATGCATTTTAAAAAACAGAGATTATTTTGGTATTGTGCAGTTCATAAGTGACAATCGTAATCTATCACAGTGACCTATAAACTGTCATGAAGGAGTTGCTTGAAAACTGCAAGGTACAAGTTAGTGACATGTTATATACAGTCTTTTGATTACCCTGATACTGCTAAAAAGGTTTATTTGGATGGAAATACATTTTTATTGCTAAAGTCAATGCTAACCACTGTGTTATGTTCTGAATCCTGAGTTGTTGCTTTTCCAGACCAAGCACTATTTAAAAATGCCCACCAGTATGAATGACGTAAATTCTACACCTTGTAGACCCCTTTGCCTTATGTGACATTTTCTATACACTGATTTACATGTATGATTCACTGTCTCTATATATGTGTGATGTAAAGTGCTCTCTCTCTCATACAATGGTATGAGAGATGCTATAAAAAATGTAATACAGGTGACAGAGGGGCTATGGAGAGATGAGAGGTACTGTTAAAGGGTGATAGTGGGGGAATCATTGAAGAACCCCAAAAAAGATTGTCGTATTCTGGTGCAAAGAAAGGACTTAATTTACTATTCTTTAAAATCTAATACAATTCAATATGTAATGATAACTGTGTTGTAGACTGCATCATTGTTTCCTAAATGTTTTTTGGGGGTAGCATCCCAAACCCCCTTTGTAGTGGTCCGGCTCACTCACTGCACTTGGTGTGCACCCTTTGGGGACTGGTCTGAAAACATTAGCCAGGGCTGCTTTGGGTTTCCAGTCTGGCCCTGGCAGGAGCTGGAGCCTCATACTGCGAAATAAAACCAACCATTTAAAAATTAGTCATGGAGATGCAGCACCAAACTTCCCATCAATTTTCTTCATTTTTTCCAAATTCTTTCAATATAAAATACAACAGAAGTGGCAGAGAGAGTTGTTAGCCGCCTTGGCTTAATGACACGCTCCGCCACTTCAGAAACGCTGGGCTGCACCTCTATTTACTAGAATATTATGAGGCCTGTGTTTCCCCTACGGTCATGCTAAACTTAACTTTGTCAAAGAATCAAACAAGGGTCTTGACTCCTAACTCAGCAAGGCTGAGTCCAACCAAATTTTATATAACAAAACGAAAGCCAATGCTGAGAAACCCAATTGTCAACAGATAATTAACCACAATAGCTGTTCTCGAATCAAACAAAAACAACCTGCTCACAATATAGCATCATGCGAGATTTATTCTCTTTTGTAGAATTTGCATTTTTTAGCACAATATTTTAAGTGCATGGAGATACAAAGATTTATATACAATATATACAAACATAAACATCAATTACAAAGAACATTTTATACATTACATACACACTTGGCCATTCAATCATACAAAGAACATTCACACAAATGGCAAAAAAACAAAGACTCTCTGGTAGAACTATGAATTACACAGACTATAGAAACTGACTATCACGAAAGGATTATTTCCATCTACTCGTTACCAATACGTGGACATATTGTTTTGTGTGTATGTAATGTATAAAATGTTCTTTGTAATTGATGTTTATGTTTGTATATATTGTATATAAATCTTTGTATCTCCATGCACTTAAAATATTGTGCTAAAAAATGCAAATTCTACAAAAGAGAATAAATCTCGCATGATGCTATATTGTGAGCAGGTTGTTTTTGTTTGATTCGAGAACAGCTATTGTGGTTAATTATCTGTTGACAATTGGGTTTCTCAGCATTGGCTTTCGTTTTGTTATATAAAACTTAACTTTGTGGTGTCAAGGCAGGCACCCTTGCACCATAGTGCAAGGGTGCCTGTGTTGAGGGGAAGATTGTTTATGTACAGTAAGGTCCCCCTTCCTGCACATAAACAATTATGAAATGCTGTTTTGTCACTTCTATCTGTGCTGCTTAATGCAGCACACATGGAAGTTACAAAATGTCATTTTTTTTAAGATTGTTTATGTGCAGGAAGGAGAATACGACCAGGAGGGGGGAGAGAGAGAGCAAGTAGATTCAGTCTCACTTGACAATATGATTAAACAAAGTGGAATCCACTCAGAAAGTGGTAGTGGTCCCTAAAGTGATTGGGGAGCACACAGTGTTGTTTAAATGCCCCTCACACACCAACAGGCCCCTTGGTGTCATGCTTCATCATCGGGGCCTTTGCATCCCTCTACGGGATGCGGCGTGCTACGACTAACGGCTACGTAGGAGCACTTAGTAGTGAGCTATGTGAGGGTGTGTGTTTCAGGGAGAGAGTGTGAGTGAGGTGAGGTGAAAAAAAGTGAGTTAAAAAATACCTGGCACGTAGGAAAAAATTATTTATTATGTCCTCGGCTGGTATTATTAAAAAGGTGCAGAGTGAGGTTGATAATATACGTACTAGGGTATATCAACCATTTCAAAGTGTCAACATGTTTCGGAGCGCAAGGGCTCCTTCTTCAGGACAAGGATATGCACGTTATCCTCACCTTACTCACATGAAATGTTAAAGTGTTTAATACAAAAATAAATGTGTAATGTACCTAACAATGTTTATATATAGGTAAGTTACAAGCGGCACACTGTCTCTGGAAAAACCACTGTTTGCCCACTGACGTGGTAGGAACCTAAAAGACATGCTCGTCCATACAAGACCTCCTCCACACTGTCACGACCGCGTATCCTCAGGATCAGGGCGATGCTATATAGGGGTCCACCTCCAGACTGCCCTATCCTCTGAAACTCAACTTAACAGAGAATAAAGAAATCAGGTGAGGGAAAAAAGGCCAGGATAGGACTGGAACGGGACAGGAGGCATGGGGCCTAGCTAAGCTTTCCTTTCCTTCCCGGTAGTTAGTGTGGAAGCCTTCTTCCAAGTAAAGCGCACCACTCTTCCAGCCTTCCTGGGATCACCAAACTAAAAGTCCTACTACCCTAAGTGAATCCAAGTGAAAAGAAATTGGGGGCGGTACAACATGATTTAGAGGCTTCTAGAGCCGAAATGGCAGCTTTGAAAGAACGTTTGGATAAACAAACACGAAACCCATTTGATGCCACTACGGGGGGTTCTCCTATACAAGTTACTGTATCTCCCCCTATACCGTTGGCAAGTCCCGAGAGATATTCAGGGGATCCTGCTACCATACAGACCTTTCTGACCCAAGTTGCCTTACATTTCTCTTGTAGACCTGCTTCCTTTCCCACTCACATATCCCGGGTGGCGTTCGCAATCTCATATTTAACAGGGGACGCGGCCAGCTGGGCAGTGCCTTTAGTGAGATCGGATGATGTTTTGTTGTCTAACTGGGAAGCATTCCGTACTGAGTTTGAAAGGGTCTTTGATCGACGGGCCACCACCCTGAGTGCAGACAAGGAGTTATTGGGGTTACGTCAGGGTAAGAAGGAACTTGTCACCTATATGACTGCCTTCAATAGATTGGTGGTAGAGACATCGTGGCCTGAGGCAAAAAGGATGGCCTTATATTATCAGGGCTTAAATGAAGATCTAAAAGACGTGATTGCTCAGATAGACCCCAACCCAAAACCTGCATTGATTTGATCAATCTCACATTGAGATTGGATCATCGTATGTCTGATAGAGGCGGAGAACGTAGGAGAGGTGACAGATACGGAGCCGGACCACCCTCAGTATGTCGGCCTAGCATAAAGGAAGTGGGATCTGAGCCCATGGAGTTAGGAGCGATTCGACCACCACTAACGAAAACTGAGCGGGAGAGTAGAAGAGCTATGGGGCTCTGCATGTATTGTGGAAAAAAGGGGCACTTCGTTCGGGACTGCACTATGAGACCCAAAAAGACTACTTATTTCCCCCCAGCGAAACAGCTAGCGGTAACCCAGGCGGTAGTCAGGGAAGTTGGATATACAGATACAGAGGGTCAGTCTGTGGAAAGAAAGCCTTCACTTGAGTGGAAGATCACGTCTTTAGAGGTGCCCACATGTAAGAAGTCTGAGGCTCATATCTTGTTGTCTATGTTCTTGAACACCAACCATGAGAGTCATCAGGTAGTGTCTATGATTGACTCTGGTGCCACGGGTAATTTTATAGATCAGGGGTTGGTTGACAGGCTGGGTTTGGTGAAGGTACCTATTGAAAAACCAGAAATGGTGTTGGCGGTAGATGGCACACAGTTGAGGTCTGGCCCTGTTACAGCGCATACTGAGAGCATTGAGTTGGTTATGACTAGGGGGATAGGAAACCACAGAGAAAGGATTGTGTTGAACATCATCGAGGCTCCTCAGTATGAGGTAATACTGGGGATGCTTTGGTTGTGGCAACACAATCCTACCATTGATTGGAGAGCTAGAACAGTCAGTTTCGAGTCCGAGGAATGTGAAGAGAGTTGCTTGTACTCCTCCGCAACCCATGTGTCCTCATTAGCCGAAGGGTTCAACATCGCTACAGCGGTGGAGACAGACGTGGCATTGCCCTCAGTATATCATCGTTTTCAGGACGTCTTTAGTGAAGTGAAGGCGGAGACCTTACCCCCGCATCGGGATATCGACTGCCAAATTGACTTAGTGGAGGGGGCGGTGGTGCCGTCATGCAGAGTGTATGCTCTTTCAGTGTCAGAAACGGAACATCTGAGGAATTATATCGAGCGCTTTAGCAAGCTGGGGTTTATACGCCCTTCACGCTCCCCTGCTGCCTCGTCACTTTTCTTCATAGCAAAAGCCAATAAAGAACTGAGGGCTTGTATAGACTATAGGCAATTGAATAAAGTGACGGTGCGGAACAGGTATCCGCTTCCTCTCATTTCCGTCCTTTTGGATCAGGTCAGGGAGGCAGGAATCTATACACGTCTGGACCTCAGAGGGGCCTATCATCTATTGAGGATCAGGGCTGGCGATGAGTGGAAGACGGCGTTTAAGACCTGTTTTGGTCTTTATGAGTACCTGGTAATGCCGTTTGGGCTATGTAATGCCCCGGCGGCATTCCAGTTCTTCATAAACGACATCATGAAGGAATATCTGGACAGGTTTTTTATCATCTATATTGATGACCTGTTGATATATTCAGTGACGCCAGCTCAACATGTGGGCCATGTGTTGCTGATATTGCAGAAACTACAGGAACATCAATTGTTCTGCAAATTGAGCAAGTGCGAGTTTGGTGTCGAGGAAGTGGAGTGTTTGGGGGTGATTCTTAACCCTAAGGGTTTCAGAATGGCTGACAGAAAGGTGAGGGCGGGGTTGGAGTGGCCGGTTCCATCGAGTGTACGTGACATCCAGTGCTTCCTGGGATTCTCAAATTACTATAGGAGATTTGTCTCGCATTTTTCACAGCTGGTTTCTCCTATTACCCACTTGCTTCGAAAGGGGGTACCTTTTGTGTGGACACAAGAAGCCACGGAGGCGTTCGAACAGTTAAAGGTGGCGTTCAGTTCTGCTCCAGTTTTAAAGCACCCCCAGTTGGATGTACCATTCATAGTTGAGGCGGATTCCTCCGATGTAGCAGTGGGGGCCGTATTGTCACAGCGTGATCCTGTAACAAGATTGCTGCACCCTGTTGCCTTTCTTTCAAAAAAACTGAATCCGGCAGAAGCAAATTATACCATCGCCGAGAAGGAATTGTTGGCAGTGAAGAAAGCGTTTCAGGAGTGGAGGCACTACCTGTGGGGGGGACAGCATCCAGTGACGGTGTATTCTGATCACCGCAATCTGGTGTATTTGAAGATGGCCAGACACCTGTCACAACGGCAAATGCGGTGGATGCTTTTTTTCGCCGAATACGAGTTCACCATCACCTTCCGACCGGGGGTGGAAAATAGAAAAGCTGACTCCCTGTCCAGGTGTTTGAATACTGATGGTGACAAGGAGTTGGCTCTTCGTCCTATACTATCGCCAGAGGCGGTGGTGTGTTCGATCCAGGTGGGACAGTTTCTGGATGTGGTGGCCAAGCAGTGTACGCTGCAACAATGGGAACAATGGGCGGCTGTGTCAAATCATCGGTCCCTTAAACACGGTTTGCCCATGGTGCAGAACAGGCTGTTCCTTCCAGCTCATGTGCTTTGCTTGCTGGCGTTCAACTGGTGCCATAATGCTTTGATGGCCGGTCATCAGGGGCATCTAAAAACCGTGCATGAAGCTCGAAGACATTTTTGGTGGGATGGTCTGGTACGGGATGTAAGACAGTGGGTCAACCAGTGTGAAACCTGCGCAAGAGCCAAGAACACTCCATCGAAGCCAGCAGGGCTTCTCATGCCATTGCCGACTCCATCAAGGCCGTGGCAGGTCATCAGTTTGGATTTTGTGGTGGGGTTGCCAATGGATAAAGGGAATGACGCCATACTGGTTGTGGTGGATAGTTTCACCAAAATGGGACATTTCATCCCCTGCAGGAATCTTCTTTCCGCTTCTCAAACAGCACAGCTGTTGTTAACTCAAGTGGTTCGTCTTCATGGGGTTCCGCAAGTCATCAGTTCAGACAGGGGTCCACAGTTCGTGGCCAGGTTTTGGCATACTTGGTGTAAGGCTCTAAACATCTCGGCGGCCCTGTCGACCAGCTTCCATCCTCAATCCGATGGTCAGACAGAGAGATTAAATCAAACTCTGAAAAAATATCTTCGTTGCTATGCGGATGAGGCTGCGGACTCTTGGGTGTCTCTGCTGTGGCTAGCGGAACTGTCCTATAACAATGCGTGGCACTGTTCTACAGGGGAGACACCCTTCAGGGCGAATTCTGGGTTCAATGTTAACATCTTACCAGTAACCATCCCTAGTGACGTAGCCAATCATCCAACAGTGGCCAGTCAAGTGAGGGCGATTCTGCGTATCCATCGGAAGGTGCAGGCCTCGTTGGAGAAAGCGAAGGTATCTTACAAGAAATGGGAAGATAAACATCGGAGGGAAGGACCTGAGTACAAGGTTGGTGATAGAGTATGGCTCTCAACAAAAAACATCCGCTTCCGCTTTCGGAGCGTTTTTCTTCCACGCTACATCGGGCCATACACTGTGGTGAGACGGGTGAATCCGGTGGCGTACAAGTTAAAGCTTCCTGCTTCATTACGGATTCACCCTGTCTTCCATTGCAGTTTATTGAAACCGGCTTTGGGGGCTCGAGTACAAGCTGTTCCTCCTGTGTTGCGTGATGGGAACCTGGAATATGAAGTACGTAAGATCTTGGACTCTCGGTTCAGGCAGGGTAGGTTGTGGTTTCTTGTGTCCTGGAAGGGGTATGCGGCAGAGGATGACTCATGGGAACCCAGTTCTGGGGTTCACGCGCCTCTTGCTGTTCGTCGCTTCTTTGCCAGTCATCCGGGGAAGCCTGGAGCAAGTAGGCGCTGGTAAGGAGGGATATACTGTCATGAGCAGGACTACGGAGAGGTAGCTACCTCTTCTGGCGTGTAAGAGCCATCAGAACCACAACTACCAGAAGGCTTAGCAGGAGGGAGGAGTCCAAGTCTATTTAGGGGCCTGCCTCCCGGAGAGCGGTGTACGTGATTTTGTTTGATTCTTCGGAGTTTCGAACCCTGGATTAATCGCCTAGGCTGTGTACAGACTTGGGTGTACCTTGTTAGAGTTGTGGGGCGTGCGGCGGCTGCTGCGTGTCCTGGAGTTTGTTTGCAATTCCTGAGTAGCCGGTAGGAAAGTTTCCGGCGTGTGAGGCGGGGAAGGCTGCTAAATCCTGTGGCGGCATTCCCACTGTTTGGTTCCCTCGGCCGAGAGAACATGAGCGGGGAGTTACTTGCTCTCCTTCCGAGCGTTCAGCGGCTGCTGAATGCGATACCGACACCGGCTGGTGTTTGAGCTTCCGCGAGTGGAGAGACGGATTGGACTCGCTGCATCCACCAATCCATGAGTTGTTGTATCACTGGAACGTAGAGCTAGCGCGTTCTTGGAGAAAACGCTAAAGTAAAAAGGAACTTGTTTGCTATATCAAAACTGCTGCTTCTGCTGGTATTGGAACTGTATGCAAACTAAAACCTGGATTGTGGAATAGTGAACACTGGACTATGGATATGCATAGTTGCTTTTTGAGAAACTGTTAAAGACTCAATTGGTCGTTTTTTGGAGCACTCTTTTTCTTTTCACTTGGATTCACTTAGGGTAGTAGGACTTTTAGTTTGGTGATCCCAGGAAGGCTGGAAGAATGGTGCGCTTTACTTGGAAGAAGGCTTCCACACTACCTACCGGGAAGGAAAGGAAAGCTTAGCTAGGCCCCATGCCTCCTGTCCCGTTCCAGTCCTATCCTGGCCTTTTTTCCCTCACCTGATTTCTTTATTCTCTGTTAAGTTGAGTTTCAGAGGATAGGGCAGTCTGGAGGTGGACCCCTATATAGCATCGCCCTGATCCTGAGGATACGCGGTCGTGACAGTGTGGAGGAGGTCTTGTATGGACGAGCATGTCTTTTAGGTTCCTACCACGTCAGTGGGCAAACAGTGGTTTTTCCAGAGACAGTGTGCCGCTTGTAACTTACCTATATATAAACATTGTTAGGTACATTACACATTTATTTTTGTATTAAACACTTTAACATTTCATGTGAGTAAGGTGAGGATAACGTGCATATCCTTGTCCTGAAGAAGGAGCCCTTGCGCTCCAAAACATGTTGACACTTTGAAATGGTTGATATCCCCTAGTACGTATATTATCAACCTCACTCTGCACCTTTTTAATAATACCAGCCGAGGACATAATAAATAATTTTTTCCTACGTGCCAGGTATTTTTTAACTCACTTTTTTTCACCTCACCTCACTCACACTCTCTCCCTGAAACACACACCCTCACATAGCTCACTACTAAGTGCTCCTACGTAGCCGTTAGTCGTAGCACGCCGCATCCCGTAGAGGGATGCGAAGGCCCCGATGATGAAGCATGACACCAAGGGGCCTGATGGTGTGTGAGGGGCATTTAAACAACACTGTGTGCTCCCCATCACTTTAGGGACCACTACCACTTTCTGAGTGGATTACACTTTGTTTAATCATATGTGCAGGAAGGGTCATCTTCCTAAACATAAACAATTGAAGGCGTTTCTCAAAAACGAGGAGAATGAAAGCATTTCTCCTTGTTTCTCCAAGTTGAGAACAGGTTATCCCTGTTCTTAATTTTGGTGCTGCTTCCCATTTAGGCTGCTCTTGTTAATAGGGGCAGTGTCAAAATCAATGGGTGTTGCGGTGGAACGGCCACTGCCCACCCCTTTCACGCTAAGCATTGGGTGAAAGGAGGTGTTATTTACAAGCCAGCGTTAAGCCATGTTAAGTGGCTTAACGCTGCCTTGTAAATAAAGCAAAGTGAGGTTCTCATGGTGATAGGGGCTTGTAAATATGCCCTAAAATACTTACTAATCCAAGTATTTTTTTGTGTGTGCACACGTGTGTTTATTTTTTTCGAATTACTGTTTTAATGTTTGTATTTTAAATCCTACAAATTGCGTGGGGGTCCCCGACTTCCACAAGTGACTCAATGGGAGTCCGCAGGAGTCAAAAGTTTGGGAACCACTGGTCTACATGACCACCACAGAAGAAAGAATCGAAACAGATCAGAAAAGCAATAAAAATTCATAGGCCAGAGAACAAGAGAGTGTGAAGAGTATAAGAAAGGGTAAATGAGAACATTGTTGCCAAAGAAAAGGAAAGAAAAAGGGACAAAACCACCACAGGAACATAGTGAGATGAGTAAGTTGAAGGGAGAAAGAGAGATACGCTCTGAGAAGAGAAGGAAAAGAGAAAAGGAAGGGAAAAAGGAGAGAAAAAAGGAGGGAAAGGATAGGAAATCGGGAGCAATATCTCCCAAAAGTATAAAGAAAGAGAAGATGACAAGAAGCCAAAGGGCTTTAGTCATAATACTCAAGGAAAGGAGAACAAGCAATGTAAAGGGAGTGGGGACGGGAGAAAGAAACCAAGACGACCATGTCACTGAGAGGGAAACGAGAACAGAATCGACAGTATGCTGTGATGTAATTATGGAGGGATGAACTATTCCAAACAAAACATGATAACCAAATAAGACTATAAGACAAGTTAAAAAGGGGGCATACGGTGTGTAGGGGAACACATCAATGAAGTACAAGTAGACATACAAAAGATAAATGCAGGATTCCAAAGAGGATTTTAATCATGATTAATTTGAGTGTAAATATAATTTATCTATTTGCTCCCATACTGAAGTTATTAACACCTTGGCTGCTAGGCGTTTCCCCCCCCCCTGTGCTAGAAATTGCTTTATTACTGTATTTATGACGAGCTCAGCTCGTCATCAGCACAGCTCAACTGTGCACCATGACGAGCTGAGCTCGTCATGAGCATCGAAAGGGTTAAGTGTAATAAGGTAACCCAGTATTAGTATACTAAGGTAACCCAGTATTTGTCTTTGGGAGAGTTAGCCCTACAACAGTGAAAAACGTCTTTAGGAATTTTTCACTGTCAGGACATGTAAAACATAAACCCATATGTCTTTTATTTTTTAATGCAATGAAACCTGCCCTAGGGGTGGTTAAGAATTACATTAGGGGTGGACTTAAATTTTTTAAAAAGGAAGGTGTAGGCTTGGCAAAAGGTTTATTTTGTTGGGCCAAATTGGCAGATTAAAACTACACTACATGCTCCAGTGACAGGCCTGAGACATATTTTGCAGGACTACGTTAGTGGGTGGCACAATGAGTGCTGCTGTCCACTAGTAGCATTTAATTTACTGGCCTTGAGAACACATAGTACCATTTTCTACTGATTTATGAGTAAACTAAACATGCCAATTAGGTGTAGGCCAATTTTACAATATTTTACGGAGAGAGAGAGCACAAGAACTTCAGCACTGAGGTAAAGTGTGCAGAGTATTAATGTCAACATAAACAAGCAAAGTAAGGGATGAAGTCAAATAGTTTGGATGAATACCAGACCAAGAATTTTAGTTCTAACAGGAGTCATGTTAAGCACACATGTATTATGCGTATGCCTGCTTGAGCTGTCCTGTAATGGTATGGGTGTGCAGGGAATCCCAAACCATTGAACACGGAAGGCAAATTAGATTTGTGTGAGTGCAGGAACATTGAGGGCCAAACAGTGCAGGCGATATCAGGTATTTTGTACTTTGATTTATAATACAACATATGTAGGATTAACACTCTTTGAACCTGTACATGGATAATAAACATACTTATGATGTAGAGGCAGAGGATTTTGGGTCTTCTGACAAAAGATCCCAGGTATTGTTTGTATAATGGACCCCAAAACCTGAGGACAAGAGCCAAGGCTCAGCCTGCAAGGTGGACCGAATCAGGAATCTATAGTCCTGAAGACCACGACATGAGACAAGAAAGTTTTACTTTACTTTACTTTAGACTCATTTGTATAGCACATAATCATCCCCAAGGGGATCTCTCGGCGCCAGAAGGGAAGGCCAAATGTAGAATAATATCTTTAGAATAATCAGTTCTTGAGCATTTTTTTTAAATTGTGGTAGGTTGGGGCAGGCACACATTTGTTCAGGGAGCTTGTTCCAATGTTTGGAGGCCAGATAGGAGAACTCACGGCCTCCCATTTTAGCTAAACTAATCCTCTGGCTGTGGAGCAGGCTACGATTGCTGGATCTGAGTTGTCGTCCAGGTTGAAAGCATTCAATTTTGTTAGTCAAGTAAGCCGGTCCCATTCCATACAGAGACTTAAAGACCGTGCAAAGCAGTTTAAAGGGGGCTTGTTTCCTAACAGGAAGCCAATGAATTTGAGGTAGGAGAGGAATGGAAGGGGTTTGTGCTGGTTTATTGAGGGTGAGACAAGCTGCCGTATTTTGCACAACCTGCAAGCTAGATAACAGGTCTTCCCTAATTCCTTCCAACAAAGAGTTGCCATAGTCAAGGCAACTGATTAGGAGCGACTGAATGAGATCCTTTCTAGAGCCTAGAAGGATCCCAGGGAAGATTTTTCTAAGCATCCGCATAGTCCTAAAGCAGGTGCCTGTGAGAGTTTTCACCTGCTCTTCCATGGATAGCTTCTTGTCTTTTCTAACACATAGGTTCTTAGCCCACCCTCTTGGGAAAGGAGCTTCTTCTAGCTCTGATGGCCACCAGTTGGAAGTCCACAGTTCTGCCAAACAACAATATCTCAGTTTTGGAAGAGTTAAGTTGCAGGAAGTTCTTCCTCATCCAACTTGCTATGTTAGTCATACAGTTTATAAACTTAGCTTTTGTTACTGATGGCTCGTTCTCTATGTGCACAATCAGCTGCGCATCATCAGCATAGGATATGGTTTCAAACCTGCAGTTTCTGACGATTGAGGCCAAGGGGGCAACATATAGGTTGAATAATGTGGTCTCAAAATAGAGCCTTGTGGAACACCCTTAGCCACCGCAGCTGTAGGTAATACAAAAGAATCCAAATGGACGCATTGTGTTGTGTCGGACAGATAATTCTGAATCCATTTAAAGGCAAAACCTCTGACACCAATCTCTCAAAGCTTGTTCAACAGGATATGATGAGAGATGGTGTCAAAGGCTGCTGACAGATCAAGTAGCACTAACATAACTGGAGAGTCCTTATCCAGTGACAACCTTAGCGTATCAGTAACCGGCCTTGGTGCTGTAGGATGCACGGAAGCCAGACTAGATGGTTCTAATATTTTGTTCTGTTCTAGATAGTTAGACAGATGTCGGTTGATTAGGGTCTCCATGATTTTGGAACAACAAGGGAGAAGGTAGATTGGCTGTAATTCTGTAGATCAGTAGGATCTGCTAGAGCCTTTTTAAGCAGGGGCTTAATGCGTGTAATTTTCCATTTGCGTGGAAAAGTGGCAGTCGCTAATGAGATGTTACAGATGTCTACAAGTGTATCCGCTAAAACTGGGGTTAGCTCAGACATAACCGCAGGCGGTACCGGGTCTAGAGCAGAACCCGATTTCGCTTGAGATATTAGAACACCCACCTGCACACCAGTAATGGTGGGGAAGCATTCTAAACTCGGGAAACAGGGGTTTCCCTGAAGGGGGCTCTCTCGTTAAATCATCATTTCTTAGCTAAGACTAAAGCCAAAGACTTACAGGTGAACGGGGGCAGAGACTCTGATCTGCAAACCTTCCTGCATGTTTTATCATTGGATCAATCTGTCACAGTCCGTCGGCTCCTCAGGATCAGGGTGATGCTCATAAGGTTCCACCTCCAGCTTTCCCCGCACTCTGAATGACTATGCGTTTACAGAGTACAGAAGTAAGCAGGTGAGGGGTAGGAAAGGGTGGGAACAGCAGTGAACTAGGGATACCTGTAATGAAAGACCACACATTAGTACATGACCGTTCCTTTTACTCTCTGGAATAAGCTCTCTTGATGTTTAGCAATACCTGATAATCTTTGAAGAGTTGAATCCTTTCCTCCCTTTCCTCTAAATGAGATATCTTCTCTCACCATCAGATAGGACTTCTCTATGGATTAAAGATTTATTTATTTATTTATTTATTTTCGTAATTTTTATAGCGCAACAAATACCCTGGGGTGTCTCGGCGCTGTGGAGCTAATGGGGTCAGTGATCCTTTTACTGGTTAAATAACCACGTTTTTAGGAGCCTGCTGAAGCTCATCAGGTTAGGGGCAGATTTGATGGACTCTGGCAAAAGATTCCAGAGTTTTGGGGTGGCCACCAAGAAACGTCTATCTCCCCAGGTGGCGGTTCTTGCACGTGGCACAGTGAGGAGGTTAGTATTGGCCGATCTTAATTGCCGTCTAGGAATATATGGCTGAAAGGCTTCCGTCAGGAACCTGGGTCCTATGTTGTGTACTGCCTTATATGCAATACAGAGGGCCTTGAATTTGATGCGGCTCTCAACTCTCAGCCAGTGGAGTTGACGAATGCCAAGAGTGGTAGAATTGCGGCGAGGAATGCTCAGGAGAATCCTGGCTGCCGCATTCTGAATGGATTGCAGCTTTGTTATGACTCGCTTCTGGGTGTGGAGAAGGAGAGCGTTTCCGTAATCCATTTTGGAGAAGACTAAGGTAGAAACCAAAGTCTTCCCAGCTGAGGGAGATAAGGCAGCAGCTTCTTTATCTTTTTCAGGATAAAGAATGAAGACGACACAACCTTGTTTGTATGCAGGTCGAAGACCATCTTGCTGTCAAAAATGACTCCCAGGTTTCTGGCTTTTTCCACTGGGACAGGTGGGTGGCCGAGCTTTTCCGGCCACCAGTTAGTCGACCATTCTGGAGAGAGTTTTCCAAAGGTCATAACCTCGGTCTTGTCAGAGTTGAGTCTAAGACAATTAGAGGCCATCCAGGTACTGACCTCAAGCATAGCTTTCTGAAAGTTGGCTGCCACTGTGCAGCCGTCCTTGTGAATGCCCAGGACCAGCTGGGTATCATCTGCATAAGATGTTAACCGTATTCCATATTCCTTTATTACCCTCGCTAAGTCCGCTACATAAATGTTAAATAACATGGGACTTAGCGAGGAACCTTGTGGGACTCCACAAGGAAGTGCAGAGATGGGTGAATAGAAATCTCCCAGCCTTACAGTCTGGGTACGGTCTGCCAGGAAAGATGAAATGAGATCCTTGGCCGGACCGTTTATGCCCAGAGCTGTGACACGGTCGACTAAGGTGGCATGGTCGACCGTGTCAAAGGCCGCTGACAAATCCAAAAGGATGAGGACAGCCGCCCCCCCCTGATCCATGATTGCCCTGATCTCGTCAGAGGCCTTAATCAGGGCGGTCTCTGTCCCATGCCCTTTCCTGAAGCCAAACTGCGTTTCGTCGAGAAGTTGGTGGGTCTCAACGAACTCTGAAAGCTGTCTGTTCATAATGGATTCGCATACTTTGGCGGCGAAGGGTAGACAGGCAATGGGTCTATAGCTGACGACGGCTGTGGGGTCTAGGGAGGGTTTCTTCAGAAGGGGTTTTATAACAGCCTTCTTCCATATGCTTGGAAATTGGCCTGTCTGAAATGCAGTGTTGCAGATCTGCATGAGGGGGCGTGAGATCACCTCAGTGAGTTTTTGCATCACAGAAGGGGGGCAAGGGTGCAAAGGGGAACCAGATTTAGTAGATGAGATGAGAGTGATAACGTCATCAAGAGAGGCAGGTGAGAAACATAAAAAAGAGTCGTCATTATGATGAGAAAATACCTCTTTCACACTACCACCTCTGAGTTCAGTTTTGGTATCCCCTTCAAATGAAGCATATATATCTGCCACCTTTGTGGTGAAGAAGGTGGATAAATCGTTACAAAAGGTCTGTGAGGGCTCTACCCCAGGGCCAGAGGGGGGGGTGGACAGGGTCGTAACAACGGAGAACAGCTCTCTGGCAGAGTTGGCAGCGGTTTCAATTTGTGCCGAAAAAAAGACCGTTTTTCGGGCCACTATTGCCTTTTTGTAAATCGTAAGGGCATCTTTATAAATTTGTCTGGCTATGGGGCAGTAAGATTTCCTCCAGCGCCTCTCTAGATTTCTACAATGTTGGCGATGAAGTCTTAAATCTTCATTATACCAGGCAGCCGAAGGCGATGCTCTGTTAGGTCTTGAGAGTTTCTCCGGGGCCACTAGATCGGCGGCACTTCGGATCCAATCTTGGAAATCTGTGGCTGATAATGCTGAAGAATTTCCTCCTTGAGGAAGGGAGGAGGCAAGGGAATCTAGCATCTGAGGAATGTCCGCGTTTTTCCAAGCACGCGTCCCCATCCTAGTTCGGGGTCTCGGAAATGAAGGATGTGAGGGTCGTATGTTTTGTTGAAATATAATAGCCCTGTGGTCTGACCACGTGATGGGAATAATGTCCAGTACCGAGATGTCAGGATCATTGGTGAACAGACCATCAAGGGTGTGTCCAGCTTGATGTGTTGTGCCCTTAACTAATTGGTGAAGTCCTAAATTGGAGAGGTCAGTCGTTAGTTGAATAGTATCAAAATTATCCTTCTCTTCCAGATGGAAATTAAAATCTCCAAGTATCGTGTAGTTTTCTGAGCCGACAACATTGTCATTTAGGTCGGAAAGAGTGGAGAGAAAGGCGCTACGAGGACCTGGGGGTCTGTATAATATTATACCCTTTAGGGCTTGCTTGGAGTTAATGTTAATCGCAAAGGCAGCTGACTCACAATTAACAGAATTTATAGGGTCGAGTGTTGTCCGGTATTTATCCTTGTAGATAATAGCGAGACCACCACCTCTTCCAATGGGCCTATCATGTCTAGCAACGCTATAACCATCTGGGATAGCGTCGCAAAAATCCGGACCTGAGCCGGCATCTGCCCATGTCTCAGTAGCGAACAGTAGATCACACTAGTAAGGATCCTTGTTCCTTTATTCCACACACATAAAACACACTTTAGTCAAAAACATACATACCAGCCATTCTCCAGCCATAGAACATAAAAGAACCTTCTTCAGAACCAGCCACAAAGGATTAAGAGATCCGAATAGTCATGAAGGTAATTAGTAGTACACGTGCAAAAAGATAGCTAAAGCTGGTAAAGTCTGTAAAGTTCTTACTGCAGACACTTTTTCCCCGGAAAAAGATACATCCGCTCCAGAAAGGCAAAATTAAATGACAAGCAAGTCTGAGGTAATATTACTCCTCGAGAGACGATGCAGTCTTACCCCACAGACAGCAATGTTTCCAATTCTCAGCCGAGAATCACAGGCAGCAGACAAGCCAGTGAACAGATCTACCCCGCCGAGTAAAATCCAGCATACTAAAACTGTCCGACACAGGAGGGGCAATCCAGCGTCTCCCGGTCGGATAAACGAAGAAACCAAACTTGAGCGTCCAGGAACGGTCAGGTGGGGGCAAGCCAGCATCTCCCTGCCATCTCCGGGAAACACAAGAAAAGAAGCAAACTAGGCGTTCTGCTCGGCCGAGCAGAAAGCAACAGGGGCACAGAACGTAACACGGCAGCCGCGGTGTTACCAAGGTACACAAAAGTCAAGAATCTCCAGTGGCTCTGCGGGGACAGGGCATCCGCACAACCACTTCCATCCACCTAAACAAAATCATGTGCAGGGTCTCTGCTATGAGTGCAGCGGCTCTTTGTGAATCAGGCCTTTAATCTCCATTCTACAGTCTTCCAAGAAATATTTATTCAGCCACACTTGCAATAAACAAAACATGCTGAAAAGCAACCATACTTATAAAAGAGTTTCTGACATATAACAATATATTTTAAAGAGGAAAAAAAACTGCAAGAAAATATTTCATCAAAACAACAAAACAGTTTTGTGTTTCTGTGTATAGGGCAACTCATCAGCATGACATTACCTCTCATATTTAAATACAATGTTGCATGTACCTATCCACAGAAGTACATATAAAATGAGTAGACAGTGTCTGTGGATATAAAAGAGCAGGTCTATAAACTCTTAAATCATGGAAGCACATTAAAAGAAAAACGTGTCCTATGCTCCTTGCAAAAACGACAGGATAAGATAAAGTACACAGTGCATTAATAGGTTATACAGGGAAAAGTAGGCAAAGTTGTATCACCCAATACTTGCTATGAATGTGTCAGGTAGACAAGTACTCTTTTAGTCACATGAGAACAATCTGGGAGGCATATTCGTCACAAAAACAAATATGACCTCTTCATCTTTGTCTTTGCAATCATGAAGTAGTTACGCACAGAGACCCTCATTATCTCCAGTGTTTAGACCATAAAGATAGCTCATAGGTTATTAGACTGGACTCCAGGGTGAGCCCACTTATCTGTGCATTCCTCTATAGGCCTCCTCAGAGCATGCCCACTACTACTCAATCCTAACGTGGGCTCAACTTGTTGGGTGAAACTTCTCCTGCCTTGTATCGGAAAAGGACACAGCGCGCCACGGATTACTTGCCTCTGGGACGCGGCTCAGGACATCGAGCTGCCACCGTTTGATACAAGGACCCGCCCACCGCCCACACCGCTGCGGGACTGCAAGGCACTCCCAACACCTGAAGCCTCTTCCCGCAGCGGCCCCGCCCCCTTCTCTAAGAGGTCATAAACGGCCCAACCGTCTCGCGCAGCGGGACGCGCGCGGGACGGAGCTCGGGGCGAAGCCCGGGCAAAGGGCGGGCCCTCTGAGGCCCTCGTAGGCCTGAGTAGGCTGGGCTGGGCCCACCCATTTACATCTGTAGCTCAGTGGTCCGTGCTACAGGCAGGTGAATGGCTATGCTGGCTGAAGAGGAAACCCCTGGGAAAAGAGGAAGACTACGTAATGGGTCTCTGGACAATTACTTTTCTAAGGTTCTGTGTGAGGGTGATAAGGACTCTATTTTGGCTGAGCGGCGATGTTCTGTCGAGAGTATGAAAAATAGATCCCTTATTGACAGTACTCCTCTTGCTGTGGCCCGGGAGGGAGGTTTACTAGACATGAGTGGGGAAAATGCTAGCCAAGAAGGTGTCCCTCTTCTGTTGCGTGACTGTACTCCTACACCCTGCTTGCCCTCAGACCATATTGTAATTGTTTCCCCTACCCCTAGCCCCGGCCGTATCACTGTTACAGCGAAGCCGAGGAAGCCGAAACTCAAGCAATTAGTTGTTGCCCAGATTCACCGCCCACCACCTAGTAAAAAAAGGAGGAAATCAAGGGCGGCCCTAGGTAAAGCTAAAATCTTGCACTCTGACTTCGGTAAAGGGTTAAAAACTCCCATTTTAAATGAGAGTGTTCTAGTAGAGGGGCCGGATTTTCCATCAGCCGAGGCACCACCGCCAAAAACTAAATCCCCTGAAATAGCCTCACAGGTTGTGGATTCTGATAGTAATGTTGGGGTCGTAGCATCAGACATCCCATCTCCCCCCACATTAATAGGGAATTTGGAATTTTTACTGAGATCTCTCCTCTTACCTATTAATGAGACCATTAAAAAAGTCGAAATCAGACTGACAATCCTGGAGACTGCTATAAACAGCATGGTTACTCTAACCAAAGCCCAGGGGAGCGGGGTGGTGCATCCCATACCTCCAGTTCGGATACCCACTATCAATGCTGCTAATACCCCAATCGCCTCACCCCAGCCGACTAAGCAGAAGACACAGCCCCAGGGCAGGGCTGACCCCGGCCCTCAAAATCCACTCCCTCCTAAACACATAAATACTCCAGTAACTGAATCAGGTGGTGACCCCAAAAGGCCAGTGCTGAAGGCCCCCACAAGTTACAAACGGGACGAACATGGGGAAGGTAGATATACTGGAGACCCAAGAAAAAACGGGCCGCAAGTGGAAATTCCCCCAGAAGCAGTGCCCTTTGTGGTAGTTTTGACTGGGGTTCCACCGTTAGCAGGAAACAAGAAGGAGGGTTATGCTGAATTGAAAAATAAAATCATTCACTGGTTGAGGACACATAGGTCCATAGCACATAATATTGATGGGGATATAGTGCATGTCAGGCGGATTAACTGGCTGGGTAGCAGATGCAAAGATATTGAAGGGGACATAGTGGTGGTTAACTTCAGAGACCCTCGGGCAGTAGACTACATCTTAAACTGGCCCCCTGGTAGTGGGGACACTCGTATTATCCCTCGGGCCCTAACTTATTTCTATCCCAGGTCAGAGGCCTTTCCTCCCAAGTACCAAAACAAGTTCCACTGTTATAGACCAATCCCTCCTTTACCATATAGCAACACTTATTCTCAGCACGAGCAGTACCCTGCCCAGGCTGCTGACCACTTTGCCTGGATTACAGTGCCCCAGAGACACACAATGAACCATGACACTAGGATGGAACATCTAAGACCCTTTACTCCTCTGGATACTTATAATAGGTTTTCGCAGCTCTCCGGGCTGGAAGACTGTGATTGATGTTCACAGCCTAAGGGGGAGAGATGTGGTCAGTTAGGAGTAGAGGCTCCGCGGTCAGGTGGCCGTAAAGATATATGGCAGGAGGGTTCCCTTGTAGCTCAAAATGCGGCTACCACCTGCACCATTGGTGCTCCATTGGTAGCCGCGAGTACGGTCAGCACAGTTGGCTTCACTGCACTCCCCAAATCTCCTAGTCGGGCGGTGGGTAGCTGCACGACCAAGGTGGGTAATAATGGGGGGAGTAAGGGGGTACATACCAAAGTACCCAAGGGTCGACGGGTAATAAACCTGTTATCTTGGAATGTAGCGGGGTTAAAAAGGAAGCTGGACATACTGGAATGGCATACATTCATCGAGAAGTTCGATGTTTGTCTGTTTCAGGAAAACTGGAGCCTGCTACCCATAAACAAACCGGGTTATACCACCTATTTTTCTCCAGCAGTAAGCAGAGGGAAGGGCAGGCCGGCGGGAGGCCTCACGGTCTGGATAAAAATTGATTTAGACTGGGATGTGACCCACCTCGACTCGGAGTGTAGTGATATACTTCATCTCTCCTCTAGGGGTCACATTGAGGGATGTAGGCTTGAACTATTCAATGTGTATGCCCGAGGGGCACCAGGGGATACCACCTCATCAACCATAGCATCTCTAGATTCAGCCTTAGCTAACTGCCCTACTGCAGCGAAAATCATTGTGGGGGGGATTTCAATTGTACGTTTGAACCCCTCCTCGGAGACGACCCCCTGGGTATTGAAGAAGAAGACTCGAAATGGTCCATCCCAACCCTGTCTTTGCCCCCTATTAGAAAATGGTCTGCTAGGGCAATTCAAATCAATGCACTAACCAGGGATCATAAGCTAAGAGCTCTTACCGGTAGGACTACGTCCGACTGGGCAGGTGCACTGACCTTTAATAGGCTCATTGGGCCGTCCCGAATCGACTACATCCTAATGGACTTTAGTTTGTGGACTGACCTAATTGATATGGAGGTGTTACCAAGTCAGGATAGCGACCATAATCCTTTGTGTAGTAAGTTTAAATGGGGAAACACTAAAGATAGGAGGGTGAGTGCCCCCACGAAGATAACTAAAGAGATTATCCCATATAACAATAATCGTAGATTGAAATGGGATAAGGCAAATTTGAAGGAGGACGAACTAGGGACCATTAAATCCCTTGTGGTGGGCCTGTACTTGGATCTGGAGGTTTGGGATCGTGAAAACGGGATTAGCACAAACCCTCCCACTTCCCTTGGCACAGTCTATAAAGCCACAATTGAGCAAGTAAGTCACTTCTTTATCTCCAAAGGGAAAAGCCGTAGGAAGAACACCACACCCCCCATCTCAAGTAAACCCTGGTATTCGGTCCAGTGCAAGGGTAAAAGGAAAAATCTGACAGAAGCCCTACTTTCAAGGGATCCTTTACTGGTTAGAGCAGCTAGGAAGGATTATTTGAAAGTATTAGCGCTGGCTAAACGCGAATGGGAGGAACAGCATTGGCAAGACCTAACAAATGCCGTGAGCAGGAGGAACCCGAATCTTTTTTGGGACTTAATCAATAGAGCTAGACAAGGGAGATCGCAACCATTAGCAGCTCACATAACTAGCCAGCAATGGTTTAATCACTTTTCAGCCTTATATGGCGGAAATGAGGACATAAATAGCCTCGGGGTAGCCAGCTGTGGTGGTGGGGATCCTGCAGGGGAGGACGAGCTCCCATTTACGGCCTCTGAAGTTGCAGTGGCTATTAGACATCTAACCCCCAAGAAGGCGGCCGGTCCGGATGGGATCCCTGGGGACCTCTTGATTGTGGAACCTTTGGCTTGGGCCAACCTAATCGCCACAATAATGAATCTGATTGTAAGGGAATACCCTGTGCCTGACTCTTGGAAGGGGGCTGAGGTGGTAACAGTGTTTCAGAAGGGGGCAAGAGAGGACCCTGTCAATTACAGACCTATCAGCTTGATAGATGTAATCCAGAAAGTGGTTGGCAGGGTCATTATCTCAAGGGTTGGCGATTGGATGGAGGAGGCTAGCATCCTCTCCCACTTCCAAGCTGGATTCCGAAGAAAGGTAGGCACGATAGACCAGGTCTTTCGCTTTTTTATTATCTATTGGAAGACAGTTACCATCAAAAAGGGCAGTCTATATATGGCCTTCATAGATCTTAAAACAGCTTTTGACCTGGTCCCTCAGGTTAAATTGAGGGAGATCCTAGGAGGGATGGGCTTCCCCGGTAGACTCTTGAGTTTAATTGTAAAGCTCCACGAGGGGAACTATGCGAGAATCAGATGGGGTACCCAGGGGCAGCTAACTGATAGGGTCCCTGTGAGGAGTGGAGTACGCCAGGGCTGCGTCATGGCTCCGACTCTCTTCTCCTTGTTTGTGAATGGAGTGGTGGACCACCTGAGAGGGGGAGAGTTGGATGCCCCATCCCTGGCGGGGGAAAGAATCCCCTCCCTACTCTTCGCCGACAACACTTTATTGATCTCCAAATCCCCAGTGGGTCTGCAAAAACTCTTGAATAGATTTAGCTCCTTTTGCATAAATAGAGGCTTAACCATCAACACCTCGAAAACCAAGCTGAGGGCCTTCTCACCTTCCAAAAGATTTAAAAATAACTTTTCACTCGATGGTCAACTCATTCGACTACCTAGGGCTGCGGATAAATAGCCGAATGACCTGGAAGGACCATCTGGCCAAAATGTTACTTGGTCACAAAAGAGCATCTGGGGTGACTCTGAGGGAGCTTCGTGAGTCAACCAGTAAACCCGTCTCCCCGGCCATGGCCATTTATGAGGGTCAGATACTCCCGGCGGCATCATACGGCTCTGAGCTCTGGGGGTTCGAAAATGTTTCGGATCTTTCCATAGCAGAAAATAAGTTCTTGAGGGAGGTGGTGGCTCTTCCCGCCTCTACCCCCCTGATCCCCCTGCGACTAGACTTGGGTAGACGAGCCCTTAAGGACCTAGTGAGGCTGCGCCCATTGCTCTTCTGGGTCCGCTTAAGAAGGACTGAGGAGCTTGTTAAATATGCTGAAGGGTTGGATGATCTATTACTGCTTGACACTGGCAATAAGATTGGGTGGCTGAACAATGTGAGAGACCTGGTTATCCAACTCGGACTAAGAGATGCATGGGAGTCACAAATGCCGCCGCCCAAGCTAGTGATCAAGAAGCTATACTGGGATTGGGTATAGGGTGAGGCAGTACGTGGTACGGTTGGGGGTTTACTCACTGATCGGTTTTTAGAATTCAAATGGGTGAGAAAGCTGGAACCCTTTTTTGATCTGATAACTAAACCCTTAGACAGAGAGCTATATTTAAAACTAAGGTACGGGACCCTCCCGGTGCATGAATTCACCGCGAGGTGGTCCAATTCAGGTGCCTCCGTGCGTTCATGCCCTGTCTGCGCAGCACCTAAGGAGTCTGTGGCCCACCTATTTTTTGCCTGTCCCGCCTACAAAATGGCCCGGAAGATCTGGCTAAAACCTGTATGTAGGGAGTTGGGGTTGAGGTGTCATAGTCTGGCCTTACGTGTTCTCTCTACCGATTCCTCATCCACTGTCATGATATGCGGGGTGGCAAAAGTTTTGAGTAGTGCATGGCTGACTCGCTCACGGTTACTGAAGTTGCATTCTAGGCTACCATTTGTTTGACGGTATGTAACTGAAGGCTCCCTTACTTAACCTAGTGACTGTTGAGTATGCTTCATCTCAGGTCTATATTAATTATGCTGCTATATTTTATTACTGTTTTTAGCGGGGGAATTGTGTATTTTTTGTGTATATGTATTCTTTTATGGTGAACAAAGTTTACCAAATAAAGATATTCAAACCCATGCCCACGTTTCCATTCTCTCTGTGTGACCAGCTGGCCACACTAGTCACTAACCATACTAAGATTCTACTTATCGGTGACTTTAACTACTGGCTCAATAGTGTGTCTGGTGGCCCTTTGGCAAGTGAGCTCATGGATTTTCTTACAGGGCTCAAATTTTGCCATCATATCAATACTGCAACCCACACTAAAGGGCACACGTTGGATTATTATCTCTCCATGCATATGGTCTGACCATTTTCTGATCCAATTTCACATCTCCGTTCCTAAACCCACAGTAAATTTAGACACCAGAGAAGGCTTTATTAGGAAGTGGGGCTCTCTTGACACACCAGCCTTTTTGGGGAGTTTGAAGAACTCAGCCCCGGCATTTAATACTGATCTTAACCAATCTGCAGCTAATATTTCTGAATGGCTCACTAAAGCAAGCGACATATAAGCCCCACTGAAAAAACTGAAGACCCTGTGCCAATCCGACGCTCACAAGTGGTTCTCTCCAGACCTTAGGGCAAAAAAACGAATTGTTTGTCAAAAGGAGCGTGAGTGGAGAAGGAACCATGACTCTCTCGGAAAGACCGACTATGTAGCCGCCCGTTCTGCCTACATGAAGGCCATTTTTCTAGCAAAATCAGAATTTTTCTCTAATGCCATTGAAATGTCCAATAATAAATCAAAGGACATTTTTTCCATCGTCGATAAGCTTTCGAATCCAGCAAGAACTCAGCCCAAACTTATAGCTACACAAGAATTTTGTAATACCCTCAACCAGTACTTCCTGGATAAAATTACACTTATAAAGTCTAGTATCCCAGTTACCTCTCCTGCCCCCCCTGATTTCACTTACATTCCCAGCAAACCTTCCCTTGATCACTTCCCCCTTTTGGACGCTCCGTCCTTGCTTGCTCTCATGGGTAGAATCAAGTCGGGCTCCCCACGAGATTGCTGCCCCCCTCATGTCTTAAAAAATGTAATTACTGCCGTTCCTTCTCCCATACTGGGTCTTCTTAACTCCTCTCTGACTCAAGGTGTGGCACCTAACTCATTTAAGGAGGCAGTGGTGATGCCCATGCAAAAAAAATCAGGCGTGGAATTCACTATTCTATTGAACTACAGGCCAATCTCGCTGCTGCCATATCTGGCCAAAGTATTGGAAGCCCACGTAACATCTCATCTTTCCAGCTTTATTGAACAATCCGACATCTTGGACTCTGCACAAGCCGGATTTTGTCCGGCTCATTCAACTGAAGCGGTCATTACAGCAGTCCTGGACTCCTTACGCCATAATGCAGACTTGGGCACTCCGCAGGCCCTGGTCTTGCTCGATCTGTCGGCTGTGTTTGACACGGTCAACCATGACATCCTTCTTGACCGTGTCAGACTAGCCGGCATCTACGGCCCTGCGCACAACTGGATTAGGTCCTTTCTTTGTGACCATTCACAAGCAGTCGGCCTGCCGCCTTTCTCTTCCTCTAAACTTTACACCACCTGTGGGGTCCCCCAGGGCTCTTCTTTATCATCCATCTTGTTTAACATTTATATGCTTCCCTTGTTTCACTCCCTAAAACCTTTTAAAGTCACTACTTTTAACTACGCAGACGATCTGCAACTCACTTTTACTATCGATGACTCTCCAGAATCTGTCCATCAATTTCAGTCCACCATGCTCTTTATATGCCAGTGGATGGACAGCAGAAACTGAATCCCGAGAAGACAGAACTGGTTCTTTTTGGTAAAAGTAAGCTCCTCTGGGGACCACATTATTGGCCTCCCAATCTGGGCCTTCCCCCTAACCCATCCAGCTCTGTCAAAAGCCTTGGGGTACTTATTGATGAAGAATTATCACTAAAACCTCGTCAACTCAGTGGTATCATCGTGTTTCTTCCAGCTCCGGAAAATAAAGAAGATCAGCCGGATGCTCACCCAGCCCACTTTGACCCAGGTTGTGATGGCCTTGGTAATGTCTCACCTAGACTACGCCAACGCCATATACCTGGGCCTTCCGGCTGCCCTCAGTAAACGCCTTCAGATGGCTCAAAATCAGGCAGCCAGACTCATTTATCGTCTTCCGCACTGGCAATCTGCAAGAACGTTGTTGAAGCAACTCCATTGGCTTCCTATTACACAGCGCACACTCTTTAAAGCTGCTTGCATGACATTTAAGTCCCTTCACGCACGCAGCCCCAAATTCATTCAAGAACTTTTGCCCAAGTATACTCCTCCGCGCAACCTGCGTTCTGCATCACAAATCCTCTTGACCGTCCCTCGTTATAAATTCCAACGTAAGGGAGGACGCATGTTTGCAACGCTTGCCACTAAACTGTGCAACTCCCTCACCTTAGAACTCCGCTCCTGTGTCACTCTCCTTCAGTTTAGGCGACTTCTCAAGACATAGTTGTTTGTCCATGCATTGGCCTAGTCCTCCTTCAGCCTTTGAGTGGTAGTTTCCCAGAGCATATCGGTTAGCGCCATGAAACCCTTGGGTGAACGTGCGCTGTATAAATTCTTGATAAGATAAGATAAGATAGGGGCAAGCAGTCATAACTTCATATAGTCCTCTAAATAGGTAACCTCAAACTCCTTGTGGAAAATAACGTTTCACGTCCTTGTATAGGGATAGAGTTCTTTGTAGGAAGTCAATATTAAGTAATTATAATCTCTTTTCAATCCTTTTATGCACCCAAAATCGCCACATAGCTTGGAACAGAGATACATTTACTTTTCTAAACAGACTTCCTCTTTTTAAGGGGTCCATAACCCAGTTTACTGGAGAACCTTTCTGCCATGTATAGTACAAAAATGATCCCATCTCATTGCGCAATCAAAGGAAAACTCCAAATAGTAAAATGTTATACCATGTGTATTGAGGTTTCTTGAAAAAAATAGGTCTTGGCGTTAATAGAGTGAAATCCACAGATATTCAAAAATGATTTGGAAAGGTTTATGTTAAGATCCAGGTCCTCCGTAAATTGGGAAAAGGAGTCTAATAATAATTGTAAACCATTAGCCATGCTGGCTATTTAAACTGCATCACCATCATAGAGAAGTAAGGGGGGGGGGGCATGAGCCCACCCACAGCATGTCCTGTCCCTTGTCCTAAAGTAGGCTTCTAAAGCATTGATGTACAATTTTAATAACAAGCATTTGCAATGCAAATTGGTCTCGCATTTGTGAGAGCTAGAGGGATTGGCGATGTAAATGACAATGGGGCATATTATCAAGGGGGTTAGTCTCCGCTTTTTTTGGCTTTAAAAGCCAAGAAAGCAGTGATAAAATTATCTCCCTATTACCTAACTGGTGTTAGCAACAGCTAGTAGGAGATAGCGACCATCTTGGGCCCCGCTTTGCATGTCAGTGATATTTATCACTAATGACATGCAAAGTGGGCGTGCCAAGATGTTAGCGACTGGAAACAGTCGCTAACATCGCTATCTCCTATTACCAACTTTTGGAGATATCCGCGCTAAGCGCGAATATCTCCAAAAGCTAACACCTGCCCTGAGCAGTTCTTAGCCATGTTATCCAATGGGAGGTGGATAACATGGCTAAGAGCATTAGCTCGCTAATGCATGAATATCGCTGACTTTTCAGCGATATTCATGCATTGCGGCCGATTTTTATCGCATTTGCGATAAACCTTGGTAATACCAAGGTTTATCTGCGATAAAAATCGCCGCAGCTCGGCGATAATTTTTTCACGCTAACCAAACAATAGCGATAATTATCGCTATTGCTTGGTAATATACCCCAATGTCTTTTACCCATGTGTTTTGGATTAAAGTGTAGTGGATGTGTGTGGTGTGGAATGGAATTATGTGGGTTGGATTGGAATTGTTAGTTGTGGAATTGTGTGTGGTAAAATTGTGGGAGTTAATTTGTGTAGTGAAATTATGTGGCATGGTGTGCATTGGAAATATGCGGATAGTAATTATGTGGTATTTAGTGTCCTGCAATTATTTGGAGTGGGATTGTGTGTTATAGAGTTGAATTATGTGGAATGGCATTTTGTGTTGTGGAGTGGTATGTTGTGAAGTTGAATTATGTGGTATGTTGTTGAAATTTGTGGCATGTTGTGGAAATCTGTGGTGTGTATTGGATGTATGTGGTGTGTTGTGTAATTGTGTTGTTGAGCTGAAATATGTGGTTTGTAGTCAAAGTATGTGGTGTGGAAAGGAAATTGAATTTTGTGACTCGGAAGTGTTTGGCGTTGAGTGAAATTATGCTGACTGAAATTATGTGGCATCGTGTGGCATGCCCAATTTGAGGTAGCATGCTTGGGAAAAGGAGCAACAGGTTAAAATACTACCCCAAGCAATTGGCATTGGTTAGACTTATTGCAAGCAGACCTCCTATCACATTTGGCATGTTTGAAATCTTTTCTGTGGCCCATAATTACACTTGCTTGCAGGCAGTGGCACCTCACACAATAAACCATTAAATTGAAACATGATATACAACTTCCACTATCCAACCTCGAAATTACTTCATTTTTCAGTCAGTCTAAAGATTTTAGTACTGAAGCAAATAGCATATTACAACAAATTTCAACCGAAATTGTCTGTGCACACAGGGCTTCTTTTCTTTTTTTTCTTTTGCACCATACCCAACTACAATGCTGCTCTCCTATCTGTCTTACCCCCATTCTTCCCGGCTCTCTTTAGCTTTTACTTGAACCCCTGTGTGCTCAACCGCTCATCCCCTGTCTGTCGCCCCTCCCCATTATTCAATCTTTATCTAAGTCTTGAAATTGTGTTCATCAAGCTCTGAAAACAATTCATCAACAACGCTCTCAATGCCACCCACTAATAGCACAGGTGAAGGTTACAAAATGCAAAAACTCCAATGTTCGCAAATTTGGAAATTCCATAGAACTGCATGCTAACTACCTGAACTCCTTAATTGATCTTTCTCGCCTCATACTGCTTCCCAAGCCTCCTCTAGTCTGTTTAAGGATGCACCAGGTGAACTCTAACAGGTGAAAGCCCGAGTGCTGCTGCCCATGGGTCGCAGCTGGCAATGGGATAAGTCAAAGGCATCACCCAAAGTTGGCAGCCAGTACACAATGCTCAGCATTTCATCTCTCATTAATAACTAAGCCAACAATTTCCATAATGACTTCAGGTGCACAGTTTAGTTTAGCCAATAGGCAAACTTTTCCCAGAAAACCAGACCTTCCTGCTCAAGTGAACTGGGTCCAGAGGTGAGCCACATTGAAGTGAACAGCATTTCACAGATGTGGCTAGTTTGTATGTACTGAAGCTGTTTAGAGAACAACGTTCATTGGAGAAACTACTACTAAATTTCCAGAAATACCAACTATATCTGCGCATCTTGCTCAACTCGACAATTACAATTTCAGAACCGAAATACATAGGCCTCGATGGGAATGAAGTTTGCAGACTATGGCCCTTTACACCATGCCAAAACCAATCAACGCCTTTGTCTTATACAAAGTATGCGCTCTCCACAGCTATGCAGATACAGCTACGCAGTTTCCATTTTAATTTATATGTCTCGACAATGAATCTCGGTAACTCCAAAACCCCAATTGCTTTTTCAGTTTGTTCAAGGTAATCAGAAAGTAGGGCCTAGTGCATAGTAAAAAAAAAAAAAAAGAAAATTGCAATGCAATAGGTCTCACATTTAAATGTGAGACCTGAGGCGTTTAAAATATGTGTCCGTCATTGTCCCGGCTGCTTGAAAGAGAAAGTGGTACAAAAGGGGGTGGTGATGGACGGAGCATCCGAATCAATCAAACACTCACACCCAGTCAAAAGATCTGGGTTTAATTCATCACCGTTCTTTAGCCCACTCTGCCACCCCAGCACAGACATGGCTATATGCAAATCAGTCTGACTCTGTGCCTCATGGGAACAGTCCAGCCCGAACTGCCAAGCCATGTCTTCCCCGGACCGGAAACAAGCCTCCGAGGACCGGTTTCTGCATTCCAGCCGTCTTCAGCCCGGCTTGCTTGAATCCAGTGGCAAAGTGAGCAAGGGACTCATGTCTGAGTATACCCTGCCACACTTAAGAGAAAAGTGAGAATGGCGGGCACGCTGAATGTAAGCAAAGTGTGTTGTGTCTGCAGTAAGAGAAGCTCAATAAACTAAATGGTGCTTACAACACTAAATATTCGTACAGTTTAACAACCGAAGTAAAGGGGCCAGTAGCCATTGGAGGTTACAAATGAAGACAAGTCAGTACTAAGGAGGGACTAACTAGCCTAATAAGGAATCAGAAACCAGCATTTATGAAGGAAAAAGACACAAACCAATGATAAATATGGGCAGGGAGTGGGTAGGGCTTCTCTTCCATACTACACTACAGCAGTCTCACTGAGCAGCGCATGTGCGCTGACTCAGGCTGGATCTAAAAAGGGGGCCAGGCCACAGCTTTGCCAAACGCCACCATTTATGCTGGTCAATCATTAACCTCAAGTGACTCTAGAGGAGTAAATGTATTTCTAATGGGGGCATTATAGAGTGGTTGATATACCAATGTTTTTATCTTCAGTAAATTTTCATTATCACTATTATATGACATCCTTCTGCTAAATGATTTATAGAAATATCCCTAAGGAAATGCACAAACCTGGCACCAATGTTGCCATTAGCCTTGCAAACACTTGAGGGTCCCTAAAATTAGCAACAACACAGTACACCCCTTGTTTCTTTCTGACCCTTTACTCACCCATCTGACTGATCTTGCCATTATAATGTCTTCCGACCCAAACACTAACGTACCTGTATTTGTTCGCACCCAGTGGAAATCTTTTTTCAAGGGCTGGCCAGTCTGCCCACTCAGATGATCTGAGCACAGGCACATTGCTTAAGACCCTACATATGGAGTGGCTTTGCGTGCAGCTGCAGGCTAGAGCTATTTGCTACAAGGTTCTTACAGATAGAGGTTTGAGGCATACCATTCGAGGGCTCTTCCACGGTACCCTCTCTAGTATCTAAGTCCTCCAGCATTATTGTCTGCCTTATTGGCCACTGAATATTTGCATGAAGGAACACCCTATTGACCTTTTGATCAGAAACGTCTGTTGAAGCTAAAGCATTACAGACTTGTCTTTGCAGCGGTACAGAGTAGGTGTCCCAAATAGTGAATTTGAAAGTTGGAAGTGTGTCAAACACTAAACCAAACACACTCCTCACAAGGGTTTCTATGGGTGAAGTACAATCTAGAACAAATGAACAAGCGAGTCTCCTATGACAAATGTCATCATTAGACAGACCCCTTTTGTGGTTTTGGCAGTCTTCTTATCATGGACAATAGGCTTTGGATTTACTCAGTGTATCATCTTTCTTTTTCTTTGGTGGAAGGGAAAATAAGACTACAAGAGAGCCACTTACCAAGGGCATTACATAAGCAATTTGCAATTTGCAAAAGGAGGATTTGGCTTACCTCTACTTAAGACAGAAGCATTTCACTTCACCACACATGCTTCTCTTCAAATGATGGGAGGCAGCAAGAGGGGTAGAACAACCCAATCTCCTCTAGGCTTAGACAGGCCCGCCTTTGAGCCGGTATTCGCCGGGGCACATCCTGCACTCGCCCCCTGCTGCGGGAGCAGCAAATGTGATACATAACTATATAGCACTGCTGACCTCTCCTCCCTCACTTTCAATACCTCACTTAGGTCACAGGGTTGTGGGCATCTGGTCCAGAGGCCCCAGCAAAACTGCAGCCTTTCAAATGCTTCCTAATGATAATGATTCCCAATACAATAATTACACTCTTAACTGTTACTTATTTTAAGACAATACAACAGTTTGGTGGGTCATAGCTCGGCTCCTGAAAGAGCTAAGGCCACACTATTTTGGATGGTTTGAATCTTGCCTCTTTTATTGCAGAGTCCAATCATATGGTGGATTCATCATTTCCTGATGGCTTTTGATGCTTAAAGGCTTATTATGTGAAAATCAAAAACACAACAATTAGTAGGTCAATTGACCAACCTTCTTTTTAACACCCTTTTCTCCCCCCACCCCTGGAACACACCTTATTGATTTAATGTATCATTGTGCACTCTATAGGCTGTCCTCCTCCATGTTACTGTCCTGAAGAAGACCCGCTGTAATGTTGGTTCAATAACGCACATTCATGGGTCGAAACGTCAATGCTCTACAACATTCCATGCCAACAGTTTTGTCACTCCGAAGTTGGAATACGATATGTACCAGTGGTCTTGAGAAAACATTAAATTGAAATTGTATAAGGATGGATACCTATTGATTCTCGCATTTTATTTTGCTGTTATCTTCCCTTGCTGTATATATTTCACAAACAATATCACCTTGACACTTTTTTCACTCACTCACTAAAAGTCACCTACTTGTTATTTTCATCTGTTGAAGTGCTTATGTGACAGCCATATATACAAAAAGAATAATATATTAACTATTTAAACTACGTACTAATTCTCTCGGTGTGTTTCTTGTTACATATTATGGCATGCTAAGAAATTGCTTTATCCGTCAGAACCATCTGCAGTTTTTTGTCTGAAGGAGTTACAGAATGCAATCTTGGGTTGGCCATTGTTTTTATTTGACTACGTTCCTAGTTGTAAATATATTTGTGTTACTTAAAAAAATATAACTCTGTCACACAGGGCCCGATTCACCGAACTAACTTAAGACAAAATCCTAATCTTACTACCAATTTGGTATTCACAGAAGGCACTTACTCATTTTGGCATTCACAGAGGCACTTACTCATTTCGGTATTCACAGAAGTTAGGAGTCCTAACTTTAGGACTCTTAAATGCCTTCTGTGAATACCGAAAGTCTTAAAGTTAAGATTTTTCTCAGTTTAGGAGTCCTTAAGTTAGGAGTCCTAAATTTACTACTCCTAAACTGAGAAAAATCCTAACTTTAAGACTTTCCGTATTCACAGAAGGCAATTAGGAGTCCTAAAGTTAGGAATCCTAACTTTACTAGTCCTAAACTGAGAAAAATCCTAACTTTAAGACTTTTCGGTATTTACAGAAGGCATTTAGGAGTCCTAAAGTTAGGAGTCCTAACTTTACTACTCCTAAACTGAGAAAAATCCTAACTTTAAGACGTTCGGTATTCACAGAAGGCATTTAGGAGTCCTAAAGTTAGAACTCCTAACTTCTGTGAATACTGAAATGAGAAAGATCCTTCTGTGAATACCAAAATGAGTAAGTGCCTTCTGTGAATACAAAAATGGAAGTAAGTTTAGGATTTTGTCTTCAGTTAGTTCTGTGAATCGGGGACGAAGAGACTAACCACATAGTAATGGTAACTATGACGGTTAGAGAACCCCAAGCTCTATTTCACATATATTATACTTCAAAGCACCTCACCAGGAGCTCTAGTTAACCTAACTCTTCTTAACCTCATACTTTACTCAAGGGAAACGCATAATAGACCACCAAGCACAACCTCCAATGACATTCACCCTCAAGTGATCTCCTGCCCATGCTGCAACGCACATGCTAATTAAACATTACTAATAAGAAAATTAGGCAGCCTTCAATCTCACCATCTGCCAGTTATACTCTCTCACTTTGTTATTGTGTGTCTTGTTTCAGGTGAGGGGTTCTACTGCCCATGCATCTATGTTCGCTCTATACAAATATCTCCAATACGTAAACAACTTAAAAATCCATTCCCACAAAATAAATATGCACACCCTCACAACATCAACCATGCAACTCCTCATTCCATGCCCAAAAAATTGTTATTGCACAAGTTCAGGGGTGCGTTGTCGGCTATAGGGTGTTGCGAGCTGGTGCCATCATATCGGGCCCAAGCTCAAGGAAGGCTTCCTTTGCATGACAGGTTGAACTGAGATCTTTGTGTGCGCTGCATGTTTAAGAGGTTAATACAAAAAGCATCATAACTCTGGTGGTTAGGCACGTGAGGGAACAACTACAGACTTGTTTAGTCACAGTTTTGAGTTATGATATAGTAGCAAAGGGGGTAACTGTTCCCGCTGTAAAGCACAGCGTGTGACATGCAGATCACAGATCAGTATTTTATGTTGAGTCTTCAGATTAGTATTTTATGTTGAGATCTCAGTGTGTTATTGTGTTTGTCACAGAGATCCTTTTAGTTACTTTAAGTTTATAAGTTACAATCCCTCTAATACTTGAACAGACATCAAAGTGCTGCATGAAAATTGAAAGACATAGAATCTTATTGTTTATCCACTAAATCTTTCGTTAATCTAAGGTAGCTGAAAAGGGTGCATTTGGGCATCAATAACATTTTATTAATATGACACTCCAGTCATTGTGTTATGTTTATGGGGTGGATTTACTAACACTTTGCCCCTGATTAGCATCACAAAAGAGATGCAAACCTGGTGTGAAGTGTTTTGGGGCTTATTTTCTAGTGTAAATCCTAAATTGCATTGGACAGTATCCTTAAAGTAACACAAAGTAGCACTATGCTGTATTTTACGTATTCACCCATGAATTTTGACACTAATCCCTATATACTAACTTTGGTAGAAAGGGATTGACATATAAAATTACACCTCCTTGAGGGAGGTATACAGTTCTAGAAAAGCTTTCTTTTCTCCAAACCTTTCAACTTTGCATGTGTTGTGGACCAAATAGCGCACTTACTAGGAGAATAAATTGCTAAACTTTGACAAAGCATAAAATACTGTGCAAGAAGGGGACCTTTCCAGTATACAATCCAAACATCTCGCAAACACCCTTGCCCTATTAGCATTTCTGCATTGGTGCAGGGCAGCCCAAGGCATGTCGGACCTACATGAGAGAGCACTAGTTATGTGGGTGTGTGAGGAGCACTCCGTTGGTTATCCTACTTTATAACTTTTAAGAACCGGTGCCGTGACTAATAAGGGTAGTCACTCCTTGTTCTGAATGTCGGGACTACATGAGAGAGCAACAGGACCATACCTTGGTATATGGTACGGTACTTTCATGCAATGCAGAGCAGCAACTTTGGCTTCTGCGCATTGTAAGAACTTATTCTACACTGGTGTTACTCCAGGTGAAGCACCCCTAACATATATTGCCTACCAGTATGAATGAAGTGATGCTTACACCTTGTAGTCCTCATTGTGTTAAGTAGCATTCCCTATACATTGATTTACACACCTATATGACTCATTGTCTCTATATCATACATTTGTTGTGAAAACCTTCTGACAGTCTACATTGGGAGGAGTAAAGCTATACAATATAAAATGTGAGAGGGGGAGGAGAGATTTGGGACACAATTAGAGATTGGTGGTGAGGGAATCCTTAAAGAAGCAGGTCATTGGGCAAGGGTTGTGCACTGTGGGTGTCACCAATGCTAGGGTCCGAATTATCAGCTGCAATTAGTGATTAGGTTCTCTGTAATTTTTGTGCCACGGGTGCTGTGCAACTTGTAATCGGGTGAAAGACTTCTACCTTCTGTCTTACATAGGAACATTTGCAGCTCTGAACATTATACGGTGAATAGTTAATATGTAACATACGTTCAAGCCTACTTGAGCCAGGATTACCTTCAAATCCTGAAATGTGATGTACGAAACGCTTGACAAAATAAAGACAAACACCCTCACCTTGGAAATGAACCCAATCAGCAGATTAGCCCTAGACAACTAACAAACAATTTTCTTGCAGATTTATAAATCACAATACATCATTTTTGTTGCCCGCAGTGTATAATTTGTAAAATAACGTGTACCGATGACCAAAACTCTGCTCAGAATACTGCTGCTGACCTTTTTAAATGTAGGCATGCCGAATACCTAGGCTTTGTAATCTTCAATCCAGTTCAACCTTCTTTATCACCTTGGCTGCTAGGGGTTTTCCCCTCCTGAGCTGATCCTTGGTGAACCCCATTGTTTATGACGAGCTCAGCTCATCATAAGCACAGCTCAACTGTGCCTCATGACGAGCTCAGCTCGTCATGAGCAGCGAAGGGGTTAACCCCTTCGCTTCTAAGCCTTTCCCCCCTTGCTAAGCCTTTTTTATGGCTATTTGGGGTAGTTTGTGCTTAGGCCCCTGTAATTTTTTGACCACATAAGGTATCCACGCCAAATTTGTGTCCTATACTTCCAACTTCATGAGAATTCTAAAGATACCCAGGGTTTGTGGATTCCCCTGGAGGGGATCTAGAAATTAAACAAAATACAGCAAAAGTTTGGTTTTTGGGGGATAAATGGGAAAAAAGGGCTGCAAATGAAAGCAGCTGATTTCTTCCCTGCACATGCTATCAAAAAGGGGTTATGGGGCTGAAATCACCATTTTCCCAGCTTTTAGGGAATGACAGACTTTTGTCAGAAAACTAAAATTGTTTACACAGTTTTGCCATTTTACCGGGATATAGCCTATTTATGCTATTTTTTGAGCTTTCAATCTTCTTCCAGTTAATGGTAGAAATGAGTATGAAAGCAATAATGGATCCTTAAGAACTGTACATTTTAAAAAAGTAGACAAAATTCTAAATTCAGCAAGGGGTGATTTGTGCAGATCCTTCAAGGTTTCTTTATCGAAACTAACAGTTAAATATAGGAAACATTGAACATTAGTTGAAAAAACAGCCATTTGTGTCAACGTTTTCACCTGTAACTTCTTTTAATTATGAAAGCAATATACTGTTACATCTGCTGGACCTTTTTGGTTGTGGGGATATATAGGACTTCTAGGTTCCCCAGGAACACGACGAACCCAGAACCAATAACTGAGCAGCCTCTTGAAATGGTTTTTTATTATGTACCGGGTATATAGCAATTATTCTGGATAAATGTATACATGGAAAAATCGGTATGAAAGACACCTAAATATTTCTGAAATGGGAACAAAATATAGGGGCATATTACCAAGCAATAGCGATAATTATAGCTATTGCTTGGTTAGAGACAAAAATTTACAGCTGAGCTGCGGCGATTTTTACCGCAAGTAAACCTTGGTATTACCAAGGTTTATCGCAAATGCGATAAAAATCGCCGCAATGCATGAATATCGCTGAAAAGTCAGCGATATTCATGCATTACCGAGCTAATGCTCTTAGCCATGTTATCCACCTCCCATTGGATAACATGGCTAAGAACTGCTCAGGGCAGGTGTTAGCTTTTGGAGATATTCGCGCTTAGCGCGAATATCTCCAAAAGTTGGTAATAGGAGATAGCGATGTTAGCGACTGTTTTCAGTCGCTAACATCTTGGCACGCCCACTTTGCATATCATTAGTGATAAATATCACTGACATGCAAAGTGGGGCCCAAGATGGTCGCTATCTCCTACTAGCTGTCGCTAACTGGTGTTAGTGACAGCTATGTAATAGGGAGATAATTTTATCTCCGCTTTCTTGGCTTTTAAAGCCCAAAAAGCGGAGATAAACCCCCTTGATAATATGCCCCATAGAGTCTAGAAACAGTAGATATTTGCACATTACCGAAATTGGGAGTAACCATACTAGCATGAGCATTATAGGTCACTTTTCAAAATGACTTCTTTTTTACACGTTGTCTTTCATTTGGAAGGAAGAAATGCATCAAAAGTCAATAAGTAATAACAGTTGCTCTACAATTCTGTGTTACCCTAAGCCTCCCGATAAAAATGGTACCTCACTTGTGTGAATAGGCCTAGGGCCCACAACAGGAAACAGCTCAAAACGTAAAGTGGCACACCACATTTTCACAATGAAAAATTACCCTTTCTTTGCAAAGTGCCTAGCTATAGTCTTTTAACCCTAGCTCTGCCGGCACTGGGAGAAACCTAGAAAATATATACATTTTTGAAAACTAGACTCCAAGTCGAATCCAGGATGGGGTGACTTGACTGGCTTTCACCAGGTGCTGTTACCCAGAATCCCTTGCAAACCTAAAAATGTGTCCAAAAAACACATTTTACTCACATTTCTGTAGTGGAAAGTGCTGGAATCTGTGTGGATCCAGACATTTACACCTACTCTGTGTTTCCCAAAGTTTTCTGAGAAAAATGTTACCTCACTTGTGTGGCTAGGCCTAGTGCCCGTGACAGGAAACAGTGCAAAACCCAACATGGACACACCATATGGGGTGACTTGACTGGCTCTCACCAAGTTCTGTTACCCAGAATCCCTTGCAAACCTAAAAAATTGTCAAAAAACACATTTTCCTCACATTTCTGTGGTGGAAAGTTCTAGAATCTACGTGAATCCATAAAATGTCACTTACCCCACATTCCCCAAACTCTTCCAAGAAAAATGGTACCTCACTAGTGTGGGTAGGGCTAGAGTCCGCAATAGGAAACGATACAAAGCGCAACGTGGACACACCACATATTCACAGTGAAAAATTACCCTTTTTTTGCAAAGTGCCTAGTTGTAGTTTATGAACCATAGCTCTGCCAGCACCTAGGGAATCCTAGCAAACCTATACTTTTTTTAAAACTAGATACCCAGGGAAAACCAGGATGGGGGTCACTTGACTGGATCTCACCAGGTTTTGTTACCCAGAATCCCTTGCAAACCTATAAAATTGACAAAAAAAATCACATTTCTGTGGTGGAAAGTTCTGGAATCTGTGTGGATCCACATAATTCCAACCACCCCGCGTTCCCCAAAGTCTTCTGAGAAAAATGGTACCTCACTTGCTTGGGTGGGTCAAGTACTCGCGACAAGTATGGGCAAAAAACCTATTGAGGCGACATCAAAATTACCTATCACAAACCATCCTGCTTTAGCAAGGGGGGTCCCATGAGATTTTGGCCCGGGCCGGGCGGGCATCTAGGGAAACCTACCAAACCCACACATTTCTGGAAACTAGACACCCGGGGGAGTACAGTGAGGTATGGCTTGCATGGGTCCCCCAACATTCTCCTACCCAGATTCCCCTACAAACCTCAAATTTTACTCGAAAAAATCACTTTTTTCTCAAATTTCTGTGTGGGAAAGTTCTGGAATCTGCATGGATCCTCACATTTCCTCCCACCCAGTTTTCCCCAAGGTCTCCTGATAAAAATGGCTTTTAGTGCATCTGGTATCCTCTAATGACGCCAGCGCGCCTCGTAAATGACTCTGAGGTGGCCAGTGCAGGAGTGGGGAGGATGTTACCTGGATAGGGAAGCATTGCATAATCCTCCCCCTGTGCCTTTGTGGGGTCAAACAGGAACTGAGGCTCAAGGCCGGGCTGCACTGGAGCCCATTCCCAATGTGAGTTTTACTGACTACATTTTCTGACCACCCAAACCTGGTCCAGTGTTCCCACACCTGAGGACGCCTGAACACTGACCCACTTATAATTGAATGGGGCAGAATTCCAGAAGGAAATTCAGCTCCACTCAACTTGAAGTCTAGAGTAACTGCAAGGCACAGCATTCCCCTCAATATGTACTTTATTTGTTAATAAGCAGTCCAATTACTTTATATTTTTTCTTCATACAAATGCAAACACAACAAAAGTAGTTTCATTATCACAGTTACTAAAGCTCTTCTTTGGCCAGCTGGCTGTTAAAGCAGCACTGGTGGATGTGAATTTTTTCATTGAAAACCTGTAAGGATGAGTTCTGAGCCAACATAACTCGGAAATTACAATATTTACTCCTTGCCCAAACAGATAAAGTAACTTCTTGCATGTTTATTGCAGGAAGTCCAAGGTACAAGTTCAGTTGACATTACCTCAGTCCATTATCATATTAGTTTTACTCTGGTGGAGTCCCTAGCCCAAGCATTCCACCCAAATCACACTCACCAGAGAAAATGACAGCAGCATGTCGGATGCAGAGTAAGAACCAGCAGCGGTCTGTGCAGGTAATAGCCGTAGGGCGGTGGGGCCAGGTAATGGAGGATTTTGAGGGACGATGCAGAGGGAAAATTAAATAATTATAAAGTTTTCCCTCTGCATCGTCCCTCAAAATCCCCCCTTACCCGGCCCCACCGCCCTTCCGCTGTTACCTGCATGGACTGCAGCTGGTAAGAACTAGAGGAAACACAATACAACAGTAGTCATTGAACATTGACCTTGAACCCAAAATCAAGCTACCGCATAAGTAGGCTTGGGCAGCCTAAATAGCTACCACTTTGGGTTTAAGTGCTCTTGAACTACCACTTTGGGTTCAAGTGCATAAGTGAAGACCTATTGTAATGCTCAAGGTCCTGTGACAATAGTGACAAGTAGATTGACTGCCTTATAGAAAACACTATATAAGTAATCACACTTACCAAGGAACTAGATCCACCCGCTAATTGCTGTAACTCATGTTCAAGACCACTTATGAAATATGAGTAGGTTTTCTTTTTTTTTTTAAATAAAGCAAACATTTTGAGTGGATGTCACCAGGCTGCCACCTTAATATCTCTGTAGGTGAACAACTAGCATGCAGTGCACTTGCTCAGGCACTTGCTCAGTACAAGCTACTCACCCACGCATACCAGGCACTACACAGTGAAGGACCTGCATAGCTCAAACAACGTCTGAGTTTTCAGCAGCCCAAAGGAAACTCAGATCCGAATCTCTCGCCCTAGCTGCCTCCCATCACATCTGCCCGACAAACATCGGAGGCCGCTACTTCTCCCATTTGGTGGCCAAGACCTGGAACAACCTCCCCCTGCACCTCAGAGCCTTATCATTGCTTCAGCATTTCAGGGAGGACCTCAAAACCTGGATGTTCACCAATGGTAGAACAAGCAGCATGATCCAACAGCGCCTCGAGGCCCTTACGAGTAAAGCAGCCACGCCTTACAAATCCTAATTGATTGATTGATTGAGATTCTCACCTAAATTATGAAGATCAGCGAGCCATCTTGGTACTTATAGGCCTCTCCAAAGTATGTTATCTTCTTCTAGAGGCCAGTCCTTTCTCCTGCGTCAAAGTTGGCAAGTATGGATCGGGTTACAGTAAACATCCATAAAGAGATCCTCTGTCGCACCTCTGTTGTTCAGCATCGGCATGTCCCACCTGGTACTGGTTTTAAGGCAGAGTAAGGACAACTTAAAAATGTGTGCTGATTATGCATATTGATGATACTCAAATCCACACCCAACTTGATAAAAACCAGAAAGGAATGTGCGGCCAAAATCTGTGCATACCTAGGAAAACAAGAGAAATTAATCTGTCTTACTGGAGCCAAGACCATGAACTTTAGGCTGGTGGGTCGCGCCTTAAAACAATCCCCTTTGATTGATCAACATAAAAGAAGGCAAAAAGTCTTAGGATTTTAAACTTTTTTTCACATCAAATTGTCTTTCTCACCTCAATATACTACTTAGATCAAAGGGACTAACTTGCAGCTTATTTTAGTACAGAAGACTAGTGCAGTCCATGCCGTTCAGGAACAGGGGTGCATACGGACAGAGGGACAAAACACGTGCTCCCCTGCATGCAACCCCATGCTAAGGGGTCCAGTAGGGTCCCCTTAGTTTCCTGACTGCTGCACTTTTCAAGGCGTCCTCACCACAATGAAAACTATGGAGGTCTCCAAACTCAGAGTAAGCTTGGTGGTGCTGCAGCAGCACTGCCAGCATATTGCGGCCCCAAACCACTGTGCCACCAGCGAGAGATCGCAGATACCCTGTGGTTTTTTCGGTCCTATGGTTGTCTGACCACCCAACTCGGAATATGGTACCACCACTGTGATTTTGGCCCCATGAGGAGCCACTAAACAGGATTTGTTGCTGCAGAAAAAAACGTAGAGGCAGCTACAGAAAAGTCATAAGGACTGGCAATGCACCTTGGATGAACTGATGAGCAAGTAGGTTCCAATATTCTTTTGGTTCTCAGGGTTTATATTGTGGAAAAGTTTTAAAGTCCCAAGATTCTGTTTTTGGCTGGTTGGGCAATTTTGGCACCACTTCCAAGGGTCCAGGATAGAGTGGTCACCACCTGGAGAACAGTACGCACTTCAGGCCGGGCCTTGGTGTAGGTGCAAGGTAGTTGGAGCTATTTGTGTCCCTGTAGCTCGGAGCAGGAGGCCAGACAGCTAGCACTTGGAGTCAGTCTGGTAGTCCTGGGATCCAGCAGTAAGGCAGGCCTCAATTAGTAGGACAGTCCCCTGATGGTACAAGGCAGGGTACAAAGCAGGCCTCAATCATCAGGGAAGTTGTCTGAAGTACAAGGCAGCCTTCTGGGGGTCATACCCATGTAAGGCCTGCTCTGTTTCTAATTGGATCTGTGGCAGGGAGTGAGCAAGGCCAGCATAAAGGGGGCCTGCATAGGCGGAAGAGCGCTACGCGTGCATCCTTTACCCTCTTGCCCCACCTTTGCTTCTAGGTTCAGTTGCATTGCGTTGCCCATTATGAAAGGCTGCTGTGCAGCAGTTCATTGTACCTCATTCTGGTTTGGAGCGTTTTCGGCCACCTCAGTGACATTTCTCCATTCCTGGATACTCCTGCACACAGACAGATAAAAAGAAAGAAAACAACATCAGCAACATAAAGGCAGCAATGCGCTATTGCAATGAAACAATGCTTATCTGATTGGGGCTCCTAGCATGTGGAGATTTCTTTCTTCTCTTGTACTGGCTTTATGGTCCTAAAAAGGGAAGAAAGTAAAAAATTTCAAGTGCTACCGTACAAACCTTATAGGGTTGAGATGATGAAGCCCTACACACTTTTTGTGTTACTATTTTGGTTTTTAGAATGTTTTTACACAAAGTTTTTTATACACTCAGCCTATTAATTTTTGCGATATCTATGGGCTTTTAAAGCATGCTACAAAATATATATAGAATGTATATCATTCCTGGGTAGGCAGTCAATTTTTTTAATCAGAAGAGGGGATATATTAACAATAAAAATAAAGATACATCATGGCACTATTTGTCTCCCTGCGCAAACTCCGAGGGACAACTGTTTTTAGGTCTCGTGACCTATCAATGCGCATGCGCATTGATAGAGAAGCGAGAATATAGGGCTTTAAACAGACTTTAACTTACTGGCGATTTGGTGCTGTGCCCGTGTGGTTTTAGGTCAATGCGCAAGCGCATTGACCTAAAATGCGCGTGCACAGCACCAAATCGCCGTCTGTTCCCTCAGCCGCACTCCTCCCACACCCCGCTCCGCCCCCTCCCCTGCCTGCCGTGTCGCATTTCTCCTCCCCCTCCCTACAGCAATGCCCTCCGTCTTGGCTCACTAATCCGCTCTCCCTCCTCCCACACCCCCGCTCCGCCCCCTCCCCTGCCTGCCGTGTCGCATTTCTCCTCCACCCTCCCCACAGCAATGCCCTCAGTCTTGGCTCGCTGGTTTCTTTGTTTTGTTTTTTTTAAATGAAATCATAACTTTGTGGTACCTGGAGATTCCTTTTCTCTTTGACTACAAGGGCCTGAATGCGGTGGCGGAAGTGAGTTGCACATACATACTGGACGGTTGTGTACCGTTTCTAAAGCGAACTGAAGACCCGGGATCACAACGTCGGCAACTGCAATTTCTTCACCCTTCCCTGCCTGCACCCTCGTCTTTGTTGTTTTTTTTGTGGGGGATGATGGGCGAGTGTGGGTGGTGGTAGGAAGCCCTCAGACTGCTCGTTCATAAGATCGCTTCCGCTCCTAAGCATCAAGCAATGCAGCGACACATCTGCTGCTTTCTGAAACAAACTAGATTTCAATTTTACGTGCGAGCGACGCCCTAAACGGACAAACATAAAAAGCTAATAATTAATATTTAAACATAAAGGTAACCTTTAAAAAAAATATATGTGAATAAAGCTGGAAACTTATTTTGTGCCGTTAAAATATTAGCTATGTCCGCCGCTCTGTTTATCAGTAAAGTGTTGATCGATTTTGAGCGTGCATGAACAATTAAGTTGATATTTCCTGTAATTATTGTATTTTTTTCTGTATGCGAAAAGCGTTCTTGTACTGACAGCAATAACAACTCAATCCTCGGTCCCTTCGCAGCTTAGTGCTTCTCTGCCCATTCTGGAGCTTCTCGTGGTTACAGGGTGGTCTGTAAGGCATATATAGTTATTTTGTGCCATCCCTCTACAGTTCGAGGAGATAGACCACATTCTTTGCCTCCGGCCACCGCCCATCGGATGAAGACGACACGTTTCTGTTAGTTCTCAGATCCAGTACATTCTGGGGGTGGCAGTCATTCATGGACCCAGCTGCGTGTTTCTGTGCTCTTTTACTATACAATACCTCTGTGGCAAAAGCACGTTTTTTTCCTTCCCAAAATGCCCCCCCCCCCCCCCCCCAATACGTCGTAGAGTCCAGATCAGCCATGGGTAAAAGCTTAAGTCTGAAGATGTTTAGCACTTCTCCCCACGGTCTCCTAGCTGAAAGTCTGTGCCAACAAGCTGGAACCAAGCCCCCCCCTTTTACTGAAAATGCTTTCGCTACTTTTTTGTAGTCAGTTTCATTGTTCAATTCATTTTTGTTGTTAAAACTCTTGCACTTGTTTTAACTGTGCTGCTGTTGATCTGAGAGGCATCCGATTTGTATTCTGGTTTCACCAATTCACTCCCCTTTCAATCACGTTCCACTACTTTTTCGTTGGCCTCAGGCTGGCATTTAGCCCAGTAACTTCCAGGTCTGGTTTACATGCCAAATATATTCAAGGCTCGTATCGTGCACAGACTCTCTGGGGCAAACCCGGCTATTCAAGGCTCGGCTCGGCTCTGGCTCTTTTAACTTGTCGACTCGGTCAGATCTGATGTTATACCGTTTGCACCCCCACCTGACCCCTCCCACTACCACCCCCCACTTTACCTCGGAATCCAGTGTGGCATGCTCTCAGAGGTAGAAACCCCCCTGCAGCCCTTTGCCCCCAGCGATGTGCATGCCCAGCGGCAGCCGGCAGTCCTCTGCCCGCACCCCAGCGGTGTGCACAATCAGTGCAGCCCGCAGCCCTCTGCACCCCTCCTCCTAGTGGTGTACACGCTCACTGCAACCCGGAAGCATCTGCCCCCCTCCCACCCAGGTGTGCACGCTCAGTGGCAGCCCGCAGACTCGCCCCCCACCCCCAGCATGCGCATTGAGCGACACACACGCATGCACTTGCAGACTCACATGCATGCACTCACATGCACACACCCACATGCACACTCAGACACACACACACACATGCACTCACACTCACATGAATACTCCCACTCAGGCACACAACTAGCGGCAGGCTGAAACACAAAGTAAATAATAAATAAATAAACAACATGTAATCTTTATGACAGGGATTACACTGCCACTGACAAAGGTAAACAAAAGTTTGCTCAGGATCTGCAACACTGCATGTTCTTCTCTCCGCTCAAGTTTGACTTGCAACTGTGGGGAGGGGGCAGTGTATTCGCCAGAGCACTTCCACCTCATAATCTGGAAGCATAAATCACCCCGCCCTCCCTCTCCCCATTGTTCGGCTCCCATTTCCTGTAAAGTTCAATTCACAGTTTCTGTATTTTGTGGTCGCCTTTACATAGTGCATTACAAAGTGAGTTACAGCCCTCAGTTCACGACAGGCAAAACTGTTTCAAGCTGTTTTCAAACTTTCAAGCTTTTTACAAATCACAAAAAAGATGTTAATATTTCACTTCTGTTCTTGGATTTTCGTCACAATAAAAAACACTGAATATAATCTTCACAAAAGTTATTTACAAAAGTTTAAGCTATTGCCATTACAAATTAAATAAATTGTTTAACAATTAATTTAACAAAAAAAATAAAAGCCATTGTTATTTGTAATATTAATACATCTAAGTCACGTAAAAAAAAACATGTTGCATTACAAATGCTATAGGTGTCACATTTGCGAACGTTATAACTATTGGCATTGTGAATGCCAGAGCTAATAATTTAGCTATTTTAACAAACACATACATAAATAAAAAATGTAATTTATAAGACCAATAGCTCAAACTTTCCTAATGCGAGACCTATTGCATTTCCAATGCTTGTTTCTTTTCCCATCCTCTCCCCCCCCCCCCCACCTTTCCCCAAAACTTGCTTTGACATTGTTAGGCAGTCTTGGTGATTAGAGGAAATTGGGACCTTGCTTCACTTTTTTTATTGCTCCAGCGGAAAAAGAGGTGAGATTTGACAGATCACAAAGCTGATGTTTATTTTCCACCTGAGCGATATAGAAAAGCATCAGCTCACTCGAAAAGATCGAGCCCATATGACAGGGAATTTACAGAAGGAAACATAAGTCCATACATTGAGGGTAAACACTCTACAGCAGAGTAGTATCTTTAATATAGTTACACGGACAATTTAGGGAGCTGCTGGGTTATGTGTTCCGGCCTCCACCTCCAGGGCAGGCAATCCAATGATCCACGTCACTACCTCACTAGCTATTCCATTGGAAACGACTGAGCGTTTCATGATATCTTGGGAGACCCCGCAAAATTTGGCACATTCATAAATCAATGCAAGTTGCATTTTATGTGCAAAGCTTTGTGTTTCCCACAGAGCAGGCTAAGGTTGCAAATATTTTATCCTATGTGGGGCATGGTAGCTACATGGTCCATTCCCCTAGTAGAACGTAATGACCCTATACTATATAACTACACTAATTTTAATGATGAGTTTAGAAGACTTTTCGACTAACACTCCTTCATGCAATCTATGGAAACGGAATTTTTAAACCTAAAACAAGGTACCAATGACATCATGACTTAAAAATCCACTTTTAATAGACTGGTTGCAGAAGCAGGTTAGCCTGAGGCCAAACGTAGTGCTCTATTTTACATAGGACTGAAGGATGACCTAAAAGATATGTTAGCTCAAGTAGTAGACTCTACTGATTCTTGTAATGCTCTTATCGATTTAGTACTTAAGTTCGATCATAGATTAAGCGAAAGATGCAGAGAGAAAGGGTGTTCTGAGTCAAGAGTCCTATTTTATAAAGAGAAACAAACAGACATCGAAAAGACTCCAAAAGAACGCTAACCAATGCAAATGGGGAGCATTGGGGCCCTTTATCTAAGGAAGAGCATCTAAGACGTAGAGACAAGAAGTTATGCTTATACTGTGGGGAGCAGGGGCATTTCTTGCAGGATTGTCCTGCTAAACCGAAGAGACGTGTGGACTCAGGAAACTAAAAACCCCAAAGCCTTTTGGGACAAGCGTTTCAAGTAGTACAGGTTTACTCATCTCACATACTGTTGTATCAAAGGACTCTTTGTTTTCTGATCAACATTTCTTTGTGAGTACCCACTCAAATTGGTGGAAGTCAGTTGGAGTTCAGGTTAAGATCGATTCTGGAGCAACTGGCAATTTTATGGACATAGAATGGGTTCAGCAAATGAATACACCTTTTGTGACCAAATAAATTGTATGAGGTTAAAACCATAGACAGCAGCTAAATAAAATAAGGCCCTATAAATCATGCTACTGGGGAATAAGAGCCTTATACTGCAAGAATTTCACAGAGAACAAATATGTTTTGATCTACTTCAATCACCACAGTTCAACGTCATATTGGGTATGCTATGGTTAGTAAAACACAAGCCTGATATTGACTGGAGTGGGCACTCTCTGCCATTCCCTCCGGTCTTCTATAACACGCATTGCACTCAGGGAATCGAGAGTCAGAAAGAAAATGCTGTTTTAGTTGATAAAGATGTGCCTGAACTGCCTTTGTGCTCCCAGGATCTGGCTGAAGCGTTTGATAGAAAAGGCTTTATCCTTTCACCACATTGCCCTTACGATCATCTCATTGACCTAATTTCTGGTGCATGTATACCTACCTTGCAGTAGAATCCATTGGCCCCAAATAGTGAACACAATTTCACATGATGTTTGCACTGTATGAATATCTAGTGATGCCCTTTGGACTTTGTAATCGCCTGCTGCTTTCCATTTTTGTATTAATGAAGTCTATAGGGAACTGCTAGATATATTTGCTATTGCTTATATAGACAATATTTTAATATATTCATCGTCTGTCAGGGAGCATGCCAATTGTATTAGAGCAGTATTGGAGAAATTAAGAGCCAACAAGCTTAATGTCAGTCAGTCAAAATATCTTTATTCGGCTCTTTAAAAGCCATACAAAGAAGCGAACAATAAAATACATTACATACAAGATTTACCAAAAAATGCACATGATACAAAAGTCAGATACTGTTTTAAAAATTATTAAAAAGACAATTTAAGAGAAAAATGTAATTAACATTAAAAATTATTCTTGGCTAGGGGCTTTCGCCCTGGAGGCAGCTGTCAGGAATTTGGCAACGCAATAGGTAATATGAGGGTTAGGTAGTAGTTGTAAGTAGAGCAAAGCCGGTCTCACCTGTGTGAAGCCGGCCTCCTTAAGAATTGGTAACAGGAATTTTTTCCTAGGCTCTAAATACAGACTACAAAACATAACAAAATGCATTGTGTCCTGTGGTGAAAACTGGTCACAGCTACAGGGCGGAGCTAAATCTGGTTTCTGCCAACTGGTAAAAGAACCTAAATAGTAGTGCAGCAGGTTAAATCTAAATTTAGTTAAAAGAAACCTATGGAAAGGATGTGTAACATAACTAAGGTAAGGTGCAAGTGAAGGTGAAGTAAGCAGCAAGCAATGATCCCTCACTGCCGGCTTTGCTAGTTCACGCTCTTCACGGTGCATTTCTTTCCTTCCCATAAAAGACTTTCTAACTAGATCAATGTCTTGGATCCTGATGGACTCCGGGGAGGTAAAGAGCTCCGGGCGGCCTAGGTCAGAGAAAACTTTTGCTAGATAGGCCAGCCAAGGAATTTTGTTGGATTTATCTAAGGCCAAGACATCGGTCAAGATCTTGTGATTTAATGGAAGTTCATCGTTCAACCATATTTTTAGCCAGAGAATCAAAGGGGCCAGGCTTAATTTATCTGAAAGAAATTCAAGACCAACTTCTTTATGTACGGAGTACGTTGGGGTGGACTGAGGTACAGAGAGCAGGGCTCTGATGAATCCATTCTCCGCTCTCTGTATAGGCTCCACATTTGCGTACCCCCACAATGCTGAGCCATATAATGCGATGGCCACAGATTTACTATTATAAATTTTTAGGATGGCTTCCATAGGCCTTGCTCCTAGCCTACCAGCAAAGCTCAATATTGCTGAGGCTGATCGTGTGACCGCCAATCTCTTGGCTCTAACCTGTGGGCCCCATGTCCCTTTCTGGTCGAACAAGATACCTAAATAGGGAAATGTGGGTACCCTACTAACCAAATCCCCCCTACAGGTGAATGTTTTAGTTCTCTTCCTGCGGCACTCTGTGCCCACCACCATGGTGTGTGACTTGGCGACGTTTATTCTAAGGTCTAGATGGTCCATAAACGTGCCGAAAGCGTTCAATAGGCGCTGGAGGCCAACTCCCGTGCGGGCGATCAGCACGGCGTCATCGGCGTATAGGAGTGCCGGTATCTTGGTTACTCCTACACACGGGACGTCGGCATCCTGCCCCTCAAGGTGCGCGCCCAGGCCATTGATATAAATGGTGAACAGTAAGGGGGCCAAAATGCAGCCCTGCCGCACCCCCCTTAGAGATCTAAAGAGAGCAGTGCACCTGCCCTCGTTGGTCACGCGTATGCTAGAGAAGAGTTCCTGATGCAGGGAGGACATAAAGGTAACTAATGCTTCATCTATGCCAATCTCCAACAGAATGGACCACAATTTAGTCCTATTGACTAAGTCGAAAGCGGAGGAGAGGTCCATGAATGCAAGATACAAGGACCCCTCCTTAGCTACAGTATATTTGGAGATGAGCAGATGTAGATTAATGCATTGTTCAATAGTGCCTTTTTTTTGGCTAAATCCATATTGGATTTCAGATAGTCCACCACAACCCTCAACATTCTCCCTTAACCTAGATAAAAGAACTCTCCCTAAGATTTTTACCGAGGAATCTAAGAGGGATATGGGCCTATAGCAGCCTGGGTCATCCCGCTGGCCTTTTTTAAAAATAGGAACAATGGTGGAAATATTCCATGATGCAGGTGCAGGGTTATCATTCACTGCGTTAAACACATTTGTCAGGACTTCGGCCCACAATTTTGGGGAGTACATGAAGAAATCAGCAGGCACCCCGTCCGGACCAGGAGCCTTGTGCTTGGTGGTGGACATAATGGCTTTCTCCACCTCTACTTGGTTAAAGATAATGGGGCAGGTGGCTGGTCTTATCAACGGGGCGTCTGTGGTAGCGTCAACAGAATCCCCATAGACATTTTTAAAATGGCATAACCATTTATCGTCAGGAATAACGCAGTCCATGATATCATTATCATTATCTGAGAAGAAGGGCTGTTTAATAATCTCCCAGAATTTTTTGCTGTTCTTCAGGACTGCTGCCGAAAGGAGGTCTTCCCAGGCTTCTTGTTTAATGGTGTCCTTTCGTTTTTTTACTGCTAATTTATAAATTTTCCTGAGTTTTGAGATCTCATCGTTTACCCTAGGAACACTTTTGAGGGCTGCCAGTAATGATCTATGGGCTTTTGAGCAAGCTGAATCAAACCAGCGCTTGTTTCCTGGGGTTACGTTTTTAGTTTTTGCCAAAAGGTCCTGTGACACCTGCTCACATATGGCCTCAAACGCCTCTACGGTTTCTTTGCCCTGTGCGCTAAGGTTTTTACAGACCTCAACCTGCCCCTTAATCCTTGGGAAGTTCTCTGCATAAAATTTATCTGGGACCACCTTAGCCCATTTCAAGCGTCTTCCTTGGCCAGTTGTCTTTAATGGGTGGGTGGTTACTTTCAGCGGGGAAGGTCCTATGTAGTCTCCCCAAGCCACTTCTAGCTCAACAGGGTTATGGTCACTTGAATGAAATTGTGTGGTGCGATATATATTAACCCGTATAAGAATGCTTAGGGATACAAATATATAATCAATGATAGTGCCATATGAAATACCAGTGAAAGTTGGCTGTCTAGTGTCACCATCTGGTTCATAAAGGTCGAAACTGACAAGAAAGTCCTCCAATTCCTCCCCCTCAGGGGAGTGTTCGAAGTGGGGTCCCTCAGGCCCATCATCCCCGTCAGGACTGTTTCCCCTGCAATTTAGGTTACACGGATGGATGTTAAAATCACCTAATAAAATATAATCTATATCGAGCGTATTATTTTGACTGACCTTATTTAAAATCTTATCCAAATTAATAATATTGCGGCCTCTGTGGTCACTGTTCCCCGAATTATAGAAATTTACAAAAATCGTCCTTTTGGTGTTTTTAGTCACTCTTTCGACCACCAGGATGTTAGGGGAGTCAGTGTCGATCTGCCTAAAACTACCTATTAAATCTAAAGAAAACAGAAATAGAAGGCCTCCCTTGGCCCTCCCCATGCGGCTATGAACAGCGGCTTTGGTGAAACTAATGAACCCATCCCACCATAGGTTGTCGGAAGTATCCCACGTTTCCTGGAGGTCAATAATGTGGTGGCCTAGGACAAAGCTTGACCAGGATTTATCCTCACGCTTACCATTTAACCCCGCAACATTCCAACTCATTATCCTGCAGGAGTCCCTGGAAGTCTCAGTTAATAGGGCCGGAGCTGATGCCACGTCCAGTTGTTGGACCGTGGTATCTGTTCCCTGGTTCGTGGCCTCTGTAAGTCAATCACAGTCATTTAGACCGGACAGGACCCCATATCTGTTCCCCATTCCCGCTCCCCAGTCAAATGGATTGGGTACCTGGCCCCAGCCATTTGCTGCTAGATTCCACGTTGGCTGCGGGGTGTTTGGTCGCATTGGAAAGTGTTCGTTCCCTTGCCTGAACATAGGCCCATTGCCATGGCCCCTATATTCATAACATGGAGTTTGTGGGCCCCACCTATTTATATTGGGCCAAAGTGGCCCTGGTGTTCTGGCCGTTGGCCCATATGGAAAGTTATTTTGCCCTAGCCCTCGGCTACTCATGGGGTGAGGATGGTTATTGTTGAATCCGGATCTAGTTTCCCCACCCCAGTGAGCAGTTCTATCATTTCTTCTGAACCTTGGGATTTTGGAGGAAGTCTCCATCTGGCTCTCGGTGTAAAAGAATTTCAGGGTTAGGGGAATTATAGATCCAGTTCTACGTTGCGGTGGGAGGATATTAGCTAGGATGTTAGGGAGTACTTCTGCGTTAACAAAATTTAATATGACACAGTCTCCATTAAATTTCTTGGTCTTATTGCCAATCCAAGATACCCTTCTTGCCCTGACAATTTCCCCAGCTAACTGGTCGGCTCCCTGATCTGCCATGCGCATGTTGTTGGTAAGCCAATATAAGGCTTTATCCTTAAGGCCTTGGGCAGATTCTTTTTGCTCCTGAGATAAAGCGGGGACATTCGCCAGCACCAGGACTAAAGGAGCAGCTTCCTGAAGAAATTGTGGGGGGTCATCCACTTGGGGCGATGGGGTTGGAGCCAAAGGTTGTGACGTGGGGGCCTCTCTAGTAACATTGTCGTTAGTGGGCACAGATGGTAGCAGTTGGCCATCCAAGGTGGGCTGTTGTACGGTATCCGTAGTGCCTAAAACTGCACCCAGATCTTCCTCCAGGGTGACTACAGGTTTACGGACTTCGTTGCCTAAATTCTCCAAATCATCCGCCAACTTGCTTTGAAGCCCTCCCAACTTTTTTATTTCAGATGTTAGTTTGTCAATTTTCCCGATGAGGGGCTTGATGATGGTTTTAATTTTGATATCTATCATGTCAGAAATCCTGTTAAATAGGTCATCATCAATAATTTGTTTAAGGTCATCCACATCTACACGCTCCACATTTTTCCATTTATGTCTAGGGGGTGAATTGATTTTTTTCTTTCCTAGCTGTTTTCCCCCCCTTTTGGCTTGAGCTTTTCTGCAATTTCTCATAGGGCGCGTAACCGGGGAAGAAGATGGAGGAGAAGGAAACTCCTCAACAATATTTTGCTGCTGCTCAGAATCAGACGCAACATTTACTGACTGATCCGCTAACAAGTCAGCGTTTCCGTCATCTACCTCCAAATTAATTAAGTTAGTTAGGTTATCGTCAGGTATGAGAATTGAAGGGTCTGGCAATGGAGTGTCGGGGATTTGTATGCTAGGGTCTGGGCTCAGTGGTGGCAAGATCGGCGATTGACTCAAGCCCAGAGATTCCCTTCTGTCATTATTTATCTTTTTAACCACTTGTACTAGAAAGGAGTCAAGGGTTTTAAGTGGGGCTGGGGTAGCGGAGGCCGATTTTTTAGACATAATTGCAGGTGGATGGGGATAGATTCAAAGGTCGCAAACTAAACAGGTGAAAGCTATAGACGAACAAAAGCAGGTTACAAATGTACCTAACCAAAGAAAAAATATTTTTTAAAATAGTGTCACGCAGCATGCACACATTATAGATTAAATAAACTCTAATCCTAAAACAATTACGAAAAAATACCAAGGCTCTGATTTGTATAAGTATTGAAAATAACCTATGGTCAGTCCCAGGCAGTCTTGATGAGCCACCTATGTGGAAGAATCAATTAACAGGAGAAAACGTCCAGAGAAGACCAGATGATCTATGTTTTACTCCTATTATATAGCGTTTACTCCCCCCTACTAAACCTTATACCTGGGCGATTCAGTGGGGGATCGTAAGAACCCCACTGACCCCCGTCTGGCTACAAGTAGTAGAAAGGAGAACAGCTCTAAATGACACTCCAGGTGACAATACTTGGCAGTCCACAAAAGTTAGTTTAAATAAACCAGTACCTTGGGTATGTCGTAAAAGGAGATGTTAGGGAGTGGGCCCAGCCCGGCCTCCTATGGCCTCAGACGGCCACAGACGGTCCCGCCCTTGTCCCGGGCTACTCCCGGCGCCCTCCCGCGCGCTCCCGCGCAGCGGGGATGTAGAATTCCCTTTATAGATGTGTAATTGGCGGTCAAAGGGGGTGGAGCCGGCAGGGAGAGCAGCCCAGGTGGAGAAGGGCGCGCGGGGGCTCCTGGTCCTTGGAGTCCCCCGCTGCAAGCTCGCAGCCCTGCCGGTAGTTGACCTTCAGATGCAGGAACACCCTTTGAAGAACTCAGGTGGCCGCTGCTGTCCGCGAAGCGGGGCCCGCGAAGCGGGTCCTGCGAGGCGTAGCGGCAGCAGCAGCAGGCACAGGAAAACTCCCGCTGGAGTGTTATGGTCCGTGGTCAGCTGTCGGGTCAGTGAGGCAGGCAATCCGCGGGAGGAAAGGCGTGGCGCTTCTTTAGCTGTGCTGTGCTGTTGGGGGTGGAGCCGGCAGGGAGAGCAGCCCAGGTGGAGAAGGGCGCGCGGGGGCTCCTGGTCCTTGGAGTCCCCCGCTGCAAGCTCGCAGCCCTGCCGGTAGTTGACCTTCAGATGCAGGAACACCCTTTGAAGAACTCAGGTGGCCGCTGCTGTCCGCGAAGCGGGGCCCGCGAAGCGGGTCCTGCGAGGCGTAGCGGCAGCAGCAGCAGGCACAGGAAAACTCCCGCTGGAGTGTTATGGTCCGTGGTCAGCTGTCGGGTCAGTGAGGCAGGCAATCCGCGGGAGGAAAGGCGTGGCGCTTCTTTAGCTGTGCTGTGCTGTTGGGGGTGGAGCCGGCAGGGAGAGCAGCCCAGGTGGAGAAGGGCGCGCGGGGGCTCCTGGTCCTTGGAGTCCCCCGCTGCAAGCTCGCAGCCCTGCCGGTAGTTGACCTTCAGATGCAGGAACACCCTTTGAAGAACTCAGGTGGCCGCTGCTGTCCGCGAAGCGGGGCCCGCGAAGCGGGTCCTGCGAGGCGTAGCGGCAGCAGCAGCAGGCACAGGAAAACTCCCGCTGGAGTGTTATGGTCCGTGGTCAGCTGTCGGGTCAGTGAGGCAGGCAATCCGCGGGAGGAAAGGCGTGGCGCTTCTTTAGCTGTGCTGTGCTGTTGGGGGTGGAGCCGGCAGGGAGAGCAGCCCAGGTGGAGAAGGGCGCGCGGGGGCTCCTGGTCCTTGGAGTCCCCCGCTGCAAGCTCGCAGCCCTGCCGGTAGTTGACCTTCAGATGCAGGAACACCCTTTGAAGAACTCAGGTGGCCGCTGCTGTCCGCGAAGCGGGGCCCGCGAAGCGGGTCCTGCGAGGCGTAGCGGCAGCAGCAGCAGGCACAGGAAAACTCCTGCTGGAGTGTTATGGTCCGTGGTCAGCTGTCGGGTCAGTGAGGCTAATGTCAAATATATAGAGTCACCTTTTTGGGATTTGTGTTGTCTCCGGAAGGGGTGAGCATGGACCCACAAAAAGTATCAGCCATTACACTTTGAAGGTAACAACAATCATAATCAGTAAAAGCAGTGCAAAGCTTCTTAGATTTGCTCATTTTTATAGGCGTTCATTGATCATTTTTCAACCTTGGCTTCTCCAATCATTTAGCTTCTATGTAAGGGAACCATGTTCTGTTGGACTCATGAGGCAGAAGAGGCTTTTCAAGACCTAAAAGGAGTGTTTACTAGACCACCTATATTGAAACACTCAGATCCTTCCCAGCCATGTCTTGTGAGGGCTGATGCTTCTCAATAAGACACTAGGGTGGTCCTCTCCCAAATAGATAAAGTATCAGGTTGTTTGCACCCAGTTGCTTTCTATTGTCATATACTTAGTCCTGCAGAACAAAACTATTCAGTGGGAGATAGAGAATTGTCTTCCATAAAAAGGGCTTTTAAAGAATGGCGTCAATAGTTGTTGAGAGCATTACACACTGTCACAGTTCTTACAGATCACAGGAATCTGTAGTTTCTAAGATCAGCACTTGTGTTATCTATGAGACAATTGCGCTGGACCCAGTACTTCAGTGAATTTGATTTTGTCATTCAGTTTCAGGCAGAAAGGAAACATGGGAAAGCAGATGCTTTATCAAGGTTGAGTTATGAGGCTATGGAGACACCTAGTAACCCTCCTCCCACCATAGCTAAAGATCATATATTTGGAGCTGTGTATTCAGAAGAACTTTCCACAAAGGAATGCAAAAAGCTTAGCAATCCAATGAAGTAAGGCCCCTTGAACAGAAACACAAGGGATTGAGAGTACAGAACCTTTTCTACAAACAGGGAGCCTTGGTCATTCCTACAGTTCCATTGCACCAACAAGTTCTAGAAAGGTGCCTTACACATTATCTCACAGGACATCCAGGGTACAAAACGACTACTGAACTCCCTCTCATGTATTTTTGGTGGCCCACAATGGTGTCTGATGCTACACAATATGGACAAAAGGGTCACATATGCGAGCAGAACAAAAGTTCCCTTCAGGTACCTGATGGAATATTGACTCCTATGATCACACTTTCTTTTCCTTGACATTCTATTTTCAATATAGAATTAAAAAACACTGAGCAATGGTCCACAATAATACTAGTGGTGGTAGATATGTTGACCTCTGACATCCAAGGAACTGTCCACAGTAGTTCTGCAACATATAGTGTGTCTTCATGGTATTCCTTCTGTTGTAGTTTCTGATCGGGTGCCCAATTTGTATCTAAATTCTTGAAAGGGTTGGGCACCTTGTTGCACATGGATATCAGTCTTTCATCTAGTCACCACCCTCAAACAGACGATCAAACCGAAAGGGTGAACCAAATCCTTGAACTGTATTTGAGATGTCAGTTACTACACTCCTCTCAAGAGTAGGACACATTTGTAAGGGCCACAGAATTTGCCTATAACAATAGCTTTCACTTGTCAATGAACTTTTCACTCTTCTATTGTAATTATGGGTTTCATGCTAAGCTGTTGCTATTACCCACTCCTGTTACCTCTTCCAATACGGCAGCTCAAGATCTTATAAATCACAAAAATGATACCCAGAAAACAGCTTTGGGTAATTTAGACAAGGTCAAGGCTATATACAAATGAATGCCCTGGTTACCTACTGGTAATATTCATTACTCCAGGTATTGTCTTGCTCGCCACATGAGTTACAAAGTGAGCTTCAGCTCCACATCTGAACCCTGCAAAGCAAAGTTTGCATCCCATGCCTCCCATCCCTCCCTAACATGACCGATCATCATCACCCTTGACCCAGTATAAGGGGAGGGGAGGCCCACCCCACTACCTGTTTTTTTTGTTCTGTGCTGGTATCTCCAAGTGCGCGTGTGAGGTTCACCGCCCTTGGTTTCCTCTTCTGAGTAAGATGGCCATCCAGGAGTGCTTTGCAAATCTGGATCTTTCGTACCCAATGCGGGACCCTCCACTTCCAGTGGTGGTATTGCGTCAGCTTAATCTTCAGGCCTGACTCCCTGGAGGTGGTGGGAGTTGCTTCAGGGTTCCTGTCACCCAGCTACACTTATTTCTTATTCTCGCCATTGGGGTTCCTTTTCCCGGTGGAGTGTTTTGAATGGTTTGGACCCTGAGTCATTGGATCATCTGTGAGGTATTCAATTCCTTTCCAAACGCTTTACCTTGGGCCTGACTCCTTCTACTCTGCGGGCTCAGTGGGCAGCCTTGTTGGCTTTCCTCTGTCTTCTGTTGCTCGGGTTGAATCCTTTGGTGGCCTAGTTGCTTCGGAGTTGCTAAATACACTGACCATGCACTATGGGCTGTTTAGAGCCTACCTTAGGGGTGACTTATATGTGTAAACAAGGGAGGATTAGGCCTGAGAAATGGTTTCTTATTTTACGAGTTCAGATTGTCAGTTTTAAACTGCACCAAGCTGCACCAAGCTGCACCAAGCTGCAATGGCAGGTCTGAGACATGTTTTAAAGGGTTACTTAAGTGGGTGGCGCAATATGTGCTGGAGGTCCACCGTGGGTTTCTATTTTACTAGGTACTTATAAGTGAACTAAATGTGCCAATCAGTTGTAAGCCGATTCTACTATGTCTGAAGGAGTTAGCAGAAGCACTTTAGCACTGGTTAAAGTGCACAGAGTACTAAAGTCAACAAAAAAATGAATTTTAGCAAATAGGAGGTGATCAACTTTTTGGGGGAAGATCACACCAAAGGTTTTAAGGTCAAACAATATTTTTTCTTGTCACCACACCCTGCTCACTTGGTCTTGCTCCAAAAGCTAGGCAGATGAATTAGAAAATAACATTAGGAATATTTGCTGGGTAGGCTACACTCCAGATGCAACAACAGAAATCCTACATTGCATCTAGTTATAACTCAAAACATATAGTCGGACATATGTGCAGAGAGGCTGGGGTGCTAGAATTTTTGTTTCCGGTTGGTAACTACCTATTACAAGCAAAACCACATGGGATGGGGGAAAACGGTGTGAATCCAATTTTACCTGGTGGAATTCCACACAGAGTCCACAATCCAGTGGAATTAAATGCAGACATTTACCACCTGCTTGGCGCAGGTGGGACAAAAGACAATGGCCCTAGAACCTTATTTTGAGAGCAGTCAATCAGATAACCTAATAGGTACAATTCGTTAGTGTAAATCAGAGCTGTGGGGCATATATTTGATAAAAAGCTCCTGAAACCAAAGTCAAATATTAATACATCAAATGAACAAAATTGCAACAAACCAAAACCTGTAATCATCAGGCGATTTAATGCACATTAGTTTCTGGTGAAAGATCAAATTGAATTCAATTCAGAGAGGGGGATGGAGGTTGCTCCAAAGGGGAGACGTGCATATGAGAAAGGTGCTCAGTGTTGGACAGTGAAAACAAAGGAGAGTCAGTGACATAGAAGAAATTAGGAACTATGGGCCAGATGTAGGTAATCCCAATTGATCTATTCTTAAATACCGAATTTTACTGATTCGGTATTTAAGAATAGGTAAATGGGAGGTAGATATATTTTCAGTAAAAATTACCGAATCTGTAAGATTCTGTATTTACAGAATCGGTATTTACCGATTCGGTAATTGCCATTTATTCCTATGGGCCTGGAGGCCCATAGGAATGGATGGCAATTACCGAATCAGTAAATACAGATTCGGTAAAATGAGGAAAACATTGAAGGGTGGCAGGGTGTCACTTTGACACCCTGTTGCACCCCTAAATTGTGTATGGGAGGGTTGTATGTCAATACAATGCAGTATTTACACCGCATTACCATTACAACGCTGGTTTTACAACGCAAGTCGTTACCACGACTTGCGCTGTAGGATGCTGGACTTAGGAATAGTAAAATATACTATACCAACACTAGCCTACGTACAGTAGGGAAGGTGTTGGAATAGTAAATCTACTATTCCTTAGCCTAGAGCGCCCTCCAGCGCAAGTCGTGGTAACGACTTACGTTGTAAAACCAGCACTGTAATGGTAGTGCGGTGTAAACACTGCGTCATAATGGATGTTCCCCGTATGGGTGCACATGTTGCAGACATATATGCCCTAAGGGCATGTATGTCTGCAACATGGCACTGAAGCAATTTGCATAAAATTGCTTTTTTTTTCTCGTTATTTACCACCAACTTGTAGTTGGTGGTAAATAACAAATCCTAACATGGGATAAGCACTCATTTAAGTGCTCCCTACATTAGGAATTCAGTAATTTACCAAACCGGTATTTAAGAAATTGCTAATTTACCGATTCCTTAAATTACCAATTCGGTAAATTACCGAATCCTTAATTTCGGCTCCTACATCAGAAAAGCCTATTACCGGACGGTAACGGCCGAAATTCGTTAATTTCGGCCATTACCGACCGGTAATAGCCTTCCTACATCTGGCCCTTAGTATTCTTTTTATACAATACATACGGTTGTTAATCCCCGTCATATACAGCCTAGCTACATATATAATACATATCAATAATAGGGTTTACACAGGTACAGAAAAGAATTCCATATTTGCACGATAAGGGTCACACAAAAAGTCGGTCTAGGTCTATCCAGGGGCGTCGACGTTTCGACCTGACTTATGGCTCAAGAGAAATTGGGGGACTCGGCCATGTGTATCTTCTTCAGGACTGGGTTGGGGTGTTGAAAGGCAACCTGGGAGAAGGTGGCTAAATCACCCTCCGCGATTGTGCATGATGGGGAGCAAAGCATAAATATGTATCATACCATGGTTAATGAGGTATTGCCAGCCGATGGTTTAATCGGGCACTCACTCAATATTCGGAGTGTAAAAATGAAGAGAAACCGTCATGTTCCGTGTATTGATCACAGTGGTTCAATCGGCGATCTTTAGCAGCAAGGATCTCCTTAGCCGTTCACACTCCCTGTAAGCGTTCAGGTGGGAGGCATCTTCGAAGTAGCTAGTACAGGGTAAAAGGGAGGGGGTTGTGTGAATTTGAAGAAGGGGAGATTGTTGCCAGGAAGAGGATGCACTGGACACTCTCCTGTGCTTTTGTGGGGTTAAGATGGGAACTGTACAGCATCCCCATCAACATATTGGGGCATATTCTCAAGGACTCATCGCCAATTTAGCAGCACTTTTCCGCCATGAAAGTGGCGATAGATTTATCACCCTATTCACAAGCCTGCGCTAACAGACGACATCTTCAGTTTACCTGTGATAGCTGCCGCTAAAAACATCGCCAAGGCTGACAGCAACAACTAACGCTAATCATGTGCAGAATAGGCAATCCCGTCCAAAAACTCACGATAACAGCACTTTGCAATATTCTCAACGACCGGCCAGATCGGTGATGTATTCCAAAAACAGTAGATAAGGCACATTAGCAGCAGGGACTTAAGACCTGCTTTTTTCTGTTCTTAAATAGGATGAAATCCTGCAGTAAAAAGGGAGCCCAGCCCAGAGCCACATCTGAAGACCAACAGATGCCATGGAGCAACTAATCATGCAGCTTGGAGACCCAAGAGGGTCACAACACCCACCGCCACCACCCCCAGGACCATCCCCCACTGGACTACCACCAAGGCAGTGCAGAACAAGGCAGCGGGCCTTCCGAAAACACACAAGCTTCAGAGACTTAATGCCAGAGGATGTCATTGCCCACTACAGGCTCAAAAGGACAACCATCCTCCACATCCTGACCCACATTGCCCAAAGGCTGACGGTACCAACACAGCGGACAAACAACAATCCTCCGCAGACAAAGCTGTTGGCTGTGCTTCACTTGTTGGTCTCTGGTACTTTCCAACCAACAACTGCCAGAGTCGGAGGAGTCTCACAGCCAGCTCCATCAAAATTCCTCACACCTGTCTTGGATGCTGTCATCAGCTTGATACCCCAGCACCTTCACTTCCTCACACTGCGCAGGAACAGCTGGAGACCTAGCAAGGGTTCTACGCCATAGCTGGCTTCCCGCATGTGTTAGGGCAATTAACTGCACACATGTCCTACTTGTAAACCCTGCCAACACTGCACACAATAACTGCAACAGAAAACACACGCATTCCATCAATGTGCAGGTAATAGTAGACCACCGGGGACTGTTCACCAATGTTGTCGCTAACTTCCCCGGCAGTGTGCATGATTCCTACATCTTCCGACAGTCCATCATCAACCAGCACTTTCAGGATGGCACCTATGGAAATGCACTGCTCGTTGGTAAGTACCAACGGAACACACCACAAACCTCAACTCCACAATCATACAACTCACAACTGTGGGAATGCACATGTAAAAAATCACATACAACATGCCAAACAACATGACCACCTACCAGACATGACAACACAAGTGACTGTAGTAACAGGGGCCAGACATATAGACAAACCATTAACAAAGGCATAGCCCCTCTGCCACACAATTGCAGAATGTGGGGAGAGGTGGGAACCAAGAATGTGCGAATGAGGCAAGTGACCCATGAATAAGAATGTACACAATTCCAAGTGTGGCGGTGATGTGCTGGACAGTTTTGAGTATGCAGAGCACAGACATGTCCATGTGGACATATACTGCTGGTGTTTGTAGTGTTGTGGACAGTGGACGCAACCATGTAACCTCAGGCAGTGGGGAAGACCTTGGACATGTAGCCATGTCGCCCCCCTGTAAGCGTAAGCATAGTGGGCTGGGCCGGTATGCGCCAGTCCAGCTTAGGAGTGTGAATAAATAGCCTGGGGCTCTGGGCATTGTTCACTTCCGGGATGGCCACCAAAGTAACTACTGAGTGTGTCTCTGTGTCCGCCATATCCTGACCATAGGCCTACAAACACTTGACCGACCACCTTCAATGGGCAAATCTACACCGGTGACGAGGTGGCTACATCACACGCCACCCAGCGCAGTTTGTCATCGGCTGCAGGGGCGTGTCTGCCAGGGCGGTGCTCCTAACACTACCACAATGCTGCCGCCATGACAGGTGGTGCCTGCGCGATCCTGTGCGCCAGCTGCACCCCAGCCCGCTGGTTCCCAGACCCGTCCGGCACCCAGCGGTGATTGTCCGCCCCTGCGCACCCAGGCCTCACTGCTCACCTGCGGCCACCGGCATGCCTCCAAGAGGGCTCAACACATGCCAGTGCAATCTTCAAGCCCGAGGCCCGCAAGCTTGGCAGCCTCCTCAGCCGATCGCTGACTTCCACACAAAAGGCCCCCAGCAGCACCGCACCACACTGCACCGCGGAGTTCTGTGTGTGCTGACTGCTCCCTTCAGCCTACACTGCGGTCCAGCAGGTCTCACACAAATCAAATCCAGTCTGGACCTCCAGGCCTACTGCATCATCGCAGGCAGCACACTCACTCAGCTCTACAGGTGGGCCACAAGTCATCGTCCCAGGGGGCTACCCCACAAGTCCGCCTCCAGCAGCCAACAGCATGTCCTCGGTAACGCACCTGGAGCCACCCCCCATCCAAGGCAGGCCACTGGAACATCTGGAGACATACTCCGAAGAACACGACATCCCAGCGCGGTTGCATCGGTCCACAAGTAGGCGTGTGAGGAGAGTGAAGAAATGGCCCGGGGCTCTAGGCGTGGTTCAGTTCTGGCTCAGGGCAAGGTCCAGTTCCGGGCTGGCCACAAAAGTAACTATGGCTTGTGTTTCTGTTGTAGTGTCGGCGCCACCCAGCCCTTAATTGACAATGCTGCAATGTAGCATGCACCCGGAGGGCGGACTCGCCCGAATGGATAAATAAAAGAGCGTAAGACCGCTCGGAGTCTTGGCTCATACATACCAATGGTTGTGTGTGTATTTTCATTGCTGCTGCATAAGCCAAAGACCTAGCCTCAATCGCAGTGCGAGTTCAGCCAGGCCTGAACTCTACATCTGTGTCCGCCCTATCCTTACCATAGGCATACACACACGAGGCCGCCCACCTTCAATGGCCAAAGTTACAGTGTTGTTGTCAGGCTTGCGGACATGCGCATGACAATGGTGTGCCATAGGAGTGTAAGTGATGCAACCGTGCAGCGCACACAACTAAATAGGCTCGGGGGGAGAGAGGAGCAGCTGTGAGGCTATGTAACACACATTGATCCTGCACATTTGCCAGAAGCAATACATGGCAAACATGAATCCCAAAGTCGCACAAATCACATGCCACAAAACTTGTAAGTCTGCCAACACAGCATACAGAACCACCAATTCACACTAATCTCACTTACCTCTCACAGTTGATCAAGGATATGCACTCTGCCCGTGGATGATGATACCCCTGCGAGCCCCGAACTCCCCGCCCAGGAGGCAGTACAATGAGGCCCATTGTCCAGGGGCATTGTTGAGCGCACATTTGGTGTGTTAAAGTCATGTTTCAGGTGCCTGGACATCACAGGTGGAAGGCTCCTGTACAGCCCAGAAATAGTGTGCAAGATGATCATTGCATGTTGTGTATTGCACAACATATGTGTATGCACCAATGCCCCATGGATCCACGTGCCAGATGCACCGGGCGACGATGAGGAAGATGAGGCAGGTGGACCACACCCCACTGCAGCAGGAATAGCCAGAAGTAACACAATCATTAACAATTACTACATATGAGCATGTCACATTGTAACTGTCCTTAGCAATCATGGAACAGTACAAAATGACCACATGAACAGCATGTGCAAATAAATTCATTGCAACACACATTCCCTGTGTGCATGTGAGTTCTCTGCATTAAAACATCACTCTGACAAGTGTCAGTGCAACATTAAGAGCTAACAATCTCACGGTTAGCAAAAAGATGGTGGGTATGTCACCTCTGTACAGAGAAGCTGTTTATGGTGTCACGTATTTGAAATTCCATTTCAGGGTATCAAATGTAGTACGTAATACCACTCATCAGTGTATCACATGTGTACAAATGACATGAAGGCTGTCATTGGTGTTAAAGAAAAACAGCAGGGTGTCCTGTGGGGTCAAATATGAAATGTTGGGTGTCATTTGGGGGCAAATATAAACCACACTGATGCAGAGATGCACCTTGTGACTCAAGTCCCACAACATGAGCAACATGGACGTAAGGGGGATGATGTTGGGGTTGTTTGTGCACGTGGATGTGTTAGAGTGTGACCTGCTCCTTTACGGGTGTGGGCCACACTCAGTCACCTCAGTGTCGTGGCCTGCACCATGTCATAATAAATTATCTGCAGCCATGCTAATCATCGTGTAGTGCCACTTGCATTGTTATTGTGGCTCATGGATCTGCAGCTTTGCTGGGTTCAGCACATGTGCATGGGTTTGTTGTGAGATTAGTGATGTGTGGGTAGGGCCCCCCTCTCGGCACATTGTTGACGGGGGCCTACTTGCTGTTTCTTTGTGTGCTGCAGTATGCCAAGGAGATCAGGGACATGATCCAGGGTCATTGTGGGGGGTCACTATTCTATACTTAATTGTGCATGTGTGCAATGGTGCTCATCTCTTCCCCGTCCCCCAATTTTTTGATCATTACTCACTCTGTTGCTGTTTCTGGTCAGGTCCTGTTCTGCAGTGTCCAGTACCACAACTCCTGCTCCTGTCTCTCCACTGATGACAGTGGACACCATTTCCTCCATCTCCTGCTGTGGCGCTGGACTCCCACCTCCAGTCTGAATAGCCGCTTTCCAGTTGTTGGTGAGTTTCAGCTTGGTTTTGCACTTCACATCATTCCAGCGCTTCTTGCCACTTCACTCTGACTGCATTGACCTTGGCCAAGATGTACTGCTATATTTGACCTTTAGTTGCCAATGACACAGTGGAGGTGATGAACAGATGTTGGTGGTGTTCGATCACCTCCGTAATTAGGATCTTGTTTTCCTGCAGACTGAATTGCGGGTTCCTCTTCTTCTTCTCCTTGTTCTTCTCCTTCCCCGAGGTCCCTGGCTGGTCCTCCGGGGGGTTTGTGGGGTTCTGGTTGGCCTCTGTAGTTGCTCCAGCTTCCTCCATGGTGCTTCTCAGTTGTTTGGGTGTTGGGTTGTTTTGCAGCGTTTATGGTGATTTTCTCCGCCTGACGTGGGAATAGCAAGCCTGGCGCTGCTTATCGCTGATATTTTTATCGCTGCTGGGCCCATCGCCACTTTTTTCATGTTCAGGGGTCTTTTTTCTGCATCCCAGTAATTTTAACGTGGACATTTGACGTGTTATCGGGAAACTATCGCCTGTTGTCAGCGTGTTGAGAATACGCCTTTAACACAGCGTTAGTTTCCCGTAATAGACCACGTTATGTAAAATTGCGTTAACCTAGAATATCCCCCATAGATTTTTATTTTTTAAAACCACTTCTTTGACAGAAGCTTAACACCTTCATTTTGTTTTTCATGCAAATGCACACACACAGGCTGCAGTTTCTTTGTTGCTGTTGCAAAAACGTTTCTTCACTGCTAGATGTTAAAAATGGCACTTGTGGGATGTCTATTTTTTCTGATTGTTGTACACATTCCTTCTTGAAAGATACATCTTAGGAGTTAAATCTGTAAAAAAAAAAGCTGTAACAGTTCTCATCCAACATCACATGAAGGAGATAAAACACAATCTATGTTCACACAGATAAAGTCACCTCCTGCAGGTTTCCTGCAAAAAGTCCAAGGTCTAAGCTATCTTGCTATTTGCTCAGCCTGTTATCAAATGGTTTTGTAGACTGACTCAGGAGCCAAGAATTCCACATACTTCATATTTACCACAGGAAAAGGGACGCTGCATGTAAGAGTTAGACAACCAAATACTACAACTCTCACTGAAAAAGGAATGTTATTGTGTGATTACCATTTGACACTTCATCTGAACACAAATATAAACCATCACCACAAGTAAGCCTGGGCACCATACAAAGCTACCACTTTAGGTTCAAGTGCATAAGTGGAGACTTGGCTAGTATTTGGCAATGTAATAATACTTAAGGCCCTGTTAGAATAGTGACAAGTTGTCTGACCACCTATGAGAAAACATTAAAAAAATAACCACAGTTACCAGGCATCTAGGTGTATTGACTGGAGGCCGAGGCTGCTGAACCAGGAGTTCATTGCAACCTGGTGACGGGTGAGTAAGAAGACTAGTTTACACAAAAGAAACAAACAGTTTGGGCACAATTAGTACTGCTATAGGTAATAGCTAGCTTGCCTTGTGCTCCCTAAGGCCCTGTGAGAGAGGAGATACTCACCTCAAGTGAGCAATCTTTTTACTTCTGAGCCTCTAAGGAATATGTGACAAGGTGGGCCATATTAAACTATCCCAACAGGCCTCAAGTGGTGGCAGGGAAATATCTTATCACTGTTATCACCCTGGAGAGTGTTCAGTCCCTTATCGCTCCAGCAAAGCTGACAAGATTGTATGGGGTCAATGTAATCATCCATAAAGGGATTATCTGTTGCTCACCCATGTTCAGCATCAATATGACTCATCTGGCACTGGTTTCAGAATAGAGTTAGGCCAACTTCCAAATGCATGCCGATTATGCATATCAATGAAACCCAAATCCCAATCCAACTAAATAAAAATCCCTGGAAGGTGTTTGCACTTTTTAGCATTAAGTGGCAATTGATGAATCAGGGCTATGTGTGAGCCCCAAAGGATGAGAGCCCTCAACACAGACACAATATTGTATGAAAACATAGAGAATCCACATAGAAAAATCCAAACAGGAAAATTCACATGACTCAGAGTTCAAACTATGGAGATCTATTCAAATTTACGAATCATTGCCAAAGGCAAGAACTATTGGTTAGCCAATCAATCAAATACCAAATAATGCAAATAATAAGAACCAGCATTGGCAGTGGAAGCTAAACATTAATCTAGTCAAATACCAGTGCTGAACAAGGCCTAGAGTGACGCACATAAAAGACAAGAAGCAATATGTCATAAGAACTGCTCAGTTTAATGAAAAACAGAAAATAGTTCAGGTCATTAAACCGACTTTCATGGAGTCTGTGCTCTAAGGGTTCAGAGATGCAACCCCTAGTCATTACATCCTCTAATGTGGCTCACTTTCCAAGATGGAGTCTTTTTTATTATGCTTTAGACAAAGAGAATTGTATGGGCAGTGTGGTTCAGTGCAGTAGTTAAACAAAAAGACACAACACATGGTAAATTTACTTTTTTGCTCTACATCTATGAATAACCCTACAATATGTCCTGCACAGAAAACAAAAGCACAATCAAAAATGTAAACACCTCCACTCAGGCACCGGAAATGGCCCTTAGATGTATACATTTGGACTTTTACTTCCATCAGCAACATCAACATCGAACAGTAAGTAATAAACTTAAAACATTTTAGTGCAATCAGGACCACAGAGCTAATTGAATTTCACATATTTAATGAGTTACTGTAGGACACATTTAAAGCTCTTCAGTATATGGGCAGAGAAAAAGAGAACAAGTTCTAAACATCAAGCACATTTTGAAAGGGTAATTTGAAATCTTCAGTTGACCTAGTCATGTCAATTTAAGAACACCGGTATAATCTTTACGGTACCAACACTACATTTGAATCTTTCTCCGGTTAATAAAGCACAAAATAATAAATGTTATAATTTGTTCACATATTTCACCCATCTGATGATTAAATGATCAAAAAAGCACCCTCTATACATACATTTCATAATCCGCTCTTTGACTCTTTCCTTTGCAATTCTCTAATTTCCACAACTCATCATAGATTTCGGCTTTGATATCTTCTATTTTATATTCATACTTTCTTTTTTTACTAGTTGTCATCTCTTCTTTCTGGCACCCATAATTCAACCTTTTTCTACAACAAATTACCCTAAAGAGCATAGGAATAAGTATTAAACTATTGAACACAAAATATTGTAATTAGAGGAGGTAGTATTTTCAACATAACTCCTCCAACATAACCATTTCACCAACGTTTTAATTCCATTTCCAATCAGACTCAACTATGAATCATCTGTTTCCTAATCACCAAACTCTTCAAGAGTTTTTACCTCATGTGAAATATTAGGTGAATTATAAATATATTGGTTATAGGCCTACTATCAGGAAAAAAACACAATACTGCCTTGCTTTCACTACAAAGCAGAAACCCACTTCCTTCAAGAGATGAATATTGAGAGCCAATCTATTTTGCAAAATGATTGCACGCAAAGCTGTCATTTCTTCATCAATCTGTGTTAATGTATGAGCAGTTTTAGTTGCAAGCTGATCAAATCAGGTAGACAGCTGTCAGTTCTTCACATCACCCAAAGGAAAACCAACAAGCCAAAAATATCCATAAGCACTTGCCCAAATCCTCATTTCATTCTTTTAAATACAGTTTTACTCATTTCATTCAAATGATGGACTCCATGAAAAACTAAAGCAAGATAGCAGCTACCTACTCAGTTTTGTTGTAGGTTACAATAAGCTGTTTTGCCACATATGTCATAAATTCCTCTTTAAATAAGATCTTCCCCCTTCAAGTAATCATTACCAACCAAAGTGATATTTTCATTCTCTCTTTCTCCAATCTTTTCATGTCTCCAATTCAGCAGATTTCTCACACATCATACACACAACTCATACATGTGCATGCACACCTGGATTCGGTATTTTACCACCCAATTGGATTGGGTGGTAAAATACCGATTCTGTAAGGCCTGTGGGACTCAGAAGAGTCCCACCTACATCTGCAAGTTACCGAATCAGTAAAAATACAGATTAGGTATTTTACCAATTCGGTAAATTTACCGATTCGGTAAATTTACCGAATCGGTAAAATAGGGCCCCTACATCACAAATGACCATTTACCGGTCGGTAACGGCCGAAATCGTCTGTTACCGGTCGGTAAATGGCCACCTACATCTGGCCCCTAGTTCGTCTTCCATGGGTTCGGACCCCCCCCCGCACCTGTTCGGCCACCTTCTTTTGGCATTCTGACACCTGGCATTGGGATGCGATGTGTGGGTCGGTGAAGTGTTGGGAGCCAGCTCTGCTTGCGGGTGCTTCCTGCTGTTAGGTCTGTTGCAGGGGCTGTGTTCTCCTCTATGTAGCTTGGTTGCCCTGGTCCTGGTGGTGAGTGCGTGTGATGCCTATGTGGGTAAAACTCCTAGGACATCAGCAAAAATGAATGACCAATTAATTTAAACCAGTAGGTGTGAAGAAAGAACGAAAAATAAAATTGTATACAAATATATATTTAATAAGTATAAATAAAAAATCATATAGAGAAACAAACTATATGATCAGGTAAAAATATAATTCATTAAAAACAAACACAAGTGTCATAGTACAATACATATCCTAAAAATCACGCACATGATAGAAAACAATACATTCACATAAGTAAATGGCATGAAGATACAATCATGAAACAACTCGACGCGCGTTTCGGCAGAAAACCGCCTTCTTCAGGAGTCTCTGCTGATAATCTAGAGAAACATATGTAGAAAAAAGATATATATCACATCACGCTTGGTATTTTTATATGACTAACATAGTTATTTAACAATGTCTAAAAAATTAACACAACTGAAAACATATAAACAACAGGTTCATATTATACATAGCGACTTGAGGTGTTTACCCTGCCCTAGGAGTCTATATTGATACCCAGGGGGTCCTTGTTTTTCTCACATACGAGTGCGTGTGATGTCCATGGGCTGTTATAGGGCGTCGGTGTCAAAGGTGTGGTGGTCCTCTCTGGCATCACTGAGGAGTAGTCTGCTCTGCTCTGCTGGAGGTGCTGTGTGTTCCTCTGCAATGTGAAGGGGAGATGCATGTTAACATTGTGTTGACAAGTATGTTGGTGCATTGTTCTTGTTTACATGCAGACTATATGACAATGTACCTTGTGACTGTTTTGGAGTTGCTGGATTTAGATGCGGGACAGTGGACATTTGGACTACATGACGGAGTGAGGCATGCATACATTTCCATCTCACTGTTTCCAGCTCTGTCAGATGCAGTTGGCTTGTTTCTGTGCATGTGTGGAGCCAGTTGTCTCCTCTGTTCTGCAGTGTTGGGGTTGCACATTGTACCACATTGTTGTCAATGTGGATGTGCTGTTATTGCTATGTGTGCATGCTGCAGGGTCCCACAGGGATCAGGGAGATGATCCAGGGCATTGTGGGTGTGCAGTGTGCTACTCATCGTTGGGCATGTGTGCCATTGTGCATATCTCCCACAATACCCCCAGTCCCTGGTCGTTAATCACCCTATTGATGTTGTGTCAGGCCCATCTGAGGTGTGCCCGGACTCCCGACTCCTTTCACCGTCTCCACACCAATGACTGTGGCCTCCGTTTCCTCCATCTCCTTCTGTGGCACAAGACTCCCACCTCCTGTCGCCGTTCCTGCCTTCCTGTTGGCAGCAGCTTTGTGCCTGGTTTAGATTTTCACATCGTGCCAGCGCCTCTTGGCCTCCTCCATTTACCTCCTCGACCCTCCGACTGCATTCACATTAGTCTAATTGTGGGTCAGTTGATGGTAGTTTTCTGTCACCTAAGTGACGCTGGTCTGGTTTGCCTGCGGACTGCACCCAGTCTTCCTCTCCCTCTTCTCCTTGGCCTTCCCCGATCCCGTTGTTCCTTGCTGGTGGTCTGTGTGGCTTGTGGGGTTCGCAGTGGCCTCTGCACTCGGTTTGAGTACATCCATGTTGCTGTGCACTTTGGATTGTTTTAGGTTTGTTGTTTTTGTTGCTTTTATAGTGCATTTTCCCACCAGACGCGTGGGATTTGCAGGCCTGCTGCTGGTTTTCGCTCCTTTTTGTATTGCAATTGGCCTCATCGCAGGTTTTCTTGCGTTTGTGTTTCGCATTTTTTCCGGGTCGCGTTGACTTTATCGCTCACATTTGATGCGTTGTCGGGGGCCTATCGCATGGTGCCTCCGTCTTGTGAATACTTAGTTAACAAGGCGTAATTTTCCTGTGATAGACTCCGATGTTGAATGTTGCGTTGTTACTTTTGCGATGGTTATCACACGTTCTTGATAATATCCCCCTCTGTTTATTTTTGATGAGCCTCCATTAACTTTTGTAAAAGACAGTCAGGGGAATTTCAATGTTGAGCAAATTTTTCGGATAAAGAGTTATTGTTTTAAGACAAACTAGACCTTGGAGGAGCTCGCAGAGTTTCACTCCACACAGTTCCACAGTATTACCAAAAACTCTGTGGGTGGGCGAAGTATTGCTCGGCTACCTTGCCTTGAGTAGGACAGGTGGGATTGGACATGAAAGCAGCCGAGCAGCAGCCATCTCTCTCACTCCAGCTCACTGCTTTGCCAGTTAAGAGCTCGTTGAACTTTCCCAACCATGAATCTCTTAATTTCAGTCACACACTCAGCTCCGACATCATCTCATTCAAAAAGACCATCGGCATCCCCATGCCAGTGCGCAGGGATAACAAACAGCCTCCTTCATATAGCAACAACGAAAATTAGAAAAACAAATATGCGGAGCACGTGCCCATGGGAGTGGGGCTGTCTCTCGGCAATATTTGTTTTAAAGGATGGTTTTATTTTATCGCATAGTGAGATCACACTGCGCGCCATCAAGGAACTCCATTGGCTCGCGTGGAGTGGTAATAACTAAGGATGCCGAGTAAGCAGTTACTCATCACCCAACCAAGGACCTGTTCATCCAGCCTTACTGCAGGATAGTAATACTTATAATACCCATAATATTTTATCACTGCTAGCTGCATAGCAAACAAACTACTTAGGATAAAATGCCAGTCCACGCATGATGTGAGGACAATTGGTAGCAAATCACTTTTCTGCTACTTTCAATACTCACCTCATTGGTTCTTCCCTCCGTCACACTTACTCCCACACTCTAATTACGCAAACGTTAAACATAAATTGCCTATGACTTCTGTTAAAATGCATAAGCCCTATAAGTATGAATAATTCAAAATGCATGACATTGGTAAAATACTAATTATATATAACAACAAGGGCACCCATTCGAGTCAGTACGGGACCTCGGGGAACATATTTAAGCAAGCAACAGTGGTCCCAAGCACAAGAAAAATAATAGCACGTGATGAATATAGCCACAATGGAAACTATATTGAATAGTGACTTGTCCAGCCGGACAGAGGTCCATTTTTTACTTTCAACAGTGAGTATTCTAAAGGGATACCTTCAACATTTCATAGAGAGGGGCACAAGCCTGTACCCAAACATGTACAATTTGACATAAAAAGGAAGATAGTCAGAGAGTAGGACAAAATTCTTAGGCAAGAGCTGTTATTTTCTGTAAATATCTCAATGACAGAAATTCCATTAAACACCATTACTTGCCAGACATGGCATTTTGTACATTTTACAGTATATGGTGTTTTAAAAGTCGATGGCGTTTCGATCCCATTTACTGAATCACAGGGATCATCATCAGGACAAGATATTGCCTAATATATACAAGCCATGATAGCCGGTGGCTGGCCACAAAGGACAAGTGTGGAACTAACTAGGAGTTGAGTTCCGTTATTTGAATTGAGCGGGGAAGTGTCGCCCGCGGAGCGGCAGGTAATGTTTAGACAGCGTGCCAGCAGGATGCTCGGTCGCGTGGGGGAAGGAGCCTTCTCAGTCGACTCGGATTGCTTCCCTGGCCGTCGTAAAATACTAGCACAAAACTACGGCACCTTTGTAAAATGGCTGGAAAAAACTTTGACAATCCCAATGTAAAGTTAGTTTGCTAGAAGAATTCCACAACCATTTGGATGGCAGGTTTACATTAGCCATGCATTCTGTAAGTTTTAGTCTCGTTTTAATCAATCCACATTTACTAAAACACTTGCTAAGGAGCTGTTCAAGGAAAGAGAGCCTTTTATTTATGTATTTATTTGATTTTTTTTGCAGATTTATATAGCGCAAACTACACCCGAAGGTATTGGTGCACTTTATATGAGCACCAGTTATGTTACACAAGGACACATTCATGTTTTTGCCTAAAGTCAGGGCTTTAAGTGGGCCGGGTCTCACTGGGTCTGAGCACGGTAGTTTTTTTTACGGGGGCCTCGAAACGGGTCTCTATCCGGCTCTGTTTTGTGGCAGCAGGCACATCGATGTGCTTGTGGTGAGCGTTGTATAGAAAGGGAAATCCTTTAAAGAGAGTCATTTTCTCTCTGGATTTCCCTTCTCTTTTTGAAACTCAGGAGCAGCAACATTGTTGTTGTGTCACCAGGGCTTTCAGTGGAAGCTTTTTCAATTTTATATACAAGACAAAGTTGCTGCTTCATTTATCTTATGCAACTAGCAACATTGACAAAGCCAATAGTCCTGACTTGTAGGTATGATGTGACTTGTATCATATATCTGGATGCAATGACAGGAACAGCGAAATACATGTCGGGCGGCACACTGTGCTAAACACAGACTTTTATCTTCTGTGTTCCGTGAGCATGCCCCTTTTAGAGACCCCCCCAGTTTTTTCATCCCACTTAAAGCCCTGCTACAGTAAACCGCATGCTGTGAGTTCAACACACAAACACATTTCCAACCTGTGCCGGGTAAGAGACCCCGGATGGGAACTACCACCACCAGAATCCTCCAGTCGCAGTGTCTGGCTTCGGAGTTGGACACTATGCCTTAGGCCCCTAGCTGATGGTGCGCTTGACTTCCAGCTTGGATTGCAGGAGAACCGGAAGGGAGCAGCATAATTACATGTTACTAGTGAGCCTGCAGCATTTATTATGGCACCCCTTAAAGTGGCCTTTTTAAATAGGTAATACTAATAAGTCACCCCTAAGGTACTCCATAAAGGCTCATATGACAGGATGCATTGTATTTAAAAAGTAGAACATTTGTGTTTAAGTTTTACATGTCCTAGCAATGAAAAACTCCTAAAGTTGTTTTTCTCTGCTGTATGGCCTCTGTCTCCCACTAGCACGTATTACACTTATTAAGTGATAAGCAGATGGAAATATACTGCTTACACTCAAAGGAATTGTAAACAGCCAAAATTTAGAAAATGCTTCTTTTACAGATTCAGTATTTTCTTGTCCTAGCTAATTGTGCCTTCTGCCAATGTCCTGGGTCACATGACTGTGAATGATTCTGCTGTTAGGGTTTGTGTATTTTTTTACAGACAGTATGACAAGTGGGGCTTAGGTGTGAACAAGATGGGCCTTCCTGGCAGGATGACTGGGAAAGGCTGTACCCACCCCACTTACATTTCAAAGGGCTTTGTCTTATGCACACACAAAAAAATCTGACACCAGGCCTGCTTTGTCTTTTGTCGCCCCAGACAGTTTGAAGTCTTGACAGGGGAAGTGTAAGACCTTTCCAGACCAGATGTGGGAGTAGGAGAGGGAAGACCACATACAAAGGCTGGTTCCAGTTATAAATATGGGACCTCCAGAGCCATTCAACAGAACACTTCTGGATCTGTGGAAGTTACAGAAGAAGGACTGCTCTACTGCCGGAGAACCGCCCTTCTGCTTGATTACTGCCTTGCTGTCCGAGAAGGAAGACTGAGCCTGCTTACCTTCATCCCTGGCTAACCCAGAGTGGCTGCAAAGGTCACATTGCCGATCTCCTATGTGAACTATGGGGACATACGAAGCTCCAGAGGCCTCCTAGCAACTGCTCAGCAGACCTGCCTGAGCACTGCTGATGGCCTCTGCCCCCCGAGGTCTTGGAGAATGTACTCCTTTTTGCCTAACAGTGGGTTCCATCAAATCTGTCACAGTGCGATGCAACAATACTACTTATCACAGCAGCTCCTCGTTAATGGCTTCATCAGAACCAATGCAGCGTAACACAACTTGACGCAGGACCTCGCATCGCTGCATTTGCAACTCCTGATTAGAACTGATGCAGCGTGACACAATTTGATGGAAGATTTTGCATCAAGGCCTATGCAGCTACTAATTCAAAACAAAGCAGCGTGATGCAACTCGATGAAGGACTTCCCATTGCAGTACCTCACAGCTCCTGATCAGAACTGACGCAGAGCGATGTGAAGCCTTGCATCAAGGACATAAAGTACAGCTCTCAGTGGGACTAACCTGGTCCCTGTATCCGGCTGGTGCTCTCTCGTGGTCAAACTTAACTTGTGGCTTTGTCCTGGACCCGTATGATAAGATAACTACAGTTGCACTTTGTGCTTCCTGGTACTATTTTTACAAAAAAAATTGTATTCAATACCACTGATTTTACTGAGTAGATGTTTGCTATTTTGATATCATTTTATTTGGTAACATTTACTCTATTTTTCTAAAGTGGTTTGGGATTTCTGTTGTGGAGTGTTTTCACTGTATTACTGTTTGTGTGATCTATAAATAGTAAGTAAGTAAGTAAAATCTTTATTCGGTTTCAGTTTTACATGAAAAACCATAAAAGCATTTATACATTTCCTTTACATACATTTTAACAGAACTAATACGTATTCAATTCATTTAAAATTTGTGTCACTGTTACTTAATCAAGATGATGAAAGATTATTATTTTGGAGATTTAGTCTATGTTTAAAAACACATTTTAGAAAGGTGCTTACAACTTTACATATATATTCAGAACTTAAGAATTGTAGCCACAGCATGGCAGGGCGACACTTTCTAAAGCCTAAATTTCTCAACAGGGGGGTTAGCCAAAGCTTGCGGTGTGCGGAGTAATATTTGCAGAACAGTACGGTATGAATTGTTGACTGTTCGGATAGTTCATCACATGGACAAGCCATTAAACTTTCTTCCCAGCTATTTCTGTTAGGAAAGGCTACAACCCTGTGGAAGATGTTCAGCCTGAATCTTGCTAATAAAAAACGCTAAAAATGCGAATCAATGTAAGTTAAGTATGGTTCCATTTCCAGAGTAGTCGTGACAGCTAGAGAGTGTTGTACAGATGGTTTCTTAATCTCAACAGTAATACGTAACTCTTCAAAATGGCTCAGCGCCTTTGCCTTTAGCTCTTTTTTTAGAATTTCAGCTATCAGTCCAGGGTTGTGATAGTACTTACCCAACGCTAAGTCAGTAAGAAGATTTTTTACGAATGTTAACCAGTCTATTTTTTCGACACGATCTAGAGTCACACAGTCCGCAGTAATCTCTTTGGTAAGAGTGTTTTTTGTTGACACCCATAATCGGCGCCAGAGAAGTACGGGTTCAATTTTAGCCAGGTCCTCGATATGTGGTAATCCCAATTCTGCGTGACAGGCAAAGGTGGAAACTCTTTTTGGGACTGCCAGTAAGAATCTCATGAAGGTATTCTCCGCTACCTGGAGGGCTTTTGTGTTTTTATGATCCCACAGGCCCGCCCCATAAAGTGCGATGGAATGGCACTTGGCTTTATAGATCTGAAGTAGTTCAACCGGAGGCTTTTTTCCTAGTTTCTGGGCGAACTTCATGAGAGCAGCAATAGAATGCAAAAGTTGATGTTTACGCGCTTCTATGGCCGCTCTCCAGTTGAGCTTCTCATCTATCATAATCCCTAGATAGGGGTATTGGGGGGTTGATTCTAGTTTTTCATTATCGAGGAAGATGCTTTTTCCATGTTTCTTAACTTGGCCTGCTACCATAACGTATGTCTTCTTTATGTTTATGTGAAGGTCTAGGTCACTCATGAATTTAGCATAGCTGTTCAGAGATTTTTGTAGCTCTCGTGGGGTGCGTGCTAAGATCACCGCGTCATCTGCGTACAAGAGCGCGGGCACCAGTCGATCTTTCACACGGGGCAAGTCCAAGCCCCCCCTCAACATCTCTACCTCAAGACCGTTGGTGTAGAGGGAGAAAAGGAAGGGGGCAAGGACACATCCCTGCCTGACGCCGCGCTCTACAGGGAAAGATTCTGACAATTCACCCCGTACTCCAAAACGCACCCTGGAGGAGGCGTTGGAGTAAAGTTCTCTAAGGAAGGTCACAAGAGCCTTGTCTATTCCCATGTTGATCAAGACCGACCATAATTTTGCGTGGGAGACGCAGTCGAAAGCTGCGGAAAGGTCGACATATACCATGTATACCTTCTCGCGCTTTGCCGACACATACTTTCCCATCAGCAGGGCCAAGTTAAGGGCTTGTTCCGTTGTTCCGAGGCCCTCTCGGAAGCCATACTGGATATCCGAGAGGGTACTGGTATCTTCCGCCCACTCCTGTAGACGCTGGAGAACCCCTCTGCCCAGTACTTTCCCCAGTGAGTCCAGGAGAGAGATCGGTCGATAGCAGGTCACCTCCTCTCTATTTCCCACATTAAAAATGGGTACCAGAATTGATTGGGTCCACGATGTTAGTAGTCCACACTTCATTGTTGTGTCAAACACCCTTTTTAAGATGGGTGCCCAAAGATCTAATTTAAATTTGAAAAAGTCAACTGGTACCCCATCCGGACCAGGGGCTTTTCCACTCTTGCTAGCATTCACTGCAGTTACTACCTCGTGTAGTTCGACTACCAGTGGGATTGGAAATGGATTAGCCTGATTTGGGCTAATATATCTTTCTGTAGGGGCTACTACTGGGGATTTGCCAAAGATCTTTGTGAAATGATTTACCCAGGTTTGTCCCTCAATAGCTACTTCTATGCTTGGCTGATCCTTTATATCCGTCAGGAAAGGTGCTTTTACCACCTTCCAGAATGATTCGCTGTTTTTGTTTAGTGAGCTTTCGTGCAGCTGATTCCATAGTGCTTTTTTTAGCTCTTCTTTTCTCACTTTGCATGCCAGCCTATACACTTTTCTCAGGTTCCTGACCTCCTCTTGATCTCTAATTGTTTTTGTTAGTGCTCTCTTTAGGTTTTTATGGGCAGCTGTGCAGTCGTGATTAAACCATCCTTTTTTCCTTTCCGTGATCCCTTTTTGCTTCACAGTAAGGCATTCGTTTACTTTTCCTAGGATCACCTTAAATTGGGATAAAACTTCCTCATCGCTTGCCTCAGTATCTAAACACTTCATTATTGCTGCTTGCGCTGCAGTTACAACCTTGTTTGTCAACTCATTTGGGTCAATCTTCCCCCACCCAAGAGTATAACCATTAGTTTTTGTGAGCTGTATATTATTCTGGGCGAGGGTGGACATTAAGGTTTGAGCTGATACCTGGCCTTGATCCAAAATTAATTCGAAGGCTAAGGCTGAGTGATCGCTTAATGTATTAATTTTAACTCTAAAATTCTTGGTCCTATTTACAAGGGTCGCAGTGGTGAGGATGTAATCAATTGTTGTTTCGCTTCCCCTTCCGAGATAGGTAGGGTCCAATTTCCCAGAGAGGGTTTTTTTTTTGATTTAATATTACTAGGTCCAAATTGGACATGGTTTCATTTAAGAAATCTCCCACCACTGAATGACTAAAATGGGTTATTTGCTCTTCTGTTTCGTGCCCCATACCACAGATGTTACTATTTGACCTTTCACAAGGGTGATGATTAAAGTCGCCACCCCAAACGATACTCGGGGTTTCTGGCCCTTGTGTATGTTTCACACCACTAATCAGTTTCTTGCGGAGAGCCCCCAATATTTTTATTCTCTCGTTTTCCGCTAAGTTATCATATATGTTTACGAGAAGAATAACCCTCTTTGTCTTAAATGCCAGTCTCAAAATCTGGTAATGAGGTTCTAAGCTGAGTGCAGTAATTTCCAGGCCTGGTATAGTGTTTGCTATGTAGGTTATCAGACCACCTTTTGCTCTCCCATGGGTTCCAGCAATTCCTGCTGAGAAATAAGTTTTGTACCCTGTCAGGTGCATTTCTTTCGTGAGCCAGGTCTCCTGGAGGGCTATGACTTGACAGTCTTTAGCAAACTCCGAAACACTTCCATCCAAAAAAAATTCTCGGAGACCCGCAACATTCCAAAACATTATTTGGGTTTTTTCTACTCTCCTGCCAGAGTCCTGTCTTTCATTTGTCCTATTTTCCTTGTTTGGCTCAAGTATTCCCACATCCGGGTTAGGTTCCTCGTGAATTAAAATGGGTGTAGTGCTAGTTTTACACCCCCTATTGAAATTTTCCCCCTCCCTTACAGGTGATTGGTTGGATTGAGCCGACTGACTTTGCCCTTCGGTACTACAGTTTTCTACTAAGGTGTTTGGAGTGGTATCACCCAAGAGACTAGCATCTTTTGTCATAATATGATCTTGAGTTGAGGGGAAATTGCTATCGAGTCAATCTATTCCCTCTAGCCCACACAGCATTGAGAAGGGATTAAATGTTGGTATATTAAAATCTGGGAATGATGATTGGTAGTTGTTATTCAAATTACTCCAATATGTCTGAGGATAAAGTGATTGCGGAGGTAGGTTGAAAAAATGATTCTGAGTAGGTTGATAGCCTACTTCTCTCCACTCTGGACGCTGTCTAATTTGGTGATGTTTAGGGTTGTTTATCAATTCACGTGGATAGAAGTAGCTAACGTAGTGTGTGGAAATAGTATCTCCTCCTATGGCCTCATACCAGTCTCCTATAGTTCTTACCGCCCTATGATCCTTGAAATTAATAATTATCACATCCCCCCTTTTATCTTTTGGTCTTGAACCCACCCATACAGCACGCCTTACTGACAGGATTTCCCCATTGTCATAACAATAGTATATGGGGCTGATTCCGGAGGTAGATCAACTATCCTGCGTCTTGATCTTTTAGGGCGCTGTGTTGACTGCTCGCCCGACTCTCTACTTGGTATATTATTCGTAGGAGGGTTAGGATTAGTCTTTGGTAAAGGGGGATTTGTTTCTACAGGATTCTTCTCTACCATATTTTTTCCCCTTTCAGTTACTTTAGCTCCATCTTTTGCTTGGGTTTTATTGGGTGGCCTAGAGTTATCATTATTAGTAGTTTCTTTTGAGGATTTAGCTACTGCTTTTTTCCCCTGCGTGGTTACAGATTTCAAAGGTGCACCACTGGTAGTTGTTTGTTCCAGTGGTAGGACGTTGGGGGCAATAGGATTTTGTGTGGAATAATTATAGAGTTGTGGGCATAAGTTAGTTATAGCCACAGTGTTCCCTTCTATTTGCTTGCCCAACTTGTCTAAGTGTGTACTTATTAGTCTTGTTCTCTCCAGAAGAGGAAGCAAGAGTGACTTCACTAACACCTCTATTCTGGAGAGAAGTTCGGTCTCCATTTCAGGGAGTAATCCTGTTGTATTATTCAATGCATATACTACACTAGGCTTGGGGGACAATGTAGGTGGGGGTGTTGTGTTCAGAATGGTAATTGTGTTTAGAGACTGAGGGGAAGGTTGTCTCTTTCTTTTCTTTGGGTGGTTATTTACTTGCTCTAAAGGTAACGGGGAAGAGACAGGTAGTTTGGGGGAACTAGATAATCTAGATGAATTAGGGCTAACTGGAAGGATTTCAGGGGTTGGCATAGTTTCATTACTGCTTGTCTGATTTGTTCCCTCATCCCCTTCGATTCTTAAGGGGGTGAGAGAGTCAATATTAATAGGGGGAATGGTGGTAGTCGGGGAATCTGAGACTATCACGGTAGGTGAACTTGCTTTCCCAATCAATCCTAGTGAGGAACGCTTACCAGTTAACAAATCCATAGATAAGCGTTTTTCAGTGTCCACAATTTCTTTTTCTAAAACGATCGTTACCCGTTTAAAAAATTGGTCAATAGTGCCTGTTACTGCCCCCTTTGACGTATTAACAGTTATGTTCCTGGATCTTCCAGAGTCCGAGGACATGATTGGGCGGGGGTGTAAGTTCAAGAGTGTAGAACAAGGTAAAACAAGGAACAATGGACAATGTCTCGCACTTCGTGATTCAATGGTAGGTTTCCAGCAGATGGCAAAGATAACAGTTGGCTCTTACCGGGGAATAAACGTTAGGGGGATGGCCCGTCCCGCCCTTAGTCGACCTTGGACGGCCTTAGACGGCCCGCCCTTTGCCCGGGCTTCGCCCCGGTCGCTCCTACGCAGCGGTGCTTTGGACCAGTATTAAAGGAGAAGTAAGGCGAGGGGCGGGGCAGGCAGGGAGAGCAACCCAGGTGTTGCGGGTCTCGACCTCACGCAGGGACTCCTGGTACTTCGAGTCCCTGTGGGTCAGCTCGCAGCCCTGCGGTTCCCCACACACTCGCAGACGACGCAGCGGGACCCGCGCAGCGGGACCCGCGCAGCGGGTCTGGCAAGGAGCTTGTTGAAGTCCAGTAATATCCCCGCTCTGACACAGGGGCAGGCTCAGTCCACGATTTCCGGCCAGCACGTAGGAAGATCCCAGCGATGAAGAGTGCAGCAGGGTCTTATTTGCTGAGGCGGGGGCGGGGCAGGCAGGGAGAGCGACCCAGGTGTTGCGGGTCTCGACCTCATGAAGGGACTCCTGGTACTTCGAGTCCCTGCGGGTCAGCTCGCAGCCCTGCGGTTCCCCACACACTCGCATACGACGCAGCGGGTCCGGCAAGGAGCTAGTTGAAGTCCAGTAATATCCCCGCTCTGACACAGGGGCAGGCTCAGTCCACGATTTCCGGCCAGCACGTAACCTTACACTTTGACTCTAAGTTAACTCTAACTGCTTTGTTCCAAGCTTACAGAGGGTTGAGCATAGGTTAACCCTTTTGCTGCTAGTCGATTTCTCCCCTGTGCTAAGCCTTTTTGGGGCAATTTGGGGTAGTTCACGCTTAGGCCCTGTAACATTTTGTCCACATAGGATATCCATGCCAAATCTGCATACTATTTTCCCAACATACTGAGGATTCTAAAGGTATCCAGGGTTTGTAAATTCCCTTGGAGAGGACTGAGAAATTAGCCAACATACAGCAAAATCTTTTGTTGGGTGGGGGGGGGGGGGGGGGGGAGAATGTGCTGCAGAAGAAAGCGTCTGTTTTTTTCCCTGCAAATGGCATCAACTAAGGATTTACAGTGCTAAATTCACCATCTTCCCAGCTTTAAAGAAAATGTAAACTTTTGTTAGAAAACTAAAATTTGCTATACAGGTTTGGTATTTTACTGGGAAATAGCCTATTTTTCATATTTTTTGTGCTTTCAACCTCCTTCCAGTTAGTGGTAGAAATGGATTTGAAACCAATAATGGAACCCAGACAGCCATACATTTCTGAAAAGTAGATAGCCTTCTGCATTCAGCAAGGGGTCATTCGTGTAGATCCTTCTAAGTTTTCCTAAAGAAAGTAACAGTTGAATTAAATACATTTTAAAATTGAGTTGACAAAAACTGTTATCTGTGCCTACCTTTTCACCTTTAACTTCTATGGAAGATGTTTGAAAACAATATACTATTACATCTGCTGGATCCTTCTGGTTGTGGGGATATATACGGTTTGTAGGGTCACCAAGAACCCAAGGTACCCAGAGCCAATAACTGAGCTGCACCATGCTGTTTTTTCATTGTCTACAGAGTATACAGCAATTCATTTGGTAAAAAATAAAGAGTGAAAAATATGCATCAAGGAAACCTATATATTTCCGAAATGGCAACAAGATATAGGGGCATATTATTATAGGGCCATCTGGCCTCTTTTTGGACTTTAAAGCAATCATTTTATCTCCCTGTCAACAACCCAGCGCTAACATGCATTAGCGCATGTTAGCTGCTGTTTTTGTAATACCACGCACCTTAGCAATTTACATTGGTAATGAGATGCAAAGAAGGCGTTCCCAACCATTAGTCCATGTAAATAATCGCTAACAAGACTTTGCGATATTTACAAGCATGCAGCAGACCCGCGAAGCGATGAAAGCGATGAAAATGCTGCGCTAACCGCGGTTTTCGCCGGAATCTAATGCCTGGTAAAATCCTGACTAAGCTATCTGTAATATGGGAGGTGGATTCACAGTTTAAGTCTACACTCCCATATTATCAAGCATTCTCTAAGTGCTGTGAAATTATCACTTGATGTTATGCCCTACTGCCGATTATCGCAGTCTATCGCTGGTTTTCACATTGCCATTAAGCAAAGCGTTGATCATACGCCACTAACAGAGCGATGTGAATCAGCAATAGACAGCGATAATGTTTATAGCATTATCTTGAAAATATGCCCCATAAAGTTTAAAAGCAGAGGTTATTTGCACATCTCTGAATTTGTGGGCCCCCATACTAGCATGAGATTTAGAGGGCATTTTTTTAATTACTTCTTTTTTACATACTGTCTTACATTTGGAAGGCAGAAATGCGTAGTAAGACAATTGGAAATAATGCTTGTTCTACTATTGCATTTGTGTGGGTAAGCCTAGTGCCCGTGGCAGGAAACGGCCAAAACAAAGCATGCACACATCACATTTTTCTACTGAAAACTAACCTTTTTATTGCAATGTGACTAGCTGTGGATTGTGTGCCCTGGCTCAGCCAGGTTCTGTTACCCAGAATTCCCTTGCAAACTTCAAAATGTGTCTAAAAAACACATTTTCTTCACATTTCTGTGATAGAAAGCTCTGGAATCTGAGGAAAGCCACACATTTACTTCCACCCAGCATTCCCACAAGTCTCCTGATGCAAGGCACCTCACTTGATTGGGTAGGCCTAGTGCCCGCAACAGGAAACCGCCCAAAACACAATGTGGACACATCACATTTTTCCACTGGAAACAGATTTTGTTTTACCGTGTGCCTAGCCGTGAGCTTTGTGCCCCAGCTCAGCTGGCACCTAGGAAAAACTAGCAAACCTGTACATTTTTTAAAAACAGACTCCCAGGGGAATTCCATTATGGGGTGACTTGTTGGCTCTCAACAGGTTCTTTTATCCAGAATCCCTTCCCATCCTTAAACTTTGTAAAAAAAACACATTTTCCTCACATTTCTGTAATGTAAAGTTCTAGAATCTGTGTGGATCCACAATTTTTCACCTACCTAGAACTCCCCCACATCTTCCAATACAAATGGCACCTCAATTGTGTGGCAGGAAACGGCCAAAAACGGAACATGGACACATCACTTTTTTTCATATGAAAACTGACCCTTTTTTACCTAGCTGTGAATTTTGGGCACTAACTCATCCGGGACCTAGGGACACCAAGCAAACCTGTACTTTTTTGAGAACGAGACACCAAGCGTAATCAAGCATGGGGTGACTTGTGTGGCTCTAACCAGGGTCTGCTTCCCAGAATCCATTGCAAACCTCAAAATTTGTTTAAAAAACCCAAATTTTCCTCACATTTCTGTGATGAAATGTTCTGGAATCTGCGGGGGATGCACACTTCCACCCACCCAGCATTCCCCAAGTCTCTCAATAAAAATAGGACCTCACTTTTCTGGGTAGGCCTATTGGCCGCTACAAGAAACGGCCCAAAACGCAACGTGGACACATCACATTTTTTCCACTGGAAACTGACCCTTTTTTTGCAATGTGCCTTGCTGTGAATTATGGGCCTTAGCTCAGCCGGCACAGAGGGAAACCTAAAACACCTTTACATTTTTAAAACTGGACACGCAGGGGAATCCAGGATGGGTGGCATTTGTGGCTCTCACCAGGGTCTGTTACCCAGAAACCTTTGCAAACTTCAAGATTTTCCTAAAAAACAAATTTTCCTCACATTTCTCTGATGGAAAGTCCTGTAATCTGCAGGGAGGCACAAACTTCCTACCACCCAACATTTCCCCTAAGTCACCCTATAAAAATAGTGCCTCACTTGTTTGGGTATGACTCATGCCAGTGTCAGGAAACAACTCAAAATGTATGGAGTGGACATCACAATTTGGTAAGAAAACCTTGGGAAATCCACGCAAGCCATGATTCCCTGGACTTCATTGGGTGTCTAGTTTTTAGGAATGTCTGGGTTTGGTAAGTTACCTTAGATGACTGCCAAGCCTGGGAACATAATACCCAGGTGACCCCTATCTATCATCAAACAACTTGTTTTTGCAAAGTGGGCTCCTGCGTTTTGGTAAGGGGCTCGGCACTCATCTATGGAAACTTATCAAACCCAGACATTTCTAAAAACTAGACAGCTGGGGAGTCCATGGATGTGTGACTTGTGTGGATCCCCCAATGTTTTCTTACCCAGAATCCCCTAAAACATCAATTTGTTCTCACTTATCTGTGTGAAAATGTTGTAGGATCACCGGGCCAACACAAATTTCCTACCTCAGCGTTCCTCCAGCACTTTCAATAAATAGGGTACCTCACTTTTGTGGGTGGGTAAAGTGCTGTTACAGAGAAGGGCCTAAACGTATTGTGGAGACATCAAAATTATCTATCACAAAACAACCTAGTGTAGCAAGGGAGGCACTGGCATTTTCGGTCCCGGGCTTGGTGGCCATCTGGGGACACCTACCAAACCCAGACATTTCTGAAAACTAGACTCCTGGTGGAGTCCAAGGATGTGTGGTTGGCATGGATTCCCCAATGTTTTCTTACACAGAATCCCTCCAAACCTCAAAAAAGCTAGTTTTCTCAAATTTCTGTGTGGAAACTTGTTTTAAAACATATTTTTATTAACATTTAATAATAAGGACAGTTACACAAGTACTTGTACGGCAGTTGTCCAAGGCACTTTTCCAACTAAATATATTGTAGATGTCATCACATACTTGGCAAATGTACATGTATTGCAATGGCGAGGTCAATATTCAATGACCGCCTCGGGGTACCGACGGAGAGAGCGGGCCCACTTCTCTGAGTATTGACCAGGTAGAGGTGAGGGTGATACCCAATTGATATGGGTTCCCGGTAATTACTTCCACTTCTGCATAGTTGGACATTACCGGTGGAGTATATGAAATGTTTGCTTTGACATTTATCACTGTATAATTTTTCACTTGTGGCATTCAGCAGCAGCTTATTTTTTGTTTTTTTTTGGTCCCGAGGAATGCCCCGATACTAATAGATCCTTGTGTGGGCAGAAACATGTCGACCTTATTCCTTTGCTCAACAGTTGATAATCTCAAGTGTTAGCATACTGCTTTTTAATCTTGACAAGGGCACTCTTAAAATAAAATGGGTATAGAGCTCCTTTAGTCATTTTTAACAAACTTTTTCGTATCATTTAGCGCTGCACTTTTCTTCTTTAGAAAACCTTTTCACATAGCATAAAATATGCCTTTGGGTTCCTCATTATACACTGTGGAGTCATCAGCCATCCTCTAGTCCTTCGTTCAGCTAAGGGTACCCTAGTCAATTCATTAGACTGTGGTCCCTTGAGAGAGGAGGCCAGACCCAAATGATGAAACATCACAATCTGTGAATGATGGGTTTTGGCAAAAGAGGTACTCTTCTCAAATAGAGGAGGCTGTTGTCTTAACTTGTGACATATGTTTACCCCTGCCTTTCTCATTTTCCTTCTTCTTTCCTAGACCCGAGGTGTTGTGTGGTATTTAGAGGTATCAGGCCAGCATAACAGTTAAGCTACACAATACAATTTACATAGAGTGTCATATGCAGTCTTTTCATAGGGGTAAGCCAACATGTTATTTATCTTCTGCCCACTTCATTTGTATTGAAGAGCTGTGTAGTCCACTGCAGACATTACAGCGCATGTGGCACAGTGTGCGATGATAACATAGATGGTGGAGACAGGAATTGCAAAACGTAGACGACTGTTCTCTCAATGTGTGTGGCAACCCAAGGACAATCTGAGGCTAGGCCCTTGATCAGTATCATGCTATACTTTTCCCTGTATCAAATGTACTGTGCTATCACGTGGCTCGAGCAAATGTAACAATACCAAAAAGGAGGAAAACAAATTACAGAACCAAAGAAAACTCCAGCAGCAATTGGTGGTGGTGATGCAACCTAACGGCTCTCCAGGCATATAGACGGTCCAGTGAACATGTTAGAATCCATCTCCCCCACCTCCCTAGATGGAGTTACGACTCAGTGAAATTAATTTCTAAGCAATGGGGCAATTGTATGGGGGCTTTATGTAGACAGCAGCTACCGGGTGAAGTATCACAAACAGCTAGATGTAGCATCAAGGGAAATTCCAACTCTTTCTCCCTGGTGAACCCACAGGGGAGGTAGGCCGTCTCGCAATGGTTCCCAGCACAGAGATTACTGTCCTTTGCACTGACATTCAACAACTCATCCTCTGTCAGCGGCCATCATTCAAACAGTTGGCCGGTCTCATGTGTCTGCACCCGTAAAGAGGGGTTTCCTTCCTGGGTCGGGTCCACTACGTCCCCACCCGGCTGGTCAGGGGCCTACAACCTCTCCAGCATTTTACCCCACATCTCCAAGTCGCGGTCAACATTTTCATCTGTACGAGTTGAACACAGGGGGCACTCCTCAGCTACCCCCATTTGCACATGTCTGCCTTCTATTTAGCCAGGCAAGGTGCCATAGAATGTGTCATATGTTGCTTCTCCAACACTAGCCCCAATAGGGCAAATTTATACTGCATACGGGTCCTCAGTTAGGGGGGTGGTAAAGCTCCTAAAAGACAATGTTTGATCAATGCCTCAACTGGGATTCTCGTAACGTCCTGCAAAAATTCCAGGATCCCTGCCCAGTATGTCTGGAGGTGAGCACAAGCCCAGGTCATGTGCGTAAAGTGTGCGGGTCCAGCACCATATCGGGGGCATGCCGATGCATGAGCGGGATTAAAGAGCGGTATTCGGTGTGAAGTCAGGGAAGTGCGATACAGGTAGTGAAATTGCATCAGTTTAAAATAAGCGTTGCTGGTCACCTCCTGCATCTGCACAAATTCTCTTTCCCACTCCCACTCTGTCCTCCAACCATCTACTCTGGGCCCTCCAGACATCCGCCTTTGCGGTCAGCCTTCAAGGCTTTATACAGACATGAAATCAGTCCCCTGAAGGAGCCCGAATCCATGATCAGCATCAAGGTGTGAGATTCCTCTGGTTCCTCAGGGAAGGTGATCCACAGCTCGCACACTGTGTGTTATATTTTTGCTCATTATAAAAAATGACCCTCAGGGGATTGATAACGTTTTTGCACGTTAGCAAGGGAGAGGAATGACCCGTTGAGATATAGGTTGCCTGTTGCCACACATCAACCATCAAACCATCTGGTTAGGTCCATCACCGCTTTTATGTGATGGAAGCTATGGAGCCATCTCAGGGAAAGTGATCAGGTGTATGGGGCCCTTTGCAGTACAAGGGTGACCACACTTTCTCAGGCCCATGCAACCTGACACACCACAAATGGGAAATCCGGGGAGGTCAATGAACCCATCATAAGATATCGTGGAAGGTCTGCCTCTGCGACCCAGTTGACCAGTAGTTACTTCTCTGTATTTGGCCCTTCAGCACACCACTGTGCCGCATATTGAAGGAGCCCAGCAAAGTAATAAAGGTGAAGGTCCGGAAGGCCTAAATGAGGAGGCCGTTTAGGGTCGCAGAGGTGGTGCTAGGGATACAGCAGTAGCAGTTCTGCAGCACATAGAGGTAGCAAAGCAGGAGGACCATTTCAGCCAGAGACAGTTGTCCCAAAATAGACAGGGCAAAGTGGTTCCAGAAACAAATCACAGATACCTGTGTTCATGGAGTACTGAGCCTCAGCCGTTTGGGCGACATGGATTCCTAAGTATCGGAAATGATCATGTTCCCATGCAAACACAGAGGCGGGGAGGTCCATGATCTCCTTCCCAACCAGAGTGACCAGTGGGAACATAACTGACCTCTGTCTATTAACAACTAACCCTGACACGGACCAAAATGCCAACAATATCTCCAGGAGGACAGGCACCACTTCCTTTGGAAGACAGACAGAAAGCAGTGCGTCATCCGCTTACAAAGATATGACATGGGCATGACCATCCACATTTATGCCCCAAAGGCCAATGTCAAACCGCAGCCGGATCACTAATGGTTCCATTGCCAGTATGAAAAGGAGTGGGGATAAGGGGCATCCTAGTCTTATGTCCAGCACTATGGAAATAAGTGCAGAAATTACTCCATCGCTGAGGACTTGGGCTGTTGGTTTACAATACAGTAAGCTAACCCAAGAGATAAAGTCCGGACCTAGACAAATTCTTTCTAAACCCTTCCATAGGTAGTCCTACTGCAGGGTGTCAAAGGCTTTCTCAATGTTTAATGCAACCACAGCCACCTGAGCATCCATACCTTCTGTGGAATGCAATATATAAGACAATCTGTGCAGGCTGTTATGGGTTCCTCTTCCCTGCATAAATCTGCATTGATCTTCGTGAACCAATTGTGTGACCACCCTACCCAGAGGCATCGCCAGTGCCAATATTTTGGTGTCAACCCCTAGCATGGATAGAGGCTGATTTCAGCCTGTGGGTCCTTGCCTGGCTTAGGGAGCATAACTATCTGGGTGTCCTGCATAGAGGAAGGGAGGATCCCATTTGTTTGGCCTTCTGTAGGGTCTTTAGCAATCAGGGGAGCAGTAAGTCTGCAAATGTCTGAAAGTTCTCCACTGGGAGATCATCCAGGCCCAGGGACTTGCAGTGTGCCGTACTCTGTACCGCCTCTTATAAGTCCCCAATGCAAATCTCACTCCTAGATCATCACCCAAGCCCTTCCTGAGGTATGTAAGGGGTAGATAATGAAGGAACTGTCCTATATCAGCTCTATGAGCCACCCTGTCCGACCTATATACTGCTTCCAAGTGAGTGCACAATACGGAATTGATAGCCGTCTCCGTGGAGGTGAGACAACCATCTGCCTGCCTTAAAGTCAATATAATCGGGCGGATATTCTCACCTGAGGAGCCATGCCAATAGCCTCCCTGATTTATCTCTTTCTCGGTGCAGCAGCTGACTGTACCGCCGGCAGACCAGGCAGTCTAGCCTGTCCCATATGTCCCCCACCCTGCACTGGGCATGCATTTAGGCCTCACTTTGCACCTCCATGACTCCCATCCTGTAGGGTGGCCAATGCATCCTCTGACTCTGAAAGGTCTCTTTCCTTATATCACCCACTTTAGAGAGAGACATTGCCCACTTGTCATGATCTTCAGTGCATTCCACTCAGTCCCCCTGGCCACAGTCGATAGCCAGTTGGTATGAAAAAAGCTGCAGGACATCTCCCTCAGTTTCTCTCAAATTATATTGTCTTTCAGGGCCTCAGGCAGCAGGTGCCAAAGGGGGACCCTCAGTCGACCCCTCCTCGTCCCCCACTTCAACAATACCGGGGGATGATCTGAAGGAAATCTCCCCAAAACCAGTATCTGCAGGGCTGCTGATGAAGCCCCATCAGAGAGCAGGAAGTGATCCAAATGGCTAAAAACTGAGCATGCCGGAGTATAGCACAAGTAGTCCCATTCACCTGGGTGTGTCACATGCCTCAGGTCCACTCAACCGAGGCGGTCAATGACACCCTGAAGAGAGGCCAACATATTATGTTTCGTGCATGCTTTCGTGGGGTATCTATCTGGTCACCATCTAACACACAGTTAAAGTCACCACAAAATTGAAATCCCAGCATATTGCAATAACTGCTTCTCCAGATCTAGATAAAAGTCACTGTCATCTACATTTGGGCCATATCCCTCCATGCACCAAGAAATAGCTCCACACTATATCCGCTAAGCAACTAGTGACTTGAAAAGGGATTTGTGGGGCCCCCCAAATCCCCAGCTCTCAGGTATAGGTAGAGTATGTGGCGGAGGACATCTGACTTCTCCACTTTATATAAGGTTTTTGAGTTTCTGGGTCTGACAAATGTGTTTCCTGCACATTGCTACATGAATCCCATTACTATGAAGATAGGTTTGTACCCTATATCTAGGCTGTCAGGTTTTAGGTTTAAACCTATAATAACTTATAAAGCCCGACTGAAAAAGAAATAGCCCTCACCAGTGAAAACATATAAACACTGAAAAAACCCCTGCACAACCACAAACTAACTGGCTCCCGGTCAACAAGAGAATCACCTTCCGACTCCTCACCCACGCACACAAAGCCCTACACAACCAAGGCCCAGGATACCTCATCAGCCGCCTCAACTTCTACGCTCCCAAACGCCAGCTTCGATCGACCGGCCACGCCCTCGCCGCCGTCCCCCGCATCCGAAGAGCCACCACAGGGGGACGGTCCTTCTACCTCGCCGCCAAGACATGGAACTCCCTCCCGACTCACCTCCGCCTGACCCAGAACCACCTCGCCTTCAGGAAGCAACTCAAGACCTGGCTGTTCGAGCAGTAGCGGACCCCCCTCCCCTAGCGCCTTGAGACCCTCTGGGTGAGTAGTGCGCTATATAAATGCTTTGATTGATTGATTAAATGCCATTCAAAGAAAGGGAGTGAAAGAGTCATTTTTATCCTTCCTGAACGGGCCAATACATTGTAACTTTGTTATACAAGTTAGCAGTAAAAAAGTCTGGGCTAACATTATTCTGCTTGAGTTTTGTAGTTTAGGGATGCCCCTAAAATATTGTTTCTTTCTTTTGTTTTTTTCAGTTCTGTGGTCTTTGGTCTAAAGATGCAGAGTTTAGAAGCATGTTTTAGGTCTTGTTTAATTATTTTATAAACTGTAGAGAATCAGGAAATATCAAAATCATATTTGATTCTTTCGCTGATATGTAAAATGGCTGGTTTCATAAGAATATTTCCTAATGTGTCATCACATTTACTCACAGAGAATGGGTAAAAACCCTTAATACATCAGCCCCCAGTTTCTAGTGAGTCAGTATTGATAGTAGGCAAATTGCCAACACCTCAGGCTTTAAACATTCAATGCAAGGTATAGTGACAAGTATATGTGAAAAGAGCGCTATCACCAAGCATTTAGGATAGTGGTTAAAACATGACACTAGACTTTTGGAAAACATGGAATGCAGTGTCACTTGGAAAGCTATGCACAAAAGATTCTTTCGAAGTTCAACAAAGATTGGAGTGATATTGTTTGTATTTGCAGCTACGTATATCAAAAAGTTGTGTGATGACCTGTCAAAATTGATTGAGCTGAAGTGCTTCCCTGTATGAGCGCCTTGCCACTTGTTAGATGGTATGCTGAAAGCATCTTTACAATCTTCAGAGTTAATGAGAAATGCTATTGACTTTTTGTCCATTATGGTGCAATGTTTTCTTATGCACAGGAACTAAAATGCTAATATTTATCATTTCGTGATTTGTGTGTTATCAAAGAAAGGCTCATCCCAACTATTGGCCAGATTCATGAAACAAAAATCGGCTCGCAAAGGGCCAGATTCTGAGAATCTGGCCCTTTGCGAGCGCAATTTTTGCCTTTGGGATTCATCACCCCAAATGCAAAAATCGCTATTATATAAATCGCAAATTTGCAAGCAATTGCATTTAAGGAATCTCTATTTGAGATTCCTTAAATGCAATTCATGATACATTTAAAAAATGTGAATTCGCAATTTTGGGCCGCTATTTACCGCAAAGTCAAACCTCGTGGTAAATAGCGGAAACTTAGAAAAATGCACTTAAGTGCATTTTTCTAAGTTGTATGTTACACACACACATGTCCTTGGGACATGTGTGCGTAACACCAGCGTCCAATATCATTTCAGGGGTGCAACAGGGTGTCCTTTGGACACCCCTGCACCCTTGAAATCGCAATTTCAAAATGCGAATCGCTAATAGCGATTTGCACATTGATATGTCTTCCCATTCATTCCTATGGGCATTTAGGCCCATAGGAATGAATGGGGAGTTATTCCTTATTTGCGATTAGCAATTAGCTAATCGCAAATAAGGAAGCTGTAGGAATTGCAAAATAAATTGAGATTTGTACTTGAATCCCGTTTTTCGAGTCTGTAATAGCGATTCCTTAATAATCGCTATTACTGGTTCGCAAAACGGAACTTTGATGAATCTAGCTGTATGTCCCTTAGCAGATGGATCTCAGTCCAAGGGCTATGTATTCTATATTATCCATTTGGCAACTGTTTACAGAATTTGTGCATAGTGATGATGCCAAAGGCAAGAAATGTGAGGATCTTTGGTTACATATTGGCAGTGATGTGAAAAAAGTACACTCTACTATATTCTTAGATTTTTACAGGGAAACATAACTGCTGTAGTGGACATAATAAAGTCTGAAAACACCCGTGTCTGCCAAGTGTTCAGCATAATTGGTGTAGATGTGAAACAACTCCTTGAGAGTAGGCTGGGCAACACCTTTAGTGACTTTGGCCCTGCAACAAGTTCTGTGTTAGAGTGCTTGCCACTTGGTAAGCAAAGCAATGATAAAGAGCAATTCACGAAGTTTTATTTTACAATGTATGAAAAATGGCTTGCAATGATGCATAGACATGTCCCTTCACCACCAAAGGCATTTGAAGTCAATGAAACCTCACTGTGGTACTCTGTTCTAGATCCCTTCCGTGAAGGGGAATTTCCTCAGTAGTTTCAAAAGTGCTGCTTCATTTTTGACCGCTTCAATAACTCTGAGGGTATAAGCACCCAGATCAGACCAAATGCTGTAGAAACTACCCTGAGAATGGCAATCTTAAAGTGAACCATTATTGGCATGGAACGCTATGTCAGTAACCGGAGTTAACAAATTGTGTACTGGCTGTTTTGGCGTTGCGCATCTCAAGTGCCAAAGTTGAGAGGGCCTTTTCACAGAAGTTTACATGGGAAGGCAGGAGCGAGCACACATGACTAAAGACTCACTGAAGAAGTATTGTATGGTGTACTACAATCAGTTTAATTAGCAAAATTCGATTTGGACCTCATATACACTATACTTACACTGTCTATATACCATGCGCTTTTAGTGCAGAAAGCAAGCAATAATAAAAGGAAAACGTTCCATTAACACCAGAAAAACACTGGGTCTGTAGTTTTTAATGGCACGAAAATGTGTAACCACTGATAACCACTGTTTTTTTAAAGTGTTGTAATCACTTGAAAACACTGAAAAAACCCCACCAGAATTTACTAAAAATAGAAACTGAAAACAGGAAACCCTACCTATAACTCTTCACAAATGAATTGAGATCTCGTACATTTCAGGTCACAAAATTAAAACAAGCTATCTATTATGTAAGTTCTTACAAAGTTCCACCATGTGCAACCAGCCAATGCCGCCACCAAAATAAAGTGCTGTGATCATAAACATTAACCCACCCACCGGGTAAACAGAGTAAGAACAATTCACACCTCCCCAATCAGAGTCCAACCTGCAACTCCCACCCTAGGAGCCTGGAGGGAGTCAAAACACTCAGTCACTCTACAACCAGTTCACATTAAGAAAATCTGTGCAGAATACAAACATGTAAGCAATTACCACATACACCTCCCATACAACAGTGGAAATCCATCCGTTTCAACCTCCTCAAAGAGCCTTAGAGGCAAGACAACCATAAACTCTACCAAACGTCACTCAGTTGCACCACAGTCACTCCACTGTAATTACCGTGCTGGGTCGAAGAGGTGTCCGACTGCTTCACCCACCAGTGAGCCACAGTTATAACCACCCACCTCCAGCCTCACCACACCCCCAGTCACGCTCACTCAACAACGGCAGTCACGCTCAGTACTCCCTGAGTGGAGAAAAAGACCAAAATGAAGATCAGCGGGATGAAGAAGAAGTTAGAGGAAAGATTGGAGAGAGCGAGAAACAAAGAGAAAAAAAGGGGGGCTGACCCTCAAGCGTACTGCATCAGTGTCCATCCTGCCTATGTGGAGACTAGACAAGGGAGTCATCTCCAAATGCACATAGGAGCTCAGATTGCATCACCCTCCTCCCTGGCACATCCAACTGTCAGCTGCCCCTATCCATGTACCACCATGGGCTCACAGTGTCCTAACCTCACACTGAATATTCAGGGAATAGTGGTTTAAGGGGTGTCCTCCACAACATCACCCGTACTAGCTTAGAAGTTTGCAGCAGTGACCAACTCTGCCAGGGCTCTAGCTTCTTCACGTACAGCCTGCAACAGTGCAGGTCTCATCCGAAATGGATGTCCCGCCTCTTCGTCCGAGTCCAATCGCTCCAGGTCCAAGGAGCCATCTTTCTGCACCACCACTCGTTGCGTGGAGCATGATGCACGCCCGCCCCTACGTCCCTGTGTTTTTGCCCTTCACAAGTACAGTGTCTCCGAAGTTCGCCCAATGGATCCCTTTGTCGCTAGGGTCTGGCCCTCTCCTCTCACCTCTGGCCAATCTAAATCCGCCCCTGGTGGGAAAAAAAATGAGTGCGACCCCCCATTAATGACCTTCAGCTTAGCAGAGTAAAGCAACATATACTGCAAGTTCAGCGCCCTCAGCTTCTTTTTCACACCGCCAAAAGATATTCTCTGTTGTTGCACCAAGCGTATGTAATCTGGAAAGATGCGGACGGTGTGTTTTTCAAAAACCAGGCCGTCCACCCATTTTGCCTTCCTAAGTATACAATCTCCATCCCTGTTATTGAGGATCTTAGTAATAAGTAAACGAGGGGAGGTGCCAACTGGGGGAGCCAGCCCCAGAGCACGATGCACTTGTTCTATCATGAAAAGGGAGGAGAGAGAGGCCAATGAGAGTGTATTTTAATCCAAGTTTCAAGAAACAACTCATAAGTATTTCCCTCGGCTCCTTCCAGAAAGCCAAAAAAGCGAAGATTACATCTGCGGGAGCAGCCTTCCGCTTCTTCAACTCTGCACACCAGGGTCGTCATTTTTGCAGCGAGGTCAGTGAGGGCTGTTTTCAATGTGGAAACCTCAGTCTCCAATTTAGAGACAGACTGTTTGGTGGCTAGTAACCTCTCCGCCACAGCACGTAGGTCAAACCGTAATAGACTGATATCGAGAGAGACAGCGTCAATTTTGGCCTACACCATCACACTGGAGGCCTCAATAGCAGCAAGAATTTGATCCCCGGTAGGCTTTGAATGCATGCCCCAGCAGCAGACATGGGGGCCCCAGGTGGATATGCCTACAGCGCACCTCTCTGCACCGCATCTTAGTCTGCTGCGCCTCCCTCTGTGAAGGAGCCGGGCGCTTCACAGCCATGGCCCCACCCCAGAAGGCCCCAATCCCCCAGTGATGCAAGGAGATTGTTCAAGGGAGCATCGCATCCAGTAGGGGTCAAGTCCCCCTCAACAACATCTATTGGCTCCCTGTAAGGCGATTGTCTGTGGGTGGTACGACAGGTATTCAGCAATCAAGTACAGGCTACCTCACCAGACCCAGAGATGACAGCACCCCTCTCAGGCACACGGCAGAGCTGACTCCCCACCCCAGCAACTCACCTCAGTCCACCAGTGAGGGTGACTTGCCGACACAGGAGCCTGGACCCAACCCCATGGGTCAGGGGTCACTGCGTAATGCAAGCTCAGTACTGAACTCTAATGGCATCAACTGTTCTGTAGTGGTTTGAATCCACCTGTAAGAGAAAATGTGAGAAAAAACACATTTTGCGTTCCCTGTAACAGGGAACTGAAGTTACGCAGAAAGGAGGCATCCTGGATTCTGAAGTTCCGAACAACAGAGGTTGGGATGAATATTGATAATGAGATGCACTACTTTCTAGGGAGATGAGAGCGTGAGAATGAAAAAGATGAAGAAATGTTGTGAACCACGCACTACATTGTATGTGTACCATTATATAATCCTATGTACAAAGCTAAATGATTTATGGAGCGCTATATACGAAGAACTGATTTTCATGTATAATGAGAACTTAAGTCACCAATGGGGATGTCACTTATACTTTTTAGTCACTGATGACACCCCTAAGATATATAGTACACACACTTTCATAAACTTCGATGCACTGAAATACCTGCCACATCACCACTAACTTTAAAGGCACCCTTTGAGTAGTAAAAACCATCCGTGGAAACAATACATAGCTACGCGGAGAAGACTTGCGCCTGTTTGAAATAAGAATAATTATCTATCTGAAATATGGATTTATTTAGTAAGGGATTGGTTGAATACACATGTGTTATGATTATTCAAGGATCCAGAAAATAGTTTGAACAAGAAGGGAGCATCATCGGAGTACACTCCACGATCACGTTACACAACATTCATCTCGGTTCCAACATGTAACAAATCATAGATGAACCCTTTTCCAATATAGCCGCAAATTGTTTTTAACCCGGCATACAAGACTTTTGTCAGATACAGTTCACGATGGGAAAGTACTTACAAAAGTGGACATTCTGAGTGTCATAAGGGAAATAGTATGTTTAATACGTCGCAGTACTTTCTGTTATTGTGTGTGACCCATATACACACTCTTAATAGAATACAGACACATTTTTTCTGCATTTATTTTCGTGTGGGTATATATCATTTAGCCTTTCCGATATGGCCGCGAATTGTGTTAACCCGGTATATGAGACCTTCGGTAGATACAAAAAACTATTTTTCCTTCTTTTTCCTTATGGGGACACACTTAACCTAAGTATACACACTATTTTGGTCGCCAGAAGGTGGATAGAATTTTATAGTATGCCGCATCAGCATTGTCTTAATATTATCGCCCAAATACACGCTCCAATTAAAATTACAGGCATTATTTGCTTAACTAGTATTGCATGGAAATATATCACTTAGCTTAAGACCATATAACCTTGCTCTTCTGTTTGGACTAATAAGACCCAAGATTTATGTAGAAACGGGTTATACCAATATGGACACCGTTTGCCAGTCACACGGCTTCAGTACTGAGGACCCGATCGCGTGACCGGCCGGAGAGTAGTTAGCGAGGAACAGCAATCATGTCGGCACTCGCATTTGGAGTCCGGCGTGAAGCAGGGGAGGTCGCGTATTGGCGGCTTTTTGAAACAAGCAGTGGAAATGCAATAGGTCTCGCATTAGGAAAGTTTCAGCTATTGGTATTGTAAATGACACTTTTTTTTATTTATGTGTTGGTTTTGAAAGTAGCAAAATTAATAGCCTTGTCAGTTACAATGTCAATAGTTTTAACTTTTGCAAATGTGACACCTATAGCATTTGTAATGCAATGTGTGTTGTATTTACGTGACTTAGATGTATTGATATCACAAATAACAATGGCTTTTAATTTTGTAAATAATTAATACTTAAATAAAAGTTATTGTAATTTATAATGGCAATAGCTTAAACTTTTGTAAATAACTTTTGTGAAGATTATTTTCAGTGTATTTTATTGTGACGAAAATCCAAGAACATTGCATTTGCACGTACATACACACAGAGACACACACATATAGATGTGGTGGTGGTGGATCTGGGGGATATGGTGGTGGTGGATGTGGTGGTGGTGGTGATGGTGGATGTGGTGGTGATGGTGGTGGATGTGGGGGTGGATGTGGTGGTGGATGTGGTGGAGGTGGTGGATGTGGTGGATGTGGTGGTGATGTGGTGGATGTGGTGGTGGTGGATGAGGTGGTTGTAGATGTGGTGAAAGTGGTGGTGGATGTGGTGGTGGAAGTGATGGTGGTGGGTGTGGTGGATGTGGTGGTGGTGGATGCGGTGGTGGATGAGGTGGTGGATGTGCTGATGGATGTGGTGGTGGTGGATGCGGTGGTGGATGATGTGGTGGTGGTGGATGTGGTGGTGGTGGATGCAGTGGAAGTGGTGGTGGATGTGGTGGTGGATGTGGTGGTGGATGTGGTGGTGGTGGTGGATGTGGTGGTGGTGGTGGATGTGGTGGTGGTGGATGCAGTGGTGGTGGATGTGGTGGTGGTGGATGTGGTGGTGATGGTGGATGTGGCGGTGGTGGATGTGGTGGTGGATGTGGCGGTGGATTTCATGGTGGATGTGGAGGTGATGGTGGATGTGGTGGTGGATGTGGTGGTGGATGTGGTGGTGGATGTGGTGGTGGTGGTGGATGTGATGGTGGATGTGATGGTGGATGTGGTGGTGATGGTGGATGTGGTGGTGGATGTGGTGGTGGATGCGGTGGATGCGGTGGTGGTGGTGGATGCGTTGGTGGTGGTAGTGGTGGATGGGGTGGTGGTTGTAGTGGATGTGGTGGTGGATGTAGTGGCGGTAGGTGTGGTGGTGGTGGTGCATGTGGTGGTGGTGGATGCGGTGGTGGTGGATGTGGTGGATGTGGTGGTGGATGTGGTGGTGGTTGATGTGGTGGATGTGGTGGTGGATGTGGCGGTGGATGTCATGGTGGATGTGGAGGTGATGGTGGATGTGATGGTGGATGTGGTGGTGGTGGGGGTGGTGGTTGTGGATGTGGTGAAAGTGGTGGTGGATGTGGTGGTGGATGTGGTAGTGGAAGTGATGGTGGTGGGTGTGGTGGATGTGGTGGTGGTGGATGCGGTGGTGGATGAGGTGGTGGATGTGCTGATGGATGTGGTGGGGTGGATGCGGTGGTGGATGATGTGGTGGTGGTGGATGTGTTGGTGGATGTGGTGGTGGTGGTGATGGTGGATGTGGTGATGATGGTGGTGGATGTGGGGGTGGATGTGGTGGTGGATGTGGTGGTGGTGGTGGATGTGGTGGATGTGGTGGTGATGTGGTGGATGTGGTGGTGGTGGATGTGGTGGTTGTAGATGTGGTGAAAGTGGTGGTGGATGTGGTAGTGGAAGTGATGGTGGTGGGTGTGGTGGATGTGGTGGTGGTGGATGCGGTGGTGGATGAGGTGGTGGATGTGCTGATGGATGTGGTGGTGGTGGATGCCGTGGTGGATGATGTGGTGGTGGTGGATGTGGTGGTGGTGGATGCGGTGGAAGTGGTGGTGGATGTGGTGGTGGATGTGGTGGTGGTGGTGGATGTGGTGGTGGTGGTGGATGTGGTGGTGGTGGATGCGGTGGTGGTGGATGTGGTGGTGGTGGATGTGGTGGTGATGGTGGATGTGGCGGTGGTGGATGTGGTGGTGGATGTGGCAGTGGATTTCATGGTGGATGTGGAGGTGATGGTGGATGTTGTGGTGGATGTGGTGGTGGATGTGGTGGTGGATGTGGTGGTGGTGGTGGATGTGATGGTGGATGTGATAGTGGATGTGGTGGTGATGGTGGATGTGGTGGTGGATGTGGTGGTGGATGTGGTGGATGCGGTGGTGGTGGTGGATGCGGTGGTGGTGGTAGTGGTGGATGGGGTGGTGGTTGTAGTGGGTGTGGTGGTGGATGTAGTGGCGGTGGGTGTGGTGGTGGTGGTGCATGTGGTGGTGGTGGATGCGGAGGTGGTGGATGTGGTGGATGTGGTGGTGGATGTGGTGGTGGTTGATATGGTGGATGTGGCGGTGGATGTCATGGTGGATGTGGAGGTGATGGTGGATGTGATGGTGGATGTGGTGGTGGTGGGGGTGGTGGATGTGATGGTGGATGTGGTGGTGATGGTGGATGTGGTGGTGGTGGATGTGGTGGTGGTGGATGTGGTGGTGGTGGATGTGGTGGTTGTGGATGTGGTGAAAGTGGTGGTGGATGTGGTGGTGGATGTGGTGGTGGAAGTGATGGTGGTGGGTGTGGTGAATGTGGTGGTGGTGGATGCGGTAGTGGATGAGGTGGTGGATGAGGAGGTGGATGTGGTGGTGGATGTGGTGGTGGATGTAGTGGTGGTGGATGCGGTGGTGGATGTGGTGGTGGTGGTGGATGTGATGGTGGATGTGATGGTGGATGTGGTGTTGATGGTGGATGTGGTGGTGGATGTGGTGGTGGATGCGGTGGATGCGGTGGTGGATGCGATGGTGGTGGTTGTAGTGGATGTGGTGGTGGATGTAGTGGTGGTGGGTGTGGTGGTGGTGGTGCATGTGGTGGTGGTGGATGCGGTGGTGGTGGATGTGGTAGATGTGGTGGTGGATGTGGTGGATGTGGTGGTGGATGAGGCGGTGGATGTCATGGTGGATGTGGAGGTGATGGTGGATGTGGTGGTGGTTGGGGTGGTGGATGTGATGGTGGATGTGGTGGTGATGGTGGATGTGGTGGTGATGTGGTGGATGTGGTGGTGGTGGATGTGGTGGTTGAGGATGTGGTGAAAGTGGTGGTGGATGTGGTGGTGGATGTGGTGGTGGAAGTGATGGTGGTGTGTGTGGTGGATGTGGTGGTGGTGGATGCGGTGGTGGATGAGGTGGTGGATGAGGTGGTGGATGTGGTGGTGGATGTGGTGGTGGATGTGGTGGTGGTGGATGCGGTGGTGGATGTGGTGGTGGTGGTGGTGGATGTGGTGGTGGTGGATGCAGTGGAAGTGGTGGTGGATGTGGTGGTGGATGTGGTGGTGGTGGTGGATGTGGTGGTGGTGGATGTGGTGGTGGATGTGGCGGTGGTGGATGTGGTGGTGGTGGATGTGGTGGATGTGGCGGTGGTGGATGTGGTGGTGGTGGATGCGGTGGTGGATGTGGCAGTGGATGTCATGGTGGATGTGGATGTGATGGTGGATGTGGTGGTGGTGGATGCTGTGGTGAAGTGGTGGTGGATGTGGTGCTGGTGGATGTGGTGGTGGATGTGGTGGTGGATATGATGGTGGATGTGATGGTGGATCTGGTGGTGATGGTGGATGTGGTGGTGGATGTGGTGGTGGATGCGGTGGATGTCTTGGTGGTGGATGCGGTGGATGTGGTGGATGCGGTCGTGGTGGTGGATGCGGTGGTGGTGGATGGGATGGTGGTTGTAGTGGATGTGGTGGTGGGTGTGGTGGTGGTGGTGGATGCGGTGGTGGTGGATGTGGTGGTGGTGGATGTGGTTGTAGATGTGGCGGCGGATGTCATGGTGGATGTCATGGTGGATGTGGAGGTGATGGTGGATGTGATGGTGGATGTGGTGGTGGATGTGGTGGTGGATGTGATGGTGGATGTGATGGTGGATGTGGTGTTGATGGTGGATGTGGTGGTGGATGCGGTGGATGTGGTGATGGTGGATGCGGTGGTGGTGGTGGATGGGATGGTGGTTGTGGTGGATGTGGTGGTGGATGTAGTGGTGGTGGGTGTGGTGGTGGTGGTGGATGCGGTGGTGGTGGATGTGGTGGATGTGGTGGTGGTGGATGTGGTGGTGGATGTGGCGGTGGATGTCATGGTGGATGTCATGGTGGATGTGGAGGTGATGGTGGATGTGGTGATGGTGGATGTGATGGTGGATGTGTTGTTGATGGTGGATGTGGTGGTGGATGCCGTGGATGCGGTGGTGGTGGATGCAGTGGATGTGGTGATGGTGGATGCGGTGGTGGTGGATGGGGTGGTGGTTGTGGTGGATGTGGTGGTGGATGTAGTGGTGGTGGGTGTGGTGGTCCTGTGGGTTCCATAATGGTTTATGACAGAGAAAAGATGATCTTATTTCAATAACATTTAAATTCGTGTCTGTATTTGTGTCTAAGACAGATTCAATTCTTCCGGAATTTAGAACAAAGAGTACATTACACAACCAACGGTCGAAGCCATCCCGAAAAAAACCAAGCATCCTGCTGTGAGTTAGAGGACATTGAGGACCGTGCTGCAGGGGTGGCCTGGACGTCGAGCTCCATGGAAGGCTGAGAAGGCAGGCCAAGCGCCCAACAGGGCATTGGTGCTGTAGCCTGCAGACGCCTAGGTTGGCAAACCCCAAGCAGGAACAGCGCAGGAGTAGGTGAGGCTCCCAGTGCTAGCCATTGGTGCAGACTTCACTACTGCAGAAGGGTAATCTCCCTGCACCGAGGGATGATAAGTAAAGCAGACTGGTAGGCCGCTTGTCACGCCTCCGCCTTTCTCTTTCCTCGCCGCACCAAAGTAGAGATGTTAACAGAGTTGGTCGAGCCGAGTACGGACACCATTGTTTGCTTAGTAGTGGTGGGTGTGGTGGTGCATGTGGTGGTGGTGGATGTGGTGGTGGTGGATGTGGTGGATGTGTTGGTGGATGTCGTGGATGTGGTGGTGGATGAGGCGGTGGATGTCATTGTGGATGTGGAGGTGATGGTGGATGTGATGGTGGATGTGGTGGTGGTGGGGGTGGTGGATGTGATGGTGGATGTGGTGGTGATGGTGGATGTGGTGGTGATCTGATGGATGTGGTGGTGGTGGATGTGGTGGTTGTGGATGTGGTGAAAGTGGTGGTGGATGTGGTGGTGGATGTGGTGGTGGAAGTGATGGTGGTGGGTGTGGTGGATGTGGTGGTGATGGATGCGGTGGTGGATGAGATGGTGGATGAGGTGGTGGATGAGGTGGTGGATGTGGTGGTGGATGTGGTGGTGGATGTGGTGGTGGTGGATGTGGTGGTGGATGTGGTGGTGGATGTGGTGGTGGTGGATGCAGTGGAAGTGGTGGATGTGGTGGTGGATGTGGTGGTGGTGGTGGATGTGGTGGTGGTGGATGTGGTGGTGGATGTGGCAGTGGTGGATGTGGTGGTGGTGGATGTGGTGAATGTGGCAGTGGTGGATGTGGTGGTGGTGGATGTGGTGGGGGATGCTGTGGTGGATGCGGCAGTGGATGTCATGGTGGATGTGGATGTGATGGTGGATATGGTGGTGGTGGATGCGGTGGTGAAGTGGTGGTGGATGTGGTGGTGGTGGATGTGGTGGTGGATGTGGTGGTGGATGTGATGGTGGATGTGGTGGTGATGGTGGATGTGGTGGTGATGGTGGATGTGGTGGTGATGGTGGTGGATGTGGGGGTGGATGTGGTGGTGGATGTGGTGGAGGTGGTGGATGTGGTGGATGTGGTGGTGATGTGGTGGATGTGGTGGTGGTGGATGAGGTGGTTGGGGATGTGGTGAAAGTGGTGGTGGATGTGGTGGTGGAAGTGATGGTGGTGGGTGTGGTGGATGTGGTGGTGGTGGATGCGGTGGTGGATGAGGTGGTGGATGTGCTGATGGATGTGGTGGTGGTGGATGCGGTGGTGGATGATGTGGTGGTGGTGGATGTGTTGGTGGATGTGGTGGTGGTGGATGCAGTGGAAGTGGTGGTGGATGTGGTGGTGGATGTGGTGGTGGATGTGGTGGTGGTGGTGGATGTGGTGGTGGTGGTGGATGTGGTGGTGGTGGATGCAGTGTTGGTGGATGTGGTGGTGGTGGATGTGGTGGTGATGGTGGATGTGGCGGTGGTGGATGTGGTGGTGGATGTGGCGGTGGATTTCATGGTGGATGTGGAGGTGATGGTGGATGTGGTGGTGGATGTGGTGGTGGATGTGGTGGTTGATGTGGTGGTGGTGGTGGATGTGATGGTGGATGTGATGGTGGATGTGGTGGTGATGGTGGATGTGGTGGTGGATGTGGTGGTGGATGCGGTGGATGCGGTGGTGGTGGTGGATGCGTTGGTGGTGGTAGTGGTGGATGGGGTGGTGGTTGTAGTGGATGTGGTGGTGGATGTAGTGGCGGTAGGTGTGGTGGTGGTGGTGCATGTGGTGGTGGTGGATGCGGTGGTGGTGGATGTGGTGGATGTGGTGGTGGATGTGGTGGTGGTTGATGTGGTGGATGTGGTGGTGGATGTGGCGGTGGATGTCATGGTGGATGTGGAGGTGATGGTGGATGTGATGGTGGATGTGGTGGTGGTGGGGGTGGTGGTTGTGGATGTGGTGAAAGTGGTGGTGGATGTGGTGGTGGATGTGGTAGTGGAAGTGATGGTGGTGGGTGTGGTGGATGTGGTGGTGGTGGATGCGGTGGTGGATGAGGTGGTGGATGTGCTGATGGATGTGGTGGGGTGGATGCGGTGGTGGATGATGTGGTGGTGGTGGATGTGTTGGTGGATGTGGTGGTGGTGGTGATGGTGGATGTGGTGGTGATGGTGGTGGATGTGGGGGTGGATGTGGTGGTGGATGTGGTGGTGGTGGTGGATGTGGTGGATGTGGTGGTGATGTGGTGGATGTGGTGGTGGTGGATGTGGTGGTTGTGGATGTGGTGAAAGTGGTGGTGGATGTGGTAGTGGAAGTGATGGTGGTGGGTGTGGTGGATGTGGTGGTGGTGGATGCGGTGGTGGATGAGGTGGTGGATGTGCTGATGGATGTGGTGGTGGTGGATGCGGTGGTGGATGATGTGGTGGTGGTGGATGTGGTGGTGGTGGATGCGGTGGAAGTGGTGGTGGATGTGGTGGTGGATGTGGTGGTGGTGGTGGATGTGGTGGTGGTGGTGGATGTGGTGGTGGTGGATGCGGTGGTGGTGGATGTGGTGGTGGTGGATGTGGTGGTGATGGTAGATGTGGCGGTGGTGGATGTGGTGGTGGATGTGGCAGTGGATTTCATGGTGGATGTGGAGGTGATGGTGGATGTTGTGGTGGATGTGGTGGTGGATGTGGTGGTGGTGGTGGATGTGATGGTGGATGTGATGGTGGATGTGGTGGTGATGGTGGATGTGGTGGTGGATGTGGTGGTGGATGTGGTGGATGCGGTGGTGGTTGTGGATGCGGTGGTGGTGGTAGTGGTGGATGGGGTGGTGGTTGTAGTGGGTGTGGTGGTGGATGTAGTGGCGGTGGGTGTGGTGGTGGTGGTGCATGTGGTGGTGGTGGATGCGGAGGTGGTGGATGTGGTGGATGTGGTGGTGGATGTGGTGGTGGTTGATATGGTGGATGTGGCGGTGGATGTCATGGTGGATGTGGAGGTGATGGTGGATGTGATGGTGGATGTGGTGGTGGTGGGGGTGGTGGATGTGATGGTGGATGTGGTGGTGATGGTGGATGTGGTGGTGGTGGATGTGGTGGTGGTGGATGTGGTGGTGGTGGATGTGGTGGTTGTGGATGTGGTGAAAGTGGTGGTGGATGTGGTGGTGGATGTGGTGGTGGAAGTGATGGTGGTGGGTGTGGTGAATGTGGTGGTGGTGGATGCGGTGGTGGATGAGGTGGTGGATGAGGAGGTGGATGTGGTGGTGGATGTGGTGGTGGATGTGGTGGTGGTGGATGCAGTGGTGGATGTGGTGGTGGTTGTGGTGGTGGATGTGGTGGTAGTGGATGCGGTGGTGGATGTGGTGGTGGATGTGGTGGTGGTGGATGCCGTGGAAGTGGTGGATGTGGTGGTGGATGTGGTGGTGGATGTGGTGGTGGTGGTGGATGCGGTGGATGTGGTGGTGGTGGTGGATGTGATGGTGGATGTGATGGTGGATGTGGTGTTGATGGTGGATGTGGTGGTGGATGTGGTGGTGGATGCGGTGGATGCGGTGGTGGATGCGATGGTGGTGGTTGTAGTGGATGTGGTGGTGGATGTAGTGGTGGTGGGTGTGGTGGTGGTGGTGCATGTGGTGGTGGTGGATGCAGTGGTGGTGGATGTGGTAGATGTGGTGGTGGATGTGGTGGATGTGGTGGTGGATGAGGCGGTGGATGTCATGGTGGATGTGGAGGTGATGGTGGATGTGGTGGTGGTTGGGGTGGTGGATGTGATGGTGGATGTGGTGGTGATGGTGGATGTGGTGGTGATGTGGTGGATGTGGTGGTGGTGGATGTGGTGGTTGAGGATGTGGTGAAAGTGGTGGTGGATGTGGTGGTGGATGTGGTGGTGGAAGTGATGGTGGTGTGTGTGGTGGATGTGGTGGTGGTGGATGCGGTGGTGGATGAGGTGGTGGATGAGGTGGTGGATGTGGTGGTGGATGTGGTGGTGGATGTGGTGGTGGTGGATGCGGTGGTGGATGTGGTGGTGGTGGTGGTGGATGTGGTGGTGGTGGATGCAGTGGAAGTGGTGGTGGATGTGGTGGTGGATGTGGTGGTGGTGGTGGATGTGGTGGTGGTGGATGTGGTGGTGGATGTGGCGGTGGTGGATGTGGTGGTGGTGGATGTGGTGGATGTGGCGGTGGTGAATGTGGTGGTGGTGGATGCGGTGGTGGATGTGGCAGTGGATGTCATGGTGGATGTGGATGTGATGGTGGATGTGGTGGTGGTGGATGCTGTGGTGAAGTGGTGGTGGATGTGGTGCTGGTGGATGTGGTGGTGGATGTGGTGGTGGATATGATGGTGGATGTGATGGTGGATCTGGTGGTGATGGTGGATGTGGTGGTGGATGTGGTGGTGGATGCGGTGGATGTCTTGGTGGTGGATGCGGTGGATGTGGTGGATGCGGTCATGGTGGTGGATGCGGTGGTGGTGGATGGGATGGTGGTTGTAGTGGATGTGGTGGTGGGTGTGGTGGTGGTGGTGGATGCGGTGGTGGTGGATGTGGTGGTGGTGGATGTGGTTGTAGATGTGGCGGCGGATGTCATGGTGGATGTCATGGTGGATGTGGAGGTGATGGTGGATGTGATGGTGGATGTGGTGGTGGATGTGGTAGTGGATGTGATGGTGGATGTGATGGTGGATGTGGTGTTGATGGTGGATGTGGTGGTGGATGCGGTGGATGTGGTGATGGTGGATGCGGTGGTGATGGTGGATGGGATGGTGGTTGTGGTGGATGTGGTGGTGGATGTAGTGGTGGTGGGTGTGGTGGTGGTGGTGAATGCGGTGGTGGTGGATGTGGTGGATGTGGTGGTGGTGGATGTGGTGGTGGATGTGGCGGTGGATGTCATGGTGGATGTCATGGTGGATGTGGAGGTGATGGTGGATGTGGTGATGGTGGATGTGATGGTGGATGTGTTGTTGATGGTGGATGTGGTGGTGGATGCCGTGGATGCGGTGGTGGTGGATGCAGTGGATGTGGTGATGGTGGATGCGGTGGTGGTGGATGGGGTGGTGGTTGTGGTGGATGTGATGGTGGATGTAGTGGTGGTGGGTGTGGTGGTCCTGTGGGTTCCATAAGGGTTTATGACAGAGAAAAGATGATCTTATTTCAATAACATTTAAATTCGTGTCTGTATTTGTGTCTAAGACAGATTCAATTCTTCCGGAATTTAGAACAAAGAGTACATTACACAACCAACGGTCGAAGCCATCCCGAAAAAAACCAAGCATCCTGCTGTGAGTTAGAGGACATTGAGGACCGTGCTGCAGGGGTGGCCTGGACGTCGAGCTCCATGGAAGGCTGAGAAGGCAGGCCAAGCGCCCAACAGGGCATTGGTGCTGTAGCCTGCAGACGCCTAGGTTGGCAAACCCCAAGCAGGAACAGCGAAGGAGTAGGTGAGGCTCCCAGTGCTAGCCATTGGTGCAGACTTCACTACTGCAGAAGGGTAATCTCCCTGCACCGAGGGATGATAAGTAAAGCAGACTGGTAGGCCGCTTGTCACGCCTCCGCCTTTCTCTCTCCTCGCCGCACCAAAGTAGAGATGTTAACAGAGTTGGTCGAGCCGAGTACGGACACCATTGTTTGCTTAGTAGTGGTGGGTGTGGTGGTGCATGTGGTGGTGGTGGATGTGGTGGTGGTGGATGTGGTGGATGTGTTGGTGGATGTCGTGGATGTGGTGGTGGATGAGGCGGTGGATGTCATTGTGGATGTGGAGGTGATGGTGGATGTGATGGTGGATGTGGTGGTGGTGGGGGTGGTGGATGTGATGGTGGATGTGGTGGTGATGGTGGATGTGGTGGTGATCTGATGGATGTGGTGGTGGTGGATGTGGTGGTTGTGGATGTGGTGAAAGTGGTGGTGGATGTGGTGGTGGATGTGGTGGTGGAAGTGATGGTGGTGGGTGTGGTGGATGTGGTGGTGGTGGATGCGGTGGTGGATGAGATGGTGGATGAGGTGGTGGATGAGGTGGTGGATGTGGTGGTGGATGTGGTGGTGGATGTGGTGGTGGTGGATGTGGTGGTGGATGTGGTGGTGGATGTGGTGGTGGTGGATGCAGTGGAAGTGGTGGATGTGGTGGTGGATGTGGTGGTGGTGGTGGATGTGGTGGTGGTGGATGTGGTGGTGGATGTGGCAGTGGTGGATGTGGTGGTGGTGGATGTGGTGAATGTGGCAGTGGTGGATGTGGTGGTGGTGGATGTGGTGGGGGATGCTGTGGTGGATGCGGCAGTGGATGTCATGGTGGATGTGGATGTGATGGTGGATGTGGTGGTGGTGGATGCGGTGGTGAAGTGGTGGTGGATGTGGTGGTGGTGGATGTGGTGGTGGATGTGGTGGTGGATGTGATGGTGGATGTGATGGTGGATGTGGTGGTGATGGTGGATGTGGTGGTGGATGTGGTGGTGGATGAGGTGGATGTCTTGGTGGTGGATGCGGTGGATGTGGTGGATGCGGTGGTGGTGGATGGGGTGGTGGTTGTAGTGCATGTGGTGGTGGGTGTGGTGGTGGTGGTGGATGCGGTGGTGGTGGATGTGGTGGATGTGGTGGTGGTGGATGTGGTTGTGGATGTGGCGGTGGATGTCATGGTGGATGTCATGGTGGATGTGGAGGTGATGGTGGATGTGATGGTGGATGTGGTGGTGGATGTGGTGGTGGATGTGATGGTGGATGTGATGGTGGATGTGGTGTTGATGGTGGATATGGTGGTGGATGCGGTGGATGTGGTGATGGTGGATGCAGTGGTGGTGGTGGATGGGATGGTGGTTGTGGTGAATGTGGTGGTGGATGTAGTGGTGGTGGATGTGGTGGTGGTGGATGTGGTGGTGGATGTGGCATCATGGTGGATGTCATGGTGGATGTGGAGGTGATGGTGGATATGGTGATGGTGGATGTGATGGTGGATGTGTTGTTGATGGTGGATGTGGTGGTGGATGCGGTGGATACGGTGGTGGTAGATGCGGTGGATGTGGTGATGGTGGATGTGGTGGTGGTGGATGGGGTGGTGGTTGTGGTGGATGTGGTGGTGGATGTAGTGGTGGTCCTGTGGGTTCCATAAGGGTTTGTGACAGAGAAAAGATGATCTTATTTTAATAACATTTAAATTCGTGTCTGTATTTGTGTCTAAGACAGATTCAATTCTTCCGGAATTTAGAACAAAGAGTACATTACACAACCAACGGTCGAAGCCATCCCGAAAAAAACCAAGCATCCTGCTGTGAGTTAAAGGCCATTGAGGACCGTGCTGCAGGGGTGGCCTGGACGTCGCGCTCCATGGAAGGCTGAGAAGGCAGGCCAAGCGCCCAACGGGGCATTGGTGCTGTAGCCTGCGGACGCCTAGGCTGGCAAACCCCAAGCAGGAACAGCGCAGGAGTAGGTGAGGCTCCCAGTGCTAGCCATTGGTGCAGACTTCACTAAAGCAGAAGGGTAATCTCCCTGCACCGAGGGATGATAAGTAAAGCAGACTGGTAGGCCGCTTGTCGCGCCTCCGCCCTTCTCTCTCCTCGCCGCACCAAAGTAGAGATGTTAACAGAGTTGGTCGAGCCGAGTACGGACGCCATTGTTTGCTTAGTTTCCCGGTCAACCGGATTACATGAGGCATTAGTACTGTTAAAAAATATACATATATATTATCAAATAATCCCCCGACGCCCAAAAAAAAAAAAACATATACAACCGGGCGCCTGCTAAAATATTAAGCGCGGCACCCATGTAGTTAATACTTAAAGTTACAATGCAGGACAACGAGGAGCAAATAGTGGAAAAGCGAGCGCAGTGGTGCACCCTAAGTGTGGCGCCAGAGTTGCCAAAAATAAAAAGAGATGTTAACAGAGTTGGGCAAACCGTGCGGAATTACAATGAGAAACAAGACGGAGGGAAGGCAGAGAAGGGGGGGAGGAGAAATGCGACACGGCGGGCAGGGGAGGGGGCGGAGCGGGGAGAGGGTGTTAAGCAGCAGGGGCCTTTGAAGTGAAGCTAAGCTTCACTTCAAAGGTGTGGGAGGAGTGCGGCTGAGGGAACAGACGGCGATTTGATGATGTGCACGTGCATTTTCGGTCAATGCGCTTGCGCATTGACCTAAAAGCCACGGGCACAGCACCAAATCGCCCAGTTAGGTAAAGTCTGTTTAAGACGCTTGTTGGACTTGGCCCTTCTGGCAGGTTCACCCCTGAACTTTTTGCCTAGTGATTTCTGGTCTTTGCGCACTTTGACACTGTGGCGCAGTGTAAAGTGCGTGCTCTCCCTGAGTGCGTGTGTGAGATTGGCCTGCTCTCCCATAGGAATGCATGGGGAATGTCTGTGTCCCTGGTAGTTCCTGATGCGTGAGGCGTGCATGGTCAAGTTTGGTATGTGCGAACTCGTGAGAGTGAATGCTGCGCAATGGTATGTGCGGCGTGTATGTGTCTTGTGCGGAAGCAAAACTTCTAGGAGTTGGCATATTAGTGTAAAATATGCCTGCCGTGTGATTGGCTGGAGCTGGCTGGGATGCCAGGCTCCAGGAAGTCTGTGAGGGTCTGCCCCGGTGGTGAATGGAGAGATTAGCATGCTGATGTGAGGGAGGGGCTGCGCCTGTGTCCTGAATGAGGCTGGGTTTCCCCCACACAATGCTGGCGCGACTGATGACCCTGTGGTGCGACTGATGACCCTAGCCTGCCTGATGAATGAAAGGGGTGGTTGAGCCATCAACAGTGCTCACAGACCAGCTGCGACTGGTTCTGCCCCCACCCTGCACCTACAGACAAAAGAAAAGGTGTATAAAAGAGGGGCTGTGACCCCATGAAAGTGTTCTTGTTCTCAACTTGAATCTGACCAGGGGCATGCTGCTGCTGGGGCCTGGGGAAGGCTTGCCTCCCTGGGCCCTGCCCAGCCCCTGGACTCCTGAAGGACTTTTGCTGGACTGTTGGCTCCTCTTGTGCCTGGGGGCCCTGGATTTCTTCCCTAAAGCGCTTGGGAGCGCTTGTTCTTTGCCCTAGCACTGTGGAGCACTGTGTCTTTCCCTTATAGCGCCTAGAAGCGCTGGATTTTTACCTATAGCGCTTGGGAGCGCTTGATCAGCTGTTAGAGCGCTTGGGAGCGCTGTATTTGTGAAAGCCGGTGCCCACCCGGCATTTGTCCGTTCATTTGCCGATCTTTTGGCGCTTCCCCACCCCGCATTTTGCGTGGGGAAAGCAGGTGCCACCCTGCGTGTTGCCGCTGGTTCGCGGCTGCCCACACCGCACCTGTTGCCATTATTCTTGCCCCCCAGCGAGTGCCCACCTCGCTGAACAATTTAATTAAAGCCGGTGCCCACCCGGCATTGCCACGTGTAATCACCGCCTCAGCCGCGGGCAAAACAGGAAGTCAGGCGGCATCACGCCTGACTGTAGGCGGGACTTCCGGGTTGCTAGAGGAAGTCCCGCCCGCAGCCGTGCTCTGATTGGCCAGGGCGCCCCGCCGGAGAAGAGGAGCCCGGAGCCTTGAGGGCTCCACATGCCAAGTCCCGGTCCCGAGATGGGGGACCGGGTGAAGATGCCGGATGTTGCGTGGCCGGGCTCCCAGAAGTGAGGGGAGCCCCGGAAGCGGAGTCCTGCGCTGTCCCCGGAGAGGGGACACAGAGAGAAGGGACGCCCGGAGCCCGGTAAGGAGGGGGGGCCTCGGGACTGTCCCTGGTTGTTGTTCGAGTGGCCCCACATGATAGCGGGCCGCTCCAACGATATGGCCATACCTGTTTCCAGGGCACCATAGTAGTGTCACCTCCCTGAGCGGCCCCGAATGGCAGCGGGCCGCTCCCACGTTCCCAGAGCCCAGATGGCTCCCGTTCCTTGGACATGTGTCCTTCGAGCCTGAGAGGCTCCACCAGTGCGGGGGCATTATTATATTTTAGGAGCCAGAGTGCTCCAATGGGACCAGTTGTTTCTCGAGCCCTGAGAGGCTCCACCGTCTGCATTTCTGTTTCGAGCCTGCGAGGCTCGGCCCCAGCACCTTTGTTCTCGAGCCAGAGGGGCTCCACCTTTTGCATATTTGTTTGCACAGTCTGTGAAGGGCTCCAACGTTTTGGGCGCAGTGTTCCTGAGGGGCTAGAGAGAGCCCCTGGCGATATTTGTTTCCAGCTGCACAGCAATTAGTGGGCGGCAGCACCGTTTAGGTCTTTCTCTTTTAGGGACATGTACTCTGGACTTTAGGAGTGAGGCGCACTCCTTCATCCCTACCCTGGCCTTCCCCAGCTGTGCAGCACTTAGTGCCAGCTACAGCGTTTAGGCCCCCTGTTCTGTCCCTCAGCTGCCCAGCACTTTGTGGGCAGCTGCCACGTTTAGGTTTTGGCGCAATGGAGCAACCTTGACCCTGGACTTTGATGTAAGTTCTGTGCTAATGTGATGTATGCGAAGTGTTCTTTGCTGCACCTCTGAATGTGTTGTAGATGCATCATGTGCCTTGTTCCTTATACCGCTGAACGTGTGTTGATGCGCCATGTGTTCCTTACACCGCTGAACGTGTGTTGATGCGTCATGTGTTCCTTACACCGCTGAATGTGTTGTTGATACATCATGTTGATACATCATGTGTTTTCCTTCCCTACACCGCTGAATGTATGTTTATGCATCATGTGTTTTGTCCCCAGGTCTATACCCCTAAATATATGGTGATATTTAGTTGGTTGTTCTTGCTAGTACAGGTGGTGCTAGTGAGGTCCTGGTTCCCTGCGTGACCTGTTCCTAAGGTGGTTAGGATTGCGTAGGGGGTACTTACCTGATTACCAGTAGTTACTTATTTTGTGCTACAGTGATTTTATGTTATGTTCTAAGTGATATTCCAAGGGCTTGATACTGAGCTCGCCCCCTGACCAGAGTCCCTGGAGCAGTGGACTCTATTGTGCCTTCCCTGACAAATTGCTGGGACTCGTCTGATCTCCCTTGGGCCCCTGGGGCCTCGCTGAGTGTGCCTCGCTCACTCTCCTCGGCAGCTCGTGCCAGCTGCCCGTCCAAGCCTCGAGCCGCGCCGCTCTCCCCTGAGCCGCGCCGCTTCGCTGGGCCGCCCGCATCCTGCCTCCCCCTCCTCTCCTGAGCCGCACACATTGGTCGCCCCAGAGAAACGCTTGTAGCTAGCCGGCCGCCCGCTCAAGTTTACTAAGGAGGTCACTCGCATTATCCCGCAACCAGGACGGGAGGTACTGGCTGTTAGGCTCTATGTTCTAAGTTCTAGGCCTACAAGTATTGTATTCTAAGTTCTAAAAGTGCTGATTCCTGACAGTGGTCCAGGTGGCCCTGTCTTGTACATATCCCTTGTAAATTCTGCCCGTGCCTGTTGGCACATTGTAAAGTGTGTGTTTTATCTAATGTGTTTTGGTTTAATACAAAGGCTATTTTTATATATAACCTTGTGTGGAGTTTCCTTTGTGGTGGGCCTTGGGTGTTGTTGCAGGGGTGCGTGCGCAAATACTTAACTCATATCGCCTCCAAGTTTAGCCTTGCTGCTCGCGCCACGTTACCTAGAGGGTGAGCAGGGGTTATCTTGGCGTGTAACTCCCTTGCCCTGACTTAGGAGTGGGGGTCTCTGACTGACTTTGGCGCAAGCCCTGGCCAGCCAGGGATCCCATTTCTAACAACGCTATAGTCTCGCTCTGCTCAATGCGCTTGCACATTGAGAGGCGAGACCTAAAAACAGGTAAAGACAATTTGATATTTGTCTTTATCCACACCGCTTTTTTGTGAGGTGTTTTTGAAATTGTTTTCTGACAAGTTTGTGGATTTTAAAGCACACCCAGAGACTGTAATTAGTCCGCTTGTGTTTTTGTCTGTGTTTCCCTTCTAGATTGTTTGTGATACATACAAATCGGATATTTCAGGAGTTGATGCAAAGAGCAGCACATTATTCCTTTCAAGTATCCCCTTACGCCACAGGAGTAGTGTGGCTTGGAATTATTGCCACACTTAAAGTAGGTCCTGACTGGTTTTAATTGTGAAGACATTTGGCCAATTGCAATAGCTTGCTCTCTAAAGTTTAACTTAAACAAAACATATCTTGGAGTAGATTTCTCATAGTGGTGTTTCTTGTTTGTTGTTGGCTCTTTTCACAGATATGATGAAGTGAATTTGTTCAGGTTAGTGGCCCTAATAGTTGCTATACTTTTCACATTGAGACTTTATTTCTCAAATCATATACAAAAAGGTGGTGTTCTAACGTCTGACCACTAGGTGATATACTCTGGCTTTGCTTTAAGATCATATTACCATGACTAATACTAAGTATGAAATCTCACCATAGAATCAACAATTATTACGTGCACTACTCACTTTTGAGACACAATCAATGTATATACACGCCTGTACCTTCACAACATGTGAAGACTTGCTACTATGTAGTCACAATACGCCACAATGCACAATATGCATGAATAAACACCACGATGCAAGTTGCTATACTCACTCAGCACCGCGCCACGTGGATTAGCCCTGGGGGCACATTTGTTTCTAAAAAGTAACAAATGTTTTGCGAATTTTTTAGTGTTGTAAAGCATTGTATTATTCTCTACCTAGCCGTGAACAAGTTGCATGGAGAAGCATACTGAGGTGACGAAACACCTGTTGGCTTGGGAACTGTTGAGTTTATTCAGCTACTTTAAGATTCAGGTAAGACACGTGCTTTATTAAGCGTCCTGTGTACACATCTGAGTAGACAGTTTTCAAATCTTAATTTCCATACTATGTTTGTTTTTAGATTCCAAATAGGATGATGGAATCTACCAATACTCAAATAACGACCACATAGTCGTTTCTCTGTGGAGGTTTGTTAAATACTTGTTAAGCTACGTGCGTTTTATGCGTGAAAGAATAGGATTGACCTAGATGTATTGACCATGCCCCTACGTCTTATATATTTTTTAGACTCTCCACCAAAACAAGCGTCCTCCCAGCGAAGGTAGGCCATACTTCTTTTGAAATGGTATGCTTTCTTTTAAATGCCATGCATCTCAAGGTGATTTGAACTTCCCCTCTTTCTTTTTGCAGAGTCGAACTGGATGGTGGATTCCTCACTATTTGTTGTCATTCGCTGTTATCTTGGTCAAAAGACTTAATACTTGGAAACCAACACCACTACACGAGGTAGGTCATTGTGGTCAAACATCTCCCTTTTTTAAAAATTGATTTTCCCTCTTTAGAAACACACCCCATTGATTTTATTAATTATTGTGCCCATTATAGGCTGTCCTCATCCATTTTCCTGTCCTGAAGAAGACCTGCTGTGACGTTGGTCCAATAGCGCACACCCCTGGGTCGAAACATCAACGCTCTTCATCAAATTCATGTGCTACAGTTTCCTCGCCCCAAAATTGAAATAGGAACTGTATTAGGGTGTTTAAGAATACATGAAACACAAAATTGTAAAAGGACAGATGCTCATTGTTTTTAGTATTGACATTGTTGTAATCTTGGTTGCCCTAAAAAAAACTAGGAGGAAGATAGGAAACTAGAGGCACAACCAGTGTGTTAAAAGAACCCTCACTCACCGACCTGGTCGGTGACATGCTTCATCATAGGGTTCTACCAGAGAAGCCTAATGCTTCCCTGGTATGCTTCCACGCCTGATTACAGCGGAGCGGGATGTTCAAATGCGCGTGTGCATAAGTGGTGAAGTGAAAGGAAGTGATGGTTAAAAGGTGTCTGGCACTAACCCATCCACTATTTTATTCAAGGTTGGCCAGATACCATTAAAAACGTGAGACGGATGTACAGCAGTTCTGTAAAGTAATTGGTATCATTCGGTTTTGAGTGTTTCTAAGAAGCGGTCAACATGTTTCTGCTTATCAGTGCTATTAGCAAAGCATTCGTCAGGACCTATATTAGGTTCCACGGCGGTATGAGCACTCTAAGGCGCACCCTAACCTGTGGAACAGTACAAAGTGGTACAACTAACGGTTCTACAAGTGTTCTCCCCGGTCCGAATGGGGAGAACACTTGTAGGTACGCTGCCGGAACAAGACGAGAAGGGAAATGCCCAAAGGTTTGTTCCCTCTCCATACGGGCTCCATGATACACGTAATCAAGTGATTTTACATTTTTACAAAGATCTTTTGAAATCTACACAAGATCAATGGTACAACCGTGAGTTGTACCTCTTTGTACTGTTCCACAGGTTAGGGTGCGCCTTAGAGTGCGCATACCGCCATGGAACCTATTATAGGTTAGTGCCAGACACCTTTTAACCATACCAGGGAAGCATTAGGCTTCTCTGGTAGAACCCTATGATGAAGCATGTCACCGACCAGGTCGGTGAGTGAGGGTTCTTTTAACACACTGGTTGTGCCTCTAGTTTCCTATCTTCCTTCTAGTTTTTTTAGGGCAACCTTCAGTTTGCTCTTTAAGTCACTCATTTGTTGTTGTGTATTGATTTACAGGGGGTATAAGAGTGCCATTCCCTCTCTCTCTCTTGTTGTTGCAAGCATTGTTGTAATCTTCCCTTGCTGCTTATTTGTTTCACGCAAGACGTCACCTTGTCACTTTTTTTATTTACTCATGAGTAGTCACCTGCTTGTTTTGTTTACATGTTGATAAAAAATGCTCATGTGACAGCCCTATACAAAAAGAATAATATATTACAGTTTGAACTATGGAATAATTTTTTCTGTGTGCTTCTTGAACATGTTGATTATCATATGCTAAGAAATTGCTTTATGTTACAGCTCCATTTGTAGATTATTGTATCAATACCCAGGTTCTGAGGGGCACAGGGTCACCCCATTACTATCAATGGTACAATGTAAAAAAAGCATGAATGGCACCACATGGCATGCAAGAGGACACTACTTATTTCTGTAACTTGAGTAGATTTTCTACTCAAGCACCTTCTTTCTCAACACAAATGGTCGCGACCTGCGACGGCCGGCCACGTTGAAAAACTCTCACCAGTTGATGTTCTAATGCCTGAAAATTGTGGTGGCAGAAGCAAATTTACTCTTGTGCTCCCCAACTTAACATTGGCAAGCCACACGGGAGAAAAAACTAGTTGTGCTGGAACTTCACAATACTTGCGTAGCACGAAATGGATAAAACTCCGCAAACTACCCCAGCGGAGTGGAATTTTCTGCCACCTTTAACTGAGGCATTTGTGCTTCTAGCTCCCCTCCTTCCCACTTTTGGCCTTGTGACACCTGCTTTTTTCACTTATGTCTTGGTATGGGGCTTAATGGCAAAGTCTGTACAGGACTGTTAGAAATTGGGTTTCTGTTTGGCAGAGGTACGCACCCTGTCCAAACAGGAACAACAATCTTAGTCAGGGTAAGTCAGATACCCAAACCATTGAAGTGCTGCAATACAACCAAGCAAAATCCGTCAGTGCATCTGATCAGAAGCACCACTGCTATTCCAGTGCTTGATTCCAACTGTTAGAAATTGGTTTACTTTTTCACTGGGGTGTGAGCCCTGGCCAAGCTGCAACCACAAACCTAGTCAGGGTAATGCACCAGCAAATCCTAAGGTAACCTGTGCTCACCCTCTGGTATCTTGGCACAGAGCAGTCATGCTTAACTTAAGATGCAACATGTAAAGTATTTGTGCAACACTGCAAAGAGTAAAACAGTTAAACTGCCACACACCTGGTTAGAAAAGTAGATATTAATTTATTGAACAAAACAAATTTAGTGCTCAAAAGCATAAAGCGCCAAACAGGGCTATCTGGTTCTGCTAGACTGGGTCAAATTCAAAAGTTCAGGTCAACAACGATGGAGCACTGGTTGAATCCAGGGCGAAACGGTGTCCCGCTGCAAAGTACCTTATTTGCGTCATCGACAAAGACCTGATGCGTGAAGCAGAGGAGGCGATGATTCATCGTCAATCCTTTGGATGTAGGTGATGCGTCAGTTCCGAGCCACGCAAAGTTGGGGATGTGTCGAAAAAGTAGGTTGTGCGAGGGTGAAGCAATGTACTCAATCTCCGCAGCAGCTGCAATGTGTCATCGTCGAAGGAGACGTGCCGGTACAGAGCGGCAGGACAACAGCGATGCATGGATTTTGGCAGTTGCAGCATTTTATACCGACTTCCAAGGGCTCAGGACTGAATTGGCACCACTTGACAAGGCAAAACTCTCAGATGACAGAATCAAGGTGCTGTAGGTGGGTGGTTGGAAGTCTTTCATGGCCTTGAGACTTCAAACAGGAAGCAGGCCCTTGGAGTCACTTTAGTTCAGGGTTGGAGAGATGCAAGTCCAGTCCGTATTACTTCCAGGCAAGGAAGGCAGCGGACAGCAGATCAGCAGAGCAGGAGTCTAGCAGAGTCTAGCAGAGTGACAGTCCTTTCAGCAGTGCAGCAGTCCGTCTCCCCGGCAGAGTATCCACAGGTCCAGAAGTGTACTGAGTTGGTGGTGCCAGTGGTCCAGTACGTGTACATACTTATGCCTTTGAAGTAGGAGAGACTACAAAGAGAAGCCTTTGAAGTGTATGGAGTCTCTGTCTTTTCTGCCCTGGCTCCAGACAATGCAGCCCTTTGTGTGGGGACAGGACACAGCCTATTCAGGTGCAATTGTCAGTTCCCCCCTCCCATCCTACCCACGAAGGCCCATTAGGATGTTGATGGCCCATCAGTCACACCTAAGCTCCCTTTGTGTGTGGGTGTCTAGAGGGAATGCACAAGGTCAAGCTGTCACCCACCGGAGACATGTATTCAGGGACAGACAGAAGGCACCAAATAGTTAAAATATGAAAATGCCAACTTTCTAAAAGTTACATTATCAGTATTACAATTTAAAATCTAACCACCATATGTTGGGATTTTTAAATTGTGATTCCAGAGACATCAAACTTGGGGGCCTCATCTCTTCCCAATTGTAAATTACACCTATAAGATGCAATAAAGTAATCCTAATTTTAATTTATGGAGAGATAACCCTTGTAGTAGTTAAGAACGAATGTAGGAGTTTTTCACTACCAGGACTTGAAAAATTGAGAGTACAGGTCCTACATTTTAGATACACTGCACCCTGCCCTTGGGCTGTCCAGGGCCTACGTTAGGGGTGTCATATGTATAAAAAAAAGGAACGGTTCGGGCCTCGCAAGAGGGTTAAATTGCCAGGTCGACATGGCAGTTTAAAACTGTGTACACAGTCTCAGCAATGGCAAGTCTGAGGAATGTTTAAAGGGCTACTTAAGTGGGTGGCACAATCAGTGCTCCAGGCCCCCTAGAAGCTATGAATTTACAGGCCCTGGCCACATGTAGTGCACTTTACTAGGGTCTTAAAAGTTAATTAAATACACCAATTGTGAAAAGGGCAATGTTACCATGTTTAAAGCAGAGGGCACAAGCATTTTAGCAATGGTTAGCAGTTTGGTGTCCTAAAGTCATCAAAGAAGTTGAGGAGGAAGGCAATAGGTTTGGGGGTGATCCTTCAGAGGGGGCTGTTTCTAACAGGGACTCTATATGGGGCAGGCTAGGAGTTTTTAATAAGTCAGCCTCATCTTGAATTGATGGATGCTCAGCTCTAACCCGGGTGTGTAATGAATATCTTCTGTCTTGCTGGGTAGCCACTTTCCCCACTCTTAAGCTGGAAGGCATACTCCTGGCTTCCATACAAGTCGGCTGCTTCGATTGTTTAAACCATGATTCCACTGTTGTAAAGGCAGCCTCAGACCTCCGGATATGAGTACCAGGAGGGCTGCTGAAAGGGGGTATTGAGGAGGTGTCTGGGAGCTCTGCTACAGGCTGACTTGTTCTGACTCTGCCCAGTGCTGCCCCCAGCTTGATCCGAGTGTAGGACCCGTTTCAGTCTTGATTTCAATTATGTAATTGATGTAATATTTATTTTAGTTATATTTTAGTTGCGGGATGCTGGGTTTGTAGAAGTTGAGGGAGGGAAGTTAAGTAATAACAAATTAATAATTTATTCATAATTTTTAAACAAGTTTTAATTGTAATTTATTGTACTGATATTTTATTTGTGGGATGCTAGGTTTGGAAGGGTTAAGGCTGGGAAGTTAATTAAGAAATAGTTAATTAAGAATGAACTGTTAACTATTAAAAAAAATATTTAATTGATTTCAAATATGTAATATAAGGAATAGTATTTATTGGAATGAGGAAGATAATGCAAGTGAAGAAAGATGGGGTGACTTGATTTACTCAATTTAACTCCCCGCTACCCCAGAATTTAAGCCCCCCAGGCAGGTAAAACTGATCTATGGTACCTGGGCTGGAAAGTTGGATCGTGGCACTGACGGAGATCGCAGAGACGCTGATCGCAGGGTGTAGAGGCTTTGAGAAGGAGCTTTCCAAATCCTCGAGGCGAAGCAAGGTGTGCAGTGGTGACCCAGTCATCAGCGTGATGCTGCTAAAGTCTGGTACGAGAGGCAGAGGGGGGACTCTGCAGACTGTCCCCTCAGGACTCCCCCCGGAGAGACCCGGTGGAAGCAGAGACGGCTCCCGCGGCAACACAAGGCCGCAGACAGAATGCGGCCCCCGGGGAAAGCAGGTCGGCAGACCAGTCTTTTCCCCGGGGTGTTCGCACGAGGCTAGGACAGGCAGGAAGTTAGGTAGGGGGTTAGGTCAGGGGTGGGAGGGGTTAGGAGGCTATTTAGGGGGACAGGAGGGGAACGACTTCCTTTTCCTGTCCGGGGTGCCTCAGGGAGAAGTTAGTTTTGGGAATGCAGGCGGAGTGTGATTTAGGTAGGCGGAGTGATATTTAGTGTTGTGGACGTCGCAACTGGTGCCCCGGTGCGACGATTAGCTTAGTTTACTGTGTCTGCAGTTAGGCGGGGTGCTATTTAGCATTAAATTCAGCGTGTCGCCACTGGCTCCCCGGTGCGGCGAGCGTAGGTGCCAAACCTCACACATCTCGCGGACGGACCGTGCGCAGGTGCCAAACCTCAGGCTTCTCGCGGACGGAACGAGCGCTCAGGATCCATAATGGCAACGCCTGATGCAGAGGCGGTGCGGGCTGCGCTACTAGTGCTTGGCCGGGCTGGGAGGGCGGATCTCCTCCAGCCCGGTATCCTGGACCAGGCGTGGGTCGGTATGACATGCACGCCCAGGTCAGCGTCTGCGTGGGTGGCTGCTGTTGTCACAGCATGTATGGATGAGCCCTCTGGAGCTCGTGAAGGTGTGCCCAAGAAGGGGAAGGGTAAGAAGCAGCAGGAGGCCCCCAAGAAAGGGGGGAGGCGGCTGAGCCTCCCTGCCAGGATTTAGGCCGGAGAAGTGGTGCCGGAGGAGGATGGAGGGGCCGATGGGGAAGGGCACAAGGGCCCCAAGCGTGCTGTTGGGGAGCCCAGGCAGGGTCAGGCTTCACTGGCGTCACAGGCCAGGGTGTCAAGGAGCATGGGCCAGTTGGTAGGGTATGACGAGAGCAGTGAGAGCAGTGGGGGGGAGGACCTGGATGAGTGGGAGGTGGCGGATGGAGAGGAGTTTGCTCTCACGCTGTCAGGGGGGAGTCTGGGGGACAGGAGGGGTTCACCACCCTTGAGCAGCCGGTTGTCCTTTCGTGGGGGCCAGAAAGGGGTTGTCAGGCCCCAGGGTTCCAAGGGCAAGGGCCCTCTGAAGGCACAGCAGCAGGTGGGGGTAGGGCAGGCGGCGGGGAGTGCTGTGGCACCCGTGCCCGGGAGGGGAGGCCTGGGGGAGTCAGGGCAGTCTTCCATGTACGACAGGTGGGTGCACATGACCGAGGAGGAGAGTGCCCGCGACCAGCGTCGCGTCATTGCTGAATACGAGAGGGAGTGGCAGCGCTTATGCGAAGCCAGGGAGGCGAAGTCGGGTGGGGTGCCCAAGGGCGATGGAGCCCTGGCACCTGCGCGTGGTCAGGTGCTGGCTGGGGGTCGAGGAAAGGGGGTCCCAGGGGCTCAAGGGCAGTGGGTATGGGTGGAAGGTTCAGGGACTGCCTTGACGGATCAGAGACCTGCTGTCACCGGGGCCTCCCCGCATGCATACGTCTCGGGGGGGGGGGAACAAGCCAGCTTGGACAGCTGGCAGAGGCTGGGGTGGGCTGGCGGGGCGCAAAACGGCCTCCAAACGCCGGGATGAAGAAGCAGGGGGGTCCGCGGCGTCCTGCCCTCCAACGAGGGAGCGGGCACCGACGATGTTGTAGTGCGAATTTATTCCTGGAGTGAAAGGGAAAGGTGCTAAGAGAGTTGTGACGGAAGTGATGCCGCTGGATGTGCAGGATGAGTGGTTGGACTATGAGGATGAGGAAGATGATTTGGAAGAGGGTGAGTTGCGTGAACCTGAAAGTGTGTGAAAAGCTAGGGTGGCAACGGCCAAGGTTGGTGCTTTCCAGGAGGCACGGGACGGCGCCAGTCGGGCCAGCAGAGGGAGTTCGAAGCCGGCGGACGCACGGCGGCAGGAGAGGGACGTTCCTGCAACTTTGTCGGGTGAGGGCGCTTGGTGGGACGCCTGGACGGAAGGGGGGAAAGGGGGAAGGAAGAAGCCCTGCCGGTCGGTGGGGGTGGGGGATGGGTCTGTGCGGTCTGGGACCCCAGGTGGGGTGGTGCCTGTGACGGCTGATGGGGGGAAGCAGGTCGCGACGGCCAGCGCGCAGACTGACAAGGCAGAAGACATGGAGGGAAAGGATGAGGGGATTGAGGAGCTTCGGAAGAAGTTGCCATACATGGGGCTGGCTATGCCTCTGGGATCACATTTGTCGGACAAAACAAGGGCAAGGATCTGGAGGCATGAATATGTTGATGTGTTTAAGCTCCTGCTTAGGGAGATTCAGGCGAAAGAGGGGTCTAAAAAGGAGGAGTGGGAGTTGACCAGGTGGCCGAGGGTGCCGGTAACGATGGAGAATTGGACGTCAGCCTTTTTGATTTATGCGAGTATTTTTTGCGAGAAGTACGGGGATCGGGCTATTGCATTGTTCAAGTATATGGATGTGATCAGGAAGGCGCAGCTTCATTTCGGGGGTTTTGCATGGTTGAGCTACGACGAGGAGTTCAGGGTCAGTGTTAATCCTGACAAGCCATGGGGGGACATAAACCAGGAACTCTGGATTCAGTGGATGTCTTCGACGCAGGTGGCGGCGTCTACGCATATGGCCAGCGATCTTCAGGTCACTTTTCGGTCTTTTCAGCCGCGCCCTGCCCAGTCTGGGGCGGGTAGTCAGCGAGCTGCAGGTGGACAAGGGAACCAAGCTGTGTGGTCTGGGACAGCGGGGCAACAGTACAAGCCAGTGGCTTCCGGGGCCTGCTGGGGGTTCAATAAAGGTTTCTGCAACCGTCCCTCCTGTAAGTTTAAACATGAATGTTCAAAGTGCGGGGGGCATCACCCAGTTACACAGTGCCTCACCCTGGCTACGCCATCAGAGCAGTGGAAATTTGCCAAGGGTAGGGGGCAGCCTGGGCCGAAGGGCCCATACTCCGGTTAAGGTGGGGGTCATGGGTCCATGGCTCTCCCGGTACCCTGATAAGGAGGCGGCGCTGCGTTTGTACTGGGGTTTCATGGAAGGTTTTCAGATTGGATATCAGGGGCCTAGGGAGAGGCGTTGGGCCGAGAACTTGCGGTCCGCCAATGAATTGCCGGAGGTTGTGGCGCGTAAACTGGAGAAGGAGGTTTCTGAGGCAGGATTGCAGGACCTTTTACTGATTGGCCGATGTCGGATCTCATTGTCTCGCCTTTGGGGGTGGTGCCCAAGAAAGAGCCTGGGGAATTCAGATTGATTCATCACTTGTCCTGGCCGGAAGGTGGGTCTGTGAATGATTTTATCGCGGAGGAGGACTCCAGAGTGCTGTATGCGTCAGTGGATGATGCCATTAGTTTGGTGAGGTCCTGCGGGAGGGGGGCAGAGTTGGCCAAGTGTGACATCAAGTCGGCCTTTCGCCTTCTCCCCATTCATACGGCGGATTTCCCCTTGTCCCCATGCAGTTTGACGGGGCCCTCTTTGTGGACATGGTGTTGCCGATGGGTTGTGCGATTTCCTGCGCGCTCTGCGAGACTTTCAGCTCCTTTTTGCAGTGGGCCTTCGTGGACCGCAGTGGGCACCGGCTGGTGTCCCACTATTTGGATGACTTTCTGTTTGTGGGTGCGGGTCGCTCTGGCGAATGTGGAACGGCTCTGCAGCAGTTTCAGTTGTTGGCACAAGATTTTGGGGTGCCGTTGGCACCGGAGAAGACGGAGGGGCCTAGTTGTTGCTTAACATTCCTTGGTATTGAGTTGGATTCAGTAACTTGTCAGGCGCGCTTACCAGTGAAGAAGGTGGCGGAGATGCAGGATGCCTTGAGAGGCGCGCTAGAGGTCCGAAAGCTAGATTTGAGGTCTGTGCAGCGTTTCTTGGGATTGTTGAACTTTGCCTGCACAGTGGTGAGGGCTGGGAGGACGTTTTGTAGGCGGTTCGGCATGGCCATGTCGGGGCTGGCCCTCCCACACCACAGGGTCAGGGTCACGCTGGGAGTCCGGTCGGACTTGCAAGTGTGACTGGTGTTCAAGGTAGACATCAATGGTGTGTCTTTGGATTTTGCGCGGGACAGGATGGTGTGGCAGGTTCAACTCTACTCGGACGCGGCGGGAGCGGCAGGTTTCGGGATCTTCTGGGACGGTCGCTGGTGTGCGGAACAGTGGCCAGCTCACTGGCTGCGCCAGGGCAGCAGCATTGCATTTTTGGAGTTTTTTCCCTTGTTGGTTGCACTGCTGGTGTGGGGCCCAGAATTCAAGAACAGTTTGGTGTTGTTTCATGTGGACAATATGACGGTGGTGGACTTGATGAACAACCAAAAGGCAAGGGACCTGCGAGTGCTGCGCTTGCTGCGAAGTTTCATGCTGCTGTGTCTGCGTTTCAATGTGCTGTTTCGCGCGCAACATGTGCCTGGCGCGAGTAATGAAATTGCGGATGCGTTATCTCGTTCGCAGTGGCAGCGCTTCAGGAAGCTGGCGCCGGGAGCGGAAGCTTGCAAGACCAAGGTGCCGGAGGGTATCTGGGCATGGGGGGAGTGAGAGGGGTTGGTTTGGTTGAGAGGTCCTTGGCGGAGTCCACTAGGCGGGCGTACAGGTTGGCGTGGGCTGAGTTTGGGGACTTTGTGGGTTGGGGGAAGGGTGAAGGGAGGTTGCCCAGGGAGGTGTGTGAGCAACGGGTGGTGCACTTTGTGTTGGACTGCATGGATAGGGGATTGTCGCAGACGACGATTGCTGGCAAGTTGGCGGGAGTTTCTTTCTACAGCATGGTGTATTTGGGTTTTGATCCGGCTAGATCGGATCTGCTGAGTCGAATGTTGAAGGGTTGGGGGCGGGTGCGGGCGGAGATGGGTGGGGGGAGTTGCCCCGTGAGGCGGTCACGTTTGACTTGTTGGAGAAGGTTTTGAAGGAGTTGCATTTCTGTTGTTACGATGGGGAGGGGGTGGTGTTGGTTCGCCTGTGCATGATCTGGATGTTTTTTGGAGCATTTCGGGTGTCAGAGTTGCTAGGGACCCGTGGGGTGCCGGGTCGGGTGTTTGCAGATGTGAGTGTGGATGGGGTTCGGTTGGGCATATGGTTGGAGCGTTCTAAGACGGACCAGGTGGGGCGGGGCAAGTGGGTATGGCTGTCGGTGAGTGGGTGTGCAAGTGTGTGCCCGGTGCGAGAGTGGCTGGGGTTTTGTGGCCAAGTGCGGAGGTCAGAGGGGGAGATTTTTGTGCACGCGTCGCGAAAGCGCTTGACGTCATTCCAGTTGCTGGCTGTTCTGCGGATGGCTTTGAGGAGACTGGGCAGGGATCCGGCTCGCTTTGGCACGCACTCGTTTCGGATTGGGGCAGCCACTGCCGCAGCAGGTTTGGGTTGGTCGTGGGAGGAGATGCGGAGGATTTGTCGCTGGCGGTCGCGGTGCTGTGAGCGCTATGTGCGCAAGTGAGGGCGTGGGGCGTGCTGCTTGGACGGCTGCGCTGCTTGTCATTTTTCCTTGTTATGCTTGGGTACTAATCTCTTTCTCTTCATAGGTTGTGTTCGTGGACCAGGGGCCAAGACGGTCACTTGGGTCGTTGGGCATTCTTTTGTGCACTGGGCTTCGTAATACGCTGACAGGCAGGTGTACGGCCGTAGCCTGGGCCTGAGGAACAGCCATCACGAAGTACAATGGTGGGGTAAGAGTGGAATGCGCTGGGGTGAACTGTTGCCATGGCTAACAAGGAAAGTGTTGCAGCTGGGCTGCCCGGACATGCTTATCATCCACCTGGGGGAAAATGACTTGGTGAAGCAATCGGGGGTGTCACTGTTGCATTTGATGCAGAGGGATTTGGAGGCGATGAAACGCAATCTGGCTGGCGCCTGTATTGTGTGGACTGAATTTATTCCACGGAGGATCTGGAGGAGTGCACTCAAGCCTGCGGCCGTTGAAAGGGCCCGCAGAAAATTGAACAGGGCCATGAGACTCTATTGTGCGGATCAGGGTATCAAAGTGCTGGCTCATGTCGGGCTTCAGCTGGAACAGCCACTTCTTTTCAGGGATGACGGCGTGCACCTTTCTCACATGGGAAATGCATTTTATCTGATGGAGCTGCGGGATCTGATTAGTTTTTTATGGAACAAATCGATATTGTGTAAGAGGGACTGGGTTTGAAAGGTGCACGCTTGGTGGGGCAGGTAACCGCCCTCCAGGGATTCCCTGGGTGGCGGGAACTGGGAGGGGTGGGGAGTCCATGACGGGCAGAATCACCCTTCCAGGGAGGGGGTTACAGGTGCAGGATGGGAGAGAGTAGTAGACGGGAGTGCGATGGATGGGGATTGGTGTCAGTACAACGCGATGTATTACAACGCGTTCCGTTACAACGCGATTTTTACATCGCAAATACCATTACAATGCATGCCATTACAACGCATGGCATTACATAGCAGATACTTTTACAACGCATGGCATTACATCGTAAGTATAGGTAAGTATATCTTTTTTAAAAAAAATGTAATAAAGTTAATTAAATTAATTTAAAATAATAAAAATAATATAACATTTTTAAAACAGTAATTAATGTAATTATAGTAATTTAATTAATATTAAAATTGATATTAATTTAATATATTTAAAATAATATAATTAATGATATATAAAAAATGTATAAATAGAAAATAATATAATGTAATTAATAACAATAAATATAATTATAATTTAATTAAGTTATAAATAATACATAATATAATTATATTTAATAAAATTAAAAGAATTTAATTAATTAAACATTTTTAAATAATATAATTTAATTATAATCGTTTATTAATACAATTAAATTAATAATTGTAAATATAGTTATTATTTTAATTAAATTAAATAAAATTAATTTAATTAATTTAATTTATATAAAGTCGTAATACCCCTGTACCCCAAAAAACAAACCCAGCCCTAAAACCTAAAAACACCCCTGTACCCCAAAACCCAAACCCTGCCCTAAAACCTAAAAACACCCCTGTACCCCAAAACCCAAACCCTGCCCTAAAACCTAAAAACACCCCTGTACCCCAAAACCCAAACCCTGCCCTAAAACCTAAAAACACCCCTGTACCCCAAACCCAGCCCTAAAACCTAAAAACACCCCTGTACCCCAAAACCCAAACCCTGCCCTAAAACCTAAAACACCCCTGTACCCCAAAACCCAAACCCTGCCCTAAAACCTAAAAACACCCCTGTACCCCAAAACCCAAACCCTGCCCTAAAACCTAAAAACACCCCTGTACCCCAAAACCCAAACCCTGCCCTAAAACCTAAAAACACCCCTGTACCCCAAAACCCAAACCCTGCCCTAAAACCTAAAAACACCCCTGTACCCCAAAACCCAAACCCTGCCCTAAAACCTAAAAACACCCCTGTACCCCAAAACCCAAACCCTGCCCTAAAACCTAAAAACACCCCTGTACCCCAAAACCCAAACACTGCCCTAAAACCTAAAAACACCCCTGTACCCCAAAACCCAAACCCAGCCCTAAAACCTAAAAACACCCCTGTACCCCAAAACCCAAACCCTGCCCTAAAACCTAAAAACACCCCTGTACCCCAAAACCCAAACACTGCCCTAAAACCTAAAAACACCCCTGTACCCCAAAACCCAAACACTGCCCTAAAACCTAAAAACACCCCTGTACCCCAAAACCCAAACACTGCCCTAAAACCTAAAAACACCCCTGTACCCCAAAACCCAAACACTGCCCTAAAACCTAAAAATACACAAACACCCCAAAACATATACATCAGTACCCCAAAACATATACTCCTATACTCATACTTATTTTAAAAAATACTTAAATTAATATATTTAATTTATAATATTTAAAAACGAAATAAATATTTTTAAATAATTAATAATAATTAAATCAATTATAAAATATTAAATAAAATAATAAAAAAAATTTAAATACTTACCAATACTTACGATGTAATGCCATGCGTTGTAATAGCATCTGCTATGTAATGCCATGCGTTGTAATGGCATGCATTGTAATGGTATTTGCGATGTAAAAAACGCGTTGTAACGGAACGCGTTGTAAAAGATGCGTTGTAGCGGTAACACACCGATGGATGGAGATGATGGAGGAGTTGGAAAGTGAAAAGGGGAAGTGAATGAGATGCAAAGAGGTTGTGGTGTGATTTGGGAGTGGCTGGTGGAGCATGTGAGTGGATGATGGGTGAAAGGCAGGATGTTGGGGGGATTGTTTAAGTTAATGATGTTATGTTTATTTGTGAATGTCATGCCTGTCCTAATAAATGGCCTTTTACGCAAACTGATGCATGGAGTGGTTATTGCGCGATGCGGCCCCCGGCAGACCAGTCTTTTCCCCGGGGTGTTTGCGCGAGGCTAGGACAGGCAGGAAGTTAGGTGGGGGGTTAGGTCAGGGGTGGGAGGGGTTAGGAGGCTATTTATGGGGACAGGAGGGGAACGACTTCCTTTTCCTGTCCCCGGTGCCTCAGGGAGAAGTTAGTTTTGCCACCCACCCACCCTACATAGCTGAAGGGGGACGCTGGGTGTTTTGTTGAAGTTGCCAAGTTGGGTAACATGCCAGTTTAGGACAGGATGGCACAATAAGGGGTGTTTCCGGGAACTGGGAGGGGTGGGGAGTCCATGACGGGTAGAATCACCCTTCCAGGGAGGGGGTTACAGGTGCAGGATGGGAGAGAGTGGTAGATGGGAGTGAGATGGATGGAGATGACGGAGGAGTTGGAAAGTGAAAAGGGGAAGTGAATGAGATGCCAAGAGGTCGTGGTGTGATTTGGGAGTGGATGGTGGAGCACATGAGTGGATGATGGGTGAAAGGCAGGATGTTGGGGGGATTGTTTAAGTTAATGATGTTATGTTTATTTGTGAATGTCATGCCTGTCCTAATAAATGGCCTTTTACGCAAACTGATGCATGGAGTGGTTATTTCGCGAGGGCCGCACTGAGAATCTCCCAGACGGGAAGTGGAGGGGCGCGGGTTCACATCGCCAGCCACAGCGGGCCGCAGTTTCAGTCATTGACCTGCTCCGGGGCACCAGCACTCAAGGAGCGGCTCGGGCAGATGAACAGCAAGGAGCAGACAGACAGAGCATGAGAATAAGCGGTAAGCCACTGTTGGGTCCAGAGGAGGCGGTGTGCCCAGAGGAGACGAGGGAGCTGGGGGAGCCTCCAGAAAAGGATATACTGTATTGGACACTACAGGGGGCATTACATGAGACACTGCACCAATTACCCCCACAGCTAAAGGGGTGTATGGAGGTCCTTAAGGAGACAGGCGCACAGGGAGATGAAAATGAGGGGATTCTGCAAGAGGTGTGCATTGGGGCTGATCTGGGTGCAGAAGAAGTCGGCGCAGGCATTACTGAGCAAAATACATCAATCTACTCAAGATGACCTGGTAGACTTGGCAAACAAGGAGGGGGGCAAGGGAGATGTGGATAAAGGGGCCAGGAGAATCCTGAATCACAGCTCAGGGGAGGCCGGGCGACACCTCACTGCGCAAGACTCAAGGATAAAAGAAAAAGAGCCCCCAGGGTCAGCAAGGGCTCATAGGCTGCCAGGGGAGAGGGATTTTGACTAATAAGCAAATTATTTTTATTCCCTATTGGATGCCACCTGGTCAGGATTGGGATCAGACACTGGATCTAATATAGAATCAAATGAGGAGGACAGTGCTTCCAGAACCGGAATTAGTGGCAGGCAAAATTTACCAGCTACTCGAAAGATAAACTCCAGACTGCAGAGAACCTAGAGTACGAAAAAACAGAGAGCGGGAGGGAGAGTATCACTGATGGATTCGTACTCCCTAAACAAGTTACATAACCAAAGAGAATCCACCTAGTAATGTATGGAAGTGTTCCTCACAGTGGTGGGGAGCACTTAGTGTTTCTTAAAATACCCCACACACACCAAAAGGACCCTTGGTGTCAGGCTTCATCATTGGGGTTTTTGCACCCCTCTACGGGATGCGGCGTGCTACGACCTTCGACTACATGGGAGCACTGATAATCGACTATGTATGGTGCATGTGAGGGTATTATGTGAGTGAGTGGTGGGAGGAGTGAAAAATTTAAAAAGTACCTGGCTCGTTGGACTCTTAAAAAGTTTTTATTAGGTCCCCGGGCTGGTGCTGTTAAAAGAAATATGGTGCGAGGTGTTTAATGTAGTGATTATGTACATCACCTCATGTGTGTGTCGACATGTTTCGGAGACAGAGCTCCTTCTTCAGGACAGGGCGCACAACTTCCCCACCTTACTCACGTTTCATTACACAAAGAATGATGTGTATTTAGAAAAAAAGTGAAAAATAATAATATGTGTATAATTTATAGGTTACAATGTACCTACAGCGGTAATGCTCAAGAAAATTTGAATTGCAATATCTGAGGAAAAAAATGAGGAAAAGACATTTGGTAAACCTCAGCAAAACATTTTAGATCTGGTACAATCACCTAGAAAAAATGTTGTGGGGGGGTCAAAACTGACTGTGAAGGTTTAACCCTGTAAAAAAGAGACATATACATGACATACAAACAGTAAACAGAAAGCACACACTCTATTGTTGCGGTGGCGGAATAAGCAATGGAAAGAGAAGTAGGTATCAGGCATACTTGCCTTTAAAATGTTTTAAGCATCATGCGACTCCTGAACGTCTGGGGTGGTGATTGCCAATCTGAAATCTAAAAATAATTGCAGTAGTAAACAACACGGTTTACATACTTCCTGATGGAAGTCTCTTAAATCACTCTGTGTCATACTCACGAACTCAGTGGGAGTTCTGATCCATGTTGCCCCATCCACGGCTCCGCTGGAATGGAGATGGAGGCCTTTGCATCCTTTATTTATACTCACTCTTTGTGTTTAAGTGGTAATTTAATTATCAATTAAGAGGCTGCCCGAATGTGGCCATAGTGCCCATATAAGTATTTTCCGGGATCTCGGCGGGGTTTTTTCACGGAACCATAGGTAGTGTTTGTTGCGGGAGCAGGCGTGTATCGTGAAAGCGCTCCACGCATGCGTCTAAGTAGACTGTTTGTCGTATTAGTGTTCGTTGTGAGAGCATGCGTGTGGTATGAAGCTCTCCGCGCATGCGTCTGAGTAGACTGCTTGCCGGATTAGTTGGAGCGCATGCCTAAACGCTTTGCCTTGTAGATGGTTGGTTTCTTATTAGTCGATTCAGGGTTCAGGAGGCTCATGATGCTTAAAACATTTTAAAGACAAGTATGCCTGATACCTACTTCTCTTTCCATTGCTTATTCTGCCACCGCAACAATAGAGTGTGTGCTTTCTGTTTACTGTTTGTATGTCATGTATATGTCTCTTTTTTACAGGGTTAAACCTTCACAGTCAGTTTTGACCCCCCACAAAAAAATTCTAGGTGATTGTACCAGATCTATAATGTTTTGCTTAGGTTTACCAAATGTCTTTTCCTCATTTTTTTTCCTCAGATATTGCAATTTGCATTTTCTTGAGCATTACCGCTGTAGGTACATTGTAACCTATAAATTATACACATATTATTATTTTTCACTTTCTTGTAAATACACATCATTCTTTTTGTAATGAAACGTGAGTAAGGTGGGGAAGTTATGCACCCTGTCCTGAAGAAGGAGCTCTGTCTCCGAAACATGTCGACGCACACATGAGGTGATGTACATAATCACTACATTAAACACCTCGCACCATATTTCTTTTAACAGCACCAGCCCGGGGGACCTAATAAAAACTTTTTAAGAGTCCAACGAGCCAGGTACTTTTTAAACTTTTCACTCATCCCACCACTCACTCACATAATACCCTCACATGCACCATACATAGTTGATTATCAGTGCTCCACGTAGTCGTAGGTCGTAGCACGCCGCATCCAGTAGAGGGGTGCCAAGAACCCAATGATGAAGCATGACACCAAGGGTCCTTTCGGTGTGTGAGGGGTATTTTAAGAAACACTAAGTGCTCCCCACCACTGTGAGGAACACTTCCATACATTACTAGGTGGATTCTCTTTGGTTATGAGAACCTAGAGTAGACAACCCAAGACTGAATGAGCTGAGGTGGGACTACTGTCTTGGAGAACAATTGGTGGGGAACAGTAAGCAATCCACTAGGGAAGCAGAAGTAACCTCAGTGCCTCCTACACTGGAATCAATTTTGCAGTGCGTCGTAGCACACCGTGAAGAAGCCCGAATGGAGAGCAAGCGTGCACAAAATGTGGCGTGGAAACTTCAAGGAGCTGTCAGAAAAATTGCAAGAACCTGCAATAACATCTCTGACCGGATGACCGAAGTGGAAACAAGAACCGCTACAATGAAGGTGGATTTAGCAGGCTCAAAGGGGCAAGTGGAGCTACACGATGCTCAACTTGTTGATATCCAATGGAAGCTGGAAGAAAGTGAGAACCACCAAAGAAGTAACAACTTATGATTCCTAGGGATTCCAGAAGGAAAGGAAGGATCAGACGCAAGAGTATTTATGTTTCAGATGCTGTAGAAATCTTTCCCAGACCTTGAAGGGTGGAGGTGGCCTCAGGAAATACAAAGGGCACATTGAGTGCCATTTAATATACGCCGCAAATCACACAAGATGATGGATGGAATGCTGCACAATGGCAAAACATTCACTCCCAGTCATAGATCTGGGCCTAATCCATCGTTATTTTGCTCACCAAGCCACCCCAGTTCAGACATGGCCATATGCAAATCAGTCTTGACCCTGTGCCTCATGGGAACAGTCCAGCCCAAACTGCCAAGCCATGTCTTCCCTGGACCTGAATCAAGCATCCTAGGACCGGTTTCTGGCTATCAGCCATCTTCAGCCAGGATAGCTTGACTCCAGTGGCGTAGTGAGCACGGGACCCACGTCTGGGCATACCCTTCCCACATAGGGTAAACAGCAAAACACACAAGATGATGGATGGAATGTTGCAAAATGGCAAAACATTCACCCCCAGTCATAGATCTGGGCCTAAACCATTGTTATTTTGCTCACCAATCCACCCCAGTTCAGACTTGGCCATATGCAAATCAGTCTTGACCCTGTGCCTCATGGGAACAGTCCGGCCAAAAATGCCAAGCCATGTCTTCCCTGGACCGGAATCAAGCCTCCTAGGACCGGTTTCTGGCTATCAGCCATCTTCAGCCAGGATAGCTTGACTCCAGTGGCGTAGTGAGCACGGGACCCACGTCTGGGCATACCCTTCTTACATAGGGTAAACAGCAAAACACACAAGATGATGGATGGAATGTTGCACAATGGAAAAACATTCACCCCCAGTCATAGATCTGGACCTAATCCATAGTTATTTTGCTCACCAAGCCACCCCAGTTCATACACACCCATATGCAAATCAGTCTTGACCCTGTGCCTCATGGTAACAGTCCAGCCCGAACTGCCAAGCCATGTCTTCCCTGGACTGGAATCAAGCATCCTAGGACCGGTTTCTGGCTATCAGCCGTCTTCAGCCAGGATAGCTTGACTCCAGTGGCGTAGTGAGCAAGGGACCAACGTCTGGGCATACCCTTCCCACATAGGGTAAACAGCAAAACACACAAGATGTTGGATGGAATGTTGCAAAATGGCAAAACATTCACCCCCAGTCATAGATCTGGGCCTAATCCATCATTATTTTGCTCACCAAGCCACCCCAGTTCAGACATGGCCATATGCAAATCAGTCTTGACCCTGTGCCTCATGGGAACAGTCCAGCCCGAACTGCAAAGCCATGTCTTCCCTGGACCGGAATCAAGCATCCTAGGACCGGTTTCTGGCTATCAGCCGTCTTCAGCCAGGATAGCTTGACTCCAGTGGCGTAGTGAGCACGGGACCAACGTCTGGGCATACCCTTCCCACATAGGGTAAACAGCAAAACACACCAGATGATGGATGGAATGTTGCACAATGGCAAAACATTCACCCCCAGTCATAGATCTGGGCCTAATCCATCGTTATTTTGCTCACCAAGCCACCCCAGTTCAGACATGGCCATATGCAAATCAGTCTTGACCCTGTGCCTCATGGGAACAGTCCAGCCCGAACTGCCAAGCCATGTCTTCCCTGGACCGGAATCAGCCGTCTTCAGCCAGGATAGATTGACTCCAGTGGCTTAGTGAGCAGGGTCCTGCCTGGTGAGGCTCAAACACGAGCTTTTGAATTTTTATGACACAGCTAAGATGCGGCGATGGATGCCAGAAATTCCCGTGGACTTCCTTTCCAAGAATGCCCCAAGTAAAGGAGGAGCCTCTTGGGGCCGTGGAATTTGCATTGAAAATTTTGGAATGAAGACCGGAACTGCCGTCATGTACCTTTGAGAAAGAAGGCAAGCCCTTTGAAACTCGTCAGGTTGACGGAACAGCTGTTGTAATGTATCAGCAGCCAGGACGTTTCCATACCTTGAAACAAATGCTTTTCAACTTTTCATCTGTGCGGAGTGCTGCTTAAAGCTAGGGCAACCTTTGGAGCATCGATTTGTGGACGGCAGCCTCGACGTTGAGCATGCACCACCTCTTGATACTTGGGGGCCACTCCACCTGGTATACAACCATGCCGATTATGTGGAGCACAGATACAGGATTTTGGAAGGGTCCTGCCTGGTGAGGCTCATCCACGAGCTGTTATTTTTTTATGACACAGCTACGATGCGGCTATGGATGCCAGAAATTCTCGTGGACTTTCTTTCCTAGAATGCCCCACACAAAGGAGGAGCCTATTGGGGCTGTGGAATTTGCATTTCAAATGTCAGAATGAAGACCGAAACTGCTGTCATGTACCTTTGAGACAGAAGGCAAGAACTTTGAAATGCGTCAGGTTGACGGAGCAGCTGTTGTATAGTTTCACCAGCCAGGACGTTTCCGTACCTTGAAATAAAGGCTTTTCACCTTTTCATCTGTGCGCAGGCGTGGTGCGTCCATTGGGGCGTGGGGGCGTAGCCCCCCCCCAGCTCCCTCGGCGTCTCTCAACTTAAGTAAACTCTCAGTTTACTTAAGTTCAAATACACCGAGGGAGAACTGACAATCCTGTCAGTCAGCATGACGTCAGACCGCACAGTCTGGCGTCATGTTGACTGACATGATTGTCAGACCAGTGGGGGGCAACAGGCAGCAGCACAACACAAGGGCGCATGAGTGGGGACGGAGGGCAAATTTTTTACCCGTGTCCACTCATGCGAACTTGTGTTTGCTCTTTTTAGCGCATGCCCATTAGGACCCCTCGGCCTCCTGAAGGACGTGCTGCGGGCGAGTAGTAACCTGTGCCCCAAGCCAATCCTGGCGCTGCAGGCAGCGCCAGGTTTGGCTGAGTCTCCACTGCGCAGCCTGGCATTTCAAGCTGAGGAGGAACACACTGATGCGGCACGTGATCTGATCCGGAGTATTGAAGGAGCGGAGGAAGCGGTAAGTTTACTTTATTTTACTATCGTCGCTGTACCCCGTGCAACAGTCCCGGCCCACTCCCTCCCTCCGCCAGTTTTTTGTGCATGCCCATTAGGAGCCCCTCAGCCTCTCCCTCCCTCCCTCCGCCAGTCTTTCGGCCGCAACTAAGTGTGAATGTCGAATTGTCGATGCGGCGCCCCCAGGTCATAGGCCCGCCTAGCAGCACAACTAGGCAAGCAGGGTGTTGTTGGCCCATACGGCCGGCCTTCTGGTAAGGCAGAGCACAGGTCTCCGAGTTCAGGTGTAGAGAGCACCTTATATGCTTAACTTTTTTATTTCACGTCATGTGCCATTAAAGGATAAAAACTGATTTCAGTGCAGATTTGCTTTTTGGAAATGTATGCGTTTATGAAAGAACAGACCTATCCAGACGCTGCAGTGAACGGCCATATGGCCGGGATGCCTGTCACCCCCTCCCAACACAATCCCCAAGGATGGGAAGACGGACGCAGTTCTGAACTTTTGGAAGGCGGGAGGGAGTCACCCTCCCGGCCGTATTTATTAAAATATGAAACAAAATTAAAACATTAAATAAAAGTTTCATATCATGTACAATTTTCATTTATTACATGTTCATTGGCTAACCTTAACAAATCTCTAATACAAAGGTTTCCTAGCCGAGTCTAACATCCTGCAAATGCATACATTCTAAATTAAAATTGTACATCCTAGCATTAAGGGCCAACGGCAAGGTCACAACCGGTGTCAGATCCCTACTACCAAAACTCTCGCCCTCACGGTGTGAGTGGCGGCCGCGCAGAGGACTGTACCCTCCGTGCCAACTCCAATTTCCCTTGTCTTGTTGGGGGTCCCCATTTCAGCTTGATGCCATCTTAAAGGTCGTCCGAGCACCCGTGTGAGGTATCTGTAGGAAGGACAGCGTGGACTCCCCCCCCACCCCACACTCTCTCTCACATCCGCCGTCGCTGATATCCGGGCCCCGGGAAATTCGTAGGAGGGGCATATAGCCGCCTCCTCCCCTGGAAGGGGCCAATGGCCGTCTCCCCTTAGGCGACCCATCCTTAGTGGGTGCCGCCTCCCAGTGGGAGGGGCCAATGGCCGCCTCCCCCCGGGCGCTCCCATCCATAGTGGGTGGCGCCCCCCTCTAGGGACCTTGAAATTACTGCTCACCGATCATGACCTTACCGCCACAGGCCGGATAGTTGACCGGCTATCCGGCCCCCCCACAAACTCCTCCTAAAGGTCATGGTTCCTCAAACCCATTAGCCATGCTATGAAGTCTCCTATGAGTAAGACATTCCCCTCCCGGGACAGGTGAACCCCATCATTGAGATACATTTGCGCCGACCATCGATTACCAAAGATGGCGCCGAATCCCACGCTCCGCGCCGAGTCAGTCCACAAACCCAGCTTGTTCGAAGACGCTGGCGGCTTGTTCCACACTACTCGACCGTTGAAGTCCGCCAGAAATGCCAACCAGATGCGCATATCCTGGCGAACCTCTGCAGACAGTCTCGTGCGGTGGTGTCCTTCCTTGAGACCAACCATAGCTTGTGAAATAGAGCGTGAAAAAGGGCGGGCCATTGGTATCACTCTCAAGGCAAAGTTAAGCTGACCCACTGCTTGCTGTAACTGATGCAGGGCCACTTTCTCCTTACTAAGGCACAGTTCCAGGGGAGCCCTAAATTTAGCTACCTTTCCCACTGGCAAACGGAAACATCCTTCCACAGAATCGAGCTCAATTCCCAGAAACTCCAGTGAAGTAGATGGTCCAACCGTCTTACCTGGTGCCAATGGCACTCCAAACTCCCTCATGAGGATGTAAAAATCCTGTAGCGCCTGCGCACATTTCGTGTCGCCGGCTGCTCCCAAGAACAGAAAGTCATCTAGGTAATGCATAACATGCTTATGCCCTGTGGCCTCGGTGAATGCCCACTCTAAAAAACAGCTGACTTTTTCGAAATAAGCACAAGAGATGGAGCAACCCATCGGCATGCATTTATCCATGTAGTAACGTCCTTGGAACGCAAAACCTAGCAGACGCTGATCCTGTGGGTGTACCGAGAGCAACCGGAACGCCGACTCGATATCGGATTTTGCCATCAGCGCTCCGGGGCCCAGGCGATTCAACATGGTGACGGCATCATCGAAGGATGCGTACCGCACCGAACAGACCCCTGGGTCAATCGCATCGTTCACTGAGAAACCCCTTGGAGCCGACAGATTATGGATCAGCCTAAATTCCCCCGGGTCTTTTTGGGGACCACCCCTAATGGGGAACAGATGAAATTCGCTACTGGCGGGTGCTGAAATGGGCCAGCGACTCGGCCTAGGATCACCTCTTTAGCGATTTTCCTCTCCACCACACCTGGATTATGCTGTGCAGAGAGCTGGTTTTTACAAAAGGGTTCCCCCCGAAAATCCCCCGCCGGGATGTGGAAGCCACATAAAAATCCCTTCCTCAACACCCCAGCGGAGACATAATCAGGGTATTTGTTTAGCCAGGGACTCATAGCCATGATATCAACGGGGGTAGGCAATTGTACACAACGATCCCCCTCAGTCTTGTTTGGACCCTCCTCTACCTCCCGACCCGCTATTTTTTGACCTGCATGAACTCTCCGGGTGCGAGGAATTCCCACAACCCGCACACGCATGTTTGAACTTACATGCTCCCTGCGGTCTGGTACAGTTGCCTCTATTGAAGCCCCAACAGACCCCCCGCTTTCCACCGTTCCCGCCGGTTCTCGGCTGGTGATCGCCACTGGCGCCTGCTCGAAAGGGCACCGCGGGCTGCTGGCGGGAAAACCCTGACCCATTCCCACCTGGCGAGGACGTCCTCGCCGCGCCAGGCAGGAGCTGCTTCTGCCAAGAAATCGAGTCGAGGCAATCCCATGTCAGAGATGAATCATACTCTTTCGCTTTACGGAATTTCATGTCGTAACCCATCCATTCATTCCCCTCATATGTTTCATAAAAATCCATTATACGTGCCTGATAACAAGACAATTCGGGCAATACCTCTGGCTTACGCTCACCAATAATCGCAGTAAACATTGCAAAGGCCTTGGCCCAATTTGTTATCGTCTCATCCACCCTGAATCCCGCCATTTTTGCTCGCCAGACACTCGGGTGCCACAAATCTTTCTGTGTCTTAGCATACTCTCGCGATGGTCAATCAACAACGAAAACATATTAACATACTTGTCTGCCCATATCAATTCTTTCGTGGCCAACGGGATATGCTGAACCACTCTCTCCCGTCTTGAGGGCAATGAGCCCTCCCCCGCCACTGGCAAAGCGAGCTTACCCGGTTCGGTCGTTGTTCCCGCCGTTTTCTCGATGCCAGTTGCCGGTCCTTCCGGGGTCACCTGTGGGGAGACAAGAGGGAGATTCGCCTTCGCGGCATCTCGCGACTGCCGCAACTGCTGGATTAGTAACTTGGCCTCTTCGGCCATGTCTCCGGGCGCCGTGGCACCCCCTGCCTTTTTGTTGAGCCATGCGGCCAACTGGGTGGCCAATTCGGGAGGCATGTCCTCGTCGTCGTCAGGCGTAATCACAACCGGAATCGGTTGACCCGCGTCTGGGGTTGGTACTGGGGCATCAGCTGGTATGGCAGGGCTGACCGGGGGCACCTCAGGGACCGGAACCTCCCCTGACTCCGCCCTCCTCTTGACCCGTTTCCCTCTACCCTCGGGGATGACTCCCGGCAATGCCGGGCCTATTACCTTCTTCGGGTTACCAGGCTTGTTCATTGCGGCCAGTTGCTTCTTAATGCCCGCCATATCACGACCAAGCGCTGGAACTTGACCGATGCTTCGTTCTATCCTCGTCATTCTGTTCACCAACATGCAAAGCACCTGGTCTTTCTCGGAACCCTTTCCTGCCTTCTTGCCAGACATGGTTTCGATTATCCACTCCGGGTCGATCAAGACGGTCCGGGACTCTTCTCTGTAAAATCACTGAAAGAGAAACACAAGAATTACAAGTTCTCAAAATTGCTCCTTGTTCCGTCGAGGGCTCACGTGCAACGAGTGGGTGCAGCTTCTAAGCACAGGAACAAGAGGATGCTTCTTCGGATTCCCGCTCTCTTTATTCTTCTTCGGGAGGGCGTGTACCCTCCGCCGGTACGCCTACTGGGCGTGGCCATCGGTGTAGGTGTCTAGGACAACCCTTTTGGGCGGGAAAAGGCACGCCCCGGCTACGCCGCTTCGGGCATACCAGCCGAGACACGCCCCCCGCCCAAAATGGTTTCCCGGGAGGATAGAGGCACCCGACCATACGTCCGGGGGGACCGAGTGGTCGCCCCTTTCCATGAGCAGCTGGGGCCGGCGGAGGGGGACATACGCGCTGAAAGGCCGACTTTAGCTTAAGTGTATTTCACTGGGTAAATAGTTAAGAAGAGACACTTTTAATATAACCGGAAAAGAGAGAGTTCATAAAGGGTCGGACCTTAACGGGATATTCAAATGAGCCTGCCGAGTAAGGACTGCGCATCTGGTACAGAACTGGCTGTTAATGTACTACGAGAATTGACTGTTTAAAAACAATACGATAATTTGGCTTTACAGTATTTATTTCATACACTGACAGTATAAAGAAGGTGTTGCGTTTAAGCCAGCAGTATCTATGTCAACAATAACTAACACTACTTATCACAGAAAGGGCAGTTCTCGTCAGATGTGCTCTAGAGAAATACATGCATCGGAAGTGCGAAAAAAAACTGGCAAGCGGTTGTCTTCTCGATGCACCTAAATGGGGCTATTTCTTTTTGCTTCTAATATTCCATTCACATATTTTGCATTCCTGTTTGCCTTTATCAGTTTCCGGTAATCGCTCCAGACGGTCAACTCCTGATCAGTGTTATCAGTGTTAGGAAGTAGTTGCTCTGGGCTGTCACAACAACCCCAAACCTTCGACCCCACCCCCCCCCCCCTAAACCCCAAACCCCCAACTCCATCCTGCTCTTGCAAGCCTGCCTTTACACAGCACTCAAAAACCAGACGAAACCCGAGTCAAACACAGTTCTTGGAAGTAACAGAAAGTGCTCAAGAGGGGTGTTTATTACCTAAGACCATCTGTGGCGTTGAGGCCTTGTTTCATCCCCACCTCTGATCTCTGATGTAGGGAAGGTTCTTCAGTAGCTGTACAATTCCTGCCTATGTCTCTGTGGGGGCACTGCTTTAATATATAAATTTTAAGGACATATATCAGATGCGATGAATGTCATGGTTTGTTCATTTTCGTGCTTCAGTAATTTTAGTTTTTTATGCACTGTGCACCAAATGCCACCTAAGCCTTTAAAGTTGTGCCAAACTCTCATTGTAATGTACTTTTTTAACTTTGCATTGTGAAAAAGTGATCCTTTTCATCCTCTTCACAGTGCATTGTACTGGAGCACCACAAACAAGGCTGGCTGTGATGTATACTCACATTACAGGGATGTCAACCCTTCCTTAGCATCATACCTCTCACTCTTAAAAAAAACAATAGGTCTTCAGTTCTTCGACTTTCTCAGTGCATTTGTTTTGTAAAATGACATCCAACTACTTCAACATGTAAAATGTGTAAGAGGATGTCCTCTGCTGCCCTCTGCCATTGAAATTGTGGATCATCGTGAACTTTCTATTGAAATGCAATCCATTGCCACTGTACTGATAGGGCACCTTGCATTGTGATGTAAATTTGAGATGGTGGCTAGCGCAACAGTAATTAACTTAGCCTGCACTAGACCCACTCAACATTCAAGGTTAAAAAGTTGTGCATTGTGTAGGTTGGTTTTAATTATATATATGGGTTACATTTAATGCCCCACAAAACAGCAACATGAGCGCTACTTGAAAGTATATTAGAATGTCCTTTAAAAACAATACAGCTAACTTCAGACTGAAGCTGTGCTTGCATCCTGTCCGTAGGTGGTTTCAATTTGCAGCATTCCATTGGTAGTTGTTTTAGGTACAAACGTGTAAGGTTCTCTTACTACGGGATGTCCTCTGCTGTCCTTTGACATTGAAACTGTGGCTCAACTTGAACTTTATATTGAACTGCAACCCATCATCACTGAGCTGTTAGGGTAGTTTGCATTGTGATGTACATTTGAGAATGTGGCCAGGGTGACAGTAATTAACTCAGGGTATACCTACGTCATTATCATATGAAATCTCTTTATTGATGTCACAATTGCCTTATTAAACTTCTTGTTTTCCCACTCTTTTTTCAAAAATTTCTCAGGGGGAAGAAAACCCCACAAACCCTCCTTATAATGGCCAGGCTCGCCAGCTACACTCGCTTGTCATAAGGCCCTCATCCCAAACTTTTTATTTACGCCCCACTTTACAATGTCACCAGCCACCACTGTCTGTGCGGAGTACGGCAACCTTTGGAGCATCGATATATATATATATATATATATATATATATATATATATATATATATATATATATATATATATATATATATATATATATATATATATATATATATATATATATATATGTTACCTACTGGCGGTCGCCAGTAGGTAGTTATAGTTAGGATTTTTTTCAATGCAAAATCTCAACATTCTATTGGAAATTACTTTGGCGTCGATTGAGGAATCTGCCTGAAAATTTCCTCAAATTTGCCTCACGGCGCTTCGGTCCTTCCCTGAAACTTTGGAGGGGATTCGTCAAGCGGGGGCCAAGATAAAAGGGGGGTCCCAAAACGTGTTTTCCCCATGTTAATTTCCAAAGGCGGTCGACCTCACTTTTAGCCCGAACGGCTGAATGGATTTCTACCAAACTTGGCAAAATTGTAGGGACTGGTAGCCCGATGTGCCTTTGCTATGTCTCAAGATATGTGCTTCAGTGGATTTTGAGTAATTTAGGTTCAAAAAAATATATATATCTATGGCCGCTATGTGCTCGCGGAAAGCTGATTGGCTCTCGGGTGTCTGTAAACATTCAAAACAGTCCGGAGCGGCCGCCATCTTGTGTCTCGGTAAGATCCAGACACAAGAGGAGGCAAAAACAAAGGGGGAAATGACCATAAGGGGGTTGAGTAGACCCCCTGATCCCCTAGGTTTGATGTGGGGGGCATAAAAGGGCCCCGCGGGGCAACATTTTTTTTTTTTGATTTGCGCGGGAAACGCCCGGTACGCGCACCGGGGAGCGGACCGGGGAGCGTACCATGGGGAAAAAAGAATGACAGAGTTTTTAAAAAATGTAGCCTTTTATTATAAATTGGAGGTAGTTCTAAAAATAACTGTTTTTTTCCTTCTTTTTGTTGTTTTATTTTTTTTATGTTTTTTGAACATTTTGTACTTTTTTTGGCTTTTATGAACTATTTTATATTTTTTTTGTTATTTTTATGGGGAGAAACAAAAAACAGGAAATTGAAAATGGCTCAACTGGAGCAAAAAAAAACAGGAAAAAATTTGGGTTTTTTGGGGCAATTGTGGTTGTCACCAGCAAGGAGGATGAGCTTTATTTTCTGTTCACCATAGGAGATGGTCTTACCACAAAAAATACATGTAATTCTGAATTCCCCAAACCGTGGTTGTATGCAAGGGATCGTCTCCCTTGTCTCTGGTCCCAATGGAGTGGGTTGCTTTCTTCTGGAGGTGGTGGTTGAAAATTGGGGAGGGTTACTGGCCAGTTTTCTCTTCTCTGCAGCAGAATAGTTGTTTGGATGCTTGCGCTGCATGTGTCTAATCATGGTATTAATACCAAAAGAATATTTTTCGTTAGGGTTCCCCCTTGAAAGTTCCATGCCACAGATTATGCAAGTCACCTTGGGCGCATTGACTTTCTTCTTGCCCTCTGGTATAGAAAAAAACTCCCATACAATGTGCTGCCTTGGCTTGTATGGGGTATTGTCTTCTTGCAGCCACCTTCTACCCTCCTCCTCCTCCTCTTCCTCCTCCTCCTCTTCTTGACCACCAATGTAATGTTGTGGTGGTCCTCTTGGTGGTGGTGGTGGTGCAGATGCTCCAGCTGCTGCTACTGTAGCCATTTTAAAGTACAAAATATTTCTCAAAGATGTTCAAACAGGTCTTCCTCAGTCAAAGGACAAAGTCAGAATAAGGAAAAAAGGTGGGGTCTTTCATCATTTGGAAAAAAAACTGTCCTGAACCAATGAAAAGTGTTATTTTCAGGTCACAGGACCGGACGCGCTTACGCGACGAGCCCCGGGTCGCGTTGCGTAAGCGCGTCGGATGTTTACGTTGCGCGATCGTATTCGCTTGAGTGCTTCCGGGTGCGCTTACGCCGTGCGTATCACACAGACGTGGCTACGCGATACGTCACGATGATGTTTTCCTTCACGGCAATAGCGCTAACGGGACGCTAACCGGTGCGCGCCCCGGGGCGCACCGAAAAACTGCGCTTTCCGGTGCGCTCACTGGGGCGTGCACCGGGAGCGCACCAAGGCAAAAAAAAATTAAAAAATATTATTATATAAGTATACAATATAGGATTCATTATAAAAAATATTACATTTCAGAGGTTTGAGGCCCTATATATAGTTAGGAATTAGCATTTAAAAAACCTATGAAATTCACAGAAAAAACCATAGGTTTCACACCAGTTAAAGTTAGCAGGAAGTTTGACTCGCATAAAACCATTGACTTTCTTCTTGCCCTCTGGTATAGAAAAAAACTCCCATACAATGTGCTGCCTTGGCTTGTATGGGGTATTGTCTTCTTGCAGCCACCTTCTACCCTCCTCCTCCTCCTCTTCCTCCTCCTCCTCTTCTTGACCACCAATGTAATGTTGTGGTGGTCCTCTTGGTGGTGGTGGTGGTGCAGATGCTCCAGCTGCTGCTACTGTAGCCATTTTAAAGTACAAAATATTTCTCAAAGATGTTCAAACAGGTCTTCCTCAGTCAAAGGACAAAGTCAGAATAAGGAAAAAAGGTGGGGTCTTTCATCATTTGGAAAAAAAACTGTCCTGAACCAATGAAAAGTGTTATTTTCAGGTCACAGGACCGGACGCGCTTACGCGACGAGCCCCGGGTCGCGTTGCGTAAGCGCGTCGGATGTTTACGTTGCGCGATCGTATTCGCTTGAGTGCTTCCGGGTGCGCTTACGCCGTGCGTATCACACGGACGTGGCTACGCGATGCGTCACGATGATATTTTCCTTCGCGGCAATAGCGCTAACGGGACGCTAACCGGTGCGCGCCCCGGGGCGCACCAAAAAACTGCGCTTTCCGGTGCGCTCACCGGGGCGTGCACCGGGAGCGCACCAAGGCAAAAAAAAATAATCAAAATATTATTATATAAGTATACAATATAGGATTCATTATAAAAAATATTACATTTCAGAGGTTTGAGGCCCTATATATAGTTAGGAATTAGCATTTAAAAAACCTATGAAATTCACAGAAAAAACCATAGGTTTCACACCAGTTAAAGTTAGCAGTAAGTTTGACTCGCATAAAACCATTGACTTTCTTCTTGCCCTCTGGTATAGAAAAAAACTCCCATACAATGTGCTGCCTTGGCTTGTATGGGGTATTGTCTTCTTGCAGTCACCTTCTACCCTCCTCCTCCTCTTCTTCCTCCTCCTCCTCTTCTTGACCACCAATGTAATGTTGTGGTGGTCCTCTTGGTGGTGGTGGTGGTGGTGGTGCAGATGCTCCAGCTGCTGCTACTGTAGCCATTTTAAAGTACAAAATATTTCTCAAAGATGTTCAAACAGGTCTTCCTCAGTCAAAGTTAGTTGGACTCACTATAACTTGCGCGTGCAATGCACTGCTGATGATGTCACATATTACATCACTCATGACATGGTCAGTGACATCACTCACGACATCACTGATGACACCATCCTTGTGACAGAGTGACAGACCTCCTTTCACTGTAGTGTAACCCATGAAACACATATTGAAAAATAGAAATTAAAATTTTCCTAAAAATGGAGATACCCATACCAGTTACAACAACCAATTCAATAATTCCACCATCTACATACATATCCACTCATTCACCAACAGTTCTATATAGTCACTCATACATATACTCACTCATCATATGCAGTGATTCACCTATACATCCTGTTACACATCGACAGTCATCCAAAAGTTACTCTCACACATACTCACACATGCAAGTAAACTATTGAACATCCATTTATTTGCATATACAGCTATACACACACTACCACCTTACTTCTAAGGAAACTTACACATACTTACTCTCTTAAACAATCACTTATAGAAACTTATACTTATTTAAACAGGAACTCTTACAGTCTCTTACTCTCACATATACTCACTTATATACATCAATACTCACATATACTAGATTAAAACATATGTAGTTACTGATAAAGACACTAGTGAGACAGTCATTCACTCACTAACACACACATATACACACTCATCCACCCATACAGTCCTGCACATATGCTGTCTTCAAAACACATACAAAGAGAGAGTTAGTCATTCATGCATCTATGTGATAAGTAATACCCCCACCAAACCATACAAACACTCATACTGATACTAAAAAAACATCTAATAACCCATATACCTACACATGTACCTACTCACCAACCCATGCAGCCACTTATACACAAAGTGAAACACTAATACATATATATAAATATTTAAACATTACTCACTAATATATGTATTCACTAAGAAACACTTAATAAGCCAGTTAAGTAATCAATTTTTATTAAAAAAAACATCCATTTAGACACTTATTTAAACATTTATTCTTCCATCAACTTTTACATATACATATATAAAACAAATTTATTTTTCAGAAAGACACACATTTACTGGATGGTGTCTTCAGTGATGTCGTCATGAGTGATGTAATATGTGACGTCATCAGCAGTGCATTGCACGCGCAAGTTATAGTGAGTCCAACTAACTATAACGTGGGAATTTCAATGGTTTTATGCGAGTAAAACTTCCTGCTAACTATAACTGGTGTGAAACCTATGGTTTTGTCAGTATATATATACATATATATATATATATATATATATATATATATATATATATATATATATATATATATATATATATATATATATATATATATATATATATATATATATATATATATGCGACTGTTGGCATTACCCAGGTTGGAGAACGTAGCATCTTCAAACCACCCTCACGTTTTCTCCCCCAGACACCGTCTGATGCGGTCGATATCTTCTCAGAGACAGTAAGAAACTAATAAACAAAAAACAAAATGGAATCTATCATCAAACCAGAGGGATATAATTTTGAGTCTTGAGAGGGACGACTCGATCGTGATTAAGCCTTCTGATAAAGGCGGAAATATCGTGATTCAGAGCCGCCAGAATTATTGCAAAGAAGCCCTACGCCAGGTACAAGTTCACGAAAATTACCTACCCACAACAGAACAAGAATACCAACGAAGCGTACGTGAATACCATACTATGATTGAACATTGGTATGGCAAGGGAATTTTGGCCAGAGAAGAGTGTCTATACCTGCAGAATAAACAACCTAGGTTACCTAGTTTTTAGCATCTGCCTAAAATACACAAAGACTCCCCTAAACCACCAGGGAGACCCATAGTATCATCCATCGGAGGACTAACAGAGAATATGTTGAAGTGCATTGACTCATTTCTGGCTCCATGGGTTACCCAATTGAGTTCATATACCACAGATACCAAGGACTTCCTTAGGCAAATACAGGATGTGGAGTGAGAAAACGATCTGATAATGATAACCTTAGACATTTCCAGCCTTTATACGAGCATCAGGCACAATGACGGGATGAAAGCAGTGAAAACTTTCCTGGACTTGAGATCTGCCAGATATTTGGAGCATAGCAGGAGGATTATGGACTTTATATCATTCTGTCTAAATAACAATATCTTTATTTTCCAGGACCAACGGTACAAGCAGATCAGGGGGACAGCCACGGGCACCTGCTTCGCCCCCAGCTACGCGAACCTATTCGTGGGCTGGTGGGAGAAGCAGGTGGCCTGGGCGGACGACAAGGCTGAATGGGTAGACAGGGTAATCTGTTGGAGGAGATACATTGACGATCTCTTTCTTATTTGGAAGGGATCGGAATCCTCAGCAGAAGAATACATAGCAGCCCTAAATGTCAATGATCTGAATCTGCATTTTACCCAGAGCATGAGCAGGGAAGAGGTCAATTTTCTGGACCTTAAGGTCTTTGTGGACTCAGGCGCTATTTAAACTGTGCTCTACAGAAAGGAGACAGAGGGGAACTCTGTCCTTCACGGACGGAGTAGTCACCCCGGAACCCTCGTGAAAAGCATCCCCTACGGGGAACTGTTGAGAATAATACGCAACAGCTCTCTGGATAAAGACTTTGAGGAGGCAGCCAAGAAAAGCATAAAACGCTTTAAATCACGTGGCTATTCTTATACGGTGCTCCAACAAGCAAAAAGAAAAGTGTTAGCTACTGACAGGCAGACACTCTTGACTGAAAGACAAGGCAGTGCAAAGAAGGGTGGCAATGGCACAATAAGATTAATCACCAATTATTCAGTAGCAGCGAACAAGGTGAGAGCCATTATTCTAAGAAATTGGGGCATTCTTAAATCAGATGCTGTCATTGGTAAGGATCTATCGGATCACCCAATGATAACCTTCAGAAAAACTAAGTCCCTGAAGGACAAGTTAGTACAAAGTCACCTGTCCAAAGAAAGATCTAAAGCAGAACTAAAGGCCATGCATGGGTCATACCCATGTGGGAAATGCAAGGCCTGTAGCACGAGCCAGAGGGTTTTATCATATCAGGTACCCCACAAGGAAGCGAAGATCAGAATCCCTAAATTCATAACCTGCTCTATCACTCACGTAGTGTACTGCCTGAAATGTCCCTGTGGACACTGTTACGTAGGGAGCACAACAAATGCAGTTAAGCTAAGGATATTAGAACACCAAAGGGCCATCGCAAATAAGGTTGAGAACTACCCGATGGCTTGCCATTGTGCCACGCACCATAACAGCGACAGAACTCTGCTCAGCTCTTTTAGCCTAAACTGCATCCTACAGGATTTGAGAGGTGGTGATTATAAACAGAAGTTAAGACGTTTGGAGTCAAGGTACATCATCGAACTCCAAACTACAAGAAAGAAACTAAGAGCTGTGTCTACGCCAGAGTATTTTTTAAGAATAATTAAAGAAACCAAGGTTGTAAAGAGTCAGGGGACTGTATGACATAAAGTACAATGTTCACCTCCATTTAGAATAGACAGTGATTCTAGAATATACTATGTATAGTTCAAAAGAAAAATTTCTTTCACTGCATGCCCATTCAGGGCTCTATTGTTGTTGTATATTTTAACATAATCAGATTCTCCCCGAGACACATCACTATATAATGCAATATTTCAGGGTATAACAGAGAATGTTAGAATGAAAACGATTGCCCATCTTGGGCTGAAAATGAGGATGCAAATATGTAATTATTTATTAACTGTAATGTATAAGTAGATAGTACATGTATATCTTTCCAAAAACAATTTCAACTAATATACCCGAATTGACTTAATTTTGATTTGGTTTTGCCATTACAAGATGGCGCTTATGATTTGGACAGTGGTCCGTTTTTTATTTCATTGTAATTTGCCGTATTTAATTTCCGTCTCGCCGTCGCCAGCTGACACTGACGAAGGCAAGTGCTGAAGCGCGTCTGTTTGATTGTTTTCTTGTGCAATAAACCTGACAAGGTTTAACTTACTGCGAGTGCTGGTGTGTCAAGTCTTTTTTGACAGTGGAGCGAAAAAATATATATACATGTATATTGATGTGACCAAGGCCGCTGGGACGGCCGAAACGCGTCATGACACACTACCTAATGGCTAAATAAAGAATGCTGAAGGAAAGTTGGTCCTTGCCTCGAGTCTCTTTGCAAGGAGCGCCGCTGCGAGGTATTTGCAGATATATATATATATATATATATATATATATATATATATATATATATATATATATATTTCAAATCCAATTGTATAGCACTCCTTAACCTCCTTGATGATGAAAAAGAATGCACAAACTCTTCTTGCTTGAGCGATAATTATTGATTTTCTCTCATCTTTCAGTTATGACGCATTTTAGCTGGTAAATATATATATATTTAGACTTGCCTGTAACTTTGGCACTCTTCCCAAAACATGTCCTCCTGGATCTAGCTATGCATGGAAAGTTTTTTTGGGTGATACGTCGAGTGGGGTGGGGGGAGAAAAAGAGGGGGTAAAAAAAGTGTGTTTCCAATGCAATTTCACATTGGAATTTGGAACATGACTACAGTCTGAATTGCTACACCGAATTACACCAAATTCGACAAAGCCGGGTCTGGTGGCCCAGTGGACTAATGCATCCACTACAGAAGCCTGTGTTCAACCTCATGGTCACAAGTTCAAATCCCAGCTGGTCCACTCAGCTTTTCATCCATTTGAGATTGATAAAATGAGTACCATTGAGTTGGGTAACAATAAACATCAGTTATTCAGCACCAAGATACCTCCAGGTAAACGTGCACTTTAGAAATACACATGTTATGTTATGTTGGTCCAGATAGAGCCCTTTTTATGATTTTGTTTAAATCCGTTCAGTAGTTGCAAAGTTATCAGAGAAAAAAAGAAATATAGATATCAAGGGGCACAGATCCTCCATAGATCCCACGTGGGGGATCTGCGAAACCACGTGCCACCAGCCACACCGTGATTAGCAGTCCACAATCTGAGCATGATGTTACGGCTGCCAATGTATGCATTGGGGAATGGTCCCAGGGCCTCAAAATGTTTCTGCAAAGTGATTAAAGGGGTCAGGGTAGAGGTACCCTGACCCCAAGGGTATGTTAGAGGTGTTGAGAGGGACCTATGTTGGGTACAAAATTGAGTTTAGCAGGATTCTTTTCCACTTCAGGAGTCTGAAAATCCCCCACGAGTCTCAGTGCAGCCCCGTGTAAATTCGCAATGGATCAATGAATCTTTATGCACTTTGAAAAACCACTTCAGACCCACTCAGACATCTACACAGGTACTCTTACACACATTTACAGGCCTACCCAAGGAGTCATGCACCCACCTACAGACCTACCCAGGCTTTCACACACCCACTAACAGAGCCATGCAAGCAATCCCAGACCCACTCACAGACCCAGATAGGCACTCACACAAACACACACAGATGTATGCAAGCATTGACACACCCACTCACAGACCCACACAGACACTAACACACCCACCCACAGACCTACTCAGACACTCACACACTCACTCACATACCCACTGAAATACTCTCACATCCACTCATAGATCCACTCAGACACCCACTCATATACCCTTGTAGGCATTTACACAGCCACTCACAGAGACACTAATGCACTCATAACCCACTCACAGACTCACACAGACACTCCACACCTACTAGGAGATCCACACAGACATTCCCACATGCACTCACAGACCCACACAGATACTAACACACCCACTCACAGACCCACACAAACACTCAGGCACCCACTCACAGGCCCACTCAGACACTCACACAACCAGTGGCAGACCAACACAGAAACTCAGACACCCACTCACAGATCCACTAAGACACTCACACACCCACTCACTGACCCACTTATACCAACTCTCAGACCCACTAATACAGTCACACACCCACTCACATACTCACACAGGCACTCACACACCATTCACATACCCACATAGGCACTCACACACCCACTCATAGACCCACAGAGACACTCACAGACCCACTCAGACTCTCTCACATTCATTCACAGAACCACTCAGACACTCATGCACCACTCATCGACCTATACAGCCATTCCCACAACCACTCCCAAAGGATACAGGTTACAGTTAGGAAATACAATTGAAAAAACCTTCAAAATTCACAAAAACCAAAGGCTACATTGGCAGTTCCATCCACAAGGCAAGGAAATGAGTGCTGGAACACAAGCGTACCATAAGATGCAATGAACATTACCCAGTAGCCCGACACTTCAAGGAAATGCATTCTCAAAATGATAGACTTTTGACATTTGTGGTGTTGGATTCTGCAAGACCACAAAAGAGAGGTGACAAAAGAATAGGTAAACTGAGGATTCTTGGATCTAAGTTTATAATAGATTTTGAGACACTTACACCTGTAGTATTCAACTCCAGTGAGGAATTATCAGTACACCTGGGGTTAATAAGAACAACATAAATGTGCAATGCTGGTTACAATATTATGCATGCCACAGTGTTTCTCCTTCGAAATATCGACTGTCCGAGAATAGTCACAAAGCGTTTAAAACTTTCATTTCATCTCTTTGTAAGGTTTCTGTATTAATTATCACTGTGCTTTTCTTTAGAGTTGACTTGATAAGTCAAATTTGAACATATATTGTATTTTTATTTTTTGCACTCACGTTTTGAGCACTGATTGGATATGGAGAGTAGCAAGATGAGCAACGCATCCTTCTTATGGCGGTCAACACTTTAGCAAGCTAGTAACTGCGAAAATACCGAGCGAATAGTCGACTTGGGCTAGACACAATTATAGTATGTGGTTGGTGAGCACAGAGAACCTGGATTTGTTCACTGGTAGGAAGAACTAATTTCATTAATATGTGAAAGAACATTGGTTTGTATCACACTTTGGGAAAAACAACCTGACCTACTAATAATTTTGAGCACTGCTGGACGCATTTCATGTAGGTACAATTGATGACACAAAAGCCCACCAGGGCAAACCGCTTATCCAAGATCAATTGTTTCAGGATAAGGAATGTCTAAAGCTTAATAAGCATCACAAACTATGTATGCCTGACCATATGTGCCACCAGTTTTCCATAATTTATAGTTTGGGTTAGGGAATGCCGAACTGAACAAGTATGACATTAATGGTGTATACGAATCACAATATACAACTGAATGAAATATGGGTCAATACAAAGCTGAAACACTAATGTGATCATATGTTTCTCACCGTCCCTCTTTCTTGTTTATTATCAAGTATACAGATATCAGTTTTATTGGCTGTATGATGTAATACACATATATAGGCTAAGATGGTGGCAAATGTGTGTTGCTCTCCTTGCACTCACATACTCACATACCCACTGAAACACTCTCACAACCACTCACAGATCCACTCAGACTCTCACACACCCACTCGCATACCCATGTAGGCACTCACAGAGCCACTCATGCACCCACAGACCCACACAAAGACTCACACACACTCAAACATCCACTTAGAAATCCACACAGGCATTCTCACATCCACTCACATACCCACATAGACACTAACACACCCACTTAACACACTCACTCACAGACCCACACAAACACTCTGGCACCCACTCAAAGACCCACTCAGACATTCACACACCCAGTGACAGACCCACACAGACAGTCAGACAAGCACTCACAGGCCCACTCAGACACTCATTCACTGACTCACAGACTCACATGGACACTCACAAACCTACTGAATGATCCACAGAGCTACTCACAAAGCCACTCACATACTTACACAGGCGCTCACACACCATTCACTTACCCACACAGAAACTCACACACCTACTCATGAACCCACAGAGACACTCATAGATCCACACAGGCACTCAGATAACCACTCACAGACCAACTCAGACTCTCTCACATTCATTCACAGAGCCACTCAGACACTCATGCACCTACTCACCAACATATGCAGCCATTCGCACACCCACTCTCAATGGTTACAGGTTACAGTTAGGAAATAACATAAAAAAATAGAAATTCACAGAAAAAAACAAATGCCACATTGGCTGTTCTTTACACAAGGCAAGGAAAAGAGTGCTGGAACACAAACACACCATAAGATGCAATTAACATTGCCCAGTGGTACGATACTTCAAGGAAATACATTCTCAAAATGATAGAGGTTTGGCATTTGCAGTGTTGGCTTCCATAAGACAACAAGAGAGGGTGGTAATAGAGAAGGTAAACTGAGGATTTTGAATCTAAGTTAATGATAGATTTCGGCACACTTACTCCTGTAGCATTCAACTCCAGTGAGGAATTATCAGTACACCAGGCATTAGTAAGAAAACCATAAAGGTGCAATGCTAGTTACGATTTTGTGCATGACACAATGTTTCTCTTTCGGAAATATTGACCGTCCGAGTATCGACACAAAGAGTTTTCAACTTTTATTTCTTCTCTTTGTAAGTTTTCTGTATTAGTTTTCACTATGGTTTTCTATACAGCTGACTTGTTAAGTCCAATTTTTACTTATATTGTATTTTTATTTTTTGCGCAAAGGTTTTGAGCACTGATTGGTTATGGAGAGTAGCAAGATGAGCAATGCATCCTTCTTATTGTGATCAACACTTTAGCAATCTAGCGACTGTGAAAGTACCAAGCGAATAGCCCACTTGGGTCAGACACCATTATAGTTTGTGGATGGTGGGCACAGAGAACCTGCATATGTACACTGGTAGGAAGACCTCATTTCATTAATATGTGAAAGAGCATTGCTTTGCATCACCCATTGGGAACCACAACCTGATCTATTAATAATTTGGAGCAATGCTGGATGCATTTCATGAGGGTACAATTGATGACACATAAGCCTGCACAGGCAAACCGCTTATCCAGGATCAATTGTTTCAGGCTAAGGAACATCTAGCTTAATTAGCATCCCAAATTGTGTATGCCAGATGGATTAGCTAGAAACCCACATGGGACAACAGTTTGTCCGTAGTGAGTTGTTTGGGTTAGGCAATGCCCAAATGAAAAAAGTATGAAAGTAAAGGTGTAAACAAATCACATTATGCTATTGAATGAAGTATGGGTCTATACAAAGCTGAAACACAAATGTGATAATATATTTCTCACCATTCCTCTATCTAGTATGTTATCGAGTTTACAAATACCAGTTTTACTGGCTATATGATTTTATATATATATATATATGCTAAGATGGTGGCAATTTTGAGTTGTTCTCCTTCCACTGAGCATGTCTGTAGTTCTAGGTTGATTGTAATTACAATGTTTATGTAAGAGGCCATGGTGGATCTCGGACCATACCGTAAACAAGGCGGAAGCTGAAACGCGTTGGTGACAAGGCATTGTTGTATGATTGAATAACTGAAGCACCCCATAGTGTCCTGGTAATCTCTATACTGAGGGAATTTGTTGGGTTGTGTATGTGTATATATATACTGGGCTGCCGGGGATTGGTGAAACTAAGTTTAAATTATTGAGGGGGAATGAGCACAAACTGATCAGCGAGCAAGGCGACTTGGATCGCCGAAACGCGTTTGGTGGTGGGCACAGCAATGCACCTAAAAGAATGAAAAAATAAATGAATTACAGCAGCTGCTGTGAGATTCAAGAGTCCGTCTCTTTCATTTTCTTTGGCGTGGTAACATAGCACGTAGAGAGTGGTTATCGTATATATATATATATATATATATATATATATATATATATATATATATATATATATATATATATATATATATATATAAACGTGTTTGGTGGTGGGCACAGCAATGCACCTAAAAGAATAAAAAAATAAATGAATTACAGCAGCTGCTGTGAGATTCAAGAGTCCGTCTCTTTCGTTTTCTTTGGCGTGGTAACATAGCACGTAGAGAGTGGTTATCGGATATATATATATATATATATATATATCGAACAAGTGCAATCTCCCAAGCTCCGACCACAGCGACCCAGGAAATCACGCGGATCCAGTAATTATAAAGCACAGATTTTTATTCAAAAGCTGAACCAAGCAATCTGACGCGTTTCGGGCATCCGCCCTTGCTCACAGACAGTCAGAGTTGGAAATGCTTGCGTTTTAAATAGTATCCGCTGAGCAGTGAAAAAAGTGAATTTTTTTCTCTTTTTTTCAACATACACCTCGTGATAATAGACAGCGAGGACAAACTACTAGCAAAAGATAGACTAGTCTGTTTTCCAAACAGTTTTGAAATGGCAACAGTTCGAAAAATTCATTAACAGGTTTAAATCCATATGTTAAATAGACAAAGATAGGAACCCATGATATAAAAGTTAAAAAGATTATAAGAAACTTTTTTTAGCAGCATAAAATGCAAATACCAAAGAATTGTATATAACAAATATATATACATACATATAGCCCTCGCCTATATTTAATATTGATAGTGCAAAATAGCATATTAAAGTGCAAAGTGCATTATTAAAAATAATGATTGTTGTTCTAACAGATGCAATAAAAAACCAGCAGTAATACTATTGGTTATGTGCAAAATACGCTTGAATGTAAACAGTATAATGTTGCATCTGTGTCTATCAAAGTGCAAAACAGCATAATAAGTAAACATATGACTGTAGCAGCATAATTATAAGGCATGGGCTATTTGGCATGATAATCATGGGGATATCATAGTCAAAAAAACGAACTGTTGCAAAAACATGTTTCCACATGAATCACAGAGAAAAACTTATGTCTATGTCCTCAAATGAGTGTACCCAAAAGATAAATGCAAATACCTGAATAATAAATCACCGTGAATTAATATATACAAATGATACGTGCAACAACCCAACAAGGAGACAAATTATTAAACACGTGGGGGAGGGCAGCAGCCAACTAAACCCCACCACCCAAAGTAATGCAAAACGAAGTGGACAAAGCAAGGCTTGATTTACAGAAACACATGTAGGTCTTCCGTGTTATTAAGACCATTAGGGGATCTACTGTCTAATTCAATAATGAAATGAGACTCCATTCTTCTCAGCATCTTAACCCTGTCTCCGCCTCTTTTGGGTTTGTCTATTGCGGAGATAACAAAGTAAGATGGGCACTCCAGGTTATTATTATGTATTGCCTTGAAGTGCCTGGCTACAGGGTAGGCTGGGTCGTTATTGACAATGGCACGTAGATGCTGGAGGATCCTAACGTGTACCCGTTGTCGTGTATTGCCGACATACCTAAGTGCACATGTGCAAGTTAAAACATAAATGGCAAATTCAGTCTTACAGTTGTATTGGCCCTTGATTTGAATAGGATCTGGACTGAATGGCGTGTTGTATTGCCTAGTGCTTTTGCCAAATTTACAAGCCCTGCAGGAGGTGCAGCGTATAAAACCTGATCTTGTTTTCATCCATTCCTGCTTTCTTCTAAGTTCAGGAAATTCATGGCAGACGTGGGATCTAAGTGAGGGACCCTTCCTAAAGGTGACAATAGGGACTTCTGCTAGTTGGGGTTTAAGTACAGGATCTGTGGCAAGGACTGGCCATCTTTTGGACAAAATAGATTTTATTTGTCTGGCCTGTCTGCTGTATGGCGTAAGGAACCTGGGGTTAGTGGTATCCTCATCTGAAGTGCAAGATGTATTAGCACTATTATTGATCTCAAGTAAAGAAGCACGGGATCTAGTCTTGGCTTTGGCCATAGCTGTTTTAAGGACTGCTTCACGATATCCCCTAGCACGAAACCTAGTCAAAGCTTCATTAGTGCAAGATTCCAAGTCAGAATCTGTACTGCAGATTCTCTTGATTCTTAAGAGTTCACCTAGGGGAATGTTGTCTACCACATGGCGCGGATGTGCACTGCTAGCGTGCAAAATACTATTGCCCGCAGTGCTTTTACGATGTAGTTTGGTGGAAAACTGGCCATTGCGGATCTGGATTTTAACATCCAAAAATTCTGCCTCACAATCACTGATGGAACTAGTGAATTTAAGGTTTTCATTATTAACATTGATAGAATCAATAAACAGTTGTGCACTGTGTTTGTCACCCTGCCATAACAAAAAAACGTCATCAATATAACGAAGCCAAAGTAAAACATGACCAGAAAAAACTTGAGCATGTTGCCGCCTGAGGACATGTTCCTCCCACCAACCCACGTGCAAGCACGCGTAGCTGGGAGAGAAACATGCCCCATCGCGACACCACGCCTCTGCAGATATAGATCACTCCCAAAAAGAAAGAAATTGTTGTTGAGACACCAAGATGTGAGCTTGATCAATACTTTGTTGTGCTGGTAACAATTTATGGGCCTTTTACCAAGAAAAAACTCAAGAGCTTTGATACCACACACATGCTCTATGCTCGTATAGAGCGATTCTATGTCCAAAGTGATCATGAGCATTTGATCATTCCACTGGATGTTTTGGATTTTGGCCAGGAAATCGCCTGTGTCTCTTACATACGTAGGTAGTTCTTGGACCAGGTTTTGCAGGAAGTAATCGATGTATTCAGTGACATGTTCAGCCACTCCTGCAATAGCCGAAATGATGGGTCGGCCTGGCACTGGTCTCGATAGTTTGTGTATCTTAGGGAGTAAATAAAGTTTGGGCAATACAGGAAACTCGACATGGAGAAATTCAAATTCTTGTGAGGAAATCATACCTTCCCTTTTGTATTTGAAAAGTAATTTCTTGAGTGATTCCCTGGAAGTTTCAAAATGTCTCATGTTGGTGATCGAGTAGCAAGTATCATCACCAAGCTGTCGCTTTGCTTCCTTAATATATTCCTCCTGGGGCCAGATGACCACATTACCCCCCTTGTCGGCCATGGTCACTATGATGTTGTGATCACTGCTTAATTTTTTAACCAAAGCATGATATTCAGTTTCTTGTTTGCTTCTATATCGCTTTTTATGCTTGATCTGGTGATGTAGTCGCTTCAGGTCTTCTACTACCACGTCCTGAAACACATCAATGGAGTCTCTGGGCATGGTGGGATTGAATTTAGACGTTTGTTTAAAAGGACTGGTGTTGGCTCCAATTTGGGGAATGTCAACTGCCCTCAATTCATCCTGTGTGGATGCAAATTCGTTGGTGAGAGCATCATTTCCCAAAAGATTCAATACTGTAAGTGCTGTTCGAGTGTCACTGGCCGGAAGCATGGGCACGTTTGGAAGAACATTAATGGTTGCTCCAATTCCTTGTGTTGTTTTATTATTGAGACCTTCCTTGATCTCAAAGAATTTTTTGAGCTTCCATTTTCTTATATACATGTAGACATCTATGCGGGTCTTAGCATAGTTAAAGTCAGTAGCTGGACAATACGAAAGACCAAGGCTTAAGAGTTGTTGTTCAGCCTTGGTGAGGTCAACAGAGGAAAGATTTACTACAGTATTGTCACTCACTTGTTTTTGCGCCAATACTGCCGCTTTGGTTTTTTGGGCGCTTTTGTGCTTTTTGCGGCGCTGGCCCCGTCTTCTGTTGTTCCTGGCATGCTTTGCTGCTGCTGCTGCCCCTTTGTCTGCTGTTTGTTCCGGGGCCTTAGTGACTGCAGTCTTTCGTTGGATAAAAAATCCACTTCCTCACCTAAATCCAGGATGACCGAGCTTGTCTCCCAAGTGCTACTGGCATCGTCATCTGAGGTAGGGGCACTTGTCAGTGACTCATTGTCGCTATGTATTTGGCTTGTTCCGGCTGTTGTGGGGCCCTGAGCTTGTCCAGAGGTAGATGTTTGTCCATCCAGTTTCCCCTGTTTAGCCTGCTGTGTTTGTTGTGCAAATTTAGAGGGCTTCACATTATCAAATTTGCGCGCGAATGTAAATATTCTTCCCTGTGCGTATATATATATATCTATATATATATATATATATATATATATATATATATATATATATATATATATATATATATATATATATATATATATATATATATATATATATATATATATATATATATCAAATCAAACAGGTACGCCCCAATTAAGTGAAGCCTCTGGAAAATAGATTTCAGCACGTCTTTTATTTGAGACAACTTGCAAGCAGGTCAAAAGCCAGGCACAGGCGTCATAGTTCATCATTTGCCAGACGCGTTTCAGGAATTATTCACATCGTTTCTTCAGTGGCAATTTCGAAAGAGGCAGAACATGATTCACTGCACACTTCTTTTAAACTCCAATCACCTGTCTCAGAGGGCGTAACAATCCCTATGGCCCTCTGGGCGTTGTAGTGCGCTGCGGTGTTCCTCATGTGAGGCTGCTCATACTTCCTTCGATAATTAAAAATGAATCGTTCCCAAGTGGGTAGAAGCACTGTCCGGGCATCGAACCTGCTCCGCTTTCCAGAGGTCCCAGCGTGCAAGTAGTCAGCACCACCCTGTACTGGCACTAGACTCGCCTTCCCTCCGTAACTGCCAGCACCATCATGACGCCAGCACGGACCCGCAGATAGGCATGTTATAGTTGGCTGGACATTCCACTCATACAAAATAATAGAAATTCCTCCGTTATAGTTAGTTGTGCTAACTATAACTCGCGCGCCCGCAATGCACTGCTGATGATGTCACATATTACATCATTCTAGACAAGAGTGCTAGTAGTAGTTGACAGCAGGATATGTTTATACACACTTATGTTTCAGTAGAGTGATTAGATAAGGACATGCTTCTATCAGGATGATTGTAGGAGTGGACACAGACTCGCAGTGTGATTCCAGACAAGCATTATTATTACCTGGACTTTTGCAGGACTGACTCCGTAGTATGCAAGGGTGTAAGGGACCGCATACATTGTGCACATTTGATTTTACCACTGCTTGTCTCAATTCCTTAGTCATTCTGCAACCACATAGACAGTGACTGGGTTCCTAGAGTGCTAGTAGTTGACAGCAAGATAAATGTATAAGCACTTATGTTTCAGCAGGGAGATTAGATAAGGACATGCTTCTGTCAGGATGATTGTAGGAGTGGACACAGACTCACAGTGTGATTCCAGACAAGCATGACTATTACCTGGACTTTTGCAGGACTGACAAGGGGTTAAGGGACCGCATACATTGCGCACATTTCACTGTACCACTGCTAGTCTCAATGCCTGAGTCATTATGCAAGTGCATAGACTGTGACTGGGTTCCTAGAGTGCTAGTAGTTGACAGAAGGATACGTTTATAAGCACTTATGTTTCAGCAGAGTGATTAGATAAGGACATGCTTCTGTCAGGATGATTGTAGGAGTGGACAGAGCTGCTTTAGAGCCATAGAACAGGTCAGCAGAGCTGCTTTAGTGCCAGAGAACCAGGTCAGCAGAGCCGTCGTAGAGCCAGAGACCCAGGTCAGCAGAGCTGCTGTAGAGCCAGAGAACCAGGTCAGCAGAGCTGCTTTAGAGCCATAGAACGAGGTCGGCAGAGCTGCTGTAAAGCCAGAGAAAGCAGGTCAGCAGAGCTGCATTAGAGCCAGAGAACCAGGTCAGCAGAGCTGTTGTAGAACCAGAGAACCAGGTCAGCAGAGCTGCTCTAGAGCCTAGGAAGCAGGTCCGCAGAGCTGCTCTAGAACCAGAGACCCAGGTCATCAGAGTTGCTCTAGAGCCTTAGACCCAGGTCAGCAGAGCTGCTGCAGAGCCAAAGAAACCAGGGCCGCAGAGCTGCTCTAGAGCCTAAGAAGCAGGTCAGCAGAGCTGCTCTAGAACCAGAGACCCAGGTCAGCAGAGCTGCTCTAGAGCCAAGGACCCAGGTCAGCAGAGCTGCTCTAGAGGCCAAGAACTAGGCCAGCAGCGCTGCTGCAGAGCCAGAGAACCATGTCAGCAGAGCTGCTTTAGAGCCATAGTACCAGGTCACCAGAGCTACTCTAGAGGAAGTGAACCAGGTCAGCAGAGCTGCTTTAGATGTAGAGAACCAGGTCAGCAGAGCTGCTTTAGAACCAGAGAGCCAGGCCCGCAGAGCTGCTTTAGAACCATAGAACAAGGTCAGCAGAGCTGCTTTAGAGCCAGAGAACCACCAGGTCAGCAGAGCTGCTCTAGAGCCTAAGAACCAGGTCAGCAGAGCTGCTCTATAGCCAGAGAACAAGGTCAGCAGAGCTGCTATAGAGCCAGAGAACCAGGCCAGCAGAGCTGTTGTAGAGTCAGAGAACCAGGTCAGCACAGCTGCTCTAGAGCCTAACAACTAGGTCAGCAGAGCTGCTCTAGAGCCAGAGAACCAGGTCAGCAGAGATGCTGTAGAGCCAGAGAAACCAGGTCAGCATAGCTGCTTTAGAGGGAGAGGATCAGGTCACCAGAGCTGCTCTAGAGGCAGAGAACCAGGTCAGCAGAGCTGCTTTAGATGTAGAGAACCAGGTCAGCAGAGCTGCTTTAGAACCAGAGAACCAGGCCAGCAAAGCTGCTTTAGAACCATAGAACAAGGTCAACAGAGCTGCTTTAGAGCCAGAGAACCAGGTCAGCTGAGCTGCTCTAGAGCCTAAGAACCAGGTCAGCAGAGCTGCTCTAGAGCCAGAGAACAAGGTCAGCAGAGCTGCTATAGAGCCAGAGAACCAGGCCAGCAGAGCTGTTTTAGAGTCAGAGAACCAGGTCAGCAGAGCTGCTCTAGAGCCTAAGAACTAGGTCAGCAGAGCTGCTCTAGAGCCAGAGAACCAGGTCAGCAGAGATGCTGTAGAGCCAGAGAAACCAGGTCAGCATAGCTGCTTTAGAGGGAGAGGATCAGGTCAGCAGAGGTGCTTTAGAGCCAGAAAACCAAGCCAGCAGAGCTGCTTTAGAGCCAGAGAACCAGGTCAGCAAAGCTTCTTTAGAGCCAGAGGACCAGGTCAGCAGAGCTGCTCTAGAGCCAGAGTACCAAGTCAGCAGAGCTGCTTTAGAGCCATAGAAGAAGGTCAGCAGAGCAGCTTTAAAACCAGAGAACCAGGTCAGCAGAGCTGCTCTAGAGCCTGAGAATCGGGTCAGCAGAGCAGAGTTAGAGCCAGAGAACCAGGTCAGCTGAGCTGCTGTAGAGCCAGAGAAACCATGTCAGTAGAGCTGCTTTAGAGGGAGAATACCAGGTAACAGAGCTGCTCTAGAGTGAGAGAACCAGGCCAGCAGAGCTGCTCTAGAGCCAGAGAACCATGTCAGCAGAAATGCTTAAGAGCCATAGAACCAGGTCAGCAGAGCTGCTTTAGAGCCAGAGAACCAGGTCAGCAGAGCTGTTGTAGAGCCTGAGAACCAGATCAGCAGAGCTGCTCTATAACCTAAGAACTAGGTCAGCAAAGCTGCTTTGGAGGGAGAGAACTAGGTCAGCAGACCTGCTGTAGAGCCAGAAAAACCAGGTCAGCAGAGCTGCTTTAGAGGGAGAGAACTAGGCCAGCGGAGCTGCCTTAGAGCCAGAGAATCAGGTCAGCAGAGCTGCTCTAGCTGACACTGACTGACTGACACTGTCTGACTGACACTGACTGATTGACACTGACTGACACTGATTGACTGGCACTGACTGACTGACACTGACTGACACTGATTGACTGACACTGATTGACTGACACTGACTGACTGACTGACTGACACTGATTGACTGACACTGACTTACTGACACTGACTTACACTGATTGACTGACACTGACTGACACTGATTGACTGACACTGACTGACTGACTGACAGTGACTGACTATGTCACTAATTAAATGACACTGACTGACTACTCTCTAATTCTCTACTACTCACTCTCTAATACTCACTCTCTACTACTCTACTACTCACTCTCTACTACTCACTCTCTACTACTCTCTACTACTCACTCTCTACTACTCACTCTCTACATCTCACTCGCTACTACTCTCTACTATTCACTCTCTACTACTCACTCTCTACTACACTCTACTACTCTCTACTACTACCCACTTTTACTTACTCTCTACTACTCACTCTCTACAACTCTCTACTACTCACTCTACTACTCTCTACTACTCACTATACTACTCTCTACTACTCACTCTCTACTACTCTCCCTACTACTCACTCTCTACTCTTCACTGTCTACTGCTCACTCTCTACTACTCACTCTCTACTACTCTCTAATACTCCCTACTACTCTATCTCTACTACTTACTCTCTACTACTCACTCTACTACTCTCTAATACTCTACTACACTCTACTACTCTCTCTCTACTACTCACTCTCTACTACTCACGCTACTACTCTACTACTCACACTCTAATACTCTCGCTACTACTCGCTCTCTACTACTATCTACTACTCACTCTCCACTATTCACTCTCTATTACTCGCTCTCTACTACTCTCTACTACTCACTCTACTACTTACTCTCTACTACTCTATGTCTACTACTCACTCTACTACTCACTCTCAACTACTCTACTACTCACTCTCTACTACACACTCTCTACTACTTGCTCTCTATTACTCACTCTCTACTACACACGCTCTACTACTTGCTCTCTATTACTCACTCTCTCTTACTCTCTACTACTCACTCTACTACTCACTCCCTACGACTCTCTACTACTCAGTCTCTACTACTCTACTACTCTCAACTACTCTCTCTCTACTACTCATTCTCTACTACTCTCTAGTACTTACTCTCTACTATTCACTCTCTACTACTCCCTCTCAACTACTCACTCTCTTCTACTCTCTCTCTACTATTCTCTTCTACTAACTCTCTACTACTCAATCTACTACTCACTCTACTACTCACTCTCTACTATTCACTCTCTACTACTTTCTACTACTCACGCTCTACTACTCTCTCTCTACTACTCTCTAGTACTCACTCTACTACTCACTCTCTACTACTCTCTACTACTCACTATACTACTCACTCATATATATATATATCAAATCAAACAGGTACGCCCCAATTGAGTGAAACCTCTGGAAAATTGATTTCAGCACGTCTTTTATTTGAGACAACTTGCAAGCAGGTCAAAAGCCAGGCACAGGCGTCATAGTTCATCATTTGCCAGACGCGTTTCAGGAATTATTCACATCGTTTCTTCAGTGGCAATTTCGAAAGAGGCAGAACATGATTCACTGCACACTTCTTTTAAACTCCAATCACCTGTCTCAGAGGGCGTAACAATCCCTATGGCCCTCTGGGCGTTGTAGTGCGCTGCGGTGTTCCTCATGTGAGGCTGCTCATACTTCCTTCGATAATTAAAAATGAATCGTTCCCAAGTGGGTAGAAGCACTGTCCGGGCATCGAACCTGCTCCGCTTTCCAGAGGTCCCAGCGTGCAAGTAGTCAGCACCACCCTGTACTGGCACTAGACTCGCCTTCCCTCCGTAACTGCCAGCACCATCATGACGCCAGCACGGACCCGCAGATAGGCATGTTATAGTTGGCTGGACATTTCACTCATACAAAATAATAGAAATTCCTCCGTTATAGTTAGTTGTGCTAACTATAACTCGCGCGCCCGCAATGCACTGCTGATGATGTCACATATTACATCATTCTAGACAAGAGTGCTAGTAGTAGTTGACAGCAGGATATGTTTATACACACTTATGTTTCAGTAGAGTGATTAGATAAGGTGATGCTTCTATCAGGATGATTGTAGGAGTGGACACAGACTCGCAGTGTGATTCCAGACAAGCATTATTATTACCTGGACTTTTTCAGGACTGACTCCGTAGTATGCAGGGGTGTAAGGGACCGCATACATTGTGCACATTTGATTGTATCACTGCTTGTCTCAATTCCTTAGTCATTCTGCAACCACATAGACAGTGACTGGGTTCCTAGAGTGCTAGTAGGTGACAGCAAGATAAATGTATAAGCACTTATGTTTCAGCAGGGAGATTAGATAAGGACACGCTTCTGTCAGGATGATTGTAGGAGTGGACACAGACTCACAGTGTGATTCCAGACAAGCATTGAAGTAAATCAGGGTTCCCAAGGCCTACACGCTCCGGAGATAACCCACTTACACTCAAGAACTGTTGGCACGGAAACTGTAAAAGGCAAAGAACAAGTTTATTAAGACCCCATGGGGTGGTGGTACACTCAAACAGCACCCTTCGGTAATGCAAGAGGTATCACACCGAACAACGGTGTGACCCCGTTTTATATACAGTTTGGGGCAATAAAAGATAGGCGGCAGAAGTTAGGACACATTTTAAGGACATATATGGTCATGTTTTGGAATACTGCCAGCTCATTGGAGGGGGCACAACTCCGCTGGTCAGTTTGGCGCACATTCCTGAGGGCTTACTGGTCAGCTAGAACTGCGCATGTGCGGCTTGACCAGTACTAAAAATAGCCTGTTGCTGGGCAGACTGGAGTGGTCAGCGGAACGGACAACGGACTAAGGGCACGCTGGCCACGAGGCCGCTTATGATCTAACATGGCCGTCGCAACATTCAAAATGGCGTTTTCGTATATAGCCAAGTTAAGGAGGACAACGTGTAGGTTCAACTAATCGCTAACGCGGCCAGGCCAATTTACGACAGACGACCCTTTTAGCGTTTAGCTGAATCTACCTCATAATGAACATAATCAGGATGTTCGTCCTCAATGTCTATCAACATAATTTGTGTCACCTCTTTGTGAAGCATCATTTTGTCATGGGCAAGAGCTCGTCTTGATGGTATGCAAGCTGATAAACACATTGAACATAAAGCTGGGCCACATTGAATACATAGGCATATGAAAAACATAGCTCCCACAAGTACACACAGAATCGTTAACAGTTTCCAGCCCCAAGTAACAAGCATGGACCAGAACCATCCTGAAAGTGTCCAAGTTCCATTGTCCGGGTATATTTCAGCTGCGATTTTATGAAGCTTGGAGATGGCATCATAAACGGATGGAGAATTGTCCGGAATATATACACAACAGCTGCTTCCGATAATTCTACATGCCCCCCCACGATCAGCCAAAACGACATCCAACACCATCCTGTTTTGCAGCATAACAATCCTGGAAATCTGTAGTTCCTCAGTAATATTCCCCAGGGCAATGGCAGTGTCATTCGCTACAGCCTCGACAACACGTGTCAGTCGTCTTATTTTCCGGCTGTTCAATGCAGCCCCCACAAAGGAGAATAATCCTATATTAAAGTCCACATACTGTTGCAATGCAGTGTCTGTCTGGTCAATGTCATCCAGAACAACAGTTCGCTTAACCCTATTCAGGACGAAGTCGTGATACAAGGTGTAATCATTGTGATACATTGGAGGGGCAATGAATACAGGAGGTAACACAAACGATACGTAGCACGTGCCCAACCACCCCAATGGAAGCTGATGGTAGCCCTTCGTTCCACAAATAAAATACGTATTCCGTGATGCAACAAATGAAATGCCATTCGGGCTATCAAAAGTGAGAGTAGTATTACATTCGCTTTTCCCCACTGCAATCGAGCCCTTATTCCTAATACATAAAGAGGCTTTTGTAGCAATGACATTTATAACATGTACACTAGATACATTAATGTTCCGTTGATTGCTGTATACACGTGGGGCAGACACATTATCAGGCCTATACTCCTCCCATTCAAATCGAGTGCCCTCAGCCCGTGGAAACCCATCCTTGTCATGGGAACATACTTTATTCAAGCGGAAAAGCACCCCCCCCTTTTGTTGGCCATCTCAAAGTAAAGAGGAGGGTGTACCAAGCGTTGCATGACCCATTATGCGAAAACGGGAGTGGAATAAGTGGGGTGCCCCCTCTCTTCTGGTGTCCTGGCAACATCCCACACACCCAGCAATTTGAGGTATTGGTCATGTTGTGTGTGTGGTGAAGAATCTGAATGAAGCTGTTATTTAAATACGTTTGTCGGTGTCGTTCTTCATGAAAAGGCAGTGTAAAATGAAAATGTTCAGACGGAGCCGGGGTAGTCGGCAGCAAATGTTCACGTGCAGGCACCACAAGTTCGACTACCCAGGCTATAACAGCTATCACCACAATAGTCAGAACGAAGAGAAAGGCACCCAATATTTTCTTATCACGAGATGCCATTGATGCCATAGTTCAGAAATGTTCGTGCAAGGTCTCAAATAGCACAAATTGTTCACAAAGTCTCAGATACACTTGCGTGTATACCTAAAAAAAAAGAAAAATGCGGTGCTGAACTCCGAGGTAGCCGTTGTTTTCTTCTCCGGGCCAAGACGGGTGTCGCTACACTGGCAGAACTGATCCCCCCCCCTTGGAATTCCCGGTTTCCGTTTCACAAACCTGGAGCGGTAACCAACCAGTCTTAAAATGCAAAAAAAATCTTCTTATCGAGGACGCAAGTTATAGCGCTCTCGTCCGGCAGCAGCTTGGTCCGGGAAGGCTCCCTCAACTTCGGCCGACGTCACAGCTGGGCTCTTTTCTTTCTCCAAGATCTCCTTGTAATCAGTCAGCACAGCAGGAGTCACCAGATCCGGAGAGACACGGCGACAATGTGTCGAATGCACCCACCGCTTCCTGTTGGTCACTCGTACAGCGGTGCGGGTTGCAAGGAGGACCTGTTCGGGGCCCTTCCACCTGGGCTCCAGACTGCTTGCTCTTTCAAACGAACGAATCATCACGTGGTCACCAGGGCGGAGATCATGGCCCTCTCCAGTAGAGTTGTCAGGGAGCGCTTCTCGAACCTGTTGATGAATAGAGAGCAAATCATTTGTTAATCGTGCCAGATAGTCGTTCATCATAACACAAGGCACATCATGTATTAATCGCGGCTTGGGCACCCCCCAGATATTCATAGGGCGCCCAAACACCACCTCATAAGGCGTAAGGCCAGTTCGTGAGTGGGGTACTGATCTAAGAGAGAGTAGTGCTAGCGGCAAAGCATCTGGCCACTTCAACGATGTAGACGCCACAATTTTGGCCAGCTTAAGCTTCAAAGTCGCATTGTACCGCTCGACCAGACCTGCTGACTGAGGGTGGAATACAGCGTGGAACTTCTGCTGAATCCCTAACCTCTTCAGTACATATTCCACAATCTTTCCAACAAAATGGGGCCCATTATCGCTCCACAGAAATTTACAAACTCCAAAGCGAGGAAAGAATTCCTTAAGCAACACCTTAGCTGTTGTCAAAGCCGTGTTGTCTTTCGTGGGGTAGGCCTCAACCCATTTGCTAAAAGCACATACCACCACTAGGACATACTTCAGGTTATTGCAGCGCTCGAGTTGGATGTAATCCATTTGGAGCACCTCAAATGGTGCAGAAGGTGGAACGAACCCTCCTTTCGGAGTATGGGTCCCCTTTCCAGGATTGTGTTGCAAACATGCCAGGCAGGTCTGCACTACTCTCTTTGCAGTATTAGCAATCTCGGGATGTTCCCAAACCCGTGTTAAAAGCCGAGTGATTGCAAGAGCTCCGACATGGGCCGTCCATGTGTCATCTGGACCATCGCCTGTAAGTAAGCCGCAGGCAATTTCCACTTCTCCATGTCTTTGCTTCTCCAACAACCCTCGTCATCTAGTACCCCATCTGCTGCCCATGCCGCGAGTTCAGATTCAGTAGCTGATTTTTGAATATCCAGTATTTCTGCTCTAGCGTCACTCCATCGCTCCGCCTGTGATTGTATCACGTACATGGGGGAGCTAGTTCGGGACATAGCCGTTTGTCTCGCTATGCTGTCTGCGAAGGCATTTCCTTGGCCCACTTTATCCGTGATCTTTTTGTGGGCACTGCACTTTACTATCGCTACTTTCTTAGGGCCAAGCAATGCATTTAGGAGATCACGCACTAGCTCTCCGTGCATAATGTGCTCTCCGTGTGATGTCAGAAACCCATGTTCTCTCCAGAGTAGCCCGAAGTCATGGGCCACTCCAAAGGCGTACCGGCTGTCCGTGTATATGTTCACACATAAACCGGTACTCAATTCGCAGGCTCTTGTTAAGGCTATCAGCTCTGCTGCCTGAGCCGACTTTTGTGGTATCCTAGCTGTTTCTACCACTGTCTTAAGCGTCGTGATCGCATAGGCTGCGGAAGTCGTACCATCTGGCAGCCTTAAACACGATCCATCAACCCACAGTTCCCCATCCACATCTGGAAGTGGCACATCCTGTAAGTCGACACGACCCTTTGTCTGTTCCTCGGTCAGGAAAACACAGTCATGATGTTTTTCTTCCTGACCCTCCTCGGCCGGATAGGGCAATAAAGTGGCAGGGTTCAGAGTAGCGCATCTTTTCAGTGTAATATGTGGCGCCAAAAGTGTCAGCTCATATCCTGTTAGCCGTGCACTCGTAAGGTATTGGGTCTTTGTTTGGTTTAGCAGGGCATCTACTGCGTGAGGAACTAACACCAACAATTTGTGTGATAACACTATTCCCTCACTCTGTCGTATGGCCACTGCTGTTGCTGCGACCGCTCGAAAACACCCAGGCAACCCTCGTGCTACAGGATCCAGAATAGCAGAGAAGTATGCACATGGTCTCTGCTTATCCCCGTGTAATTGCACTAACACGGACAATGCGCACCCATCATTCTCGTGCACGTATAATGTGAAAAGTTTCGTGTAGTCTGGTGTACCTAACACGGGTGCAGAACAAAGTGCCTGCCTCAACTGCTCGAAAGCCTTCTGACATTCATCTGTCCACTCAAGGGGCATTGGTGTAGCTTTGGACAGTAATGCTAGCAGAGGTTTTATGATATGTGAAAAACCCATGATCCATTGCCTACAAAAGGACGTCAACCCTATGAAGGCACGTACATCTCTCTGCGTGCGGGGGACTGGTGTGTCTAAAATTGCTTGAATTCGATCAGATGTTAATGCACGCCCCTCCTTAGACAACAGATGACCGAGATAGGTCACCTGGGGTCTACAGTATTGAAGCTTTTTCTTGGAAACCTTATGATTGTTTTGTGCCAAAAAGGAAAGCAACGCAAGTGTGCTCTGTTCACATTGTGCATAGGAGTCAGCGGCAAGCAGAAGGTCATCCACGTACTGGATGAGCGCAACGCCAGACTGCAATTTAAAAGAATCCAGCTGTCTTTTCAAAGCCTGGCTGTAGATGCTAGGACTTTCAGTATATCCTTGGGGAACACGCCAAAATCTATACGATTTATTATTGAGCGTAAAGCCAAACAGATATCTGCTATCAGGATGAACAGGGATGGAGAAGAACGCATTCTTTAAATCAATAACGCTAAAGGTGGTGGCTGTCGGTGGAACCAAGGTAAGCAAGGTCGTAATATCGGACACCACCGGGTATTGGGGAATGACAATTTTGTTGATCTCTCGCAAATCAATAATAAATCGATAGACTTTGCCGTCAGTGTCTCTCTTAAGAATCGGAAGAATAGGACTATTACAGACATTATAAGGGACCTCCTCCACAACCCCTGCAGAAATCAAATCCTGAACAATATGTGACAATGCAATTTCACCTTCTCTCGAAATCTTATACTGTGGCACTCGTGGTAGAGGGGCCCCCTCCTTGACAGTAATGTGTATTGGTGGAATACGCATCTCTCCCACATCCGTATCTGAGGTCGCCCATAACGTATGCGGTAAAGAGGCCAAAGCTGGAATATCTAAAATAGCATAAAACCTGTCGGGGTCAGGATAATTATCATTCAGGATAACCCGCACTCCCTCTGGAGCGCAACGTATTGTCGCTCGAAAATATTTAAGCAAATCAATACCCAGGATATTGTCTGGGGTATGGGGTGATAACAAAAATTGGCCAAAACTAAAGTATTTGTCAAGACATAGTGCAAGGGGCTTGGACAATGGGCTGGGGGAGGGTGTGCCATCAAACCCTACACACGTAATCATTTCGCCAGACAGGGGAGCCCTCGGAACCAAGTTTTTCGACAAAGCGCTACGAGTAGCTCCTGTGTCGACTAGAAATTGATCAGTAGAACCCAGAATGCCCGCTGTTACATATGGACCCTGCTGATCTACCGGCACTTCAACTGATTCCTTACCCCATCCTACGCAGTCCTATGCATGCACATAATCCTGGTGTTCCACATTCTCTCCCTCCAAAATCTGATATTGATTCCGCCTATCAAACGTGTTTCGTTCATCCTGGCCACGGCCCCTCTCCTCAACCCTTCCACGATCACTTCCGCCACCTCTCGCTCCCGCATAACCTCCTCTCGACCTTCCGCCTCCTCGACCACGCTGACTACGCTGTTCACGAAGTACCGGACAATCTTCGGCCCAATGCCCAAACTCCTTACAATAAGCACACTGATCCTCTGCTATGTCCGTACGACCATACGACGCGCTTCCTCCACCCCGTCTACCTCTATCGTTCCCTCTACCCTGTGTCCCCCGAACCTGTGCCAACATCACCTTCGTTTTCAATTCCTTCGCCTTTTTCTCTACACTTTCTTTAGCCTCCAATTCCTGCCGCTCATAGTATTGAGCCATAGTTAACACTTCAATCGCTTTGCAATCTCTGGTAGGAGATTAGCCACATACTTATCTACAAACAGATGCCGACCCGTATCGTCAGTTAAAGATTGACCACTATAATCATGAAATGCCTCCTCGAAACGTGTAAAGAAATCTGAGACCGTTTCATCGGGTTTCTGCTTGCACGATGTTAACATGGTCCAATCAATCTTTTTAGAGGGAACAAGCGTTTTTAACTTAATCAAGATAGCTGCCGGAAGGTCTAGAATGAGCTGGCAAGGCTTACATGCTGGTTCTCTATCTAAATCTGCAGCATTTATTTCTTTCCATGTCCCCCCCAATATCGTTTCATCATTATTTTTACGAATTTGTCTCCACATATCAGGTGGTAAAATTAGCCCAAAAAACAAATCTATATCCACAAGAGTCATTACACAAGACGATATAGCCCCTTCCACCCCTTCATAAAATGCCGCCGGATTCTTCCGAAGATCGGGTAAAGAATTTTTCAATGCCATGACATCTGCTCTATTCCACGGCGTATATACCCAATTATACACGAAATACCCTTTCGCATCCTTCGATAATTTGTCATCATCCGTACCTTCCCCTTTAGGTGGAACATACAAAGGCGCGGCTTCACGCATAGGCATAACATGCAATGCAGAACTCTTATCTGAACCACGGAGAGAGCACTCCTTAATCTGCCCATTATTCCCCGACTCGGACTCCTTTTGCCTCCTTTTCCGTTCCTCCCGCAATCTGGTTGTCTCATCCCGCAGCTTGATCAGTTGCTTGAATAGGTCGTCAACATCTGAAAGATCAAAATCACCTTTAGCCAAATTCTCACGATACACTGACAACGATTTAGGCTCTAACGTATCAGAAAGTTCACAAAACGCGCCTATAACTTCATCCGCCAAACTAGACAGAAAATACATTAATTCAAGATCCGACCACGCTTTCTTTTCTGTTAACAACTGCTCCTGAGTAACACAATTCTTATTCACTTTACGAGCCCAACTGCGTAAATGAGCGGACCTCTCCGCAGTAAACCTGAGAGCGGATATACCCTTCGGGCCCAACTTATCCTGTCCATCGTCCTCCGAATCCGCAGCCGGAGCCGTCGGTGAAACATACGGAGGCGGTGACCGATCTAACAAAGAAAAATCATCAATATCATTATTAAGGACAGGATAAAGTGGTCGGCGGATAGGAAATTGACCAGTCGTTTGCAATTTACGTTCCCGTTCCTCCCTTTCTTTCTTCTCCTGAGCCTCCTTTTCCTCAAGCTGTAAAGCCTTATCCCGAGCAGCCTTGCGCTGCTCTTTGTCCGCCAAGGCAACCTCACGCTTCATTCGCTCGCGCACCGCTTTCTCCCACATTCGCACGCAATCAAAAATATTTTGTCTAGACCTGCGTTGAAACAGACATTGCTCTACAAATTGTACTTTACGTAAATCGAACGACCCGTGTAGAGGCCATTGCAATTCAGGATCGGCCTTAGTATACTTATGCCATAATTTGCTATACATAATAGGGGGAAGGCCATATTTGATGTACATCTCCCGATTTGGAGTTCCCTCTGGGGGAGCCGGCTGTGCTTCTGCTAACCTAATTGAGGTACCTTCTCCAAGACAGCACATTCCTCGGAGTGTGCTGAAAACAGGCATGTTCGAAAAGTATCATGAAAGCGTGACACCACACAAAATGGCACTTACAGTACTTCACACGACTGTTGCCGCTCAGAGGAAAAAAACAAAGTTAGAGAAACATCTCTACATGCCTGCCTATGTGAAGTGCACTACACATATAAGTTCAAAGATCACAAATTCACAATGTTAGCTAACTCAAATCAAAACGTAGATCGTAGGACTTCGGCAAGCGTCCGAGGACTACCTTACCGATCACAAATTACAGAATTTCAGTAAGCGTCCGAAGACTACCTTACCGAACACAAATCATAGAACTTCAGTAAGCGTCCGAAGACTACCTTACCGAACACAAAGCTTACCCAAATTCTCAAATGTCCAGATTCCAACTGCCAAGGTCTTGTAAGCCAAATCAGCCAAACGGCACTTTCTCAGCGATGCAGACACTCGAAAACTCAGTCGGAGACCGGCGCCACCTGGAAGGTCAGATCGGAAGGAAAGGAAAAGACACCGTGGCAGCCAAGACTCGGGTCACTCGTGGCAGCGCGCGCCCATGGCGAGTTTCCAAGCCTTCGTCACGACCTCTCCTTCGGGCATCCGAGTCGCCGATGAGTCCCTTCGTGGTCGCCAATTGAAGTAAATCAGGGTTCCCAAGGCCTACACGCTCCGGAGATAACCCACTTACACTCAAGAACTGTTGGCACGGAAACTGTAAAAGGCAAAGAACAAGTTTATTAAGACCCAATGGGGTGGTGGTACACTCAAACAGCACCCTTCGGTAATGCAAGAGGTATCACACCGAACAACGGTGTGACCCCGTTTTATATACAGTTTGGGGCAATAAAAGATAGGCGGCACAAATTAGGACACATTTTAAGGACATATATGGTCATGTTTTGGAATACTGCCAGCTCATTGGAGGGGGCACAACTCCGCTGGTCAGTTTGGCGCACATTCCTGAGGGCTTACTGGTCAGCTAGAACTGCGCATGTGCGGCTTGACCAGTACTAAAAATAGCCTGTTGCTGGGCAGACTGGAGTGGTCAGCGGAACGGACGCTGCTCTAGAACCAGAGACCCAGGTCAGCAGAGCTGCTCTAGAGCCAAGGACCCAGGTCAGCAGAGCTGCTCTAGAGGCCAAGAACTAGGTCAGCAGCGCTGCTGTAGAGCCAGAGAACCATGTCAGCAGAGCTGCTTTAGAGCCATAGTACCAGGTCACCAGAGCTGCTCTAGAGGCAGAGAACCAGGTCAGCAGAGCTGCTTTAGATGTAGAGAACCAGGTCAGCAGAGCTGCTTTAGAACCAGAGAATCAGGCTAGCAGAGCTGCTTTAGAACCATAGAACAAGGTCAGCAGAGCTGCTTTAGAGCCAGAGAACCAGGTCAGCAGAGCTGCTCTAGAGCCTAAGAACCAGGTCAGCAGAGCTGCTCTAGAGCCAGAGAACAAGGTCAGCAGAGCTGCTATAGAGCCAGAGAACCAGGCCAGCAGAGCTGTTGTAGAGTCAGACAACCAGGTCAGCAGAGCTGCTCTAGAGCCTAAGAACTAGGTCAGCAGAGGTGCTCTAGAGCCAGAGAACCAGGTCATCAGAGATGCTGTAGAGCCAGAGAAACCAGGTCAGCATAGCTGCTTTAAAGGGAGAGGATCAGGTCAGCAGAGGTGCTTTAGAGCCAGAGAACCAAGCCAGCAGAGCTGCTTTAGAGCCAGAGAACCAGGTCAGCAGAGTTGCTTTAGAGCCAGAGGACCAGGTCAGCAGAGCTGCTCTAGAGCCAGAGAACCAAGTCAGCAGAGCTGCTTTAGAGCCATAGAACAAGGCCAGCAGAGCTGCTTTAGAACCACGGAACCAGGTCAGCAGAGCTGCTCTAGAGCCTAAGAATCAGGTCAGCAGAGCAGAGTTAGAGCCAGAGAACCAGGTCAGCTGAGCTGCTGTAGAGCCAGAGAAACCATATCAGTAGAGCTGCTTTAGAGGGAGAATACCAGGTAACAGAGCTGCTCTAGAGTGAGAGAACCAGGCCAGCAGAGCTGCTCTAGAGCCAGAGAACCATGTCAGCAGAAATGCTTAAGAGCCATAAACCAGGTCAGCAGAGCTGCTTTAGAGCCAGAGAACCAGGTCAGCAGAGCTGTTGTAGAGCCAGAGAACCAGATCAACAGAGCTGCTCTATAACCTAAGAACTAGGTCAGCAGAGCTGCTTTCGAGGGAGAGAACTAGGTCAGCAGGCCTGCTGTAGAGCCAGAAAAACCAGGTCAGCAGAGCTGCTTTAGAGCCAGAGAACCAGGCCAGCAGAGCTTTTGTAGAGCCAGAGAACCAGATCCACAGAGCTGCTCTATAACCTAAGAACTAGGTCAGCAGAGCTGCTTTCGAGGGAGAGAACTAGGTCAGCAGGCCTGCTGTAGAGCCAGAAAAACCAGGTCAGCAGAGCTGCTTTAGAGCGAGAGAACCAGGCCAGCAGAGCTTTTGTAGAGCCAGAGAACCAGATCAACAGAGCTGCTCTATAACCTAAGAACTAGGTCAGCAGAGCTGCTTTCGAGGGAGAGAACTAGGTCAGCAGACCTGCTGTAGAGCCAGAGAATCAGGTCAGCAGAGCTCCTCTAGCTGACACTGACTGACTGACACTGACTGATTGACACTGACTGACACTGATTGACTGACACTGACTGACTGACACTGACTGACACTGATTGACTGACACTGATTGACTGACACTGACTGACTGACACTGATTGACTGACACTGACTTACTGACACTGACTTACACTGATTGACTGACACTGACTGACACTGATTGGCTGACACTGGCTGTCAGTGACTGACTATGTCACTGATTAAATGACACTGACTGACTACTCTCTAATACTCTACTACTCACTCTCTACTACTCACTCTCTACTACTCTACTACTCACTCTCTACTACTCACTCTCTACTACTCTCTACTACTCACTCTCTACTACTCACTCTCTACATCTCACTTGCTACTACTCTCTACTATTCACTCTCTACTACTCACTCTCTACTACACTCTACTACTCTCTACTACTACCCTCTTTTACTTACTCTCTACTACGCACTCTCTACAACTCTCTACTACTCACTCTACTACTCTCTACTATTCTCTACCATTCATCTCTACTACTCACTCTCTACTACTCCCTACTACTCTCTCTCTACTATTCACTCTCTACTACTCACTCTACTACTCTCTACTACTCACTCTACTACTCTCTACTACTCACTCTCTACTACTCTCTCTACTACTCACTCTCTACTATTCACTGTCTACTGCTCACTCTCTACTACTCACTCTCTACTACTCTCTACTACTCCCTACTACTCTATCTCTACTAATCACTCTCTACTACTCACTCTACTACTCTCTAATACTCTACTACACTCTACTACTCTCTCTCTACTACTCACTCTCTACTACTCACGCTACTACTCTACTACTCACACTCTAATACTCTCTCTACTACTCGCTCTCTACTACTATCTACTACTCACTCTCCACTACTCACTCTCTATTACTCGCTCTCTACTACTCTCTACTACTGACTCTAATACTTACTCTCTACTACTCTATGTCTACTACTCACTCTACTACTCACTCTCAACTACTCTACTACTCACTCTCTACTACACACTCTCTACTACTTGCTCTCTATTACTCACTCTCTACTACACACTCTCTACTACTTGCTCTCTATTACTCACTCTCTCTTACTCTCTACTACTCACTCTACTACTCACTCCCTACGACTCTCTACTACTTACTCTCTACTACTCTACTACTCTCAACTACTCTCTCTCTACTACTCTCTAGTACTTACTCTCTACTACTCTCTACTATTCACTCTCTACTACTCTCTCTCAACTACTCACTCTCTTCTACTCTCTCTCTACTACTCTCTACTACTAACTCTCTACTACTCAATCTACTACTCACTCTACTACTCACTCTACTACTCACTCCCTACTATTCACTCTCTACTACTTTCTACTACTCACTCTCTACTACTCTCTCTCTACTACTCTCTAGTACTCACTCTACTACTCACTCTCTAGTACTCTCTACTACTCACTATACTACTCACTCTATACTACTCACTCTCTACTACACTCTACTACTCACTTACTACTACTCTACTCTCTAATACTCACTCTCTACTACTCACTCTACTACTCTCTACTACTCACTCTCTACCCTACTCTCTATTACTATCTACTCTCTACCTCTCTCTACCTCTCTTTCTACTATTCTCTACCTCTCTGCCTCTCTACCTCTCTACCTCTACCTCTCTACCTCTACTTCCCTACACAGACATATATGCTCATATATACGCATATATATATATGCATTCATATATATGTATGTGTAAATATATATATACATATATAAACATATGTATATAATCTGCATATCTATATAAATACAAATATAAATGCATGCATACATTTACATATAGGCATACATATGCATGTTATTTACATAAAAGTTTGAAAAACACTAATAAAAGCGAAGCTAAAAACCACCTAATTACGAACAGAATTGCTTTAACTTAAATGAGGCGAGACCTATTGCATTTTCAATACTTGTTTACTTTGATTCCATCAAGAGGGCATTCAGATGTGTCACACAATTGCCATAAATTCTAAATGTTAGCACTCTAGGTCCTCATTAGATCACTGTAGTAAAGCTACTGCTCACCTGGGAAGTCTGCTGCAGGTATTCAAAGTGCATGTTTCAGTCTGCATGTCAGAATTTTTTTAATTGAATAGAAGAGGATTTGAGAAGTCACTCAAAATGTGCCCTAATTTTTCTTTCAGCAGCACTAATCATACTTTCTATGGCAAAATGAACCCCCTCATTTTGTTCCTTTTTAACCCCTTCGCTGCGGCATCTATTCCGCCGCAGCGCTAAAGGGGCGGGGCGGCCGCGCGGCGGCCACCTGCTGGTGACAGAACCGCTCCGTCACCAGCCGCGGTTGAGCTATGCTGGTGACGGAGCGGTTCCGTCATGACCCGCCCCGCTCATTAGAACGCCCGCGCAGGTGCGAAATCAGCGCTGCGGAGGCGAGGCGGCTGGGCCATGACGGAACCGCTCCGTCATCAGCACAGCGCCACCGCAGCTGATGACGGAGCCGTTCCGTCATCAGCAGGGGAGGGGTTAAATTAAATGTTTCAAGAGTTACCACTTTATTCCAATCAAGATGGTTCAGGTGTGCCATACCTTTGTCATAAGTAGGACTGTTAGCCCTCTAGTTTTTCTTTAGAACACTCTGGGAATCTGCAGTAGAACACAAAGGAATAAACTGACAGTCTCCTGTTGGATGTTCATGTTTTACTGAGAATGAGAATGTCAGACTTCATTCTCACATGACTGAGAAAGATAATGTGAATTTACAGAAAATATTCTCTCAGTTTAGCATATAGATGACCTTCCAAACCTCTCTGGGAAAAGCATGAGAAAATAGTTTTCTCTCAAACATGATTCATGATATCCCAGCAGAAGGCTTTTTCACATGGTAAAATCACCTTAGAACACACCACAATTCCTAAGATGAGTATGGTACCATCAACAAATGATTTATAATCTAACTAAAGTCTTAAAACCTTCTATTAACTGCAATGCTTTTTAATGAGGTGCTATCACGTATATTGGTCCCAAGATGGCTGCCAACACTTCTTGGATGAAGTGTTGACAGCCAATCAGATCTCATGATGAGATATGTGGTTAGGCTCTGACCAGATATGTCTGTATTTTTTCTTTAATATCTAAAAAACTACTGAACAGATTTACACCATTTAACAAAAAGGCACGACTCTGAACCAAGGTCTACCTTTCTGCCAAATTTGGTGTAATTCCGTTCAGCACTTCAGGCTGTAGCTGCGATTAAAGGTTCCTATTGAAAATTGCATGGGGAAAACACATTTTGGGGCCCCCCTTTTTTCTTGGCCCCCGCGTGAGTCGTCAACCGGCGCCAAAGTTATTTATATATATTCCAACGTAACTTTGGCAAATTCCAAGCCTCTTTCTTGCTGTAAATAAACACTGTCTGCTTACACCGAGGCCACGGCACCAGTACGTTTTATTTCTCGGACACTGGATTGTTGTTTGGATAGTTGGGAGTGGCGTCCTGGCCGTGCTGCCCACCATTGAAAGAGGCTTGGAATTCGCCAAAGTTACGCTGGAATTTGAATACTGGCGCAAGCCCACCCCGTGAACAGTGTCCGATTGAAGTAGAGATCTAGACCGGCAAGCATTGTGTACGTCGAAGCACTGCGTAAGGGAAGGTAAAGTCCGAAGCCTTTCTCTAACGCTGGAGAGGAGCATCGGCCAACGGTGAGCAACCGGGTTATCCAAACAAACACTTTCGAGCACGAAGGGGTATACGAAAATTACAAATGCCAGTAAAAGCATTCGTGAAGTAATATACAGTAATTAAAAGACGCTGCAAAACTACAGCGGAAGAAAAAATGGCAACGGAGAAAAGCAGTAAACGGAAGGAAGCAGCTAATAAGCTGTTCACCAAAACGGCAGTTTCAAGGACCAATCCATCAATGGCACAAACCGTGAATACAGTACCGGAAGATAAGCGCAAGCTGTGGGACACCTTCTGGAAGGCACTGAAGAAAGAGCAATCAAAAGGTTGGGAAGCTATGGCTCTACAACAGTGTGTGAATGTCGCAAGAGTACTGTGAGGTCTTCTTATATATATTATCCCAACTTTTCAAAATCCGGACCCGGTAATGATAAATGAATGGATGAGCTACAACGAAGAGTGCTCAATGAATATGCTAAGAATTCTAATTAAATATGCAGAGAAAGAGTGCAGCAGATTAAATGAAGAAATAGAGGGGATTATAAATTGATTGAAAGACATATACAGCACAGATGAATTTGAAGAAGAAATTAATAAAATGAATAAAAAATTTGAGAAAATAGAGGAGGAAATAAAAAATAAGAAATTAACAAAATTTGAAAAAGATGAGGCGGATTATAAAAATGGACAAATCATTGCATTCAGCAAAACATTTGATAATTTAAGAAAGGATACTACTGACAAGAATAGTCAAGACAAAACATCTCCTCCTAATGTAACAACAGTTGAAAGGCAGGTCGAGGGAAGAAATCCAGCTGAAACTGTGAATGATATGAATAACCCTTTGGATATGGATGGGGTAAAAGATCGATTTTTAAAGGAAATTACGCTAATGGCAAAAGGAAGGGCACAAAATATACAGGCCAGCAGTGACAGCCTGGGCAGAGGTCGAGGAAGAGGAGGCAGAGGAGGAAAAGGGAGGAACTTCACCACCAGCAGCACAGGAGATACCCCTGTGGGAATGCTAACCAGGGGAAGACAAGCGAAAAAATGAAGAACTTTATGACAGTGGTAAATCTTTCTACAGTGGTAAATCTTTCTACTTATCTTTTTTCTGATGTTGAACTGGAGGTTTTAACTAAAGAATTATGTTTTTGTCCATCGGCAGGTTTTAACTATACTGAAACAAGAATTGATCTTTTTAATTTCACTAGGAAGCTCAAACTGAAAAAATGGTTTGCATTAAATAAGAGTAAAAGGACACAGAATGTCTCTGAGGCTCCAACAGGTCTAAATGTTCATGATATTGAAACATTACATGTGGTTCAGGAACTAGGAAATCCGGGAACATTCATCAATGATCCCGTTCTGAATCTGATAAACACAGATATTGACATTGAGATGAGTGGTGGAAGTAATTTTAAGCCCAAATCCACTTTTATCCCCTAGATTAATAACGATGCAATAAATTGCTTTGAAAGAGGGATGATCAAGGAACTTAAAAACATTGAAAAGAAAGTCTTTAAGGGTAAACAAAACTTATCCAAATGTCAAAGAGATGCCATTAAGACCCTTGAGGAACGCAGAGACATTGTGATCAAAAAAGCGGACAAGAGGGGAAATGTGGTAATTTGGCCACTGCAGATGTACTTGGATGAAGGACAAAAATAACTGTCTGATTGTACTAAATAGTGTGTAGTGTCAAGAAGTGACTGTGAGGCAGCAAACAAGGAAGTAATGGAAAAGTTAACTGGGTAGCGGGATCAGGGTATACTAGAACAAAATGAATACCTGTTTTTACATTGCGGAGATCCCAAAATCCCCATCTTATATCTTCTGCCCAAAATACACAAAAATGCCACTACACCACCAGGGAGACCTATAGTGTCTTCTCGTGGTAGCTCCCTAGAAAATGTGTCTAAATATGTAGACAATTTTCTCCAGTCCTTTGTACAAGGGCTGCCCACGTATGTTAAGGACACTAGTGATTTTTTGAAGAACATTAAGGAAATTGAGTGGAAGAAAGGATACCTGCTTATAAGTATGGATGTATGTATCCTCTACACCAGCATCTCACAAAATTAAGGAGTGGATGCCTGTAGACATTTCTTAAAAGGAAGGTCTTTATCATTCCTGTTAGATACAGAAATGATTTTGGAAATGATATCAATTTGTCTAAAAAATAACTTTTTTCTTTTCAATAAAGTTTTGTACAAACAGACCCAGGGGACGGCAATGGGAACCTCCTTCACCCCCAGCTTTGCAGGTCTATACCTCGGCTGGTGGGAGGAGCAGGTTGTCCGAAACATCAGTCAATATCATGACCATGTCGTCCTCTGGGCGCGATATATTGATGGCATATTCTGCATCTGGGACGGAATCCAAGCCCAGGCAGACAAATTTGTGCAGATACTGAACCAAAACTGTTTAACCTACAATCCACCATTGAGACAAGTGAAGAAAGAATTGAGTTTTTAGATCTGGAACTAAAAATTGGAAATACAAAATCTGTAGCAAGTTACATAGAACGAAAACAGCTGGTAACAGTCTACTGCAGGCCCAAAGTTGCCATCCTAAATACCTCATAAACAGCATCCCTTTTGGGGAACTATTGCTTGCAAAACGCAACTGTAGTACAGAGGAAGACTACAGTAAGGAAGAAATGGTTATAACACAAAGATTTAAGGATCGAGGTTATTGCTTAGCTACTATCAAATCAGCTGTTGAGAAAGTAGCGAAGTTAAAAAGGGAAGAGCTGTATATTGAAAAAGAATCAGAACAAACAAAGAATCAGCTAAGGTTTATAACCACGTACCATAACCAGGCTTGGGAGGTACGCAAAAGTTTGATGAAATTCTGGGAGATCCTGAAAATGGATGAGGCCTTGCAGGACAACATTGGCACTTATCCTTCGATGACATTTAGAAAGAATAGATCACTGAAGGTTACACTACTGACCTGCAGTATCAAGGAGACTAAAATACCCAATCCTATACAAGTATTCTTTACTTGCACTAAATGTAAAGCGCTCAGGTATAGTCAGAACTGCAAAACGGTGACATTATGCAGTGAGAAAGCAGCATTTAAGATAATGAGAAATTTCACCTGTGATACAGATTATGCAGTGTATGTATTAAAATGCCCCTGCAATCTATTTTATATTGGGAGTACCATCAACAGGGTTAGATTGTGTATTCTAGAACATTTACGTGTGATTGCTAAAAATGACAAACAGTATCCGGTTGCCCGCCACTTCAGTATCAAACATAACCAAAATCAAAATCTTCTAAAGTTCTGTGTGTTGAATTCGATTCCGCCGAGAGAAAGGGGTGGGAGCTGCACCCTTGAACTGAGGAAACTGGAATCAAAAATGATTATTAAGTACAATACAACGAGTCCCTTTGGTTTGAACCTTGATGAAGAGATGTTGATGCACTTGAGATAATTGAATAGTCCAGAACTGCACCCTTTCATCACTGCCCTTCTTTTACTAAGTTTTTAACAAGTATTTTGTTTATGTTTAAAATGAAGGAGTTCATATGTTTGGTAACATGAGTTGTATCTGGTTTTTGTTGCAGAAATGAAGAAAATCAATTGGAGTTGTGGTTGATTCCATAGAAAGGATACAAATACATAGCTTACTGTAACATAAAATGTTGTTTGGTGAATTGTGAAGATTTAAATTAAGTATTAACCCACTTGGGTTAAATGAAGATTGATCCATTTAATTAAAGGAATGCAAGTTTTGAATTACAAGCGCCTACGATGGTGGGGTAGTAACATTATCATGTTTAAGATGAACAGCCCGCTTTGAAACCCACTTGGGTGAAATGAGCAGTATAATTTTGCTTATCTTTAACACATTTATTGTTGTAAATGATCATGTTTCTTGATTGAATGTGGAATTTAAAAGACCACGTATGATTTGTAAATATAAAAACCTGCCATGTAGTATATCTACTATGTCTATTATGACAAACTGAAATGAACCCTGCATCTTTAAATAGCTGTATTTCACATGTGCAACTTACCCGTGAACAAGCAGTCAGGTTAACTGCGAAACGCGTTGGGGACCTGTTGCTGTAAATAAACACCGTCTTCTTACACCGAGGCCACGTCACCAGTGAGGTTTATTTCTCGGAGACTGGATTGTTGTTTGAAACGCCCGAAGTGCGTAAGGCTGCAAGACCTGTTTTGGCTTCGAACTGTGCGCACTCTGTGTGCACCTTCACTAAAGGAAGAAATTATACCTACCTGTGTGGCTCTTTCCATAGGGGCAACTCGTTTATATATATATATTTCCGCACTTTGTACCCTTGCTGCGACAGACCTTCAATCCTCAGCCATCGACCAGACAGAACACGGAAGACCCAGAGTGCAGGTGAGTTTTTTATTTCTCAGTACACCACACCAGCAAAACGTTTCGGCCTACACAGAGGCCTTGGTCACATGACGCACTGAGAGAGTTGCGTTATTTTAAAGTGCTCGTGCAGTAACAACAGAACCATCTGATTGGTTACAACATAATTAGTGGGAGTGTCCAACATAATTATTGAGCATCAACTTGCAATTGCAAAACGAGGAAGACAGGTAATTTTGTGAAGGTGCCTATCGTTGCAATACATGTATGAATACATTTTCAAATATCCGATAATTGACAAGTGAGGAAATTCTGGGTATTCCCAAATGCATATCAAAAATTCATATATTTACAAAATGTGCAATTGAACGACCTTGATATGGATGGGTCGAAAGGTTTTTTGTGATAACGGCGTAAATGCCTTAAATCCAATAATCCCTAATGCACAAACCAGAAAGTCCCCAAACTTTTCTTTAAAATATATACACAACATTTCATATATATACAACTATATACAATCTAAATCTTGTGTACTACTACACCATGATCTTTAAATACTATTTTGTAGTAGTATGCAAATTGGATAAACCAGGCACAGTCCATGTTGGAACTAAGGTCCGTGAGACTTGAACCCTCAGGTGAGTTGGATCGCACCTGAGCTGTGCCACGAGCTGTGCTTTGTCCCGCTCGTGAGTTCTGCATCTTAGAGGCTTTGATTGTGTCGTACTCGCGGGCAAATGTGAAGATTCTGCCTTCATTATAGTCAGTTTTATCACGCTGGAACTTGAATGCCTTGCGCTTTCTAATAACGTGCTCTTCTTTCTGCACTCGTTGTTCCATTGTTTCACGATTTTTCTTACATTCCAGCGTGATATTTGCATCGTCCACACACAGGCTCGCTATTTCTGCCTCAAGCACATCAATTTCTGCTTGTATTTTCGACCTGTCGCTTTCCGCGTATCGTACCAACATTGTTACCAAACGGCGAGATGAGTCTAGGCTCCATTCAGCCCAATCTTTAAGCATTGCTGGGTCCATGTACTCATAACTTGGAGCTAACATAACCCTCAGCCCACGTGGTATCCGGTTTACTTCTAGATACCGGCTGAGAGAACGATGCTGCCACCATTTGGACTGTTCCCGCTTTAATAATTTTTCCAATGCTTTAAATTTATCACAGAGGTTTGAACCCCCAGTAGCACACGTGTCCTCAGAGGTGGTAACTGTCGACTCCCCAGCCGGGGAGTCGTCAAAAGCTTCAAGGGCGTCAACCTCTTTCCCCTTACGTGCGCCGGCCGCCATGATGTGTACTAAATTTCAACGATTGTCGTACTCACTCAGTACGGGGATGCTGCTTAAATCGCTGCTCGTCCTCCAACTGAACACAACTCCTCCACCGGAACAGTTCTTCTTAGTCCGCCGTTGAGATGCGGATGCCGTGGGTTGAGACAGCCGTCCCAAATAGGCACCCGTCAAAAAACAACCGCAAACAATTATCCCAGACGTCCAGGGGCTTGAGCAGTAACTCCCCAACGGGAGAAAGTAACGACTTCCGGGTTACCGGAGGCCACGGTTTCCTGCTGCTGTATATATATATACCTTGACACAATAACTAGTAAAGATGCTCACTCGGACAATTTCTTGCAGGGAAAAAGTTTTATTCAACATGCAAATCAGACTTTTTCAGCCATCAGGGTGCCTTGATCACATGACATACCAAAAACAATATATAATTCCAAGAAACAGAAAATGGACTGAGTCAAAGCAAGAAGAGAAGTGAGCAGACGCAATGGGGCAGATTTACAAGCCCTTGCAACATTTTTACATCACCGTTGCGTCACTTCTGTGATGCAGCGGCGTTGTAAACAATGCGCCACCATGCAACAGATTTACAACGTGACGCATTTAGTGAGATGAGTCATGTTGTAAAGCCCTGCGCTCCATTATACCTGCGTCAGGTATAATGTATGCAGGGCTGGCGTTCCATCGCAGGAAGCCCCATAAATGTGACGCAGTGAAATATACAAGATTTCACTGTGTCACTTTTACATCCCTGCAGCATCAAAACCTTACGCCTGCTTTTAGCAGGCGTAAGGAGTGAGCAGTACTATGGGAATGGGCCGCCCCTGAGCAGTGCTGGAGTTGCGTTGCACTTGCGACACGAGACCAGCACTGCGTCACCTATACTCTGACAGATGCGCCACACATCTGTCTCTCCTTGTAAATGCAGTGCATCCATGATGGTGCAAGGGGTTCCTAACGTCACGCAAAATAACTAGTGCATCCCTGCTGATTTGCAGGGATGCGCCAGTTATTGTAAATCTGCCCCATATTGGAGTAGTACATTTCTGTGTATGATATTTAAAAAACAGTTTGAACCGAAAATCAACAGAACAAACAAATGCATCATATAAATATATAAATCAGAGTACAGTATGCATACTGGAACCCTGTGGATGCATATTTGGATAGCCCTATGGTCAACTCAAGGAGGGATCTAAAAGATCCATTGCATCCTATACCAATGTATCAGGTAACAAAAAGCCTCACCATGGTAACCAAAATGAAGACCAACTGGGAAAAAATTAAATATAGCAACTTGAACAGGCACATTATTGAAATATTGATTTCCTATATTCAATGTGGTGAAATCTTCTGTGAATACAATAATACCCATTGCAATTATATGAATTGATGCAAGCACACTAATGTCCTCATAGTACATAATTAGAGAGCCAAATGGTCCCCACATATGGCAGTCTTAACAGTCTCTTATGTCTTAATCAATATATTGAATGAAGAAAAATGACGACAAATTTCAAGCATTGCTACCAAAATAAAGCCCAACAGGGCAAGTGTGAAATACAACATCATACATACATGTTATCCACACAGTGTGACCCATTACTATATAAAATAGTCAAATATAATCCAATGAGAACCCACAAAGAGACAATCTGAAGCCCAAGTGGGCTTAATATTAGATAACCATCTAGACCAGATTGCATCCCAATCCACAGATATTACATACAAAGTATAATATCATCCGTATCTACCAGAATCTACACAAACTCAAAATACATTACATTAAAAAGCCATCTTATCAGTGATTTGTTGTGCAGAGCTTTTTCTTTCAAGATCCATTATATGTCTTGAATCTTTTCTTCTAAGAATCAATGCTCTAATTCCTCCACAGCTATTGTAAGGTAGCTGTGCTAAGACAAAATATGTCAAATTAGATCTGTCTTCAAAGAATACTTCATTGAAATGTCTTGCCACAGGATATTGGGGGTCACAGTTATAAATTGTTCCAAAATACATTTTTGACTGAATCGATAGTACATACATATCTTTTTCTGGATGGGCACTCAAGTAAGTAGACTACGTACTGAGAGTTGCAGGTCAGAAACTGTGTTATGATCTTACTTCCCTTGCTGTAAGAGACTCCTCTGGAGGATGTAGATGCAGGCTACGATCGGTTCTGCCCCTGGATCACTAAGGCACTTGACTCCCTGATTCCCATCTCGACCAGGAAAATTAGTTCCCGGGAGTCAAGCCCTTGGTATGATAGTGCATTACGTGCACTCAAGGGCAGTTGTAGGCGAGCAGAGAGGGAATGGCGGAAGGTGTACGACATCGGGAAGAAGGTCATCTACCTCGCTGCCGTTAAAACTTACCATCGTGCTATATGCCGGGCCCGGGCAGCTTTCTACGCTGCGGAGTTCGGCAATAGCCCTAATCCATCAAAAACCATCTTCAAAGTGGTAAAGGACCTTGTGGCAAAGCGGGCCTCGGCAACAACAACGAGCTCCACGGCGCATTGTGAGGCCCTTGCCCTGTTCTTTTTAGTAAAAGTTCAGAACATCTACTTAACATTCCCTGATACTAGGCCACCGGCAGGTACTCTATGTAAAATCTCTGGAGATTCTCTGCTGCATGTGTTGCCCCCGTTGACATCTGAGGGATTTGACATCTTGGCTCAGTAGGTGAAATCCGGGTCGCCCGCCGATCCGCTCAAGCCAGCCCTTTTTAGAGACCAGCTGTTTATGGGTCGTACTTCAGTACTCTCCCTGATTAACATCTCGCTGGGCTCGGGTACGGTTCCAGCAAGTTGGAAGCGGGCTGTGGTTTCTCCTATTTTAAAGAAACCCTCCTTGGACCCGGAAAAGCCGGAAAGCTATCGGCCTATTTCCCTGCTCCCCTGGCCGACCAAAGTCGTGGAGGCCCATGTGAACAAGGTTCTTTCCGACCACCTTACTCGAGCTAACATCCTTGACCCCACCCAGAACGGGTTCCGTGCTGGACACAGCACGGAGACCGCCCTTCTCACCATGGCTGAACATCTTCGCACAGTGATGGATGCAGGACAGACGGCGGCACTTGTTTTATTAGATCTATGCGCCACCTTTGATACTGTCTCTCATCCTATCCTGTTGCATCGCCTGGAGGAGATAGGAGTGGGGGGATCCGCCCTCCAGTGGTTCCGGTCCTTCCTTGATGGTTGCTTCTTCAGAGTTGCGGTGCCACCGTTCCAGTCCAAGTTCTATCCTCTGAAACAGGGAGTGCCGCAGGGATCCTCGCTGAGCCCCACGTTGTTTAATCTATATGTGAGACCGCTGGCTGAGGTTGTCAGGCAGTGGGGTGTGACCATGGTGTCATATGCCGATGACACCCAGCTAGCGGTTACGATCAGCGGGGATGCGGACCAAGATGCCCCCAGGTTTCAGAGTGGACTTAGGGCGGTGGCAAGCTGGATGAAGGCCAACTGTCTCCAGCTCAACGCGAAGAAAACCGAGATCATGATCGTCGGTAGAAGGGCGGATCTCTGGGGGGATAGGTGGTGGCCTTCGGAGCTTGGGCCGGCCCCTCTTCCGGTGACGGAATTGAAAAACTTGGGAGTGTGGATGGATCCCACTCTCAGTTTTGTGGGGCACACGAAGAAAACGGCTGCCTGCTGCTTTGGAATCCTCCGGGCTCTGCGTCCAGTCCTGAAGTTCTTTGACCCCCGCACCCGGCAGCTGGTAATACAGGCGACTGTTATATCGCGCCTGGATTATGCCAGCTCTCTCCTGGTGGGCGCTAACCTGGCCGAAGTCACCCGCCTTCAGCGCGTGCAGAACGCCTAGTCCTAGATCCTGCCCTGTGTCCAGTACTTTGAAAACGTTGCACTGGTTGCCAGTCAGGGCCAGAATTAAATTCAAGGTACTGTGTTTTGCCTTCAAGATTCTAAATGGAACGGCTCCTCAAATACTTATGGACCTCCTGTCCTGGTATGTCCCCACTCGGCATCTGAGATCTCTGGGCCAAGCTCTCACTATAGCAGCCGAACTGTGGAACTCCCTTCCGGTGGAGATTCGGTTGTTGGAGGATCTTTTTTCTTTTCGTAAGGCTATTAAAACTTTCTTATTTTAAACCTGGTTCCTTCTTTTTAGCTGTTGTGTTTCTTGTGGCTGTTGCGTGTTACCTTGCCATGCGCCAGGACGCCCCTTAGCTGGGGCAGCTGTGCGCAGTACAAATCCACGTAACATAACATATTCTCATCTACTCCTACGTTTGGTACATGCCTTGCAATGACCACAGGGGAAAAAATCTGACAAAGTCGGTTGCTTGTTTCTATCCTTTATAGTCATATTACTTCAAACTAAAGAGTCTCTTTGAGAACGTCCTTTATGGTATACTGGGTTTGACACTGATCACATTCCCTATAGTGTGATCACTTTTCAGAATCTCCCAGTTTCTATGGATTACATTGTGGAGTGATTTGAAACCACTACTATATGTTTTAATCATATGAGTCTCCAGTTCCTCACCCTCTCTGTCATTTTTGTTATCAAACAAAGTTCTAGCTCAGTCGATCTCTTTGACCCTCGTATGGCCTTATTAAGACCCACTGTTGATGACCTCTCTTCCTGAATCTGGACATCATCAGCCTCTCTTCCTTCAAGTATGCCTAAGTAGTGTTCGGAAGTCCCGAATGGGATGCTCCACTTTAGAGCCCTGGGGTAACCAATGTGTGCAGGAGACTGTTACCTACTGTATGTTTTCTGAAAAGACTAGTGTGTTTTTTTTCCCGTTGTCTTGACAAACACATCCTGGAACTCAAGCTTTTCTTTGCTGATGTGAAAGCTAAATTGAGAAAATTATTCTCACATATCGATACAGCCACTCACACATGGATACAAACAGTCATACAGTCACTCACATAATATATGTTAGAAATAGGATCACAAAACATACTAATTTAACTTTTGTGGTACGTTGGAATATATATTTAACACTCAAAACTTTTTAAAAAACACTCATAATCACTAGATGATGTAATCAGTGATGGGGGCGTTGCTTGATGCACACGGAAGATGGCGGCTGCACCGTGAGCTCTGGGGCAGGGGTGCAAGTAAGCATGGGCGTAAAATCCGTTCCGCTCGCGGATTTTGTGAATTTTCAGTAAATTCGCAATCCGCGAACTATCACGAATTTGCCGAAAATCCGCAAATTTGCACGCGGCGGATTTTTTTGCTTGGTGATACAATATTGCTGCGCCCGGAGTTCACTTACTGTCATTCAGCGTTTGCCGAGTTGTTTTTCTCGATATTTTGCGAGTGCTGCACCATTTTGGATCTTGCTGCGGGATCCCGCGGGAGTTTGGCGACCGCGATTACGTCATCGCGGCTTGCCACCTTGCACAGCAAGAGTTTGTCAACGCGAGTATGCCGTGATCACGTATCGCAGGAGTTTGCAATTGTGAACACGTAGATGCGGCGGGCAGCAACAATATCGCACCCGCGAAATTACAAAATTTGCAATTCTGCTCAAGAAATCCACCAGCAAGCAGCATAAACCTTCTGAAAATGATGATTTTTATCAGAATAACTCCTCAGGTTGACATTTGCCTGCACTTTTTTTTGCAAGGAGTCCATTTGGGGGGGGGGGGGGGTGGGAGGAAATAAGTGACCCTCACTCTCCAACTTCCTGTTCCTGTCCAGCAGGCTCCTCCCAGTGCTTTCTTCATGTGCTGGTCTCTTTCGTTTGGATCTTGACCTGGAAGGATTACTTTTAGTGGATGCTGCTGGATCTTTGGATTTGAGGCCTTTTTGACTTTCTTTCGATCACTTTTGGATTAGAAATTTCACAAGTAAGTTTGTTTGGGGCATTACAGTTGCTGCAACTACAATTTTGGAATTTTCGATTTTTGGGCTGTTGTTGGGGCCCTTTGCCCAGGGGTAGTGACTAGTGAGTGGTGCATGGACTGAGTCTTTATGTGGGGTCTCTTTAATGTAAACATCATGGAGGGCATGGATGGCATGGGATTGTGCTGATTTTTGTGTGTTTTTTGATTTTTTGGGCTGCTGTTGGGGCCTTTTTCCCAGGGGTAGTGAGTGGTGCATGGACTGAGTCTTTCTGTGGGGTATCTTTAATGTAAACATCATGGAGGGCATGGATGGCATGGGATTGTGCTGATTTTTGTGTATTTTTCGATTTTTTTGGCTGCTGTTGGGGACTGGCCATGTGAGTGGTGGCCATTTTGAGTGCTGGTACAGACAGGCCCTGGCCATGTGCTGGGGGTAAGGGGCCATTTTGAAGGCAGGCAGTGTTCTCAGGCCTGCACCCATTTTGCCTAGCTTTCATCCTTTATGCCCAGGGGTAGTGAGTGGTGCATGGGCCTAGTCTTTCTGTGGGGTGTCTTGAATTTAAACATCATTGAGGGCATGGATGGCATGGGATTGTGCTGATTTTTGTGTGTTTTTCGATTTTTTTGGCTGCTTTTGGGGCCTTTTGCCCAGGGCTAGTGAGTGGTGCATGGGCTGAGACTTTCTGTGAATGTCTCTTTAATGTTAACATCATGGAGGGCATGGATGGCATGGTATTGTGCTGATTTATGTGTGTTTTTCGATTTTTTGGGCTGCTGTTGGGGACTGGCCATGTGGGTGGTGGCCATTTTTAGTGCTGGTACAGACAGGCCCTGGCCATGTGCTGGGGGCAAGGGGCCATTTTGAAGGCAGGCAGTGTTCTCAGGCCTGCACCTATTTTGCCTAGCTTTCATCCTTTATGCCCAGGGGTAGTGAGTGGTGCATGGGCCTAGTCTTTCTGTGGGGTGTCTTGAATTTAAACATCATTGAGGGCATGGATGGCATGGGATTGTGCTGATTTGTGTGTGTTTTTCGATTTTTTTGGCTGCTGTTGGGGCCTTTTGCCCAGGGGTAGTGAGTGGTGCATGGGCCTAGTCTTTCTGTAGGGTTGAATTTAAACATCATTGAGGGCATGGATGGCATGGGATTGTGCTGATTTTTGTGTGTTTTTCGTTTTTTTTGTCTGTTTTTCGATTTTGTTTGGCAGCTTTTGGGGCCTTTTGCCCAGGTCTAGTGAGTGGTGCATGGACTGAGTCTTTTTGTGGGGTCTCTTTAATGTAAACATCATGGAGGGCATGGATGGCATATGATTGTGCTGATTTTTGTGTGTTTTTCAATTTTTTTGGCTGCTGTTGGGGACTGGCCATGTGGGTGGGGGCCATTTTGAGTGCTGGTGCAGACAGGCCCTGTGCTGGGGGCAAGGGGCCATTTTGAAGGCAGGCAGTGTTCTCAGGCCTGCACCCATTTTGCCTAGCTTTCATCCTTTATGCCCAGGGGTAGTGAGTGGTGCATGGGCCTAGTCTTTCTGTGGGGTGTCTTGAATTTAAACATCATTGAGGGCATGGATGTCATGGGATTGTGCTGATTTTTGTGTGTTTTTCGATTTCTTTGGCTGCTGTTGGGGCCTTTTGCCCAGGGCAAGTGAGTGGTGCATGGGCTTAGTTTTTCTGTGGGGTGTCTTGAATGTAAACATCATTGAAGGCATGGATGGCATGGAATTGTGCTGATTTGTATGTGTTTTTCAACTTTTTGGGGTGTATAACTGATGTTCCTCTGTCTTCCATTGCTTTTAGGTGCACACGACTCAAGAGAACCACCAGAGCCAGGAAGAAGTCCTGCAGCGGTGTGTGTGTGTGCAGCATAACGTCACGCGATGTCACGTCTGGCCACAGACAACTCTGCAACTCGTGCAACTGCGGCCTGCTGTTCTGACCTCTGAAGAAGATGGCCCCAAAAAAAGTTCCTTGTAGCTCCTCTAGCAAGAAAGTTGTCAGTAAGGAGCAGAAGAAGCAAGTTACCAAGGAGACTGGTATGCCGCCCGCCACATTTTTGGGGAATAAAAAAAAAAGTACGCCTGCAGCAGCAGCGGGATCTGCTGGGGACCAAGCTTTGAGCAGCACCCCCGCTCCATTGGGCTCAGTGCCACCACCACCATGCCAACTTAAGTCCAAGCCCTTGAGTGCTGCAGAGGCAGCCAGTCTAGTTGTTCAATCACCATCGACCAGTGATGTTGGCTCATCGCAAGAAAGTAGCAGCAATGCCCCTCAATCAACACAGGTTGTTGTAACTCATCTGACAAGTGTTGAACAACCACAGCCGCAACAACAACCACATGTGCAAGTACAAGCCCAAGTACATGTGGAAGGAGAGGCAGCGCAAGGAGATGCGCAAGCAGAGGTGCATGGAGGGGCACAAGTGCCCACAATAGTTGTTCCTCCCAAAGTAGGGGCACATCAGGAAATCGACATTCAAGCCGAGGTATCATTTGAGGAAGCCACTCCTCCTGATCATTCATTGTCTTCCACATCCCTAGCAAGGAAAAGATCAAGGATGGTGTCTACATCTTCTTCAAGCCTACCTCCTTCTGATGATATGGATCAAACTTGGGAACCACCACTGCCGTCTGAGAGTGAGGCACACCCTGATCTGACAAAGGTAGTGTGGTGCTGAAGAAGAAGTGGCGTCTACTACTGCTGATGAAGACTCTCACGACGACGACGCAATCATCATACACGCCACTCCAGCCTCAGCGGGCATGCAGCAAACAGACATTTTGACCCTAGCCCAAAAATCTGCTGAGCGTGATGTTGTCGACGAGGAGGCAATGGGAACACCATCATTGGAGTTAACTAGTACACCACCACCTACCGCTTCCATATTTCTTTCTCGCCAGAAGGGACCTCCATCCACCTCAACCTCAATTAGTGGTGGTGCAAGTGCACAACGTAGTAAAGTTCGGCAACACACATCCTCCACTTCATCTGGCATTAGCAGCATGACCACCAGTATCGCCTCCTCCGCCCCCAACAGACATTTCAAGTCTGCAGTTTGGGACTTCTTTAGTGTTTGCACAAAAAGGGAAAACATAGCCATTTGTAGCAGTTGTAAGCTTGCAGTTAGTCGTGGTAAGTTTGGTACCAACTATGGCACCGGAGGCCAGAGTGTACATCTTGAGAGACAGCACACTGTCCAATGGTTTGCGCACCTAAAGGAGATCAAGGATGCCCGAATTGGAAGTCAACAAACTGTATACGTTGATGTTTCATCTGATGATGACGAGGAGGAAGAAGCGTCAAACACTTCACTTACACCCAGTACCCCTGTCAGCAGCATACCTCCTGTGAGCCACACTAAGAGTGTGCGCGAGAGTGAGACACCAATGAGAAAAAGTTCATCATCAGCGAGCGTAACTGGGTCGAAGAAGTCACCATCATCCCGTAAAATGGTCCAGCCCACCATTAGAAGCATGTTTTTTTCAGAAGCGCCATTTGATCGCAACCACCCACTGACTCGTCTGTATAACACTAAGCTGGCTAAAATGCTAGCTCTGGACCTTCTCCCTTTTTCTTTTGTGGAAGGGGTTGGTTTTCTAGAATTAGTGGCATCGCTCAGCCCTAAATGGAAGGTTGCGGTTCCAACACTACATGAAGATGTGCTGGAGGTGATTGGGGCAGCTTTGCAGAAGAGTGCTGTTCACACTATACATCTGACAACAGACATGTGGACCAGTGGTGCAGGCACTGATTACTAAGCATGGGCGAATTTTGCGAATCTCGCGTTCGCGAATTTTGCGGATTTGCGAACTCGCAATCCGCAAAATCCACGAATTCCCGCGAATTTGCAGATTTTTTTTTGTGTTCGCGCGTGTTTCTGCCAGTTCGCGAGGGTTTTTACAATTTCGCAATTTGCGAACTTACCTGTCGGGTCGCAAGTTTTGCGAACTTGTTGTTTCTACGTGTCCAGCCTGTTTGGGACACTCTTCTTCATCACTTCCACTCTCTGTCACCACTGCCACTCTCTGACTACTCATGCCACCCTCTGGCCCACCCATGCCACCCTCTGTTTCATCACCACACCCTCTGGTTGTCCAGTGTACATTATTTTCGGCAAAGCAAAGCACACCTTCCCTGCCTCAAGTGACCTGAATTAATTTGGGGCTGATTAATGTGTCACAGAATATTTTTTTAGCTGGCACCTGCTTCCTTAGTGCTTCCTGATTAGTGATCTTTTGCACTTGCTAAGTGCTTTCATTGTTGCAAAATTAGTTACAACACCTGCCCTGCCCCAACTGACAATAATGAATTAGGGGCTGATTAATGGATTTTAACTTCCAGCCTGGCTCCTGCTTGTCTCCCTTAGCTGTAATTCAGGACCTTTGTGGCATATGTGTAACTATTCTGAGGTTCAGAGCAGGGTCACATAATAGTTGCAACTGGCAACTGAACTCTGGAGGGGCCCCTCAGGAAGCGCTACAGGAAATGGCTACTAATGATGAGCCTGAACTTTTGAACCTGGTAAGTAGTTTCAGTTTTGCTAAGATCGTATTTCTGCAATTTAGCACTTACTCGCGGGGTGCGAAGTTGTACTGGCAAGCCGCGAACTCACGCGAACAGTGCGAGCAAGCCATAAAATCCGCTGCTCGCGGATTTGCGGATTTTGCGGGAGATTCGCGGATCTCACGGATTGCGAATTTACCGAAAATCCGCAAAATCCGCGAGCGAAACGGATTTTCCGCCCATGCTTACTGATTACATGTGCATCACTGCATACTGGGTCTCTTTTTCAGGAGTTACAGCAAAGCTAAGGGCAGGTGTTGACCCGAACAACGTTTTTAAAGCTGCTCGGAAACATGCAACACTAGCCTTGTTTGGCATGGAGACAAGTCATACAGGAGAAAACATTTTGAAGGAGTTTAACACAAAGGTCTTTCAATGGCTGTCCCCAAAAAAACGCAAGATTGGTTATGTTTCCACGGATAATGGCGCCAATGTAGTTAAGACCATGGAGCTGGGTAAATATTTCAGAGTGCCATGTTTGGTGCACTGTATAAACCTGGTTGTTAAAAAATTCTTGAGTGAAGAAAGTCCAGTGTGCGAGTTAGTGACCACCTGCCGAAGAATGTGCAACCATTTCAGCCATTCTTTTAAGGCCCGTAAGTATCTGATAGGTCTGCTACATGAAAGTCGAATGCCAGTGAAAGCACTCATCCTGGAGGTGCCAACACGTTGGAACTCAAACTTATACATGCTTGAGCGTCTGTATGAGCAGTTTATGGTACTCGATCAGTATTTCTTAACACTGGGTACAGCTCTGAAGGACCTGAGGCTAGATGCGGCGCAATGGGAGCTAGTTAAAAGCCTGACAGACATGCTTCGTCCTTTTGAGGTCTTCACGCTTGCAGTCAGCAGGGAGGACTGTAATTTGGGAAAAATTATCCCATTGTTGCGCATGCTAGAGCACCAACTGAAGGCGGTGTCTTCTATGTTTGAAAAAGATGAAGAAAAGCAAGAAGCTCTTGTTTTGGCAGAGAAATTATTACAGCGCCTACTTGGCGATGAACGTCTTCAAATGATCCACTCAGAACAGCATTACATTTGTGCTACTATTCTGGATCCACGCTACAAAAAGGCACTGGCAGGCAGAGCATTCTTTGCTTTTGGTGACGCACAAGTTTTAATGTACAAACATTGGCTAGCTGTGTCAGCCATGAGGTTTGAAAGAGAACGGCAGAAAATTGAAGGAATTGGCAGTACATCAGCATCAGCAGGCCATCCCCAGTCAAAAGAATCCACTTCTGCACCTGTGGCTGTGGCGGAAGAGACCTCTCAGCCGTTAAAGACACCGGCAACCGGATCATCTGCACTAGATGCAACAGTAACATTGGGTGAAGAAGAGGATTGGCTAACTCAGCTTCGGTTTGCTTCTCAAAAGGTCCCAGCAAAAAGTAAGCAAAGTGGAGGAACCGTGGAGAACCTTGAGTCGATGGTGCAGGACTATCTGAATGACTCAACAGAGGTCTATGTTAATGCTGACCCATTGGCGTAATGGCATGGGAAAAAAGAATTGTGGCCAGAGATCTCCAACCTGGCTATAAACTACTTGTCTTGCCCACTCGCAAGTGTGTCTTCTGAACGTGTTTTCAGTGCTGCTGGTGGCATTGTAACTTGCAAAAGGACCCGCCTCTCGCCCAAAAATGTGGAAAGGTTAACAATGATCAAGATGAATCAGCACCTCATACCACCAGATTACAAAGTACGAGAATACACGCCGGAAGAAGACGAGGAGGACAGCAACTTAGATGAGGGAATTACTTCTCTGTTAGGTGACCTACTCCCGCCTGAATTCGCAGAGTATGAGGACGAACTCTTATTCCCTGACACCGAGCCCTGAAAATGAGCCAATGAATCAATAACCTTCTTTTTCGTCCTTATTCACTTGTATTCCTGTGTGTCTGTCTTTCTTTGTTTTGCACAGTTAATATAAATAAAAACTTTAATCAACTAATCACAAAAACAAGCCCATCAGCAGAACTGTCTTCACTTATTTGCTTATTGATTTGAAGGTGCCGCAGTCTGCATTTCTCAGGTTCACAAGTTCACAAGAAGATGCTCCTCTATCCTCCTTCTCCAGGCTCCTATTTCCCTCAAAGCAGAGGGTGAACGTTTTTGCCTTTTTGCTCACTATCATGTTTTCGGGGGCCTGTTTGGGGGGCTTCCTGGTTTTGTGGGTGGGTTTCAGGGTCTGGGAGCACTTCTGGGTATGGATACTTTTGATTGCAAGAGGTTTGAAGCAAATCCATGGTGGCAGACGGGAGTTAGGGCCTAGCTGCAGAGCGCGCGCGAGTGATTTTGGAAATTGCCCTGAAAATGACTGGGTCCCCATTTTCGCCTGGGTTGACAGCTCTGTGGCCATTGCTGGGAAGGTCTAATACCGGATAAAACTGGTTTGGACCAAATCGGAGGCGAAATTTTATTGGCGCTTTTGCTGACTTGCTTGTCTTTGAGGTGCTCTTTGGAGGGGTTCCGGGTGCTTGTGGGTGGGTTTTTGGGTCTGGGAGCACTTCTTGCACAATCTAATTTTGATTGCATTTGCTTTTCAGGAAATCCATGGTGGAAAACGGGAGTTATGGCCTAGCTGCACAGCGCATTTGGACAGAATTGAAAGAAGGCCGAAAATTTTTGTAAGTATGAGATTTTCCATTTTTGCTTTTTGGCTGTTTGGGGGTGTTGTGCTTTTTTGCGGGTGGGTTGGCGGGTCTTGGGGCATTGCTGGGAAGGTCTAATACCGGATAAAAGTGGTTTGGAGAAAATCCATGCGGAAAAGCCTTTTGGCACTTTTTGTAACTTAGGGTTCGTTAGGGTTAGCACTAGCAGCAGGATTGCATGTGTTTCGGGGTGTTCTAGATTTTTGCAACTGAGTTCTGGGGTCTTAGAGCACTCGTGGGAATGTGTAATTTTGGTTGCAAGTGATTTGAAGAAAATCCATGGTGGGAAAGGGGGGATTTGGCATAGTTAAAGAAAGCGTTTGCCACTATTCTTAACTTAGGGTTAAGAATAGTGCTAGGGTTAGCAGAATTGTAATGCATGTGTTTGGGTGGAGGGCTGTTTGTGGGGAGGTTTGCGAGTCTTGGAGCGATGCTGGGTATGGATACTTTTGCTTGCTTGCAAGTGGTTTGAATACAATCCACGGTGGGTAAGTTGGGATTTGGACCTACTTTTACTTTCAAAGTACGTTTTGTCACCAGTTTTCTACTAGGCCTCGTTTTTTGAGATCTGATTGGGGGTCTTCTACATTTTTGCGACTGGCTTTAGTAAGGGTCTGGGTGGGAGCACTGCTGGGAAGGTCTAATTTTGTTCTAAAACACAGTTTACAGTACACCTAGCTTGAGGGGAAAGATCTGCTAAATTAATTTGCCCATACTTATTTATCCTTCAAAAGGAGACTCAGACAGAGTACGCACTTTCAAAAATATTGTACTGTCTATTAAGAAACTCAAAGTGTGACTTTCTGCACTTCACAGCGTACATACCTTATAATTATTTGTCAGTGGTGTTCTAATATCACTTCCTGTTTTTCTATCAATAATTACAGGCCAGGTTTCAGTCTGTGCAATGGGAAAAAAAGGATGAAGTCAGGCTTCACATTAGCAAGCCGCAACTCAGCATCCGCCAGGCAGGCAGTGGTCACCAACATTGATGGACAGAGCGTCAGCTGGAATGGAGGAGTCCCACTAATAAGAGGAACGGTTTGATGCATGCAACTTACCAAATTCAACAGGGTAACTACAACAACATACAGATACAGTATCTGTTCTTTTCTAATTATCTTTTAAGTAATGTTATTGCTGTGAATTTCTATGAGTGTGACTCTGCATTTCTTTGACCTCTGCTTCTAAAATCATCCCTACAGCCATTCTATAGGTTTTACTTCTGCTATTTTTTAAACCTAATTTAATGTAAGAAATGTTTCTCTGAGTGCAGAGATAGGCAAGTGAAAACGCTGCAGCCCTGTACTGTTGCATTGTTTCATTCCTGGTTGTCAAAAGTACTACTTACTTTTCAGTAACCATGCATGCAGTAGTGCATGCACTTCCTTTATGTCACTTAAAAGATTTATGGTTAGCTTTGTACCCAGAGATTTCTTTATCTTCAATTATTGTTTGTCCATGCTGTGCTTTTTTTTTCTTCTCTCAACAAAACATTCCCAAAATACCCCATTCCCATCCATTTTCCAAACCCTAAACCTCTTTCCCCGGGCTGTGTGGTTTTGATTGATATGTGATGTGACTAAATGACAGCAATAATTCCACATACTTGCTGGGGAGGATAAGGTCATACCAACAGGCTGGTGAAGGAATCCGAGGATATATTCTATTCTTACTCAGCTTGACACTCAGTCACAATTGGCAAATGAAAGCAGATTTTCATGTACTTTACTGAGAATGTCAGACTTCATTCTCACATGACTGAGAAAGATAATGTGAATTTACAGAAAATATGCTTTCAGTTTAGCTTATAGATCCCCTTCCAAACCACTGTGGGAAAATCATGAGATATTAGTTTTCTTTCAAACATGATTCATGATATCAGAGCAGAAGGCTTTTTCACATGGTAAAATCATCCTAGAACACACCACAATTTCTAAAATGAGTATGGTACCATCAACAAATGATTTATAATATAACTAAAGTCCTAAAACCCTCTATTAGCTACAATGCTTTTTAATGAGGTGCTATCATGTATATTGGTACCAAGATGGCTGCCAACACTTCTTGGATGAAGTGCTGACAGCCAATCAGATCAGATGTGTGGTTAGGCTCCGCCCAGATAGCACATATCTTGAGACATAGCAAGGGCACATCGGGCTACCAGTCCCTACAATTTTGCAAAGTTTGGTGTAAATCGATTCAGCCGTTCGGGCTAAAAGTGAGTTCGACCGCCCTATGGAAATTAACATGGGGAAAACGTGTTTTGGGACCCCCTTTTATCTCGGACCCCGCTTGTTGAATCCCCCCAAACTTTCAGGGAAGGACCGGAGCTCGACGAGGCCATTTTGCAGAAAAATTTTCAGGCAGATTCGTCAACCGGCGCCAAAGTTATTCCAAATAGAATTTTGAGATTTTGCATTGTTGATTAAATCCTAACTATAACTACCTACTGGCGACCGCCAGTAGGTAATATATATATATATATATATATATATATATATATATATATATATATATATATATATATATATATATATATATATATATATATATATATACGTAAATATATGTATATATACTAGCAGCCCGTCCCGACGTTGTCCGGGTATGAATTGCTGCCGGCCAGTAGTATATTGTTTTGTAGGATTTCGTTTTGATAGCATTTCTTATCTGTGACAGGCCTGTGAAATGCTCCGATTCACAGTGCACTGCTGATGCACTTAAGACTGCGTGTTCAGTAGTGTGTGAACTCGAGTTTCCCAACTTTATTTTTCCTTGCAATATTATATAGCGCGTACTCGACAACATGGCATGAGCACAATTTACATTCCAGAAGAACACATTCATTTGTGGTAGGCACGGGGAGACAAAGCGATTTGCCTGGAATCACAGGATGTTGAGCTGATGCCGAGATTCGAACGTAGCTCCCCAGCTCTAATGTTCGCTATTCAAATGGGTGGTGGAAAAATATGAGTATGTTGCTGGAGATGTGGGCCGCCGTGCCACCAATGTACTTACCGGGGGAGGGTAAACACCCATTATTCTGCAACTTTCTTTCCGCATACCATAAATCTGCATATTTTCATTATGAAAGTACCATGACTCCACAATGCCATTAGAACGCATGGCATTACATTTTATATGCTTTTACCAAGCATACATTTACAACGAAATTCGTTGTAAATGCATGAATTGTAAAAGCATGTTTTTTTAAAATGTTTGAATAAGGTAAGTATGGGTATAGGGGTATATGTTTTGGGGTACTGAGGTATATGTTTTGGGGTGTTTGGGTATTTTAAGGGTTCAGATATAGTTTTGGGTTATGGGGTACATGGGTAGTTTTAGGGTTTAGGGATAGGTATGGGTTTTGGAATACAGGGGTATTTTTAGGGTTCAGGGCGACGTTTGGGTTTTGAGGTATAGGGGTATTTTTAGGGTTCAGGGGTAGGTTTGGGTTTTGGGGTACAGGGGTATTTTAAGGGTTCAGGGCTAGGTTTGGGTTTTGGGGTACAGGGGCATTTTAGGGTTCAGGGGTAGTTTGGGTTTTGGGGTACAGGGGTTTTTTAAGGGTACTGTGCTAGGTTTGGGTGTTGGTGTACAGGGGTATTTTAGGGTTCAGGGGTAGGTTTTGGTTTTGGGGTACAGGGGTATTTTTAGGGTTCAGGGCTAGGTTCGGGTTTGGGGTACAGGGTTATTTTTAGGGTTCATGGGTAGGTTTGGGTTTTGAGATACAGGGGTATTTATAGGGTTCAGGGCTGAGTTTGGGTTTTGGGGTACAGGGGTATTTTTAGGGTTTACGGATAGGTTTGGGTTTTGGGGTACAGGGTATATTTATAGCGTTAAGATGGGTTAGTGTTTAAGGGTGTTGGGGTATTTTAAGGAGTACGGGTGGGTTATGATTATGGGGTGCAGGGGTATTTAAAGGGAGCAGGGTGGACACCTGGAGCTGGAATGTACAGAACCTGGGAAGAAAACCAATGAAATATTGGGCACCACGCTCGCTTTTTTTCCGTAATCCTGCACCCCGCACGCCCCCACACCCCCAGCACATGACCACAGCCATGATATGAGACATGGCATGAAGGGCCAAACGTACCACACACCCCCAGCGTTTGTCACGCCCCCAGCACACGCCCACAGCACAACGCAGACACGCCCACAAGGGACTACTTTTCTGGCAGGGTTCTTTTACCTTTTAAATGTATACGGTGGGCGTCTGCATAGCCTATGTCCTTCGGCTGCAACTGCCCTTTCCAACGCTGTATTGGGTGTTGTGATTGGTGCTGTGGTTCCTGAGATTATCCGCCTCAAAGGTTTGGATCTCTCTTTATTATATTAGTATAGATATATTTATATATCTGCAATACTTTGTGAAGCACATTAATAGCAGAGAAAACTCTGGTAAAGAGATCTTTAGGACAGTCAGCTCCTTAACCAAGCCTTCTGCGATGGAGGGTTATATACTCCCTTCTCCCTCTCTGTGCATGAAGCTATCGGACTTCTTTGAGGACAAAATACAGAAGGTATATGCCATATTTACAGAAGAGGCTGAGATGGCTGGGCCACAGTCACAGGGGATCCTAAATACTAAGGGGACTTTCTCAAATTTTCGCCCTATTTACCAGCAGGAATCACTGGCTGAAATCATGAAATGCAAGTCTGGTTTGCCTGAGGATCCATATCCCCCGAAGTTGTTCAGGACATTGGCTCATTTGATTAATCCTGTTTTAAATCACATTTGGAATACCCCACTTTCCACCAAAATTAACTTTGATATTTGGAAACATGCTTAGTTACTGCCCCTATTGAAAAAGCTGAACACTGACCCAATGGAGCTTACCAACTACCACCCGATCTCTCTACTGACAGCACCCGCGAAGACGCTGGAAAAACCTGGTGCCTCGCCAACTCGCCAATTTTGTAGAAGGTCATGACATCCTGCACCACACTCAGTCTGGTTTCCGGTCAGGATTCAGCACTAAGAATGCACATAAAGACCCCTCTCAAAGGGTTTTTCTCCAACCTGGTCAATCGGAACCTAAGCCACAGTGGTGTGGAGTGCTTCAGGGCTCGGCCCTGAGCCCATTGCTCTTCACCACCTATCTGGTGCCACTCTTCTCTCTCATTGCTTCTTGGGAAGTGAAGGCAGTCTCCTATGCAGATGACACCCAGCTGGTGTTCTCTTTTGAGGATCACTCTGATTCTTCATTAACTAGATTTAGGGGGTGTTTGAGGGACATTTCAAGCTGGATGAATAATAACAGCTTAAAACTTAGCGCACACAAGACTGAGGTCTTGTTCTTCGGCCAGACATCTCCTCCTCCATCCGGACTTTGGTGGCCAGTAGAAATGGGATTGTCACCCTTACCGGGAAGCACAGCAAAAAACCTGGGCAACAAATGGGAGACAGACCTGTTTTTCTTGGCCCAAGTCCGTCATATATCAGCCTCATGCTTTGGTAAGTTGAGAAGTTTGAGGAAATTCTTGCATCTATTGCCGAAGGATTGTCGCAGGATCATAGTCCACTCTGCTGTGACATCTCTGCTGGACTTCGCAAACTGTCTTTACCTTGGGCTGCCTGCATATCTGAATATCAGAGTACAGATGGTATAGAATGCGGCAGCAAGATTAATTTGTTGAGTCCTGTTCCATCACCACAACGCTCCGCACATCAACAACTTCACTGGCTACCTGTAGCTAAAATTATGGAGTTTAAGTCCCTGACTCTGGCCTTTCAGGCTTTGCAAGATGGTGGTCCAGGCTATCTTAAGAGTAGGCTCTGCCTATACCAACAAGAACGCACGTTCAGATCTAACTCCAAGCACCTGCTCTGTGTACCTCAATTTCATCCGAAACGCATCTGTTCTATTAAAATAAATCACTGTTGAAACTAAGCCCCGCGAGTGCTGTTATCCTTTTACGAGGTAAGAGGAGTTGTGGAGCATTAATGTATATATATATATATATATATATATATATATATATATATATATATATATATATATATATATATATATATATTACCTACTGGCAGTCGCCAGTAGGTAGTTATAGTTAGGATTATTTTGTATAGGGATTTCGCAACATTCTATTGGGAATAACTTTGGCGTCGGTTGAGGAATCTGCCTGAAATTTTCCTCAAATTTGCCTCGCTACGCTACGCTCCTTCCCTGAAAGTTTGGGGGAATTCGTCAAGCGGGGGCCGAGATAAAAGGGGGTCCCACAACGTGTTTTCCCCATGTTAATTTCCATAGGGCGGTTGGACTCACTTTTAGCCCGAACGGCTAAATGGATTTCCACCAAACTTGGCAAAATTGTAGCGACTGGTAGCCCGATGTGCCTTTGCTATGTCTCAAGATATGTGCTCCAGTGGATTTTGAGTAATTTAGGTTCAAAAAAATATATATGTCTGTAAGCGCGCCCCGGTACGCGCACCGGGGCGCGCACCAACGCGCTACGTGAGTGCGCAAGCAGAAAGCTGATTGGCTCTCGGGTGTCTGTAAACATTCTAAACAGTCCGGAGCGGCCGCCATCTTGTGTCTCGGTAGGATCGAGACACAAGAGTTGGCAAAAACAAAGGGGGAAATGACCAAAAGGGGGCAGGGTAGACCCACCCTGACTCCTAGGTTTGATGTGGGGGCCATAAAAGGGTTCCGCGGGGCAAAAAAAAAATATTCTTTTTTTCGATTTGCGCGGGGAGCGTACCGGGGAGCGTACCATGGGGAAAAGAATGACAGATTTTTTTTTTAAAAATGCATTTTTTTATAAATTGGAGGTAGTTCTAAAAAGAACTGTTTTTTTATTCTTTTTGTTGTTTTATATTTTTTTTGTTTTTTGGAACATTTTACACTTTTTTTGTCTTTTCTGAACAGTTTTATATTTTTTTTGTATTTTTTATGGGGACAAACAAAAAACAGGAAATTGTAAACAGCTCAACTGGAGCAACAAAAAACAGGAAAAAATTAAGGCTTCTTTCGGCACCGGTGGTTGTCTCCAGCACGGTTTATGAGTTTGATGCTCTGCTCCTCATAAGAAATGGTAGTCCCACAAAATATACAAGTAATCTTGAATTCTCCAAACTGGCGTTGGATGCATGGGACCATCTCTTTAGTTTCAGGACCCGATGGAGTGGGTTGTTTAGAGGTGCTCGGAGAAGATTGGGGAGGGTTTCTGGTCAGTTCTCTGACCTCTGCTGCAGGATAGTTATTGGGGTGCTTTCGTTGCATGTGCCGAAGCATTGTGTGATTCCCAAATGAATATTTTTTTGCAGGATTCCCCCTGGAAAGTTCAACGCCACAGATGAGACAGGTCACCTTTGCAGCATTAACTTTTTTGGAACCCCTTGGGATTTAAAAAAACTCCCATATAAAGTGCTCCTTAGGTTTATATGGGGGATTTCTTCAGGCAGGAACTGCCTTCTCCTCTCCTCCTCCTCCTCCTCCTCCTCCTCCTCTTCTTCTTCACCACCAATGTGATGTTGTGGTGGTCCTTTTGGTGGTGGTGGTGGTGGTGGTGGTGCAGATGCTCCAGCTGCTGCTGCTACTGTAGCCATTTCTCTATCAATAGAAGCAGGTCTTCCTCACTCAAAGAACAAAGTGAGAATGAGGAAAAAAGGTGGGGGCTTTCATCATTTGGAAAACAAAACTGTTCTGAACCAATGAAAAGTGTTATTTTCAGGTCACATGACAGTGGCTTTCATCATTTGGAAACCAAAACTGTTCTGAACCAATGAAAAGTGTTATTTTCAGGTCACATGACCCTGCAGCGCTTACGTAGCGCGTTCGTATGCGAGTGAGTGCTTCCGGGTGCGCTTACGCCGTGCGTATAACGCGGACACGGCTACGCGATACGTCACAATGATGTTTTCGTTCGCGGCAATAGCGCTAACGGGACGATCCCCGGTACGCGCACCGGGGCACGCCGCAAAATTGCGCTGACCGGGAGCGCTCCAGGGCAAAAAAAAAAAAACAATATAGATAAAGAAAATAGTATTACATAAATAAAAAATATAGGAATCATTATAAAAAATATTAGATTTTATAGTTATAGAAATTTGCTATTAAAAAACCTTTGAAATTCAATGAAAAAAAAAAGGTTTGAGGACCTATATAAAGTTAAGAATTAGCATTTAAAAAACTTATGAAATTCACTGAAAAAACCATAGGTTACACACCAGTTAAAGTTAGGAATTAGCATTTAAAAAAACCTATGAAATTCACTGAAAAAACCATAGGTTTCACACCAGTTATAGTTAGGAATTAGCATTTAAAAAACCTATGAAATTCATTGAAAAAAACATAGGTTTCACACCAGTTATAGTTAGGAATTAGCATTTAAACAACCTATTAAATTCACTGAAAAAACCATAGGTTTGACACCAGTTATAGTTAGCTGGAAATTTTACTGACATAAAACCATTGAAATTCCCACGTTATAGTTAGTTGGACTCACTATAACTTGCGCGTGCAATGCACTGCTGATGACGTCACATATTACATCACTCATGATATGGTCAGTGACATCACTCATGACATCACTGATGACACCATACAGTGAATGTGTGTCTTTCTGAAAAATAAATAATTTTTTTATATATGTATATGTAAAAGTGGATGGAAGAATAAATGTTTAAATAAGTGTCTAAATGGATGGTTTTTTTTTTAATTGATTGGTTAACTGGCTTATTAAGTGTATCTTAGTGAATACATATATTAGTGAGTAATGTTTAAATATCTAAATATATGTATTAGTGTTTCACTTTGTGTATAAGTGGCTGCATGGGTTGGTGAGTAGCTACATGTGTGTGTATATGGGTTATTAGATGTTGTTTTTAGTATCAGTATGAGTGTCTGTATGGTTTGGTGGGGGTATGACTTAGCACATAGATGCTTGAATGACTGACTCTCTGTTTGTATGTTTTTTGAACACAACATATGTGCAGGACTGTATGGGTGGATGAGTGTGTATATGTGTGTGTTATTAAGTGAATGACTGTCTTACTAGTGTCTTTATCAGTAACTACATATGTTTTAATCTAGTATATGTGAATATTGATGTATATAGTGAGTATATGTGAGAGTAAGAGACTGTAAGAGTTCCTGTTTAAATAAGTATGTGTTTCTATAAGTGATTGTTTAAGAGAGTAAGTATGTGTAAGTTTCCTTAGAAGTAAGGTGGTAGTGTGTCTATAGCTGTATATGCAAATAAATGGATGTTCAAAAGTTTATTTGCATGTGTGAGTATGTGTGTGAGTAACTTTTGGATGACTGTCGGTGTGTAACAGGATGTATAAGTGTATTACTACATATGATGAGTGAGTATATGTATGAGTGACTTTATAGAACAGTTGGTGAATGAGTGGATGTGTATATAGATGGTGGAATTACTGAATTGGTTGTTGTAACTGGTATGGGTATCTCCATTTTTATGAAAATGTTATTTTCTATTTTTGAATATGTGTTTCAAGGGTTACATTACACTGAAAGGAGGTCTGTCACTCTGTCACAAGGATGGTGTCATCAGTGATGTCATGAGTGATGTCACTGACCATGTCATGAGTGATGTAATATGTGACGTCATCAGCAGTGCATTGCACGTGCAAGTTATAGTGAGTCCAACTAACTATAACGTGGGAATTTCAATGGTTTTATGCTAGTGAAATTTCCAGGTAACTATAACTGGTGTCAAACCTATGGTTTTTTCAGTGAATTTAATAGGTTTTTAAAATGCTAATTCCTAACTATAATTGGTGTGAAACCTATGGTTTTTTCAGTGAATATATATATATATATATATATATATATATATATATATATATATATATATATATATATATATATATATATATATATATATATATATATATATATATATATATTTATATATCAGAACAATGACTTAAACGTAACTTACCTTACCAGTGATCATGCTACTTGCAAAAAAAAATTTGAACACTGTGCAGGTCGAGTGAGTAGGTCCTGTTCCCGATCAAGGACATCTGCCCAGCGGTGCGTCAGCTGCTGCTGGGTGCATGTGATTCCAGTGGTGTGGTGCACACTCCTCCATTCATTCTCTGCAGCACCTGACGCTACTGTAGGCCATAGCCCTTGCTGGGCCCGCCACCTTCTTTCAGCATGTGGGGGAGTTGAAGCTACACCCAAAAAATGTGTGCAGCTACATCCGCCTCACTAAAGATATAGTCGGGCAGAACCCCTGCCCTTCTGCGACGCCTGAATGGAGTGCAAGTAGCCTCATTGCTGCCTCCCTCTGCCAACAAGGGGGAAGGAGTGGGACTGGAGCAAAAGTTGAGGAGGAGAACAGACAGAGGATAGGGCAGGAAAAGAATAAGGATTAAAAAAATAAAGTCGAAAAAGAGGCCAAAACATAAAGTAAACACAAAAACAAACACAGGGACAATGACACAGTAACAAACTGGTATTCAAATATTGAGATGGGCTATAGCAAAAGAGAAGATGGGTTTGGATGGATTCAGATTAGGAAAGGGTAATGCAGTCGGCAAAGAAAGACAGAAGCAAGTTAAAAAAAAATGGCTGCGCCCTTCTGCATTACATGGTGCTGTTTGCACAGATTTTTCAGTACATATGTGCTATTGGCCTGAAAAAAAGCATGAACGGGCGGACAAGCATTCCTTTGCCCGTTTGAAGAGTCCCGCGGAATCTTGTGGAGCTTTTTTGTAACTCACGGAATTCTGCGGAGTAAAACTATTGTTAGGAGATTTGCCAAAACTATCTTGCTTTCCTAACTGTTCATACTCCACGTCAGTCTGTTTATTGATTTATACTAAGGCTTTCATGAGCTTTCTATGAGGAAACCCCTATGCAAGTCCTCTTGCTGAGCTATACTTTGTTTCTGGTGGCTACTTGCTTTAGAGATGATCGTACGTTACTGTTCTTGCATATTATGATTTTGATTCAAATTAACTGACATAATTAATTTGACACCCTGACAAACCTGCCTTGCTGTTTGGATTGCCCGTGGACTACTTGCATCTCTACCAACGCCTCGCGGAACCCGCTGCGCGGGTCCCGCTTCACAGAGGGGCGCTCTCCTTTGTGGGCTGTTAGCTGCTGCTGGGGTAAAACAGGGGCTGAGGGCTGCGAGCAAGAGGGCTGGGACTACATTTCCCAGGAGTCCCAGTAACCCCGCCCGTTCCACCTGGGCTGCTCTCCCTCCCCGCCCCGCCCCAACGACCGGGTGATCAAATACCGGCCTGCCCTGCACTTCGTGGGACACCCTGACAAACCTGCCTTGCTGTTTGGATTGCCCGTGGACTCCTTGCATCTCCACCAACGCCTCGCGGAACCCGCTGCGCGGGTCCTGCTTCGCAGAGGGGCGCTCTCCTTTGTGGGCTGTTAGCTGCTGCTGGGGTAAAACAGGGGCTGAGGGCTGCGAGCAAGAGGGCTGGGACTACATTTCCCAGGAGTCCCAGTAACCCCGCCCGTTCCACCTGGGCTGCTCTCCCTCCCCGCCCCGCCCCCAACGACCGGGTGATCAAATACCGGCCTGCCCTGCACTTCGTGGGACACCCTGACAAACCTGCCTTGCTGGTTGGATTGCCCGTGGACTCCTTGCATCTCCACCAACGCCTCGCGGAACCCGCTGCGCGGGTCCCGCTTCGCAGAGGGGCGCTCTCCTTTGTGGGCTGTTAGCTGCTGCTGGGGTAAAACAGGGGCTGAGGGCTGCGAGCAAGAGGGCTGGGACTACATTTCCCAGGAGTCCCAGTAACCCCGCCCGTTCCACCTGGGCTGCTCTCCCTCCCCGCCCCGCCCCCAACGACCGGGTGATCAAATACCGGCCTGCCCTGCACTTCGTGGGACACCCTGACAAACCTGCCTTGCTGTTTGGATTGCCCGTGGACTACTTGCATCTCCACCAACGCCTCGCGGAACCCGCTGCGCGGGTCCCGCTTCGCAGAGGGGCGCTCTCCTTTGTGGGCTGTTAGCTGCTGCTGGGGTAAAACAGGGGCTGAGGGCTGCGAGCAAGAGGGCTGGGACTACATTTCCCAGGAGTCCCAGTAACCCCGCCCGTTCCACCTGGGCTGCTCTCCCTCCCCGCCCCGCCCCGACAACCCGTCCATCACCATAACAGCCATAAAATAACGTGTGAATACCGCTGCGCGGGAGCGCGCGGGAGCTCGCCGGGAGAAGCCCGGGACAAGGGCGGGCCCTCTAAGGCCCTCATAGGCCAGAGGAGGCCGGGCTGGGCCACCTCCCTAACATCTGCTGCCCAGTGGCCCCTGACCTGCTTCGTCGGATATGACGACAGAGGAGGATACCCCTGGAAAAAAAGGTAGATTACGCAATGGGTCATTGGAGAACTATTTTCAGAAGAAGAGTGAGGGCGAAAAGGACTTATTCTAGCAGAGCGTAGGGCAGAGCGCCGTCGCTCTGTTGAGAGCATGAAGCATAGACCCCTCACGGATAGCTCCTTGCTTGTTATGACCCGGGAAGGAGGTTCAGTAGACTTGAGTGAGGACAATGCTAGTCTAGAAAGCGTCCCACTATTGTTCCGTGATTTTGTATCCACACCTTGTCTGCCTGTGGATAATATCACAATAGTTTCTCCTACCTCTAGTCCCAGTCGCATTAGGGCCACACCTAAACCTAGGAAACAGAAACTTAAGCCTCTACCCGCGGCTCAGATTCATCGCCCACCACCTAGTAAAAAAAGGAGAAAACTTAGGGAGGCCCAGGTAAAGCAAAAACCCTGCATACTGAGTTTGGTAAAAGGGCAAAAACCCCCATTTCAATTGAGATTACCCCAGCAGAGGTTCGGGATTCTACACCAGCAGTAGTACCATCATTGATTTGTACTTTACCTGAAGTAGCCATGCAGGTGGTGGCTTCTGACAGTAATATTAGAGATACAGCAGCTGATACTTTACCTCCCCCCACATTGATAGGAAACTTGGAGTTTTTGTTGAGATCTCTCCTTGTACCAATCAATGAGTTTATCAAAAAGGTGGAAATCAGACTTACCATATTGGAAGCAGCTATAACTAGTATGGCCACTCTGTCAAAAACCCAGGGGAGGTGGGGGGTGCATCCTACACCCCCGATAAGGCCCCCCCTACCTCTGTCCAAAAGAACCCACCTGCCCCAGCTCAGTCGGCCAAGCAAACTATTCAGCCCCAGGGTAGAGCTGACCTTCCCTCCGAAAACCCACTGCCTCCTAAACATGTAAAGACACCAGTAGTTGAATCGGGTGGCGCCTCAAATAAATCTATTCCTAAGGTCCCGGCAAGCAACAACCAGGATGTACAAGGGGAAACTAGTAATAATAGAATACCACGCAAAAAGGTGCCACAAGTGGAGATTCCCCCTGAAGCAGTGCCCTTTGTGGTGGTCCTAACAGGGGTCCCTCAGCTAGCAGAAAATAAGAAGGAGGGATATGTTGACCTTAAGAATAAAATTATTCATTGGTTAAGGACGTATAGGCCGATAGCGCCCAACATAGATGGAGATATAGTCCATGTTAGACGGATTAACTGGCTGGGGAGTAGAACTAAAAATATGGAGGGGATCTAGTGGTGGTCAATTTTAGAGACCCTCGGGCCGTTGATTATATCCTAAATTGGCCACCAGGAAACGGGGGAACTTGCATCATTCCTCGGGCCCTAACATACTTCTATCCTAGGCCAGAGGACACTCCATTTAGATATCCAAATAAACCTCATTCTTATAGACCACCCCTTACTTTGCCCTACAATAACAATTATACCCATTTTGGGCAACACTTTTCCTTGGTACCTGAACAGATCTCTGCCTGGTCTACTGTCCCTTATAGACATACGATGAACCATGGCACCAGGATGAATCATTTGAGGCCTTTTACCCCACTGGACACTTACAATCGGTTTTCCCAGCTTTCTGGGCTGGAAGATTGCGATTGAAGTTCAGCGCCTGGGGGGGAGGCAAGTGAACTTCTGGGTGGGGGGGCCCCAACAAGACCATGTGGTAGCATAGGTATAGGGGAAGGTAGTTCTTTTCCAGCTCAAACTGTTAGTATTAATACCATTACAGAGGTTCCTTCCTTTGACGGGCCTATGACTAGCATGGTTGGTTGCCTCGTAACACCTATTCACCCGGCACAGGAGGGGGGGAGATGTAAGACCAGGCGGGTAATAAATTTCCTTTCTTGGAACATTGCGGGGCTAAAAAGGAAGTTAGACATTCCAGAGTGGCATACGTTCATTGAGGGGTTCGATGTTTGCCTATTTCAGGAAACTTGGAGCCTATCACCATTAGACAAATCACGGTATACAACCCATTTTCTGTCAGCAGTAAGTAAGGGAAAGGGTAGACCAGCGGGAGGTCTCATGGTCTGGATTAAAGTAGAACTGGATTGGGTGGTCACACGCCACAATTTGGAGTGTAATGATATACTCCATCTCTCCTCCAGAGGAAAGTTAGAGGGTAGTAGGCTTGACATTTTCAATGTCTATGCTAGAGGGACACCTGGTGACTCTACCTCTCTGACTTTAACAGCCCTGGACTCCGCCTTAGCTAATTGCCCTTCAACAGCAAAAATTATTGTGGGGGGTGATTTTAATTGCACGTTTGAACCCCTCCTCGGAGATGACCCCTTGGGCATTGAAGAGGAGGATTCAAAATGGTCCATCCCAAGTTTATCCTTGCCCCCCATTAGGAGGTGGTCGGCTAGGGCTATTCAAATCAATACATTGACCAGGGTTCACAAGTTAAGAGCCCTCAATGGCAGGACTATATCCGACCAGGCAGGGGCATTGACCTTTAATAGGCTTACTGGGCCATCCCGAATTGACTATATTCTAATGGATATTAATTTTTGGGCAGAGCTTATAGACATGGAACTCCTCCCAAGCCAGGATAGCGATCACAATCCCTTGTGCTGCAAGTTTTATTGGGGCACCCTTAAAGATAGGAGGATGAATGTCACCTTAAAAACATCTAAAGAGATTATCCCCTATAATAACTACCGTAGATTAAAATGGGATAAGGCTAAACTCAAGGAGGAAGATTTAGGGGCGATAAAATTATTGGTTGAGGGCTTGTCTTCTGATCTGGAAGATTGGGTGGGTGAAAATCAGACCAGCAGGGCCCCATACCCCTCCCTTGACTGAGCCTATAAAGCTACAATTGATCATGTTGGCAAATTTTTCATCTCGAAAGGGAAAAGCAATAGGGATACTGTCAATCCCCCCTCTTCTAATAAACCTTGGTATACAGTCCTGTGTAAGGGCAAAAGGAAAAATCTGAAAAAAAATGTCATCTCGAAAGGGAAAAGCAATAGGGATACTGTCAATCCCCCCTCTTCTAATAAACCTTGGTATACAGTCCTGTGTAAGGGCAAAAGGAAAAATCTGACAAAAGCCCTGATTTCTGGGGATCCTTTGCTGGTTAGAGCGGCCAGGAAGGAATACCTAAATGTATTATTATTGGCCAAGCGGGAGTGGGAGGAACAGCATTGGCAGGACTTATCCAATGCTGTAAGTAGTAGGAACCCGAACCTTTTCTGGGACCTGATCAATAGAACTAGGCAGAGGAAATTGCAACCATTGGCTGCACATATAACCAGCCAGCAATGGTTTGATCATTTCTCATCCCTTTATGGAGGTAATGAGGAAACAACTAGCCCTGGGGCAGATAGTTTGAGAGATGGAGTTTTCTCTGGGGTGGACAATCATCCATTTACGACCATGGAAGTAGTCAATCAATCAATCAATCAATCAATCAGTGACACTTATAAAGCGCGCTACTTACCCGTAGGGTCTCAAGGCGCTGGGGGGGGGGGAGGGGTTCGAGCCGCTACTGCTCGAACAGCCAGGTCTTCAGCTTCTTCCTGAAGGAGAGGTGGTCTTGGGTCAGGCGCAGGTCGGTCGGGAGGGAGTTCCAGGTCTTGGCGGCCAGGTAGGAGAAGGACCTTCCTCCCGTAGTCGCTCTTCGGATGCGGGGGACGGCGGCGAGGGCGTGGTTGGCTGATCGGAGGTGGCGTTTGGGAGCGTAGAAGTTGACTCGGCTGTTGAGGTAGCTCGGGCCTTGGTCGTGTAGGGCTTTGTGTGCGTGGGTGAGGAGGCGGAAGGTGATTCTTTTGTTGACGGGGAGCCAGTGAAGGTCTCTCAGATGTCCGGAGATGTGGCTGGTTCGTGGGATGTAGAGGATGAGTCTGGCTGAGGCGTTCTGGATCCGCTGGAGTCTCTTCTGGAGCTTGGCGGTGGTACCGGCGTAGAGGGCGTTGCCGTAGTCCAGTCGGCTGGTGACGAGGGCCTGGGTGACGGTCTTCCTGGTCTCGGTGGGGATCCACCAGAAGATCTTCCGTAGCATGCGTAGGATGTTGAAGCATGCCGAGGAGACGTTGTTGACTTGCCTGGTCATGGAGAGGGAGGAGTCCAGGATGAAGCCCAGGTTGCGTGCATGATGTAGTGATGTAGTGATGGCGATCAGGCACCTAACCCCAAAGAAAGCAGCTGGACAGGACGGGATTCCTGGAGACCTGTTGATAGCGGAGCCGCAGGCTTGGGCTAAATTAATCGCTACTATAATGAATTTGATCACCAGGGGTCACCAGGTGCCAGACTCCTGGAAAGGGGCAGAGGTAGTAACCGTGTTCAAGAAGGGGGTAAGAGACGACCCTCCGAACTACAGACCTATTAGTCTGATAGACATAATTCAGAAAGTGGTCGGCAGGGTCATCATCTCAAGAGTAGGAGATTGGATGGAGGAGGCCAGTATTCTCTCTCACCTACAGGCGGGGTTCAGAAGAAAGGTAGGCACGATGGACCAGGTCTTTCGTTTTTTTGTTATCTATTGGAAGGCAGTTACCATCAAGAAAGGCAGTTTATATATGGCCTTCATAGATCTCAAGACGGCTTTTGACCTGGTCCCCCGGGCAAAATTATGGGAGATTCTAGGAGAGATGGGTTTCCCAAGTGGTCTCCTGAACCTTATCGTAAAGCTCCACAAGGGGAATTACGCGAAGGTTAGATGGGGACCCCAGGGACAATTGACAGAGAGGATCCCTGTGCGGAGAGGAGTACGTCAGGGATGTGTTATGGCTCCGACCCTCTTCTCCCTATTCGTGAATGGAGTGGTGGACCATCTGAAGGGGGAGGAGACGGATGCCCCATCCCTGGCGGGGGAAAGTATCCCCACTTTACTCTTCGCCGATGACACCATATTAATCTCCAAATCCCCAGTGGGTCTACAAAAACTCTTGAACCGGTTTAGCTCCTTCTGTACCGCCCGAGGCTTAACCATCAATACCTCAAAAACTAAATTGATGGCACTCTCCCCCTCTAAAAGATTCAAAAATAATTTCCTGCTTAATGGTGTCCCTTTGGAGCTGGTTGAGTCTTTTGACTACCTTGGTGTCCGGATAAACAGCCGAATGACCTGGAAGGATCACTTGGCCAAAATGTTACTCAGTCATCAAAGAGTATCGGGGGTGATTCTGAGGGAAGTCCGTGAATCATGTAGTAAACCTGTCTCCCCGGCCATGGCCATATACGAGGGTCAGATTCTCCAAGTTGCATTATATGGCTCTGAACTTTGGGGGTTCGAAAATGTATCAGATCTATCGACAGCGGAAAATAATTTTCTAAGGAAGGTGGTGGCTCTTCCTGCTTCCACCCCACTAATTCCCCTGAGATTAGATCTGGGCAGAAGAGCATTTAAGGACTTGGTAAGGCTACGCCCGTTGCTCTTTTGGACCCGTTTAAGAAGAACGGAAGAGCTTGCAAAATATGCTGAGGGGCTGGACGATCTTCTTTTACTGGACACAGGAAAAAAAATTGGATGGTTGAATAAATTGAAAGACTTGGTTCTTAAGTTAGGGCTAAGAGATGCTTGGGAGTCGCAATCGCCGCCACCAAAGGATGTGATCAAAAAGTTATACTGGGACTGGGTTCAGAGTAATGTGTTGAGGGCCACGGATGGGGGCTCACTCACGGACCAATTTTTGTTATTTAAATGTGTGAGGAAATTGGAACCCTTCCTCGACGAGATAACTAAACCCTTTGATCGCGCACTATACCTAAAACTGCGATATGGGAAGCTTCCGGTGCATGACTTTTTGGTGAGGTGGTCAAACTCTGGTGCCCCCCTGCGTTCATGCCCTGGCTGTGTAGCACCAACAGAGTCTGTGGCCCATCTATTTTTTGCCTGCCCAGCTTATAAAGGGGCGCGGAAATTTTGGCTGAAACCTGTCTGCAGGGAACTGGGGTTGAGGTGCCATAGACAGGCTCTTCGTGTACTCTCCACGGACTCATCATCTTCCTTTATGATTAGTGGGGTAGCAAAGTTCTTGGGAAGTGCATGGATGACGCGATCCCGCTTACTGAAACTGCAGTCGGGGGGCCCAACGGTCTGATGCCATATCTGCTGGTAGCAAATTGGTGATTGTGTTGCACCTTATTCTTTTACTGTATTTTAATATTTTATTGTGTATTGGAAATGTATTTTATATGTATTCTTTTATGGTGATCAAGTTGCCGAATAAAGATATTCAATAATCAAAAATTGCTGATTACCCATGATTTAACTAACAACTTTTTTACCTTTTGTAATGCTCTCAAATACATCTTATGGTTTTGTTTAGAATTTTTGTATTGTGGAGGTTTCAATGAATGGCATAGGGCTTAATCTTATGAAGACCAAGACAGCACCAATCCTAGCCTCAAACCTCTTCATTGTTTTAATTAAAGCATCCACAAGCATGAAAGGTTTAATAAACTACTCAGCCTGCCCAGATTCGAATCTTTTTCACACTGTCACCATCCGACATTTTAACTCAGTGTGGGGCATATTATCAAGGGGGTTTATCTCCGCTTTTTTGGCTTTAAAAGCCAAGAAAGCGGAGATAAAATTATCTCCCTATTAGCTAGCTGTCGCTAACACCAGTTAGCGACAGCTAGTAGGAGATAGCGACCATCTTGGGCCCCACTTTGCATGTCAGTGATATTTATCACTAATGGCATGCAAAGTGGGCGTGCCAAGATGTTAGCGACTGAAAACAGTCGCTAACATCGCTATCTCCTATTACCAACTTTTGAAGATATTCGCGCTAAGCGCGAATATCTCCAAAAGCTAACACCTGCCCTGAGTAGTTCTTAGCCATGTCATCCAATGGGAGGTGGATAACATGGCTAAGAGCATTAGCTCGGTAATTCATGAATATCGCTGAATTTTCAGCGATATTCATGCTTTGCGGCGATTTTTACCGCATTTGCGTTAAACCTTGGTAATACCAAGGTTTATTTACGGTAAAAATCGCCGCAGCGCTGCGGTAAATTTTTGTCTCTAACCAAGCAATAGCGATAATTATCGCTATTGCTTGGTAATATGCCCCTAGACTCGTCTATGCCCACTCGTCAGCCCCATTTATGCATTAAAGTTGTAATCGCTTTCTCGATTATACAAAGATCACTATATTCATCAAGCAAATGACTAAAGTATTTACTGCATACGTTGCACATTTGTTAATCATGAAATGGTAAGCATTAAACATTCTTTATGTTACTGGTGTACACTCCCCTTATTCTTTGAAAATCTTGGGGCAAATTAGCAAGGAACCTCGTTAGAATTATCGCTGTTTTATCGGCGGGAAACTGCAGATACAACGGCGATAATGGGCTTGCTAATATGCGTTATAGAATTCCTATAGATTCCCAGGTTAGATGTGCAGGACATCTAACCTAGGGGCATATTACCAAGCAATTGCGATAATTATCGCTATTGCTTGGTTAGAGACAAAAAATTACCGCTGAGCTGCGGCGATTTTTACCGCAAATAAACCTTGGTATTACCAAGGATTAACGCAAATGCGATAAAAATCGCCGCAAAGCATGAATATCGCTGAAAAGTCAGCGATATTCATGCATTACCGAGCTAATGCTCTTAGCCATGTTATCCACCTCCCATTGGATAACATGGCTAAGAACTGCTCAGGGCAGGTGTTAGCTTTTGGAGATATTCGCACTTAGCGCGAATATCTCCAAAAGTTGGTAATAGGAGATAGCGATGTTAGCGACTGTTTTCAGTCGCTAACATCTTGGCACGCCCACTTTGCATGTCATTAGTGATAAATATCACTGACATGCAAAGCGGGCCCAAGATGATTGGTATCTCCTACTAGCTGTCGCTAACTGGTGTTAGCGACAGCTAGGTAATAGGGAGATAATTTTTTTCCGCTTTCTTGGCTTTTAAAGCCAAAAAAGGGGAGATAAACCCCCTTGATAATATGCCCCCTGGGCTTCTATTGGAATTCTATAACGCACATTAGCAAGCCCATTATCGGCGTTTAATCGGCAGTTTCCCGCCGATAAAACGGCGATAATTTTAACGAGGTTCCTTGCTAATATGCCCAAGGTTTGAAAGAAAGTCCAATTTTCTGATCTTCCCCAATGCAGTGCATGCCGTGTACCGATACCCGATATTTTAATTGAGAAAGATAATTTAAATGATTCCAGGAGAACCACTGTTTTGTATTTCGATCTTTCTGAGGGGCATGGTAAATGCGTCATGATTTATTTAATTTGGTTTATTTCCAGTACACATGTACATGAGGTCAGTGTCCTATTCCTTGCAACAACCATGGACAAGTCAGTTCTCTTTACAGAACAAATCAAAACTTGAGCGTGAAAAACATAAAAGATCACCATTAAACTTTAAATGGCACAAATGAAAATAGTGGTCGATTTAAACAGAGGTGAGACATCATGCTATAAATAGCTAAAGCCAGGCATGACACACCTGCAATTCATAAAGTAATTGAAAAGGAGGGGTTCAATATCTGAACATTTGCTGGGAGTTCTTCGTGACAATGCAGCAAAAAGAAGTTGGCAGAAGATTAATTTCCTGCATTCTTTAGATTTTTTCAAGTAGTTAAAAGTCAGAGGAATTATGACTCACACGTATGCTGAGAAAGCAGCCAGTGTTTAATACGTTGTCATGGTTATTCCTTGGCTGTCAGCCAGCTACTGTGTATTTTTAGAACTCGGGCCTACGTTACACTGAGTAGCAGTGTGGCGGAGCCCAAGAGTCCTGTAGTTAGCGTCTCCGAAAAGCTACCTAAAACATTCCTGGCTGCTTGTGATTTTTCGTCCTTTTTTCTGCCAGCTGCATGGCAATTGGGCCTTGCATGCGTGTTTTTTTAGAAGAGAGCACGCAATAGGCTATAAGCGGTAGAGTAGCTCCGCCTATTGCATATTGTGTGCGGTTACGCGCACGAGAAGGGAATGTGTTTTGAATTGTCGCAGCTTGACGGCTGGTATAATTCAAAACATATGTTAGCAGTGGCGAGCGCGCACCACTGCTCGTCAGAAGCAGCCCCCTGTCTCGTTTATGAGAGGAACATTCTTGGACAGCCCCGTCCCACCCTGCAGTCGGTGTGGGAGTCAGCGCGAGCTGTGGGCAGCAATGCAGGGGGGCGGCAGTCGGAGAGGAGCAGCTCGCGCCAGTCCTGGTCAGTGTCACCTGCCTCCATTGCAAAGCAACCCAGGCTGAAGGAGGCGCATTCTCTGTTAAGCACCTGCTTTTTTACGAAGAATACTCGTGTATTTTTTCGCTGAAAATAAGTGTTAATACAGCGAATTTCTGTTTTCCAACTTTTCCTGCGTGAGTGTGGGGCTGGGAATGTGTCATGATATGCGGTGGATTCATTTAGGACAGGTGCACCGATCATATTCGTCTGCCGCGCCCTGATCAGTGCCACATGCAGATGCCAGCTCCATACTCCACACAGCCTGCTTCCGCGAGTCACCCACTTCCAAAGTTCCTTTTGCTGTTCACTGAAACAGCCAACTCCACATTTGCAATTCAAGTACCCAGACCACATCCCACAACCCTGTCCAAAGCAACAATAACGTACATTCTACTGCGAAATTGACATTGCGCTACGTCACTGAGTTGAACTCCTCTAGGGCGCTAGGGTGCCAACAGTTGACCCACAGCCAGGGGTCTACGAAAAGAGGCGCCATACTGTTTGGGGCTCAGACACAGCCAATTTCCTTGCCTGTAATCCCTGGTTTGCAGCGTGTTATCTGTGATTCTCGTTCCCGGTACTGCACTTACCAGATAAGCGCCTCGGCGGAGAGCGGAAGGCAGAGCAGGGTGATGAGGACGCAGAGGTTCATGGTCGGTGTCATCGGCTCCCAGTGTCTCTGAGCCCGACAGGGAAGTGCACAAAGGCCTCATTACACTCTGAAGAGCCCCGTCACATGGCCTTCAGGGCGGGGGCGTCTCAGATAGACACCGGGGCTGCGGATTGGATCAAAGTAGCGGTTCCAGACGGGTGGGGAGGGCTTTTCCCCTTCAAGTTTAAATGGCTGAAGCGCGCGGGGGTGACTGGGTAAGATAGCTCGTCGGGTCAGTGTACCCGCTGCAAAGATCTGTGTGTAACATGCTAACATTACAGTTGTAGGTTTGCTTCGCGGAGTTGCTCAGCCTTTCATCCTTTCACTGTTAACAAAAGGAGTACTGTGTGGAATAAAACCCATTATTAAAGAAACAATTCGACTGGCAGCGTGCTGTAGAAATGGGTCATTATTATTATTGCCAAATGCTCACCTCCTGAGTTATGCACAAAAATAATCACTTCAATTGAGCTCTTTCCCATGCAGTGACCATTCAGAAACTCTGCACGAGGCATCTACAAGCAGTGACAGGGAAGGGCTGAGGGAGAGGTGAAGCCACGACACCCCTTGTGCTGGACCATTTGTCAAAAGATGCTTTGCAAACATGGGCATACCACTTTCAACGACGTGGGCCCTTTGTCTATTGAGGAATCTATCTATCTATCTATCTATCTATCTATCTATCTATCTATCTATCTATCTATCTATCTATCTATCTATCTATGTGAGATCTATCTATGTGAGTGCAGAGTAAGTGCAGAGTGAGTGAGTGCAGAGTGGGTGTGAGTGCAGAGTGAGTGTGTGTGCAGAGTGAGTGCAGAGTGAGTGTGAGTGCAGAGTGCGTGTGAGTGCAGAGTGAGTGTGAGTGTGAGTGCAGAGTGAGTGCAGACCGAGAACAGAGTGAGTGCGAGTGCAGAGTGAGTGCGAGTGCAGAGTGAGAATGACTCCAGAGTGAGTGCAGAGTGAGTGAGAGTGCAGAGTGAGAGTGACTGCAGAGTGAGTGCAGAGTGCAGAGTGAGTGCAGAGTGAGTGTGAGTGCAGAGTTAGTGTGGAGTGAGTGTGAGTGCAGAGAGAGTGCAGAGTGAGTGTGAGTGCAGAGTGAGAGTGACTGCAGAGTGAGTGACTGCAGAGTGAGTGCAGAGTGAGCGTGAGTGCAGAGTGAGTGTGAGTGCAGAGTGAGTGTGAGTGCAGAGTGAGTGTGAGTGAGTGCAGAGTGAGTGCAGAGTGAGTGCATAGTGCAGAGTGAGTGCATTGTGCAGAGTGAGTGCATAGTGCATAGTGAGTGTATAGTGCATAGTGAGTGCAGAGTGAGAGTGTATAGTGCAGAGTGAGTGCATAGTGAGTGCAGAGTGAGTGAGTGCAGAGTGAGTGTAGAGTGCCGAGTGAGTGCGGAATGAGTGCAGAGTGAGTGTGAGTGCAGAGTGAGTGTGAGTGCAGAGTGAGTGCAGAGTGAGTGTGAGTGCAGAGTGCAAAGTGAGTGCAGAGTGCAGAGTGAGTGCAGAGTGAGTGCAGAGTGCAGAGTGCAGAGTGAGTGCAGAGTGAGTGTGAGTGCAGAGTGAGTGTGAGTGCAGAGTGAGTGTGAGCACAGAGTGCAAAGTGAGTGCAGAGTGAGTGCAAAGTGACTGCAGAGTGAGTGCAGAGTGAGTGCAGAGTGAGTGCAGAGTGAGAGTGAGTGCAGAGTGAAAGTGAGAGTGAGAGCAAGTGCAGAGTGACTGCAGAGTGAGAGTGACTGCAGAGTGAGTGCGAGTGCAGAGTGAGTGCGAGTGCAGAGTGAGAGTGACTGCAGAGTGAGTGCAGAGTGAGTGCGAGTGCAGAGTGAGAATGACTGCAGAGTGACTGCAGAGTGAGTGCGAGTGCAGAGTGAGAGTGACTGCAGAGTGAGTGCGATTGCAGAGTGAGAGTGACTGCAGAGTGACTGCAGAGTGAGAGCGACTGCAGAGTGAGAGTGAGTGTGAGTGCAGAGTTAGTGTGTAGTGAGTGTGAGTGCAGAGAGAGTGCAGAGTGAGTGTGAGTGCAGAGTGAGTGCAGAGTGCAAAGCGAGTGCAGAGTGAGTGTGAGTGCAGAGTGAGTGTAAGTGCAGAGTGAGTGCGGAACGAGTGCAGAATGAGTGTGAGTGCAGAGTGAGTGTGAGTGCAGAGCGAGTGCAGAGCGAGTGCGAGTGCAGAGTGAGTGCGAGTGCAGAGTGAGAATGACTGCAGAGTGAGTGCAGAGTGAGTGCAAGTGAAGAGTGAGAGTGACTGCAGAGTGAGTGTAGAGTGAGTGCGAGTGCGTAGTGAGAGAGACCGCAGAGTGAGAGCGAGTGCAGAGTGAGAGTGACTGCAGAGTGAGAGTTAGTGCAGAGTGAGTGCAGAGTGAGTGTGAGTGCAGAGTGAGTGTGAGTGCAGAGTGAGTGTGAGTGCAGAGTGAGTGCAGAGTCAGTGCAGAGTGAGTGCATAGTGAGTGCATAGTGCAGAGTGAGTGCATAGTGCAGAGTGAGTGTATAGTGCATAGTGAGTGTATAGTTCATAGTGAGTGCAGAGTGAATGAGTGCATAGTGCAGAGTGAGTGCATAGTGAGTGCAGAGTGAGTGAGTGCAGAGTGCAGAGTGAGTGTAGAGTGGAGAGTAAGTGCATATTGAGTGCAGAGTGAGTGTGAGTGCAGAGTGAGTGTGAGTGCAGAGTGAGTGCAGAGTGCAAAGTGAGTGCAGAGTGCAAAGTGAGTGCAAAGTGAGTGCAGAGTGAGTGCAGAGTGCAGAGTGAGTGCAGAGTGAGTACAGAGTGCAGAATGAGTGCAGAGTGTGTGAATGCAGAGTGTGTGAGTGCAGAGTGAGTGTGAGAGCAGAGTGAGTGTGAGTGCAGAGTGAGTGTGAGCACGGAGTGCAAAGTGAGTGCAGAGTGAGTGCAGAGTGCAAAGTGAGTGCAGAGTGAGTGCAGAGTGAGTGCAGAGTGAGTGCAGAGTGAGAGTGAGAGTGAGTGCGATTACAGAGTGAGTGTAAGTGCAGAGTGAGTGCGAGTGCAGAGTGACTGCAGAGTGAGAGTGAGTGTGAGTGCAGAGTGACTGCAGAGTGAGAGTGACTGCAGATTGAGAGTGACTGCAGAGTGAGTGTGAGTGCAGAGTGAGTGCGAGTGCAGAGTGAGAGGGACTGCAGAGTGAGTGCGAGTGCAGAGTGAGAGTGACTGCAGAGTGAGTGCAGAGTGAGAGTGAGTGCGAGTGCAGAGTGACAGTGACTGCAGAGTGAGTGCAGAGTGAGTGCGAGTGCAGAGTGAGAGTGACAGCAGAGTGACTGCAGAGTGAGTGTGAGTGCAGAGTGAGAGTGACTGCAGAGTGCCTGCAGAGTGAGAGCGACTGCAGAGTGAGAGTGACTGCAGAGTGACTGCAGAGTGAGAGTGACTGCAGTGTACGAGTGTGCAGGGTGAACAGTGTGTGAGTGTGCAGGGTGAACAGTGTGTGATTGTGCAGGGTGAACAGTGTGTGTGTGAAGGGGGAACAGTGTGTGAGTGTGCAGGGTGAACAGTGTGTGAGTGTGCAGGGGGACAGTGCGTGAGTGTGCAGGGTGAGCAGTGTGTGAGTGTGTAGGGGCAGTGTGTGAGTGTGCAGGGTACGAACACTTGAACTAAGTCCACCACACACATAAGACCACACGCACACCACACACACACCACACACACACCACATACACACACCACATACACACACCACACACAAACATTACTCTCTCACCACCACACACTAACCACCACACACTCACCACCACACACTCACCACCACACACTCACCACCACACACACAACCACACACACACACCAGCAGCCGTCAGTGCATGCTTTCACCAGGCACAAACACTACCAGCCGTCAGTGCACGCTTTCACCGGGCACAAACACCACCAGCCATCAGTGCAGGCTTCCACCAGGCACACAACACCTAATGACAGTGCACGCTTTTACCAAACACACACACACCACCAGCCATCAGTGCACACTTTCACCAGGCACACACAACACCAGCCGTCAGTGCATGCTTTCACCAGGCGCACTCACCACCAGCCGTCAGTGCACGCTTTCACCAGGCACACACACCACCAGCCGTCGGTGCATGCTTTTACCAGGCACACACACCTCCAGCCGGCAGTGCACGCTTCCACCAAGCACACACACCAACAGCAATCAGTGAACAATTTCTACAGGCACACACACCTCCAGCCATCAGTGCACACATCAATTGTTAACGCATCCGCAATTAACTATTGTAGAAATCGCAGTATGGTGCACTTTACTTTTAAACATATTCATCTAAAGCATATCATGCCACTATTGCTACAATTTCAATCCAACCCACATAATTCCACTACACACCACATGCATACACTCCATAACACATGGCTAAAAGACATTGCCATTTACAATGCCATTAGCTCTAACTCAAATAAATCCGAGACCTATTGCATTTCCAGTGCTTGTTTACTAAGTGTCAGCAGTTCGAATGGATCCATAGTGATTGACAGGTAAAGAAGTATCACAGCCAGGGTCAGACTGGAGCAGCACATAGGCTTGGATATCAAACTCTTCAAGAAATCAGGGGCACAGTGTTCTAAGGGCTTTAGCTTTCAAAACCCCTATAATTCAGCATTCCTAATATGACCTTATTGATGCATTATGGAAGGTGTTGACACTACTGTAAACAGTAGCTGCAGATTTTATTTGCATGATTATTATGTCATTATTTGGTACCCAACAATTGTTGTCATTTAAGAACTCGGGAAGAAATTTGTTAAGAAATGCAAATTGTATTTATTACATAGAAAATAGAATAAAATACTTTAATATTTAGTAAACTCAAGTACTTGTCATATATCTCACAGATTTACCATCATAATAGTTGAGGAAACAGAGTGTGAGGAAACACAGAACACTCACTCAGATATGCAGGAAGATAACAATATGAGACCAACACCCATACACCTGTGCCACCCAAACGCAGAGGAGCAGCCTAAACATCAGACATGCCTACAACTCATTCTGCTACAAGCTAGACCAATGCATCAGTCTATTCTTCATGACAAATGCAATGCAAGGAAAGGTGAGTTGTAGGACTTTGTAGGGCATCATATGAAGCTGCCAATAATGTTATTTTGGTGCTTTGAAGACATCAGGGTTATCTGTTCAGTACCTACAAGGCAAAACATTAAAGCAATGACCCAGTTAGTATTCATGAATAAAAATATCATGCAAATGAAAGATGATCTAGAAAAGCTAGACAACACTGTTGAGGAGGAGAAAAACTGTTTTCTAGTAAACTACAGACAACTCACAGATGCAATTACTAAATTATACATAGTAATGAAGGAGGATAACATCACTTACAGACCCACCATCATTGGCTGATGTGCAGCATAGATGGTTTCACTAGACCTGCTCATTGGCTGGTACATGAAGAGCAACATTATCAAGGCGCACAGTGAACATACAGGTGAAGTTGAGTCACTACTGTGGTGACCGACCATGTGTCCTAGTACAAGTCACAAGTGCTTTGGAAAATATCCAAACATGAAACATTTCTGCAACTTGTGAATTCGATGGATGTGAGGAGTTATTAAGTGTCTGTAGCATTTCAGCCCCAGAAGCAATGAGTTTGGGCTATTCTCGCAGGTAAAGTGCAGCTACAGAAGTATCGGAAACTCAAAATGTTGAACTCACAGAAAGGGCGAGAGGAGTGAGAAGCAGCAAGAAGCATTAACAAAAATCGGTTAAAATGTATGTGTATGTTATTTAGATTTTTCTAAATTTTGTATTGTCAAAAATGGCATCTGATTTATCACATCAGATACAGTTTTATTGTTTAACTTGCAGCCCGTCCCGATGTTGTCCGGGTATGAATTGCTGCCGGCCAGTAGTATATTGTTTTGTAGCATTTCGTTTTGATAGCATTTCTTATCTGTGACAGCCAGGCCTGTGAAACGCTCCGATTCACAGTGCGTGTTCAGTAGTGTGTGAACTCGAGTTTCCCTATTTTTCCTTGCAATATTATATAGCGCGAACTCGACAACATGGCATGAGCACAATTTACATTACAGAAGAACACATTCATTTGTGATAGACACGGGGAGACAAAGCGATTTGCCTGGAATCACAGGATGTTGAGCTGATGCCGAGATTCGAACGTAGCTCCCCAGCTCTAAAGTTCGCAATTCTAGAACTTGTGGCGGGAGGTGTTTCTAAAAGTGTATGTCGGTGGTGGCCATCAAAGAGAGAGACCTCTGCATTTTTCAAATGGGTGGTGAAAAATATGAGAATGTTGCTGGAGATGTGGGCCGCCGTGCCACCAATGTACTTACCGGGGGAGGGTAAACACCCATTCCGCAACTTTCTTTCCGTATACCATCACTCTGCATACTTTCATTACGAAAGTACCATGACTCCGCAATGCCAATATAACGCATGGCATTACATTTTATATGCTTTTACCACGCATACATTTACAAAGAAATTTGTTGTAAATGCATGAATGGTAAAATCATGTTTTTTTTTATGTTTAGATAAGGTAAGTATGGGTATAGGGGTATATGTTTTGGGGTACTGAGGTATATGTTTTGGGGTGTTTGGGTATTTTAAGGGTTCAGATATAGTTTTGGATTATGCGGTACAGGGGTAGTTTTAGGGTTTAGGGATAGGTATGGGTTTTGGTGTACAGGGGTATTTTTAGGGTTCAGGGCTAGGTTTAGGTTTTGGCGTATAGGGGTATTTTTAGGGTTCAGGGGTAGGTTTGGGTTTTGAGGGACAGGAGCATCTTAAGGGTTCGGGCCTAGGTTTGGGTTTTGGGGTACAGGGGTATTTTTAGGGTTCAGGGCTAGGTTTGGGTTTTGGGGTACAGGGGCATTTTAGGGTTCAGCGGTAGGTTTGGGTTTTAGGGTACAGGGTTATTTTTAGGGTTCAGGGTAGGTTTGGGTTTTGGGGTACAGGGTTATTTTTAGGGTTCAGGGGTAGGTTTGGGTTTTGGGGTACAGGGGTATTTTAAGGGTTCAGGGCTAGGTTTGGGTTTTGGGGTACAGGGGTATTTTAGGGTTCAGGGGTGGTTTTGGGGTACAGTGGTATTTTTAGGGTTTGAGGCTAGGTTTGGGATTTGGGGTACAGGGGTATTTTTAGGGTTCAGGAGTAGGTCTGGGTTTTGAGGTACAGGGGTATTTATAAGGTTCAGGGCTAGGTTTGGGTTTTGGGGTACAGGGTATATTTATGAGGTTAAGATGGGTTAGTGTTTAAGGGTATTAAGGTATTTTAAGGAGTAAGGGTGGGTTATGATTATGGGGTGCAGGGGTATTTAAAGGGAGCAGGGTTTGATTAGCAAACAATATGAGACATGGCATGAAGGGCGGAACATACCACACGCCACCAGCGTTTGTCACGCCCCCAGCACACACCCACAGCAAAACGCAGACACGCCCACAAGGGACTACTTTGCTGGCACAGTTCTTTTACCTTTTAAATGTATATGGTGGGCGTCTGCATAGCCTATGTCCTTCTGCTGCAATTGTCCTTTCCAATGCTGTATTGGGTGTTGTGATTGGTGCTATGGTTCCTAAGATTACCCGCCTCAAAGGTTTGGGCTCTCTCTTTATTATGTTAGTGTACATTAACAACTTGAAAAAAAACTGCAGCAAAGAAAATCAAATACTGTAGTTGAACACGTATTGCTAACTGTTGTTCATACTTAAGTTTAGAAGTGTTACTTAATTTATAAATGAATTCTAATACTCTCAGCATGTTTTTCTCTGCCTTCTGCCCCTGATCCATCTGGAGGGTGAAGTGGTAGTCTTGGCAGTTCTTCTTTATCAGAGTCAGGATCGAAGTGGATGATGGGTAATCCTCTTATTATGGCAATGGTGTGCAATACAACACGTTGCTACTATTTTACAGCTAGTGTCTGGTGTATATTGGAGTGCTCCTACATCCTCTGTGGAGAGGATGTAACCTTGCGGCTAGAGCAGTCGACCTCAAAGCTGGTGAACTGGGTTCGAGTTTTGGCAACGATGCTCAACATCCTGTGATTCTGGGCAAATAACGTAATCTCCCCGTGCCTAACAAAAAAGGAATGTGTCCTTGTGTAATGAAACTGGTGCTCATGTAAAAGCGCTCTAGTACCAGATGTCTTGGGTCTAATTCGCGCTATGTAAAAACTCAAAATAAAAAAAGGCATCAAAATGACATTTGAGGAGTCCAAATGTTATCTTGTTGACATTTCTTGTCGCTTTATGTGCAGTATTGTAGTGGCACTCACTTGGTGAAGCATGGTTCAGATAAGGGGTTAAAATCCAGGGCCTCAAAGCATAAGCACTGTCTCCTACAATGTAAAAATAAGAATTTATTAAGTGACAACTTGGAGCTAAATTTCTCCTACATAGGCAAATGTATAAATAATTACCAATAGATATTCCTAAGTTATATTGCTTATCAGAAGGCTTGTGTGTATCCCACTGTGTCAAAATATGAAGGAATCATGTGCACTTCTTGAGAATCTGGCCACTATATTCGTATTTCTAGTTGAGCCATTACACACAACTTGAATAATTAATGAATGAGTATTTTTACGATTTCTAAATGTAAACTCCTGAGATGGAAAGCATATTTGAACATGAGTTCTATCAATGCAGCCTACGAAATGAGAGAATTGAACTATCTGATATAAATGTAATTTTGTTAGCTGCAATTCCAGTTGTGTAGTATCAATCAATCAATCAATAAATCAATCAATCAGGAGTTTGATAAAGCGCAACTACTCACCCGTAAGGGTCTCAAGGCGCTAGGGGTGGGGGGGGGGGGGGTGCAGGTTCCATTCCATCAAGGAGGGGGTCTGTCGAAGAGCCAGGTTTTGAGGTTTCTTGCGAAGATGGGGAGCGATGTTGTCTGTCTGAGGTGGAGCGGAAGGGCGTTCCATGCTTTGGCCGCGAGGAAGGAGAAGGAGCGACCTCCCGATCTGGTCTTTCTGGTGTGGGGGACCTTGGCGTAGGAGAGCTGTGCTGATCGTAGGGTCCTTTGGGGTGCGTGGAATTTGAGCCGGCTGTTCAGGTATGCTGGTCCAGTGCCGTGGAGGGCCTTGTGTGCGTGGGTGAGCATCTTAAAGGTGATTCTCGCCTCGACGGGGAGCCAGTGGAGTGTGCGCAGGTGCTGGGAGATGTGGCAGTGTTTTGGCAGGTTGAGGACCAGTCTTGCGGCGGCGTTCTGGATGTTCTGTAGCTTGCGGATGAGGTTTTTGTTTATTCCGGCGTAGAGTGCGTTGCCGTAGTCGAGTCTGCTGGTGACCAGGGCGTGAGTGACTGTCTTTCGGTGTTCGAGGGGGAGTCCAGGATGATTCCCAGGTTGCGTGCGTGGTCTGCGGGGGTTGGCGGGTTTCGTAATGTAATCATTGATTTTACATAGCATTGCATCTAGAAATGCTCTGCAAAAGCAAGACAGTGCACTCTGGGAAATCCCTTCTGCTGCATCTATCACACCCTGGTAACTACCAGGGGCTAAGGGGTGCAGTAAACATAATACCTGCACGCAGGTGGGGATTTAATTGCTCCTGTGAGAGTTTCGCTCTAGTTGAGGCTTAATTTCAGCTATTAGATCTAATAAGAGGCACTACTTGAACAGATACTCTATGTTGTATTCAACTACTTGATCCAGATGTGGCATGCACCACTAATCCTGTCAAAAATAGTAACGCATACTCCAAATATGTGCTCCAGTCTCCTCTGTCTTCTTTGCAATCCAGTTAGTATCCTCATCCTCCTTGCCATAACATACAGAGCAGACATTGTGGAAAACGTACATGCATTCTAATTTCTGGGGCTGTTTATATAGGTTGCACATGCTTACCACCTGTTTTGAGTCGGGTGTAAGTTGCACACGCAAAAGGAGCAGTTTGTGACCGATCGCAATTTGCTAATGCTTACTGCAATAATAGGAAATAGGAAATCAATAACGCCGATTCCCAATTTCGAGTCTCAATTTTACCGAATTGGTAATTTTTATTATTAAAATAGAGAATTGAATGTGGTTAGTACACAAAAAAGGCCTTTTTGCATTAGCAACCGGTCTGATTTAATGAGTCAGACCATTTGCTAAAGCAAAATGCCTTGGTACACCTGGCCTAAAATTTTTGAAATCATACCCTTTTGCCCGTCATATTTTATTGCCTATCTATCGCCGCCGTCCTCGAATTAATGTTGTCGTCCCCTGTCTGTCCATTTATTTAGTTGCCCTTCCTCTGTCAGGCTTGAGGAATGGGGCCTTAGTGAAGGTAATCACCATTCAAGGGCTCAGGGGATGTACTGGGCCAAGTCCTGCTCTTGCTGGCAGGGTGGTTTTGCATTGCAAAACAGATACTTTCCCTGAATGTCCCAGCCTTTAACATTATGGAGCAGGGTTTCCGACACTGCATCTTGCTTCTTTATCTGCGGAACAGCTGTTTATGGGGAGGTTGGCTAGAGGGACATCAGGACCAGGCCCGGACTGGCCATAGCGGGCACCGGGCAATCCTCCGGTGCGCCGCAAGGGTGGGGGCTGGTTTTGAGCCTCTGGGGGCCGTGTTTGTTCCAGGGCCTGCAAAATCGGCCCTGCAACAAAATCGGCCAAAAACCGGCCCTAGCAAAGCGCTTGGCGGCACCTCCCACCCACTCCCCCCCCCAGTGGAGTGGGGGAGCCAGCCGAGCACTTTGCCAGGGCCGGTTTTGGTTCCCAGTCCGGCCCTGATCAGGACAAATGCCTTTATAGGAGGAGGGCTTTCAGCTCTGTTTTGAAGATTGGCAATGAGGTGGTGGTGTGTAGTTTCATGGGTCTCCCTCCCTCTCCTTCCCTCTCCCCTCCTTTCCTCTCCTTCCCTCTCTCACCCTCACTCCTCTTCCCCCTCTCCCTCCCTCACTCCCCTTCCTTCACCCTCACTCCCCTTCCCTCACTCCACTACCCTCACTCCCTCCCCTTCCCTCACTCCCTCCCTCCCTCACTCCCCTTCTCTCACTCCTTCCCTCACTCCCCTTACCTCACTCCCCAACCCCCTCAAAACTCCCCTTCCCTCTCTCCCTCTCCCCCTCCCCACCTCTCCTTCCCTCTCTCCCGGCGAGGGGGGTGGGGTTACACAGTCGCAGCCTTTCGATCGTCGGGAGAAATGCAACAAGTATTTAGCTGTTTAATGTCAACTGATTGCGTCCTGAAAACCACACGCGTTCAAGTGCGATTTTTCTCTGGATGTACCACATTAATTCTAAATCAATATAGGGCATTTAATGAACTGCGAGGGGACTTTGCAGTGAACTTGGAGGGCACACGTGACAATTTGGTGTCTGATGTAAGGAGTTTATTTATGGGCACTTCTTACATTATGTATCTCAAATTCTAAACTATACAACAGCCAGCGTGCTCTGAACAACCATCTGAATACTTGGGGGCAGACTTATCAAAATGTTGTAATGCCCTTGCGTCATGCAAGGTAAAGTAAGAGCAACACAACACTAAAGTCAGATTTACCAATCCACGCACAACCACTTTGCGCTACCTTGCCTTACTCTACCCCAGGTAGGCGGTCCATGGGTGGAGTGTGTGTATTCCCACACATTCACCCATGGATTTTGGCGCATTGCAGATTTACCATGAGTGGTAGACCTGGAAATGAGTCAAAATGCTATGCCTTCCTAGGGGAGGTGTTACGAAACAAATGATAATTATTTATCCTCAATTTTTACTGCAGCACACATGGAAAGAGGAAAATGCCTCAGGAGATTTTTTCTGTGCACAAGGTGCCCCTTTCTTCACAAAAACAATCCTGCCTGCATCACAGGCTCCCTTGCACTATGATACAAGTGTGCCTGCACTTGGCGTTGGCAGCCAAAAGTGTGCCAGATCAAGCAGAGGAAAGGAATGCACCAGGGGCGTAACAAATGCCCCCCGTATTCCCCGCGGTGCGGGTGGGCCCCACTCTCTTCAGTAAATAAAGGGGGCCCCCTCAGCTCTTCAGTGAGAGCTGTGAGAGAGGCTTGTGCTAAAGCAAGCCTCTCTCCCTCTAAAGCAGGTGCAGGCTGTCAGCCCCTCCCGCTGACTGAAGAGAAACAATGTAACAACTTACATTGTTTCTCTTCAGTCAGAGCCCGCCCGGAAAAAGGATGGGGGTGGGGGCCCAGAGACCACAATCCCCTAAGGGCTCTGCTCCTCTGAGAAGAGACAAGGACAAGGATGGGGCGGGGACCCCAGAGACATCATTCTCCAGGACAATGCTCATATGAGAAGGGATGAGGCAGTGAAATGGTCAGGCCCAGATTGGCCGTTGCGGGCACCGGGCCATCCCCCGGTGCGCCGCAAGGATGGGGGGCCATTTTGGGGCCCTGGGGCCGTTTTTGTTACAGGGCCGTTTATGCAGCATAGCTGCAAAATCGGCCCTGCAACAAAATCGGCTGAAAACCGGGCCCGGCAAAGATCTCAGACCTCCCCTTGGGGGCCGGCTGAGCACTTTGCCGGGCCGGTTTTAGTTCCCAGTCCGGCCCTGGAAATGGTGCCCTCAGGTAAGCACTCTTGTTAGAACACACCTTGGGCATCTGTAGGGGGGTAAGGGGGGCACTTGCCCCCCTCTGGATTGCCAGTGCGTCTGGTGTGGGCCCAGTCAGGGCCGGCCCTAGTCCATCATGCTTTTGAAATGGTGCCATTGTTCCAGGTGGCAGCCCCCTCCATTGGGTGGGAAGGGTGCAAGGGGGTGGCCAAGAAGGGTGCAAGGCAGCGGGGAGAAGGGTGCAAGGTAGAGAGGAGAAGGGTGCAGGGCAGAGAGGTGAAGGGTGCAAGGCAGCGGGGAGAAGGGTGCATGGTAGCGAGGAGAAGGATGCAAGGCAGAGAGGAGAAGGGTGCAAGGTAGAGAGGAGAAGGGTGCAAGGCAGAGAGGAGAAGGGTGCAAGGTGGAGGAGAAAAGGGTGCAAGGCAGAGGGAGAAAGTTGCAGGGTAGAGAAGGGTGCAAGGCGGAGGGGGGAAGGGTAGAAGGCAGAGGGGAGAAGGGTGCAATGCAAAGCAGAGGGGAGAAGGGTGCAAGGCAGAGGGGAGAAGGGTGCAAGGCAGAGAGGTGAAGGGTGCAAGGTAGAGAAGGGTTCAAGGCGGAGGGGAGAAGGGTGCAAAGCAGAGGGGGAAGGGTGCAAGGCAGAGAGGAGAAGGGTGCAATGTGGAGAGGAGAAGGGTGCAAGGCAGAGGGGAGAATGGTGCTACGAGGAGGGGGAGTAGGTTGCAAGGCAGAGGGGAGAAAGGTGCAAGGCAGAGGGGAGAAGGGTGCAACGGGAGGGGAAGAAGGGTGCAAGGCAGAGGGGAAGAAGGGTGCAAGGTAGAGGGGAGAAGGGTGCAAGGCAGAGGGGAGAAGGGTTCAAGGCAGAGAGAAGAAGGGTGCAAGGCAGAGAGGAGAAGGGTGCAGGGTAGAGAAGGGTGCAAGGCGGAGGGGAGAAGGGTGCAAGGCAGAGGTGAGAAGGGTGCAAGGCAGGGGGGAGAAGGGTGCAACAGGGAGGGGGGAAAAGGGTGCAATGGGGAGGGGAGAAGGGTGCAAGGCGGAGGGGGAGAAGGGTGCAAGGCAGAGGGGAGAAGGGTGCAAGGCAGAGAGGAGAAGGGTGCAAGGCAGAGGGGGAAAGGATGCAAGGTAGAGGGGAGAATGGTGCAAGGCAGAGGGGAGAATGATGCAAGGTAGAAAAGGGTGCAAGGCGGAGGTGGAGTAGGGTACAAGGGGGAGGGGGAGAAGGGTGCAAGGGGGAGGGGGAGAAGGTTGCAAGGGGGAGGGCAAGAAGGGTGCAAGGCAGAGGGGAGAAGGGTGCAAGGGGGATGGTGATGAAGGTAAAATGTCCCCCCCTGAAAAAAAATTGCGGATGCCCATGGAACGCACACTACTTTGTGAGAGAGAGTGGGAGAGAGTGGAGAGAGAGTGGAGATAGAGAGTGGAGAGTGGAGAGAGAGAGTGGAGAGAGACAGTGGATTGAGAGAGAGAGGGGGGTGGAGAGAGAGACAGTGGGAGAGAGAGGAGAGAGAGTGGAGGGAGTGTAGAGAGACAGAGAGTGGAGAGAGTGGAGAGAGACAGTGGACAGAGAGACAGTAGAAAGAGAGAGGGTGGAGAGAGAGAGTGGAGAGAGAGAGACAGTGGAGAGAGAGTGGAGAGAGAGAGTGGAGGGAGACAGTGGTGAGGGAATGAAGAGATTGGAGAGAGAGTGTAGCGAGAGAGTAGAGAGAGAGTGGAGAGAGAGACAGTGGAGAGAGAGTAGAGAGAAGGTGAAGAGAGAGAGACAGTGGAGAGAGAGTAGAGAGAGAGAGTGCAGAGAGAGTAGAGAGAGAGAGAGAGTGTGGAGAGAGAGTGGAGAGAGAGAGAGAGAGAGGAGAGAGAGTGGAGAGGGACAGTGGAGAGAGAGAGAGTAGTGAGAGAGTGGAGAGAGAGAGTGGAGATAGACAGTGGAGAGAGAGAGAGTGGAGAGAGCATGGAGAGAGAGTGGAGAGAGTGAGCGAGAGAGAGTGGAGAGATAGTGGAGAGAGAGAGAGAGAGAGAGAGAGAGAGTGGAGAGAGAGTGAAGAGAGAGAGTGGAGAAAGTGGAGAGATTGGAGAGAGAGAGTGGAAAGAGAGTTGAGAGAGAGAAGAGAGAGAGAGTGGAGAGAGAGAGTAGAGAGAGAGTGGAGAAAGAGTAGAGAGAGAGTGAAGGGAGACAGTGGAGAGAGAGAGTGGAGAGAGAGTAGAGCGAGGGTGGAGAGAGAGTGGAGAGAGAGTGAGAGAGTGAAGAGAGAGTGGAGAGAGAGTGCAGAGATACAGTGGAGAGAGAGAGAGAGAGAGTTGAGAGAGCGTATAGAGAGAGAGAAGGGAGAGAGGGTGGAGAGAGAGAGAGTGGAGAGAGAGAGTAGAGAGAGAGTGGAGAAAGAGTAGAGAGAGAGTGAAGGGAGACAGTGGAGAGAGAGAGTGGAGAGAGAGTAGAGCGAGGGTGGAGAGAGAGTGGAGAGAGAGTGAGAGAGTGAAGAGAGAGTGGAGAGAGAGTGCAGAGAGACAGTGGAGAGAGAGAGAGAGAGTTGAGAGAGCGTATAGAGAGAGAAAGTGGAGAGAGAGTGGAGAGAGAGAGTGAGAGAGTGGAGAGAGAGCAGAGAGAGAGGAAGTGGAGAGAGACAGTGGAGAGAGAGTGGAGAGAGAGTGGAGAGAGAGACAGTGGATATAGAGTGGACAGAGTTGAGAGAGAGAATGGAGAGAGAGAGAGAGAGAGAGAGTAGAAACTGAATGACTGACTGAGGGACTGAATACTGACTGACCAAAAGACTGACTGGCTGAGAAACTGACTGAGAGAGAGAGACAGAGTGACTGACTGACTGACAGAGAGGGAGAGACTGATTGAGAGTGAGACTGACTGACAGAGAGAGACTGACTGACTGACAGAGACTGACTGAGGTAGAGAGATACTGACTGACAGAGAGAGAGAGACTGACTGACAGAGAGAGAGACTGAGAGAGAGAGGCAGAGACTGACTGACTTGGAGAGATAGACTGATTGGCTGCGAGAGAGACTGACTGACTGAGAGAGACTGACTTATAGAGAGACTGACTGAGAGAGAGAGACTGACAGAGAGAGAGAGACTGACAGAGGTAGAGAGAGAATGACTGACTGAGAGAGACTGACTGATTGGGAGAGAGAGAGACTGACTCGGAGAGAGAGAGGCTGACTGACAGAGAGAGAGAGAGAGAGACTAAGAGACTGACTGGCTGAGAGAGAGACTGACAGAGAGAGAGAGACTGACTGAGAGAGAGACTGACTGACAGAGACTGACAGAGAAAGAGACTGACAGAGAAAGAGAAACTGACCGACAGAGAGAGAGAGAGACTGACTGACAGAAAGAGATTGACTGAGAGAGAGAGACTCACAGAGAGAGACTGACTGACAGAGAGAGACGGAGAGAGTCACTGACTGAGAGAGAGAGAGACTAACTGAGAGAGACTGGCTGACTGCGAGAGAGAGAATGACTGCCTGAGAGAGACTGATGGAGGGAGAGAGAGAGAGACTGTCTGGAAGACTGACTGACTGAGAGAGAGCGACTAAGAGAGAGTGGCTGAGAGAGAGAGACTGACAGAGAGACTGACAGAGAGAGGGACTGACAGGGAGAGAGACTGACTAAGAGAGAGAGACTGAGCATGAGACTAAGAGAGAGAGGGACTGACTAAGAGAGAGACTGACTGACTGAGAGAGACTGATTGAGAGAGAGACTGACTGAGAGAGAGACTGACTGACAGAGAGAGACTGACTGACAGAGAGAGAGAGAGAGAGAGACTGGGACTCTGGCAGAGAGAGAGACTGACTGCCAGAGAGAGAGAGAGACTGACTGAGAGACAGAATAAGAGAGAGAGAGAGAGACTGACAGAGAGAGACTGACTGACAGAGAGAGAGAAAGAGAGAGACTGACTGAGAGAGAGACTGGCTGACTGAGAGAGACTGACAGAAAGAGAGAGATAGAGAGACTGGCAGAGAGAGAGAGACTGAGAGAGAGACTGACAGACAGAGGGACTGACATGGAGAGAGACTGACTTAGAGAGAGAGACTGACTTAGAGAGAGACTACCTGAGAGAGACTGACAGAGAGCGAGAGAGACTGACTGACGGAAAGACTGACTGAGAGAGACTGACTGACTGAGAGAGACTGAATGACAGAGAGAGATAGACTGACTGAGAGAGAGAGATTGACAAAAAGAGAGAGATGGAGAGACTGACAGAGATAGAAAGACCGACTGACTGACAGACTGAGAGAGAGAGAGAGAGAGAGAGAGAGAGAGAGAGAGAGAGACTGACTAACTGACTGACAGACTGACTGACTGAGAGAGACTGACTGACTGAGAGAGACTGAATGACTGAGAGAGACTGAATGACAGAGAGAGTTAGACTGACTGACTGAGAGAGAGAAACTGACTAACTGAGAGAGAGAGAGTCTGTGATGGAATTGGGGTCAAAGTGTGTATGAAGCTATGCAATGCCTCTTAAGATTGCTATTGTCTACTTATAAAAATGTATTATCAAAATGTGCTCTTTGTAGTTACATCTGCTTTTGAAATACTGCATTGTCGCATTGTCTAATGTTTTAAAACGGAAATGAGAAGGAGCAGTGAATGCACTTTTGTCAAAACTGAACTATGAGTGGGCTCGATGTTGTATATCATGACAGGAGTCTGTATCAGGAAACCCACCTAAAATTGGGTAAATTTCCCCGGCCTACTGATGGCAGGGACCCTGTAATGAATGGACCACCACCTATGATAGCCTGCTGGCCAACATTTATCTCCACCATCCAGTGGTACTTATAAAGGCTGTATTGGTGACAGTGGCGTAACAATAGCCCCACATCCCCGGGTTGTGGGGTTTGGAAATACTTTAGAGGTCCTTTTCTTAGTTGAATTGCTTCCTTGCTACAGCAATAACTGTTCTCATTTCCAAATCTTCCTCGGTGCATGCATGTGAAATGTATGCGGTCTGTGATGTAGTATTGTATTGTCTTCAGTGGGTTTACATGCTCCTGTCATTGGTCTCACGGCATATTGTGCCTTTGTGGATATCAGTTTATCTGTGCTGACTAATGTCACAAGTTGAGCAACTGACTTTTTGTAATGTCTGTGTTCTAGTGTTTTTCATCCTTTGGGACTGTGCATAAGTGCATCCTTCCGGTGTAAAGTTGCTTGGTTTCACTCTCCTACGCTGCCCTTGCCTGCTCATCCTAAAATAAAGATCCTTTCAACATGGAGTAATTAGCACTCGGATTTTGATCAGTGTCAGATCTTAATCAGAGTCTGACAGGAAGCCACAAAGTTGTTACTCAGAAAAAAATGAATCTTTCCAGGGTGGTGCACAGGGGCGGCTGGTAAACTTTGAAAGGGGTGGGGTGAGTGAAGTGGCCCACTGCTTCCAAAAAACAAAATAAAGCACCCGGTTCCACCAAAAGCCCATAATGAAAACACCCCCTCCCTCCAAAAGCCCAAAATAAAACATCACCTCCCTCCAAAACCGTGAAATAAACAACCCCTACCTGCCAAAGCACAAAATAAAACTAGACTAACATCTAAAATAAATAAATTTAAAATAAATGGTACATACCCACTGCTGCACATCCTCCTCAGTTTTCGGAAACTGCAATCTCCTGCGGAGCTCCCCTAACCACTCCAGAAGCAGCTCTCATTCTATTAATCGGAATAGGGAGCACTTGTCACGCTGCTGAAAGAACTGGCTATTTGACAGTCTCTAAAGGTAGCCACCCCGACACGATTCCCAATTGCACTAATAGATCTGCTATGCCCATCCAAGCGGTAATCCCACGCCAACCTCGGGTAGCGTAAAAGAGTGAGTCAAGACAAATTCTCATAGCAGAGCCACACGCCCTTCCGAGCACTTATCCCTCTACTAGCAGAGGCACACTGATATTATGGGATGGAATGGCATGCTTACATCAATTATTTTGACATCTAACTCTTCGAGGAGACATGGCTTCTGGTACCTCAACACTGTGTAGGTTTTATAAATTATCATATACTGGCAATAAAAGGAGCAAAAGGCCTGCTCTCTGGAGGCCTGACCATTTGGGTCCGCAAAGAAGTAGACATTAGTATAAAAGAGCTCCCTTCTAGGAGTAATGACATACATGTAATAAGGTTAAATTGGACCCATTAAGAACATCGAAATCTATCAGATTTACGCGATGAGAACCAGAGGCGGAGAAGCCCAAGTTTTAGCGGCTTTGGACGAACTCCTCGAATTGCACTCTATGAATGTCAATGGTATTATATTTGCAGGTGCTTTCAATTCAACCTTTGAGCCACTAGCCACTACAGAATGGCAAATTTCTGATGAAGAAGACGCCCAATGGAAAACCCCCAAACTGGAACTTGATCCAGTAAAAAAGTGGACGGAAGTAGTCATTCAGATAAATTCCATCTGCTTTGAGAAGGGGCTTAGGGCATTAAATGTCAGGACTCCCCATGACAGTCTGGGCCGAACACAATAATAATGGTTACAGTAAGAACAGGATAAATTACATCCTTATAAATTTAAAATTCTGGCACACAATCAATGACATGATGGTTAGAGACTGCCCCGAAAGCGATCATAATCCCCTTTGTGCAACCTTTAGATGGTGGAAGCTCGAGCCACTACCGGGGGGAGATGTTAAATTGTATTGTCAGCACGTTGTTCGCACCAACGACATGAGACGCCTTAAATGGGAACGAATAGTTGAAAGTACGAGACGGTGGATAGTATTTCCAAAGATGTTGATAATATACTTTAAGAATTAGAAGCTATTTTGTCCACCAGCGACCCACTGGACCTTGTCACCCAGTCTCATGAAATCTTTTTTAAGCATATGAGAACCTATTTTGTTAAGCATTGCAAACCAAAGAAAACATTAGGCCAGAAGTCCTGCCGCTGGTATAACAAGGAATGTAGGCCAGCAAGAGCGCTCCTTGGGAACGCGATTAAACATGGAAACCCTTGCCTGGTACGTGCAGCTAGGCAGACTTACAACAGTTCATGGCCAAAGCTAAACACTCCTCTATGAGCAACGATGGCAGGACCATAAAGAGGCTAGCACCCAGAATAATAGAAACCTGTTCTGGAGCATTATAAAATGGGGTCGTGGCGGCCAACCGGAACAACCCCTAAATCATGTCATGAAGGAAGACTGGGTCAAACATTTTAACCCACAATGTGCAGGAAGCATAATTGTGAATAATATGGGTGACCCAAGTTATGTATTCTATGCAGAAGAGGTTTTTAACACAAATGATGTTGGGTTACCCTTAAAGCAGTAGCAGGCGGAAGAGAGCCTGGTCCTGATGGCATCAACACCGATGTGTTTTTAAATGAAAAAACAAGATGTGGAAGGTACATTGCTTTAGTGGCTAACGCAATTGCACAAGGTGCCCCTGTACTGGACTCCTGGAAAGCAGCCGAAATAATCCTAGTGTATAAAAAAGGTGATAAATCATTACCGGGGAATTACCGTCCTATCAGTGTGATAGACATACTGCAAAAGATAGTGGGTAGGATGATCCTCAACAAGATTAATGAATGGATAGATGAATATAGTATATTGACCCCTCTGCAGCCTGGGTTTCAGGCATACACCAGCACCATTGATCAGGTGTTCTGGTTTACTCTAATACTATGGAAAATAGTGGTCCTGGGCAAAGGCAGCATATATGCTGCCTTTGTAGTTTTTAAAGTCCGCATTCGATCTTGTTCCCCGTTCCAGCCTGTGGGTGACGTTGCTGGAACTGGGGTTGCCCAAAGAACTACTCACACTTATAATGAGGCTGCACGAGGACAACTACTCTAAAATTCGCTGGGGATCTCAGGGCATGATTACCAGCTCGTTTCCGGCAGAACGAGGGGTACGCCAGGGCTGAGCCATGGCACCCACCCTATTCTCCCTGTACATTAAAGGAATAGTTGACTGTCTGTCACCCGTAAATACTGATGCCCCAATTTTAGCTGGTGTTAGAATACCAATTTTAATGTTCGCAGGCGACACGTTGATAATTTCGAAGTCCTCGAGTGGGCTCCAGCGAGCCCTGACAATTTTTTTAAAGTTTTGTTCTGATCGTGGTCTCGAAGTCAATGTGTCAAAAACGAAATTTATGGCTTTTAACCCACATAGAACCTTTAAAGGTAGCATCACAATGAACAGCCAACCATTGGAACAAGTTAGAGAATTCAGATATCTGGGGATAAACATACACAGTGATTTAAAGTGGAATAAGCAAATTGACCTGGCAACCCTCAAGCACCGACTATTGTCGGGAGCAATACAACTGGAGCACAAAAAGGCTCTTACTAAACCTATTAGACCTGTGCTCCAAGTTTATGATATGAAAGTGGTAAGTCAGCCATCTATGGTGTAGATCTATGGGGGGTTCAGAATGCAACCAAACTTAGTGTGTCAGAGAATAGGTTTTTATGCAGCATTATGCAGCATTACTAATCTCCCCCTAAGTAAGCCATTGTGCCCGTTACTTATGATCTAGTAGATATTGTAAAACTACGCCCAGTGTTATATTGGCACAGGTTGTGGACAACACCAGAATTAAAGCCATATGCTGCAGGCTTCATCGGCATAATCAACTCTGTATGAATTTTATCTTTTTATAATATTACATTCTCCAGTCTAATAGATCCTCTGGTAAGCCCGGTGGGGGGGTCGCAACTATTGTTAGGCACCCAACCAGGTTTTCGTCTCTAGAGGCTGTTGATATTCCCTCAGTCAACTACCTCATTCTAAGACTTAATTCCTCCCTCTCCCCCCTTATATGTTTTCTTGTTTATCGCCCTCCCCAACACATGCCTGGCTTTCCATCACTCTTTGGCGATATGCTTTCCCAACTGGTGATCAACAACTCGAAAATGCTGATCATCAGCGATTTTAACTATTGGCGCTCAGATGCTAGGGAGTGCACTTACTCTTCTGCCTTCACGGATCTCTTAGCGGGCATGAATTGTACTCAACATATCCAGTCGGCAACGCATATTAAAGGCCACGTTCTAGACCAGGTCTGGACATCCAATTTGGACGTCTCCCTACCTCTCATCTCTCCCTGCCGTGGTCTGACCACTTCATCATTACGTTTACCCTAGCCTTTTCCCCTCATACCAGCCAAACACCTACGGGGAACCTCCTGGCCAGGAACTGGAACAGGGCTGATCTTGATAAATTTTGCTCCTTACTCAGCGCCTCTTCTCCCATCGATCAGGACTCCCTGAACACCCAGGCTGCCAGTGTGAGGCACTGGCTTGATTCCGCTAGTAACACTGTGGCACCTCTTAGACGCCTTAAATTAAAGCGCCCCACGACGCCCAGAGATGGTTCTCGGATGAACTAAAAGCTAAAAAACTTACACTTAGGGTGGCCGAACGTAGTTGGAGGCGTAACTACGCCCCTGAGAAAAAAGTGCTATTCATGGCCCAGCTTAAAGACTATAAACTGTCCATCCTCCACGCTAAAACCTTGTACTTTTCCAAGAGAATTACTGATTCCGCTTCCAAGGCAAAAGATATTTTTTCCATAGTAGAAGAACTTTCACACCTTGACAGAGTTACCATTAAAAGAATTATGTGACTCCCTTAATTCCTTTTTTGTGGAAATAATTGCAAAAATCAAAGAGAGTATTCCCCGTCGCACACCATCCTCTACACTCACAGTTGCCCCAACATTTAATATTAGCAACTTTCACACAGTGGACCAGCTACCCCCAATTTTTGAGGAGGAATTTCTAGCCTTACTAAAAAAAGGTGAGCTCTGGCTCACCTACGGATTGTTGCCCCCCATATTCTACATGAGGTTTTACTGTTTGTCCCAAACCCCCCCTGGCACTTCCTAATAAATCCCTCCGGCTTGGTCTGGTCCCTGACTCCTTCAAAACAGCCGAAGTGATACCCATTTTAAAGAAACCCACTGCGGACCCCTCTCTTATGAGCAACTTCCGCCCCATCTCCATGCTCCCCTACCTCAGTAAAGTACTTGAGACTCATGTCACCAACTTCTTGAGCTCGTTCATTGAACGCACCCAGTTCCTCGACCCTCGTTAGGCTGGGTTCAGACCGGCCCATTCAACTGAGTCAGTCATCTTGTCAGGGATGGAGGAGCTGAGGAGAGGAGCGGACCGTGGGATCAACCAGGCCTTGGTGCTCCTAGATTTGTCGGCTGCCTTCGACACGGTCGACCATGATATTTTGGTCGACCGTGTCGGCGACGCCGGCGTCCGGGGGCCGACTCTTGGCTGGATTCGCTCTTTTCTGAGCAACCGTCATCAGGCTGTACGTCTTTACAACTTCTCAGCGGATAAGGTCAAGCTGTCATGTGGCGTCCCCCAGGGTTCTTCCCTTTCCCCCCTCCTTTTTAACCTATACCTGACTCCCCTCATTCGGGCTCTGCGGGGGTGTAATGTCACTGCATTCAACTACGCTGACGATATCCAGCTGGTCTTTGATATTGACTCCTCCGAACAATCTATACATAATTTCCAGTCCACCTTATGTCTCATCAGTAACTGGATGGAAAACAACCACCTAAAGCTTTACCCCGACAAGACCGAGTTAGTCTTGTTTGGAGCTACTTCCAATCCCTGGAACCCTAATTTTTGGCCTTCTGGCCTTGGTCCCCCGCCCTGCTCTGTTAATTCAGTAAAAAGCTTAGGAGTCATTATCAGTAAGGACCTCTCCATGAAGCCTCAGATTAGTGCCGTGGTATCCTCCTGTTTTTTCATCTTCGGAAAATCCGGAAGATCTCTCGATTTCTAACCACGGAGGCCCTGACCCTGGCGTTGCTGGCCCTAGTAGTCTCTAGGATTGATTATGCCAACTCCCTCTATGTTGGCATCCCGGCATACCAGCTGAATCGCCTTCAGCTGGTGCAAAATCAGGCCGCGAGACTAGTCTTCCATCAGCCTAGACACTGCCATGTTTGTCCCTTACTCAAATCCCTTCACTGGCTCCCAGTGGCCAAACGCAGCGAATTCAAATTTGGCTGCATTACTTTTAAAGCCCTGGCTGGCCTTGGTCCTTTTTTTATATCCTCTCTTCTCCATCGTTACTCTCCTCTGCGTCATCTCCGCTCTTCTCACCTGGCCCTTCTCACCACCCCCACACAAAAACACGGCAGTCTCAGATTTTCATTTCTTGCCCCGTCTCGGTGGAATGCACTGCCCTTGGAGCTGAGACTCACTCCTTCTTATCCCCATTTTAGATCCCTTCTGAAAACTTCCGAAGACAGCCAGCCAAACTGACATCCGCACTTTGGAGAATTTCATCAGTCACTGCTCCAGTTCTCCATGATGCCAATCGGCAGCAGAGGACATGCCTCACATCTCTCTCGACTCGGAGGCACTGCTGCGTGCACATTGGTATAAAAAAATGGCAATTAAATCATTTCACTGTCCTTATATTTTTTTCATATGGGGCTCGCAGCGGGATAGGGAGACAATGCTCCCCCGCCCTCATGGAGAAACCACCACTGGTTGTGCAGCACGTACCATTCATCCCTGTGTGTTATAACAGAAACCCAAAATGATCGGTGAGCTGCACAACTGTGAGGTCTCAGGCCACAGGCGCGGGTGTCACGCGGCGCAGCCGCATACAGAACACACGGGACACTTGATTTGCTTTCCGCGTGGTTCGGACTACCTTCGCCGGCCACGCCTCGTTTATTTTATACCCTTGCGCGTGACGTAATACGCCCGCACACACGCACCCTCTAGGACGCGGGCAACTAGACCGCTGCCCCCCAGATCCTACACATTACATTCCTTCTAACCTTTATTTAAAAAAAAATTGCGGACAGCAAGAATTAAGGTACCACAATAAATGAATATCGTTATGCAGGTTACCAGTCTGTGGCTTCCAGTCAGGGGCTCAATCCACCATGAAGTCCGCCAGTTGGGATGAGGGAGCCGGGTTCTTCCTCAGACCAAACCCGGTCCGCTCTCCTCTGGCCGGTACTCTCCGCGGGGTTTCCCTTGGTGTGGTGTTCGCATCTGGTCGCCCAGCAGGAGAGTGTGTGGTGCTCGCTTTGGGGGTCCCGGGTGTCATTGGACCCCCGGCATGGTCTTCCCCATGGATGTCTCGATCTGCTGTCCCTGACTCCTCGAGGTCGTCAAGTTGACTGGGGGCCTCCTGACTCCTTTCCGGTTCCTGTGGGTCAATGGTGTCCAGATGGGCCTTCTTGAAGAAGGACACGTTGCGGGTAACTGTTTCGGGCCCTCGTTGAGCTGTCACCATGGTGCCCTTTCCACGCATGACTGTCCAAGGTTGAGGTTCGAATGGGAGCCGGAACTTGCTTCCTGGATACCGGTCTCTTACATATACTCGATCCCTTTCTCGGATCGCGGATTCCTTGGCCTTCCTTCGTGAGTTGGCGTAGTTGTTGGATCGGGCTCTGTTTGATAGAGTCTTCTGCGAGTCCACATGACTTGGGGTCCAGTCGGGGTGACTGGGAAGGGTGTCTCGGACCAACCGTCCCATGGTCGCAGGACCTGGTGCAGCCTCCATGGTCCGGTGCGTGGTTAGCCGGTACTCGTGCAGAAAACTGTATATGGCCCTTTCCAGGGGGGATTCTTCGGCATGGGCAATCCTTATGATCTTGTTTAGGGTGCGCATGAATCTCTCTACCTCCCCATTGGCTTGAGGCCAGCAGGGGGTTATTTTCTTATGATGAATTCCCCAGCTTTGGAGGTATTCTGCAAACTCTTGTCCCTGAAAGGGGGGACCATTGTCCGTTTTGACCACTTCAAAGATGCTATGAGTGGCTATTGTTTTCTCGAACTTTGCAATGACTTCTTTGGCGGTTTGGGTTTCAACGACCTCTACTTCTGGGTACTTGGTGAAGTCGTCAATGATAACAAGGACGTATCGTCCGTCTGGTAGGTGCCCGAAGTCTGCTCTCACACACTCCCACAGTTTCTGCGGGTTGTCTTCTGTGATGACCGGGGGTGGGCGCTGGGGTTGTCCTGCTGCTTGGCACCACATGCATGTCCTGACCGCCTGTTCTACCAGCGTGTCCATTTCGGGGAACCATACCTTGGCTGGAAGCCTGCTCTTGGTCTTGACCATGCCCTGGTGTCCTCTGTGTGCTAATTCCACAGCCTGGTGAGTCAGGCTCACCAGCATTACTATCCGCGGACCTCGCAGTAGACAGCCTCGGTTGTCGAGAGATAGTTCTTCCTTCACCCTCAGGAGTGCTTCTAGGGAGGCTTTGGCTTGCTGAGTCCGTCTGCTCAGGGAAGTTTGGATCTGCCGCCAGTCATTTGCTCGCAGGGCACCTGCCGCCAGTTGCAGCACTTCATCATTCTGAGTGGCTTCCAATGATCATCTCCAAGCTCATGGGGAGGGGTCTTGACCGCTCCAGTACGAATCTCACATACTCTTCCGTCTCCTCAGCATCTTCCTTCTCCAACTTGGTGGCAGCGCGGGGGTGCCTGGACAGGTAGTCCGCTGGATTTGTTGCCCCGGGTCTGTATTCTACCTGATAATCGTACTAAAGCAATTGGAGAATCCATTTTTTGATCCTCTGGGGCGGCTTCGACACTGACCCCCGGAACAAAGGTATCAACGGCTTGTAGCCGGTCGACACTGTGAAGGTGTGTCCGTACACATAGACATGGAAGTGTCTGCACGCCCAGTGGATTGCGATCACCTCTCGCTCAATCTGGGAATATCTTTGTTCCGTGTCAGTCAGGGAGCGGCTAGCGTAGGCTATGGGAGCCCATTCTTCATTGTTTTGCCGCTGGGTCAGCACGGCTCCAAGGCCGTAAAGGCTGGCGTCGACTGCTATGTTTGTGGGCTTGGTCGGGTCAAAGTACGACAGTGTCTGGTCTGCCGACAGGGCCTCTTTGGTGTCTCGGAATGCCTTCTCCTGTTCTTCATCCCACTGCCAGGGAGTGGTGGATTTTGTTAGCTCTCGGAGAGGCCTGGTGAGATTGGATAAGTCTGGTATGAATCGCCCACAAAAGTTCACCATGCCCAGGAAGCTCCTTACTTCGGATATGTTGGATGGGGGTGGATCGTCTTTCACATCCTGGACCTTGTCTGGGTCAGGGGCTATCCCTTGGTCTGAGAAAGTGTACCCGAAAAAGCTGATTTTGTTCTGTAGAAATTGGCACTTCTCCCGGTGCAATGTTAGCCCTGCGTCTTTGATCCTCTGCAGTACGCCCCTCAGTCTTTGGTTGGTGTTCCTCGATGGATTTGGCATAGATCAACAGGCCGTCGCTTACATTTAGGACTCCCGGAAGCCTGCTGAGCACCTCCCTGATTGTGTTCTGAAAAACCTCGGCGACACTGGAAATGCCGAAGTTGAGACATCGGTAGCGTCGGAGGCCTACGTGGGTGGAAAACGTTGTTATGTAACGGGAATCTGGGTGGAGAGGTAGTTAGTGGTAGCCAGAGCGAAGGTCCATTTTCGAAAACCACCTTGCTCCGTTTAGCTCTCTCAAGATGTCATCTACCGTGGGCGTTAAGTGTCTTTCTCTTTTGACTGCTGAGTTGGGTAGATGCATGTCCAAGCATATGCGGACCTGGCCCGGCTGCTTCAGCTTGTGAGCTACTACGATTGGAGATACCCAGGGTGTGGGTCCACTGACCTTTTCGATGATGCCCTGCTTCTCTAGGTTCTCCAGTTCTTCCGCGACTTTCTTCCTTAGGTGGAACGCTATTCTCCTGTGCCTTAGGGCTACTGGTTGAATCGATGGGTCGATGTGGAGGGATACTTCCTTCCTTTTTAGACACCCGATGCCTCTGAAGGTCTCCTCAAGTTCTTCTAGGATGGTGTCCAGTTCTTCCATCAGTACGGCCATGGCAAAAGATATCAGTCTGAGTTCTTCAGCTGCCTGTCCGCTGATCAGCATACCGCTGTCTTCCTTGGTGACGTAGACTGTCGTGGGGACTTTCAAGTCTTGGTGCTGGAGTTCTGTCTTGAAGCATCCTATTAGCGGGATCGGCGTTTTCTGTCCATATGCAAACACTCTGATTTTTGTTTCTCTTAGAGGGGGTCTGGCGCTCAGCTGGCTGTATAGGTTTGCCACCATTAATTCGATGGACGCTCCGGTGTCGATTGTCGCTCTCACTTCCTGTTGATGGATCTTGATGCAGCATTTCGGGAGCTGTCGTTTCTTTCGCTGCGGCTGGTCTATGGCGAATACGTAGTGGATGGGATACTCGCTCATGTCATCATCCATGTCTTCGCTGTCTTGATCCTCCACTATCGCGTGTGCAGCTTCTTTCTTTGACTTTGTGGATCTGCATACTGCCGCTAATTGGTTCATCCATCCACATGAACTGCATCTCTTTCCTCTTGCTGGGCAGTCTTGTGCGCGGTGGGGTTGGCCTCCAAAGTATCCGCATTCCCTACGCCTTTCTTGTTGTTTCTTCCCGCCGTATTGGCGCGCTTTTGGCTTCAGGACGTTTACCTTCTCCGCTGTGTTGACCTGTTCCATCTTGATAGGCCGATGGAGGGCGTCCTCCATATGCGAGGCTCTAGCTTGCGACAGTTCTTTCGAGCGCCCTAGCTTGAGGATATCGGCTAGTGGTTTGCCGTCCTCTTGCAGGATCGTGACTCTCAGCTTGGAGGAGTAGCACCCCTGAATTATCTGCCCCCGTATTTCCTCTTGTTCATCACGAAATCCGCATGCGCTGGCAAGTTCTTTCAGTCTTCCGTGGAATGCATGTATTGACTTTTCAGCCTCTTGCCTTGCTTGACCAAAAACGAACCTTTCATAGTCTTTGCTTGCCATGGGCTCGAAGTGTGCATTAAGAGCGTTGAGGAGGGTGTGGTATGATTTGGGAGTAGCTTCCACCGCATTTTGTATATTTTGTGGATGTCCTTTCCGCCATGATGAAGGAGCAGTGCCCTGCGTCTCTCTCTGGCTGTGCCAGCCCCTTCAAAATAAATCTGTAGGCGGTCCGTCCAGTCCTTCCAGCGTGGCGCTAGGGATGCTGGGGCCCCGTCCACGACAAATGGCTCGATGGCGGGAATGGACGCCATGTTGGCACGTTGACGGGCCTGCTTTGCTGCACGTGGTTTCCCTCGTCCGTGGTTCCCAGGCCTGAGCAGATGTGGCCTTCTTCAAGAGCAGCTCCTGGCGTTGGTGTGGGGCGGGTGTCTGTGGGGGTACTCTCGGCGTGGGTCTCGACCTTTTTGCACCTCTCGGCGTGTGGTTACTCTGCCTCCTGACCCGGTACTGAGCACTGGAGGGGTCTGCACACTCGATCTCCCCACCAAAGCTGTAGGCTGAAGGCCCTGTTTTCCCCTCTGACCTTGGTGTCGACGCTGGCACTCAGGGTGCTCGTGGCCGACTTGCAGCGCGGTTCGCCGTGCAGGCATTCACTGCTGCAGGCATGAGGCGTGAGGGGTTTGCTCCGGGCCGGCACCACGAGGCATCCAGCGAAGGTCGCCGAACGCGCTATTTGTCCAGGGCTCGCTGGTCGCCGGTGCGGGTGCCTCTGCGGGCATCTGAAGACTGAGGTGTGCTCCGGGGCACAGCATGGGCTCTTGGGACCCTCGTCGCCAGAGTGAGGTCTCAGGCCGGCGGCGCGGCTGTCACGCGGCACCGCGGCATACAGAACACACGGGACACTTGATTTGCTTTCCGCGTGGTCCGGACTGCCTTCGCCGGCCACGCCTCCTTTATTTTATACCCTTGCGCGTGATGTAATACGGCCGCGCACATGCACCCTCTAGGACGCGGGCAACTAGACCGCTGCCCCGTGATCCTAGACATTACAACAACCAAAGAGTATGAATTTTTAGGAAGTTTGAGCACTGTCGGGAAGTTGAGAACTGAGCAGGGTCGGACTGGCAATTCCGTGCACCGGGCAATCCCCCGGTAGGCTGGACGGGGTGGGGGCCGGTTTGGTGCCAGTGGGCCGGTTTAGTTGCATGGGCTGATTTGGACCCTGTCCCTGAGGTGTGACCGTGACAAACAACAAGCACAATCTGCATAAAATGCAGCCGCTGGTGCTGCACACACCATCCAGAACAGTGTCCGTGATGTCACCAGATGTTATTTTATTTATTAAATCCACCTGTGACCTCTGACCTGTGCTGAATGGCTGCACGTGATGCGCCCCGCGTAGTGACGTCTACTCTCAGTGAGTCTGCGTGCCACAGTACAATCAATCACCCTTAGGGTGGGGTCTGGAGTCAGCGCAAGCGTCACTGCGAGACCCAGACGACTGAAAGAGAGGCTGGCCTGGAACGGAGCCTGGAGGCACCCTATAATTTAATTATTTCTTCTCTACTCTAGCCTGCACCCGTGTCTGCCGCCCGGCGCCCGCAGCCATAGGTGAGTGACCCAACGGTGGCGCCCGGCCGTCCCCTGCCTGAGTATCCACCCGTTTACATTGATTGAATTCATGGCTAGGCTCTGGGGGCGTCACGAGACTCGCAACCGGGCCGCAATTAAAACCAAAAAGCCATTACGCCCCGGGGCCTAACCGAGATGTTCCACCAATCTCTCAAGTTTCCATAGGCACCTCGTGGGCCGCAGGTTCCCCCTCTCCACTGCCGATTTCCATCCGTTACTGCGGCTAGACACCCACCCTTTTGCCCCTGATGACCTTCCCTTGCCCTAATCAATTACATGTCCTCTCTCTTCGTTCTCTCATTGCCCCTTCAACTGGCTCTCTCAGCCACCCAAGTGCCCAATCCCAGTACCACGTTCACTGTACATGGCGGTGCCCTCACTCTGCACTCCGATGCTCCTTGTCTCTGACAACGCCCCGTCTGTCCTTTTACTGCAGATAGTTCTGTCTTCACTCTCTGCTCCAGATGCCCCCACTTAAAACTGCCATCTCCAAGTGTCAACAGGCAACCCCTCACCATACTGACTGCAAGAGCCCCCGAATGCATCCAATACTCGTCCTAGACTCTCTGTATGTCTCTACACATTCCAAGTTACAGCGCCTTTAAAAAAAGAAAATAGATAACTTGTATTTAACTAAAGCATCGGGTGGTACTTGGAAATAGATAAGGGATACAAACCCTGGGAACAAATGTAGGGGGCAATCATGGCATTAGCACAGAGGGAGGAGTCCATTAGTCATTGTGAACGTGTCGAGGGCCATGTGTGGCACAGTGACAAAACGGTTAGGACCTCCTTGTGAGACCCTAGGTCACTGACCTGTAATTATGATATACACACAGATTCACTTATAGAACAACCACTCTAGCTTGCTGGCCAGGCTTAGGGCGGAGCGGGGTGGTAACTGGCTGTGTGTATATAATGCGTGCAACACATTTAAACAGACCTTCAGCTTTTGGTCTTTAAGTGCAGCTGCAGTCACATTCCCATCATAGAGTCTGTGATCTGCTAGGCGGGGTGTTGGGCCTCGGCGTTGTACGTGGGATACCCTTAAAGGCCTCAAGATGCCACCCTGGTGAATAATGTTGCCTTAAACATTTGATTAGATGTTATCTCTGGCCACCGATAAACCAATAACTATACAGCAATCAGCCAAACATCTGTGGAGAGGAGAATAAGTAAATCCCTTGGGAAAGGAAAAAATCAGATACTTTGAAACAAGTGGCATACAGCACAAATGATCGCATGACTCCACAAAGGTTGTGTCATGAAAACTAAAACGTTTTGCAAGGGTGGTGTCTTTGCGGTATGTCAAGGCAGAGCATTGTATGTTACTCACTTAAACTTTAGTCATATGCATTTATGTAAAGTGTAGTAAAAGCCAAATTTAACCGCCCAGAAGAAACTAAAGGGAAAACAACAATATTTAATTAGTCATTTAAAAAAAAAGGTCCAGGACACAATAAAACCATTATTAAGATACCAAAGGGGAAGGACATCTTGGGACGAGCTTAGTAGGAGTAAACAGGGAAGTTAACTCCATTCCGAGGATATGATCTTGTTTTGGATCTAAATCTGACAACAATTATGAACCTGTAAATTCAGTGCGGGTAATGTGCCTCCTAGACACACATTTGAAGCGGCCTGGAAATTACAAAATAAAGATATTAGCACGGTACTGCTTATTGGGACTAAACATGTTTTAGTTTAGCCTGTTTTGTTTCCTGTCCTTCACTTTTCCATAGCGGTCAAAAACATTGGATACACATTCCAGTGGCTGCGAAAGCTCTGATAAACTTCATCACCATGGAGGGGGTGGCAAAATCTTAGTACTGGTACTGGCAAACACAGCAGCTCCATAGAGCAAAGAGAGGTATGCAATGCTGAAATATTTCCACTTCACACCCAAATTCCTTTTATTTCCTTTTTACGACTAGCAAGAACAGTCCATTGAGTCACGTGGTTACAGCTCTGTCCTGTGGGCTATACAGTTGGTAGGCTCAATTCTTAGCAATGTGAACACTGACTTTCACTCTGATGTTGATGGAAAATGCTCTCCAGAATGCCGACTTTATATATAAAACCGTCAATTTGTTACTTTATTGTTTGTACTGTAGCTGTAACTCTAGTAACCGTAATATATTGTCTTGGTTCCAATGTGTGGCAGTGGAGGCCCAGTGGACGCCATTTTGGATTTTTCATGCCATCACTTATGCATGCTTCTTCATGTCTGAATTTGAGGCGAGACGGTCTTTAGTGCAAGGTTTAATGTTACAGAAAATGCAGAGGCACAAAAGCATGTCAAAAGTCTCTTTCAACTATCCTCTTTCACGATGATCTCCATACCTGTTTCAGGTAATTAAATCAGTCCTGCTTGCCCTGTCGTTGACATCTACCTACACATGTCATGTTAGAGACAGTCAGACCCAGCCAGGGTATTAGACAGCCATGTGTTAGAAACATGCATTGCACTACAAGAGGGAGATAAAATTTGCTCAAGCCAAGTTTTATGAAAATAAAATTAATATGGCAGCTAATTCACCGAGGGAAATTTTTAAGATCGCTAAATCTCTGATATCTCTTCCTGTTGAGAGACCTATATCAGAGGGGGCGCAGGCCCGCTGTGAGGATCTTGCCACTTTCTTCTCACAGAAGATTCAGGCCATTTATTCCCAATTAGCAGCAAATGATGGGGGCACTAATCCACTGCCCACCTCAGATTTAGATTTGCCCCCATCCTGCTCCTTGGCTACCTTTCTACTCCTGGACCCTAATACTTTAGATTCTCTTGCTCAGAAGGTTACTTCAGGATCCCCAAATGACCCTGCTCCACCCCAGACCTTAGTGAAAGCAATGGACACCATCCGCCCCTGTTTGCGGGAGGCTCTTAATACCTCCATTACCTCCAACTCTGTACCAGCCGCCTGGAAGTGTGCAATGGTAAGGGCCCTGTTAAAAAAACCGAATTTGGATCCCAACAATCTATCCAATTTTCGCCCTATCTCGCTGCTTCCATGGATGAGTAAGTTGCTGGAGAGGCATATCAACAAAGCATTAGGGGATTATTTGGAATCCAACAAATTGCTTCAGGTCTCCCAAACAGGGTTTCGCCCACAACATGGCACTGAGACCGCTCTTTTAGCGGTCACGGAGGCAGCGAGAGCCATAATGGACCAAGGTGGTAAAACAGCCATCATACTCTTGGACCTCAGTGCCGCGTTCGACACTGTGAACCATGCCACATTATTACATCGCTTGAGTGGCTTGGGAGTGTCGGGCGCGGCCCTGTTGTGGCTGACCTCCTTTTTGGAGGAATGCTTCTTCCAGGTATTTGAGGGCGAGGTGACATCATCAAAACATCTTCTCAGCTGTGGGGTTCCTCAGGGCTCCTCCCTGAGCCCCACGCTGTTTAATGTTTATATGCAACCTCTGGAGAAGATCGTTCTCCCCTTTGGTATGCGGATTGTCACCTACGCTGACGACACTCAACTCGTGGTCTCTTTGGACCACGAGGGGGGTTCGTCGAACACTTTGGGTCCATGTCTGGAGGCTGTAGCTGGGTGGATGCAACTCTCCCACCTCAAGCTCAATGGGGAGAAGACCGAGATCATGGTGCTTGGTAATTCCTCCCCTACCTCCTTCCTGGATGATTGGCCTCTGTGTCTCGGTACTCCCCCCCCTCCTAAAGAGCAGATAAAGAGTCTGGGAGTCTGGTTGGACAGAGCGCTAGACTTCTCGTCCCAAGCTACTATCACTGCCTCGGTATGCATAGGGCTAATGAAAATGCTCCGGAAAGTGTTCCTTCTGCTCCCATTCCAGGCGAGGAGGGTCATGGTCCAGGCCCTGATTCTCTCCCGCCTGGACTACGGAAATGTTTTATATCTTGGGGCCCCGGCAACAGTGACAAAAAAACTTCAGGTCACTCAAAACTGCGCCGCCCGCCTACTGTTTAATATCCCTCGCTGGCAGTCAGCGAGAACCGCCCTAAAGGAGCTTCACTGGCTTCCAGTAGCCTCAAGATCACTATTCAAGGCCATGTGCATCCTGCACAAATCCCTTCATCAAACTGGCCCGGCAGTACTGTACCCTCTAATACCGCCGTATGTGCCGCTTAGAACCCTACGTTCAGCTTCACTGCACCTGGCAACCAAAGTAAAAATCAAGAGAGCCCGATCGGGCGGCCGCTCTTTCACCTATTCAGCGGCGAAGGCATGGAACTCCCTACCCCTGTCCCTTAGGAAAAACAGCAACCTGATGTCATTTAGGAGAGAATTGAAAACCCATCTGTTCTCAAAAGCGCATTAATCTTTCCCTGCAGTCGCACACAGAATTCAGTCCCTAGCGCTGCGAGGCCTTCGGGTGGTTATGCGCTATATAAATGGAATTTTCAATTCAATTCAATTCTGTCATGAATTATGCATTGTACAAGAAGAGCAAACACGTGTTTTTTCAAGATAATTAATATGTTGTAACTGGAGCAGAAATCTATCTTAGTATTACCTTTAATACTACATAGATGCAAAATAGCTTCTTTATGTTTGGATACAATTATTATTTTGGTATTTATTGCATTTTACATCGTAAAATTATTATTAAGGTTATAAAGAAGTGCTTTAATGAATACTGTACCTGTTTTTAGTATTCTTATAAATATCGATTTCTTCTGTTATGTATTGTTTTATAGACTTTTTCAAACAAAAAAATTGGCAATTACTGATTGAAAAACTGTTAATCAGTTCATGTCTTTGCAGACACAACCGGTAAACATATTTGTTTCAGCAATATTTTATCAAACGTTTATGTTTTGATATAATTTTGAAAGTGAATATAATAAAAGCAACAAAATATGAAGTAGGTATGAAATTTTCCCATGAGGAGTTCTGATTGTTTTCTGTTGTAGCGGGGCAGAGCTATTTGCTTTGAAGTTCAAGGTACTTTATTTATTTGCTCGATTAATTAGAATCATTGAAAATCATCACAGGATAATCAATACCCATAACACGCAAATGATATAAAACGGAGAATGCCATAAAGCCAATTTCATATATATCAGCACTGAAGACCACAGACACTTGCTCCATAAGGTATTCATTTACTATGCTTTAAAAGTTAATACAATCTAAACCCCCCCCCCACACCACGTAGTAGTGGTCGGGCTCGCTTGTTGCACTTGCTCGCTACGCACCGGATGGGGGCTGGTCTGGCAAAATTTGCCAGGGCTGCTTTCAGTTCCCAGTCCGGCCCTGGAACTGAGGGTGGCACTGTTGCCCTTAGCACTTCTACAAAGTCCTTTGAACCCTTGCCCACCCAGCTATTGATGGTGCATTGTGACACTTGGCAGTCCCCCTCATCACACATGCAGCATATTAACAATATGAGCTTGCATGCCCGTGCAGCAAACTGAAAGCTGCATGTTGATTGGTCATTTGTTGCTAGAGCACTCCTGCTCCTGGACTGCTCTCGGGTAGATGACAAGAGAGGCTGAACTAGGGGCAAAACGTAGTTTAGTGTACAGATGAGGAATGAGGAGATGGGCAGAGAAGACAGCTACGTAAGTCTCTTTCTCTGCTGATGGGGAGTCAAACAAGGATGTTGAATTGATAGGAGAGAGTGCATGATTTGTGATATTTCTGGGTCTGTGTCTGCACCTGTGTGGGCCAGCAGGAGATGGGAGGAATGTCTCTCTCTCTCTCTCTCTCTCTCTCTCTCTCTCTCTCTCTCTCTCTCTCTCTCTCTCTCTCTCTCTCTGTCTCTCTCTGTCTCTCTCTCTCTCTCTCTCTCTCTCTCTCTGTCTCTCTCTGTCTCTCTCTCTCTGTCTCTCTCTCTCTCTCTTTTTAATTCTAAAAACCACTGAAATTCACCAGTTATAATTCAATAGCAGCTTACCTGCAATTGAATCCTACTGGCGCCATGGGGGCCATTACTTGTTTAGCTCCTGGGGCCGGTGGGAAAGAGCCTTATTGTTTTAGGGCTGACACCGTTATTTTTCTACTTTGTTTCACCCTAGGTTATCAGAAAAATTGGCATTGCCTGTCCTTGTCCCTGTGACGGTATATCTGTCCAGTCTAAGTTATATTTCTTCTTTTTTTCAAATAGTATTTAAAATATACCAAAATGTTTTAATCCCGTTGATTAAGATGCACAGTTTGCAACAATGCTGACTAGCCTTGAACTACCTACAACAATTGGCAGATATTAAATATTATTTTTATGTGGGCTCGTTACTAAGATTAGCTGTTCGTTCACGTTGCACAATGCAAAGTGAGTGACTTAAATTGATAGTTTTATAGCCATCTGTGTTTTTTGTTATGTGCATTATTTCGTTATTTCGTTTTTACAAATGTGGGTATTGTTTTTAATATTAGTGTGCAAGAAATTATCTTGTACAATACTTCAACTTCAACAATACTCTTTTAGCTGTATTATGTATGATTATGCACTCTTATGGTTGCTTCTGGCTTCCGAATAATGGAACTGAATTTATGCATAGACATGTTATTCATAAGCAACCACGTCTTCTATCAGCAAAATACATACAATATCATTTATTTCACTGCAGTTATAACAAATATTAGAAACTGAATAACATACCTATTACCACATTAGTGTGTCTTCCTCTCTGACAACACCCTAGTCCCACATTAATTAATTTACAGTTAAACACATTTCTTTAAATGCAAATTAAAGAATTGTCACTCTAGCATCTTTTTCAATTAAAAGAATATCTCATAACAGAAACATTTGTATTATAATTAAATATCATTCTCTCCACGCTAGAAAATAACCCATTACAACATTACAAACCTGCAACTTTTTTGGCCAGTTTAATCAATATATTTGTAATGACAAACCATCCTACTGGAAATCTAGTATAAAAAGATAAAAAAGATATAAAGAGTGTTTCAAGAGATCTTCTGATAACAAGGGAACAGCCACGTGCTTCTGGCAAGTCTATAAGGTACACAAAATGCCAAAAACAGCATGAGGATTTCGCTTACATCCTCCCTATGGGGATTGTGATGTTAAATGAAATTCCCCCCATCCAAAAAAGGACTACTATCTCTTCATTAGACTTGTGCAAAATTTTAATTATGTCAGAGTATTTTCAGTAATTGTGTGCTATTCTTGTGACACAAAGTTACCCAAATGTACACAACTATGTCCGGTTGCATAAATTAAAGTAATTTTGGACAAAAATGCTTACAGCAAGTGCACAGAAACAGTGTGGCTGCTACTGTTCGTGTTCTGTTGCATTTAGTGCCATTTTCTTAGCACAAACTGCATCCTCTGGACAAATAGCTAAAAGAGCTGGGTTATGCTCCTGACTCAATTCTGTGTAATCTCACATAATCTAGTTGTAGGTTCACCTAATAAGGCTACAGCAGATTACCCAAATTATGCCCATCCCTAATCTTCATATGCAGGGGTATATGAATTTGAGACATGGTTCCCACCCTGGCATCAATGTCATCTTTCTATAACTGTTATGCATCTTTGACTCATACCTTTTGTTTTATCCACCTCAGTTCAGTTCTGAAATGTTGACTCTTGGTTTGGTCGCCGGATTTTGCAATAAAGTCTAGAATATGCTAAGGATGTGGGATTTCGAGGTAATGGCATATATCCTTAATTAAATGAACCTTGTAAGTCTCATCCCTATTTACAGGATCTCTATTTGTGTCTTTGGACGTCATTTGGGGTTGCTAGGGGTCACAGCTGCAACCCCCATTGGTGTCGCCCCAACTGCCTCGGAGCCGGAAAACAAATGAAAAAATAAAATGATAAAGAGGGGAAGAGCAAAGAAGAAGTGATGGAACCCTCCCAAGTGCACAATGACTATTTGGTCGGCCCTCTTGTGCCTCCCAAACCAGTCATGCACAGTTTACTCCATCTCTATGCAGGCTGCATTATAGCCTGCATAGAGAACATGCCCAGCCCTACAGCCCTGGCTGAGCACCATGTCAGTGCACTCAGACCAATCCCAACGCTGTATTGCAGCAGTGTGATTGGCTGCGGGAGCATGGGAGCCCTGGTGCTTCCTGCTTCCTGGTTCTCACAGGAAGTCAGGAAGAGGACGCAGGAGAAGCGGCGGTGGCCAGCCGGCTGGGAGGTAAGTGACTTTTTTTATATAATGATCCCCCTACCCCTTCCCCCCACACTCCCCACTGCTGCTTCCGGGCAGCAGCCGCGACTGGCAACCCCTGGTTCGCCCCTTGCAATCCCTGGTACTGCCTTTGCGACCCCTGGCCTCGGAGGTGGCAAAATTAGTGCCAGGAGCACAGTTTCAACTTGTCCTTATGGAAGTCAGTTGGGGTTGCACTCTCTGTGTGTTCTGTCAATAATTTTATCACACTATTTTATTACTTTATTTGGCCAAAGTACCCCGCCATTAGTAGTTTACTTCATCACATTTTGAAAAAACCTTATTTCATTTATATACATATATTTCTATACAAATATTTGTTTTTCTGTTTATACATTTGTTTTCCTTATTTTTCATATGATAGACCTTCGTTTTTTTCTTTTTTTGTTCTTTTCATTTTGAACATGCATTTCATTGTATTTCATTTCATCAAAATAAGGAACAGCAGAAGAAATAAATAAGAGGAAAAAGAAAAACAAACTATCACATAAACATTTCATTTAAAAAGAGAGAGTGTCCAATATTACATGCAAAAAGATGAAGGGTCCCTAAGTGCAAAGAACGTAATGTCCTCAAGCTAACAATACAAAAAGTACTAATGCCATACTATTCAATAAACCACTGTGCAAAACAAACAACCTAATTTAGTAAAGAGAAGGAGAAAAAACTTTGTACTTATTGTATTAAAATATATTGTTCATTTTATTACATACAGGATACATAAAATGTTATGTCTCCCAATTAATCACATACAATAGAGAATACAAAGTTAAAATCACATAGTAAAATACATTTCTTGTACAGGTTACAATATTCGAGAAAGTAGTTGTCGAATGCAGCCTTTCGTTTTTAAAAAAAATTCTTACACCTTCTTCAGGACATTTTCTAAATAACAAAAAACACAAAATTACTTCACTATCCAAATACATTATTTTAAAAAACAACTTAAAACATTTTGTCACAAGTGGTCAGTAGGCAAGTTATAAAGTCAATCTTCCTTTAGTATTGACACATTTCTGAATATCATACCTAGTTGTCATCTACATATCATAGCTTTCCAGGTGAAGTCTAGGGATTACAGTGAATAATGAGAGCTGATATTATACTCTTTCCATTTCATCGCTACTTTTTATATATATTTAAGTAATAAGCAATGTCTCTCGGGTAACAGCTCTCTAACCTTTATCTCAGATGTCGTGAACACACAATCTTTATTCCGAGAAGTATTCTTAAAGGTATTGAGATATCTATAAATACATGAAAGAGTCTAAATACACCTATAATCTATTACAATCTGTGGTGAATCACTCTTTTCCTTAGTTGGGGTATTTTTATGTCCCCCTATAGTTCACAGGGCCATTACATACCTCAAAAAGAACACTTTTCAAGATGGTCTTAGGTTAGTTTCAAAGGATTTTTTTGGTCGTAAAAACACAACAAGGTGTGTGTTGGTTCTGCTACTCACATCTGGTTGTTTTAACCTTAACCTTGTTTTAACCTTAATAAAAAACAAAGATATACAACCATTAAGATTCTATCCTAAATGTGTCACACTGCTCGTATAGGTAAACACAAACGTAATTCTCCCTCAGATTGTGATTATGTATCCTATTAACACTGGTGGCTCCTCTGGACGCCAAATAGAACACAACATTAAATATATTTCTTGTGAAGCAGTTGTGCACCATTTTCTTAGTGACACATTTGTGATACGTCACTTCATAGAAGTAATGCTCCTCCGTAAGCGCATCACAAGCAGCCAGCATAACATAGCATCTGTGTCAAATGCTTATGAATGTAATAGTTTGGTGTTTTTCATCAAAACATCATAAAAGTACACTGCGTTTCAGCGATTGTATTTGGAAAATTATGTTGTAAAATAATTTTGTTCAGTTCATTTAAAAACGTCTTAGATGGTGATCCACCCATCCCCTCCTGAGAAGAGCTTGCTCACTCTGTTTGCTCTGTAAAATAAAGTTGGTCTTAAAACATTCTCCAGGGCTACTTTTTTGCCATTGGAAAGCCTCTGTCAGCTAATTAAAAAAATATTTTTCTGGCCTTATCTTGTAATTTTGCTCTGTCCAGTGCTGCTGCTGTTAGAATGCTGCATTACGTCACATTAGGGAAGTCTGTAACTGTACTGCCTCGGCTCAGTGTGTTTAATATTTCAAAACTATACGTTCCCACTGCTTAACAAGCCTTGCTTTATCGCTGCATTCATTTGTTTTAAAATGCACTATTTGCCAATTTTTGTTCAATTTCTTTCTCAGGAGAGGGACTCTCCCTAGACCCCAGGTTTGTCCATTGAACTGTTCACATCGCTAACTAGTGTTTTCTATTGGAAAGGGTAGAACCAAAGCAGTCTTGCTTAGTACCAAGGCTAGCCCCCCTTCAAAAGTCAGACTTGCTTGGCAACCCGGAAATCTTCTTTCTTCAGGGGGAGAACCCCCCCCCCCCCCACCCCCACCCCGAACTCCCCATATTGCCGTCGGGATCGCTCGTTCACACATGTTGATTCATTCTGCATATGGCCACCAGTTTCAAATTGCACCGGCCGCTACTGCCCCTCTGTCTAAACATCCCTAACAGTCCGTACACCTCTTTGTTGTACAGTTCTTCCGTGGAGCAAATTTTCCTTGCTCTTAACATTTGACTGTAAGGGATGCTCCATTTCAGTGCACAAGGATGGCCACTGTTGGCGTGCAAAATAGAGTTGGTCACAGTAGGTTTCCTGTGGATTCTGGTGGTTAGAGTTTCCTCGTTTACTTCCAGTTGTACGTCCAAGAAGGTACAGCACTGTCAGCTCCCTGCACATGTGAACTGCAGGTTACATTTATTGGTATTCAAATTAGTAAGCTCCAAAGTTTTCTCGCTGCCCTCCCACAGAATAAACAGGTCATCGATGAACCTGGTCCACATTACTACATTTTCCATTAACATGCTATTTTCCTCGGCCCAGGCTGCCTCCTTCTCCCACCACCCCGTGAAGAGATTTGCGTAGGTGTGGGCAGAGGAGGTGCCCATTGCCATTCCCTTTTCTTGTTGGTAGAACTTCCCATCAAATGTAAAGATTTTATGTGTGAGGCAATATACCAGCATGTCCAATAACATGTGTGTATGTTCTAGCCATTCCACTGGCCGAACTCTCATAAAGCTTGTACAGGCATGTATTCCTTTTTCATGCCTGATTGAAGTGTACAATGACACAATGTCCATTGTCACCATGATGTAATCTTTTTTCCAAGGGATGTTATCCAGTTTTTTCAAGAAATCTGTGCTGTCTTTTATGTAGGAGGGGAGAATTATCACATATTCCTGTAAAAACAGGCCAAGAAATCAGGAACTATTTTCTAGTAAGGCCCAATTGAACTCACTATTGGCCTCCCAGGTGGATTTGCTGTACACTTATGAATTGTAGGCAATAGATAGATGGTTGTGATTCTCACATTTTCTGTGCGGAGGTATTGCAGTTCTTCCCAATCCAATAGGCCCCCTGCAAACCACCCCTTCAGTTTTAGATGGTATTCTATTTCCATTTTGTTGGTGGGGTTTGTTTTTAAGCTGATCTAATGCTGTGAATTGCTCAATTGTCTTCATGACTCTGTTAATATGTTACTTGGTCCATTAGGACAATGTTTCTCCCCATTTCTGGTTTGATGATGAGTGAGGGATTGTTTTTTAGTTCATTGATGTCTTTCCAATCTCTGGATGTGAAATTACTCTTTGCATAGTCAGTCTTACAATTTATTTGGATGTTATTCAAGTCATCGGCCACCAACTCGTGGAAGAGATCCAAACGGTTCCACGGTGCAAGCTGCGGGCAGAACTTGCTCCCTGGTTTCAAACCGCTACTTACATGTTCATCTGTTGTAAAGACCATATTTTGGAGCCTCTCAGTTGGTTGATAGGGGGTGGATCCTCCTGCTGTTGTATCCCCTGTGTTGCTGGACTGATCCAAATCTTGACTACTTAGTAAATCTGGGACATCCGCAATTTGGAATGAAGAATGCCTTCTGATTTCTGTTGCTTCCCGCATTCTCACTTGCCATGCACCAGGACTGGAACAGTGAACTGCGCACGCAGGCCCTGCATTGGCAGAGGCCTGAGATAGGTTGGAAAGGCTACTTCAGTGGGGGGATCAATCAGCACTGCAAGTCCACTAGTATCATTTCATTTATGGGCCCTGGGTCTAGGTGTAGACCAGTCTTACCAAGTTTACAAGAAAGAGCACATGCACTTTAGCACTAATCAGCTATGGTAAAGTGCCTAGAGTCATAAAACCAACAAAAACAGATCCGAAAAAATACAGAAGTAAGGCAAAAAGTTCTGGAATGGGCTGCCCTGACATCAGGGAGGAGGATTGGTTACTGCTGCACCAAAAGTGTGCATGCCTGTTTGGCCAGTTGTCACTGGGCAACCAAACAGTCATGCACACCTTGAATGTTCTCCATGTAGGCTGCATTACTGCCTGGATGGAGGACATGCCCAGGCTTCCTTTCCCTCTCCCTCTCTGAGTGCTGAACCACAGTGCTCAGACCAATCACAACGCTGCTATCAGCAGCGTCGTGATTGGTCAGGGGAGTCTGGAAGCCTGGACGCTTCCTGTTCCTGTAAGGAGAGGCGGCAGCTGGCGACGATGACCAGCAGGTGAGTTTTCTTTTTTATGCATTTCTTAACCCCCCCCTCCCCTCCCCTGCTCCCCACCACCGTCCCCTTTCAGCTGCCACTGCACTTCAGGGATCTGTGTTTGACCTTCCACTCTAATGTATGAATCCTAGTGCTTCCACTTAGACTTTCATCTTTCCACGGTTGATAAAATGAGTGGGAAACAAAAAACAATTTTTATTCAGCCCTATGACATCTCACAGGCATGAACATGCACGGTAAACATTCAAATGAGATGATGGGATTTGATCTGATAATAGAGGTATTCAAGCACCTCCAGTAGTTAGACTGAAATTATCCTACTAATCTCATAATCCCACTCATAATCCCACTTCAAATGCAACAATAACTGATTTAAAATTTGTTTATGAATGAAGATCCACAATTCTCATTCTTTTTTCTAGCCACCACCTAATAGACTATTCTCCATAGAGAAGACACAAATGTATTTCTGATTGTAACAAACTGCCCACACTGATTCGTTCTGACCCTGCTGGTTTTTTACATTGGAGAAATAGATTTACGGATGGGCACAGCTTTGTTATTTTCAAGAATACAATGGGCCTCTCCTACCAAAGTTCTTTCTTCTCTTGAAAGTTTCCTCTACCTGCAGTTGGGGTTCCTTCAAGCTACCTACATTCACACTCCATACATTATTGTATGCTCAAACATAAGCCTTGTTTAACAAAGTTAAAAAAAAATTGTGTTTTGGAGCACAAATTCTGTAAGTGGAACATACAGCTGAGTTTCGAGGGTGAGGCTAGTTGTCACTTAGTGCAACAGTAAAAAAAACATTGGCAGTGGTGTGCTACAACAGCCTTTAAAAGGGAAAAGAAACATTTCAAAAAGACCCCCTGAAAAACAAGGAAGAGTTAAAAAAAAAAGTAGAAAAATACATTTGGGAGTACCGTTTTATGTTTGGGGTGTGAAACAGGAGTTCTTAAACACTGCCTTTTTCATTGAAAAAAAGCACATTCCCAGAGTCACTCATGTTAAATATAAGAGTCTTCAACAGCATTGATGAGTTGTACAAATTAGGCTCTTCAACTGAGCTGGTCTGCTCATTGTGTAAGAGTTGATAATTTCACTTTGGCTCACATTCAGCTGTACTTTTCATGTGAATAAACACTTTAAAATGAGCCCCCTTAATTACAGGAGTCTTTCACAATGTTATCATAAACATTTTTGAGTACCCCAAATGTTGTTCATCAGTGTATGTTGGGTATACACCTAGGATTTCTCAGAGGGGTTAGTGAATCCTCTTCCCAGGAACAGAGATGGGCAATTAGCTGTTTTTGTGGGGAAATAAAACATAAAATGTGCCCCTGCCTAGGTGCCCACAAAGATAGTGTGTGATTATAGTGATGCTTGTGTCAACACAGACAGTGTATGATTAAACTTGTTCTCAGGTCCCATTAGAAATAGTCTGTTAATGATACTCATAGCCAGGGTTTTTTTTAGATAGTGTGTTATGTTAGTCATTTTCAAGTCCCAGAAGAGAAGCTGTGTGATTATTTTAATGTCCAGGTCCACATAGAGATAGTGTTTGATTATGCAGAAGCTCAAGTAACCACAGAGATTGTCGCCTTCTAATCTAGGACCCTGATCGATACTGTGACCTTATGCCCCTATATGGCTATAAATCCATGTATTCCCTATATTGGCATAACCGATCAAATGCAATATTCAGAAACTCGTCTCTGGCCTCACACGAACAGAGCCACATTTCAGAATCGCTTCCTCTGCAACTTCCTTTGCAGCTCATTAGTGCAATGACAAAGCAGAAGTTACTATCTAAGATTCCTAGATTAACACTCTGAGCTCTTCAACAAGATAAGAAACTCAGCAACCTGGGAAAGCCCTGCTTGCTATGTTTTGATTAGTAATAGAACTCTAATGAGCACTGATAGACGATCACTTCCTAGTGACATCTTTATTGACGTCTTATGTCCAAAAACTTACGTCAAACAAGGCACCTTTCAGGTATAAATATTACCAACGTTGCCTTAAGCAAATGCTGGCTAGCTGCCTCATAGACATTGCTGCCGTTATTGCTGCTGATGCTATCGCTGCGAACGAGCGAACGATGGTGTGGTGAACACAGGAGCTGAACAGCCGTCCCCTGCAAGAACCCAGCAGATGCAAGATGCAAGCTGCAAGCTGCCCGCGGACGCTGCCCCTCCTCCTCTTCCTCGACGCGCTGAGAGAGACGCTGTCTTTTCTCCAGCTGAGAAATCCAGCTCCGGCGTTTCCAGCCCACTCTTGCGAGTGACTGGGATATCGAGTTCCCTGAAGGAGATACCAGACCTCCAGCATTCTATTCCAGAGGTATGGTGTTGACTAAACCCCTAGAGAGAATTCTTGAAGCAAACCTTGGCAAAACCAACTTAACTTAAAGCTACTTACTCACTCCCCTCCCAAGTATTAGGCTTAGGTCAGGTACACTGGGGTAGGCGTAGTTAGAAGCACCAGTTGAGTATTTTAGCCTAATGTATATATGAATGTATATATGTTTTATTCATTTTAAACCATTGTATGGCTAAGAAGCCATATCAATGCTTTTACAGTATTATTTCGCAATACTCATCTTACTGTACTTTTTATAATAACAAGTCTTGCAATTGTGGCAATTCATTTCTCTTGTATGAGAAGAAAGACTGTTTAATAAATAATACTTTTTATTGAAAACGCCTGTCTCTCTATTCTCTACATATTGTGAAAGTAATCTGCACAACAACTGACTGAGTAAAATAACTGTCTATTGTTTCACACGACTCTAGAGATTGACTCTTATCTGAGGAGCAAAGTTGTCATGTTTGCACGGTTGTTGGAAAACTGAGGGGCATATTATCAAGGGGGTTTATCTCCGCTTTTTTGGCTTTAAAAGCCAAGAAAGCGGAGATAAAATTATCTCCCTATTACCAAGCTGTCGCTAACACCAGTTAGCGACAGCTAGTAGGAGATAGCAACCATCTTGGGCCCCGCTTTGCATGTCAGTGATATTTATCACTAATGACATGCAAAGTGGGCGTGCCAAGATGTTAGAGACTGAAAACAGTCGCTAACATCGCTATCTCCTATTACCAACTTTGGAGATATTCGCGCTAAGCGGGAATATCTCCAAAAGCTAACACCTGCTCTGAGCAGTTCTTAGCCATGTTATCCAATGGGAGGTGGATAACATGGCTAAGAGCATTTGCTCGATAATGCATGAATATCGCTGACTTTTCAGCGATATTCATGCATTTCGGCCGTTTTTTATCGCATTTGCGATAAACCTTGTTAATAGCAAGGTTTATCTGCGATAAAAATCGCCGATGTGCGGCGATAATTTTTGTCTCTAAACAAGTTAGAGACAAAAATTATCGCTAGTTGTTGGTAATATGCCCCCCAATCCCTTCTTGTCTGTACCAGGGAAGCTGATCACTTCCTATTCAGTCAAGAAAGTTTCCAGTGACCTCTGAGCTAGTTGGTAACAAACCCAACTAAGTTTAGCATAATCAGTGGAGACCTGGAAGATCTGCACTTCTACGTCGATACTACTGTTTATGTTATTCCAATGCACAGGGCCTATTGGGAAAATAGGAACTACACTACAAGATAGAGTGTGATTAAACTTGTGTTTCAATACCACTTAGAGACAGTGTGTTGATGATAGTAATATTTAAGTCCCTGTTGAGATAGTGTGTTAAGTTAGGTATTCAAGTGTCTCCGAGTCCACACACTCACTTTATGGGCACTTTGGCCTCACTATCATTACTCATATCTCTGCGGGGTCTCGTGCATGACTAACCCAACACGCTATCTCAACAGGGACTTAACTATGACTATCATTAAAACACTATCTCTATAGAAGTTTAATCACAGAAGCAGTGTTTCTGTATTGGTGGATATCGACATCTTTGTGTTTAAGTACCTGTTTGAATGCCTCTTGATGGCAGTGGCAGCCAGCAAAGGTAACGCTGTTGGCAGTGAGGCGAGGTGGGGGTTGGGTGGGGGGTAGTGGAGTTTGACATACGATGGCAGATATTTATTTATTTATTTACTTTCACCTTTGCTGTCATATGTCGGGACTCAACCACCCCCCCACCCAGCCCTGCCCCGTCCCTCCTCACCACACCACAGCGTTACCTCTGCGAGCCGCCACTGATTGATGAGGTAACTGATGTTCTTCGTAGAGACTCACCTTTGCACAGATAGCTCCACAGCAAGGACCAATTTGGTGTTCATCTTCCCCCATTTTTCACTAAAAAAGATTCCATACACCTCAAGTTGTTAGTGCATACCTGAGAGATGAGCTGTACGAAGACAGCAGACAGAAAGTGTTTAAATACCCTTTTCTTTGGGGCCTGGTAGGGAGACTGCTGCATGATTTGGATGAAGATAGCCTTTTCCGCCCCTCTTTGCCTTAGCACACTCTGCTTGGGTCCAGCTGACCTATGCCGAGAGCTTGTTGCTGTTCTGAACAAATATAAAATATGCAAGAGTCTATGGGGTGCAGGTGTGGTAAAGTTGCAGCTAAACATAAAATACTGCTTCCAGAACCCACTGAGTACCAAAGTATTCTGTTGGTCCACAAAGCCACTTTACATTTTAGAGGTAATCAGGAGTCTATGATTTCTACCAAGAAGGTGCATTGATGCAAAACACATCAACAAGCAACTTTCTAAACTACCAGGTGAACCGCTGTCCAGTAAGTTCTGCAGACAGGTCCAAATAACGTTTTAATAAGAATTAGGACCAAAATATTAACCGTAACATTAAGGGCCAGATGTACAACATATTTTTGCATGCACAAATGGGTTTTAGAACTGTTTGCGCTTGCAAAAAACTTGTGGCCCATGTACTAACCCTAATTTGCGAGTCGCTAATTAAATAGCAACTTGCATAATAAGTTTAGTGACTCACTATTAGGAAGGGACGCTCCAAGGGCATCCCTTCCAAATAGCGAGTCCAAGACATATGTAAAAATGTTTTGCGACCGCAATTGTGGTTGCAAAACTTGCAGTTTACCACCCTCTTCAAGAGAAATACAGGAATACAGCAACGCACCTCGCAGCATTCAAACCTTGGCTCAATGCTTTGTACCTTCACGGCTTTTAACTCAACCTTTCACGGAATGCCAAGTTACTTTTATTCACCATGGACACCAACCACATACTCACGGAACACATTTCCCCCCCAAAAAGTGGTCTGGTACTAGCTCTCTCTTCTGAAGACAGTGAAACAGTTTGTTCCAGAAAGCAACTTCAAAACTGCTGTTCAATGGCATGAATGGTGATAACACCCTATTCCATGGCCTCCCAGACTCACCACTGTCACCTATGTAGGAAGTTGGCTCTCTATATACTATACTAAAGTGAGGTATAGGGTGCACAGGGTCCAGTGGAACCCCAAAGTAGGCAGAAATAAAGTTAGATAGCACCTCACTCTCTATTTGTGGTAGTGTGGTCGAGCAGTAGGCAGTATCAGAGGACAGTGTTAAACATTTGTTGTTCACACTCAATCAGCAAATGAATTCACACACTCAAAGTCTAAACTTCAGACCAATTTGTATTTGGTATAAAAATATTATTTTAGTTATTTGATTTTCTAGAACCAAGCAAGCCTGGCACAGGTAAGCAATAAACACTTTACAGTAGTAATGCAGTTTGTAAACAGTTTGAATTGTAATTGTATATGCACTTAGTTTTGACTTACAGTATGGTTGCAGAGAATTGCATTACTTTGTAAATAAAGTACATGGACGTGAAGGGGCTTTTCAGTAAAATACCAGGTAAGTTACTTTTTAGATTACTTTTCTTACTCAGAGTAGTATACCTGGATACTACACTGGGACATTTCCTGTAAACAGGTAAGTAAAATCGTTTTAGTTAATTAATACAATTTTAAAGAATTTCTTTAGGTTTTCAAACTCTTCACTTGGAAACTTTTCCAAGAAAAACAGTCAATGTTATCCTATGGAGGAAAATAGTGTTATCAGTTTTGAGGTACATATTTCGTAGTGGGAGTTGAGGTTCTGGGGGTAGACTCAGGAGTCCCCCATGGTCAAGGATGAACTCTAGTTACAGCTTCAGTGGCACTTGGCGGCCGGGTGCAGAGTGCTGAGGCCCAATGTTATCCAAAGCGGGATAGGGGGCCTCCGGTTGGTAGCTGCTGACAAGCAAGCCACTTGGTTGCGGGAGCAAAGCTCCTAGACTTTAGTTCAGGGCAAATGGGGAAACAAAGTAGTACCGAAGGTGCATCCTTAGCGGCACTAGGGCGGCAAGGTGCTGGTAGACATTGGGTTCCCTATTTGCGGAAGGAAACCTTTGGTTTGCAAAGGCACTGCAGGCTTGGGGACAAAGTACTTCTGGGTGCGACCACCACTTCAAGAGGTAAGTTGGGGGTTGGTTAGGTGTTGGAACCGGCCTCGTGGCGTGGTCCCACTCCTCCCGCATGGCGGGCCCTGGACGACATCGCCCCCTGTCCCTCGGGCTGAAGATACCCCCTCCAACCTTCACGAGAGCTGCCACTCCTGGCGACCCCGGCTCTTCCCCCACCAGAACATGGCGACCCCTACTCGCCCCACGCTGCTGGTCCGATCCCTATCCCGGGCCACCCTCTCAGGCACCGACTCCATCTTGGGCCTTCCCCGTCCAGGCCCTGGGGCCTCGGCCCGACCTCGGCCGCGGCCCCAACAAAGGCCCGACATCGAGGCACCAAGATCCGACCAGGGGGTAAAACGACCACTTGACGGATCAAGGAGGAGGGGAGTTTCGATGGCCCTCCAGCCGTCCCCGGAAGCTTGGTTTTGACCGCCCTCCGGCCTCCCTGGGCGCTGGCTTCACCCTCCTGCTGGGTGTCTGGACACTCTCATCCCGGCCCCTCTGACCCCCAGGTGCGAGGGTCCGGACATGAAAGGACTCCAGACCTATATCTGGGGCAGCCCTGGAATGGGTTGGTAGTTGTATCCTGGAGTCGAGAGACCCGAGACAAACTCACCTACTTCGAACCCTGAAACCCTCTTGGAGCCCTGCTGGCGCTGCCGCGGCCCAACCTAGCTGAAACCATCCTTGGAGCCCTGCTGGAGCTGCCGCAGCCCAACCTCGCTGAAACGATCTTTGGAGCCCTGCTGGCGCTGCGGCGGTCCAACCTCGCTGAAACCATCTTTGGAGCCCTGCTGGCACTGCCGCGGTCCAACCTCGCTGAAACCATCTTCGGAGCCCTGCTGGCGCTGCCGCGGCCCGACCCTGAGGAACCCCCCAGCTCGAGGATTGAGAGCTGAGCGTAGGGTATCCCTGTACCAGGCTGGTACCAAGACTGTCCCGCTACCCCCTTCCCGCAGTTACTAAAGACCTTAAGGATCCCTCGATCCATCTGTACTGTATTGCTGAGATAACCTGCCTTGATTGCTGATAAAAACGTTAAGACCTATCCGTGTGTGGTGTCCATCTGTACTGGTGTGAGTGCTCGCATGTACGATCCTAGGAGAGGAACCTCGCCAGGAGGTCTCTCGACCGCGCTCGGCCAGTTCTAGAAGGAGAGGTGAGTCTCGGGGTGGTCGGCCAGACAGCCTCTGCCTCCCCCCTAAGATTGCCTTCCTAACATTGGTGGCAGGCGGTGCGATCCGAGCCAACGCAGATCGTACAGAGAGTGACTCGCCCACTACTGACAGAAACACACTACGACCATGACTACCAAGGAAACCAGACCGACCGCAGAGTTCCAGATGGAATGGTTGGAAGACTACAACCACAAAGAATTGAAACAATTCTGCAAGGAGCTGGGCATCGCTACCACTGGGCTAAACACCAACGACGATTTCAAGCAGCCCCTGCAAACATGGGTAGACACAGGAGCAATGCCACCTCAGAACGAAGATATCACGATCCCAGATATGCACCCGGAAGCCATCACAACTCCAGGGGAGGAAAGAAATACCAACCTAAACACGCGCCTCTCCCACGAAGACGCCCGAGAGTGAGAAAAGAGCCGGCTCCACGAATTGGAGCTGGCCCGACTCCGTCTGGATGGAGAACTACAGCTGGCCAAGAAAAAGATAGCCCTTGAGCAATTACGGCTGCAAGGGGACCTAAAGGAGAAACAAAGGCAGAGGGACTTAGAGGAGAAGAGGCTCGCGTACGAGCAAGGTTTAAAAGAACTTGAGATCAAGGCCAAAAACGGGGAGGCCAGCGCCTCCAAGGACGTCGTCAGAGAGTACTATAAAAACGACGACATCCAACAATGGTTTAAGGCCTACGAGGTAGCCATGACCTCGCACCGGGTACCGCAAAAAGACTGGGGTGCCGGGTTGTGGGGGAGGTTCGTCAACGAGGGGAGAGACACCCTGCTACAGCTCCCCGACGCCGAGATGACCTCTTACGTACACAAGAAAGCCACCCTCCTTACTTGCTATGGACTCACCCCCGAGATGTACCGGTAGCGATTCCGAGACTGTAAGAGAATCCCCGGTACTACCTGGGTGGAGTATGTGAACTTCTATAGTAGAGCCTCAGAGGGGTGGATCAAAGGCAGCCAAGTCACCACCTATGAGCAGCTGTTCAACCTCATTGTATGGGAGCACCTCTCCAACAACTGTTTTGTCAAACTCAGGCAGCATCTCCTCGACAGCAAACTGACCGAGCGACATAAACAGGCCATCGAAGCCGATCGATGGAAGAGCACCCAGGTCCCCTGGAACTCGATGGGAGACCAAGGCCGAGCTCACCAGAGGTCCCACCATCAGCGAGGCGGCGGAGGAGGCCAGAGCCGGAACAGGGACGCCCCGCGGTGCCTCCCCCGACCAACACTTCGCCCTCCCTGGCCAGGAGAGGGGCCCCCCCAGCACGGCCGGGGCCCCGCTCGAACGTCATCTGCCATAAATGCCAGCGGCCCGGTCATTATGCCAATGACCCCAACTGCCCAATGAACCAGTGATCCAGCACCACCGGTCCGCCAAACCGCCAGATCACGGCCGCCTCCCTGGGAGAGGAAAGGAGCGAAGAAGAGAACTATGACGAAGACCGGACCAAGTGGGAGCCCGCCGCCATGTCCCTGGTATGTCTGGGCGAAAGAGACATGGTCCCCCGGGCCCCGATCCCGGCCAACACTCAGAAGTACAGCCAGTGGGTCACCATTGATGGACACCGGGCTGAAGCCCTCCGCGACATGGGAGCCAGCGTGACAGCCGTCCGTTGCCACCTGGTGACCTCGGACCAAATCCTACCCAACGTACTGTGCCCAAGTACGGTCCGCGGATAATTCCGAGAGCCTGTGCCAGATGGCCCGCATCCCCTTTGAGTGGGGGGGAGTGTCAGGCATGCTGAAAGTGACCGTCCGGGACGATGCCCCCGTAGACTGCCTCCTCGGGAACGACCTGGAGAGTTCCCCCTGGGCCGACGTGGAGCGGAAAGAGCATCTGGGGATGCTAGGCCTCCCTGAGTGGGTCTGCGCGACAACCCGATCCATGGCCGCCCGAGCCGCCAACCCAACAGAAGAACCAGAGTGGCCCGAGCCTCCACCGCCCGCCGTCTCCGAAGACACCGACCCTGAGCCCGGTCCACTGGGGCTCAGCCGTGAAGAAATTGCCCCGCTCAGCGACCTCCCAGAACTGGCCCAATGGCACCAATAAGGTGGCCCCACACGAGAGCAGTTCCGTGAAGAACAGAAAACGTGTCCCTCCCTCGAGGGGATCCGACAGCAAGCCGCCGCTCAAAGCACCGGAGACCCCTCGGGGTCCCACTGGATCTATTGGGACAACGATCTCCTCTACAGTGAGCAGAAGATTGCCGAGCTAGGGGCCAGCCGGGTACTGGTGGTTCCCCTCCAGTTCAGAGACTTCCTCCTGAATCTGGCACACGATGTGCCCCTTGCCGGCCACCTGGGGCAGGACAAGACGTACAGCCGCCTGGTGACCCATTTCTACTGGCCCAAGATGAGGAATGATGTAAGCAATCACTGCCAGACTTGCCCCACCTGCCAAGCCAGCGGGAAGAGCGGCGGAAAGCTCAAGGTCCCCCTGCAACCATTTCCAGTCGTCAACACTCCCTTCGAGCGGGTGGGGATCGACATCATGGGACCCCTGGAACTCCGAACATCTCCAGGTCACCATTTCATCCTCGTCCTGGTGGACCATGCCACCTGTTATCCCGAAGCCATCCCTCTCCGGACCGTGATGGCTCCCGTGGTGGGCCGGGCGCTGATGGGGATCTTCTCCTGGGCGGGCTTCCCCCGAGAGGTCGTCAGTGACCGGGGTACGAACTTCATTTCCCGCTACATGAAGTCCCTGTGGCAACAATGCGGGGTCATGTACAAATTTATGACCTTCTATCACCCCCAAGGGAACGGACTGGTGGAACTCTTCAATCGAACCCTCAAGGGGATGATCATGGGCCTGGAAGAGCCCTTACGACGCCAATGGGACGTGTTGCTGCCCTACCTCCTCTTCGCCTATCGGGAAGTCCCTCAGAAGTCCCTGGAGTTCAGCCCCTTTGAACAATCGTACGGGCACCCCGTCCGGGGTCCCCTAAGCCTGGTCAAAGAAGGCTGGGAGGTGACCTCCCAAGATGCTCCCCCCGACATATACCGGTACCTCCTGACCCTCCGAAACCAGACTCGGCGGTTCCAGGAACTTGCCAAAAACAACCTCGAGGCCAGCCAAGAAGACATGAAACACTGGTATGATCAAAACGCCTCTTCCATTGAGTTCGAGCCGGGCCAACAGGTATGGGTCATGTCCCCGGTCAAACCATGTGCCCTCCGGGACAAGTGGACTGGGCCCTTCAAAGTGGTGGAGCGCAAGAGCCCCGTCACATACCTGGTGGACATGGAGTCCCCCAGGAACCCCCTACGGTTCCTCCACGCCAACAGGCTCAAACCTCACTTTGTCCGATCGGAACTTAGCCTCCTGATGGCTACAGACAGTGGAGCCAAAGACGACTCCGAGCCCCTACCGGACCTCCTGAACGCCTCCGAGAAAGACGGCTCCGTGGAGGGAGTCAACCTCTCCTCCGCCCTGACCCCAGAACAACGCTGAGACTGCCAAGAGCTGTTGGGACAATTTGCAGACTTGTTTTCTCTCACCCCCAGAGTCACCCCGTAGTGCGTCCACAATGTCGACACAGGGGACAGCCCGCCTGTGCGGCACCGGGCCTACCGAGTTCCCGATCGAGTTCGGACCTGCATTCAATCAGAAGTGTCCAAGATGCTGGCTCTGGGGGTGGTCGAACCCTCTTACAGACGGTGGGCCAGCCCTCTCGTCCTGGTCCCCAAGGCCGCCGCCCCTGGTGCTGCTCCCGAACTAAGGTTTTGTGTAGACTACCGGGGATTGAATGCCGTCACCCAGACAGACGCCCACCCCATTCCCCGGGCTGATGAACTGATCGACCACCTGGGGGCGGCCCGCTACCTAAGCACCTTCGACCTAACCTCCAGCTACTGGCAAATCGGACTCACAACAGGCGCCCAAGAGCGCTCCGCTTTCTCAACCCCCGATGGCCACTACCACTTCAGGGTGATGCCCTTCGGGATGAAAAACGCCCCCGCAACGTTTCAGAGACTGGTAAATAAGGTGTTGGTGGGGCTAGAAGAATTCAGCGCCGCATATCTGGACGATATCGCGGTGTACAGCCTTCACTAGGCTGAACACCTCCAACACCTCCGGGAGGTCTTGGCGGCCCTCCGCTGGGCCGGAAGGACCATAAAAGCAAGCAAATGCCAGATCGGCCAAGGTTCCGTGACCTATCTGGGACACCAAGTGGGGAGCGGCCAGGTGGCCCCCCTCCAACCCAAGATCAACGCCATCCTGGCCTGGGAGCCCCCGGTCACCCAGACAGCAGTCCGAGCCTTTCTGGGGCTCACTGGGTATTACCGGGGCTTTGTAAAGAATTATGGCAGTAGTGTGGGCCCCCTCACTGAACTCACTTCCAAGAAGCAGCCACAGAATGTACACTGGACACCCGAGTGTCAGGCCGCATTTGAGACCCTAAAGACAGCGATGTGTACCGCCCCCGTGCTCCAAGCCCCCGATTACAGCCGTGAATTTGTAGTCCAAACAGATGCCTCCGAGCATGGTGTCGAGCAGTCCTGTCCCAAATCAACGCCGAAGGAATTGATCAGCCAGTGGCCTTCATCAGCCAGCGTCTGCTGGCCCGAGAGCAGCGCTGGAGCACCATTGAATGAGAGGCCTTCGCCGTGGTGTGGGCCCTCAAGAAACTCCGACCTTACCTTTTCGGCACCCATTTCCGGGTGCAAACTGACCACCGGGCCCTGCGGTGGCTGATGCAGATGCGAGGGGAGAACCCGAAGTTGCTACGTTGGTCCATCTCCCTACAAGGGATGGAATTCACTGTGGAGCATCGCCCCGGCAGCGACCACGCCAACGCTGACGGCCTGTCCCGCTTCTTCCGTCTCGGCTAGGAGAACCCCCAAGAAGATGGGTGACTCTCCCTGCCTTCAGCTGGGGGGGATGTGTGTTGGAACCGGCCTCGTGGCGTGGTCCCACTCCTCCCGCATGGCGGGCCCTGGACGACATCGCCCCCTGTCCCTCGAGCTGAAGATACCCCCTCCAACCTTCACGAGAGCCGCCACTCCTGGCAACCCCGGCTCTTCCCCCACCAGAAAATGGCGACCCCTACTCGCCCCAGGCTGCTGGTCCGATCCCTATCCCGGGCCACTCTCTCAGGCCCGACTCCATCTTGGGCCTTCCCCGTGGCCTCGGCCCGACCTCGGCCGCAGCCCCAACAAAGCCCCAACATCGAGGCACCAAGATCCGACCAGGTGGTAAAACGGCCACTTGACGGATCAAGGAGGAAGGGAGTTTCAATTGCCCTCCAGCCGTCCCCGGACGCCTGGTTTCGATTGCCCTTCGGCCTAACTGGGCGCTGGGTCCACCCTCTTGCTGGGTGTCTGGACACTCTCATCCCGGCCCCTCTGACCCCCAGGTGCGAGGGTCCGGACATCAAAGGACTCCAGACCTATATCTGGGGCAGCCCTGGAATGGGTCGGTAGTTGTATCCTGGAGTCGAGAGACCCGGTACGAACTCACCTACTTCGAACCCTGAAACCCTCTTGGAGCCCTGCTGGCGCTGCCGCGGCCCAACCTCGCTGAAACCATCCTTGGAGCCCTGCTGGCGCTGCCGCGGCCCAACCTCGCTGAAACGATCTTTGGAGCCCTGCTGGCGCTGCCGCGGCCCAACCTCGCTGAAACCATCTTTGGAGCCCGGCTGGCGCTGCCGCGGCCCGACCTCGCTGAAACCATCTTTGGAGCCCTGCTGGCGCTGCCGTGGTCCAACCTCGCTGAACCATCTTCGGAGCCCTGCTGGCGCTGCCGCGGCCCGACCCTGAGGAACACCCCCAGCTCGAGGATTGAGAGCTGAGCGTAGGGTATCCCTGTACCAGGCTGGTACCAAGACTGTCCCGCTGCCCCCTTCCCGCAGTTACTAAAGACCTTAAGGATCCCTCGATCCATTTGTACTGTATTGCTGAGATAACCTGCCTTGATTGCTGATAAAGGCGTCAAGACCTATCCTTGTGTGGTGTCCATCTGTACTGGTGTGAGTGCTCGCATGTACGATCCTAGGAGAGGAACCTCACCAGGAGGCCTCTCGACCGCGCTCGGCCAGTTCTAGAAGGAGAGGTCGGTCTCGGAGTGGTCGGCCAGACAGCCTCTGCCTCCCCCCTAAGATCGTCTTTCTAACATTAGGCACCATCGGTTTGGCCACCCAAGGCCTTGGGCGTCGGGTGCAGGGATGCATTTTGGGGTCGGATCTTCTTACCAGTTCCTGATCGTGATTGAGTGGACCTTCCGGATTTAGGCTGCAGGCGTCGGCTGGAGGCTTAAGGCAGGTCAGGGGTCACTGGATCCCGGTTTAGAATCACTGGGGGGACCTCCTCGTGATGTTCGCCCACTCGAGCTCAGGCTATGGACGGCCGGTGCAGAGTGGGGCAGATCAGCGGTGCCAAACCGTAACCAGAGATTGCAGATGAACAAATCTGGTGTTCATGGGAGACACACTCTTTGAGGTTGAATGAAGGAAGATCCTCTGGGATTTTTGAGGTTGCTGGCTGCAGGACACACCGGTATTTTGCAGGAGCAGGTTCGAGGAGGAGACAGGCCGGAAGGGCTGGAGCCAAGTAAGTGGGCATCTTCATCTTGTTAGCTTCTGCAAGGCTGTTCGGTCCTTCTTCTTCTCTTGTTGTTTATTCTTGTCTGAGGAAGCAAGGTTCAGGGGTGCTCCTAAATACTAGATTCAGGGATGTTACAGTAGGTAAAAAGGTTGGGACCAATGGGTCCCTTCCCTGGGGTGGGTACACCCCCTATTATGCCACCCTCCAGTGGGAAGGGGGCATAAGCCTTTGCCTAGTTGGCTGAGTCTCCCCATCTGCAAGACGGCGGGGACTGAGAGTTGTGCTTCACCTCGCCTCCCCCACCTGAGGGGTGGAGTTGGCAGTGGTGGGAACACCTCTCTTCCTCACTTGTTTTCCCCGCTGGTTCTCCCACCCAAAGTGGGGGTCAGAACCAGTGGGGGCAGTTGCTCAAAGCAGCAAGTGGCCTGCGGAAGCTCACAAAGGTGGCAAGCCTTTGAAGCTTCCTCTTTGTGAACCTTGCCCATCCACTCCAATCTGCCTCTTGGGTGCTTACAAAAGTTAAATGGCAGGCCTCTTCCCCTTAAAATATCAAGCCCCAAATCTCCCCATTGAATTTCCTTACATTTTCCCCATTCATTCTGGGTATTCTCTCCCTGCTTGAGCCCTTCTGCTCTCTACATGCTCTAATATTTCTATGACCGTTGTAATCTCATTCAGTTCCATACACTTCAGACGTTTTCACCCTTGTCATATCGCACTCCCCAACATCCCATGTTCTCTTCTTTCATGCCTTTATGAAGTCTCTGTTTTATATGTTCAGGTTGCTCGTCTGCTAGTTTTTTCCTTCCCCAAATCTCTCTATTTTTATTGCGAATTGTGGAAGCTGCACACAGAATAAGAAAAGGCAAAACTGTAACTATATGCATTTGCCTTGTGCTGGGCTCTACGAGACACTGAACCCCCTGCCAAAGTCATGAAAAAGCTCTAGTTTGGTAAAAATATAAGAAAGTGTATGTTAAAATAAGCAATTACCTTTGAAATCGAACACTTTGCCTAACTGTGGCTATTATAAAATTGCTGGGGGATCACAACTTTGTTGGAGACAGCCTTTATTTGAGCTCCTCAGCCCCATACTTGTTGCTATCAGGGTCTCAAGTCAATGTCATCCTATGCCTCCTCTCAGGAACCCAAGAAGGTTTGTTGTCAGGTGCAAACCCATTCCCCCAGTCTGGGAAGGTGGTAGACTTCTAGGCTTAAGAGCACATGGGCCTCTTGGGATGCTAATGGCCCTTTTGTTGTGTGCAAAAGTGCATTTGCATCACGTGCTGTCTCGCTGAAGTGTTGACTTGGAACTTGAATTACCAAACGAAGGCTGGACTTCAGCTATTAACTCCACAGATGTCTGGAAGAATGCACATTCTTCTTTTTCATTAAATCTTTGTGTTTTAGATGGCGGGAAATTCAAGTTTACATTACAAGTGCTATTTTACACTTTTTTCCATGAGGGCTCGCAGGGTTTATAAGGATTTCTGAACTTGGCACATTTCTCTTTTTTCAATTAAATGTCTTCAATTCAAATGTGCTCTCTTAAGGGACACAATTCTAATAAATAAATTATGTACTGTAAGTTTATCAGACCTGTTTCCTAATTGAAAGATATGCTTCTCAGCGCCCAATAGTGTGAATGGGGATACATCAAATATTTCAGACAAGATTTAAAATGCACAATAAACATACTATGTCCTTGATAAATAACATTTTGATTATCATTTGCCAAACATGTACTTTACTTTCATTTTCTACAGTGGAATCCTATTTATATCAGTGTATGTTTAAATGGCAACAATGATGAAAACAATGCCATAGATTGTTCTGCAAAATTTCACTTTAGATGCAGATTTTACACATATTGTGTCCCAGATGTATAAAAGTTTGCACTGGGTGTGCAGTGGAAAAGTGTCACAGACCCGCGCAAAAGGATTTTGAGGGGGGGATTTACTTTACAGCACAATACTTGTTTGGAATGGAAAGATGCCTCAAAATAACACAAAGCAGCGCATAGGGCATGGGTATTTCCATGCAACCACCCACAGTTTTTGATGCACAATCCTACCTACAAACAATAATAGACAGGACTTTGAACCAAAAAAGAGCACATTTTGAAGCAGATTTTAAAAATTATTTTATTTCTCCTGACTTTCCACTTTTCATATGTGCTGCACTGTACTGCAGACATCCATATTGGGAACGTTTTAAAGTTTGTCTAGGCATAGTATTTTCTACTGGAATGTCCTTCCAGTAGAAAACCTATGCTTGACTCACACAAACACCATATGCACTTATACCCTAGGCGGGGGCACAAATTGCACCAGCTTTGAGTGCAACCTCACAACCTTGAAAGCACTTCGGGAAAGGTGAAAATCAAAACACAGATAGAGTGCAACTTGCTAGGAATTAAGAAACTCATTCTGTCAATGAAACCTAGACCTAAACCTAAATCTTTTATTTGGACTATTCACCTTGTTAGTACTGTTTGTAAACAGAATTTGGAGAGCTTCCTTGACATAGATATTTGAGAGTCCTCGGGCTACACCTTCAGATGTGACACAATTATAAGGAAGCAGGCCAAATCCAAAGCCATCAAATGGAAAAGAACAAAGAGAGGCCAGGAATGAACTGATTGCTTATGGTGGCATTGGCATGCCGCCAGGCTCTATTTTGTCATCAAAAGCATTGGTTTGACCCTGAACAGAGGAAGGATTGAGGAGTTTTATTTATTTATTTTATTTTTATTATATGCGTTTTTATATAGAGCGAACTTTACCCGAAGGTGTCAGAGCGCTTCACAATAGACCGTACTGATACATGAGGAGAAGATTACAAGTGAACAAATTACAAAAGCAAACGTTAGGTTACATGAGGCAAAAGTGACAATTGTGAGCAAACAAAATACAAGAGATAGCAAAAGGTACATTATGTGAGGAAAAAGTGACATGTGTGCATGTTACAAAAGCGAACAAAGTACAAGTTGAGGTATAGTACTGCAATAAATGGCAGACACTCAAACACAAGAACAAATGTTACGTAGGCAGTGGTGGCACTTGTGCAAGTATCTAATGCAAACAAAATGTAAGAGGTAGCAAACAGTGTGTTACAAGAGAAAGGTGACGTGTGCATGTTACAAAAGAGTACCAAACACAGGTAGCAGGATAATACTCCAATAAATGGCAGACACTCAAACCACAAGAACACACTGGGAAGGCACTTCCATAGTCATGGAGAATATACATTTCTATAATGGAAGGTCTTCCTTCAGATAATAGAGAGGGTTTGAATTAAATTTGGAAGTGTCTTTGAAGGAGGAGAACTTTGAGGTCAGTTTTGAAGGCCAGGGAGGAGGTGGTAGTCCGGAGCTGAGGCGGAAGTGAGTTCCAGATTCTCCCTGTGTTGCCTGAAAAGGATTGGACCATCGATCTAGTCAGGGCAGAGGGGGAGTTCTCAAGGGGCTATTGTATTTGTAGGCTTGCTTTGCTATGAACATATACTATGAGAAATTCTGGAATTCTCAATGCCTAGTCTGGATGTAGGTGAGGGTATGTGTTTCAACACAAAAATCATTACAAATATTTAATCAATATTTCTTTTCCTCTTTAATCCTATCTTTCTATTGCAGTTACTACAGCTCTCAGGCTGAGCAGCACCCAGTGTGTCTTGCTCCTAAAATTATTTTTAACATTTGCATTCTTGTCTTGCATATTACTAAAACAGCACAACAATTGTTTCAATGAAAGGAAAACATCAGGGCTGGAAAATATACTCAAGTTTGACATGGAACAACTTCAATGCAATCTGTGTAGCTCGTGATTTCTTATGTGTTCCTCTTTTACAGCTGTTCCTGCTCACCATCCTCTGGCTGTCCATCCTCCCTTGATAGTTCCAGTGTCTCTATTCCTTTCAGAGTTCGATAGATTTCAACTTGCACAGTCCTCTCTCCCAGGTAGATCATGTTTTTACCATGTATATGCTGTTTACCTCATTTATAGTACTTCTCTAATATTGTTGGTCTTCCCAATCTCTCTTTCTCCTGTCTCTTCCTCTCAAAGTATTTCTTTATTTACAGTTATTTTTGTTGCTTTCGTTTTCTGTCCTGCTCCCTACTTGCAATTATTTGCATGTCACCGATTTTTCCACCAAACATTTGTTTCGTTATAAAACATGTTTTCCTAAGTGAAAAGAAGTCTTTGTAATGTGGTTGCTAATCCAGTGGTCTATTTTGAAACAATCAATGACGTTTCGCTTCAAAACATGAAAAAAGAATGAAAATTCCTCCCATTGCTGAGTCTGTAAAAGTGTCTCCTAAGTATCCCTTAGACCAGAGGTCTTTAAACTTTTGTAGGTTGAGCCCCCACAGCTGAATTTTTTTAGATGTTGGGCCCCCCCACCACCAGATAGAAATTTCTGGACTCGACCGCCACGTGCACATTCCGAGCATATTCAGCGAATAACATTCAATACAATAAGAGTGTTTAGTAAACTGCAGGTTTGTGAGTGGGTGGGTGTGGTGAAATGACAAAGGCTTATTACATAGCTCAAAACACCACTTTCCAAGATAAAATGTGTGCAAATAGTTTTTACTAGGATGCATTGTTTTACATATGACATGGATTGATAATAACACCACCAACATAAATGTGACAGGTGTGCCTGTTTTTCAGAGACAGTCAATCTGTGGATAGATTTTTGCTACTGCCATCCTCAGGTTGTGCTCCACATTCAGTCTTGAACGAACTTAGGGCTAGATGTAGGTAAATTAGATTTACCGATTCTAAAATACCGAATTTTACCGATTCGGTATTTTAGAATCGGTAAATCTGATGTAGGTAATAATTCAGTATTTTTTACCGAATCGTTAAGGCCATGAAGCCCATAGGATTCAATAGCAAATATCGATTCGGTATTTACCGAATCTGTAAAAATACCGAATTGCCAAGGGGGAAAGGGTGTCACTTTGACACCATGTTACACCCCTGTTTCTGGCTTGTGTGCCATGTGACACACATGCCTGCCCTTAGGGCCCTAAGGGCATGTATGTGTGTCACTTGGCACAGGTGTACATGCATAGATACACTTCCCAACGGCCACAAAACGCCAGCAGTTATCTTCTGCAGCGCCGTGCTCCTTCCATATGCAGTCTCTGACAGATCACGTTGAACAAAAGGGAGTACGGGTAGAATAATTTCTGGGCCACGAAACGCCGACAGTCATCCACTGCAGCGGCGTGCTCATTTCATTTGTAATCTCTGACGAATCACACTGAGCAAGAGAGAGTACGGGTATAATTATTTCCGGGCCTCAAATATTCCAACCCATACTGACACGAGTATTTTTGGTCCTGTTCGGCTGTCGGGTCTGACTTAAAGAAATTATATTTACATAGATCTGACATGAGGCAAATCAATAAGGAGAACATTTCAGTCTTAACTGAATGTTATATTGCAACGGATTTCTTGTTTTTATTTATAGTTATTAATTATCATATCCATTACATCATTGGATTGAGAATTATTAAAGAAATAGAAGTTGGTTCTTGCCAATATGATGAAATTTTAACAATTTAATTTTGTGGCTCCTGAAGAAGGCGTTTTTTTGGAACGCCGAAACACGCATCGAAAGTATTGATTGCCACTTTCGTTCTTTTTAACATTGTGTGATTATATTCTATTAGTATTGTATAATTTGTGTTTTGTGTCAATTTTTATATAATGTGGATGTAAAGAAAAATTGGTTTTAATATGAAAACTCATTAAAAAGAATATAGTTTTATATCGAAATAAATTTGTAGGTTCCTTTTTGCAACTACCCTTCCTTTTGTTAGGACTGCTTGTACACAAGAATTCGTCATTTACCATGCAATTGTATTACATGGTAAATAACGAATTCTAAAGGCCCTGTAGCACTGTTAGAAGTGCTACCTACATAGGAAAATACAGATTCGGTAATTTTACCGATCAGTAAATTTACAGAATCAGTAAAATTTACTGATTCTGTAATTTTACAGAATCAGTAATTTTACCGATTCGGTAAAATTACCAAATCAATAGGATTTTCAATGCCCTACATACCAATGTCAAAATACCGGTCGGAAATGGCCGAAAATCGGTATTTTCAGCCGTTTCTGACCGGTATTTTGACACCTACATCTGGCCCTTAATCTTTAATACTGCAAGTGCTGACAACCCAATCTCACATAAATAGGACGAGCTGAAAGGCAAGAGAGTTTTGGAAAGGGGCGACCATTCGGTCCCCCCGAACGTATGGTGGAGTACCATGATCCCCCCGGGAAGCCATCTTGGGCGGGAGGCGAGTCTCGGCTGGTATGCCCGAAGCGGCGTAGCCGGGGCGCGCCTTTTCCCGCCCTGGAGTGGGCTGGCCTAGACACTGACGCGGCCGGCCACGCCCTTGGGGCAGGCAGGGGCTGGTTTACGCCCGCCCTGAAGACGGATAAAAGGAGCAACAAGCCAAGGAAGCATCCTCTTGTTCCTGTGCTCTGAAGCTGCACCTCCTCGCTGCACGTGAGCTCGAGACGGAACGAAGAGCCAATTTTGAGCGTGGTAATCTTTCTTTTTGTCTTACAGATACTCTGTCTGAGAATGCCCAAGAAAGTCGGAAAGCGAGTCAGTACCGATCAGATGCTCCGCATGCTCATGAAAGAAGTAACCGATCTGAAGAAGCAGATGGCAGCTAGGGACGGGGAAGGGGGACCGAAACGACCTTTGTCGGGAGCAGCCCCCGGAGGGAGAGGCAAGAGGTCCAGAAGGGGGGCAGCTGGGGGGGAAACCCCGGTTCCCGATATCCCACTTGAAGAGCCAACTCCAGTGCCGAAGGAGGGGAATCCGATTCCCGTAGTGGTCACTCCCGTATCCGGGGAGGATATGCCTCCCGAGTTGGCAGCACAATTGGCAGCGTGGTTGGGGAAAGATAGCGAGGGCGCCACGGCTGACGACGCCCGGGTGTTAATGAGACAACTGCGTGAAACTAGGGAGGCGGTGAAGGCACCATCGTCAGTTACCCCGCTGTCTCCGGCGGCAGAAAAAGCAACAGGCCCAGGTCCGGCGGCAGATGCAGCTTCTGGTTCAGGTAAGCGGCCATTGCCGATTGCGAGGGAGGGGTCTGCACCTTCACGAAGGGAGAAGGTGGGTCAGCATGTTCCTCTGGCAATTAAGGAAAAGATGTGGGCGGATGAGTATGTAAACATTTTTTCTTTGCTTACCGACCATTATGAGATGGAGCATGTTAAGAGCCAGAAGGAGCTCATGCATCCGAGTGTTTGGCGCGCAAAAATGGCCGCCTTTAAGGTCGACGAAAACATTGGCACTTGGGGCAGGGCATGGGGAATCTTTACCTCCATCATGGGCGAACGTAGGCCCGAGTTGCTGACCGAATTGCCTATTTATCAGTCACGGATCATGGAGTATTACGTATCATATGGGGGCAATCAGTGGTTCTGCTACGATAATATTTTTAGAAAGGCGAAGGAGCACGACAAAAACTTGACTTGGGATTGTTACGACTCCGTTTCATGGTCAAAAATGGAGAGTACAGGAATGTTAAAAGTACCATTGGTAGGAAGTAGCGGGGGTGAATCCTCCCGCAAATACGCTGGGACACCCTTTCGGTCGGGTGCAGGTAACGACTATCACTCAAAGCCGAATGGCAATGCAGGTAAAAGGGGGATTTGTTGGAATTTCAACAGGGGTAAATGTACGAGGCCCCAGGGGTCATGCAAGTTTAGACACGAATGTGGAGGGTGTGGGCAGCCATCCCATCCTGAGTCCATGTGCAGAGCCAAAACGGGTGATAACGGTGGTAGGGGAAGCGCCAAACAGGTCTGAAATAGTCCGAGGGGCGCCTTTACCTACTCCGATTGATACCATGGCAATGATTCCTTGGCTCAACGAATACCCGGATCATGCTTCCGCTGGGGTGTTGCAGAACGGGTTTTCATATGGTTTCCGCATCCCAGTGGGGGATTTTCAGGGTGTAGCAAAGTGTAAGAACCAACTGTCGGTCTTGCAACATACAACCGTGGCACAGGAAAAGATTGGGAAGGAGGTTACTCGAGGTCGAGTCGCCGGTCCATTTGATGTGCCACCGATGCCTAACTTTGTTTGTTCCCCTTTAGGGGTGGTCCCCAAGAAGGACCCGGGTGAGTTTCGGCTGATACATAATTTGTCAGCCCCACGTGGTCTTTCCGTGAATGATGCGATAGACCCGGAAGTGTGTTCGGTGCGGTACGCATCTTTCGATGAGGCCGTCGCCATGTTGAATCGCCTAGGGCCCGGTGCGCTGATGGCAAAGTCAGATATTGAGTCAGCGTTCCGGTTGCTCCCGGTACATCCAGACGATCAGCGTCTCCTTGGTGTCATGTTTCAGGGTCACTATTACATGGATAGATGTATGCCAATGGGATGCTCTATATCTTGTGCCTATTTTGAAAAGTTCAGTTGTTTTCTGCAATGGGTCTTCACAAAGAGGACGGGTTTTCAACATGTTATGCATTATCTCGATGACTTTTTGTTTCTGGGGGCAGCCGGGGATCCAGAATGTGGACAGGCTTTGAACGAATTTTGTGTCTTAATGAATCATTTTGGTGTGCCATTGGCACCAGGTAAGACTGTGGGTCCCTCGACTTGCCTCGAGTTTCTGGGGATCGAGCTCGACTCAGAGGAAGGCTGTTTTCGATTACCAAGAGAAAAAGTGTTAAAATTCAGGGCATCCCTTGAAATGTGTATTAGTGAGTCTAAGGTTAAACTGCATCAATTACAACAATTGGTGGGCCAGTTGAATTTTGCCCTGAGAGTAATGCCGATGGCCCGCCCCTTTTCCCGCTCGATCGCTCAAGCCATGGTCGGCCTAAAGGAGGGTCATCATCGCACGAGGCTATCGGCAGAGGTTCGCCAGGACATGCGCATTTGGTTGGCATTTCTGGCGGATTTCAATGGTCGAATTGTTTGGAACAAACCGGCGGTGTCCTCCGAGGAGCTGGGGCTGTGGACAGATTCGGCTGGGAGCATTGGTTTTGGTGCCATATTCGGCACACAATGGTCGGCTCAAAGATGGCCGTCGTGGTGGCATGAGTGTGGACTGACAAGTAACATTGCTTTTCTTGAACTTTTCCCCATTCTGGTGGCCCTGCAAACTTGGCCCGAGGGATTCAGAGATCACTCTGTGGTGTTCTGGTCTGATAACATGACCGTGGTTGAGTGTATCAATAGCCAGGCAGCACGATGCAAATGGATTCTGAGATTGCTCAAAGAAATCGTGTTATTGTGTATGCAATTGAATGTGCTATTTGAGGCAAGACATGTGCCGGGGGTAATGAACAAAGCGGCTGATGCGCTTTCTCGTTTTCATATGCAGGCCTTCTGGGGTTTTCTGCCCACAGCGGACCCGGTGGCGGCACCCTTTCCCGAAGCTCTCTGGTCTCTCGGTGCCCCGAACTACAAAACCTCGTGGGAGAGAGTTTAGCACCCAGGACGAGGAAGGCATATGAAGGGGCGTTCCGTTCCTATTGGGCCTTTTTGGGGGTTGCTAAGGGGGAGCTTTGGGGCCAGGAGGAGTTGGTAGTAAAATTTTTGCTGTCTTTACATCAGGCAGGCAAATCAGTGGCTACGGCCCAGAGGCACCGGGCCGCCATTTCCTTTATGGCAAGGGCTCATGGGATCCAGGACCCGACTGCGTCTTTCGTTGTGGAAAAAGCGCTACGTGGGTGGCAACGCCTTGAGGGTCGCAGAGTAGATGAAAGGCGCCCGATAGGTCTGGATAGGTTGGCCCTGTTATTATCTGTACTTCCTGCAACGTGTTCATCCCAGTATGAAACAGTGTTATTCCGAGCCGCTTTTGCGCTAGCATTCCATGGGGCTATGCGGGTGAGCGAACTAGTGGCGAAGAACAAGCAGGATGCCATGGGGGGACTGTGCCGAGAGCACGTTCAGGTCAGGGGGGAGACAATGACTGTCTCGTTTGTCAAGTCCAAGACCGATCAGGGTGCGGTTGGGGACTGCATAATCATACAAAGGATTCCCGGGTCTTCCATGTGCCCTGTAGTGTGCGTAGAGGAATATTTAGCGCAAAGGGTGGCATCATGGGGGGGGACCTTGTTGAGACACGCTGACGCCACCCCACTGACGAGGTTTCAGTTCCAGCGGGTGCTTGCGATGTCGATTTCGGCCGCGGGCTTGAACCCCGGCGAGTTTGGGACCCATTCCTTTCGGATAGGGGCTGCTACAGAGGCTACAGCCAGGGGTCTGAATGTAGAACAAGTAAAACGTGTGGGGCGTTGGTCCTCGAACTGTTATAAGAGGTATGTGCGGTTGCATATGTTGTGAAGCTGTAATGATGTACTCACGCTTCTTGTTTTGTTTGGTTTTCAGTTGCGCAAGCCTGCGAGGCGGGGCGGACTGTGCAGTCGACCCGACACCGGGGGGCCAGCGGTCAGACATCACCGGCTGTGAAAAAGGAGGTGTGGGTCGTGGGCCACTCATACGTGAGGCGTGCCGCGGACGTATTAAAAGCAGGTGACATGATTCACGTGGCTGGGGAATACGGGTACAGGGTGTCCTTCTACGGAAAGGGCGGGCTCTGTATTGACCAGTTTCAATCATTTTTCGAGGGTTTGTTAGGGCGGACAAGGTCACCGCCGTCTGTAGTTATAGTACATCTTGGGGGCAAAGATTTGGTGACCACTGGTAGACGACTTCTTCTTGAGGCGATGCTTTCCACTGTAAGTTGGTTAGCGAGAAGAGTTCCAGGGTGCACAATTGCATGGTCCCATATGATCCCACGGAAAGTGTGGCCGGGGCTATTTCGGTTTCTGCTCTGAATCATTCAGTAAGGAAAATTAATAATAAAGTGAGTAGATTGTTCCGTTCAAGTACACTGCATTCTGTTTCGCATGGTTGTATTAAAGGGGACAGTATGTATTTGGGGGATGGTGTTCATTTGTCCCGGATGGGGAACGAGTTACTCATAGGAGACCTGATAGCTTGGCTAAAGACTTTATGACATGACCTTTAGGCAGGAGTGTTGTGGGGGGGTCCGGATAGCCGGTCAACTATCCGGCCTGTGGCGGTAAGGTCATGATCGGTGAGCAGTAATTGGAAGATCCCTATGGGTCACCCATTACGGATGGGAGCGCTCGGGGGAGGTGGCCATTGGCCCCTCAACGGGGAGGCGGTCCCTTCTAAGGATGGGCCGCCGAAAGGAAAGGAAAGGCGGTCAAGGCCCCTTCCTGGGTAGGAGGGGCTACAGCCCCCTCCTGGGGAATTTCCCGGGGCCAGGACATCTGCGACGGCAGATGTGGTAAGTTGTGTGGGGTTTGGGAGGGGGTTTACGCTACCTTCTAGACACCTCACACGAGTCCTCGGACGACCTTTAAATGGCGTCGAGTTTATTGGGGCCCCCGTCAAGTCAAGGGAAATTGGTAGATGCACTTGAGGTACACCTCTGTGCGGTCGCCCCTCACAAGTGAGGGGGATATTTCTGGTTTAGGGATCTGACACCGGTTACGACCTTGCCGTTGGCCCTTAAATGTTAGGATGTACAATTTCAATTTAAATGTCTTGTAGGATGTTAGTTCGGCTAGGTGAACCTTTGTATTAGAGAATATGTTAAGGTTAGCCAAACATCGCAATGTGGAAATGAAATTGTACATAATATGAAACTGTTATTTTAATGTTTTAATTTTGTTTCATATTTTAATAAATACGGCCGGGAGGGTCACTCCCTCCCGTCTTCCAAAAGTTCAGAACCGTTTCCGGTTTCCCATCCTTGGGGATTGTGTTGAGAGGGGGTGGCGGGTATCTCAGCCATATGGAAAGGGGCGACCATTTGGTCCCCCCGAACGTATGGTGGAGTACCACGATCCCCCCGGGAAGCCATCTTGGGCGGGAGGCAAGTCTCGGCTGGTATGCCCGAAGCGGCGTAGCCGGGGCGCGCCTTTTCCCGCCCTGGAGTGGGCTGGCCTAGACACTGACGCGGCCGGCCACGCCCTTGGGGCAGGCAGGGGCGGGTTTACGCCCGCCCTGAAGACGGATAAAAGGAGCAACAAGCCAAGGAAGCATCCTCTTGTTCCTGTGCTCTGAAGCTGCACCTCCTCGCTGCACGTGAGCTCGAGACGGAACGAAGAGCCAATTTTGACCCACCCACCAGCCCCTGAGGACAGCAAGTGGTTTTTGAATAAAGTTTTGATGTGGTAACTCTATTTCTTGCAGGTTGTGATGACTATCGTGATAACTTTGAGTATGCAATAAAGAATGGTCAATTTTAGTTTGTTTTGCAAATAAAGTAATTCTGCACTAGTGTTGATCAGTAATCATGCCTTTTAATAAGTGGTAATTGTTACTGTCATGTAGTAATGTAGTCATTTAGAATTTAGTTAGAATTGTCGTATTTATTTTGGTCGGGCGGTAAGGTCATGATCGGTGAGCAGTAATTGGAAGATCCCTATGGGTGGGCGTCACCCATTACGGATGGGAGCGCTCGGGGGAGGTGGCCATTGGCCCCTCAACGGGGAGGCGGTCCCTTCTAAGGATGGGCCGCCGAAAGGAAAGGAAAGGCGGTCAAGGCCCCTTCCTGGGTAGGAGGGGCTACAGCCCCCTCCTGGGGAATTTCCCGGGGCCAGGACATCTGCGACGGCAGATGTGGTAAGTTGTGTGGGGTTTGGGAGGGGGTTTACGCTACCTTCTAGACACCTCACACGAGTCCTCGGACGACCTTTAAATGGCGTCGAGTTTATTGGGGCCCCCGTCAAGTCAAGGGAAATTGGTAGATGCACTTGAGGTACACCTCTGTGCGGTCGCCCCTCACAAGTGAGGGGGATATTTCTGGTTTAGGGATCTGACACCGGTTACGACCTTGCCGTTGGCCCTTAAACGTTAGGATGTACAATTTTAAGTTAAATGTCTTGTAGGATGTTAGTTCGGCTAGGTGAACCTTTGTATTAGAGAATATGTTAAGGTTAGCCAAACATCGCAATGTGGAAATGAAATTGTACATAATATGAAACTGTTATGGGGGCGTGGCTTGGGCGCCGATGGCGATGGTCGCCTGAGAGCTCGGCTCCGGGACTGAGCCCGTCATTATCCTGTAAATCGGAGGCTGCGGGGCACCCCGGACCCCGCATTCTGCTGAACGGACCGACGACGACCTGCCAGGGTCCTTGATGTGGCTCGGTCGAGTGGTGATCCGGCGTAAAACCGAAGTTTGCGGAGTTGCGGAGTGCGTCCCAACATGGCGCCCGGACTTCATTGTCCCCCTAGCCGGATCCATTGAACTGGAGGAGCGTCGCCAGCGGCGTCTCGCCCCCGGCTTTGCCATCCCCTGCTGATTTGTGCATTAGATATCGGTCAGATCGGACTTTCTACAACGAGAATGCACTCGGTTGGGTGACTGGGCGGATGCCCACGTTCTAGTGGATCCCGTGAGCGGACGTCTGGTGAACCAGGCGGTGGCCCCACTCTCGGCACCGCACCTAGCTACATTTTCCTGGCCAGTCCACTTCCATGGGAGGCGCGACACTCTGGCGCCACAAATCGCCCGGTGGAGTTGGTGACCCTCACCCCGGGACTTTAGCGGCTGTGCGGGCCTGCCCGACCTGGCGGCGGTTGTCTCCGCCCCCTTATCGGTGCCCTCGGACGCCGTGGTGGTGGCGCAAGCCGAAGCGGAGAAGTTCCCACAGGCCCTGGAGAAGGAGGTCTCCGATACTCGACTTGAGGTCCAGTAACCGGGAGGGTCGTGGTCGGCATCTGTACCCGGAGACGCTTGCTCCTGGACCATCACAGAGTGCCCCCGGCGACATGGGAAAACCTAGAGGAGCCAAGGGGACTACCCCAACCGCCTCAGACTCGGAGACCCAGGACAAAGAGGAACATGGGGACCCAAAGAGTTCTGGTGGTGCATCGATGCAACAGCAGTTCGACCGCGTCCTGGAGGCGATAGCGACCACGCGATCGGCCCTCCAACAGGACATTGCCCAGGTCGCGACGAGCCTCGGTCTCCTTAGAGCGGACCACGGCAAACTTTCGGACCGGGTCAAGGAAGTGGAGAGCTCGGTGAAAACCTTGGAGCCGGCGCAGCGAACCTTGGCTGCGACTATGAAGGATGCCTTATCCCGGATTGCGACCCTAGAGCAGAGAGCGGAAGATGCGGAAGGCCGCAACAGGAGGAACAACATCCGTGTGGTGGGCCTTCCAGAAAAGATCGAGGATGGCGACATGGTGGCATACTTGGAGGCCTGGCTCCGTGACACGGTGGCCCCGGAGGGGCTATCCTCCTTCTACACCTTGGAGCGTGCCCACAGAGTCCCGGCGCGGCCACCGCAGCAGGGACGTGCCCCGAGACCAGTGGTGGCGCGGTTATTACACTTTCGGGACAGAGACTTAATCCTCAATGCCGCCAGGCATAATGGTCCATTTAAAGTGGCGAACAGTCAGGTGAACATCTTCCCGGATTACACCAACGAAACTCAACGCAGGCGGTTCTCCTTCCTGGCGGTCAAGCGCGAGCTCAGGAGCGAAGGCATCCAGTACTCGCTACTCTATCCTGCTAGGCTCCGCATCATTGTCGATGACAAGACTCAATTCTTCGACACCCCGGAGGATGTCTGTGCCTGGCTCGAGCTTTACAGGGCAGGGAAAGATGGCTTCGGCTCCTCATCCCAACAGGCGGAGGAGCCGGAACAGAGACGGCGATCCAGGAGGATTAGGAATCGCCGCGGCCGCTCAGGGGGGCCCTCAACTGCAGAGACGTCGACGGAGCGGAGGGGAGTGCTGGAGGTGTTATCTGAGTTGTCTGGAGCACGGGACGATGCCATTGAAGAGGAAGCAGACCCGGGTGACGAGGGGGCACCATCGGACTCCGAGGACTCAGTGACTGATAGCGCCCATACACCGGTGATCACACCGAAGTCGGTAGAAGACCTTCTGGATGGACAGGGGTAACGGGGTGAGCTACCTCATTTTGGGAGGGGGCCCGGCAGGGGGGAGGCAGTTGCCGTCAATTGATGCTGACAACGAGGGCGGGGAGGGTGGGGTGCCCCTGTTTTTGCCCCGAGGGTCTTTGGTACTGTTTTGGGCTTGTTTTAGTCCTGGTAGCCTGAGCGTCGAGGGCCCACTGCCTCCGCCCGGCCCGCACCTGGCCCTTAAGGCCTTCCTACGGTGGCGATCGCAGGATTAGTAGGGGTTATTGGGTTGTTGGAGGGCAAGGTTTGGATGGGATCTGGATGGTGCTGTTTGGGTCCTGTTCTGGGGAGGGTGGGTGGGGGTTTGCTTCGTTCTTGGGTTGTTTGGCTTTGGTTGGGGAAAATGGCCGCCATCAGTGCTGGGATGAATGATGTACTTTTGTTGTGGGGACCCGGATGGGGAGACTGTGCGAGACCAATATGGGACAATGGCTGATGTTGCTAACTTGAAATGTGTTACTTGGAACGTGAGGGGGCTTCATACTATGTCCAGGCGCCACAAAGTCCACGCTTATTTAGTGCGTAGGGGAGTGCAAATGGCGCTGCTGCAGGAAACTCATCTGAACAAGGCGGAAGGGGCGGCGCTACAGCGTAGATGGAGGGGGCAGGTCTTCTACACATCGTACTCCGCGTATGCCAGGGGGGCGCTAATATGGGTTAGAGCTGGGGTCCCCTTCCAGGTCACGAAAACAGTGATAGATCCAGAGGGGCGTTACGTGGCCATTTCGGGCACTTTAGGAGGGAGGGACTTGAACGTTTGCTGTGTGTACGCTCCTAATATAGACCAGACTGCCTTCCTTTCCAGGTTATAGGGTTCGTTGGCCCACTTCTTCTCCGGGCCCCTTTTGCTCGGGGTAGATTTCAACTCAGTAGTGGACGTAGACACTGACCGCTCACATCCACCCCTTCCCGATTCTCCAGTTCGTCGCACGGCTAAGGGTCGTAAGGATTGGCAGACCCACTGGGGTCTGACGGATATCTGGAGGGCGCACCACCCCACATCTAGGGATTATTCATACTTCTCGAGCCTACATGAGTTGCATGTCAGACTGGATGGATTTCTTGGCTCGCCCGAACTGGTTTCGGCAGCGGTCCGATCTGAGTACTTGTCCAGAACCATTTCAGACCATAACCCCCTCCTGCTGGACCTTCGCTGGCTCCCCGGGGCGCCGGCGGTGCCCACCTGGAAGTTACGACCCGAGATTCTTGAGGACAGTGTTTTCAGGGCGGACCTGGGGGATAAGGTATCGGAATATTTTGCATCCAACAGCGGCACCGCGAGTACGAGAGCGTTAGAGTGGGACGCTTTTAAGGTAGTGGTGAGGGGTTACTGCATCTCTAAAAAGGTGGGCATGAGGCGAGTTATCCTAGCTGACCTGGATGCAGCGGACCGGAACCTCCGCGAGCTGGAAATTCGCCGCCCCGGGCGCCCGGAATTACAGGTACACACGGCGGAGGCGAGGGAGAAGGTGGCGGCGGAGGTCGAACGGCTTCGTTGTTTTGACTACAAGGCCTATACGGTCCGGTCCATCGCGGAGGGGGACAGATCGAGCGCGTTGCTGGCATGGCTGGCCAACCCTACGCTTCAGTCCTCATTGACGACAAGTATGCGTAAGGCGGACGGAACTGAGGTATACACTCAACCGGAGATTCTCAGCTGCTTCCGGCATTATTACGAAAGTTTGTATCGCAGTCGCTCCGCCCGAGACCCTGACCGGCTCGATAATTATCTACGCCCACTGGAGCTCCAAACAGTGGAGCAAGAAGTGGCGAAAGCCCTGGGGTCCGACATAGAATTAGGGGAGATCCGCGGTGCCATTAAACGGATGGCGAGAAATAAGACCCCGGGCCTGGACGGCCTGCCCGTGGAGTTTTATGCAGCTTATGCTGACCTCCTAGCCCCTAGGTTATTGGTGGTCTACAGAGAGGCGAAGAGGCTGGGGCGGCTCCCGAGCTCGATGTGTGAGGCGTTGGTGGTTCCTCTCCTCAAACCAGGAAGGGACTCGTCCGACCCGGGGTCTTACCGTCCCTTATCGATGCTGACGGTGGACTATAAAATACTGAGCAGTATCTTGGCCTCGAGGCTGCTGGGACACATGAGTTCCCTGGTGCATGAGGACCAAGCAGGTTTTATCCCAAGGCGTAACACGACTATGAACATTCGCAGGTTGTTCCGTTTGCTAGGGGAACCGTTTGTGGATGCCCCGTCCCCGGTAAGCATGAGCGAATTTTGCGGATCTCGCGTTCGCGAATTTTGCGGATTTGCGGATTCGCAATCCGCAAAATCCGCGAATTCCCGCGAATTTGCGGATTTTTTTTTTTTGTGTTCGCCCGTGTTTCTGCCAGTTCGCGAGGGTTTTGTACACTTTCGCAAATTGCGAACTTACCTGTCGGGTCGCAAGTTTCGCGAACTTGTTGTTTCTACGTGTCCAGCCTGTTTGGGACACTCTTCTTCATCACTGCCACTCTCTGTCACCACTGCCACTCTCTGACTACTCATGCCACCCTCTGGCCCACCCATGCCACCCTCTGTTTCATCACCACACCCTCTGGTTGTCCAGTGTACATTATTTTCGGCAAAGCAAAGCACACCTTCCCTGCCTCAAGTGACCTGAATTAATTTGGGGCTGATTAATGTGTCACAGAATATTTTTTTAGCTGGCACCTGCTTCCTTAGTGCGCCCTGATTAGTGATCTTTTGCACTTGCTAAGTGCTTTCATTGTTGCAAAATTAGTTACAACACCTGCCCTGCCCCAACTGACAATAATGAATTAGGGGCTGATTAATGGATTTTAACTTCCAGCCTGGCTCCTGCTTGTCTCCCTTAGCTGTAATTCAGGACCTTTGTGGCATATGTGTAACTATTCTGAGGTTCAGAGCAGGGTCACATAATAGTTTCAACTGGCAACTGAACTCTGGAGGGGCCCCTCAGGAAGCACTACAGGAAATGGCTACTAATGATGAGCCTGAACTTTTGAACCTGGTAAGTAGTTACTTTCAGTTTTGCTAAGATCGTATTTCTGCAATTTTGCACTTATTCGCGGGGCGCAAACTCACGCGAACTCACGCGAACAGTGCGAGCAGTGCGAGCAAAATCCGCTGCTCGCGGATTTGCGGATTTTGCGGGAGATTCGCAAATCTCGCGGATTGCGGATTTCCCAAAAATCCGCAAAATCCGCGAGCGGAACGGATTTTCCGCCCATGCCTAGTCCCCGGTTGTCTTATCGGTGGACCTGGAGAAGGCTTTTGATAGCCTGGAGTGGGACTACCTTTGCACGGTGCTGCGGAGATTCGGCCTCGGTGAGGGCTTCATCAGATGGACCGCGGTTCTCTATGCCTCTGCATCGGCCAGGGTCCGGGCGGGACCACTGATTTCCTCGCAATATCCGGTAGAACGAGGCACGAGGCAGGGGTGTTCGTTGTCCCCACTTCTCTTTGCGCTGGCGGTGGAACCACTCGCGCTGCCTCTTCGATCGGGAGCCCACTATATGGGCCTGTGGACGCCTTCGGGCCCGCACTACGTTTCGCTGTATGCAGACGATCTGTTGCTCTTCCTAGAGGACCCGCTCGACGCTTTACATGGAGCGGCGACGGCGCTCACGGAGTTTGGGGAAGTTTCGGGCCTCCGGGTGAATTGGTCCAAGACCTGCCTTTTCCCGGTTCGTAAGGGTGCCCCCACCCCTACTCTAGGTAGGGAGATTAGATGGGAACCCGACTGCTTTAAGTACCTGGGGGTATTCGTCTATCACGACCCATCCGACCTCCTGGATGGGAACATTCCCCGCAGCACTCGAGCACTTCGAGGCTGCATGGACTTCTGAGCCACGCTGCCGCTCTCGGTGGCGGGACGGATCGCTCTGCTTAAAATGGTGGCGCTTCCCAGGCTCTTATATTATTTCCGGACACTACCGATCTGGGTCCCACCGGCCACATTTCGACTATTACGATCTATGGTGGTCGGATTCCTCTGGGGCTCGGGCCGCCGTCGGGTGGCCCTCAAGACCCTGATGAGGCCGAAAGATGAGGGGGGGCTTGCGGTGCCAGACTTTGAAAAGTATTATCTGGCGGCACAGCTCCAGACCTTCACCCAGGAGATCGCCCGGGAATTCCGGGGCCCGGAAGACAGAAGGGGGACGGGCATGGCCAGGCATGTTCTCTCCTTCATAGCGCTGCGACAACGTTTGGCCCTGCGGGATTTGTCATTGGAGGAACGGACCGTCCGCCTGTGTTGGAATCGGGCTCACGCCCGAGGCCATCTGAGAACACCGTATGCGCCCGAAATACCTTTGGGGATGCTGACGGCCCTCCCCCATGGAGGCGATTGGTCACGATTGGCGGCCTGGGAGGACGCCGGCTTACAGCTAGTTGGGGATCTGTACGAGGACGGGGCGCTCTTGCCCTTCCAGGATCTTATCGACCGCTTCGAGATCCCCCGAGGTGACTTTCTGTTGCACTCGGCCATTGTTCGAGCGATCCAGGCACACTGGAAGAGCGGGCAGGAGGAACCCGCCTTATCTCCGGTGTGCCAATACGTGATGATGTCTGCGGGCACGGTGAAGGCGGTCACTTGCCTTTACGGTAGATTGATCAACGAAGGGTTGGCTCCTCTCACTACTTTGAGAAACCGCTGGGAGGAGGACATTGGCAGGGAGATCCCGGAGACGACCTGGTCCCAGTTGGTGCGGCGAGCCTGGAAGGGCACACGCCACGCCCGTTTTCAGCTGGTCCACTATTACGTTCTCCATAGAGCATATCTGACCCCAGTGAAAATTAAGCGATATTTTGCCACGAACTCGGCGGATTGCCCTAGGTGTCCAGCTCAGGAGGCGGACCTCCTCCACATGTTATGGGCCTGCCCGGGATTATCATCCTACTGGGTGGAAGTGGGGAAGACCCTGGAGGAGGTGACGGGGAGATCCCTATCATTTGATGCGGCGGTGGGACTCCTACACTGGTTCCCTCATACCCCCAAGAATAAAATTTCCAGCAAATTTATCGACCTAGGGCTCCTTCTTGCTAAGCGAGAGGTGACCAGGAACTGGAAGGCACGGGTTGGTCCGACAGGAAGTCGATGGCACAGCGAGCTCTTGAAGTGGGCGGCGGGGGAGAGCACACTGAGATACCAACTGGCTTGGAGGCAGCGTAATGAGAAGGCACAGGAGGCAGCGCTGGAGTGGGAAATGTTAGTGCAGGCCCTCAGGGATTATTGCGCCCCCAGCGACTCTGAAGGAGAAGAAGCGACTCGCCCCGAGTCCCATTAAACATTAGCACTATTAGTCCTGTTGCTTTCCCCGTGGGTCCCATAGCAGATCCTGTTGCGGTTGTTCCCAGGCGCTGATGGCGGGGTTGGGTGGGATTTACTTTGGTTAGAAGTATTTCGAGGGTGGGGGGTTTTCTTTTGGGTTTACAGGCTTGTTTGGAAAAGCAGATGACGGACAGTGGATCATCCGGACCAGCTCTGACATCCTTCTGAGCCCCCATTGAATTTCGCCGCCCGACCCCAGGGTTGTGGGCCGGATGGCTGTGTACGGAACTTACGGTGCGGGGACAGAGGGTTGTATTTCGCTGATATTGCTTGTGTTATAATGCTGGTCGATTTTGTAATGGTTTACTAATTCCTGCAATAAAAATATATTTAAAAAAAAAAAAAAAAAAATAATATGAAACTGTTATTTTAATGTTTTAATTTTGTTTCATATTTTAATAAATACGGCCGGGAGGGTCACTCCCTCCCGTCTTCCAAAAGTTCAGAACCGTTTCCGGTTTCCCATCCTTGGGGATTGTGTTGAGAGGGGGTGGCGGGTATCTCAGCCATATGAAAGCAGTTTCTCCCAAAGCTGAATATTCTGCAGATGACAGGGACTGTAAGGGAAGACAGTGTTGTCAGATGTTTCGAGAACTCCCTAGCTCAGAGCTGGTACACGAGAAACAAATCTTCTCTAGAAATCATTAACAAACGTTTTAAGCAGCATTATAATGGGATAATTGCCCACTAACCAGTTATGGATCCGAAGACAGTTGAAAGTCCACAGAGAAGGCGCTGAACAAACCCTTCATTAAGAATTCCTTGTGCGTTTCCTTTTCAGCTCCCTCATTGGCCTTTGCGTGCGTCTTATTGTAAAAGACTGCACGCAATTGGCCCGAACCACGCGCAAGCTCCTCCCATAGCCTATTGGTGTCTATTACGCGCACCAAGCGCGTAATCAACAGCAATAGGCCTTGGGAGGAGCTAAAATTGTGCCCACACAGGCGTGACGTACACGCCACTTGTTTTATTTGGCAGCGCGTGACCGCATGCCTTTATTTTCTTTGGAACTTGCCCCTTTTATATGTATTGCTTATTTATTAATTTTGCAAGCGCAGCACGCTTTTACTATAGTGGCCTCACACTTTTTCCCCCCTGGAGAAGCAGACAATGGCAGCCCCATGCCTTTCTTTCCAACAACAAGAAGCCCCCACCCCCTTCTTTCTACAATAGCCGTCGGAACCAGAAGAAGGTCCCTCCATGGAAACCAGCAGCTGCGAGCAGTCACATTCTGAGGTAATATTTCACTTCTATTGGTAAGTAGAAATGCTTGTTGTACAGACAGGCGTGGTGCTGTTTTCTCTTGTGTTTACAGTACTATAAAGGAGGGACCGATGTCTGCAGTCAATTTTTGCATTTGTAAAGTTAGTGTGCGTTTTTCTGCAGGGAATCTCCACTGATCCTTCCAGCTCTATTCGTAACACGGGCAAAAACGTTTCTGCCTGCAGATAAAAAAGTTAAAGTAATACGAACCAAAGTGCTTTAAAGACACAGAGCTCTTACTACCATGGCTTCCCCTCAGTTCAAACACATATCTTCAAAGAGTTTCTGAATTTTGCTTAAATCGACAATAAGCACATGGTAACTGGGCTAAGTCGGCGCTAACACATCTGATGCACAGAGTGGGATGAAGCGGTCTGATTTTAATGGTTTTCACACATACATATGTGCATTTACAGCCCACAGATGATATAGACTCGATATTAAATGACAACCTTCCTCCTACGTGCAATCCATACCATGAAAATAAAGGGACAGAATCCAGGCAAATTAGGCGCCTTTAGATGCTTCCTGAAATAGTTACACAACAAGCCAGAAACATCTGCTTGGAACGGCTTAAATGTGCATTTTTATACAGAACATGAAATGATAGTGGTCTCCTTGATTCCCTGCCTGCCACTGCTCAACACTTAACAAGGAAGCAGTTTATATACCACGATTATGACTATAAAATTCATTCAATTCATTATATAAATTCGTTACAGGAACCGGACATCATTTATCTGCACTACTACAAATCTGTCCAAAAAGCTTGTCAGATCAGTAATAATAATAATTGCTTTGTATGAGTGCTTGCTGGGAAAAATATTCCCACTTAAAACAAACCCACCCTCAAAGTATGAACTACTTTGAACCGTCTGCATCCCACCCTCTCACTGTGAAACACTTAAACTCCAAGCAGGCAACTACCACACGCACTCAAACACATACACGATTCTTTGCACCATATGCTGGCAGCCAAGCCTTACTTCTCTCAAATCAAAACGACCGACAAGAAGAGCTAATTGCAACTATGTATTTGCAAGGAAGCAGCATTCCAATGGGAATAGAGCACACAAATATTTGACAATTATGTCCACTGCTTGGCAAATGTTCAATGCATGTTTTGAAATGTTTATTGAAGTTATTTATACTGCTTAAAGGGCCCCTTGCGGAATTGGGAGATTTTAAATATAAGCAGCACAGTTTCATGAAGGATGCCCGAGGTCCCTGCAAGGGACCCCCATGGGAGGGCAAACCCAGTAGTAGGGCGCAGGGAACCGAGGCCAGCCCTTGGGTGGGAGGGGGCGGGGAGGCGGGTCCACGCTAGATCAGGCCACCCCCCCCTTTCCTGGGAGGTTATAGGTGAGCTCCTCCCTCCCGGCGTCCTCTTTGCTGCTGCCCCTCTACCACCGCGGTCGCAAGGCTGTCCCTCGCCAGCCTTAGGCCCGTTAGCCCCTCCTAGGCCCTCTCCCTCACCCCACGACCCCGGACGCGAGGCCCGCAATTTCAGCTCCCCTCCCTACCGCTCACCCGCTGAAAGGGGGGAAGTGGTGAGGGGGGTTTATTAATGATGTTTATGTTTCTTTTAGGTTGCAGGAGGTGTTACAGGGCGATCCCCCATGCAGGACAGGCGCAGGAACAGGACCTGAAGCCCCAGTGCAAATGCACAGCGCTGAGTCATATATAAGCCGAGGGGCCCTTCTCGGGGACTTGGTTCAACGGCACCCCGTTAGTCCTTAGGGCGGTTGTAAGCCTGAACAACCGGGGGTTTGCTAATAACGCCCCGCCTGGATGGGCAAGGTGTGAGTTGACTCTCCCTTGTCTGGAGGGTGGGGCAGGTGGACGATAGGTCCACCGGTGGGAGGCTGGTGCCTCCCAGGATCGACACCTGGCCAGGGCCATTGTGTCCGCATCATTGGCTCAACTTCAGGCGCCCTGCCACGAGGGGTGGCGGGGCTTAAGGGGGGTCGCCTGTCAGTTAACCCGCTCTGTTATTTGTATCACAAATAAACCTGCAACTTCTTATTCCCAACTTACTTGTCTGTGTGTCATTTGGGCGGTGAAGGTTGTGGGGGGCGAGGTGTACCGATGCAACTACTATGATAGTTGGCTTGCTTTGTTAGGCACAGGGAGATTGTGATTTGCCCAGCATCACAGGGTGTTCAGCTTCATTGCCGAGACTCGAACTCTGGAAACTTTGTCTCCGTTCTAGGAAGAGCTAACTCTCCCAGGAGGGGGTTAATTCATGGAGCTGAAATTCTTCAGCTGCAGTGGGAGGCGAGGGGTCTCCTCTGCTGAAACCGAAAGCATGTCTGTTTTGTTTCTTTGCTTTTGGTTTTAGCAGAGGACAGACACTCCGTCCTTCCCACTGCAGCTGAAGCATTTCAGCTCCATGAATTAACCCCCTCCTAGGAGAGTTAACATGACAAAACAACGGGATCTCCCCTTCCTCCCCCTTAGACATACCAGAATCCTACAAGAAGACTTGCACAGACGGACGATGCAGGGAACAAAGGTCAGATTGAAGTGGAGTGCGCGCCCCCCCTGGGAAGGTGTCGCCCTCCCCCCCCCCATGGGGGCACGCCCCACAGATTGAAGAACACTGCCTTAGACAGTTCGCAAATTCTGATCCACCTGCATCCTAGAAATGCTTTAACAAAACAATAATTAACAGAAATAGTGTGTGCTTATGCACACATCATTTTGTAGAGCACTTACAAATGCTATATGTTAATTGTCTGTCTGTGATCATAACATTGCTCTGAGTTCGAGGCCTCGGCCTGCACTTGCTTCTGTCAGGGTATAAAGTCTGTCACATTCAAGCCTGCTTTCCCGTAGGCTAAGTTTCAAGGTGCATTCCTTGCAGGACAGCCCATCCCCCACTCGGGGGAGTTTTCATGTGCTTTAGGTGTGTCAGTCACATGTCTCTTGTTATGCTGATTGACCTTTTCTGATGTGTGAATGCATTCTGTGAGAGGCCATCCTGAGGTAGAGGCCCTGCTTTTGGTTTCCTTTCTGTTAATTGTGCCACTGCTAATAAATAGTTTAGGGCTTCTTGTACAAAATGTTTTTTTTATACATACTTTGTTGGCTTTCAAATAGGAGGAAGAAAATATATCGCAGGATGAAATGCAATGTCGGAATTTAGTATGTCTGCTTTGCCATGGCATGGTTTACATTCCTGGCTTTTCCTATTTAGAAAAGCATGTGCGTGTATGCAGCTTGTATAATTTGTGTCTGTGACAATATTCTTCATGCTATTTAAGTTTTGTATAAAGCTAAGCATTAATATTATAAGTAGTGGGCAGCCTCCTCACATTTATATTGCTAACCACTTATTGATTAACATACATGGCAACTACATTTCTTTCAACTTGATGCACATCACTGAATAGCTAAACAAGCAAGCAACCTAACAAGGTGCTCGTTTGCCCCAGTAGACAATTAGCTCGATTCACACCCATAACATAAAATGATCTATATATTCTCCATTTCCAAAAGAAAACAAGCATTGACAAAACCAATTTATGTGCCATTTGCGTGGAGTGACAAGTATTTATTTGCGTGTCCACACATCCACTTGGGAAAGAGGGATGTTTGAAGAACACAGAGAGATTGGAAGACAGACACAGATGATTCAGAAGAAGCAGATATGGCACAAAAGGAAATATAGAATGTAAAACAGATGTATTGGCTATTTCATGAGCAGCCCCTCAACAGAAAAGAGAAGCAAGATACAGGAAGACAACAAGAATTACCTGGCTGTACGGGAACATGATTTGTGTTAATGATTGCACACAACATTCTGCAGTATTTCCCCACTGTATGGTGATGGAGGCCTGCCACATCAAATGTACATTAATCTTAAAAATGTTGTGGAGAAAAAACAAAATGGAGAACACATCCTGATGACTCAAGGGCAGTTAACCTCCTTTTTGATGAAATGAGAAAACCCAAGTCCTCAAAGTATTTAGGAAAATCAAAGAAAGAAACACTGGAAAAGACAGGTGGCGTAATGGAGGGGATGTAGAAATATACTATGGGCACATCTCAAGTAGCGCTACAAGGTGAAGACCTACCTAGAGGCATAGGCAAGAATATAGTTATTTGGATGTAGTTAGTCATAGAGGTACAATGGTGTATGAGTAGAGCTACTAGAGTATAGGTAGGAGTGGCATGCTAGGGTAGTGGCAGGGTTAAAGGCACTGGGGTATTGGCAGATCCAGATGTTGAGGCAGGAGTTGAAGTAGTAGGTTTAGGCAGGGATAGGAACTACTATGGTTTGAGTAGACATACTAAGTTACAGAGAAAGGTTAGGATATTTGGATATAATAGGATAGAGTACGTAGGGTAAAAACAAGTGCATCAATACCAGAAGAAAAGGAAAAGCCCCTTATTAGCAAGAGTAGCAGTACCAAAGTCGAGTAAGGGGTACTGGAAGGAGGCATAGACATGGCTAGAGCTACTAGGGTGTTGAAAGAGATTCAGGTACTTTGATAACGTTACTAGGCTATTGGTGTGGTTATGGATGCTGGAGTATAGGGCAGAGTAGAGGTACAAAGGTATTGGTAGCTGTACCTGGGTACAGTGAGAATTACATGTACATAACATAACTAAAATTTATCCAGGCACCTAGAGGTAACACAGTTCGAAGTATGCCCTATACAAAAATCACATGTTGCATGAAAACAAATATAGAAATATGCCCTCTGGAAAATCCATCTAATCTTAGGAAAGGTAAATGAAGTAAAAGATGAAATTTAAAGAGGGACTGTATCACTGACATGGATTAATTGAGAGAAAAGATGATCATTTCTCTGTGCACTCAGTAGAGAGGCCAATTATTAGATGCATATGTGGTGTGAATACACTAATGAGGCACCACCAGGGACTGTGAGAAGCTCTCACTGCTTTAACCCCAACTCTAGAGCAATCAACCATGCTCCATCATGCACACCCACTGATAACCTGAACTTACTCATACATGTAGAGAAGACTCAATTCACAGTTTATGTTTTATAGAATCACAAGTTGCCTCGAAATAAACTAAACTAAAGACAATACTGTAAGTATAATCGAAAGGATGGCCCAGTCCTCTTTGGCTATTCCCTCCATTCATAATACAGCCTCCCATGTAAGTACCATGTTTTGGATAGTCTCCTTTCTGTGACTATGCTCCATGTGAATATTAGTTTATAATCTGATATTCCGATGAGCTTCAGAATCCAGCTGCTGCTCCGGTAGTAAGACCCCTAAAGCAGCTCTGACAATGCATTAGTCTTTCTGTGGGAATGTGACTGGGTGCATGAGTGTGTGAGTGAGTATTTGAAGGGGTGCATAAGTCTCTGTGTGGGTTTGCGGGTGGGTGCATTAATCTCTGAGTGGATTTGTCAGTGGGAGCATGAGTCTCTGAGTGGGACTGTGAGTGGGTGCATGAGTCTTTGAGTGGGTCTGTCAGAGGGTGCACACATCTCTGAGTAAGTCTCTGAGTGGGTGTATGAGTATTTGACTAGCTCTTTAACTGGATGAATTAGTCTCTGAATTGGTCTGTCACTTGGTGTTTAAGTCCCTCAGTGGGTCAGTGAGTGGGTGCATGAGTACCCGGTTGGGTCTGTGACTGGGTGTAAGAGTCTCTAAGTAGGAATATGAGTGGGCGCATGAGTCTATAAATGGGTCTGTAAGTGGGTGTGTGAGTTTCGGAGTGGGTCTGTACATGGGTGCATGACTTTTCGATGGTGTCTGTAAGGGGGTGCATGAGTTTCTGAGGGGGCATAGGAGTGAGTGCATGGATATCTGTGTGGGTATGTGACTGGATGTAAAAGTGTCAGAGTGGGTGCATAAGTTTGTGAGTGAGTTTGTGAGTGCATGCATGAGTCTGCGACAGTGACCGGCAGTGTGTACAGATATGTATATATTTTTTATTATTTTGACTAATATTCACAAAGATGTTGATAGTTCCGATGTCCCCGTGATGGTACACTGGGGGTGGGGCCGTGCTGGCAGTCGGGTCGTCATCGCAAATATCACATGCAATTAAAAAAAATGTGGACACACAACTTGTGTTACTAACACCCCCATTTCTCAAACATGGGGTCAGAGTCCTTCCACCCTGATCCCTTATGATAGCATTCACACAAAGTTTCTGCCCCGGAACCGTTCCCAGTCAGTAAAATGGCAGCCGCAACTTTCTGCTCTGGTTGTGTCCAGACAACCACAGCATTCCTGTTGGCACGAACATTTGCGATTGATAGCTTTTTTTTGGTAAGGTGCCTTTGGCTGCATTGTGGCTGTTGGGATCACAGCGCGCTGCGCTAGCATTATTTAAAAAATTTCCCGTTTTTGCATTTTGGTTAGAATTATTTTGTCTTACCTTGTTTTTAACTTCTATTGTGCTCTGGCCCTATACTTGCACTATAATTGTGCCCCCACCGCGTTTTGGACGGATTACTTCACCTTCTGGTTGCCTGCTTGTGGCGCCGGTCGCCATCTTGGGGGGGGACTTCTCCATCACGTGCCACTTGCCTGAGCGTTCTAGCGCTCTGCAGGAGTTCAGGTGAGCTCCTATTTAAGGCGAGCATTTCCGCTGCTCTGCCTTTGGTAAGGTGCCTTTGGCTGCATTGTGGCTGTTGGGATCACAGCGCGCTGCGCTAGCATTATTTTAAAAATTTCCCGTTTTTGCATTTTGGTTAGAATTATTTTGTCTTACCTTGTTTTTAACTTCTATTGTGCTCTGGCCCTATACTTGCACTATAATTGTGCCCCCACCGCGTTTTGGACGGATTACTTCACCTTCTGGTTGAATGCTTGTGGCGCCGGTCGCCATCTTGGGGGGGGACTTCTCCATCACGTGCCACTTGCCTGAGCGTTCTAGTGCTCTGCAGGAGTTCAGGTGAGCTCCTATTTAAGGCGAGCATTTCCGCTGCTCTGCCTTTGGTAAGGTGCCTTTGGCTGCATTGTGGCTGTTGGGATCACAGCGCGCTGCGCTAGCATTATTTTAAAAATTTCCCGTTTTTGCATTTTGGTTAGAATTATTTTGTCTTACCTTGTTTTTAACTTCTATTGTGCTCTGGCCCTATACTTGCACTATAATTGTGCCCCCACCGCGTTTTGGACGGATTACTTCACCTTCTGGTTGCCTGCTTGTGGCGCCGGTCGCCATCTTGGGGGGGGACTTCTCCATCACGTGCCAATTGCCTGAGCGTTCTAGCGCTCTGCAGGAGTTCAGGTGAGCTCCTATTTAAGGCGAGCATTTCCGCTGCTCTGCCTTTGGTAAGGTGCCTTTGGCTGCATTGTGGCTGTTGGGATCACAGCGCGCTGCGCTAGCATTATTTTAAAAATTTCCAGTTTTTGCATTTTGGTTAGAATTATTTTGTCTTACCTTGTTTTTAACTTCTATTGTGCTCTGGCCCTATACTTGCACTATAATTGTGCCCCCACCGCGTTTTGGACGGATTACTTCACCTTCTGGTTGCCTGCTTGTGGCGCCGGTCACCATCTTGGGGGGGGACTTCTCCATCACGTGCCACTTGCCTGAGCGTTCTAGCGCTCTGCAGGAGTTCAGGTGAGCTCCTATTTAAAGCTCACCTGACTCGCGCAGCGGTGACGCGCAGCGGTAGCGCCTGACTCGCGCCGGAGTCAAGCCAGAGTCCTGCCCGTCTGCGCCCGTCCGCGTTCCGGAGGCGTTTTGGCGGCGGGTGGGGCCCTGGCTACCGAGACGGAGCTCTCGGGGCGCCTTTTCGATGCGGTACTCCTCCATGGAGCTGCGCTCCTTGCATGTCAGGGAGAGCTGCTGCCGCACTGTCTTTCCGGCCCGCCATAAGGGCAAGTTGCGTTGTCCGGGTTGTGGCTGGCATCCTACCCGGGTTTTGTCATCTACTCCGCCTATTGACATCGCTGGTGCGGAGTACGCCTGTATGCTGTTAAACACCAGGTCGGCTAGCTGCCATGCGCAACACATTTTTGAGCTCCTCGAGACTGAGAGACCACTCTGCCTTATGTTGACGGAGACTTGGTGGGGCGAAGCGTCTAATCCCGATGTGGCCATGGCCATTCCGCCCGATTATAACATCTTCAGGAAGGACAGAGCAAAGGGCAGGGGCGGCGGGGTTGCACTGATGGTAAAGAAGGGCACACCTTGTACCATCTTGCCCACTGAGGACATCCGCGGCTCTGAATCGCTGGCTTTTTCTATCGCGCTAGCGCCGCACCAATCAGTGAAGGGACTGCTAGTTTACCGCCCCCCGGTCCGCTTGGGACGTTCTTTGCTGACCTTGATTTGGTGGTGGCGGGTCTAGCCCTGAGAGCAGAACATTGCTTAGTGGCTGGGGACTTTAACATCCGGATGGATGATCCATCGGACCCCGCCGCTATTAAGCTCTTGGAGGCTATGACGCCGCTGGGATTGACCCCACACCTACAGGGTCCGACCCACGAGAAGGGGCATACCCTAGATCAGGTTTTCTCGACTTCTCCGCTGGTAGTGAAAGAGATTCTCCCGGTCCTGTGGTCGGATCATTGGCTTGCCAAATTTGTAATCAGTGGCAAGGTTAGGGCGTTGAACCCTGTCCCACAGCAGAGGGGACGAGCCTGTAGAGCATTTAGCAGGGTGACCCCTGAGATGCTAGCCCAGGCTGCTGTGACTCACCCTTGCCCTCGGTCGGGCGTGCTGGAAAGCGACCTGGAGGCCCTGCAAAAGTGGCTGACGGAGAGGCTGAACGACCTGGCCCCTGCTCTGCCCCCCCGCCCGACATCTAAGCGGGTTTCTGCCCCTTGGTTTACCTCGGCTCTGTGGGCTACGCGGCAGCAGTGCAAGGTAGCCGAAAGGGCCTGGCGGGCACATTACGACAGCAAGGACAGGTCTGCCTACAAGGCTGCGGTTAAAGCTTACCACCGCGACATCCGCCTCGAAAAGAAAGCCTACTTCGCGGGGAGAATCGAAGCAGCTTCGAACTCCAGCAAGGAGATTTTTACGATCGTTCGCGAATTCATCTCACCCCGGACCACCGCTTTGGAAGTGGGCCCTGTAGAATCCTGGGCAGCAGATCTGGCGTGCTTCTTTACAGGCAAGATCAAACTCATCCAGGACTCCTTTCCTTCGAGTGGACCGGTTACGCGGCCGGTGCCAGAGGAGGGTATGCCCCCCTCAGTCATGCAGGGCGCCATATTGGCTGAGTTTCCATCTCTGCCAGCCTCCGCCTCCCTTGCGCTCATGGGCAATTTAAAATCTGGGTCTCCGCTTGACCCCTGCCCAGCTAAGCTTCTGGGTAAATTGGCGGAGGTGGTTAACCCGTTGGCTCACCCTCTTCTCAACCTTTCGTTGAGCTCGGGAGAGGTGCCGCCATCTTGGAAGCAGGCAATGGTGATCCCGTTGCTTAAAAAGCCGGGACTTGATCCGAAAGCCCCTGTTAATTACAGGCCTATTTCGCTGCTGCCGGCTTTTGTAAAAATCTTGGAAAAGCACGTTCAGTCGGTGCTCACCAACTTTTTGGAGTCTCATGAGATCTTGCACGACTCCCAGTCAGGCTTCCGCTCAAACCGCAGCACCGAGACCGCGCTCCTTGAGGTTTCGGAAACCATCAAAGGGGTGCTGGATTCCGGGGGCAAAGTCATGCTGGTGTTGTTGGACCTGTCGGCGGCCTTCGACACCGTCCCCCATGAGGGCCTGCTCGCAAGACTCTTTGAGATTGGCCTGCGGGGGACGGTGCTCAAATGGTTTTCTTCCTTCCTGGCCGGCCGCCGGCAAACGATCTGGACATCATCTGACACCGCTGTAATGCCGCCTTTGGGAGTCGGGGTCCCTCAGGGCTCTATTTTGAGCCCGACCCTTTTTAATATCTATATGACCCCTTTGGCGGCGGTGGCGGAGTCTTTTGGTGCCCGGATCGTGTCGTATGCCGACGACACTCAGCTCCTCTTCTCATGTGAGAGGGGGGCTGACTTTGACGGGGAGAGTATCCAGAATTGCCTTGGGGCTGTGTTCGCATGGTTCCAACTGCACAGCCTCAAGTGCAATTCCGATAAATCGGAGGTTCTCTTCTTCGGGTGCGATTCGGAGCCCAGCTGGCAGGCCTGGTGGCCCATCGACATGTTCCCTCCGTCCGGCTCTTCTCCCTTGGCTAAAAACCTGGGGGTTAAGATGGACAAGGGGCTGACGATGAAAGCCCAGATTCTGGGGGTAACTAGCACTTGTTTTGGCTTGCTAAAAATGTTGCGGAAGTTTCTGCCTCTCTTGTCCGAGGATCACAAGAGGCTGACGGTGCAGGCCCTGATAGGCTCCAGGCTGGATTATGCCAACAGTCTGTACCTGGGCCTACCAGAGTATTTGCTGCAGAGGCTTCAAGTGGCACAGAACGCGGCGGCCAGGGCCATTTTTGGCCTAAGTAGACGCACCAGCGCCTCTGGGTTGTTGGTGAAGCTACACTGGCTACCCATCCGCAAACGGATTGCCTTTAAGGCGCTGACCCTGGCCTATAAAGCTCTCCATGCGGTGGGAGCCAAACATCTTCGAAAGAGACTCACTTTCTACCACCCTACTCGCGCGTTGAGATCAGAATCTTTACTTTTTGCGGCTGTTCCGCGTGTGAAGAGGGCTCGCCTAGGTGGCCGCTCCTTCAGTCTTCTGGCCCCACAGATGTGGAATTCTTTACCGCTCCCTTTGCGGGGGGCGACCAGTCTTCTTGAATTTAGGAAAGGCCTCAAAACCTGGCTGTTCTCTCAATAGGTTTGCCTGTAGCCCTGTTTCTTTTGTGGACTTTTAATCTGTTTTTATCTGTGTTGTGTTATTCTGAAACCAGTTTCACCTTACCTAAAGCGCCGGGATTCTCTTTTTGAGTAACCGTTGCGCTATACTAAATAAAAAATAACATAACATAACATAACATAACATAGCGAAAGCATTGTGAAATATCCATGGCCAGAGATGTAAAAAAGTTTTTCTTCATTGAGTCCCAAAAAAGATTGAATGGATTTACACCAAATAACAAAAAACACCACATCTACCTTTCTGCCATATTTGGTGTAATTCTGTCCAGTGTTCGGGCTGTAGGTTTGACTACGCATCCAATGGGAATTAAAATGGGGAAACACACTTTTTTAACCCCCTTTTTCTCAGCCTTACTTAACGGATCATCCCAAATCCCAAGCACAACAAAACTTACTATGACACTTTTTGGGGAAACCTTCATGAAGATCAGTCGACCAGAGCCAAAGATATAGGCAAGACAAATAACTCTTTTCCTATGGAAACTAGGTCCTAACTATAACTGCCTACTGGTGACTGCCGGTATAGATATATCCCTAAACCCTAAAATTACCCTATCCACCTTACACCAAACCTACCCCTAAACCCTGCACTGAAATTACCACTACCACCCTTTACAACTACCCAACCGATAACCCTAAAATTACTATTACTATCCATATGCATAAACCCTAAAATTACACTTCCCAACCTTTACCTCTATACATAGATATATCATGCTTGGTACTGGCAGGCATGGTAAAGTCACAAAAATGTACTTGCTTGGTAAAGGCTTGCATGGTAAAGGCTTCATGGTAAAGGCAATGTTGTAAAGGGTGTTTCCCTTCTAGCCATCATCTAAAAGAACACATTCCTTAATGCATATTAATATTTAAACAAAGGCAAAGCAACATAGAGACTTTGAATTCCTGGCACAAGCCTAAAAATGTAACAATAAGTATTGATCACTTTAAGTTATTTCCCAAAAATTATAAAAAACAATGTATATTGTATTGCAGCATAGTGCATCATCATTATTCTATTTCAATTAAGAATTAAACATCAATAAAAAAGTATTCTGGGATTCAAAACTGATCCAAGTTGCTTTGAGCAATATTTATAAAATCGCTAACAATATTCAGACACAAAAAGTCTAAATGTAATACTTCATGCAAATAACATTTTGTTTTAATCAATAGAGAAAGGGTTAATGTTTATGAAACATATTTGAAAAAACACAGGGTTGTGCATCTTTTCCTTAAAAAAGTCTATTCTTTCAACTAGTTGTGTGATTCTGATAATCAAAGTGTGTTTAAATGCAGTGTGTTTAAGACTGCAGTACCACCTCCTGTCTACAGGGGCAGAGCTGAGCAGATTTATAAACACACTTGATGAAACACATGTCCCCACAAGGCAATTTTTTAAAAAGTTGTTCAAATTGACACAGATGTTCATGAAGTCATTTTCTATTATTTAGAAGACATTGCCGTGTGGGGGCCTGGGTTCAGGTCCCCACAATGCAATCAAGTCCCCACAGCGTGAGTGTGTTATCACACCAAAGTCCCCACAAGGATATTAACAAAAACCTGTGCATGCGTGTGTGTGTGTGGTCAGTTCAATAAACATTCACTTAGAATTCTCTTTTATATATACATACATTGGCATGCCAACACTGGCATGCAACAAAAATTACACTCTTATGATATCTGGTTTCAACTTCTTGGGAGCTATTGACTTCACTGATTTGACACATCCTGAAAGAAGTTGAATATATAGTGACTGTTCTTTCAAAGCTTGTGGCTTTTGAGCACTTTTTTGTATAAATTGTGCTTTAAAGTGCATTATTTGGCTCCATTTTTAGGTCGAGCCTAGCGGAAGCGTGCATGCACTGTTCACTCTGTGAGACTGCTGTAGTAGAGTATGGGAGAGAAGCAACACCCACTCTCCACCCATATTTTTCATCAGTTTGTGCCATTGTCTTTCGTAAATGCTGCCATCGGATTTGTTAATAGGCTTGTTAGTCCTTCCTTAGGATGGCATTCTCTTCATTTGTAACTTCACATGGCTACTTGCCCTTTTACTTTGGTTGTTACACGGGACCTGTTATTTAGTCTGTAAGCACTATTTACTTTATCGAGTTTCTCGTACTGCACGCTGGACATGTGCTGCTTCAGCTGAAACTGCTTCTGGTTTTTTAAGCAGCATGGCCGCCCCCGTAACACGGGGGCCTGCTTTCAATCACTTTAACCCGGCATTATCTTGTGTCTATTTTAACTAAATGGATTTAGAAATGATTAGCAAATTAAGTCATGTGAATTCCAGGTAGCACATAATCCTGTGTTAATGGTCTGATGCTGACAACAGCCCATTTGTGTTACATGTCATCTGTACTAAAGCCACCTGTCTGGTTGTTTTCAAAAGCCTGTTTTATTAACAACAACAACACCAATACCACCACCAATACCCCCAACACCAATACCACCACCACCACCACCAATACCACCACCAATACCACCACCACCAATACCAATAACACCACCAATACCAATACCAATACCACCACCTCCAACAATACCACCACTAATACCACAACCACTATCACCACTACCAATGCCATCACCATCGCCAATGCAACTACCAATAACACCACCACCAAATCTACCACCAAAACACCAATACCAATACCACCAACACAATACCAATACCACCACTGCCAGTACCAATACCACTACCACCAATACCACCACCACCATTACCACCACCAATAACACCACCACCAATAACACCATCAATACCACCACCACCAATACCACCACCACCACCAACACCACAATCAATACCATCTCCAATACAACCACCAATACCACCACCACCAATACCACCACCAATATCACTTCCACCAATACTATCACCACCACCAATACCATCACCACCACCAATACCACCATCACCACCAATACCACCACTAATACCACTGCCAATACCACTACCTCCAATACCACAACCACCAATACGACTACCACCACCAATACCACCACCACCAATGCCACCGAAAATACCAATACCACCACCAACACCACCAAAACCAATAACACCACCACCAATACCACACCACCAATACCACCACCACCACCAATACCAATACCACCACCAATACAAATACCACCACCACCAATACTAACACCGCCAATGCCAATACCACCACCACCAATACCAATACCATCATCTCCAATAATACCACCACCAGCACCACTACCACCAATACCACCACCACCAATACCACCACCCCAATACCACCACCACCATGAATACCACCAATACCACCACCACCAATACAAATACCACCACCACCAATACGACCATCAATAGCACCAATACCAATACCACCAGCAATATCACCACCCTCAATAACACCACCATCAATACCACCACCACCACCAAAACCACTAATTCAATCACCACCAATACCAACTCCTCCACCAATACCACCATTTTGACCACCACCAATACCACCACAAATACCACCAATACCACCACCACCAATACCACCAATACCACCAATTCCACCATCAGAAATTCCACCACCACCAATACCACCACCACCAATACCACCATTTCCACCACCACCAATTCTACCACCACCAATACCACCACACCCATCACCACCACTAATACCACCACCACCAATAATACCACTGTCATGTTTCATATAGGTACCCCAATATAGGCTAACTTTTAACCTATATTCTCCCCTACCATTACACTACATAACAGTTCTTGGGACTGACCTTTTACCTAGTTATGGTACTGTTAACAGGACGTGGGGTTTTCCCACAAAACTTGCCTCATACATTATGCATGAGGATTCTTGGAAACTCAGCAGGACTACCATCTCCTGCATAATAACTATGTATAAGGGTAATTTCTTCCATCATCCTAAGTCTGACATGACACAGCAAGATAGAACCCCTGAGGGTACAACTTTGGGTATATAAACACCATATCTTGCTAAGCTAATCAGAGGAGAAAAGGACTTCCATGCAGGCACATTAAGCAAGACGATGAGGCTCCTGCACGCAGACACTCTAGCTCGCTGTGGTCTGACATTCCTTGCGGGGTGTCCATCTCTAGTTCAAGACGGGGGCCCACAGTCTCTCACTTCAGGTAATGGGGTTGACTTTATCCTAGCGGGATTCTTGGCTTTACACCTACAGATGTAATAGGTACACTTAGATACATCTAGTTAGGGTCACATCGTAGGAGTGCGCATTTTTTTGTCATGTATTTTTATACTTGCCTGTATTCATGGTTTTAGCAATATGGTAGAAATCTACCATTCTTTTACTCTGTTGGTGCTTACAATTATTTATATCTGTTTCTGTCTTATGGTTGTTTCAGCACACCTATATTACATTAGAATGACGCTGGTTCAATAAATGCTTATTGAATAACGTCCCCACCGTTTATTCTGTGTATCTCTCTGAGATAAAGCGAGAACGAGTGACTGAGTGAAAAGTATTGCACTGTTTCCACGATCCTGAGGGACCACGGTTGTCATGTTTGATAGTTTCCAAGAACTATTCTCTCCTTCCTAAGAGCGGTTTCCAGTGGCACTGGGAGCTAGATGGTATACAGGCTAACATACCTGGCGGGGGTGTCTAGAATCAGTCCGAACACCAATCTTACAGTGTATGTTGTCTATACGTGCAGATCCTGTATATATTTACAGGAACTATACAACATCACCACCAATACCACCACCACCATCAATATCACCACCACCAATACTATCAACACCACCAATACCCCCATCACCACCAATACAACCACCACCAATACCACCGCCAATACCAATACCATCACCACCAATACCAATACCCCTGCCAATACCAATACCACCACCATCATAACCACCACCAATACCACCACCACCAATACAATACCACCACCACCAATACGAATACCACCACCAACAATACCACCACCAATATGATCACCACAATACCACCACCAACAATACCACCACCACCAATGGGCGTAAAATCCGTTTCGTTCGCGAAATTTGCGGATTTTTGGCAAATTCGCGGTCCGCGAATCGCGTGAATTTTCCCAAAAATCCGCAAATTCGCAAGCTGCGAATTATTTTGCTTGGTCGCGCCTGAAAAATACAATATCACGCACGCGGCGTTGACTTACCGTGATTCTGAGTCCGCCGAATTGTTTTTCTCACGGTTTGCGTGTGCTGCGCCATTTTGGATCTTGCTGCGTGTTCGCGCAAGAATTTTTCGACCGCAATTAGGTCATCGCAGCCCGCTATCTTGCATAGTGAGAGTTTGACAACGCGAGTACGTCATAAGGGCCCGCGATCGCACATCGCGGGAGTAAACAATGCCGAACACGTAGATGCGGCGCGCAGCTGACTTCCGGCAGGAGATTTGAACAGCTCGCGTTCCTGAAATTGCAAAAATTGCAATTCTGCACAAGAAATCCACCGCAGGCAGCATAAACCTTCTGAAAATCATGATTTTGATCAGAATAACTCCTCAGATTGACATTTGGCTGCACTTTTTGGTGCAAGGAGTCCATTCTTTTGGGGGGGAGGAAGGAAGTGCCCCAGAGTCTCCAACTTCCTGTTCCTGTCCAGCAGGATCCTCCCAGTGCTTTGTCCATGTCCTGGTCACTTTTGATTTGGATCCGGAGCTGGAAGGATTACTTTTTGTGGCTGCTGCTGGATATTTGTATTTGAGGACTTTTTGGACTTTAGAGTTTGGATCACTTTTGGACTTGAGATTTTACAAGTAAGTTGGTGTTGTTTTTTGGGGGCTTTGCAGTTACTACAACTACATTTTTAGAACTTTTTTCACAACTTAAAAAAAATATACATTGTGGGTAGCCACAGTATCCAGTAGGCCCAGGGTTAGTCATGGGTGCATGATACAACTGTTTCTGTGATTTTTTTAACTTAATTCTCATTTATAATTTCGGGGTGCCTGTAAAGCCTCACTAGCCAGTAGGCCCAGGGGTAGTGAGTGGTGCATGGACCAAGTCTTTCTGTGGGGTGTCTTGAATTTAAACATCATTGAGAGCATGGATGGCATTGGATTGTGGTGATTTTTATGTGTTTTTTTACTTTTTGGGGTGTTTTTGGGGCCTGGCCATGTGGGTGGGGGCCATTTTGAGGCCTGGCACAGGCAGGGCCTGGCCATGTGGTGGGGGTCAAGGGGCCATTTTAAAGCCAGGCATTGTGCTCAGGCCTGCACCCAGTTTGCCTTGCTTTCATCCATTATGCCCAGGAGTTTTCAGTGATACATGGACCAAGTCTGTGGGGTGTCTTGAATTTAAAAATCATTGAGGGCATGGATGGCATTGGATTGTGGTGATTTGTGTGTGTTTTCGACTTTTTGGGGTGTTTAACTGATGTTCCTCTGGCTTCCATTGCTTTTAGGTGTACAAGAGAACCGCCAGTGCCAGGAAGAAGTCCTGCAGCAGTGTGTTCAGCACAACGTCACGTGACGTCACGTGTGACCACAGACAAGACAACTCTGCAACTCATGCAACTGCGGCCTGCTGTTCTGACATCTGAAGAAGATGGGCCCAAAAAAAGGTGGCCGTAGCGCCTAGGCGAAAAAAGCTGCCAGTGCCACTGCCAGTAAGAAGGAGCAGAAGAAGCAAGCGGCACCACCTACCAAGGAGACTGGTGTGCCCACGACACCTTTTTTGGGAGAAAATAAACTACGCCTGCAGCAGCAGCGGTGTCTGCCGGGGACCAAGCTGGAAGCAGCACCTCCACTTCATTGGGCTCAGTGCCACCACGCCAAGTTAGGTCCAAGACCATGAGTGCTGCTGAGGCAGCCACTCTACTTTCTTAATCACCATCGACCAGTGATGTTGGCTCATCACAAGAAAGTACCATCTCATCAACGCCGGGTGTAACTCAGCTGACGAGTGTTCAACAACCACAGCCGCAACGACAAACACAGGTGCAACTAGTACAAGCGCAAGTACATGGGCAAGGAGAGGCGCAAGTAGAGGTGCAAGTAGAGGTTCAAGGAGAGGCGCAAGTAAAGGCGCAAGGAGAGGCGCAAGTAGAGTCACAAGGAGAGGCGCAAGGAGAGGCGCATGGACAGGTGCACTGAGAATTGCACCTAGAGGTTCATGGAGCGGCGCAACTGCCTACAACACTTGTTCCTCCAGAAACAGGGGCACATCAGGAAATTGATATTCAATCGGGGGTATCATCAACCAAGGAAGCCACTCCTCCTGATGATGATCCATTGTCTTCCAGATCCCCAGCAAGAAAAAGGTCAAGAAGGGCTACTACTACTACTACTACAAGTTCTTCTTCAAGCCTCCTTCATTCTAATGACCTTAATCTTGATTGGAACCCAGCAATGCAGTCTGAGAGTGAGTCACGCCATGAGCCGACAAAGGTAGCTAAGCCTAAATGGAAGGTTCCCGCAAGGCTTCGAGTTATGGGTGATGACGACGAACAAGAACTGGTGTCTCCTGCGGCTGATAAACAGTCTGACGATGACCCAGTCATCATAGTCGTCACTCCAGCCCCAGCGGGCATGCAGCAGACAGACATTTTTACGCGAATGGCTGCTGAGCGGGAGGTGGGCGGCGTGGCACTGGTACCAACACTAACACAGTTAACTACAACACCAACATGACCTACAGCTTCCATATTTTTTAGTCAGAAGGGCCGGCAGGGACCTCCATCCAGCTTGACCTCAAGTAGTGGTGCTGTAAGTGAACAACAGAGACTAATTCAGCCACGCCCATCCTCTACTTCATCTGGCATTGAAAGTCAAAGTAGCACCTCCACCACCAGCAGACATTTCCAGTCCCCAGTTTGGGACTTCTTTATTGTTAGCCAAAGTGCGGAAAATATGGTCGTTTGTTCGATTTGTAAAACATTAGTTAGTCGGGGTAAGCTTGGTACTAACTATGGTACCGGAGGCCAGAGAGGTCATCTAAAAAAAACACCACATTATCCAGTGGGAGGCGCACCTAAGTAAGATCAAGGAAGCCAAAAGAAAAACAAATCCAAATGTATCCATTGATATTGCATCTGATGATGACCAGGGGCTGATCATGTAGGGGGAAGTGAAGAAGCGACAGTCATTATTTCTGGTACACCCAGTACCCCTGGCAGCAGCACTGCAGTGGTATCGCCCACACCCTCTACACCTGCAACATGTATGAGGCACACTAAGAGTCTGGGAGAGACACCAATGCCAAAAAGTACATCACTGGGCCTAACTGGTTTGAAGAAGTCATCATCATCATCATCACGTAAAATGGTCCAGCCCACCATTAGCAGAATGTTTTGGTCGGAGGTGCCATTTGAACGCAACCACCCAACGGTACGTCTGTATAACGCAAAGCTGGGTAAAATGGTAGCGCTGGACCGTCTCCCTTTTTCTTTTGTGGAAGGGGTGGGTTTTCTAGAATTTGTGGCAACAATCTGCCCTAAATGGAAGGTTCCTAGCCGGTCCTATTTTGCCAGAGTTGCGGTTCCAGCACTACATCAATACAGGTGTTGACCCGGACACACTTTTTCACGCTACTCGGAAACATGCAACATTAGCCATGTTTGCCATGGAGAAAACTCATTCTGCACCTAACCTTTTGGAGGAGTTTGATAGGAAGGTCTCTGAATGGCTGCATCCAAGAAATCGCATAGTTGGTTATGTTTCCACGGATAATGGCAGTAATATAGTTAAGGCCATGCATGATGGTAACTACTTCAGAGTGCTGTGTTTGGCGCACAGTATTAACATTGTGGTGCAAGATTTCTTGAAAAATGAAAAGACAGTCAGCAAGTTACTGACGACCTGCCAAAGAATCTGCACACATTTCAGCCATTCTTTTAAGGCCCGGAAGCAGCTGAGGAGCATTCAACATGAACGTAGACTGCCAGTCAAAGGACTCATCCAGGAGGTGGCAACACGTTGGAACTCAACCTTTTACATGCTTGAGCGTCTGTCTGAGCAGTGCATGGTAATCAATGGGAATGTCTTTCGACGGGGTTCTACTATGAAAGACATGAGGCTAGAGTTGGAGGAATGGAAGCTAGTTGCAAGCCTGACATACATGTGTCGTCTTTTTGAGGTCTTCACGTGTGAAGTCAGCATAAAGGACTGTTCTTTGGGCAAAGCTATCCCATTGTTGGTCATGCTAGAGCACCAACTGAAGGCGGTGTCTTCAACGTTCAGAGATGATGCTGAAAAGCAAGACAGTTGGCAGAGAGGTTATTAAGCCACCTAGTGGACAATGAAAGGCTTAAAACATACATACAGAGGGATCATAAACATAATTAGATGGGCATATAACCTGGCTCATGCAGACCCAGGAACACTTAGAGCACTGTTAAAAATAGAGACACTGGAGCAAGAGTATCAAAAGTATATATTTGGAAAAAACCTAAGTAATGCTTTTAAATTATCATCAGTCTCTCTAGAAATGTTAATATCTTGGACACCAGCCCAGCTGAAACTCTGCTTGAAGCACTTAACACCGAGGCTAAGCATGGAATTGGATATTCAACACTGCTCCAGGCTCTCAATGTACAAACAGTTAGCGGACACAATAGTTTTTAAAAAAACGCAACCATATATCTTTTTTAACCTAAATCATGGAGTAAGGCGAGCTATACTTCAAATACGGCTAGGAATATTACCGCTGAAATCATACAACTTTAAGTGGTCATCAAATTAAGGAGAGACGAATCTCTGTGACTTATGCAAAGGTGGGGTGCAAGATCTAGAACACGTTCTGTTTGTATGTCCTAGTGAGATCGTGGTAGCAACTAGGAACAGATACATTACCCCGGTCAAAACAAAATGTAATATAAACTCGGTCCAGATTTTGATTTCCCTCTCCAATGCTCCACCCAATGAATTTGTGTGTAGTAACCTGTACAATTTTTGAAAGTCTTTTTTAAAATTATATTAATGTGATACTCTCTTTTAGCAAAAATTGAATTTGTATTGTGTATAATTTGTTGTTCTCGTAAGAGAACTAAATCAAATAAATTATTGAATTGTTACATACAGAACAACACTACATTTGTGCCACTATTCTGGATCCACAGTACAAAAAGGCAGTGGCCAGCAAAGCATTCATTCCTTTTGATGAAGCAGATGTTTCGAAGTACAAACATTGGCTAGCTGTGTTAGCCACTCGGTTCGAAAAAGATCGGCAGAAAATTCAAGGAGCCGGCAGAAGTCCAACTGAATCAGCAGGCCATTCGACGTCAAGTTCCACTTATGAATCTGTGGGCGAAGGGAGTCACTTTCCCTCACAGCCGTTAACGACACCAGCAGCAACCGTATCATCATCCTCACCTGCACCAGGCCCAGCCATAATATTGTCGGAAGCGGATTGGCTAACTCATCAAGGGTTTGCTCGTTCCAGTCCTGCAAAGGCCACAGATGGTACGCAAAGTGGAGCAACCGTGAAGAACTTGAGTAGATGGTGCAGGCCTATCTGGATGACCCAACAGAGGTCTTTGTTAATCAGAACCCATTGCTGTATTGGTATAGGAAAAGGCCTCTATGGCCACTGATCACCAATCTGGCTCTAAATTATTTGTCTTGCCCACTTGCAAGTGTGTCTTCTGAACGTGTTTTCAGTGCTGCTGGTGCCATTGTAACTTCAAAAAGGAGACGCCTCTCGCCCAAAAATGCGGAGAGGTTAACACTGATCAAGATGAATCAGCACTTCCTACCACCAGATTACAAAATACGTGAATGCATGCAGGAAGAACAGGACACCGACTTAGGTGACGGAAGTTCTTCTCTGTTAGCTGACCTACTCCCGTCTCAATTCATAGAGTTTGAGGACGAGCTCTACTTCCCTGACACCCAGGCCTGAAAATGACTTCCTTTTTTTTCGGCCTTATTCACTTTTATTCCTGTGTGTCTTTCTTTGTTTTGCATCTTTTACCACAGTAAAACTCTCACAACAAGTCCATCAGCACCACTGTCTTCATCTTATTTTCCTTATTGATTTGAAGGTGCCGCAGTCTGCATTCCTGAGGTTCACAAGTTCACAACTCAATCATGCTCCGATATCCTCCTCCTCCAGACTCCACCTATCCATTTCCCTCAAGGCAGATGGTTTACGAAGAAAGAAATAAAGAAACTTTGTTTTTATAGACGAGTCCCCTCAAGTGGGACAGAAATTACAGACTGACTACATGCTTGCTGATTGCTAACAGAGTTACTTCTGAAATTGACAGGAGAGGCTGCCCTGTGGGCCCTCACTTTCCGAAGAAGATGCGGACAAAAATTAGAACAGGTAATGAATAATTGAGAAGATGGCATGCAGTGGACAGCAATGGCTGTCTGGCTCTGATTAAACCAATTGCTGTTTGTTTTTTGTGCATGAAATGAATCATATGTCTTGTCTTAGTTATTATTTAATCTTTTTACACAGTAATTGTAACTCATGTCAGCTACTCTGTTTTTTTTTACCTTGTTTAATTCAAATTGTACTTCAAATTCAGGGGCCACTATGTTGCATTTTACAATATGCAAAATGTCCTTGGAGTGGACTCACTTGCCAATATACCATGATAATTGATTAAGTAATATATATTTTTTCTTTACAGTCACTCACTGGGATGGATGGATCATCAGCGTCGGTTTACGGAAGAACTATGGCCAATTTGTGAGTGGCAAACAGGTAAACCAGTCTACAACAACTTCTACAGCAGAACTACATGTCTGTCTTTTCGTGGTATGTAGTGGTCGAGGGCAAGGCAGTGTACTGTTGTTGTTATGCCAGGCAGAGTCCACTTCAGACAGCATTCATGTAAAATTGGGGCTATGTGGCTTACTGCATACAATTAGATATGCTTTGACTGTCTGACAAAGAGCCAAGGTATGCTACATCAGGTTGCTTCACTCAGTGGTGCATGCCTTGACCGTCTGCATGGCACTGCCTCAAGCTTGGGCCAAACATCCGTTATGTTTGCGAAATTTGCTGTTTTTCGGTTTTTGACGAATCTCGCGAAATTACCAAAAAATCGCAAATGCTTGCGGCACGGCCATGCAGACGGTCAAGGCAGGCACCTCTGAGTGAAGCATCCTAATGTAGCATACCTAGGCTCTTAGACACAGACAGACAAAGCATATCTAGGGTTTAGGGTTCAGTGCGATTTACTAGGGTTTTTGGGTTTAAGTTGGTAGGGTTCCCGCTGAGTCTAGGGCTCAGGGTCCGATGCAGGCTCCTTCATAACGATGTTGGCAAGGTTTTAGGGGGGTTTGGCGTTCTGTGGTCCAGAATTGGCAGAATTTGTGCCTTTTTTGGTGTTTTGCGGGCCCGTGTGTTTGGGTGAAAACTAAGTGAAAACTAGTCGTAGACATTCTTCTTCTTCTTCTTCTTCTTCAAAGAGCGCAGTAGTTCGATTTTGTTCTGCCTTGCTGAGATTCTTGGTAATAGCTGGAACAAGTGTCCAGGTAAGTTTCAAGAGGATCGAAGTAGTGGAAGCGCTGAAAAGTTGAACAGCAATTTTTGGTGAACAGCGCAATTTGCCATATTTTGAATATACCAGTATTGCATGTTTTTGGGGGGCTGTTTGGGGGTGTTCTAGATTTGTGGGGGTGCGTCGGGGGGTCTTGGAGCACTTCTGGGAAGGTCTAATTTTGATTGCAAGTGGTTTGAAGAAAATCCATGGTGGAAAAGGGGGGTTTGGGCCTAGTTGCAGACAGCGTTTTGGCACAATTTAAACTGAGGCCTAGCAGTATTGTGTGTTTTTGGTGGGCTGTTTTGGGGTGTTCTAGATTTGTGGGGGTGGGTTTTGTGGTCTGGGAGCACTGCTGGGACAGTCTAATTTTGATTGCAAGTGGTTTGAAGAAAATCCATTGTGGAAAAGGGGAGTTAGGGCCTAGCTGCAGAGCGTGCTTGGATTGATTTTGGAAGTAGGTCTGAAATGTTCGAAGTGTCACATTTTCCATTTTTGCTTTTTGCCTGTTTGGGGGTGTTCTACTTTTTGCGGGTGGGTTCAGGGGTCTAGAGGCAATGCTGGGTAGGTCTAATATTGGAATCAAGTGGTTTGGACAATATCCATGGTGAATTTGTTTTTACATTTTCGCTCACTTTGGTGTTTTCGGGGGGCTGTTTGAGAAGGTTCCTGGTGTTTGGTGGGGTTGAGGGGTCTTGAAGCACTGCTGGGCATGCCTAATTTTGGTTGCAAGTGGTTTGAAGAAAATCCATACTGGGAAAGGGGAGTTAGGGCGTAGCTGAGGAGCGCGCTTCGATTGATTTTGGAAGTAGGCCTGAAATGTTCTAAGTGTCAAATTTTTTCATTTTTGATTTTTGCCGGTTTGGGGGTGTTCTACTTTATTGCAGGTGGGTTCAGGGGTCTGGGGGTAATTCTGGGAAAGTCTAATATCGGAATCAAGAGGTTTGGACAAAATCCATGGTGAATTTTGTTTCAATTTTCGCTCACTTTGGTATTTTCGGTGGGCTTTTTGGGTGGGTTCCTGGTGTTTGGGGGGGGGGGTTTGGGGGGTCTTGGAGCACTGCTGGGCATGCCTAATTTTGGTTGCAAGTGGTTTGAAGAAAATCCATGATGGGAAAGGGGAGTTGAGGCCTAGCTCCAGAGCGCGCTTGGATTGATTTTGGAAGTAGGCCTGAAATGTTCTAAGTATCACATTTTCCATTTTTGCTTTTTGCCTGTTTGGGGGTGTTCTACTTTTTTGCGGGTGGGTTCAGGGATCTGGGGGCAATGCTGGGAAGGTCTAATATTGGAATCAAGGGATTTGGACAAAATCCATTGTGAATTTTCTTTTCAATTTTCACTCACTCTGGTGTTTTCAGGGGGCTGTTTGGGCGGGTTCCTGGTGTTTGGGGGTTTGGGGGGTCTTGAAGCACTGCTGGGTATGCCTAATTTTGGTTGCAAGTGGTTTGAAGAAAATCCATGGTGAGAAAGGGGAGTTAGGGCCTAGCTGCAGAGCGCGCTTGGATTGAATTTGGAAGTAGGCCTGAAATGTTCTGTGTCACATTTTCCATTTTTGCTTTTTGCCTGTTTAGGGGTGTTCTACTTTTTTGCGGGTGGGTTCAGGGGTCTGAGGGCAATTCTGGGAAGGTCTAATATCGGAATCAAGTGGTTTGGACAAAATCCATGGTGAATGTTTTTTTCAATTTTCGCTCACTTTGGTGTTTTCGGGGGGCTGTTTGGGGGTTCCTGGTGTTTGGGGTGTTGGGGGTTTTGGAGCACTGCTGGGCATGCCTAATTGTGGTTGCAAGTGGTTTGAAGAAAATCCATGGTGGGAAATGGGAGTTAGGGCCTACTTGCAGAGGGCGCTTGGACCGATGTTGACTGGTAGGCCGAAAATTTTCTAAGTGTGAGTTTTTGCATTTTTGCTTTTGGCCTGTTTGGGGTGTTCTACTTTTTTGCAGGTGGGTTGACGGGTCTGGGGGCATTGCTGGGAACGTCTAATATCGGGCGCAAGTGTTTTGGATAAAATCCATGGTGAAAAAAGTTTTTCCGTTTTTGCTCACTTGCCTGTTTTTGGGGGGCTGTTTGGGGGGCTTCTAGGTTTTTGGGGGTGGGTTTTTGGGTCTGGAAGCACTGCTGGCACAGTCTAATTTTGATTGCATTTGTTTTTAAGGAATTCCATGGTGGAAAAGGGGAGTTAGGGCCTAGCTGCAGAGCGCGTTTGGACTGAATTGAAGGTAGGCTCTAAATTTTCTAAGTGTGAGTTTTTGCATTTTTGCTTTTGGCCTGTTTGGGGGTGTTCTACTTTTTTGCGGGTGGGTTGATGAGTCTGGGGGCATTGCTGGGAAGGTCTAATATCGGGAGCAAGTGTTTTGGATAAAATCCATGGTGAAAAAGTTTTTCCAGTTTTGCTCACTTGCCTGTTTTTGGGGGGCTGTTTGGGGGGCTTCTAGGTTTTTGGGGGTGGGTTTTGGGGTCTGGGAGCACTGCTGGCACAGTCTAATTTTGATTGCAAGTGGTTTGAAGAAAATTCATGGTGGGAAAGGGGAGTTAGGGCCTAGCTGCACAGTGCGTTTGGAGTGATGTCGACTGGTAGGCTGAAAATTTTCTAAGTGTCACATTTTCCATTTTTGCTTTTGGCCTGTTTGGGGGTGGTCTAATTTTTTGCGGTGGGTTGAAGTCTCCGGGGGCATTGCAGGGAAGGTCTAATATCGGGCGCAAGTGATGCTTGTATGTTTTGTAATACTGTCGACTCTGAAACTGAAAGTGTTATTTTTGCACTACACAGCGTACCTTATATTTTTTTCTCAGTGGTGTTTTAATATCTCTTCCTGTTTTTCCATCAACAATTACTGGCCGGCTTTTACCCTGTGCAGTGGCAAAAAGGATGACCTCAGTCTTAGCGACCCGCAATTCAGCATCAACCAGGCAGGCAGTGGACAAGGTGCCTTCTGGTCCCCAACATTGATTGCCAGAGCGTCAGATGGAATGGAGGAGTACCGCGAAAAAGAGCAATGGCTGGATGCATGCAACTTCCCAAATTCAACAGGACAACTACAACAACATACAGTTACAGTATCCATCTTCATTTCTACTTATCTTTTAAGTAATGTTATTGCTGTGAACTACTGTGAGTGTGACTGTGCATTTGTTTGCTCTCTGCTTCAATTCATCCCTCCAGCCATTGTATACTTTTTTCTTTGCCATTTTTTAAACTAATTTAATGTACTAAGTGGTTCTTCTCTCTGAGGGCAGATAGGCAAGTGAAATTGCGTAATTACTGCAGCCATGTACTGTCACATTGTTTCTTCATAGTTAGTACATTGTAGAAAGTACTACTTACTTTACAGTAACCTATCCATTTAGCAAACAACTTCATGTATGCAGTAGTGCATGCACTTCCTTTATGTCCCTTAAAAGATTTATGGATAGCTTTGTATCCAAAGATTTGTTTATCTTCATTTGTTGTTTGTCCATGTTGTGTTTTTTTTTCCTCTCTCCACAAAACTTTCCCCACAAACCCCATTCCCATCCAAGTTTCAAACCCTAACCCTCTTCCCCCGGGCTGTGTGGTTTTCATTGAGGTGTGAGTAAATTACAACAATAATTCCACAGACTTGCTGGGGAGGATAAGGTCAAAGCAACAGAAAACATCCTCCTCCTACACGTGGCGAATGATTACGCTGCTGTGCCCTTCACCTTCAGTACTATTTCTTGTAGTAGCCAAAGCCAAACTCCACGCAACTAGTATACTTTGGAATCTTTAGCATTTGTTAGGCTAAATTATGGCATTGTTCTTTTGTACTATGCTATCTATCGTACTGTTGTAATGATCCGCTCAGGCCACTCAAGGTTTCATTTTCTTTTTTTTCATATGCTGCTACTGCCACTGTGTACCACCACTACTACCACAACAATACCATTTTATCCGCCCAGGATTGCCAACCTTCATCGCCAGTTGCCATGCAGCCAGCCCTGTGCCTAGCCCTAGGCCTATTCTCAATCACAAATCACAGGTAAGATAAGCGTTTGGGGGGAGGAAGAATAATAGAGTAGGAGGAGAGATGAGAGACTGACGGTAGTACTACTAAAGTAGTAGGACAATTGAATTCACTAACTCTTTGAGTGGCACTTACTTTTGTAAACATTTGGGCGATTACTTAGTCAATTTGAATCAAGCAGCCAGTTAAATTTCAGGAAAACAAACAAACAGTTAACCCCCCCCGCCTCCCCCGCAAAACAGTAAAAACGCGTATGCAATGTTTAAGTTGAAAGTAAATAATTATTTAAATCCATTATAAAAATAAACTATCCCGCAAGACCCGACCCACCTTGCTCCCTAACCCCAAAGAATGTCCGTGAAAAAGTCCCCAAAGTTCAAGAAAACCCCAACACCCAATTCCCAACCCCCCAAAAGTCTTTAAAAAAGGGGCAAGGAACATTCTCTTCTCCTCTACTGCCGCTGGCGGTGTCCTTTGGCCAGGTTGGCCCGTTGCTCCCCGCTGAGGTTCTGCTTGAGCAGGCTCTTCATTCTCTCCATCTCCTGCTCAAGGTTGGACACCCTGAGGGTTAGGCAGTAGATGCGGGCCTTGCACCTGCTGTGTGGGGCAGCTGATTTTTTGGCTGCTTGGCGGTGGTGGGTGGCTGCAGTACTACGTCTCCGTACCACTGGAGGCTTGCATTGACTGGCTGACCCAGGGAGCGCGGAGGAGGATGCAGCTGTTGCAGTGGATGTTGTGGTGGACTGCGACTGCGTGTCAATCTCCTCCTGGGCCACCAGCTGCCGGTATTCGGCGACAATCGCCTCCAGCTTCCTTTGCCGGGCCCGTCTAGCCAGCTCCTTCCATGTCAGTTTGGAAAGAGCATCTATATGAAGAAAGAAAGACATACTGTAACCAATGCTCTTCAAGATTAACATAAAATAATTCAGCAGAAAGTTGTGTCACAGTAGAACTAGCAACTTGCAAACACAGTACATAACATTTGTGGCCTGTATCTATCTAACCTCCCACTTCGTCAGCCTCTGCTCTAACATTAGTGGGAGTTTCAGGAATCAATTCTACGAGCACTATATGGACTCACTACATTAGAGTCGACTATGACAGTACACCAGTCTTATTTTTCTCTCTCATGTTTAGCAAAATTATTACGTAAACTTCTGGAAGACGGCATAATGCCAGCGCAGTCAACTTGCACCCGAGAAAAACAGACGCAAGCCATGATGACACAGACTTTCGTTACTGTACCAGTCCAGTACATGCAGGTGGTGAAGCTTTAACTTTTCTATTACGGGTGGCACAGAGAATACTCTGTTACAAGGGCTACTGCTTAATTAATTTAACTTTCACCCTACAGTGCCAATGCCTACTAGAAAAGGAAAATGAAGAACATAAATAATATGATTATCTATCCCTTCACAGGATATTTGCTTACATATGGGATGACTTTAGGTGCTTTGTTTTTTATTTTCGTGAACACTGACAGGCCACACATGAATGACATGAGTTGTACTAAAATTAATAACAGAGGTAGTGAGTGGCCCCCGTAATCGCCGGATATATGCTGTGCTTGTAATACAAACTACTGCTACTATTCATGGTAGTATTTGGAAAAATTACAACTTCTTTTCCTTGCCTTTGCTACACTGGAACAAACGTGTGGGTGCGGTGTTACATGCTCTTCAAAGTAACACTTACTTCATCCAGTGACCATCTACTCTGTCTACATACACATATGCTATCTGTGAGTCAAATAGTACCATGATTCAGGCATCCATCCATTCAAAGTAAATGTCAATCATTCTTCTTAATGTCTCAACTGGACAACCCTTAGTTTTTTTACGGAAAAACAACATTTTCATTTTATTTTGGAAACCGCAAGTCATGCATCTGTGCTTGACTTGCATTTGAATTTGAAGCAAAGTATATATTGTGCACACATACAGTTTCTGTTTCACCCACCCAGGCAGTCCTCTTTCCTTTCTCCTTCCACCCATCCTTGCTTCATCCTTCAACCGGCAATGCATCATATTCTCAGCCACCTTGGGGAGCATTCAAAAACACTAATCATTCTTTGCAAGTCATGATTACTTTTTACCTTGCCCGTCCTTCCACACTTACTTACACCCTTCTTTCCCTTTTTGTTCATCCCATCCATCAAGTTCATCTCTGATCTGACTTGGCTTCTCGATAAAACTTTCACAGCTGAGTTGAAGTCAATTTAGAGGAGGCTACTACCTGGTTGATAAAAACTTAGTTCTAAATGTGTAAGTCTTCTTAACAGTAAAGTATAACTGTACTGTACAACATATACACCTGTGCAGAGAGCACACTCTGCAGTCTGCAATCTCAATAATCAAGGAATATATTAGCTTACCACTGCCCGCCACTCCTGTGGTATCCCCTACAGCAGTACCCGCTGGCTGTTGCACCTTCTCCGCCCCAGGAGTGCCCACCTCCGCGCTGGCCCCGGCACCGGTGGATGGCTGTGCCGATGTTCCGCCTAGAAAATACATTTCAGATTCTTAGATCCCATATACACCACTCCCTAGTATTTTGTCTAGGAATGAAAAAATGTTACTACGTCTACACAAACAAATTTAATAATTTGTGACTTTCTAGTCTAAACTACAAATTGCCCTTTTTTCAGGGAAGGGTGTTTTTTAGTTATGCTTAGCCGTTACATGTCTTGCTACACTTTTTGGCACACTGATGAATGCTTGCTTTTTCACGCACCATTTTTCTCATAACAGACAGAAGCTTCCCTTCTAAGAACAAGAGCGAGATCAGATCATCATCACTTGGACGGAGTCAGCAACGATCAGCACCACAAAGAAGACTTGAAGTTCCATTTTGGTGAGGGCTCGCCCACAATTAATGTGTGAAATCACTAAGCACTTTTCAATTTTCAGTCCACCGTTTAATGTTGTATGCTGAACTTGATTTTAATAAATGTTTTTACTTTTAATAAAGCTTTAAAACTTACATAGACTCTGTGGTTTTTGTACATGAGTGAGTGAGCGAAAGGGTTTGCAATTTGCAAGCATGAGTCCGGGGCTCTGAGAGGTCGGGACTCTGACTCCGTAGTCTTATGTCCTCGGTTGTATAATCATTGGGGATTAATCATCGATGAATTCAGGAGCTAAATGACTCTGACACACTAGCTAGTCAGTAAGGAGATTAGGGGTTTAAATTCTGTTATGACGGAGGTATGTGGAAAGTCTAACTGCGCCTATTATAATTGATAAACAATGCACTATTTCGTGTCCATAGTTCTGTTTGTGCAGACTAGTCCCTGCAACAGTAGTAGTATGGATTGTCCTCCTATCCAAGCAAAAAGTAAACTAGTATCTTATTCTTTCTTGGTGGCCATTGACATTTTATTGTTGGGAATTGTCAAAGCATAAACATTTAGAAGACTTCCAAAGACATTATAAACAACCCAGAGGACTGCACTCCGTGCATAGAGCTATTGCTGAATAGAATGGGAGTTTTGTTTAACACCTTTTGCCAACTGTGAAAGCTTAGTTATCTACACAGACAGACTAATAATAATCTAGTAGTACCACAGGGAGTCATAGTAGAGGCAGGATAAGAATTTAGAAACAGTCTACAAGAAGATCAAAGACGATTTAGAAAAAATCGAATTAGGAACGTTAGGAAAAAATAGGTGCTGTAAAAGATAGGGAAGTATAATGTTATGTTATGTTATGTTATGCAGGGGTTTTGTATAGCGTGCGGCTACTCGAAAGAGTGTCCCGACGCTTTGGATTGCACACTAATCTCATAACACAACAGGGAAAATAAAATAAGAAACAGAGATAAAAGAAACCTAATAGGGACCGAAACTAAGAGGAAAAGAGCCAGGTTTTAAGCCCTTTCCGAAAGGCCAACAAATTAGGAATGCTGCGCAGGGACACAGGCAGTTTATTCCATAACTGAGGAGCTAGTAGTTTAAAAGAGCGGCCTCCGATGCGGGCTCTCTTCACACGAGGAACCGCCGCAAGAAACAGGGCTTCAGACCTGAGCGACCTGGCAGGCAAATAAAAGGCCAGCCTCTTCTGCAGGTATTTTGCTCCGGAGGCGTGCAAGGCTTTGTGTGCCAGAGTGAGAGTTTTAAAAATTATCCGCTTCCGGACAGGGAGCCAGTGCAGAGCCTCCAGAAGACCCGAGGCTCTGGCACGGCGAGATAGTCCAAGATGGCCCGTGCTGCCGAATTCTGGACAACCTGTAACCGTTGGAGCAGATATTCTGGCAAGCCGAGATAAAGGACATTGGAATAGTCAATTCTCGAGCCTATAATCGCCTGCACCGTGATCTTCCTATGTTCCTCCGATAACAGGGGAAGGAACTTACGTAGCATCCGGAGTAGGCCAAAGCAGGTACCAGTGAGACCGATTACCTGTGAACGTAGTGTGAGGCCATTGTCTATCTTAATCCCAAGGTTTTTAGCCACCTGGGACGAACTTGCTGGTGGAAACATGTTCTCAGGCCACCACACTTTCCAGTCCGGATCCGAACTGCACCCAAAAAAGAGGACCTCGGATTTATCCGAGTTGCACTTGAGGCTGTTGTGATGGAACCATTGAAACACAGCCTCAAGGCAACCCTGGATCCTACCTCCATCGAAGTCCGCACCCCTCTCACAGGTGAAGAGGAGCTGAGTGTCATCGGCATAAGAAACGATCTGGGCCCCGAAAGACTCAGCCAATGCCGCCAGAGGGGTCATGAAGATGTTAAATAGAGTTGGACTCAGGACAGAGCCCTGAGGAACTCCGACACCCAATGGCGACATCTCGGCGGAGCAAGCAGAAGCCCAGACCGTTTGTCGACGGCCTGCCAGGAAAGATCGAAACCACTGGAGCACCGTCCCTCGGAGACCAGCCTCTGAGAGTCTTGCAAGAAGACCCTCATGAGGGACGGTGTCGAAGGCCGCCGACAGATCTAGCATCACCAGCATCGCTCTCCCGCCCGAATCCAGCACCTCCTTAATCGCCTCCGAGACTTCCAGGAGGGCTGTTTCGGTGCTAAGATTGGCGCGGAAACCCGACTGGGTAGGGTGCAGTAGGTCGTGGGACTCCAGGTAATCGGCAAGCACCTTATGGACATGCTTTTCAATGACCTTCGCAAAAGCCGGCAGGAGCGAAATAGGTCTATAATTCGCCAACACCTCCACATCCAGGCCAGGCTTTTTAAGCAGGGGAATAATCATGGCCTGCTTCCAGGCCTGGGGAACCACACCCTGTGCAAGAGAACAATTCAACAGGGGGTTCACGAGGGGATTAATGACAGCTGCCATTTTAGCCAAAAATGTTGCCGGACAGGCATCCCGAGGGGAACCTGATTTAAGCCCCGCCATCAGGTCAAATGAGGCGGTCAGCGAGAGAGGAGGGAAAGCTGCCAAGGCCACACCTGCGTTAAGTCGGGTAGCAGCGGTATTCTCCACCCGACCCGGTATCTCAGGCTCCAGCACATGGAAGGAGTCCTGGATCCGCTGGATCTTAGAGGTGAAAAAGTCCGCAATCGCCCTGACCCAAGGCGCAGGAGGGGGAGTCTGGGTTGATACTGCGCGAGACGTTGTAAACTCCCGCACAACGGCGAAAAGCTCCTTACAGGAATTGGAGGCAGCTTCAATTTTTCTCGCGAAATAAGCCTTCTTCTCCGCGAGGATGTTCCGATGGTAAGCTTTCGCCACAGACCTGTAGGCGAGTTTCGCCGTCGCGTCGTAATTTGCGCGCCAAGCTCTTTCCGCTACCTTGCATTGGCGCCGCGAGGCCGCCAATGCTTCCGTAAACCAAGGGGCAGATGCACCTTTTTCAGGTTTGCGGAGGGGTCTCAGAGGAGCCAGATCATTAAGTCTCTCTGAGAACCAGGCCTGCAGTCGCTCCACATCCTCCTCTAAGTTCCCTGCTAACACGAAGGGGTGGTCCGCACAAGCCTGTGCCAGCAGTTCCGGAGTAATCCGGTGAAGTGCCCTGAATCCCACGGAAGACTGCCGGGGGGCGCCGGAAGGCTTCCTAACTTCCGAGAAGTAAAATTTCACCAACCTATGGTCGGACCAAAGAACCTGGCTAGGAGCCAGCATCTCTATAGGGGTCGTAGAGAAGGTCAAATCTAAAGTATGTCCCTTCTCATGGGTCGGTCCGATATGATATGGAACCAGGCCCAGAGGGGCTGTGACCTCCAGCATTTTTATCGCATCAGCATCCGTTTCCACGTCCATATGGACGTTAAAGTCCCCGGCAACAATACAATGCTCTGACGCGAGTAATAAAGAAGAAGTCACCGACTGGAACTCTTCAAAAAAAGAGCCCATGGGCCCTGGCGGCCGATAGACTAGGAGACCCTTCATCGATTGGTGCGGTGAAAGAACAATGGCAAAGGCAAGGGATTCGCAATCCTTGATCGCGTCCGAGGGGATGATGGTACAGGTGGCTATTTTATTTACTATTAGTGCGACCCCCCCTCCACGCCCCTTCGGCCTGTCCTGCCTGAAGATGTTATACTCGGGCGGGAGAGCAGTAGCAATATCTGGGTTGGACGCCTCACCGAGCCACGTCTCGGTGAGCATCAGAAACAAGGGTTTTTCTGAGTCCAGCAGATCAAATATGTCCAGAGCATGCCGGCCCAGAGATCTAGTATTGAGCAGTAAGCCCAGATGTTTAGCGCTAACCGCCACCTTCTGCGGCGCCCCGCCAAGATGTTTCTGCGGGCGCCAGCCACACTCAGGGCAACAATACTTGCCCTTGTGGCGAGCAGGAAACACCGTACGGCAGGAGCCATTGATGTGTTGCAAGGAAAGAAGTTCCGAACCCGAGTAGTGAAGCATAATGCTCACATGCACAAGCTACATATGAAATACAGTTGCCCAGGACTGCCCGTCGCCTCGTACGCCTCCGGGACGCTGACGGGCGCAGACGGGCAGGACTCTGGCACGACTCCGGCTAAGAGACGGCGTCCCACTGCGCGATCCCGCTGCGCGGGAGAGGACGACTTTAAATAGGCGTCTCCCACATCCCCTCGAGCGTCGAGACACTCCAAGATGGCGCCCGCGCACACACACACTCAGCCCAACCAAAGATGGCGCCCACAAATGAAATCAGCCCCGGAACCCGGACCCGCCAAATGGCGGTGTATTTTCCAAAAATTAAGTGCAGGTAAGGGGACAGAAGCCCAGTGGAGCGGCAATAAAATCAGGGGTTAAAGGAACCTAGGTAAACAAAGATAGGCAAAGGGAGTTTTAAAATCACCAGTTGTCCGAGCTAGGTGTCAGCGCGACCTGCGCTCGTGTAGCAATCAATCAGCTGTTAATTATTAATATTAACAGGAAAACTTACTGGGGCCAGCAGAGGAGCCCTCGCCGGACCGATCCTGGCCTTCCTGATCTTTTCCCTTCTCCGCCGGCGCCGCTACCTCCGCCTGTGTCTCCTTGCCCCTGGGGGTTGGTGATGTACAACATGAAAGAAAGACACAAACATGGATGATTGTTGTCAACCAAATTAAACATTTCAAAAAAACAATAACAAACTATTTTGGGAAATAGACAACAATTGCACTAAATTTATTGACCTACCTGATGTGGTCTACTAGGATATTAGTATTGCTGGATTCGCGGACCGTCTACTTGGAAAGTTATGTAACTCACTAAACCAACTACAAAAAGGTTCGACTAGCAGGCAGCACTCCGCAGCACGTGAAGTGACAGACACAGTGCATCGTGATTGCAGACCAGTGAGAAGTTGAACACTAAAAAGTTTCCTACTAAATAACCAGTCATAATATACTCAAAGTATCAATCCACCACCACTATCTCTTCTTAGTGGCAGGAGTACAAAGGAAGGACTGGACTTGAGTCTCTAGGGGCAGATTTACAAGCCCCTTTTGCTCCGTTGTTGCGTGACGTTTGTGACGCAGTGGCAGCGCAAAAGAGGTGCCATGGTGCGGGGTATATTAACAAAGTGACGCATCTGGGAGATGCATCACGTTGTAAAGCCCTGCGCCATTAGGGGGCGCTCCGGCGCAAGGGAGGGTGTTCTTGCACAGGAACGCCTCCTAAAAGTGGCTGAGTGAAATCTACAAGATTTCACTCAGTCACTTTTAGGCCAATGCTGCGTCAAAACCCTGCGTCTGCTTGAAGCAGATATACGGCTTGACGCAGCATTAGGAAGATAGGGCACCCCAGAGCATTGCTAGAGCTGCATCGTGCTTGCGACGCAACTCCAGCAATGCGCCGCCTTTTCGGCACAGATGCGTGACGCATCTGTATCGTTTTTGCATCATGGTGCGCCGCATTGTAAATACAACGCACAATGGGTGGTAGAGGCGTGGCGCACAATTACTGGCGTATCCCTGCTAATTTGCAGGGATGCACCAGTAATTGTAAATCTGCACCTTAGTGTCTAGCATTACGCAGTTCTGTAAAGTACATTCATACATAATCACTCAGGCCAATGAAATGAGCAAGAAATCGAAAACAAGGAAGCATGGTAGCACCACCAATGAGCAGGTGAGCAGTGCACCTGCAATGCAATCACAGAAGATTTTGAAACATAATTTACCTACACTGTAATAGGCAGCATTATTGCTCTTCGGAAAAAACAAACATTTGCAATATGATAACATAGAGCAGGAGAAACAGAGTAGTGATTAAATAGCTACTACTACTCACCAAGCCCAGGGATCTCGACGCCTAGCAGGTCGAGCAGGTTGTGTTCACGGTCCAGGATATCGGACCACCGGTGCGTGGCCTGGCTGTAGGTGAGCCGGACCCCCGACTGCCGATACATGGCCCGGCACACCTTCCCCCACAGCTGCCGACACTCCCGGAGCCTGTACCCGCCAGCGATCCTGCCGCCTGCCGCGATGGTCTTGGGGAGGCGGCGCTGGACATAAAAAATCAGTGCGGCCACCTCCTCCGCGCTTAAGATTTTCCAGGCTATGACTTGCTCCCTCCTCAATCGCCCGCATAGGGAAAAAGTACATAAAAGAAGAGGTTAAAAAAAGTAGTTTTAAAGTAACCAAAAGTAGAAGAAAACACAAAATATAGATCTAGAAAAATAAAGGGATAGATAATAAGTAAAAAATATTAAAAAAAACTTCTAACAAATAAAGGATGGCAAAGATTGAAGCTGGATAGAAAAAGCATGCCCAGAACCATAGCAATAAATGAAAAACAAGATGGCCGCGCCCATTGAGGACTGTGTGGGTAAATTTGCACGATATTTCCCCCGCGAGTCCGAAAAAACACACGCGAACTCGTAATAGCGCGCCGCACACAACGCGAAATTGCCAATAGCGCCCGGAAACGGAAATACGCAACGTGCACAAGTCGGCCGCGTCCATGTACGACCACATGGGTAACTTTGCGGTCGGTGCGCTGCAAGCGGCCCACGAATAAGCAAACAACACCCGAACACGCAAAAAAACCCCGCAAATTTGCACGAATTCGCAAATTTTGCGGATCGCGAATTCAATTTTGCACGAATTCGTGGACCACGAATACGCAAATTTCGCCCATACTGTGACCACACCAATACCACCATGAATACCACCACAACGACCACCAATACCACCAGCACCAATGCCACCACCACCAATACCACCACCACCAATACTATCACCACCGCTACCAATGCCACCCCCAATACCAATACCACCACCAATACCACCGGCACCAATAACAATACTACCACCACCAATACCACCAACACCAATACCACCAATACCACCAGCACCAATTCCACCACCACCAATAACAATACCACCATCACCAATACCACCACCAATAACACCCCCAATACCAGCACCCCCAATACCACCAATACCCCGACCACCAATACTACAACCACCACCAATACCATCACCAATACTACCACTACCAATACCACCACCACCAATACTAGGAGTGGGTGCAAATTTGGTTCCACTAGTGGAAATTGCGATAATTTGACATTTTCGCGTTCCGTGGAGAACGCGAAAATGTCAGAATTTCCGCAATCCCATATTACCGGAAATTTTTGTCTTGCTCGTGCTGTAAAAAAATACATTCTTGCGCGCGCGCAATCACCTTACCTGAATCCCCGCGTTCGCCGACAAGTTTTCCCGATCCGGTCGCGTTCTCCACGATGTGTTGGATTGTGGTAGCCATTTTGCGCTATCTCTCAGGAGTTTGCGCCCGCATTAATGTCATTCGTCGCGCGATCATGTCATTCGTCGCGCGATCACATCTTCCTTTTCGTGATCATGCACCGAAAGAGTATGAGATGATTGAGTTCTCTAACACGTCATTCTCCACCGCAGCGAGAGCGTGAGGACGCGGACACGTCATATCGAATGCGAGAAGGAGCAAGAGAACCCGAACACATCATATCCAACGCGACAGGAAGCAAGAGAATGCGATCAAGTCATTTTGGTCGCGCCGGCGGAAGTAATGTAAAGCTTGAGAACTCGAACATGTGAAATTTTCAATTTGAAGAAGAATATCAGCTCTAGCAATATGAAACCTTCTGAAAATGATGATTTGGATGAAAAAACTCTTCCGATTGACATTTGGCTGTTCTTTTTTGTGCTAGGAGTCCTTTTTTAAAAAGGTGGGGAGAGGGGGCAAGTGCCACAGAATCTCTAACTTCCTGTTCCTGTCCAGCAGGGTCCTCCCAGTGCTTTGTCCATCTCCTGGTCATTCAGCCTTTTGATTTTGGCTTGGAAAGATCACTCTTTTTGTCTGCTGCATCATTGCAATTGGATTGGAGGATTTTTGAATTGGATATTTTACAAGTAAGTGGTTGTTGTGTCTGTTTGATTGGGGCATTGCAGTTGTTGCAACTACAATTTAATTTTGGTAACTATCATTCCTTTGTTTTTTAAATGTTGTGGGTATTAGTAGTCAGTAGTAGGCCAGAGCTAGTCATGGCCTCATGGGTGTGTGCATGATGAAGCAACTGTTCCTTTGGTGTTTTTTTAATGTATTTCATTTAAGCATGATTCAGGGCCTAGATGGCATTGGATTGAGTTGGGGAATGTGTTTTTTTGGGGTGGACTTTCTGTTGTTGGGCCTGGCCTTGTGGCTTGTGGCCATTTAGAAGCCTAGGCCTGCAAGCTTGTCTGGACTTGTCTGCCAACAGGCCTGCTTTCATCCAGTAGGCTCAGAGCAGGTAGCCACAGCTTTATTAATCAAGTGTTTCTGTGTGTGGTCTGTTGAATCTAGACATCATTTAGGGTATGGATGGCACTGGATTGAGTTGGGAAGTGTGTTTTTTTGGGGTGGGCTTTCTGATGTTGTTGGGCCTGGCCATGTGGCTGGTAGCCATTTTGAAGCCTAGGCCTGCAAGCTTGTCTGGCCTTGTCTGCCAACACGCCTGCTTTCATCCAGTAGGCTCAGAGCAGGTAGCCACAGCTTTATTATTCAAGTGTTTCTGTGAGTGGTCTGTTGAATTTAGACATCATTTAGGGCATGGATGGCACTGGATTGAGGTAGGTAGTGTGTTTTTTCAGGTGGGCTTGCTGATGTTCTTGGGCCTGTCCATGTGGCTGGTGGTCCTTTTGAAGCATAGGCCTGCAAGCTTGTCTGGCCTGGTCTGCCAACAGGCCTGCTTTCATCCAGTAGGCTCAGAGCAGGTAGGCACAGCTTTATTAATCAAGTTTTCTGTGTGTGGTATGTTGAATTTAGACATCATTTAGGCCATGGATGGCACTGGATTGAGTTGGGAAGTGTGTTGTTTTGGGGTGGGCTTTCTGATGTTGGTCCTGGCCATGTGGCTGGTGGCCATTTTGAAGCCTAGGCCTGCAAGCTTGTCTGGCCTTGTCTGCCAACAGGCCTGCTTTCATCCGGTAGGCTCAGAGCAGGTAGCCACAGCTTTATTAATCAAGTGTTTCTGTGTGTAGTCTGTTGAATTTAGACATCATTTAGGACATGGATGGCACTGGATTGAGGTGGGTAGTGTGTTTTTTTGGGGTGGGCTTTCTGATGTTGTTGGGCCTGGCCATGTGGCTGGTGGCCATTTTGAAGCCTAGGCCTGCAAGCTTGTCTGGCCTTGTCTGCCAACAGGCCTTCTTTCATCCAGTAGGCTCAGAGCAGGTAGCCACGGCTTTATTAATCAAGTGTTTCTGTGTGTGATCTGTTGAATTTAGACATCATTTAGGGCATGGATGGCACTGGATTGAGTTGGGAAGTGTGTGTTTTTTTGGGGTGGGCTTTCTGATGTTGTTGGGACTGGCCATATGGCTGGTGGGCGTTCTTTGTGTTGGGAGTTAGTAGTGTCCTGCTTTTGGCATATAGGCCTGCATGGTTTTCCTATTGGCTTACTGCTTCCATCCATTGATCTCCATTGCTAGCAGCAGCTCCATGAATGATGTGATGCTGTAATAATGTTATGGCAAATAGGGTCCACCCCACTTCCATTACATTTTTAATTTTGGTGGTTCTTATTCTCTTTCCTATCCTTCCTGAGAGTGTAGTGTGTGTATACACAGTAGTATAACATAGCCCTTGTTGACAAAGTCTCAGAAATGGCTAGACTATATATTTTGTACAGTAGTAGGTAACTTAACCGCACAACAACAAATGCAACATTTTACTGATGTTCTTCTCCCGGCTTATTTGCTTTTAGGTGCATAAAAAGCCAGAGGAGGAGATGTCATCATCATCATCACCTGTTGTACTGCCAGCCAGACAGAGGTCCTGCTGCGCATCACGTCTACATGTGAACACAACTTGTTGTGCATCTGCGTCCTGCCTGACATCTGAAGAAGATGGCCCCAAAGAAAGGTACCAGGTCCAGTACCAAGAAAGTTGCTGGTGAGAAGAAGGAACACAAAAAGGAAGTGCCATTAACCACGACTGGTATGCCGGCCAATGTTGTTTTTGGGAGCAAAAAAGTTATGCATGCAGCAGCGTTGTCCGGGAACCAAGCTGGGAGCAGCACCTCCACACCAGCGGTCCAACCCCACCAACCTAGGCCCAAGCCCTTGAGTGTTGCAGAGGTAGCCAGTCTACTAACGAGCAGCGATGTTGAAATGTCATCATCGCAAAGTAGTACACAATCAACGCAGGCAACTCAGCAGATAGGTGTGCAGCAGCAACAATAACAGCAGCCGCAAGAACAACAGCAGCAGCCGCCGCAAGAGCAACAGCAGCAGCAGCCGCAAGAACAACAACAGCAGCAGCCACAAGAACAACAACAGTAGCAGCCGCAAGAACAGCCCACAATAGTAGTTGTTGCTCCTGACGTGGGGGCATTTCAGGAAATCCAGCTTCCTGCAGACAAAGTGGAGCAAACCATTGTTTCAGAAGATCTATTGTCTTCCAGACCACCAGCAAGGAAAAGGAGGCTTAGTTCATCATCCTCTTCTGCAAACACCACTTCTGATGACCGTGATGCCACTTGGCAGTCACCAGCTCAGAACTCAGCGAGTGATGCACGCCACAAGACAATGCTTCTGGAAAAGGAAGGTTCCCGAAAAACTTACAGTTATGGAGGTAGATGTAGAAGATGGGGTGATGTTGATGAAGAGGACGAGCCAGTCATCACGCACAGCACTCCCGCCCCAAAGGGGATAGAGACCAACATTCTCACCCTATCCAGAAAGGCTGCTACTGAGCGGGATGTAGCACGGATATCACCAACGCAGGTTACACCACCACGACCTCCAACTGCCATATTTTCCAAGGCCCTGCAGTGACCTACATCCAGCTTAACCATCTCAGAAGGTAGTAGTAGTAGTAAAAGTCACAGTGTAGCTGCACAGAGCCACATTCCAAGCACACCCTCGAGTTCATCTGGTATTGAAAGTGGCACATCCAGCAGTGCCAGAAAGTTCTCCTCCCCAGTTTGGGACTACTTTTCTGTTAGCAACAAGGAAGAGAACATTGCAATATGCTCAATTTGTTGCTCAGGTGTTCGGCGCGGTAAGCTTGGTACAAACTATGGTACCGAAGGCCAAGCAGGTCATCTCAGAATACACCACACTATTGTGTGGGAGAATCACCTATTTAAGTTAAAAGAAAGTAGAAAAACTCAACCCATTGAAGTTTGTCAGGAAGAATCAGGGGACGATATTATTGCGGTGGAAGGTGGAGCGGGAGGCATTTCTATCCCTGTCCCCAGTAGTGTAGTGGTACCGCCCACATCCTCCTCAGTAACATCTGAGTGGCACCGCAGTAATAGCCATACTCAGAGTCAGGCTGAGACACCAAGGCGTCCGAGTACCGCAATGAGACAAACTGCATCGTTGATCCTAAGTGGGTTAATGAAAACAACAGCACCACAAAGGAAAGTAATCCAGCCTACCATTGAGAGCATGCTTAGGTTGGAGGGGCAGTTCCAACGCAACCACCCAGTGACATTGTTGTACAATGCAAAGATCGCTAAAATGTTAGCACTGGACCTTCTCCCTTTTTCATTTGTGGAAGGGGTGGGTTTCCTTTAATTTGTGTCAGCCATCTGCCCTAAATGGAAGGTTCCCAGCCGTTCCTATTTCGCAAGAATTGCTGTTCCGGCACTACATCATGATGTGCAGGAATTGCTTGGGCAAGCTTTACAGCAGAGTGCTGTTCACAATATCCACCTGACTACAGACACGTGGACCAGTTGCCAAGCCACAGATTACATGTGCATCACTGCACACTGGGTCTCTTTTGTGGGGCTTAGAGATAAGCTATCTGAACGAGGTGATGTTGACACAGCTGAGATTTTTAAAGCTACTCGGAAACATGCAAATGTAGCCATGTTCGCCATGGAGAAATCTCATACTGCTGTAAAAATTTTGCAAGAGTTTTGCAGCAAGGTTTCTGAATGGCTGCACCCAAGAGAGCTTACTATTGGTTCTGTTGCCACAGATAATGGCAGTAATGTACTTAAGGCCTTGGATCTTGGTTCCTATTTCAGGGTTCTGTGTTTGGTGCACTGCATAAACATTATAGTTCAAGACTTTCTGAAAAAAGAACCCATAGTCAGCAACTTACTGAACATCTGCCGAAGAAAATGCACTCATTTCAGCCATTCTTTTAAAGCTCGGAAGCAGCTGAGGATCATTCAATGTGAATATAGGATGCCAGTCAAAGCACTCATCCAGGAGGTGGTAACACGTTGGAACTCAACGTACTACATGCTTGATTGTCTGTTTGAGCAGAACAGGCCACGCAATGAATATGTCATGCGAAGAGGGGATGCTACTGTGAAAGGCATGACACTTCAGATGGAGCAATGGGGCCTAGTTAAATGCCTGACTGAGATGCTTCGTCCTTTTGAGGTTTTTTCACGTGAAGTCAGAAAGTACGACTGTACAATGGGCCAAGCTATCCCATTATTGCAAATACTAGAGCATCATCTGAAGAAGATGTCTGAATCATACAAAGGTGTAGAGGACAAAAAGGAAGCCTTTGACTTGGTGGAGAGCTTAGCCCGTCGCTTAGCTGAAAATACAAGGATAGAAAATAAAATGTTGTCACAAGAACATTACATTTCTGCCACAATTCTGGATCCACTGACAAAATTGGGACTGAAGATATTCTTTCCTTTTTCAGAGACTCATGTTGCCCGCTACAAAACTTGGATAGCTGAGGCAGCAATGGAGTTCTGGACTTTTTGGTTCCGTCCAGAGGTGTCAGGGATAACACCCGAAGACCCCGGAGTTCCACCTGTCTCGATGCACAAATAAACAGAAACACGGGCTTCTCGATGGTGGCGTCAAAGACCAAAGGTTTATTACTGCAGGGGCACAGAAGTCACAGAAACTACACACGGGCAGATTCTAGGAGCCTGTCCGATTTGTACAAAAAGGGTTGCTCCTTATATACTAAAATTTGAGCTTGAGGCAAATTCTTTACATGTAATACATTCCCAAACCTTTGTGTCCTAAACAATAAATATTTGGCGTTGTACAGAAATCGTCGGCAATATCTGATGTCAAAACATTACGAACGAGGGGTTCCCACTTTTCCATCATAATCTCATGTCAACTTTTCATTCAAGACCCGGACCGCCTCATCGTAAACTTCGTTACCTCCCCCTAATAAAGGCCCAGAAGGAAAGGAGCAGAGCCAGGTGCAGATGATAGAAAAGCAGGATAAGAGATGTTTGTGGGTCGTAAATGGGCAAGGCTACCAGCTTCGGCCGCCTAATCATGATCAGGCCAAAGAACATGAGAACCAGTATAGCAGGGCTGGCCTCGGGCAGAGGAGGCAGCCTTTGTCGAGTCATGCAGCTACGGCATGTTCTGTTCTAAGGTGCACGTGTCACTAGAAAGGTGAATCGCCGGCTAAGCCTACGTGTCCTTAATCGAAATGAAGTAATCAGAGATCATTGCGTATGTGAGGGCAAGAAACACAAAATGGCCGCCATAATCTAAGATGGATGCCATGGGTAGATCGGAAATGTGTTTGTAACAGGAGTACTCTTGCTCTTAGCATAGTGAAAACACCAGGATATGCTAAATGGATCATTTGCGGTTCGCCGATACCAATATTATGTATTTAAGACAATGTTGAAAACACGGGTTCAAATCGTCACGGAACCTCAGACCCTCTTTTTGCCCTTACATAGGCAATTACTCAGTCTATGTCAGAGTCTAATTCTATATTCATCAGGTCAGTGACATGCTGTTGTATCATCATCCTTTCTCGTGCCTTTTCTCCAAACACAGGTGGTTTTCTGAAACAGGTTGCAGCACAGAGACTACACACAGCGGGACCACACTGGATAATCAGGCAGCATGAGAATAGGAATACTAAGATGACACCAATGACCATCAGAACCTTCCATCCCCACGCTGATATCAGAGTCCAAAACCACTCCATAAAGGACCAGTTTCCCTTGTCTACATGTATAGAGTCAGAAATCTTGTGTAGCTTAGAGATCGCCTCATAGACTGTTGGAGCATTATTGGGAATAAAGACACAGCAGCTCGATTGGATCATTCTGCATACCCCACCTCGATCTGCAAGTATCACGTCTAGAACCATACGGTTCTGCAACGTCATGAGTCTATCCGCCTGAAGCTCAGCTGTCAAGTTGCTAAGGGCACCTGCAGTTTCGGTAATAGTAGATTCAACTACCCGTGTTAGCTGACGTATGTTTCTACTATTGGCCATAGGCCCCCAGAACGGAAGGAAACCTTTGAAGAAGTCTCCAGCTTCCTGACCAGCGGTATCTTCCTTGCTGAAAACACCTCTTGCTATTCTGGTCTTGTGATAGTCTGAAGAAGCAGTGTATGTTGGCGGCAACAATCGAGCAATATAACATGAACCTGAAAAGTCAGCAGGCAACCATGTATACGCTCTGTCTTGACAGATGAAGTAGGTACCCCTAGCAGTAAGGAAGGCAGGGGAAGAGTTAGACGGAAACACGTAAGTCTCAAGGCACTCGCTCTTCCCTAGCTGAGCTCTCGGATTTCTCCCATTTCCTTGCAAACATACTTGGCCTCGGTGAGGCACGACCCAGACTGGGGTTGAGCTTTTACGCTTGCTTTCTCCCAAACTAAGGCGATACTCTGTAGAGTTCCAACTCAAATATACTCGTAATTCGTCTCTAGGGTAAGAGGGAGTATTATTGACGTCCTTGATCATGTCAATAATTCCCTGGACTAAAGCTTTGTTGGCAGAGTTATATTTAGTGGAACGTGGTGGACGGAGAGGATAGGTTTCAAGGGCATAAGCAAAGATGGTCTGAAGGGCCTGAAATGATCCATTATAGCTAAAAGGCAAAACTAGATAGGGAATGCCTTTATCCATAGTGTGGGGTATCAAGCCACACACCCAGCAGTCTGTAGTGTTGACCACCAGTTGGTGTTGGTGCAAGAGCTGTACGAAAGTGTTATTGATAAATTCTGAACGTCGAGCTTGCTCATGTTCAGGAAACGAGTGAAAAGAGTGTATAGAAGAAACAGTAGAGGTAGCAGGATCAAGGGGAGGTATTGTAGTTACTGGCACAAAAATTAAATTTATACCAAAAACGATTCCGCCCACCAACGTTATCAAAACAATAAAAAATGTAATAGCACATTGCATCAGAAAACATTTGCTATGAAGAATTCTGTAAAGTCTGTTTCTGCGAACATAAATCACATTTTCTCGTTGCAGCGCAGGAAGCTCCATCTTCTACAATCCGCTCGCGACCACTGATGATGTGTACGTAGATGAAAATGCCTCTATCAGCCCTGGGAGTTCCCAGAACCAACAGAAAGATCGACCTTGTGTCTGACCCCCGCAGATTCAACTAGGCACACAGCCACGACCCTACGGCTACCCAGACGGCAAGGCACTTTTAAAACAAAAAACAATAGCAAACTTCCTGGCTGGAGGCAAAGTGTTAAAATTTCAAATGTATAAAATTAGGCAGTTTCCTGCTTTATTTGTCCATATTGCGAGATCGTAAATTGTATCTTAGTTTTGCAGGAACTGTTTGATCAGGAAACAGTGTGTTATCAGCAGAGGTTGTAATGTTCAAGTTCGCAGATGGCAAAGTTCCTTCTGATGCAGAGGGCAAGTGTTCAGGAGTCAAAGAAGTAGTTTCAGGAGGAGAGTCAGAGTTCGAAGTGTCAGTTATCAGTTCGGCATCGCTGAAAGGGACAAACTTGGGTGTTCGCTCGAACTCAGAGGCACCAATTCCCTTCTTAATCCAGTTGTCATATGGAAGTGGCAGAGGCACACGTTTGACGTGTGTCGCATGTATCCAGCGTTTGCGACCGGCCACACGAATAGCAGTTCTCGTTGCTAGCAGTACTTGGTAGGGGCCAACAAATCTGGGTTGAAGGTTCTTCGTCCTCGCAAAGTTGCGCACCACAACGTGGTCACCTGGTTTCAGCTGATGACCTGGGCTCTCCGGTGGCTTTGGCAATGCATCGAAAACCTGTTGGTGAATAAGACTCAATTTAGCAGTCAAGTCGTAAAGGTAATCAATCAACATTGGATATTCCAGAGAACAAAATTCCTTTGGCCTTGGCACTCCCCAAATATTAGCGGGACGGCCAAAGACAATTTCATACAGACTAAGCCCTACTCTGGAATGTACAGTCGCTCTCGTGGATAACAAAGCCAAGGGTAATGCGTCTGGCCAGGATAAACCTGTGGATGCCTGTATTTTAGCGAGTTTTAGTTTGAGGGTGCCATTGTAACCCTCAACTAAACCAGCAGACTGGGGATGGTTTGCACTGTGAAACTTTTGCTTTATCCCTAAACCGGCACACACACTCTGCATAACTTTCCCTACAAACTCACTTCCGTTATCTGACCATACAATCCGTGGCATTCCGTACCTAGGGAAATATTCTTTGAGAAGAATTTTGGCAGTTGATAGGGCAGTGTTGTCCTTAAGTGGATATGCTTCGATCCATCTGGAGAAAGCACAAACTACCACCAGGACGTACTTTAAGTTATTGCACCGATCCATGTGAATGAAGTCTAACTGAATCACTTCAAAGGGGCAAGAGGGAGGAGCGAAGTGACCAGCAGGAGTAGGGATTCCCTTGCCAGGATTATGCATCAGGCATACCATACAATTTTTCACCACTCTCTCTGCACATTTACTAATCCCATCATTCTTCCAGACTGGGGCCAACATCTTACAAATTCCTTTAGAACTAATGTGTGCTACTCCATGTGCCATTGTCACCACTGCAAGCACATACGCGTCAGGCAACAGCCAACGCTGTTGTTCCGACAAATCAATCCAACATCCACTCGAGTCCAATTTACCCGTACTCTCTCTCCATGCACGCTTTTCCTCCTCAGTCGCCTCTTTCTGAATCTCTTTCACACTTTCCACTGTGTCTTCACACATTCCAGACTCAGAAATCCATCTCGCAGACGTAGCCGCATACATTCCACTCATCATATTTCTAGCTGTCTGTTTAGCGGTCTCGTCAGCAAAAGCATTCCCACGACCAACATCATCCGTGATTGCTTTATGCGCACTGCATTTCACAATCGCAACTTCAGTCGGCAAGGTTAGAGATTCCAACAAGTCGTTAACTAGCTGACCATGTTGAATCTTAGTCCCATGGGACGTAATGAAACCTCTTTCTTTCCACAAACGGCCAAAATTATGGGCCACTCCAAATGCGTACTGACTATCTGTAAGAACATTCACTCTCTTTCCCTTTGCTAAAACACACGCTCTCGTTAGAGCAATTAATTCTGCAGCTTGGGCAGAATTCTGACTCACTCTTGCAGCCTCCACAATCATACTTAAAGTCGTTACTGCATAGGCAGCAGTCACATCACCATTCTCCAATTTAAAACATGACCCATCAACATACAACGTGCCATCTGGATCTGACAACGGAGTGTCTTTTAAATCAATTCGTCCTTTTGTCTCCTCCTCGGTTCTGAAACAGCAATCATGGGGCTCGGAATCACTCGGCTCTTGATTAGCCGGCAACAGTGTTGCTGGATTCAATACATTGCATCTTTTGATCTGAATATGACTCGCTAGCAGTGTCAGCTCGTAGCCAGATAATCTAGCACTGGTAAGGTGTTGCGTCTTGGTTCTGTTCATGAGTGTATCCACAGCATGAGGAACCATGACCACTAGCATATTGTTCATCACCAAACCAGCAGATTGTCAAATGGAAGCCGCAGCTGCCGCTGTAGCTCTCAAACAACTAGGCAACGCTCTAGCTACCGGATCTAATGTTGATGAAAAGTACGCACAAGGGCGTTGTTTATCACCAAATCTTTGTGTCAGAACACTCAACGCGCAACCTTCTCTCTCGTGAACATAGAGCGTGAATGGCTTGCTGTAATCGGGTGTACCCAATACAGGAGCTGAACATAGTGCATTTCGTAATTCAGAAAAACTCTCCTGACATTCAGCAGACCATGGCACCGGACTCGGAACATTTTTCCCAGTCAAAGCTACCAACGGTTTTGCTAAAAGAGAAAAATTTGGGATCCACTGCCTACAGTAAGAGGTAATACCTAGAAAGGCACGTACTTCTCTCTGTGTGCGAGGAACACTCATCTGCGTAATTGCTTTTATTCTTTCTGGGGTCAACTTCCTTCCCTCCTTTGACAAGAGATGACCTAGGTAGGTCACTTCTTGGCAGCAGTATTGCATTTTTGAAGGTGACACCTTGTGATTCAAATTAGACAAATGATGCAATAACGAAATCGTAGCTGCTTTGCAAATTTCCTTGTCATCGGCCGCCACTAGAAGGTCATCTACATACTGCACTAGAGCAGAACCTGGAGGAAGTACAAAGGAATCTAACTGACTTTTTAATGCCTGACTGTAGATGGATGGGCTCTCACAATAGCCTTGTGGAGCGCGTTTAAACCTGAAGCTTCGACCTCCTAGAGAGAAGCCGAAAATATCTCTGCTTTCCTCGGCTATCGGAATGCTGAAAAAGGCATTCTTCAAGTCGATGACTGAAAACCATGTAGCTGTTGCAGGAATCAATGTTAACAATGCAGTAATGTCTGGAACCACAGGATACTGTGGAACCACAATTTTATTAACCTCTCTGAGATCGATAACAAACCTATATACTGGAGGCTTCGAAGGATCGGTACGTTTCAAAATTGGTAATACAGGACTGTTACAGACATTTCCTCTAGTTTCTTCAACCACGCCTTTCTTAATACAATCTTGTATAATCAATAAGAGTGCTCGTTCACCTTCACTAGAGATTCTGTATTGAGGGATTCGTGGAAATTTGACATTTGCTTTTAAAGTGACTACATATGGTGGTATTTCTAAAAGGCCTACATCGTTAGGACCAGTCGCCCAAAGAGTATCAGGGAGTGAACGCAGCTCTGGCGGAAGTGCATCCATTGACAAGTACATCGGAGAGGTGATTTGTTTATCCAACGTAAGCTGTACTCCTTCCGGAGAACAGTACAATGTCGCATATAGGCGTTTTAACAAGTCTAAACCAAGCAGATTTTCATTACAACCTGTCGTCAAAATCAGGGGTGCTTTCAATTGACACGGTCCAACAGAAATAGATAAAGGACCAGATACAGGGTTGTAAACAGGGGCGCCTGAAAAACCTACAGAAACATTTGTTAAGCCGGACAAAGGTGCGCCAGGGAGTTTCGCATGAATGATAGAACTTTTTGCGGCACCAGTATCCAACAGAAACGGTTCGACTACACCTGATGTGGCTACTGCGACATAAGGCCCACTCTGATCCACTGGAACTGATACTACTCCCTCTCTCTGTCCATGGCTGTCCTAGTACTCATTTTGTTGAAATCCCTCCTCATTTTCACAATAGTCTTCAACATGATACTGTTGTGACCTATTCTGTTGAGCAGACTGTCCATTTCGCTGATCAAAGTAATTGGAAGGGCGATCATTCGTCTGTGGAGGCATAGCACCTCGTCCTCGACCTCTAGAATTTTGCACAAAACCACCACGACCTCTCTGAGCTGCTGCTGCGTTATTTTGCGCTAAGACTGGACACTCATTCTTATACTGACCCTCTTTCTTACAATACGCACATTGATTCCACTGGTATTGTGGTCTCTGAGAATTATAATCTGTCCTTTGATATGACCCTTGCTGTGTATTATTCTGATTCATGCGAGGTGGATATGCTTGTTGCAGAAGAACTTTAGTTTTTAAGTCTTTTGTTTTCTTATCTGATTTCTCTTTCTCCTCTTTATCCCTATTTTCATAATACTGTGCAGTTGCAAGTATTTGCGCAGTTGTAGAGACAGCCCACGCACTCTCGGAATCTTTCAATTTATTGCAGAGTTCTGGTAGCAGATTGTGTACAAATTTATCGACAAACAATCTCTGTCCTCCTTCTGTGCTCATATCCTGACCACTATGATCTACAAAAGTCTCTTCGAACCTCGTGAAAAAGTCGGATACACTTTCGTCTTTCTTCTGCCTGCATGCGGACAACTTGTCCCAATTAACGCGCAATGCTGGCATCAGAGTCTTCATTAAGTCAATTATCCTACCTGGAAGATTAGCAATTAGAGGTTCGGGTTTAGAACCACCTATTTGCTGACCGTCTGCTGCAATTATAGCTGCTCAGTCACCACCTAGGGCAACTGGATGATTCTCTTTACGAATTTTAGCCCAAATGGGTTGTGGAACTACATTCCCAAATAACATGTCAATGTCCGCTAGATTCATTACACAAGCCTCAACTGTCTGCGCCAACTCCTTATAATATCCGGCAGGATTCTTACGCGGATCTGGCAAGGCCTGTTTCACTGCTAACACTTCAGCTCGCTTCCACGGAATGTGTATCCACACTCTCTGGAATTGTGCCGGAGCGGCAACAACACCATTTAGTGCGTCAGCTTGCACAGCTTCACGCCAAATTGGTGGAACCTCTCTCATTGGATATTGGCGATTCTGCCTCGTACTACTTTTCTCTAAGTCCCTCGGTGAACGAAGTGATGGATCATTCCTAAAACTTAAAATTAGTTCCATCGCTTCTTTTATATTTTGACCTACTATTGTACCTGCAGCAAACTCTTTCTGAACATTAATTAATTCTTCTAGATTTGATTCAGAGTCATCTTCTTCTAATTCCTCACGTAAAAGGGAGCACATCTCGTCGAACACATATCTTTGTGTTGGTTCGTTCCACTGCATAAATGTATCTAGTACATCTCTAGTACTATATCTCCTACTCTTCGAAATCCATCTGAGAGCCGTGGAATCTAATACTCCCCGTTCCTCAGTACTTGGGAGCTGACTACGTCTCTGCACAGACTCAGAAGTAGGAGTCTTAATTAAAGATTTATAGAAAGGAGACAGAATGTTAGAGACAGAATCAGTGATTCTTCGACGAACGGAAAGCGGAGTCATAATACTAGCAGATGTAGAGAACACAGTAGCAGTTGGAACAGATAGACCAGAAACAGTAGAAGTATCAGGCAAGGTAGTAGGAGTATCAGGCAAGGTAGCTTGTGAAACAGTAGGTGTAAGCAATACACATATAGGCAAAGAAGTCGGCAACCCAGGAAGAGGAGGTGTCGTAGGAACATTTACATTAACCACAGGAGGTACAGGAGCTTGATTCTGAGGTGCAGGAGCAGGAATACCAGGTTGTCCAGCAACCGGCAATTGAACATTCGGTACAGGCGGAGCCGTAGCACCTTGTGCATACGGTGGGGGTGACCGTAACAAGTAAGACAACAGAGGATCGTTTTCGGGGTCCTCTACTATCTTAGTTGTACTCGATGGCAAGGCAGGATAGCACTTATCTATCGCTAAGTTACGCTCTCTAGTAGCTATTTCCATTGCTTTCTCAGACTCGTTATCTTGCAGCTGTTTAACCGCTTGTTCTAAAGTTAACTCTTGCTCTTTCTGTTCTTTTTTCAACCTTTTAATTTCTCTCTGTTTAGATTCTTTTCGCCATTAACGAAGAGAATCAAACATTGCCGGCCGGGCTTTCTTCTTAAACAATTTTACTTCTAAATTGTCAAGAACTTCAGGTTCAAAACTACCATGTAGTGGCCAACTAAGGACACCATCTTTTTCAGTGTATCGAACCCACACCTCATTATAAGATATAGGACCCACTCCAAACTTACAATAAAGATCATATAGGGGAGTTCCGATCGGAGGAACCAGACATGAATCCTCCAACCGGGAATCACTGTTGCAACCAAAGCACGACAACATACAATCTTTCCGACTTACCATTTTATAATCCGGAACACAGAACAAACAAACACAAACAGGAATGTGCACTCGAACCAAGAACTTAGGCCTACCAAAAGCGAACAAATGTATCGATACCCAGACTAAACCAATAGATTATCGTAACCAGAACAACCAGTGATAATCTTACGAAACCAAACCAAACCAAGAACTAAAAGGATTTTAACAACCCTTACGAAGTAACCAACTAGCAACCACTAAATACTTAACTGAGGCACTGAAGACGTCACCAAGGAGAAACCCGTCACGTTTCGCCGTACTAAGGACTGCACCTCGGGTCCAAGACAGGGCGACGGTCAAGGCAACGGACCACTGCAGCCGTCTTGAACGGGAACCCTCGTGGAAGAGAACGTCGGGCCACTTTTGCGATATGCCGGGATCGATGAAGTGGGGCGCCTCCCTCAGGAATCTTCACACGAAGCTTCTCGAACTCTTCAGGCTTTTGGACCGGTACCGAATGACATCGCCCCACGTTGGGCGCCAATTGGAGTTCTGGACTTTTTGGTTCCGTCCAGAGGTGTCAGGGATAACACCCGAAGACCCCGGAGTTCCACCTGTCTCGATGCACAAATAAACAGAAACACGGGCTTCTCGATGGTGGCGTCAAAGACCAAAGGTTTATTACTGCAGGGACACAGAAGTCACAGAAACTACACACGGGCAGATTTTAGGAGCCTGTTCGATTCGTACAAAAAGGGTTGCTCCTTATATACTAAAATTTGAGCTTGAGGCAAATTCTTTACATGTAATACATTCCCAAACCTTTGTGTCCTAAACAATAAATATTTGGCGTTGTACAGAAATCGTCGGCAATATCTGATGTCAAAACATTACGAACGAGGGGTTCCCACTTTTCCATCATAATCTCATGTCAACTTTTCATTCAAGACCCGGACCGCCTCATCGTAAACTTCGTTACCTCCCCCTAATAAAGGCCCAGAAGGAAAGGAGCAGAGCCAGGTGCAGATGATAGAAAAGCAGGATAAGAGATGTTTGTGGGTCGTAAATGGGCAAGGCTACCAGCTTCGGCCGCCTAATCATGATCAGGCCAAAGAACATGAGAACCAGTATAGCAGGGCTGGCCTCGGGCAGAGGAGGCAGCCTTTGTCGAGTCATGCAGCTACGGCATGTTCTGTTCTAAGGTGCACGTGTCACTAGAAAGGTGAATCGCCGGCTAAGCCTACGTGTCCTTAATCGAAATGAAGTAATCAGAGATCATTGCGTATGTGAGGGCAAGAAACACAAAATGGCTGCCATAATCTAAGATGGATGCCATGGGTAGATCGGAAATGTGTTTGTAACAGGAGTACTCTTGCTCTTAGCATAGTGAAAACACCAGGATATGCTAAATGGATCATTTGCGGTTCGCTGATACCAATATTATGTATTTACGACAATGTTGAAAACACGGGTTCAAATCGTCACGGAACCTCAGCAAGTACGTTGGAAAATGAACGGCTGTTAATTAAAAGCCTGCAAGATCAACCGACAAGAAGTACTGCAGAAGGGCATGCAGCATCAAGTGCAACTTTGGAGGCTGAGGGCAGTGCGTTTGGATCACAACACTCACCATCACTATCGACAACAGGAACAATAACTGGATAATCATTAGGCCCAGTAGAATCATTAGACGATTGGTATTTATAGTTAGGCATTAATAAGCGCAGTGCTGATGCACAGAGAAAAGAGCCCGAAAGGTTAGCAGCGGCACACCTGAACATTGAGCGGATGGTCCAGGCCTATCTGGACGACCCAACAGAGGTGTACATTGATCAAAACCCATTGCAGTATTGGTATAGGAAAAGGTCTGAATGGCCACTGCTCTGCAGGCTGGCGATAAGCTATCTGGATTGTCCAGTCACAAGTGTCTCTTCCGAACAGGTTTTCAGTGCTGCTGGTTCCATTGTAACAGTGAGATGGACCAGTCTCTCGCCAAAAAACGTGGAGAGGTTCACAATGATCAAAATGAATCAGCACTTCATACCACCGAATTACACAATACATGAAGCAAGGGAGGAAGATGAGGAGGACAGCAGAAGTAGTGTGTCACAGGAGGACTACCTACTACTGGCTGTACCCCCAGAGTTTGAGGAGGAGCTATACTTCCCTGACAATTAGGCTTGCACTTACTGTCTTCCCCCCTTTTTTTCCTTTGTTTTGTTTGTCTGTCTTTCCGGCTACAAACTTGTGAATCACAATAAATCCATTCCATTACCAATGTCTTTTACTCCTCTTACTTCAATATACAACTTTCAGGTGTCTGCATTTGAGAGTACAGTCCTCCGTCTCCAGCTCCTCCGCTCCATCATACTGAATCTCCCGCCTAAATCCATTGCCCTCATGATGATTGGATGATGGAAAATAAAAGAAAAAATAAAAACTTTCCCAATCCAGCCAAAAGAAGTGGAACATGATGACTACTATATGTATCCTCCTTTCAGAGCCGAGAGAGACTGCCAATGAAAATGAGATGGAACAGGTAATGATGATTGATGCATTGCATTGGAAGCAGAGTCGCAGACTGAGTGATTTTGTTGTTGTTTGTTGTGCATGAAGTTATGTCATTGTGCAGTAATCATCTTTCTACAGTACACACTAAACGTAACTAAAGGTGAATTTTCTCCTTCTTGCAAATAAGAAATGTGTACTTCTACTGCAGCTTGATACATTGCTTTTGGTGAATACAAGAAGGGGATTCAATCTGCGCACTGACTATGACAACAGCACCGTCCATGATGATGATGATGACGAAAAAGACAGCATGTTAATTAGATGAGAAGGAACAGGTAATGAAAATTAATGGAATGCATTGGACACCTGACTCTGAACGATTGGTGTTTTTGTTGTTTGTTTGTTGTGCGCGAAGTGAAGTCAAAGTGTACTAGTAGTCTTACTGTACACACTAAAGAGTGACTCAAGTCAATATTAGTTCTACTCTTGTTGTGTAATAACAAAATTGTACTTCTACTATAGGCCGACCTTCACAGTCAGTCAGTACAAGTATCGGAGATGACTGATGGAAAGTCATCTCTATCTGTTGAGAAATGTGTTCCAAATACGAGAAGATTATCTGGACGGATTGTGGAGAAACCTTTTAAGCTTAATGACTATATTTTATATTTTTGAATGTACATAGCATGTATTTTATCATCAATTTTTTCCTTTTATTTATATATATTTTTTTATTTTTTTTTTTAGATAGGGAGATGTGTTACATCCATGTTTGCTATTCAATATTGTTCCTTTAATTGCTTTAGAATGTTGATATTTCTTTCTGGCTGGAATGTAGACTACGTGGTTGTCGGGATGAGCAGTTGCATGTGGCAACATCTCGGCGTCTTTCTTACGAATAAACTTATCAAATAATCAACCTGTTCCAGTGACTCTACTTTATAAAAAGGAGGACGTTTCATGCGTGGCATAAAAGCCTAAAGGTAAACACGTCAACAACAACCACAGCAGACCCAAATGTCAGTGTAGACGTGGAGTCATGTATAGCGGTGGGATAAATGTGCAGTGCTTTTAATTAACTAACTTAAATTGTAAAATGCTATGTTTGGAATGGATATGTGCTTTGCCTTTGTCCAACTCTTTAAAAAAAAAGACTCTAAACGGAGGATGTGCTAAGCAACGTGCCGTCAGGCCTGTCACTGTGGGCCTGCTCTGTCCTGTTGTTTTTGATGGTCAATGCTGGAAACAGACTAGAGTGGAAATTATGAATACATGCCGCCTCGGAAAGTGTTCTTGTATTGCACTATGACTACACCATAACTTGTGCATTTGTTTTAACTTTGTTTCTCAATATCCCCTTTGTGTTTCCATCTACAATTACAGGCCGGGTCTTGCCCTATACTTGGTAAAACATTACAATGCACACTTACCTTACCAATAAATCTAAATTTTTTCCAGGCGGGCAGTGGTGACTGGCGAGTGGCGACACCCAAGATTGATGGACGAGAGGACCAAGAGAAATGCCGAGATGCAAATCTAGTCCACATTTTTGACCAGGATAACACAGTAACAGTATCAATTTTCACCTTCTTTTAAATAATTGGATTCATTTTTTTGTCTACAATCTTTACAACAGTGTGTTTTCTGTTGTTGTTGTTATTATCATTAGGTTTGCACTCTGTTTATGATTCATCCCTACCAATATTCAAAAATTCTATTTGCTATCTGTAAAAGTATTAAGCACGGAACAACAGAACAAGAAGTATATGTAATCCGGGTTTTCTTATCAATCATCATCATGCATGCATATCCTTTTTCTCTATTAGCATATTGATATGGATATGGTAGTCTTCAAAGATTGTTGTTTGTTTGTCCATGCGTACTCTTTTTCACTGTCAAACCTTCCCTCAAACCCCCTTGCTATCCATTCCACAAGCCCTAACCCTCTTCTCCCTGGCTGTGTGACTTATTGAGGTGTGACTAAATTAAATGTACACCAATAATTAATCACACGCTTTCTGGGGCGGATGTGGCGAAAACAACAGTACTTCAATTTCAAGGCAGAGCGATGATCTTCTTCTGCTTGCCGACCCATGAGCAGTATATTTTAGAGGTGATTTTAATTTAACAAAGGAACATATACCTCAGCATTGATTGGATTTGTTGGCATTCCTCATACACAGCACTGTTACACTGTAGGCCTAATCAAGTGACTCGACACAACTATAGTTTTTGTAACTGTCTAGTAGGCTATCCCCACCACCATTAGGTTTTGTTGTAAAATATTTAGCATATTATTGTTGCTCGGTAAGTTCTGAACTGTACTTCATTCTACTACTCCTCGAACAGTCTCTTAAAGGCGACTGACTGTCTCATTTTCTTTTTTTGTAAATGATCCTGCCCTGCAGGTGTCTACTACTACTACTACTACCACCACCACCCCAATCATGGCATGTTAGAATAGAAAAAGGAAACCATCTTCACCATGCAGCCATCGCTGTACCTAAGTTAAACATCAAGCAAAGGTAAGAGAAGTTTGGGGGAGGAATAAATAATAATGGACATGTTTTCAATGAATTCACACACCCCTTTGAGTCCAGATGAAGAATGCATAGGCTAGAAGAGAGAGTCAAAGTACTGGTAGGACAACTCAATCAGTGAAGGGTGTCGCATCTATCTGTTTGTGTCTTACACAGTCAGTCAATTATTTAAATCAAACACTGGCTATGGGCGGACCTGCACAAGCAAGGAAACAGTGTGATGTAAAACAGTAACCCCGCCTACAAAACATTAACAACATTGCATGCATAGTATAAATATAGATTTAATTTACCCTAACAAAAATAAACTATGTAAAAAGGAAACCCACAAAAGCTGACCCACCCCCTTCCTAATCCCAACCAATGTCCGTAAGAAACTGAAGTCCAAATGTCTAAAAATCCCAAATGCCCAATTCTCACCCACCCAAACAAGAATTAAAAAAGGGGCAGAACTAAGACAGGGACTGGCGGCGGGATTGAAGGACGACACGCATTTGCTCCTCTAAACGGCGGACATGGCGCTTGAGAGTGCGGCAGCAGGAGCAACAGTGGTGGGGGCACCAGAGATGGAGTTGCGGCTAGGGCGGCGGGCGGCTGCCAGATGGTGGGGCCGTACCGCTGGAGGGCAATTTCTGGGGCCCGGGGCACTGGAGGAGGCTTCAAGTGTTGCAGCATTTTCTTCCTCCTCCTCTGACAAGACCACCAGCGCCGGTATTCTCGCTGTATTGCCTCCAGTTTCCGGTGCCGTGCCTTGGCGGCCAACTCCTTCCTATCAACCTTGGAAGGAGTAGCTGTATATCAAAAAGAAACAAGACAATTGTAAAATATACTCTTAGAAAAACAGTAAGACAAGTTATAATTATACACATAGTGGCATGGTAGCACTATAAAGCACAGTACAAAACATTTATTAAATCTCGCCCGTTCTTCCTTCCACCCATCTTTCACTTTTTAGATGAACACCAGGTGATCTGATCTGACTTTTAGTCTTCTCCTTAACATTTTCAAAGCGGAGTTGAAATCACAGATAGATGAGGCCATTGGTTACTCAATACTCCCGCCCGTATGCCAATTAAAGTGTGTCTTCTTCACTCTTCAAACGTTCACAACAACTCCTACTTACTTAGGACATTGCATGGCACGCTAAAAAGGGACCACCCGCCATAAGGGCGAAGATCTTGTGGGGACAATTAGGATGCGCCCGCCACAGTGGCGGGCTCATCCCGTATTTTTAACATTGTGGTGGGCGGTGCCGAAAGCACTGCCCGCCGCAATGCTAAAAATAAATGTTGTGTTTTTACAAGCACAACGTGACAGGCCCCATGCAAAGCCTGCCACATTGTGCTTTGAAAGGCATAGCATAGATAGGTACCCTCAATGGGGGCCCGCAACGGGCACCCCAAGCATACTCCGCATGCCTTTCCATGGCGGCAATGCCACCAAGGAAAGGCATTTCAAAATGCAGATTATATGGCTGGTGGTGTGTTCAGACACCGCCACCATATTGAAACCTTTTCAGCCCGGTCGACATGTCAACTGTGCAGAAAATGGGCGGACGGCTTCTATCTGCCACGGACCCCCCAGCCATTGTAATATGGCGGGGATGTTTTCTACAGGGATATATAGTTAAATGCACAAAGCCTCTGACACCATGGATCACACAAGTTGTTTTCTATTCACGTCCTATTTATTGACAGTGAATGCTCTTGTTTTTTAGCACATTAGTTTTCTACAGGGATGGCGGGAGGTTTGCCCCTGCGGGGTCGGCGGTGACTACCGCCAGCACAGCGGGGGCAACCTTTGCTGTGAGTGTAATGTCAACAATAGTTAAGGATTATGAATCTAATTTACCACCGCCCGCCAATGGTGTTGGCACTCCCCCTACCGCTCCATCGGTATCCTCGGCAACTGCTGCATCCTCTCTCTCCGTGTCGCCTTGGCTGACCCCGGCAATGGTGGTCATGGGTAGTGCGCCTAGAAAACATTACACAATTTTTAGGCATCATATACACCCCCCCTATTGGTCAGTAGCAAGATTGAACAATGAGTTAATAGTATATAACATACATCACTAGTACGAATCAGGTAGTAGTCGAGTAGACACTAGTAGTTATATATGGTCCCTAGGGTCATTCAAGCCTTTGCTTAGTTAGCCCGAGCCTTGCAACCATTTTACCTTTGTGTCTTTTATTTTTGCACATGTGACGTTACCTTGCAGCTTGTTGTATAAGACACCTTTGAGCCCACATGACCTCACACTGCTACTGTCTAAGCGCGGCATACAAGCGGTCAACCGAAACGTTAACAAGCCACTTTTTTATGAAGTTCTGGTGTACTGTTAGTCCATATTGCTTATCCATAAATGCTACACTTTTTGGCACGGCTGAGAAATGCTTGAAATATACTAATGCGCACCATTTCACTTTTCGCATTACAGACGGAAGATTCCCTTCTACGAACCAGAGCTTTGCAGAGCTTATGATGCAACAACTACCAGTACTAGGTTATTCTAAGGTGAGGGGTCCCTTCACTCAGAGATCTTCAGTTATAAATTTATATAAACTAAATTCCTACCTAGGAGATGGTGGTGCTTCCACCACTGTTCCGTTATCATGATTTAATTAACAACTGTAAGTAAGTGTAACAATGTTTATGTTAATGTACAGAGCTTGTCAATAAACAACATTTTGAACTTATATAGACCTGGTGGTATTTGGTGTGGACTTACACGAGTGAGCAAATTAAAGGAAGCATGTGAATTGCTTCCACGGCTAAGAGGTTGGGTTTTATGTTCTGGGTTGTGTACTTGTTGGGTATCTTGGGGAGAGGGTTCGGAGAGCTAATAGTTATGACAAGACACTACTATAACTAGTCGGGCAGGGGATTTTGGTGGGTTCTGAACTTCTGATTGAGGTGTGTGAGGAAGGACCAACCTACCATCACCAACATCCAATTTTCTTGTGCAAAGGTCTGTATGTGCAAAATCCCTACAACAGTAGTAGTATGTCCTATCATATCAAAATAGTAATAAATCTGCTTGGGCATTTGTTGGTGTGAATTGGCAAGGCCTCAAGATTAACAAAGACTCCAGATCAATAAGACTAGAAGTAGTACATGAGGATGACCCAAAGGACTGGACCCAATGGCTAGGGCTACTGGTGAATCTGAGTTTTATTTACAACCTTTTAAATAAATAGAGGCCAACTGGGCAAGCTTAGCTACTACAGTACAGATAGACTAACAGTAGTAGTAGTACAGAGTGTCATCATAACAGAGGCATAACAAGATTTTCCAAACAGTACAGATCACAGGATAATTGTTGGTAAAAAATAGTATTAGGAAAATGAAACAATAGTTCAGGAAAAATATGGTGCGGTAAATGTTATGGAATAAGAATTATTATTAAAAACAAGAAGACTTACTAGGGCCAGTAGAGGAGCCCTCGTTGGTGTGGTCCTGGTGTTGTGGTTCTCCCGCCAACTGAGTCCCACTCCCTGTCTGTGTCTGCCCCTGGGTGGTGAACAGGAAAGATATAAGAAAGATACAAACATTGATGGATGGTGTGAAACAAATACAATATTTTTAAAGAACGGTCAAAAAACACTTATGTAAACAACAATTGCAATAACAAAATTAACCGATCTCATCTGGTCAACAAATAGTATCGGGGGATTCGTGGATCAACTACTTCCTATTTATCAACACTAATCCAGTCTTCCATTCTGATTCCAGAATACTAACTAAGCATAAGTACGATGTACCACCCGACCTAGCCCACCTATTCCATGCATGCCAATTGTACATTAAGTGTACATTTCCACTTCTTTTAGTCCTCAACAATGCATAGGGTCAAATGGAGGACACATGACTAAATTTTTTGTATACACCAAATTTTGGGTTGATTGATTAATGCTGATGTTCTGCTAGTGCTACGCCTATTATCACCACTCATTGAACAAACTAGAAAAGGTTCTAATAAAGACTGGGGTACCAGCAGCAGGTGACGTAACTGAGGGGGCATCATGCATACCACTAAAAAAATTACAAACTCATTCAAAGTAACTAAACCTAAGTATCAATCCGCCCCTATCTCTTAGTGACAGGATAAAGTAAGGACTAGAGTCACAATACCATTACGTAACTTAATTTCTCTAAAATAAACTCTTACATAATCACGCTAAGCGAGCGCAAACGCAAAGTTGCAAACAAGTAAGATTAGTAGTAGTGCAGAGGAGCACCTGTGTCATAACAATCACAGAAGACTTGTAAACCTAATTAACCTGGAATGTAAGCAGCAACATTCTAGCAGAAGACCAGACACAAAGTTGTAATAATTAAATAGAACCTCCACTCCTAGCAGGTCCAGCAGGTCCTGCTCACGGTCCAGGATGTCGGACTACCGGTGTGTCAACTGCGCCTGGGTGCACCGGACCCCAGAGCTGCGGAACACTGCCCAGCACTCCTTCCCCCAGCGCTGTTGACGCTCCCAGAGCCCGTACCCGGACCCAGGCCTGCCACCTGCTATGAGGGGAGAAGGGGGGTGTCGCTGAACAAAGAAGATAAGTGCAGCCTACTCCACCTCCCCAAATAAGGCCCGTGCCTGCACCCCTTGTGGGCGCCACCTTCCGCAAGGAAGGCGGTTGTGGCTCTGGCTGCGGCGAGCCCTACCCTTTGGCATGCTTCTGGGGAGAGAGAGACTGGGTGGGAAAGAAAATGTGATAAAATTAAAAAGTGAGTAAAGGAAATAGCAGGGAATAGGAAAAGAGTGAAAAAGTAGCTCAAAATCTCAAAAAAGTTGACAAAAAACAAAAATATAGAAGCAGGAAAATAGTTAGAGAAATAATAAATAAAAAAGATCCAAATAAAGTGGCTGGAAACAAAGGATTTCAAAGATACAGGGAGGATTCAAAATCAGGCCCCAGAACCATGCAATAGAGTGAAAAACATACCACATGCGCAAGTACGCGCAATATTTACTCCTCGAGCAGGCAAAAAGCGGCGCGAACATGTAAAAGCTTTCCCGAAAAGGAAATACGTACCACGAACGGACGCGAGCATGCATTGCGCAACCCGGAACAGGAAGGAGGCATCGCGAGCGGGCGGGACAATTAAAAACAAGATGAACGTGCCTGTGAGCGACCAGATGGGTAAGTTGGCGAGCCGCGATCACGCAGAAAATATTGCGTATGCAGTACAAAAGGGGGTGGTGATGGACGGAGCATCTGAATCAATCAAACACTCACACCTACACAAATATTGCGTATGGGCGGGGAAAAAACTTCTGTATCTTCGCGATATTTCCGCGTGACCGCTGAGATTTTTGACATTTTCGCGGTAGTTTGCGAAAGTGAATTTCGCAAATTCCGCCCACCCCTAACCAATACCATGACCATCAATTCCACCACCAATACCAACACCAATACAACCAATACCAGTACCACCAATAGCACCATCACAAACACCACCAATATCACCACCACCAATACCAACAGCACCCGCCCAATACCGCCACCACCAATATCATTATCACCAATACCACCACCAATGCCACCACCAATATACCACCACCAATACCACCACCACCAATATCACCACCATCAATACCACAATACCACCACCAATACCACCACCACCAGGAATACCACCACCACCAGTGCCACCACCAATACCACCACCAATTCCACCACCACCACCAATACCACCACCATCAATACCATCAGCAATACCACCACCACCACCAATACTACCTCCACCACCAATCCCACCACTGTCAATTCCACTACCACCACCAATACCACCACCACCAATACCACCACCACCACTACCACCAATACCACTAACATCAATACCACCAGTACCAACACCACCACCATCAACACCAATAACACAGCCAATGCCACCATACCACCAACACCAATACCAGTACCGCCACCTTTACGATCACTATCACCAATACCACCTGTACTGCCACTGCCAATACCATCACCACCAATACCACCAACACCAATACCACCGTCTACCAATGTCACCACCTCCACCAATACCAATACCACAACCTATACCACCACCAATACCACTAATATCACCACTACAACCACCACCATCACCAATACCACCACCAATACCATTGACACCACCACCAAACATAATAGCACCACCACCACCACTAATACCACCAATACCAATAATGCCAATACCACCACCATCAATACCTCCACCACCAATATCAGTACCACCATCACCAATACCAAAACCACCACCACCAATACCAGTGCAGCCACCAATACCACCACCACCAATACCATCAATGCCACCACCACCAATACCAGCACCAATACCAACACCATCAATACCACCATCACCAATCCCACCACCATCTATACCACGACCACCAATGCTAGTACCACCACCACCAATACCAATACCACCAACTCAGCGCCTCTCGCTCGCTAGTAATAGCAGGGGCACTGTCCGAGGCCAGAGCTGCAGCCAAGACCATCGCTCCCTCCCTCCTTCCATGCCTGTCATAAAGGACAGCATGCCCTGCACCAGGAGGGGATTGGTGTCAGTACAACGCGAAATATTACATCGCATTCCGTTACAACGGAATTTTTACAACGCAGGATCCATTACATCGGATGCCATTACAACGCATGGCATTACATAGCAGATGGTATTACAACGCATGGCATTACATTGTAAGTATAGGTAAGTATACCTTTTTTAAAAAATGTTATTAAGTTAATTTAATTAATTTTATTTAATTAAATTAAATAAAATACATATTAAAATAGCCATTAATTTAATTTAATAAAATAATATCTATTTAATAAATGTAATTTTAATAAAAAATGGGAATAATTTAATTAAATTTAAATAATAAAATTAACTTAATGTAAATATTTTTAAAATTGATATGAAATTTAATTAATTGAAATAATTTATTTAATTTAATTAATTTAATTTAAAAATGTAATTAATGAAATAAAATTAATTTAATTTATTAAACATATTTTAATTAATTTAAAAATGGTAAATATAATTTAAGTAACCCAAAACACAAACCCCTGTACCCCAAAATCCAAATCCTGCCCTAAAACCTAAAAACACCCCTGTACCCCAAAACCCAAACCCTGCCCTAAAACCTAAAAATACCCCTGTACCCCAAAACCCAAACCTTGCCCTAAAACCTAAAAACACCCCTGTACCCCAAAACCCAAACCTTGCCCTAAAACCTAAAAACACCCCTGTACCCCAAAACCCAAACCTTGCCCTAAAACCTAAAAACACCCCTGTACCCCAAAACCCAAACCTTGCCCTAAAACCTAAAAACACCCCTGTACCCCAAAACCCAAACCCTGCCCTAAAACCTAAAAACACCCCTGTACCCCAAAACTCAAACCCTGCCCTAAAACCTAAAAACACCCCTGTACCCCAAAACCCAAACCTTGCCCTAAAACCTAAAAACACCCCTGTACCCCAAAACCCAAACCCTGCCCTAAAACCTAAAAACACCCCTGTACCCCAAAACCCAAACCCTGCCCTAAAACCTAAAAACACCCCTGTACCCCAAAACCCAAACCCTGCCCTAAAACCTAAAAACACCCCTGTACCCCAAAACCCAAACCCTGCCCTAAAACCTAAAAACACCCCTGTACCCCAAAACCCAAACCCTGCCCTAAAACCTAAAAACACCCCTGTACCCCAAAACCCAAACCCTGCCCTAAAACCTAAAAACACCCCTGTACCCCAAAACCCAAACCCTGCCCAAAAACCTAAAAATACCCAAACACCCCAAAACATATACATCAGTACCCCAAAACATATACTCCTATACTCATACTTATTAAAAAAATTACTTAAATTAATATATTTAATTTATAATATTTAAAAACGAAATAAATATTTTTATTTATAATTAATAATAATTAAATCAATTATAAAATATTAAATAAAATTAAAAAAAAAAATACTTACCAATACTTACGATGTAATGGTATGCGTTGTAATACCATCTGCTATGTAATGCCATGCGTTGTAATGGCATGCATTGTAATGGTATTTGCGTTGTAATAGCTGCGTTGTAACAGCATTACGTTGTAATAGTTGCGTTGTAAGAGTAACACACCACCAGGAGGTGAAGCCAGGGCCCTACTACAGCTGCAGTATTTTTTTATTAGGCCAAAGATAGCAATGGCATTACGCAATGCCACACTGCACACTCAAATCACAGAGAGGGCAGGAAATAGCCCCTCTCCTGCTATTCCTCCTGAGCCGTGACAGTGTAATCACATAGCGAAGGGTGCTGGAGCGCTTTGTTAGTGTTTATAGCTCGGATCATATGTAACTCTCACTTTGCACTTTGTGTCTTTGTAATTTACAATTCTTACACCTATTCTTTAGGGCACTATTTATCACTACTTTGAAGACATCACAGGCCAGTCTCTTCCGCTGATAAATACAATCTAACAAGCAGTCGAGAAGGCCCTTTATTGCAATACAATAGGTTTCGCATTGGCGAGAGTTTAAGCTATTAGTATTGTAAATGACAATGCCTTTTATTTATGTTTTAAAACCAAAAACATAAATAAAAGGCCTTGTCATTTACTGAGCCAATAGCTCAAACTTGTGTGAATGCGAGACCTATTACTGTAAATGCTTGTTTGAAATTGTCTCAAGTAGGAGAATCCCCCCTGAAACCTCTGAGAAGATGTCAGGCTGACTCACTTCACTTGCTTGCTGAAATTCGAGCCAAGTATTGCATCTTACCAGTTTCAAAGGTCACCAGCCGTCACCGCCTCCCTGAACTCTCTTACAAGCTAGGCTTCTCATTTCCCTGACTGAAATTTGGGGCAAGTATTAATCTGCACCTCTTTCAAGCTGGGTGTTTTAATTCCATCGGTCCAGTATGCCTATTTCTTCATACAGACGTATCCATTTATTTTGTGTGCGCTGCCTTCTAAATGGCCAGTTGTGCAATTAGATGGAGAATTAGCAAATTGAATTTTACCTGCTATACCAGCTTTTCAATGGTCTTGAGCTTCCATTTCCGGTATTACCTGACACCAGTTTGTGTTTGATTAATGAAAGATGTTGGCCTACAAGTCCCTATTCAGAATTACTCCCCCAATCCATGAGATGCTCCCAGGGAGGGGGCGGGACCTTAATTTAACTTGTGAGACTGGTCTAGAAAGATGCGATACCGGAGATACAGACTGGGGGAATTCCGATTGCTAGGATTCAAGTGCCTTACAGGGCATCTTGTGCGCTGCTTACAACATAGACATGGGACGAGGAGCTTCCGGTCATGAGACAAAGATGGCTGCTTGAACTTGAAGCTCCGTATTGAGGGGAGCCTGTTATACTGTGCCTTTAGTCTTTCTTTACACTCTACCCTTTTTGTAATGTCATCCTGTGGAATGTTATCCTCTGAATTCATGGGGGTTCTGATTCAGTTGTGTAAGAACTTGCTGTACTGTGCCTCATTAGCATGGGATTCCTGTTACTAATAAACTTGGAACAAGTATACTCTGTTTTTTCTCCTTCATTGGATGGATGAGCTTACAACAATTTTGACAACGAGGACGGGATCTACTACTCTCGCCTTGCCTCATCCTATTTCATCCTATTTCCTGCTTCTGGACGTGCTGTCTACATAAGCTATTTGCTATTTGCTCAAGGAACCCTGTGCCTGGTGCAACTTTATTTATTCGATGGTGTGGTAGGACTTTTATTTATTCAATTACTTTTGTGTTCTGTCATTTCTGTGGCTCTGTTAACATTTTAAATGCCCTCGAACGCTGCCTCGTGCATCTGTTGACATTATTCCTCCACACGCGCCTCCCCTCGAGCTTTCTCTGTCTTGCTGAACATTCTCATGCTCTTGAGTGCTCCAACTAACAATATTCTTCTTGACAATTTTCAGTCCAGCTTCATCCAAAACTGCAGCACTGAAACAGCCCTGCTGCAAGTGATTGATGACGTGCTGTGGATACTCGATTAGGGGGGGGGCTTTGTCTTCTAATTCTCCTTGACCTTTCTGCAGCCTTTGACACTGTCAATCACAATACTCTCCTCAACACTCTTCAACAGAGAATGGGCATGGAGGGCATTGTGCTTAAATGGTTTACTTCATTCCTCTTTGACAGATTCCAAATGATCAAAATAGCGAGCAGTCTTTCATCTCCTTTGGCAGTAGGTCAAGGTGTTCCTCAAGGCTCTATACTTGCACCCACATTGTTCAATCTCTATTTAGAACCACTGGGAAATCTCCTAAGTAAATCTGGGATCCACAATCATCTCTATGCAGACGACACTCAAATCTACCTCAAGGTTGCCTCCACTCACGATCTCTCTATCCTAAACTCTACTCTCATCTCCATTCAAAACTGGATGTCAACTCATCAACTGATTCTGAATCCCTCCACAACTGAATTCCTCCTCCTCTCCTCCTCACTTTCTCCTCCCTCGGTTCAATCATGGATGGATCAGATGAATCTACTTAACAATAAACCCATCATTGTCGACAGCGCAAAATCCCTTGGTGTCATACTCCACAAAAAACTCAACCTAATCTCCTACATCAATTCCATAGCAAAGTCTGCTCGAAACCAACTGCACCTTCTTTGGGGAATTTGTCGCTTCTTCTCAGAGCAAGACCTTAAAACCCTGGTCCAATCGATGGCCCTCTACAGACTGAACTACTGCAATTCTCTTCTCACTGGCCTCCCCATCGAGGCAAGATCTATCTACAAGACTGCCTGTATCACCCACAAAGCCTTGCACTCCTCCTCTCCTCGCTACTTGGCGAATAAACTGAAACTCTCTGGAGGCTCTAGACCATCAAGTAATGCGGAAAATGTACTGCTTGAACCTCCCACTTTCAAGAAGGAAAGATCAATGGAGACCCAATCCTTTTCAGGCAATGCAGTGGGAATCTGGAACTCACTTCCGCCTCAGCTCCGGACCACCACCTCCTCCCAGGCCTTCAAAACTGACCTCAAAGTTCTCCTTCAAAGACACTTCTAAATTGAATTCACGCCCTCTCTATTATCTGAAGGAAGACCTTCCATTTTAGAAAATTCTATTCTCCATGACTTTGGCAGTGCCTTCCCAGTGTGTTCTTGTGGTTTGAATCCCTGCCATTTATTGCAGTATTATCCTTCTACCTGTGTTTGGTACTCTTTTGGAACATGCCCACGTCACTTATCTCTTGTAAAACACAGTTTGCTACCTCTTACATTTTGTTTGCTTTAGATACTTGCACAAGTGCCACCATTGCCTACGTAACGTTTGTTCTTGTGTTGGAGTGTCTGCCATTTATTGCAGTACTATACCTCAACTTGTACTCTGTACGCTTCTGTAACCTGCACACATGTCACTTTTTCCTCCTGTAATGTACCTTTTGCTACCTCTAGTATTTTGATTGCTCACAATTGTCACTTTTGCCTCATGTAACTTAACATTTGCTTTTGTAATGTGTTCACTTGTAATCTTCTCCTCATATATTAGTACTGTTCCTATTGTGAAGTGCTCTGACACCTTCGGGTAAAGTCCGCGCTATATAAAAACGCATAAAACAAAATAAAATAAAAAATATATGCCTTTACACGCGCCACACCTCGAGCACTCTCTGCCTCACTGCTGAGGGCTGGCTGCCCACGTCTTCGCTCTTTCTCCATGAAGCGTTCTGTTGTCTCACAAATATTCTCGTACCTTTTCACAGCACAACGAGTTTGACTGTTTTTCTTCTCTACTTCTGCTGCTCATAGAAACAATGCGAGCCAAGTTCAACCTTAGAGACTGTTTCTACTGCAACACTGCCATCTTCTGGCTTATCTTGGAACTGCATAAATCTTTGTTGATTTACAAACACTTCAAGTTTCATTCAAACATGTTATTATTATTCTTCTGTTCTCACTTCACCAGCCAAACTACAGTCAATAAAAAAAAAATAATAATCCTCTGCTCCACCATACTAAGGCTGCTCATTGCCAGTGCACATCTTTACTTCTAAAAAAAAAATGAGCATCAACCAAGCTGTTGTGGCCCATGCATCTTTTTTGATGTTACAAGGAGATCCTCCATTAAAGGGGAAGACTGGATTGAAACTTTCAACAAGCATTAGAAATGCAATAGGTCTCGCACCATTAGAGTTAGTGCTTTTAGAATTGTTTATGGGTTTTTTTTGTAAATGTTTAGCATTTTTGTTTCCTGTAGCCAATGCTAAAGTATTACAAATAAAAAAAGCCATAAACATTTCTAAAAGCTCTAACTGAAATGGTCTGAGAACTATTGCACTGTGTGAGGGTGAGGGTGAGTGTGAGTGAGGGTGAGTGAGGGTGAGGGTGAGTGTGAGTGAGGGTGAGTGAGGGTGAGGGGTTGAGGGTGAGGTGTTGAGGGTGAGTGAGGGTGAGTGAGGGTGAGTGAGGTGTTGAGGGTGAGTGAGGGTAAGGGTGAGTGAGGGGTTTTGGGTGAGTGAGGGTGAGGGGGAGTAGTTGAGGCTGAGTGAGAGTGAGGGTGAGTGAGGGGTTGAGGGTGAGGGGTTGAGGGTGAGTGAGTGAGGGTGAGGGGTTGAGGGTGAGTGAGGGTGAGGGTGAGTGAGGGTGAGGGGTTGAGGGTGAGTGAGGATGAGTGAGAGTGAGGGTGAGTGAGGGGTTGAGGGTGAGGGGTTGAGGGTGAGTGAGGGGTTGAGGGTGAGTGAGGGTGAGTGAGGGTGAGGGTGAGGGGTTGAGGGGGAGGGGTTGAGGGTGAGTGAGGGTGAGTGAGTGAGAGTGAGGGGTTGAGGGTGAGTGAGTGAGGGTGAGGGGTTGAGGGTGGGTGAGGGTTTGAGGGTGAGGGGTTGAGGGTGAGTGAGTGAGGGTGAGGGGTTGAGGGTGAGGGGTTGGCGATTCTAAGGTGGCCCCTTACTGCAAAACTGGTTGCGGAAATCCTGGTGCATGAGCTGGACTGCTGCTGGGGCGCATTGGTGCTGTTACAAGGGTGTAAGTGCAGCAAAATCACCCGATTGAGCGCTGGGCGCTGCGCATCTAAAATGACGGCAGCGCACTGAGGGGGAGACTTCCACCGGCTGCGGCAACGGGAGATGTGCACTCTGTTTGTGAGCGGCTGGGAGGCGATTCGGCGTGCAGACTCACAGCGGAAAACTGCGGAGGCGGCAGTCCTGGGGGAGAAGTCTGGAGGGCGAGATCGCCTTAACCTTCCTGTGGTGCACTACGCTCCCAAGATGGCAGTTATAGGATGCGGGCGGAGGCCTGATGCCGGCGAAGGTGAGAGGCAGACCGAGGCGGTGAGGCGAGGAGGTGCTGAATGCTGGAGTGGCCGCTGGGACACGCACCTTGCGCCCTGACCTACAGCATTGAGAGGTGAGGTGGCAGCGCTGTACCGATCCTGCTACGCAGCAACAATGGTGTGGAGGCACCGAGGACGGAGGCTGACTGGTGGCTGTGAGCACTGTGTGAGGGTGAGGGTGAGTGTGAGTGAGGGTGAGTGAGGGTGAGAGTGAGGGGTTGAGGGTGAGTGAGGGTGAGTGAGGGTGAGTGAGGGTGAGTGAAGGTGAGGGGTTGAGGGTGAGGTGTTGAGGGTGAGTGAGGGTGAGTGAGGTGTTGAGGGTGAGTGAGGGTGAGTGAGGGGTTTTGGGTGAGTGAGGGTGAGGGGGAGTAGTTGAGGCTGAGTGAGAGTGAGGGTGAGTGAGGGGTTGAGGGTGAGGGGTTGAGGGTGAGTGAGTGAGGGTGAGGGTTTGAGGGTGAGTGAGGGTGAGGGTGAGTGAGGGTGAGTGAAGGTGAGGGGTTGAGGGTGAGTGAGGGTGAGTGAGGGTGAGGGGTTGAGGGTGAGTGAGGGGTTGAGGGTGAGGCGTTGAGGGTGAGTGAGGGGTTGAGGGTGAGTGAGGGTGAGTGAGGGTGAGGGTGAGGGGTTGAGGGGGAGGGGTCGAGGGGGAGGGGTTGAGGGTGAGTGAGTGAGAGTGAGGGGTTGTTAAGATCTCATTGGGCCTATCTCCCGTTTCAGCAGGCGTATTCCAGTCAGGGATTGGATAGCAGAAGATGACGCCCCTGACAACAAAGGTGGAGTTGGAGAAAAATCTAATAAAAAAAATAAAGTGTACGTGGAAAGAGGGAGGCAAACGTCACATCCCCTCCTTCACTGCTAGTGACAGTTTAAACTGGGCAGACATGGACATTTTTAAATAGCAGCAGAGCTAGAAATAAATTGTGTCGATCTAGGGGCAGGTTAGTAAGAAGAGGGTGAGACCAGGTGGCGCTGACCTGTTCTCATATACCTCGCCTCCCCAAAATACGCGCTGGGCGAGCTTAAGTTAGCTAGTGTTACAACATAGGGTACTGGATGGCAGGATCCGACACGGGGCGGTGCGAGTTTTTTTATTTGTCAGGTGGACACCTGGGAGGGGAGGGGCAACCGTGAACAAGGGAGAGGGTACTGAGCGGGGCCTTTACCTGCTCGCGCTGATAAAGTGTGAGAAGCGGTGCCAGTCCATAGAGGCGGATCGTGTAATGCCGGGACAAGGTGGCATTCAGAAAAGCTGTGGGGAAAGCAGAGAATGCCAGCTCGGCGGGACAGAGTTTAGTCTGCCTGCGGGATGGCAGGGGAAGTCAAGATTATTTAGGGAGAGGTATTTGAAGCTCGGGACCTGGTTCAAGCAGCTGTAGGGACCACCAGCAACCAGGTTTGATGTCCTTGCGTGGCAGGCCGCGTTGTTTGGGGGAGCACGTTTGGGTGAGGTGGCGAGCCTGCGAGTATATTGAAGTTACAGTAGGAGAACGGGTGCGTTTGCCTGTGCTGGATTTTATTCATGCAGTCAGGATTAGCACGGTCGGGCAACTCATGTGTGGGATCCTGTTAAATGGCGGGGGTAGAAATAGTAATGTCTGTGAGAGGCCAGAAGCAAGCATTGGAAACAGGGCGTTAATTACGGGTGTTCTGTGGCACGGGATGTCCTGGCACCAGTGGTCATGACTCCTGCTGGTAGGAGCTCGCTGCCAACGACAGACAACAGTGACAAGTAACAAACAGCCCATACTTGATGTTATGCAAGACATCTGAGGGATTCGCTTGTCATTGGTGTGGGCAGGCACCGAGTTCTGCAATAATGTGTGAAGCCCTCCTTCTCCGTCTAAGGCAGGCAGCACTGGTAGCTCCCCCTTGTGCCTGGCGCTCTATTCCAGGACAACCACCAGAAAGTTTAGGTGTGCCTGTTGGCTCGGACTACAGAAAATAGGAGTAGGCAGCCTTTAGAATGCTTTTCGATGACGGCAGCCAATGTCGTCCCAAGCTGGAGACTGGACTGCAGTAAGCCACCAGGCGTGTGGTAGGTAGCGATGATGAACCCCAAAAGATTTCGCCGTCTTTGGCTGCCCGATCCGAACAGTAAACCCTTCGTGCTTGTCTCCTCTCCAGATCGCGAGGAGCAGGCACAGACAGCAGTGCCCCCTGCTCTGTGGCAGGCAACAGCACAGCCCTCCCTCTCCGTCCGCCTGGCTCCGCTGCTCTGCTGTGGGGTCGGCGCAGGCTGGAGCCCGCTGGCTGATTGGAAGAGAGGGGGAGGCAGAGCAGAGAGAGCAGGATGGAGGGGCGGGGGAAGAGCCGCTCTCTGCGGGGACTGGAGCCAGTCCACGCCCGGGGCAGCAGCGAGCCCGCAGAGCTGGAGAGCAGACAAAGCAGCCACAGGAAGGGGGAAGGGAGGGCGAGCGAAACCGAAGCGAGGAGATGCAGCACAGAGAGAAAAGGGGCGATCCAGCGCCCGACGGAGAAACATGGGCGAACTAGCACCGTGCTAACTAGGCGAACGAAAACCCGGCACTGAGCTGACGAAGAGTGGTGAATCCAACAGCGAAGTAAATAAGAGAAGGGCGATCCAGCACCGGGCTAAGGGGGAGCGTGGCAATTACAGCACCGGGCTAACGAGGACAGATCCAGCACCGGGCTATGGCAGAGGAGATCCTCCGGACCGGGCGGGGTAAAGAAAAGGGGAGCCAGCAAGAGGATAAATAAACGGAGACCTCGCAAAACCGAGTTAAAAAGGGGAGAACGATATATCAAGCACTGGAGGTAAAAAGGGGGAAACATCGCGAAGGTTAAAAGGGTAAGATTTAGTAAAAGCGGTGCAAGTTTGAGTAAGAATAGATCATCCAGGGCAGCTAAAGGAAACAAGACGGAGGGAAGAGAGGGGAGGGGGGAGGAGAAATGCGACACGGCGGGAAGGGGAGGGACAACCAAACAAGACGGAGGGGAGAGAGGGGAGGGGGGAGGAGAAATGCGACACGGCGGGAAGGGGAGGGGGCGGAGCGGGTAAACCAAGACGGACGTGCACGCGCTTTTAAGCTCAATGCGCATGCGCATTGAGCTTAAAAGTCACGGGCACTGCAAGGAATCGCCACGATTCCTTGCAAGTTGGGAAAAGAGTGGATAAGTCCCAATACTCTCGCTTGCTCGATGCGCATGCGCATCGACAGGCGAGACCTAAAAATTACGCTCTTCTAATAGAATGTCTAAGCACTGAAGGGCAACATGTATTTAAATACTTACCGCAGGTATATGAAGACAATGGAGACGTCATGGAGGATGTTTACAAGGAAGCCAAACTACGTACACAAAAGCGTTTTGCAAGAACTCAAAAATGTAATGCAACTTCAGAAATTCTATACAAAACTTCAGCAACCCAATGAATCTATTGATGAATATCACGATATATATTTCATGTGCTGTGCTCACCATTTGTAGTTTCTTTCCGACGGCCTCCCCGGTCCACCGCAGCTCATTTGTGCTGTTTGAATGGAGGGAGCGTCAGCTCTCATAGTGTCAATATCCGCAAAATTCATCCGTTCTCATACAGCAACATACATAAATAAACCACACAACACCTTCTTAGTGGAGAAATTTGCTGCAGGTTTATTTGCATAACCAATATGCCAACATGGTGGGTTATCTTACGGGCGATCCCAGGGCAGGCCAGCCCCTATGCTGCCTGCCCGCCTGATGAGCCAAATTGCACTGTGGCCGTCGCCAATCGGTGATTACCAATCATTGGGAGGGGCTACTCCTCCCATCAGTGGACCGCCAGTCCACTCCCTTGCTCACGCCCCCCAAAAGGTGGGTGGAGCGTTCCAGGCAGCCCCTGGTTGCTAAGACCCACAACCGCCCGTAGGAGTAACGGGGCGCCGTAGTTCTTCCAGGGGACACGCTAAGACATCCCTAGGTATCCTTGGTTTGGCACCCTTGTTATGCTGCTGCAGTATAGTACCCTTCTGTACCTTGCAGACTCTGGATCGCCCTGTAACTCTTCCACAGCTCTGGGGGTGGCCACCGTCACAACCAGGGCCCCCCACCAAGGTAGACATCTTTACCTACATCCTGCTGATTCCCGGGCCTCTCCCAGGACCAGCAAAAACAAGTCCAGCCCATACTGGACCAGAGGCCAGCATGCCCCTCATGGACAGGTGCCCCATCCTTTTTCAACTCCCTGTGGACTTTAGCCTGATAAAAACCCAAAGCCCCTCTGTTCAGGGATGGATGCATAACTTACACCAAGGGGAATTCAATTCGGGCCGTAGGACCCTCCAACCCTGGAAAGTCAAATCCCACTTGTCGCTGCTTCTACAGAAACTGTTCCAGTGCCTGCACAATTACACCACCCCTCCCAAGGTGGCTTTCGGCCGGCTGTCCCCTTAAATGCCTTGGTATTCCCATCACCCCACCTGCTAGCATATCCTGCTAAGTCCGCAACTCAGTGGGGGGACACAGTATCCGTGGTACCAGCCTCACCCAGCCCTTCCTGTATATGCGCACAGGATGGCCTCAAACAATTAGTCTAGTGTTGGTTCCATGTTAACATTGTCTGGCTGCAAAGCAATACCTTTGACCAGCTAATCCTGACGGGGAGTGCCAATGCGGGATTGTAGTAGGAGTTATCTAGCCCGCCTTACTTCCTTTCACCCATAACTGAGTATAGCACTTGTCAGAGTATGCCCATCGCATTCAGCCAGTCACCCTCCTAGATGATGCCTTGTCCTCCCAAACTTCTGCTAGTAAACCAGGGAGTAGACAGGACCATGTGACTCAGAGGGGACCCATGTGTCTAAATACCTGCCCTTTTTTGAATACTGGGAACACCAAGTGTTCTAAATACTTTGTAGCCCATTTGCGCTTGACACAGGGGTCTACCCAATCTTATGGCCCGTAGCACACTCGTTGAATGACCAATCCCACAACCTGCATGGTTGCCAGCCCAGGCTAAAGGGCTGGATAATTTACACGTTATTGTCATTCAACTCAATGGTACTCGTTTCAACGACCACAGAAGTATGAACTGCTAAGTGGACTGACCAGGATCTGAACCTGTGACCAGCAGTCGAACCCTTCCCCATTTCAGTTCTGCCGCTCCTCCTGCCTGTTAACTTGTAACCCGGGGCGTACTTCAGGCACCATAACCCATACTAGGACCTGCCTGAGCTAGAAACATACATCTAAAAGGCCTGACAACCGGCTAACCACCAACAATGCAGTCCGATGTTCGCTGACCACTCCCAAGGAACATTCGCTTAACTGAAGCAACTGGTAACATACCCTCAATTAATCCATATAACCTTTACAATAACTGCATGATGTGCTCTTGTGGTTGTCCATATTAGTGCTCTCTCCCATCTATATCCACCCTAACCAGGCAACCTGCTCCCTCTTGGGACTGGCACACTCACACCCCAGCTGACAGAAAGTACCTATTCGTGTGTAGCCCATAAACTTACATGTATTGCTGATGGTATACCAGGGTATGTCGAAACCCAACTAGCTCTACGCTGAGTGCGCGTTGCCTCCTCACAGGTATGTCTTTGCCAATCCATTTCTGGCTGCAAAGTAGATGACATTTCCAGCCCTAATCCCGGGCGAAATAGAAAGAAGCTATACTGCTACCCACGTGAGCCGCTGCAGGTGCTAACGATGGTACAGATAGCACTGGCAAACTAGATGCTGTACTGTAGCATAAGAGGGCCATTGCAGCCCTTTTTTAAAGTCCATGGCTAACCTACTCACAGTATGGAGAAGCCAGATAGGCTGAAGGTGTAAAGCCCATTGAGATGATCGCAAGATAGACCAAGCAGGGGGTGTATTTGAGCACGCTGTCACCCTAGGGGTCTGCTGTCTCTGACAGGGAAGTGACAAGATTATGCCTGCTAAACTGTCCCCAAACTCCGCAGCACACCCATGTGTGCAAGCTAGCCAACCACCACGTCTGCAAAAGTATGCCAACCCATATCATGCTTACTTTCCTTTGCTCGAGGCGGGGCAGTCCTGTCCAAAGCCGTTTGTATTTAACCACATGTGTCCTGTGAGTAACTATGATCTGAGTGCAACTGACTAACTCATAGTACCTGTTGTTGTTGTTTAAATAACTAATAGCAGGCCAAAAAACTTCAACAGGCATCCTCCGCTTCTTTAGGCGTGTTGGATTAAGGGGATCCAATGAAAAGGAAGGTATCTCCCTTGGCATGCCATCCCTTTTAGCACCACATTTACAGCATTATGTAGTTCGCTCAACTAGTATACATCATGAGTTTAATGCCTATTAGTTTGAGTCCTGCTCTTAACAGCATCCCTTCTAACCAACAGCGTTGGGAACCACTCATGTTTGCGTTTAGTACACGTCGTCCCTGCTAACCTGGCACTGTCCGACCCAATGCACCTTTGAACCAACTTCCTATTCAAAGGTATATCATGTAGCACAACCTGGAGCACTTACTTCCTCCCTACGTATGTTCTGGCCTGGCAATACTGCCAAAGGTATCCCCTTTAGTCCTGTTTAACCACTAAATAAGCTGTATAAGGGAACACAATGTTTCCCGTGCACCTCGCCCTCGGCATGAGTATTGTCAAATACATAACTGCGGCGCGAGCTACACGGTTCCTAATTTAACACAGTGGTGTTGCATGAAAATCCTCATCATATGCAAAGCTAATTACTAGGAGAACATATTGATTTTCATAAGCATAAACATGGAACCCACAAGTCTTCATTCTATAAGAGCCCGTGCTGGTGTCTCAGGCTTGGGGAGGGGCAGCTTACACCTGATGAACTCCCCGCTGGCTGAAGTCGCAGCTAAACTTAATACAAGTGTATGTGCTCGGGCCTGTGGAAAGAAAATGGAATTCCATTTCTCTTGTTGTGCCAGGACTCACAGCCGTTGCTTTCTATGGTTCAATACTGTCCTGCTGCAATGGCTTCCTTGAAGAATATTGAAAATTGTTATGTTCTGCAATGAAGGGACTACGAGAAACAATGAGTTACTAGAACACTACAACCTCGTTCAGCACTCCACAAGATTACAGCTATATCGAAGTGTAGCATGGGTAAGGGCAATCTGTCAAAGTATCCAAACGCAACTAAAACTTCGAACCTTACCTTGAAAAGTAACATCACTGACCCGGAAACTAGGCAAACAATGCTATGGGCACTCAGCAGCCTCCCTTAAACTTCCCTGCAGGTTGTTTGCTCAAAAGACTCGCAGGTAATAGCTCATTCCCCCGTCTGAACCCTGATTGTCATCCCTGCCAGAGGATGGGCCCAAAGGTCTACCTCACATGCACCATTTTTCACCAGCTCCTTAAGACCTTTGTCGTGCTGCAGTCGCCAAAGAGTCTGGCTCTGCACTAGAGGCTCTCACTTCGGCATTGGATCAAAACAATTCACCCGGAACATTCCACAATCTGAACCGATCAGACTGAGAGAAGGAAGTCGTACCTTATGAGATTTTCAAATACCCTACACATCTGTGTTTCTACCCTCCCCCAAACAGAGGTCTAAACAGGGTTGTGTCTTTGTCCCAACTTATAAACTGTATGTGGCTGACATGGTCTCCAACCTTTACAAAAGACAGTTCCCATCCACACTCAGGATCATTGATCCAATTGGAAATGGCCTGCCACCTACACTCCCTAATGCGCAGCCGCAAAAGAATGAATCCGGAAAGGCCAGCCAGCATCCCCACACTGGCTAAAGATCAACTGGAAGGGTGGTTGGCGCATAACAAGGCCATAAAAGATGCCGACTAGTACCTGGGCCTACTGTTACCATCAAAGGTTTAATCTCCAGACACTACGGTTTGCCATCAAAGGTTTCATCTCCAGACAATTGGAGGACCGCAAATCATACGAGAGCGGCTTGATTCATGCTTCCTTGCTTATTCATTAATCTGTCAGGGCCCCGGATACCATAATGTTGGATGGCCTGATTTGCATGCACCTATTCAAATGTGCCCCTGCAGGTATACAATTATTCTGTCGTGCCACTCTGTGGTCTAGTGATTCAGACCTGAACAGATTCTCTGCCTTGGTCATAGGGTCAAAACATCATGCTGAATGTTTCCCCATAGGTCCTGCATGGATCACCCTCCTCTGTCATTGCATCCATACAATAAATCCACGGCTAACCTTCTGCCTACAACACACCAGGGCCCTTGCGGTGGTTGCAATTGGAAGGGCTTAAAAGGTATCCTATTACCTCACTGGAGGGCAACCTCTTAGTCCAACCTCACACCAAGACAACGCTCACAAACGAGTTCATGCGCATGCCAGGCGGGAGTGAATAATGTATACCTGTGCATGTACTGCTGACAAAGGGTGCATATTTTCCCTATGAGCTTGCCAGCCTACCACCTGCCGGACTGCTAGAGGAATCACAGCGGCCTTGGTGACCCGGATTTTGAATTGTAGCCAATGCAGCACTCTATTAAAGACCCTGGGTAGCTGTCTCCCAGGTGGTATAAACCAAGAGTCTGTGAATTTGAAGCCTTGGTCGAATATGTAAAATGTGAATCACTGACTTGTGGCAGGGTGAAATATGTTCGTGCCCTTCCCTCTGCAGTATTCCCAATGTCCTCACCAATTGAATGTAGCTGAATGAATGTGATACTCAACCCTGTCAATCACATGTCACAGAGGAAGCTGAGCCAATATGAACAACATAGCCGCACCACCAGTACCTGGTCTGAGGAGACGGTGGAGTGTGCATGACACGGACTACAATGAGGTACCTGTGATGATATGGAGTGGCATCACCACGTAAGATACGAACAGTGGGTCTTTACATGCCTTTAGGGCTCCCCACTCAGCCTTATTTGCTCACGCGGTCATCCAGCATGCTGAATCGCTAGGCCCCCAATAGTACGTTTTTTTACAGTGCAGGAAGCTGTCGGCTGGCCTAAACTTCATTCCCTGGTGATCGGGGGCACACCAGACCATCTCCTGGAGAAGATGGTCTGGTCTCCACCACCTGGATGGCGCTCGCCTGGTCGATAACAACGCCAGGCACATCCCAAAGCACGCACCATGTTCCTTTCTCCTAGCAGCATGGCTCCTTGGCTCACCTCACTCTCCCGTTCTGTATGCTGCTTACAGCGCTGGGCAACTGCTGCTGAGCCGTATCACCGATGCTGCCTGAAACATGCTACACGACAGCCACTGGGTGCCGCCCAATCACGCGCCTGCAAACAGAGTAGCATGACCCTGCCACCAAACTACTGTGAGCTTGTTGCTCACTGCTTCCCCAACTCGAGGCTCCCCGTGCCCAGGAAACCTCCCGGGGGGGGTGAAAGGCCTGCCCCGAACTGTTTGTACGGACTCCACCATTGCCTATGTAATGTTGTTCTTGTGTTTGAGTGTCCTCCATTTAATGCAGTATTAAACCTCTACTTGTACATTGTACACTTATGTAACCTGCACACATGTCACTTTTTTCCTCCTGTAATGCACCGTTTGCTGCCTCTTGTATTTTGTTTGCTCACGATTGTCACTTTTGCCTCATGTAATGAACGTTTGCTATTGTAATTTGTTCACTTGTAATGTTCTCATGTATCAGTACTGTTCCTATTGTGAAGCTCTCTGACGTCTTCGGGTAAAGTTTGCACGAGACAAAAACTCATAAATAAATTCCTGGGGACCTGAAGCAGCTGGAGCCAACAGTGCGCCGCCTGCCTCCCACCTCAGACCCTGCGAGGAATGATTGGAGGTGACACTAGCTTGCACCGCTCCGAGGCTCACACTGCACCACAGCGTTTGCTGCCCCCATACGCCCCTTACATTGGTCGCCGACTCGGGGAGGGGCACGGCCTCGCTGACCGCTGTGTACGCCACTACCTATGTGGTCCCGGTCAATAACCGTCCTGAGCGTGTCAGCCCACCGGTTGCCCGCAATTACCGGGAATGTGCCTAGAGCAATTCCCGCGCGCCAAAGAAGAGGATCTGCAATCAGTGAGACCTACAACTGCTGTGACAACGATCGGCGCATACCCCTTCTAACCCAGTGCTACCCACAAGACCAATGAGGCCCCTCTGAACCTACCAGCACTCCTTTTACATTGCTGCATAGCTGAGCAGGCAGACCCAAAGCCACAGCACCCACCGCCAAAAGAACCGACCGATAAATGCCTCAACAAGGCCAAGGCAGCGCCCAAATAAGGGTGGAGAAGCCGCCGGGAGATCAAGACCTTCCCCCGACGAGTCCAAGACACGCTTCCTGGACCTCAACGCTGCCATCGTCACCTGAGTGCAGCGCGGTATCGAGGTGAGTCGCTCAGTTGCCCCCCCCTCGTTTGCCAGAGCAACGGTGGTGTTGCCCTCCATTATTTGGCAGACGGAGATGCCGGATATTGCCAGAGACCCAGTGGTGGGTGATCCTTCCTAGCCAAACCAGCCTCGCGGTAATGATGTCAGCCGCTCAAGCTGTGAGCATGACGGCATGATAACTGCCGAACCGGCATCACCCTGGAGCACCCGCCTCGTGTCCTGCACCTCCCCCCCCTTGCGTGCTGCCCCGTCACAACACCAGGGAAGCAAAGAGCCGCGACGAGGCTCGGAGACCTGTTGCGTGCTGATAACAAATTGAGGAGCAGTAAATGCCAATCCCGCATGTTGTGATTACTATTGTCCCTCCTGGAACACCGCAGCCTATGTATAGGTGTGGCCCTCGGTCAGGGAGAAAACGGGGTCATGTACCGAGTGCCCCCAAACTTAAGGAGACACACGGCTGGGCCCAGAGCCATCCGGCCCCACGTCATGTCCCCCCCCAACCCCCAACTCCATCCGAAAATGTTTTGAGCTTTTCGGTTAATGAGGTTGAAAGGGGTATCCAGGGACTAACTAGTAATAAGGCCCCGGGCCCGGGTGGTTTACCACCGGACCTTTTTAAGTCCAGTATTTCCTTTTGGGCTCCCGTCCAGTGATCTCGGGGTGCCCAAATGCGTGGGGGTTATCGACCATAGTCCCTGTTTTTAAAAAGGGCGACCGTAGTAGCCCATTATGTTACAGGCCGATATCTTTAATAAATTCAGTAGCTAAAGTGGTAGGTGGAATAATTCTAAACAGGCTATCTACATGGGCTAAAGAAAACAATATTTTATCATCTATAAAATACGGATTCAGACCCGGTCATTCGACAATTACACAGTGTCTGAACCTGTATTTGATTTTAAGTAAATATACCCTGGCCAAACAAGGAACTGTCTATATGGCATTTATGGACTTATCGTCCGCTTTTGACTGCGTGGACAGAGGCATACTATGGGCTACTCTGATAAAAATGGGCGTAGATAGGAATCTTGTCAACTTTTTGGCCGATCTGCACTCGGATACAAGAGCCAACGTTCGTTACACCCAAGACCTAAAAGTAACGGGCGAATTTAGAATAAATCGGGGTGTACGACAGGGGTGCATCCTGGCTCCATTCCTCTTCAATTTGTACATCAACGAATTGGAGGAATTTCTTCTAAAGACTGAAGCAGACTACCCCTTTGTAGAGCGCAAAGGGGTTCCTGTGCTGCTTTACGCAGATGATGCTCATTTCTAGAACAGCAAATGGCCTTCAGAAACTATTAAATTCCTTCTTTAAGTTCATGGAGTCCCGTGGCCTAAGTATTAACAATTCTAAGTCCTACGTTATGAAAATAGGACAGGGTACACGGAAAACTAACTCTTTCTGCATAAATGGGGAGAAAATCCCTACCACCAATACCTTTTCATACCTTGGAGTCCTCTTAGATCATAAATTATCCTGGGGCCCCGCAGTCATCAAAAAGAAGGGTGCGGCAACACGTGTTAATGCGGCCATTCTTGGCTTTGCGAAAAAAATAGGAAATTGCCCAACGGCCGCCCTGCTCAAACTATACTAGGCAAAAAGTGTTGCTGTCGCCTGCTATGGAAGCGAGCTTTGGGGCTACTGTAAGATAAAGGACCTAGAGGTCACAGAAAATAACGTTCTGAAAAAGATACTGAGGCTACCAAGGGGCACTGGGAATTTTTCGGTACACCAGGAGTTGGGTGTCCCCTATTTAAGTGACAGAATAGCAGTGAACCCGGTACTGTGCTGGTTGAATTGTTGGCTTAACAAAGATATACCTCTCACCCAAGCTTTATTAAAAGAAGCCCTAACACTTGATGGGAGGTTTAAAGTTCCATGGTTGAAGTATATAAAGGACTGTCTGACGGCAATTGGCCGGCCTGATTTGTTTTTTGCTCCCAACTTGATCACGAAACCCGATGTTATCTTTTGTAAAAAATGCTATGTTAATACTAAGATGCTCAGACAGAGAAGAGGTTGAGCTACAGAAGGTCAGCGTCAGGAAACACCTACTTCTCAAAACCTGTCTACAAATGGAACCTTATTTGTCATGGCACATGTCTGGCTATGAACGTTTTTTGTTAACAAGGTTCCGCTTTGACCTATTCCATCTCTTACTGGCGGTTCCAAGTGGGGCTCATCGGGGTGAGGTGTTGCCAGCTTGCGGCTGCGACGGGAAGTCTCCGCAAGATATGGCACACTTTTTATTTATTTGCCCTTATTACACTGTACCACGGAAACTATATCTTAAACCGTGCCTCAAAAAACTGAACTTCGCACAAATCAAACCTGCACTTTACTATATCCAATTGCTGAATTGTGATTGCACTTTATTTGTCTGTAACTTTTTAAAATCAGCCATCACTTTCAGGAAAAGTATGGATGGATAATTATGCTGCTAATGCCTTAGGCACTTTTAACTTTTATAATGAAATTATTTATGTTTTTAATGTACTTTTAATAATGCTCTTGCTCATGTTGCCCGCTGCTTTCTCTTTTCTACCTTATACTGTGTATTGGATCCCTTACTTGTCAAATGAATTATCCGGATTGTTTTTAATTGTTTGTTGATGATATGTACTTTTATGATTCTAATGTTTACAATCGAATAAAGTTATTTGAACTTGAACTTGAACTCATGTCCCCCCCAACCCCCAAGTCAGCATGCCTCACTCTTCAAACCAGCCAATATCGGGCCTGGCAGACCAAAGAGACCGTTGCAAGGATGAAACCCCCAGGGAACGCACAGGAAAGGCGGTGGACTGAATCAAGTCTACCTATACCGTGGCCCTGCCCCACATCGCTGAAGTGCCGACGGTGCCCGGGGGCAGGCAGCGTACTAAACGCAGGTAATATCACCCTCCGTGCAAACCCCAGACTGCAGCTATAGACCCGCTGCTGCCCGCGAGGGAAGGGTGGGGGTGGGGATGGGAAACAAGGCTAAGACGCGCCGTGCTCAGCTTCTGACCTGAAAAGAGAGGCGACGGGCCCAGGCCTCTACCCTTGACACCACGTGGTGCCCTCAAGTACGAGCCCACCGCCTCACTGCCTTCGAGTGCGGTGATCGCTCATGGTGAGAACTCCCACACATCGACGGCCGTGCACTTCAAGTTCCGTGCAGGCCAGCGTGGCTGCCTCCTACCGGACCGCACCCCCCTACCGCACAGGCCCATCTGTCCCACTAACTTGCCCCCAGTCACCCAGGACGTGGACGCTCCCTCACGGGGACTAGGGGCACAATATGGGAGGGACGAGTCCCCACCGAGCCTAGCCCATTAGGCTGAAGCCTGGGTGGAGGGGGGAATGGGGGGCTGATAACTAACCTCATGGTCCTCGACGGTAGAGCAGGGGTCACACGACCAAACAGCGCGACGGGCAGCGGTAAAGAGACTGCTCAATGGACGAGGGGAAGGTTTTGTACCCTTGTCCCCCCTCCCACTGCCAGACGTGACGTGGCTAGCTAGACCCCTTTGGTCACTCACCCAGGGAGCCTGGGCAGCCAACTGCTGTGCCTTCCTGTGGCACTAAGGCGGCTGCCCTGTTGGGAGGGTCCCATACGGGGCCCCCCGGGCAGCCTTGGCAATACAGCTGAGGGATTTTCACCTACTTCCGGTCGGGGCACACTAGAGCGGCCACTGTGGCAGGGTGACGCTCTACTGGTTGTGAAGCCCTTGACTATTTCTGGACAGCATTGCGCCGACACGTAGCATTTAGACAGCCTGAGAAGTTGAGCGGCTGCAGGCTGCGCTAGCGCTTTACTGCTTACTCTTTTAACAAATATCTGCTTTTAATCCTTTCACAATATATATTTCATGTGCTGTGCTCACCATTTGTAGTTTCCTACTGACGGCCTCCCCGGTCCACCGCAGCTCATTTGTGCTGTTTGAGTGGAGGGAGTGTCAGCTCTCAATACAGCTGAGGGATTCTCACCTACTTCCGGTCGGGGCACACTAGAGTGGCCACTGTGGCAGGGTGACTCTCTAGTGGTTGTGGAGCCCCTGTCTATTTCTGGACAGCACGGTGCAGACGCGCAGCGGGCACGCCACTGGTGCTCCAAAGGCAAGCCTGTCTGCGCCCGTCTACGGCAGAACGGCGGCCAGGGCCAGAGATGCTGGCCAATCCAGCACGGCTACGAGGTACATCTATACACAGCTAGAGCTGCTAGATCTTAGGCCCTACCCGTGCCCATGCCTGCCCTCTTCGAACCTCGGAGACACCACTGTGGTTTACACTTGTCGCTACTGTGATTTCTCCATCAATGGGGTTAGTCCGCAAAGCTGCACTCCACCGATGCCTCTTCAACTCCCTCCGGCCCCACAGGTAGCAACACTCAAGGCCGGGCTGATTAACTGCAGGTCCCTGGTCAAACATGCACTGGATATTTGGAAATCCATCACTGATAACAACTGGGACTTGTTATTTTGACAGAGACGTGGCTCAGGGAAGACACCAATCCCGCCCTTTCCTTAGCCATCTGGGATGGCGTGGGCATTTTTTGCACCAATAGGCAGAATGGGAAATTGGGGGGGGGGTGGGGGGGTGGCCATTATTTATAAATCTAAATGGGAGGATACAGCAGCTTCCTTTGAGTTAGTGGATTCTATGGAGGGGCTATCTTTTTGTATGAAGTCCACTGCAACTTCCTCTTTCTCAGGGCTCCTGCTATAGAGACCACCTAGCTCTAGCATGTCTGAAATTGCGATGATTGCCGACCACATCACGCAAGCAAGTATACGCTAAGCTAAATTTACTGTTTTAGGGGATCTGAATTTACATGTGGGCGATTCCTTATGTCCATATGGCTCTAATTTTATTGCCACTTTAACAGGTTAGAACATGGCCCAACATGTCTTGGCCCCAACTCACAAAGCTGGCCACACGTTGGACCTCAGTTGTTCTAATTTGCCTGATATCACAGTATCTGCGCCGATACCTGTGATCTGGTTGGATCACTTTTTGATCCCGTTTCAATTGAGATGGCCTAGTCCTAAGAAAGCTGCCTCCTGCTCCAAAGAATTCAGAAGGAATTGGAATAACATCACTTTAGACTCAATAATGCAACTCACTCAGAATTCGAAACCCATCCCCTCCACTGATCTTGAGGTCAGTATTCTTCACCTGAACAAGTGGGTCGGTGGGGCACTGGAAGCCCTTGCACCATTGAAAGTAGTAAAATCACCTAGGTCCTCTCCCTCTGCGCCATGGTTTTCGGAGGAGCTTAGACAAAAAAAAGGCGGAATGCAAAAGACTAGAACGTAGATGGAGGCTGACGTATTCTGCTGAAAGTAAGATAGGCTATCGGATACCCTTTAAAGAATTCCGTAGATTACTTATAAAATTCAAAAGAGAGTTTCTAACGGACAGAATAGACAATGCTAGAAACGCTTCCACTGAGATTTTTAAAATTGTCAAATCCTTTACCGACCCTTTAGCTCTTACCCACAATCATTCCCCCTCACAGAACCTTTGTAACAAACTCTCTGAGTTTTTTGAGGAAAAGATTGCCGTGATATATGCATCGTCCCCGGAGCCAGGAGATGAATCCCAAATCTCTATTGATTCTGGCCCAGGAGAGCCTCCTAGCTCAGTCCTTTCTAAGTTTGCTGAGGTTTCAGAGAAAGCCTCGCTCTTAGAATTACAAAAATGTAAATTGGGATCCCCGAGTGATCCGTGGCCAGCCAAACATTATAAATCTCTAGCGGGGTTCCTTAACCCTCACTTGAATCCCATTTGGAACTCATCACTAAAGCTGGGAATATACCTGATGGCTTGGAAACATGCCTTTCTCTAGCCAATTTTAAAAAAGTAAAATGCGGATTCGGAAGTGCCGTGCAACTATAGACCCATCTCCCTTCTGCCTGCCCCAGCAAAGATCTTGGAGAAGCTAGCTTATCAACAACTGGCTGGCTTCATTGAGGCAAATGATCTCCTTCATGAGTCACAATCCGGCTTTAGGGTCGGATTGTGATAGCACAGAGTCTGCATTAATTGAAATGCCCGACTCAATACGATGGGCGGTAGATGGGGGTTTAAAGGCGGTGCTAGTGCTGTTAGACTTGTCTGCAGCATTTGACACCGTCTCACAATCTATCCTCCTGAAACGACTTAAGGCCATAGGAATCCAGGGCATGGTACTGACTTGGATTACGTCCTACCTCTCAGACCGTACACAGCAGGTCAGGACTTATCCTTTTACATCGTTGGTTAAACCTCCTAAATGGGGCAAGCCACTGGGTTCTGCCTTGAGCCTGCTTCTTTTTAATGTCTACCTAACCCCGCTTGCAGAGATAATCTCTAAAACTGGGATCAAAATTGTTTCTTATGCTGACGATACCCAGCTGTTATTCACTTTCAAAGAGGTATTTGTCACTACTTTTGATCCCCTTAAAACGTGTTTTAAGAATATTGCGGCCTGGATGGACCGCAATTTCTTGAAGCTTAATGCTGATAAGACGGAGATCTTATTCTTTAATGAACCCTTGCCTCTATCCCCTAATCTTTGGTGGCCTGAGGAGTTGGGTGCACCCCCTATTCCCAAAGAATCGGTTAGGAATTTGGGCGTCAGATGGGACACGCAGATATCCCTAGGAGTGCAGGTGCAAACAGTGGCAGCTGTCTGCTTTGGAAAAAATTAAAACCATCAGAAAATGTATTAACTACCTGCCCAACTCTGCGCGCAAAACGGTAGTCCATGCCTTAATAACCTCCCATTTGGACTACGCGAATGGCTTATACCATGGCCTATCCCGGGGGTTGATACGCAGACTACAGACAGTACAAAATAAAGCTGCCCGTTTAGTCTGTTGTGTTCCTCTCAGACAACATATCTCCCTCTTTTATCGCCACCTTCATTGACTCCCCATCGCTAAGCAAATCGAATTCAAGGTCCTGATGCTGGCATTTTGGGCGGGCAAAGGGCTAGGTCCCGTCTATCTCAGAAGGAGACTTCGCCCTTATGCCCAGACCAGAACGTTACGGTCTAACATCCAAGGCCTGCTGATTACACCCAGATTCAAAAAAGCCAGATCTGGTGGAAAATCATTCGAGGTGGGGGCCACTAAATATTGGAACAAACTTCCCATGCACCTACGCCACATCCAAGCGGAACCTCTGTTTTGTAAAGCCCTTAAAACCTTGTTATTTAGCCATCCGGACTGGTCTAGCCGGGCTGTCCTGCCCTCCCCACTGTCTGCGATAGCGCTGGGACACCCCGTTGGGGTAGCTGCGCGCTTAATAAGTGCCTGTTTATTATTATGAATATGTGGCACGACTCAGAGAGTTGGCCATCAAATGGAAATTTGGCCCGATGACAGAAGAACTCATACGCAACCAGCTAATTGTACAATGCTGCAACAAGAAAATCCAAGAGCCGCCGATCCCTCGTTGAAGGTAGTCATCAAATTAGCAAAGGTGGTGGAGGAGTCTCAGAAATGCATGAAAGAAATGCAACAAAATGGCAATAGGGAGCACGTTGAAGTTTCCGAAGTAAACAGTGCTGCCAATTCTATTAATTTTGTAAAGAACAAGCCTACCACTCCTTCAAGTGTCTGCAATTCTTCATCTAGATCTTTTGTTCCTTCTCAAGCCAGATGCAGTACACTGATCTCTTTCTGTTGTGGCAGCAACTCACATCTTGCCAACTCCAACTGGTGCTTCGCTCTGGGCCAGGTCTGTAGCCTGTGTGGTAAAAGAGGACATTTCACCCACATGTGTAGGACTGTCTCCAACAAACCTAAAGTTTCTGTTGTCAATGAGTCAGAAGAACTCTTTCAACAAAAAGTAATGATGATGGTGGACTCAGACTCTACTCTACAATGTGCAGATACTGAAAACTTCAAGAGATACACTCGTCCCAAAGCAGACTTTCTTATTGATGGGAAGCTTGTGACTCTGATGGTTGACTCGGGTTCTTAATACACCATAATTGCCAAAAACGCATTTGAAACTGTATGGCCCACCAGAACACTGAATATTACTAATGTTATACTGAAAGTTCACCAAGGGCCAACATAGGCGTTAAAGGCTACTTTGAGGCTAATATCTCCTTCCGGGAACGTTTTGTTGCCACTGAGGGTCCAGCCATTTTAGGGTGGTCTCATCAGTATGATTTACATATTGTAGTCAACCCTAGGGCTGACGAACAAGTGATGGTGGTGTGTTAAGATGACGTCAACCGTGTACTAGAGCAATTTGCTGTTGTTTTTGACAACAATCTGGGTAGGGCTAAAGATTACACCCACAAAATAATTTTACACAAGCATTGGCATAGCCAATAGGTCTCGCATTTGGCACCCGCGCTTTGCTTTTAACATTAAAAGTGAAGCACGGGTGCTGCGATTATAGGAAAAGTAAAGAAATCGATTTTGTTTCTATTTCTTTACTTTTGCTATAATCTCAGGACCCGCGCTTTACTTGTAATGTTAAAAGTAAAGCGCGGGTACCGCGATTATAGTAAAAGTAAACAAATAGAAATAAACATCTATTTCTCTACTTTTGCTATAAACGCGGCACCCATGCTTAACTTTCAACATTGAAGCGCGGTTGCCGCGATTAAAGCAAAAGTAAAGAAATAGATGTTTTTTTCTATTTCATTACTTTTGCTATAATCGCGGCACCCGCGCTTTACTTTTAATTTTAAAAGTAAAGCGCGTGTGCCGTGATTATAGCAAAAGTAAAGAAATAGAAGAAAACATCTATTTCTTTACTATTGCTATAATCGCGGCACTCGCGCTTTACTTTTAAAAGTAAAGCGCGGGTGCCGCGATTATAGCAAAAGTAAAGAAATAGATGTGTTTTTCTATTTCTTTACTTTTGCTATAATCGCGGCACCCACGCTTTACTTTATTGCTAAAAGTAAAGCGCGTGTGCCGCAATTATAGCAAAAGTAAAGAAATAGAGAAAAACATCTATTTCTTTACTTTTGCTACAATCGCGGCACCGGCGCTTTACTTTTAATTTTATGACGAGATCTGTGGTGGGGGAGGGAATTGAAGTGCGGAGAGAGGCACGCCTACATGCACTCAAGCTCTAGGCCGCCCATGGCAGCATTTTTTAAAGCCCTTACTAAAAGTCTCGCCAGACCAGTGCATGTGCTGGGTCAGGTGTGACCTAAAAAGGATGCCATTCCTGTTAGCCACACCTCTAGGAAAATTCCTATTGCCATTAGGGGAGGTGAATAAATTTATTGATCAAATGGTTGCCAATGGGGTGATTGAAGCTGTTGTATCCACTCAATGGTTATCCCAGCTGTGATCACCAAGAAGGCTGATGAGTCTTTAAGGTTCTGTGTTGATCCATGCAGCCTCAATCAGAATGTTGTAATGGACCGTTTCCCTCACCCAGATATTACAGAGCTAGTTTTCCTCTTGGCTGGTGGGATGTTCTTCTCAAAACTGGACCTCAGGAGTGCATACCACCAGGCCCTGTGGTACCCTGACTCTAAACACCTCACTGTCTTTGTCACTGCTGAGGGTGTCTTTCAATTCAATAGATTGCCCTTTGGCTTGTCATGCGCAGTCAGCTCATCTCCAAAGTCCTGGTTAGTGTCAAGGACGATATATTGATTTTCGGTGACACCATTGAGTCACACAATAAAACATGGCGAATTGTCCTGCGCAGGGTACTGGAAGCTGGTCTCACTTTGCGCAGGAAAAAGTGCAAATGTTTGGTCACAGAGGTGGAGTATCTGGGCTATTGAATTTCGAGTGAGGGGGTCAGGCCAAAACTCAACATCGTAAGTGCCATTGTGAATGCACAAACACCCATTGACAAAAACATGCTGCGCTCCTTTATGGGTATGGTCGAGTACTACTTGAAATTTGTTAAGGACTTTCCGACAATATCTGAACCTTTACAAGTTTTACTTAGAAAGGGGCAGAAATTTGAGAGGGGTGTATCTTAAAAAAATGCATATTGCACCATTAAGAGTGATATTTCTAATGCTAAAATGTTGGTTCATTTCCAGTGCAACCTGCAAACTATACTTACTGTCGATGCCAGTTCTGCCGGACTGGGTGCTATACTTTCTCAAATGCATGCAGGTACTGAAAATACTGTAGCCTTTGCTTCCCGATCCCTCTCTTCCACAGAGAATTGTAATTGAGTGGGAGGCGTTGGTGGCAGTCTGGACCACTTCCCACTTTCGCTCTTTCATATTGGGATCCAGGGTCACCTTGAGGACCGATCATAAACCTCTTCTAAAAGTGTTTGCACCTTGTGGTTATGACAATTACTCAGCCTGCCTTGCCAGGTTGGCTGTTAAGTTACAGGAGTGTGATTTTTCAATTGAGTATGTAACTGGTTGGAAAAACAAGGTTGCAGTTTGTCTTTCGAGGCTACCGGATAAAATGTGTGAGGATGTCGAGTTTCCTACAGAAGAGGTTGTTGAGATCATTGGAGAAATTCTGTCTGCGGCACATAGTGCCATTTCTAAAGGGGGGTGGCTGGATGCTTCTGCCAAGGACTTTAAATCTTTGCTCTTCACAAAAATATTAACCAAGGTGTATTGAGGGAGAGTGTTTATCCTCACAACGTCAGACCTTATTGTAGAAGAGCTCTCTGTAAATTCTGATGGCATCATTCTTAGAGGTGAGCAATTTATTTCTCCTGAGGCCCAGACTCATTACCTTGGTGCATGAGGGTCACATGGGCCAAACATTTACTTCCAAAAGGGTCAAGGAAAACTTTTGGTGCCCCAGAATGGAATCTGATGTCAAAGACTGGATTGAGAAATGCCTTCCTTGCAAAAAATCTGAGAAAAGGTTGAAATTGGGGGGAAGTGTTGCTAAGGATTTACCTTTTCACACAGCTGAAGCCGATTCTGTTTGGGAAAAGCTCAGCCTTGATTTCATTGGTCCCTTCTCATTCCTCTCTGAATATGAACGCTTGCAGCGGTCTTGGTTGATGCCAAGCCACGTTGGTTTGAGGTCATTTGTATGAGGAACATTAGCTCCAGATCCACCATGTCATGTTGGAGGACATTTTTAGAAGGAAGGGTGTCTGTCTTAAACTGGTTACCGACAATGGCACGCAACTCACTTCTTCTGACATACAGTCATTTTATAGTCACATTGGTGTTAAACAAATATGCACTTCCTTGTACAACCCACAAAGTAACGGCCAGGTTGAGAGGATAAATAGGTTAGTTAAGGGCACCATGGAGTTAGCCATCAGAATGGACAGAGTGCAGTTAAAGACATGCTCTGGGCGTATTGCACCAAACCCAATGCAGCCACTAGTAAGACTCGTTTTGAGATGATGAGGGGTAGGGTGCCCTCCTCCAAAGTGTGTCCTTTTTTGATGTGGAAAAATGAGAATTTTGTTACTCCCAAAGATACTGTTGCACCTTCCAGCTCAAGTTTCTTCAAGGTTGGTGACTTAGTGAAAGTCAAACCAGGTGGTTTTAAAGCTGGCCTTTCCAAATTTCATGGCCCCTTTAAGGTCATTCAGATTGGCCACAACTAGTTGAAGTTAGACAATATGCAAATTTGGAACATGAGAAGAGTTGCTTTGTTTCAAACGGCTGGCACTCGTTCCACCTTACCCAAAACCTCTAGTATTTCAAACTTTCGCACTATTGCAAATGACAAATATAATGATAAACGCACAGTATTGCCTTTTGACAGACCCAAAAGAAGCATGAGACCTGTAGAGTCTCCCAAATGGCTCAATCATTTTGTAACTCATTGACTTGATGTTTCACTCTGTTTTTCCTTTCTGTTCACAGTGTTCAAATGTCTTGCCTTATCATTCATTCATTTTCTCTGTTTCTCTTTGTGCATCTATTTGTCCGTGGGGATGTGGGTGGTGTCCTGTGCCAGGTTCCCTGTGTTTTTGCTTTGTCTGTTTGGAAGGAGGGGGGTGTGTTATTCTGTGCTGTTTGTCTTTCTTTACCCTCTACACCTTATGTCATGTCATCCTGTGGAATGTTATCCTCTGACTTCGTAGGGGTTCTAATTCAGTAGTGTAAGAACCTGATGTACTGTGCCTCATTGGCATGGGGCTCCTGTTACTAATAAACTTAGAGCAAGTTTACTCCGTTTCTTCTCCTTCATTGGGTGGATGAGCTTACAACAGAGACCTGGCAGCGAAGAGTGCTTTCTGAGTCCCTGTAGATAGCTTAAAATAGGCTGTCTGCTTTGTGGAGGACCCACGGTCTACAATGGTGTTTCATTTTACCTGAAAAAGCTTCCAGGAATAAATATTATGCCCTTTTTGACCTTTCTTCAGAGCTGGAGAGCAGAGCGAGGGCTACTCAGTAAAGCATGAAGAATCCTCTGAGGAAATGCATGACTCCGGAGAATTCCGGTCTGTTTTTAAACATTTCCTTTCGGTGTGAATTTGCTTAATGAGGGCTCACATTTCGGACTATTATTAAACTTACCTTCACTTCTGTTTTTCTGTCAGCTGTGTGGAAAAACACATGTACTACCAGGTACTTTGTTTCAATTAAATTGAGCTGCTTAAGAGAGATTCTTCTAAGTGCCTAAAAAATGTATTGAGTTATTTGTAACAAAGGCAGGTTTATAAAGACTATTTTTTCACTGCCTCACTTCAACTTGAGGAGAAAATTACACACTTTGTTGGTGGATGCCTTTCCTGCTTGAAGACCGACAGTACGAATTTGTTTAATAAGTGGCTTGCATTTCTGGCTTTCATTTGTCTTCACTTCTGTTCCTGTCAGATATGTGGAATAATATGCACTACTGGCCACATTGCAGCAATTAGTCTGTGTTTCTCAGGAATAATGCACCTGCCTGATTTCTATTTATTCTATTACCAGTAAAATAGTGTGCTGGGTTCCTCGTGTCACAAGAAGTTTCATAATTATGGTAACCAGACTTGCCTTTATTTCTGTTCCAGTCAAGGTGTGAGAAATTATATGCACTACTGACTATAGTGTTGCAATCAGTCTGAATTCCTCAGGAATGATGCAACTGCCTGTCTTCTTATTACTTTTCTATCAGTAAAATAGTGTGCTGAGTCTTCACATTACAAGAAGGTTTATAAATACGGACTATTTGCTGCCTAATATCAATTTGAGCAGAGGTGCTACATATTCAGCTATCAGATACCTGTACTGCTGGAAGCAACTTTAGACATATGAGCTAATATATTTTCTGCCAGATAAGAAGGATTCTGTGCTTACTTACAAAAACTGCTCTTTCCTCCTGATACTACGTTATGGGTTTTCTGTGGGTGTTAATATAAAATATTAAAAAACTGACAAAGTGGTAACGCCCTTATTTGATGCAAACAGTTTTATCACAGAAACCTACGTCGTTGTGAGGAAACACATTACCAGAGTACGACTTTTGCACAGTGGCGGCTTGGGATGTGTTCTAGAAAATCAGCTAATAAATCTTCCCAACAATCCTCTTATTCTGAGGTATTAAGCCAGATTTGTTCTGCCTCAGACACCTGCAACACTGTCCCAGCAGCTCAAAAGTCATCTAATCCTATGATAGCAACTGGTTCAGACTGTACTATGGACTGAATACTTCAAGAAGTTATTGCTGTTTGACGAGGTTTGAATGGAATGGAGACATCTATCTCTGCTCTTATGACGGAGACTAAATCCATACGTGCTGATATAATGCAGGATTCCAGAAACGCCTTGATGGACTCACCGACCGAGTAACCAGAGTTGAGAATTGCCTCCAAAATATACCAGACAGAGACCAAGAACTTCTCTTCCTAAAAAATGAATTAATTGATTTAGAAGATAGAAATCGCCGGGATAATGTGCGCTTTTTTGGTTTTCCGGAAGGAATAGAAGGATCAGATGCTAAATCCTCTCTAAAAGCAACTCTTCCGAAAATTACAGACCTCACTTTTGACCTGCCATTAGAAATGCAAAGAGCACATCATATTGGCCCCCCTAAAGTGGGAAAGAATATGCAGCCACGTACACTCATTGTATGTTTTTGTGACTTGAACAAACGCGACAATTAATCACGTCATGAGATCCGAGTATCTGCAGATTTTTCCAGAGAAACAAATGACCGTTGCAAAGCCTTTCTCTCTTTTCGACATTGCCTGAGTCAGTTAGACATTAAGGGGCCCATTATGATCGCGGACGGACTTGAGTCCGTCCGTGACCATAGAGGATGAGGGAACCTACGCATGGCGTGCGGAGTTCCCTCCTGTCCAATTAGGATGTGAACGCCACCCTGGCAGTCACATCCTCTATTTTTATCATTGAAGTGGGTGCGGCTTCAAGCTGCACCCGCAGCAATGCTAAAAATGCATACATTGCATTTGTATGCAGAAAGCGGCAGGCACTGTGCGGTGCCTGCCGATTTCTGCATACAAAGGCTGGGGGGGACCATAGGTACCCCCCATGTGCACCCCCTACCCTCCCTTCACCCAGGGAGCCCGCAACGGGCCTCCGCAGTGAAGTTCCACATGCTTTTCCACGGCGGAAAACCCGCCGCGGAAAAGCATTTTTTAAAGCCCATCCTAATATGGCTGGCGGTGTCTGAGAGACACAGCCACCATATTAGAGCTTTTCCGCCACGGTTGTAAGCTAACCACTGCGGAAAAGCTGTCGATGGAAACCAGGACCCACCAGCCATCCTAATGTGGCGGTGCGTCTTTGGTGGGTCCGCTGCGGTTTTCCTGCATCTTCCGGCCCGGCGGTGGCTTCTGCCTGCCGGGAGGATGTGGGAAACCCGCAATCGTAATAGGCCACTTAATATGGTCTTTTTGAACCAGCACATCTACGAATCACCAAGGATGGCATATCAAAAGACTTCTTCAATCCAGAAGACATTCAACGCTTTCTGGACAATGTTTCCACCCAGCAAATGGAATATACTGATTAAGCATGGGCGGAAAATCCGTTCCGCTCTGGGATTTTGCGGATTTTCGGTAAATTTGCAATCCGCGAACGCTCGCGAATTTACCGAAAATCCGCAAATTCGCACGCAGCGGATTTTTTTTTCTTGGTGATACAATTTTGCGGCGTGCGGTATAAGTTCGCAATTGCGAACATGTAGGTGCGGTGGGCAGCAACAATCTCGCACTCGCAAAATTACAAAAATTGCAATTCTGCACAAGAAATCTACTAGCAAGCAGCATAGACCTTCTGAAAATGATGATTTTTATCAGAATAACTCCTCAGGTTGACATTTGCCTGCACTTATTTGGATTTGAGGCCTTTTGATTTTCTTTGGTTAACTTTTGGATTAGAAATCAACTTTCTCATATAAGCTTGCTTGGGACATTACAGTTGCTGTAATGCTGTTCTGCAGAAAAACGAGTTTTGCAATAGTGAAAGCATTCAGCAGGTTCAAAAGTTCAAACTCATCATTAGTAACCATTCCCTGTAGTGTTTCCTGACAAGGGCCCCTCCAGAGTTCAGTTGCTAGTTGCAACAAGTGTATGACCCTGCTCTGACCCTCACAGCAGGCTCATAGAATAGCTACAAGTAGGCCACAAAGGTCCTGGAAAAAAAAAATTGCACTGCAACAGAAAGCAAATTACAGATAAGGAAGCAGGTGCCAGACTGGAATTTTAAAACAGTGACACATTAATAAATCAACCCCAAATGAATTCGTGTCAGTTGAAGCAGGCAGGTGCGCTTGCTTTTCCCCCCCATAATCTACAGTGATGATGAACCAGAGGGTGGCATTGATGTACCAGAGGGTGGCATGGGTGAAACAGAGGGTGGCAGGGGTGAAACAGAGGGTGCTGGGAACCTGTGATGATGAACCAGACGTAGAAACAACATAATCGTGACCGTTGCGAGCCGACATGTAAGTTCGCAATTGCGAACTGGTACAAAACCCTCGCGAACTGGCAGAAATCCTTGCGAACTGGCAGAAATCCTTGCGAACACAAAAAAAAATCCGCAAATTCGCGAGAATTCGTGGATTTTGCGGATTGCGAGTTCGCAAATTTGCAAAATTTGCGAACGCCAGATTCGCAAAATTCGCCCATGCTTAATACTGATTCCCTATCGGAGATCCATTCTTCACTTACTCCATCACCAAACAAAAAGATCTATAATGTCCAGAGTAACTCACTTCGTTTTCACAGCAGAGGAAGAGATCCAGATAGATGTACACGCTCATTTGGTGACAGTAGCTACTCACGCAAGAGAGAGACAGAGACAAATCACGCTCCTCAATTAAACCTCTTCTATCACTTGATGACGCTGCTCCTTGAACTTGCTCTACTACTCTGTTATTGATATCTTGAAGAATGGACAAAATAGGTATATACTACTATCTGTTGAAGTCTTGACTTGATGAGTATATACTTATTTATTTACTCAATTGTGCATTATTTACTGTTAAATGATATATTATATTTTCTAATCTATTTTAATTAATTTTCCATCCTTCTCCCTTTTCCTCTAAAAAGGTATATAGAATATTGTTTACCTGTACTTATTTTCACTATGTTATAACATTTTCTGTTTGAGGGCAATGTTATTCTTATTATAATCCGTTGATATATGTATGTGTATGTATTTATATATATTGCGAAGCTCGTCACTTTAAAGGTAGAAGAACAACTGTCGGTTCCACAGTGACAAAGAGTCGACCCAAGAAAATGTTGGTGCAAAGGTGGTTTATTAAAATAAAGCCAGCGCTGCCACCATGATTTATATATATGTGTATGTATGTCGGGAATTTTGCCTGTGGAGCTCCTGTAATCCCCTAATCCTCGAACCACACAGGAACAAACAAATATGTGTATGTATATGTATATATATATATATATATATATATATATATATATATATATATATATATATATATATGGTATGTGGCGCTCCCGAGATTCAACCAATTCAGCAAATTCAGCCGATCAGCAAAACAGGAACCAGCAAGCAAGACCCGAAGATGGTGCAAATTTTCTTTTTATTGAATGTTAGCCCACACACACATATATATATGTGTGTGTGTGTGTATATGTATATATATTTATTTTTATTTTTCATGAAGGAATACATTACACATAAGAACTATTGCCTAAAAGTTATGCATTATATTCTTTATTAGTATTTTTAGAATTATGCATTCCTCTTACTATACATTTATTCAATTCTTTAGATATTCTGTTCTTATTCTTATTAAATGTTATTTACATGCTGTTTAATTGTTCTTAACTTAGATTTTACCTCAAATTTCAAAATAATCAGTTTTTCTCCTTTCTTCAGATTTTTTCTGTGACGCTTTACTTAGATTCGGATATTCTTTATTCTTCTCTGCTTTCAGTATTGTTTATATCCTTATCTTATATGTCCTTATATTTATTATTGCTTATATTTAAGGAAAAATGTAATTACCAATTGTATGACCTACTTGATATGTTTTAGCTTATATAGATCAATTTTGATAAGATTCAACAGTTACACTAATTATTACATTTTTTATCCCATTTAACTGTTATTGAGTCTTATAATGATTGTATTTAATACTTAATTCTTCCATTACTCTCTTACCTCTCTCCCTTTCTCCTCATACTGTATCTTATTCTATAATATTCCATTTGTCATTTATATCCACACTTTTTCAAATCTTTCCTTTACTGTTCACTGCTTGCCATATCCATACACTCTTTCTATGCCTCTCGCTGTGCCGGGCTTCCCCCAATGCGCATAGCTGCAAGCCAGGACCCGCAGAGCGCAGTTCTACTTCCCTAGATTGCTCCTTTTTCCCTGTGCAGTATTTATTTTACCCTTGATCTTCTTTTTGTTCTCTTTCCTAATTCTTGTGTCATTTTGATTTTTCTACTTTATGTCATTTTGAATTCTTCCTCTATATTCCTAAGTAACATACACTCACTCTATCCTTTTGTCTGGACCTTTATTTTGTTACCCACATTGATCCTTGATTCTTTCTCCTCTCTTTATTTTCCTACGTATAATCTGTTACTTTCTTCACTGAACCGCACATGGCTGTGAATAATTCCTCTGCTTTCCATCCTCTAGGCATTATATCATGGAATGTTCATGGCCTTAAACACTTTATTAAGCGTAAATAAATACTTTCCTACCTCCAAACAAAAAAGACTGACATAGCTCTTTTACAAGAAACCAATTTAGATGCTCTAGAATCCTCTAAATTGCGAAGAGATTGGGTGGGAAAAGTCATTCATTGCGAGCTTACGACACATCTTCCTCCTCAAGAGAATCATACACAAAAATGCGGTGTAGCTATCCTTCTTCATAAATCCTTACTGGTAACACTAATCAAGACTTGGACTGATCCAGATGGCAGATACATCTTTGCAAAGCTGAAGACAGGTGACAAGATCCTCTGTGTTGGCTCGGTTTATGCTCCAACAGGAGCCAAACATGCTTTCTTTCTCAGTTTAAATCGTTTACTGGTAGGAATTGGTGCTTCTAGTTACATTATTGGGGGTGACTGGAATCTTGAGACCCTATAACTGACAAAACAGGTGCCTTAGATAGATGCAATGAAGGAGACCGAGGAGATATAACGTCAGATCATGGATTAGTGGACCATTGGCGTCTTTGTCATCCTTCTGACCAAGAGTACACCTTTCTCTCCTCCACCCATGGCACACAGTCTAGATAAGACTATTTTCTCATCTTGCATCCATTGGTAGCAATCACCACTGAATCCTGTATTCTTGAGGCCACACTATCAGACCATGCCCCTATCCTTATTACTCTAGAGATTGGTTAAGCTTCCCCAGGCCGTAAACCATGGCATATGAATATTCAAAGATATCGCTCTCCCAAAGGTAAGCTTTTACTCTGTACACCCATTTCTGAGTATTTAACAGTTAATAAAGTATTTGTCTCTTCTGGAAGAATTGTTTGGGCAGCTGCTAAAGCAACCATTTGAGGTCAGTTGGTGAGAGATGCTGCGGAAACTAATAAGTCTAACTCTTTACGTCCTATTAAATTGGAGACTCAAATAACTTCTCTCACACATTTATACACATCCCATCCCCCATCACCCAACCGTTGTAAACTTGAACTGGCTAAACTGGAGCTTAATAACTTATATACTTCTAAAGCGGAGTATGCTCTTCAACGCCTAAAGGGTAGACATTATGAACAGGGTGAAAAGCAGGCTGTCTATTAGCAGCTCAATTGAAACAGCATGAGGCAGCTATGGCCATTCCTGCCTTACGCTCGGATACCTTTGCATCTTTCTATCAAAAACATTATACCCCTGTAACATCAGTAACGGTTCAGTGACTAAATATCGAGGTGTACAACAAAGGGGGACCTAAAAAGGACAATATTTATGGGTGTCCAGTGTACCTGTCCTAAGAACATGCAACAAAGTAATGTACAAAGTTCCCCAAGAGGTAATGCTAGTGTGGCAGTGTAGTCTCTCTCTCTAAGGATGAATGTGGAATCAGTAGTCAGGGAACCAAAGGGGTCCCTTGTCGGAACTAGGAAGCCTCACACAACTAATTAGCTGGATGACTTGTTTCATCCCGCACGATGGTTGTCTTGCCTCATCAACTGCTTCCTGCTCCAACGTCAAGCCGGCGCTGCAATGCCTGACGGGTAACACAAAGTGATACACTTTTATGGAGATCTTTTGTTCCTTGCCGTTGTTGAGTGCGTGTGAGGGGCCTGGGAAGGTGAAGTAGTGAGCGAAGGGAAAGTGTATTAAAAAAGGTTAGTTTAGTCCACTAAGTCAACTTTATTCACGTGGCTAACTGCCTTATTAAAAGAGTGAAAGGAGGGGTACCGAGGCCCAAAGTCAATGTAGTTTGGCCTCGTTCAACCCTCGCCTGTGGTCAACATGTTTCATGCCCTATAGGCAATTCTTCAGGACCTAATTGTGCTCATAAACTTAAAAGGAGCCCAGAATGGGCAACAGTGTATGCAATATACAAGCTGGTGGGTCAGTAACCAGAGCAGGCCGATGGTCCTGCGTAAAAATCAGACCCTAATAAACCATGGGAAAATCCCCGCAGACTGTTCTTGTGGGACCTGTGCTTCTAGGTGATTACCTGGTCAGCGCGAGGCCAGTGCCTCTAGGAATCTACCCCCACACTCCGGCGTGTCACGACACGCAGAACAGCTGGTTCGAGGGACATAATATAGAATGCCCAAAATATCGACTCCAAAATATCGATGTAGGGAATATAGAATCCCTATCTACTAAAATATTGAATCAAACATATAAAATGCTAAAATATAGTTAACTAAAATATCGAATTTTTTAAATGTATTAAAAATAATATAAAAGTAATTAAATATTAAAAATGATTAAATAAATCATACTTAAAATAATGTAAAAAATCTTATAATGTAAAAATAATAATTGTAATATAAAAAAAGTTGAGATTTTGTTGGATAGTAAGAGTATAAAAATTACTATTCCCACTCCAGTGAGTGCAACAGTAGGGATAGCGTTGGATAGCGTAGGGGTAACAATTAGTATTTTCACTCCAGTGAGTGCAACAGTAGGGAAACCGTTGGATAGCGTAGGGGTAAAAATTACTATTCCCACTCCAAAGAGTGCAACAGTAGGGAAAGCGTTGGATAGCGGGAGGGTAAAAATGACTATTCCCACTACAGTGAGTGCAACAGTAGGGAAAGCGTTGGATAGCTGGAGGGTAAAAATTACTATTCCCACTCCCGTGAGTGCAACAGTAGGGAAAACATTGGATAGCGTAGGGGTAAAAATTACTACTCCCACTCCTGAGAGTGCAACAGTAGGGAAAGTAATGATTTAATATTAAAAGAAGATTACATTAATTATCCATACCAATAAAAAATTTATAAAAAAATTAACAATTAATAAAAACTAATTACCAATTAAAAAAATGAATTACCAATTAATACAAATTAATTACCAATTAATAATTATCAACTATGTGTCAATACATATAAACAAAAATAAATATTTACTTTATTACAATTAAATTACTTCCCACCATATTCCCCTATAAACCCACAACCCGCTCCAAGTAAATGATACAATTAACATAATTATCAATTAATCAATTAATAAAAATTAATTACCAATTAATAACAATGAATTACCAATTAGTAATTAATTTTCAACCAGTTAATTATCAATACACATAAATAAAAATTAATATTTTATTTACTATAATTAAATTACTTCCCACCCTATTCCCCTATAAACCCAGAACCTGCGACAGAATTAAATTACGCAAAAATTAAATTACATAACATTCATTACTTCAAAAAAATTAAACATACATTACAAAATTAATACATAATTTTAATACATATACTACAATACATAACTCTAAAAAAAAGTTATTATGGAAATCAATATTTTAAATTTGATATTATGGAAATCGATATTTTCTACCCCAAATTTGAAGACGATGACTGGTCAGATATGATAGAAGCCCTAGATAAGGGTACCTGAGAGGCTCATTTGAAGTTCTGCCTTTTACGACCCTACACAATTGGAATTGGACACCTCTAAAATTACAAAGAGCAGGACTTCTACCTCACTCTAAATGTTTGAGGTGTACTGGAGTTAATTGTTAATTTCCCCATATATTTTGTGACAGTCCTTCCATGGAGAATTTTTGGGCATATGTTGGGAACAAACTAAAGGATTTGATCGCCTCTCTCCACACTCCTCTAACCCCTTCTATTATTTTATTACATGATTTTCGAAGTCTTATTTCAATTACACGCCTGCAACGTCATCTTTTACATACTGCACTCTCCACAGCTAAAAACTCTGTCTGGAGACATTGGAAATCATCTAGTCCCCCTACGCAAAAAGAATATATGGTAGCAATGATTCAAACTGCTTCTCATGAACGTATTATTTATAGATTACAGGAATAAGAGGAAATTTTTCAGCAAGTTTGGGCTCCCTTTTTTCACAATCCTTGAATTCTTTTCTTTTCACTCTTATTATACGATATAACCTTATATTCTAATACTTCTTTAACTTATAGATATTCAATTACATATATTTATACTTTATTATTGATCTAATTTTTGTGTATTGATTTAGGTTCTCTCTATTACCTTTTCCTTTTTCTACGCTACAAAACTTATATTACTTATTTTCTAATATATATATACCAAAATTATTTTCATCCTTTGCTCTATAATTTTATTTAACTTATCTATTACTTATTCTTTATTATTATATATGATGTTTTGTTACTTTCTATGAACACAAGTTATTTTAGAATATTGTATTCATATTCTTGTTTCTATATATTGTTCATTTCTTTTTCTCACTAAATAAATATGAAACAAAATAAACATAGACATGGGACACAAATGTATGTGATTCACACATGGATGGGATTCTTCATCCTTTACTGGCTTTTTATGCGCATTGACAAACATCTTGCATAGATGGCATAACTTGGGATGGTAATTATTCCAAATGAAAATTGTTGTTTTTTGATATTTTGTTAAAACTTAATTCCCTCTCTATCAGAAAATATACATAATAATAATTTTTGCCCGGAAGAAGTTCATTGTCTAGTGAACGAAACGCGTTGGCTGATTATAAGAACAATTACAGGAAGCATAAATAAAATAAGATTACTGGATTGTGTAGGAGTTATTATTACTCGCTTGCTAACAGCAGTTGCGTTTATCGATTGTTTATGTATGATGCACCCTTGGTCTTTAAATTTTATGATCCAACGCTTGTCTGAATAAACATATGGAAGAAAGTACCCTCTGCTGTGCATTGTAAGGATATTGCAAGTCACTGAGGAGCTCTATGACCACATAGAGGAAGGAGGCTGGAGGCTGAGCTCCTTTATGAGGGTATGGAACTCTGAGGTGCCTTACAATATCCTTATCATGTATAGCAGGAGGAAATGTATTCCTTATAATAATACATAACCACACCATCATCTTTCCCACAAACCATTTAAATTCTTGGTGTGTATCTCTTTTAAGGGATAGAGAGAGCATGTTTGCAAAGTTGAATAATAAAAATAGAATCTCTAGTGCAAAATTAAACATCAAAAACCTGTTAGATATTTGTTGCAAAAAGATAAAACAAAATGAACAGTAGAAACATGCAGTAAGATTGTAACGTTTCTATATTCACCCAAAAAGTGCAAAAATGAAGTATATTTTCATAAATATCTCCTTTATTTTTGTCATTGTACAACTAGAAAAACAGAGCAAAAGAAAGAAAAGCAACTTTCGTGTTTTTTTTAATGGTTTTTTAAAAACCTTCTTTAATTATGCTCTGTAATCTTACCTGCCTTTCCCCTTGGCTGCTGGCCCTGGCTGCAGGCATAGTGACATCAGAACCGAACTGTAATAAGTTATTGCAATTGAGTTGTGGCGTAACTTCTTTTTATTATCAGATAAAAAATAATTGAAGAAGGTTTTTACAGGGATTGCAGCATCTCAGGGTATATTTATATATTTAAGTTTGTGGAGGTTGCTTCTGGCGAAACATTCACAATGCGTTCAATTTCGAGTAAAATGATATAAATATGCATTTGTGACTTTATACTTTTCCCCATACCAGTCAGATGTGTTTAATATGTGATCGTGTATTTTTTGCAAGGATGCGATGCCACCTGTCTCTGGTGGAAGGCCCGGCCTCATGCTCGCACTCACTCTTCTTCAGCCTCGTGGGGCTTTCCAAAATTCTTAAGGAAAAAAAAGCAGCAGCGTGTGTCAGGAGAACGGAGCCAGTCGGCAAGACATCATTACATCTTCCTTTGAAATCCAAGTTTCTGTTGTAGGCGGGCCGCTCCCTCTGTGACAGGGTGACCTTTGTTGTGGGGCGGGCACTTCTACAAGGAACTCTTACCGCACTGGGGAAGTGGCATTTAAATAGGACCGATGCGCCACACAAGGCACAGAGTAAGTTGGCTGGGAGAGTCTCGGAGGCCAGCTCACTGAAGCCGCAAGCCCCGGCCATGGATACCATGCTGCAGGAAGAGAGTGCACTTGTGCAACAGACTGGAGGAGCCCCGAAGAGAGTCAGGAAAGCCCTATTGGCTGCGGCGTGCTGCCTTCTTGCCTTGTGCATCCTGGGAGCGCCCACGGCGTACCTGCTGTGGAGGAATTCGAACACAGCGAAGCAGAGCGCGAGCGCAGTCCAGGTAATGGTTAACTTTCATTGGGCGGGAAATAGGTGCAATAATAGAGTCTATGCCAAGCGGCGGTTGCCGGAAGCTCATTGTTATTTGTTATAGACTCTGCGTCTTGCTGCACTTTCGACGGTCGGCAAGAGCTGCACAACTCGTGCAGTAGATAAGCTTTTAGTGGCACGTGCCTTTAGAGTTTATTAAAGGCGTGGCCGTCAGCGGGTGAAACGTAACCGCACCTGTCACGTATTTAACAACCTAAGGCTCTCCTTACGAATAGCCCAGCCGAGAATGCGAAAATGATTGCATCATTAAAATCCGATGCCCAGGGGGTTGGAATCTAAAAGGTGCGATAACCTTCGCCTATGAAAATTGTACGTCCTGGCGAACGGATTTTCAGAGGTGCGAAACTCATCGCCTGCAACAAACTGGCGAATACCGTGGGGTAGATTTACAAGCCCCTTGCGCCACTTTTGCGTAATTTTTTGAACATGGGAAAAGTGACGTATGGGTGGCGCAAGGGGCTTGTAAATAAGCCCCAGTGTTTTTTGTCCTTTGCCTACCAAATTCTGCTAATGCCCGTTCCAGTCCCCAGTAACTTTTCTAGCAGGTTTGACTTGCGAAAATTAAGTTTGGGAAGTCCTGGCATGTGGTATTTCCTGTGGAACTCAGGATTCCGATCCCTGGCCACTCATAAAGAGGGTCCTGATGGAATTATGCCATTGTGCGACTGCAGCGTTTTTTTTTTTTGCATAAATATAGATTTGCCGCATTTGCCATATAATCCATCATCTGCAGCATAATCTGCAGATTTTAACAAAACTAAGGGGCATATTACCAACGTTTAGCGATATTTATCGCTAACGATGCTTAGCAACACATTTTTTAACGCTAAGCATCGCCAGCAATTATCGCAGAGATAATTTGCTATTAGCAAGGTTTATCTCAGAAGTGATAAAAATCCTCGCGCTAACTGCCAATTGAGAGATTATCGCTGGAAAACCAACGATAATCTCTCAAAGTTTGGCGTTAGCTTGATGATAGGGGCTCACAAACTTAGCCATGATATCCACCTTCCATAGGATATCATGGCTAAGTCAGGAAAATACCAAATGTAAAAAAAGCAGTGCTAACTGCGGTTAACGCTGCTTTTTTTTATTAATAACAGGGCTAGCGAAATCCTTGATAATAGGAGAAATGTCGCTTAACAACATTTCTCCTATTATTTTTCTCCGGAACGCCCCCTTTGCATCTCATTAGAGATGCAAGGGGAAGCATAGAGAAAAAGGGTGCTAACATGCGAATTTGCGTTTTAGCACCCTGTTGCTGATAGGGAGATCATTTTATCTCCGCTTTCTTTGCTTTTAACCCCTTCACTGCTGGCCCGTTTCCGCCGCTGTGCGGTAAACAAAAGAACAGGGGCGGGCCATGACGAACTCCAGCCGTCATCAGCACACGAGCACCGTAGTGCATGACGGCTGGGGTTCGTCATCAGCATACAAGGGGTTAAAGCCAAAAAAGCAGAGATAAATCCCTTGATAATATGCCCCTTACTGTTTCTAGCTCAAACGGTTTAAAATGTACTAAAAATGTAGCAGCATGTGTTGCTGTGCAGAGGAGACCAATTTGTAACTGGTCACATTTAAGTTGCTTATATGGATATTTGGGTATTAAACTGGCACTAATGATGTTCAACTAGTGCCCAGACAGAGTTAACAACTATAAAAATGACAAAATACTTAAGTAGTACTATCACAAAACTGCCGCATTTTGCTGCAGTGTGCCTTTTCTTGCCGCATACTTTTACTCAACCCTGATGCACAATTTGACCCTCCCCTGCCACATAATTCCAGGGCCTCTGTGTATACTTAAACAGAATTGTATCAGGTTACAGTAGCTGGCAAAAGAGAGGTATGGTTAGCTGTCTGTGGCAACGTGTTATGATCTGAGAGTTTGCTCTGCGCTATGATGGAGACTCAGGGGCATATTACCAAGCAATAGCGATAATTATCGCTATTGCTTGGTTAGAGACAAAAATTTAGCTCTGAGCTGCGGCGATTTTTACCGCAAATAAACCTTGGTATTACCAAGGTTTATTGCAAATGCGATAAAAATCGCCGCAATGCATGAATATCGCTGAAAAGTCAGCAATATTCATGCATTACCGAGCTAATGCTCTTAGCCATGTTATCCAGCTCCCATTGGATAACATGGGTAAGAACTGCTCAGGGCAGGTGTTAGCTTTTGGAGATATTCGCGCTTTGCGCGAATATCTCCAAAAGTTGGTAATAGGAGATAGCGATGTTAGCGACTGTTTTCAGTCGCTAACATCTTGGCACGCCCACTTTGCATGTCATTAGTGATAAATATCACTGACATGCAAAGTGGGGCCCAAGATGGTCGCTATCTCCTACTAGCTGCCGCTAACTGGTGTTAGCGACAGCTAGGTAATAGGGAGATAATTTTATCTCCGCTTTCTTGGCTTTTAAAGCCAAAAAAGCGGAGATAACCCCCCTTGATAATATGCCCCAAGGTTACAAGATCGAACCACCACTACCTCTAATGACTTTAGTATTTGTGAAATCCGAGGGACAGTTCTGCTGTGTAATGCCTGAACTTGTAGCACCAACAGAATACCTGTCCACGCAACAAACCGGTGATAACTGCAAACAAAAAGCTATATATGTGGTCTGTACACTGATGCAGTAAATCAAGGCAACAAGAGAGATAGCACAGCTGCCTAAAGTCTGTAAAACACTTTAAAACTGAGAGTTAGTACTTCTTAATACTTTGTGTGATCCTTGTACATGTTCCAGTTAATGATGACTGAGTTATGTGCAAACTAAGAAGTATTATGAAGGGCAGTTCCACTGACTAAGGATTGGTCATGCAAGATGCGTGTAATGAGAATTTATCACAGATCGAGTTTTAAAGGGCAGGCATAGGATAAAGGATCGGGTTTTAAGGATGGAAGGTAGTTTTATTTTCTTTCTACTTATGTTTATGCTTTTTCTTGTTTAATTATTATTATGCACAAGGCATATACGTATACACCAAGAGAGCCAATAATAGAAGATTAAAGGTGTTTTTCCAATGAAGCAAAAACCTAAAATAGTTTTCCAAAATATGACATGCTATTCATCTTGATATAAACATATATAACGGGAAGTCGCACTTTACAAAATCTGTAACTTTTCTTTTAAAATTTGCTACTAAATTAGGCAACAAACCTGTGCGAGAGATGCTTACTATTTACAAAGCAAAATGTGTCTCTGTTGCTCTTTCCAGGGCTGGCCTTTGGAGCTTCCATTGTTAACCATCTCCGGATGGCTGATAATGCCCTCTTTAACCCCTTGCATGCTCATGACGGAACCGCTCCGTCATCAGCTGTGGGTGCGCTGTGCTGATGACGAAGCGGTTCCGTCAAGGCCCGCTCGCCGCTCATGTGCGGCGCGAATTTCACGCCTGCGCTGAACGTTCTATTGAGCGGGGCGGGCCATGACGGAACCGCTCCGTCATCAGCACAGCTCAACAGAGGCTGGTGACGGAGCGGCTCCATCACCAGCATGCGGCCGCCGCGCGGCCCCCCGCCCCATTAGCGCTGCGGTGGAATAGCCGCTGCAGCGAAGGGGTTAAGAATCTTTTGTCAGCTCGTAAAAGCTGTTCCACTACTGTATGCCATTCCGGCTTGGGGGTTAGGTTTTTATCTGACCTGATCAAAATCCAGCCAATTCTACTGTGGCACAAGGAATGAACCTCCGAATTTACAGTTTTAAATCGATCACTTATTGATTCCCATCTTACACCATTGGTTTCAATTTGTTAAACAGTTTTTATTAGGCATTGGCCATGCATAGTAATAATAATAATAATAATAATAATATTTAGCATTATACATTACACATGGTTGCAGTTTCAAGTGCAAGTGAGAAGGAATGGTTTTTGTAAAGTTTTAAAATGTTTTGTCAAGTCTGAAATGAAAATAGGAATCCAAACCCCAAGGTTAAAAGTTTAGCCTCCAAACCACATCCTTGAATTTTTAAGATTCCAATTACGAGTTTGGAATTGCGCACCGGGTCCGCACCACCACCCCATCGCCAAACCTATTGTGGTGCCGCCCACTGAGATTACAAGTTATTCTCATGTCTGGAGGGCTTTGTTTTTGACGTTCTCGCGGCGGTGCCCTTAAAATGGGCACCGTAATGGGAATGCCAAAAACAGTTTCGGCACGGCATGGACTGAAACATCCATGGCGTGCAGAAACTGGATGCATGCAAACTTGGGGGCACAAGTTGTGCCTACCTTGGGGCATCCCCATGCGGAGGAGGCACAGAGGGCCCTGCAGGGCCCCTTTCTATCCTCTCCGCCACGGTGTACTTGGAGTAAGAACCTCCATGACACGAGAGGAAACTCATAATATGCTTGGCGGGAACACATCGCTTCCGCCAAGCATATTTTTGCCCTTTGACCTCCACAACACCACTAGGGAATGGGAGTTCCATGCCAACTGCAGTGAAGCAGTGGCGGTCGCTCTGCCTGACTCGTAATTGGGTGGTCATGAGACCGCTACCGTCACGCCCCACGAGTCTGGCGGTCCGTGGACCACCAGACTTGTAACCAGGGCCTAAGTCTTTGGAATGTGGAATATATAATAATTTACTCATACAGGTAACAGGTCCACTTAATCCTAAAATTCCTAAAATTACAAATATGTTGAGAAATCGTGGTGAACCAAGAAAAGTCTACAAAGTTGCAGGTTGATTAAAAAAGGAATAAAAGCAGGAATGGCCATCTGTGCAGGGTGCAGCTAAACCTTGCTTTCAGGTTTATTGATAGGATGAGCTACTCTCCTGATGTAACTCAGGTCCTTCCTGAATTTCTTTCTTTACCACCTCTGGAATGCTGTATCACTTAGTGCTGAATCAGAAATTGGGCTAAAGTTTCTTTTTAAAAGTGAGCCAAGGGATGCAGATATGACACATCACCATTCTACTCCTACATTTCATGCACATCTCCACCCTCAGTTACATGCATTTGAAGTGCTTTCGAGGATGTGGACTGGTTTTGACCTTTATCTGTAGGAGAAAACCTTCCTTGTCCATTTCAGATTTCAAAGCCTGCATTTTGTGATCATGGAGGCAGGCTATAGCCTGAAATCAAAGCCTTTTCAAGTATAGCATGTGTACTATCAGACCAATGATCTTGGGTTGCAATTGTATCACATCTATGTAATATATTTCAGCGAGTTTCCAAATGGGGTGGTAAATGTATTGTAGAAATATGCAGTAAGCTGCTGTGGAGTGTTAGATGGGCAAAATTGGCTAAGAGTGTGATGTCACCTAGAATTTACTTTTGGTGATGACTACCTTCTTGCACTGCCTAGCACATTATCAGTGGTACTAATGGCTGAGTCCATCAAATGGGACCTTTGTAACATTAATGTGGCATTTCTAATTTTATAAGAAACACCGTATTTGTATGCAAATGGTTGATGTCAGTATCTCAGTGCTCGAGCATATTCTGTTTCAGCTGTTCATGAGTCTCCAAACAGACCAAGTCCCACTGAAACTAAAGTTGTATTTTGTTGAAGAATTAACTCCTCAGATCTCAGAGGGAAAGGGCAAATAGCAACTACTCTTCTGAAAAGTTCATAGAGAGTATGAAATGATGCCATTTACGGTCAGATGTTTGCCAACAAGCACTGTAACCGATTGTCCACTCAATCTTGCGCCAGGTACCAAATAGTTCTTAGACATTTATAATGTTTAGAAGTAAAATATGAAGGCTGCCATTTTGTCCGCCACAGTGTCTGCTTTTACACAAAGAGAGCCCTTTGGCAGATGCCTATTAGTTAAGGACTTTTTTTCCAAATATTTTATAACTAGATGATATGTGATCCAAAAGCAAAGAACACCCTGTGAAATGTGCACTCACTGACTTCATTGGTCGCAGTTCTTACTGGATGAAAAAAAAAGCATTACCTTCATTTCTCCTCCCTGTCTCTGATCACATGTTTTGGATGTTCTGCATCTCTCTTTCATTTTCATGTTAAATTGTCAAATTGTGTTATCGTTTCTTTTTTCTGATCCATTAAGTGGTTCTTTTCTCTTAGAGCATGATAACGAGTTTTGGTGGTCCTGGAGCGGGTGGCACGTCACTGTCCTGCTCCAGGACCGCTGAAACTCACCGCCGCCCGCTCACCAGATCACAAGTAGTTTTGTGGTCTGGCAGGAAGGCGGCATGCATGGCAATACCGCAGCGGTGTTGTTTAACGGCTCATTGTGAGCCTTACACAGCACCACTGCGGGACCTCTAATGCTCCTTTCTGCACGGGAAAGAAAGCACCATGTTTTGCATTCCTTCCCATGCAGGAACCTGGGGTACAAATCAGGGGGGTACAACATGCACCCTCCTGCATGCACCCCCATGCACAGGAGCAAGAGCGGCCCTATAGGCACCTTTTCTTTCCTCATCGCCTGCAGTTACATGGAGGAAGAACCTCCATGACACTGCTGGTGATGAGGAAAGTTGTAATATGCTTGGCAAGGCCTTTGGGCACCACCAAGCATATTGCAGCCCTCAGACCGCTAAGGTACCACGAGGGAATGCGGTTCCCTTGCAGGTGCAGTCCATCCGCCAAGTCCTAATAGGGCGGTTGGACTGCTGCGCCCCGTGAGGCTGATGTTACTCGGACCACAAGATTCGTAATCAGGGCCTCAGTGTTTGAAAGCTATTGTTTATATTCCAATTTACCATAGTGCTTTATTTTATCTTTCTGTAGATTCAGACTCGAAGCCTGCACGCTCACATGCATCAACTGAATGGAGGTAAGTTTTTTGTTTAGACCCTCATTAAATTGACACTAGTTCCTAGGCTCGCTCCTGCCTCTTCCCCTAACCTTTCATTGAGTCCTTATGCCTCAGTAATCAAAAGAGGCACATCCCATATGATAGTGCATGATATCATATGGGTCCATGATATCCATGATATCCATGATATCCTTAGCACAACTGCTACATGCCCATATCTTCCGCCTCCCCTTTGGCTTTTTATGCAGTCAGTAGATATATGAAAGAATCAACCAGATATCCACACACTATCTGGTTCATCAGTAGAAAAACTGCATCCCTTCCACCCGAGTCTTTGTCTAATGTCAGACATTGCCTCTAGGTTTGAGTTCCCATTCTGGTACCTCAGCGCCTCATGCTTAACTACAAACCTGAATAGCAGGAAAGGGGACATCGACAAGCATCTGTTTGGGTGGTACAATCTATCAACATTTTAAATAAATTCTCGATGAGCGTTCTTCTACGTTTATGCACTGCCTTTTACCACATATGTATTAATACTTAAAATGCCACATTATTATCATTTTGACTGATTACTTATCCAATGTAATTTCCTTACTTCTTCTTGCAGTAAGTCAACCACAAGAGGATAAGCCCAGAGCACATCTCACAGGTACAAATTTTAGGAATCATTATTCCCTCAAAAGGTCTATTTCAATGTAATAATAACGTTAAATGCTTCAAACCATTTCCATTCACCAATATAACTTCATAACAATGAATTTCAATTGTCCTTTTCAAACCTTTATTGTTGCTTTTTTGGCCTGTAGTTCCCCCTGCCCATTCCTCTGAGCCCACTCTGACACACCTGCCCTAGTTAGTTAACCTCTTGTTTGAAGCAAGTACAGATATTTAAATTGGAGCAAACTTTGAGGACCAATAGCTTCTGTTCTTGGGAATTCACAGCGGTGAATTTTTAAAACTTAATGGCGATGTCAGTAGGTCTGGCCTACAGTTTGAGTCCTGGTGAAAGCATTACAGAAAAGGAGGAGTCAGTGAAAAAACAGAACAAAAAGGATTTGCTTTCTGTATGTAGTGCATCTACGAGATAAGGAATTTAGGGGTATATTTACTAAGAAACTCTTGGAGCGCCGCGTTAAGCCAAGAAGGCCAATGCTGCACTCCATTCCAAATGCAGGGAGGCACTGTATTATCAAGCATACAGTGTACCCCTGCTTTCCCTTAGCGCTGGCACTAAATGTAGCTGCCTAGCGCCAACACAGGCCGTCTTGCACCACTGTGCAAGGGTGCCTGTGTTGCAAGGAAAGATTGTTGATGTGCAGGAAGGTGTCCCTTCCTGCACATAAACAATCAGTAATGGTGTTTTGTAACTTCTATGTGTGCTTCACAATGCAGCACACACTGAAGTTGCAACTCATAATTTTTTATAATGATTGTTTTTGCTGGAAGGGATACCTTCATGAACATAATCTATGTTTTTGTTGTTTCTATGTGTGCTGCACAATGCAACACACATAGAAACAGCAAAAACGAAGTGAAATAAAGCATTTCTCCTCATTTTACCATGTTAAAACCAGGTTGCCTGGTCTTACTTTTGGCGCTGCTCCATATTTATGCCCCCCTTGTACATATGGGACAGTGTCAAAATCAATAGGTGTTGCGGCGGAAATCCCACTGCAACATCCATTGCCCACCCCTTTCACGCTTAGGGCCTGATTCTGATGCGGGTTGGAAAGCTTCCCGACCGAATCGGTTTGGAAATGGTTTCGGACCTACTCGAATCGGGAGAGTCTGACCGACGGAGTAGGATGCATCCGGATGCTTCCATGTACGATATGGTTGGACTCCCATTGACTTCAATGGGAGCATATGTTCCTAACCACATCATAATTGGGCCCTGGGTCGGGAAGACATGTTCCCGATGCGATTTGTAAGGAGGCCTTCCTAACCGCATCAGAATCAGGCCTAGAGTGTAGTGTGAAAGGGGGCCTTATTCACAAGGCGCCGCCTTGTGAATAAGGCTTTGACCTTGGTAGCCACAGTCAACCAGGCCAGTCATGTAAAGTTGTAACTGCGAATGTGTTACAGTCAGTGACATTAGGCTGAGAGGTTTGACATGCAGACTATTAGTAATAAACCATGGTAAACAATGCTTTCAAATTAGCACTATTTGTGCTCACAGTTTAATTATCTATTCGGTGTCTCCATTCATTTTTATAAATGCTACGTTTAATGGCCATTGCCCAAGTCCACCAACAATCTCTCCAGGAAAAAACAATTATGTTCCTAAAGGATGGATTTTGCATCATTAAAAGGCACACATATTGCAAAATGAGTTTCTCTTATGTGACAATGGGCTCTCCTTTGTTAACCCTATGGTGTCATGGTGAAATTCAATAAAGTTAATAGTGTTCTACAGGTGTGGAGTAGAGTAGAGTAGTAGATCAAGACATATGCCAATTTTCTTTTAGAATAATATCTTTCTATGCAAATGATTTCCATTATGTAAAATATTTTTTTGTGGCTATTATGAAAATCTGACAAGGACCAGATCATTCTGGAGGTACATAGGAGAGGTTTTCTGTTGCTCGTCTGCCATACTCTCTTGTCTGTTGGCAAGGTATGATGTGGATGTTTATGTTGGTGTCCTCTGGCTCAATTTATTGCCTTTAGGCTCCACATCGCTCTTCTGTCAATCTTTTTTTCATGTTTTGAGAGATAAGAGGTGTGTTGCAAATTAAACAATAAGAATATTGTGCAAATATCTTAGATGACACCAAGCATTCAGTAAAAGATAAAATATTATGTTAATTTATCATGTACCATATTAAAATCACGATTAATCAAAATTGTTTAACTATTTTTGTGCAGCAGATGAGATTATTTTGTTACAAATTCCCAAAGTTTTATCAACTCCTCTTGTCTTTAAAATTACAAAAAACAAGAATTGACTACTGTATTGTGCTTTTCTCAGCCTAACAGGGTAACACGTACTCTGTCCTGCTAGGGCCTCCTAAAGTGCCTTGGTACTACTATCCTCATTGTTCAGGAGGAAAGACCTTCTTTCTTCTCTGGACAGAACTTTTCATTGGTTTCCTGAAAGGGAGCGGACATGTTTTAAGTTACCATGCTCAGACTTTAAGGCCCTGATTAGGAGCTTGGCGATGCGGCCCGGGTCCACCCTGCCGCCACACAGCCCAACCTGTGGTCAGTCTGCCCATCAGATTACAAATTAAACTCTCGTCTGGCGTTGTTTTGTTGTTGTTCCCACACTGGTGCCTTTAAAAACAAGCACCCCAATGGGAATGCCAAAAACAGTTCCTGCACGTCATGGATTCGAAAGTAGTACCCCCTGTGTGCATACACATGATGTGAGGCAAAAGGGGGCCCTGTAGGAACCAAGAACACCCTGGCGGAGAGAAAACTCGTAATATGCTTGGCTGGACCACAGCAGTCCCACGAAGCATGTTGCAGCTTCTAGACCACTGCACCACTTCCAGGGAACGGGGGTTCCCTAGCGGCAGTGGTCCTATGGCGGTCTGACCCCCCGAGTTGAAGTTGGATGGTCAGGAGACCGCCTCCACCGCACCCCCACGAGTCTGGCAATCCGTGGACTGCCAGACTCGTAATTAACCCCTAAACGTCAGTGTATTGTGGCAGAATTGTTCCTTAAGGTGAAAATCACAAAGCACTCAGGACAGACCTCTGTGGCCCTGTGCTCAATGTCTTTTCGATAGTTATTGTTTACGAGCCCTAAAGGGCAACAGTGTTTGCCTGCTGGAGTCTCTTTAATTGGAAGCATGCTGCCAGGGCAGATTTTTCAATATTAATTGCTTACCACGCTTCACCAAGGCATTCCAGTCTAAGTGTAATTTTTTTTAGCATGAGCGGATGATCGGCTGCTAAGACGACAGTTCTTGATTAAGAGTTGATATGAATATTTTCATTAAGTTAATTATGAAACACTGGACTGCCAAACTCAAAATAAGCCTTATGTCATGGCCTTCATACAAATTATTTCGCCTTAAACCTTGGAATTGTGCACACTAGACCAAAAAGGTGCCTTACATAGTGATTAAATATACAAAAAGGAGCAGGAGAGGGAAACCAATCCCAAGGTTACCCTCCACTCTGTCAATTCAAAAACCAAAAAGCCCTAGGAATATTACACACACCTAATCATATTCATTCCTTCTCTGGGGACCTTCACAAGTAAAATAAGTGCAAACTCTAGTGCAAAGCTACAGGAACAACCCCATGTATGTGTCAATGTATAAAACAAGAAAGACAGGTCAGTGTCAAGGAAAAGACCAAGTATACTCTTAAAACAACTGTGCAAAAAAGCAAAGGAAGGGCCTCACATAAGCTAGCACCGAAGAGCAATTGGCATAATCTCGCTAATTTGCTCAAATATCAGCACCTCACCTCTGCAAAGGAGGGAAAAACACCCACACAAATTCAAGAGGAATGTTGTGTTTGTGTATGTATAGTTAATCTAATCGCATTTTGTATGTACAACACATCTCATTCAACCCCCAGAGGGCCCCTAATTGCCTTACAGGCTGAGTCAGCAGACTTCCACAGGAATCCTATGGGTAACGTAATCGTCAGACAATAAGGTCTATGGTAGGTGTAAATAGACATGGCTCGTAAAGGCATATCTCGTAGACCCTTTTATCTAAGACAGTACCTTTCCTTCCCTTTACACATGACAAAGTGTACCTACCATAAAAGGGCATTAAAAGAAAAACAGAAAAATTTATCTGAAAAATCTGTCTCTGTTATGCACTACAGGGCTAGGCATTTTATTCTAAATATTTTTTGATTCTAAGTGTAAAATATGTCACCTAAATTAAACAGATTTTAATTGAAATAAAAACATTGAAATACATTGAAAAACAGAACCCAGTGCCTTCTTTATTCTACTCAGGCCAGATGTAGGTGGCCATTTACCGACCGGTAACGGCCGATTTCGGCCGTTACCGACCGGTAAATGGTCCTTTGTGATGTAGGGGCCCTATTTTACCGATTTGGTAAATTTACCGAATCGTTAAAATACCGAATCGGTATTTTTACCGATTCGGTAACATGCAGATGTAGGTGGGACTCTTCTGAGTCCCACAGGCCTTACAGAATTGGTATTTTACCACCCAATCCAATTGGGTGGTAAAATACCGAATCCAGGTGTGCATGCACATGTGTGCATGCACACCTATGCCATGTGACAGACAGACATGCCCTTAGGGCATGTCTGTGTGCCACATGGCACACGTGCCTGAATTCGGGGTGCTAGAGGGTGTCAAAGGGACACCCCTTGCACCCTTGCAACATTCGGTATTTACCGAATCGGTAAATACCGATTCGGTAATGCCCATTGATTCCTATGGGCTTCAATGCCCATAGGAATCAATGGGCATTACCGAATCGGTATTTACCGATTCGGTAAATACCGATTCTTACAGAATCGGTAATTCAATTACCGATTCTACCTACATCTCCCCCCTTCTATTTTACCGATTCATAAATACCGAATCGGTAAAATTCGGTATTTATGAATCTGTAAAACAGAATTACCTACATCTGGCCCAGAGGATTTTCATTGTTCATGTTGTGATGCACATACTTCTGGAGAAACTGCTTTGGAACGCTGTATTCCAGGTTTGACTTAGAGAGGGCAGGAAGGAGGAGAGCGTTCACAGAGGAACAGAGGGAAGAGGAAAGGGAGTCAGATATAGTGCGTGAGCAATCCTGTTTAGTTGTTGGTCCTGGCCTTAACTGGCACAGTGCTGGCCTTTCGGTACTGATTGGGATGTATGACGTTACAACGCATACCATTACAACTACTTACCATTACAACGCGACCATTACAACGCATACCATTACAACGCATAGCGCTTAGAGGTGCTGGATAGTGGTAAGTATAATTTACTATTCCAACTCCAGTCCCCGTGGACACTAGGGAAGGTGTTGGATAGTAAATTAAACTTATTCCCTATCCTAGAGCGCCCCCCAGCGCAATGCGTTGTAATGGTATGCATTGTAAAAGTTGCGTTGTAATGGTAGGTAGTTTTAAAAGTTGCGTTGTAACAGGTGTATACCACTGATTGGTCAGGATTGTGTGGCTTATGAACGCCACTGAGTTTGGGGTCTCAGCCAGCTCAGTTTGAGAGTTTATGCTCCAGGCAGGTGCCAGTTCTGTACATTTAGAGGTGAACTACCCTGTGTGTCAAGTGGAGGAGGAGACATGTGGAGTATAAGAGGTATGAGATTGGTTGAAGAGGACTGAAGTTCATCCTTTGTCTTTTGATGCAGAACTGGTTTGGGTTGGCTCTCCTTTCAAATGTCTTTTCCAGGCAGCTCACTTGACACAGCCTTTGCTTAGTGATGCCTCTCCCAGAATGGTGGCATTATGCCAAGAGCACCTATAATAGAGGCACAAAAAGTTGTGAGGTTTCTGTGTTTGGACGTCAGCAGCCCAACTGAAAAAGTAATCAAAGAAGACAAAAGACTAGGCCTCACCAAGGGATCACCTTCACCTTGAAAACAGAATCTGCAGTCCCACACCTCTCCCCTTCCATTCAGCAATGGGCAGCGCTTCAGAAAGTCTAATCATTAACCCCTTACGAACAATTCTTTGATTTTCTAAAGGGAGTCCAGGCACAATCCTTCTCACGTCAAATTCGGGATCTACATCCTTCAGCCTCAAAATTGCAGACAGTACACTTCCCTTGTATGGGGGAGCTGTCCGTGCCCTCCATTTTGATACATGATAAACGGTGGATGTCAAAAAAACGGATCCCACTTTGCTTTGTAATTAATAGTGTGAGTCAAACTTGAGGATTAACATCAGAAGACATCCCCTCCAGCACTTGCAGATTCTCCTTTTCAATGTTAACATTATTCCCCATATTTCATCTTATTTCTATCATCTTGACATTAATACTTCATTTGAGTATAGCTGAAAACTCATCATATGTCCAACCATTACCTTAAGCTTCCAAACCCTGAGCTGGTTAGTAAATGTAATGTAAATGTAAATTGATACTTGTATAGCGCACTACTCACCCGCAAGGGTCTCAAGGTGCTTATACGAATACCGCTGTGGAATCCGTCCTGGCTTTCCCTGTGAGGCGTCCACTCCTGGGCACTCGCAGGGTGAAGGCCAGGCATCCTTAGCGTTGTGGGGCCGTTGTGGAGATTAAGCAAGCTATTGCCCAGAGTTGCAGAGTGGGACTCCATGATTGGAATAGGCACCGAGGCGAGAATTATCAGGTCCGTGGAATTTTGAGCCCAAGACCCGCCGAGGCGGGGAATTGAACCCTGGTCCCGGGCTAGACCTCTGCATCAGGGTCTGCTGCTCTAACCATTGAGCCACACTTCTCCATTAGCTGTCCTTTATGGGACAGTGGGCTAGTAGTAGACTAAGAGTGGACAGACTCTTCTCTTGATTCCACTGTCATCAAAAATACCTAATAGAGCACTATCTTCACATGCAGATAAAGTTGTTTCTTTCTACATTGTTGCAAGCTATCTCACAAGGCGTCCTCTATATTCTGAAAATCAGGAATGAAACACTATCCTTTACTTAAAAACCTCAGAGAATCAATTCTTCTATTTCTTTTAAATGGGCCTCTTCTCCTTTCCATCCTCTATATGCCTTCTCTCTGAGCACAACCTACCTTCTCAAAGTTGCATACATATCTGGCATAATCTCTGTTTCTGCAAACTGCCCGTTTGAAGGATCAAAACCTCTCCTTTGAAAGCAACCTAGCAATACCCAATTCCCTCTCGCTCTTTTAATTTCAGCAGCCTTCTGCATGAACTCACATAACCACTGCCCGACCACTGATGCTCATACCTAACTGCACTTCATTTAATCTACCACAAAAGAAAAAAGGAAATACATAGATTGGTTTAGCCTGAGCACACAAAACTAATTCCAGTAGCCAACAATACCAATACCAGTGGACTAATCACTAAGCTTGGGTTGCGGAGCAGTGTGCTGCCCAGTGTACATCACTTCAATAACTCATCAGGGGTAATAGGCGCTATATAAATGCAATTACTATTGCAATTACACATGCAAACAGGCTTTTTAGCAGTGCAGAAACTTTTTTTTAACTCACAACAGTTTTGTTTGTACTCGTATACTTCCTTAAGTCAGTAGTGAGTGTGGGTTCAGTTGTTTAAAACTCACATATTTCTGAATTTTCACAACATTTGTGGGGAAGAATATTTTCTGCAAAAAGCAAATCCCCCTACACTCCCTGAAGCATGAGACGGAGAAATATTTGCAAGTGCTGGTTACTACAGCCAACAAAGAGCATTAGAAAGTCAAGCACCACACTTGGCTAACCACAGATAGCGCAACACCCATAACATAGAAAATGTTATTGTTATGTTATGTTATTGAGACTTACACAGCTCACAGCTATTCTAAAGAGCGTCCAGCGCGCTAAACAGATATAACAGCACCTGCACCAATGACCTATGCAGATTGTCATAGGAGCTAGGTTTTTTAGTTGTTTCTTAAAGGTGAAGAGATCACGCGCAGTGCGTAGCTCCAAGGGGAGTTGATTCCATGTGACCAGCCCCAGTATCTGCCGCTTTTGCGTGGGGAGGGGGTCATGTGGAGGGGGTTTAATTTAATTTAAATGAAACTTTACTTACTGTTGCATATTCAGCGAACCGGTACTGCATCATGTAAGCAGCAGCATGAAGCAGCCGCAGGCAGTCTCCCTCCCCTCCCCTAAGCCAATCACAGCGCTGCAATGGCAGTGTTGTGATTGGCTGGGACACCGACCGCACAGGCATCTATGGGAGGCCATTTTCTCCAAGTGGTCTGCATGCAGCCCACATGGAGAAAATGCATAGTGCGTATGACTGGTTTGGTCAGCTCTGGTGCAAACCAAACAGTCAGCGCCTTCAGAGTGGGCAAGCCACTCCAAACGGGCAGGGAGCGCCGCGAGGCAAATTTGAGGAAATTTTCAGGCAGATTCCTCAACCAGCGCCAAAGGTATTCACAATAGAATGTTGCGATTTCCCTATTCAAAATAATCCTAACTATAACTACCACCAGTAGGATATATATATATATATATATATATATATATATATATATATATATATATATATATATATATATATATATATATATATATATATATATATATATATATATATATGTATGTATATGTATGTATATATATATATATATATATATATATATATATATATATATATATATATATATATACATATATATATATGTATATTAGAAAAAGAAATATTTAACCAAATATGTGATTACCTTGTTTTTACTAGAAAATAAATCGACCTATTTTTTAAGAAAGAAAATTTAATTAATTTTGATTAAATCTAAACATAACGTTTTAAATTATTTAATACATAAGAAAATACAAAAATACTTTAGGTGCGATTGATGTCAATAAATACATTTAATAATTATGTAAAAAATTAGGTAATAGTTTAAAGCTACTACTAGTACCGTTTCACATGTAGGCAATGGTCTTTGACACTAGGACAGAGATCCAAAGTAAAAAATATGGTTTTACTATTGAAAATGATTAAACGGAATTAATAAAATCAATGTAAATATTATATATTTTAATAAAATTTACATTAATTTAAAACCAGTAAAAAGTGTGTTAAACTATGTAAAATGTGAATAAAATATTTCTTATGTTTAGATAATTTTATTTCTAGTTATTTTTTTAACATTACAGTAAATTCATGTCTATTTTTAATAATTAAAGTTTAATTTAGTTCAAATAATTTATTTTAGTTTAAAATTATTTGCTATGGTGGTTGGAATGTGTGGTGCTGGACAAACTCCAGCTCTGAGTTGTGGTACATTTTTTACTGTTTATGGGTCCTTCTTGGTAGTTGAATTGTTAGAAGTGCAGCTTGTGAATAGGAATGGGGCTACTCTTTTGTGGATGGACGCACTTCCCTCCGAATAGCCCTCCTTGCACGTCAGTTAACTCCACCCCTTTATTTGTAAGTATTCTCCATTAACTAGCCACTCTCTTCTATCAATAATATATGAATTGTCAGTTTGAGCCCCTACTGGAATCTGGTTGATTTGGACAGTGCAGAAGAGGACACAATATGGGCCATTCTGGAGCCAAACATCCCTCAGATCAGAGCTTGGTCCCTTTTAGCTATCCAATCAAAGCGCTAACTCTCAGATATTCACTGAGAGCATGCAATGGGCGGTTCCCCCTAGATTCCCCAGGTTGTTTTACCTATAACAGGCTGGCCCACTCCTCAATTCTTGACTATATACTCTTGGAGACTAGAGTATGGTCGGTAGCCTCTGATTTTAGTGTTATACCACGTTAGGACAGCGACCATAATGCGCTGATGCTAAATCTTGCAATCTCCCCAGGGGCCATACATAGCCCGGACCAAATCGACCAAGATGATGGGCTTCTCCTTAGTAACAACAGAAAGATAGTGAAGTGGTCATGGTTAGAGAACTCCCAGGAAAAAATGGCCACCTTATACAGGGAGTTTATCCCAGATCTTGAGGCTATGCTAGAATACGAGCTCTATGATATCTTAGCACCCCATGTGAGTAAGGTTGCTGAAATCAATCGCCAAGCTTTCCTGAGGCTGAAAGATGTCTTTTGGAAGGAATGTCGTAGGACTGGTGCCCACAAACTCCGGCAATTCAAACTGTAGGAAAATGAAAAGTGCCTTCATAGAGGCCATCAAATCAAAGTGTAGTACCACACTAAAAAAGGCAAGGCTTTTTTATAAAAATGCTACTCATGCTGCTAAAATCTTGTGGGGTGAAGACCAGTGAGCAAATCTCCAACAGGCTCTGGAAAATAAAGACTTAAAATCTTTTTGGAATATAGTAAGCTCAGGGACTGCAAGAGGACAGGTAGCTATCGAACCCAATATAGCAGGCGAAAAGTGGAAAGCCCATTTTAAACTCTTATATGCACAAAGTCCCGAAGAATGCTCTGGCCATGGGCAGGAAAACCACAGTCCTCCCAGATACAGATAGCATAAAGATCACCTTGAAGGAAGTGTATAATTCCTTAGACAGGATAGTCCCAGGGAAAGCAGCTGGCCTTGATAAGGTTCCTGGCGACTTGTATCGGGCTGAACCTAAGATCTGGGGTCCCTATTTGTGGGTAGTTTTTAATGCTATTCTGGAAGGGAGGATCCCCCTGAGACCTGGCTCGGTGCAGAGGTGATACCAATATTTAAAAAGGGTTTGCCTCTTCTCCCAATTTACTATAGACCGATCAGTTTGATCGACGTCTCAGAGAAGGTGTTTGCCAGGATCATTTTGGATCGCCTGCAACTATGGATGGAGGAAAATAATATCCTCTTCCCCCTCCAGGCGGGTATAGGGCCAAAATGTCAACGATAGACCAGATTTTCAGGCTGCAGCTCCTCTTCTGGAAAACAGTAACAATGGGGGGTGGCAGTCTGTATCTGGTCTTCGTTGACCTTCGATTTGGTTCCTAGAGAGCCCATATGGAAAGTGCTCAAAGAGCTGGGTCTTCCATTTTATCTCTTACCCCTACTTAGGAAAGTACACTCTGGTGCTTTTGCTCAAATTAGATTTGGTAAGAATGGGGAACATACTAATCGTATTCCGGTCAATAGGGGAGTGAGGCAAGGATGCGTGTTAGCCCTCACACTGTTCTGCATCTTCCTTAATGGCTTGGTGGATGTTATAAACAAATTTCAGAACATCGACGCCCCTAAGCTAGCAAACAAGAGTATTACTCCAATGATGTTTGCAGACGACACCTTGCTCCTCTCAAAATCCCTATGGGCTTACAGAAAATCATGGATGCCTTTTGCGATTTCTGCAAGGATAGGGGTTTAGAAATCAATGTACTAAAAACAAAAGTTATGGTTTTCAACCCCAGTAAGAATGTTCGATCTAATCTCCGCATGAATGGTGTTCTGGTTGAAAGGGTAACAGAATTTGATTACCCTAAATGAAAATATGACATGGAAACTCCAAGTGGCCAGATCTAATCTAAGGCTAATACAGACAGCTGGGGGCTTGGCCAAGCACTATAGAAAGTTCTTTCATAAACCCCTGACCCCGGACATAGAGATTTATAAGATGCAGGCCAGAAGCTCAGCTCTTTATGAGGCTGAACTCTGGGGGGACTCGAACCTTAAGTCAATTTCGCATACTGAAAACAATTTTCTTAGACAACTGATAGGGCTTCCGCGAACCTCGCCATTGTTGCACTTGTACATGCATTTGGGGGTGAGACCAATCACACAAGAAATTGCAAGGCGCCCGCTATTGTACTGGCGACGTCTGTGGGCAACAAACAAGCTAGCGGAGTACAGAGAAGAACTGCAAGAGGTACTTAGCCTACCTGGGGCAGCAAAGCTTCCCTGGCTTTTGCATATCAAGAAAAGCTTAAATGAGATAGGCTGTCCCGAGCTATGGACAAGTCCTCTAATTGCCCACAACAGGGTCACACGAACATATTTAACCACTAGGTTTTGGAAGGCAAACTTTGATAAAATCTCAGAAGACCCCACGATTGGCTCTTTAGCTCGCCAGTTCTTGGATATAAAAACCATATACCAATTAGAGCCGTGTTTGGACTTTATTCGTCCAACCATTGCCAGGAAACTCTATTTGCAGTTTTGTCATGGTTGCCTCCCCTTGCATTCTTTTATTAACAAGTGGTCTAAGGATGCCCCCATGTCCTGCTCTACTTGTGGTCTAGCTGAGGAAACAGAATTGCACGTTTTTTTTGTATGCCAAGGCTACTCTATTAGAAGAAGAGAATTACGGCAAGTATGCAAGAACCTTGGTGGCATCCATTGTATAGATGTGTTTAGGCTTTTAAAACATGACACCAGTATGCATATAGTTTTTGCTACCTCACGATTCCTTGCTGCTATGTGGTGGGCTCATATGCAATTTTTAAAACCTTAATGAAATATATATTTTTTATCTGTGATTTTTGACTAATAGCAAATTTTTATCAATGCATTTTATTCTTTTAACACCCTTGTTAAAATCTTTTTTAATTGTTCACATGAAATGCTGTCTTTTATGGTTTTAAGACCGAAATAAAGATTTAATAAAGTAATAATATATTTATCAATAAAACCTATACTTAAATGGACGGAGACTCCACAGTTGGGCACAGATCTCCGCACAGAAAAAGTTAGAAGAGGCAAAGGCAAAATCTCTACAAGCAGGTTTGTGAATAGCATTTTGTACATTAGTAGCACTGCTATAGTACCATTAGACATACGACAAAATGCAGTTTGTGAATAGGCCCCATACTTCTCAAGAAATTTGCATGTGCTACTTGAGAAAAAAAGTCAGCAATTCTGCCAAACTTAAATAAGTATGATACGATAGACAACTTGTGTGAGTGTTGATTTTGGCTTACCTAGCAGTAGCTTTACATGTTCAGGCTGCTTCTGATTGCTTTTGGTACAAAAAGCACTTCCAAAAATAGATGTGTTGTTTTAAACAATAAGGGGCTTATTACGATGTCGGTCAGAGTTGCCTCCGACCAACACAGTCTTGGTCTCGAGACCTACCAACCTCCGGTTGGTGGTTCCGACCGCCTGATTATGATGTGACTGAACACTGTTCGGTCACATACTCACTTTTCTCTATGGGAGCTTGTGTTACAACCATATACCGGCCGTAATTCAGGATCGTATAGAGCCACAGGGGGTGTGTGTGTAAACCCCTGCCCCCTGTGGCAGGCACCCCATGGTGCCTACCACACAGTGCAGCACATGATAGGGGGTACCATAGGTACCCCCTAGGCCACCAACCCTAGGCAGTGGAGCCAAGGGGGCCCTCTCGGGCCCGCAAAGTCACTGTAGGGCAGCTTTTCCGTGTCCGAAAGGCCAGCACGGAAAGGCTGTCAGAAAACAATATCGTAATCCCGACGGCGGAAACGCCATCCATAGTGGATTATGACGTGGTTCCGACCAATTGGAAGACTCCGAGTGTCAGTCGGAACCGCGGCGGAATGACCGGCATGTTTATGTTCCTTCTGCTGACATATTCGGCCTCTAAGTGTACGCATAGACAATGAAGCTTATTTTGTAGATCCGCAGAAGCAGCAACTAAAATGTTTCTCCTTTAGACTAGTTCATTGTCACTCAGTGTAGTTCGGAATAGCTGATAGAGTGCGCTTTAGGCTCCTCATGGGAACTCAACGTGAAACCAGTGTACATAAGCATTTGCAACTTAGTATTTCACTTGAAGATAATGTTAGCTGCTTTCGTATGTTACAGTGGGAATGAAGAATGATGCAACAGACCATCGGATGATCCTTTCACCATGTTTGATAATAACCTGACAGGATGGATACATAAAAATTTTGTTCAATATAAATATTCCTAAATTAGAATTCAGTCAGTCTAGCAGACCCTTTGCAGCACCCATTTCTTAGAAATGCTTTGAGAGCTTTTTGCTGATCCAGGCTAATTGCTTTGTGACTATCTCCTACCTTTACACTGTAAGCTACTGCTGATGGTGTTTTCAGAACCTTCTTTAAGTATACAGCAACTGCTGTGACTAATTCCTGATTGAGAGAAGAATCAGACAAGTTTTCCAGAACTATTCTTCATGAGAAGTACACTAAACTTTAATTGCCATTTCTAAATGATCCTACATATTCTCGCTCTTTTTCAAAATGAATCTTTACGGGTTTTATTGCGTTAGAATCTATTAGAGTAGAGTAGGGATTTAGATAAAATTCTTTATGGAACACACAGTGATATATATCTGTTTGCTTCTAACCATTATTTTTCTCGACATTTCTGTAAACTGGTTTAACTAACTTAAATTTTAAATAAAGAGAATAAGACTCAAACCACAAATTTAAAAAGGTAAAGGCAACTTTTAAAACTTACCTAAACTCTCATTATTGAATGAACATGAGAAGTAGTGTTGAAATTTGATATTGATTCATGTCCCATTCTAAAATGGTGGCAAAGATTCAGTCAACCTGGACAAGATCAAGGCGCAGAGTTAGAGACCATTGTTGTAAGTTAAAAGGGGTGAAATGATTATAAACTACTCACATGCAAGCACTTTATATGTTCAGGCTGCTTCTGATTGCTTCTGGTACAAAAGCTTTTTTGAAAATAGATCTGTTGTTGCTTCTGATACTCGTGTGATTTTATCTGGTTGACGTTTCATCTCGTAAATAATTGGCTGTCCATGTAGAACCCATCTTTTTTCATTTGTTATTCACAGAGGACATGCATATTTCCAGGGGGTTGTCACCAATATTTCTGTTGTATACTCCATACATCACCATATGTTACAATAAATATGAAAATGAGCAAGAAGCTATTAATATCTTTTCAAAGTGAGTTGGATACATTCTTTATGGCTAATCCTTAGGAAAATCATCCTTACCAGGCTTTGTGCCAGTTTTTTTTCAAATAGTCCTATTAAGGAAGCCTAAATCGAAGATCTTGCAATAATAAACGTTAGAACATGAGGAAAGTAGGGCAGACACAACTGTGTCTCTGAATAAAATTGATTCATTCATTCAGCTACACACAAGGTGAGAAATTCTAAGATGGTATAAATGCTGAAGCTGGAATTGTGTTTTGGATCAGTCATATGTTATGTTATGTTATGTTATTTTTATTTGTACCGCGCACAGCTGCCCCAGCAAAGGGGCGTCCTGGCGCTTTGAAAAGGTAAACACAACACAGCATTAAAAGCGGGCAGAAAGGAGAGGAGACACATCAGATGAGCTAAACAAATAAAAAGGTCTTGATATGGATGAGTTTGGAAAGCTACACACAAACGCAAGCTGATGTCATTGCCCGTTTTGTGTAATACTATAAACAATCCCAGGCACTTCTGTTCTATGGTAGAATTTGAGTTACAGTGACTGATGTAAATGCTTTTTGCCCTATTTGAACTGTGCCTTTCTCTCTTTTGTCTTAGTCCGGCCAGGGAAGGAGTGGCAGAAAATTCCAGAAAGGAATGCAGTCCAGTGGGAGGACAGAAAAGGCCTTGCCTTCAACAGGAGGGGGATGACCTATGTGAAGCCATACTTGAAAGTCCCACTGTCTGGGGATTACTTTATCTATACTCAGGTTACTTTCAGACACATCGCTGGAAAAGCCAAGCCTATTCATCTGCGCATTCAGAAAATCAGCTGGAGCTACGGCAAGCCTGAAGACCTCCTGGTCAGCACAGAGATTTCGTGTGCACATTGCAACTGGCCCCAGTCCATTTATCTGGGGGGAGTGGTAACCTTGGAGAAAGGAGATTTCCTCTTAGTGAATGCAAGTGAGATAAACATGGTGGACAACACAACAGAGCACAAGACTTTCTTTGGTGCATTCTTACTATGAACAGGAGAAAAATTCATCCACAGCCTGAGTCTTCTTGTCCATGACTCTCTCGAAGCATGCTACGCTAATCCATTTTCCTATTCTTTTCCCTCTTCTCGGGTACTCTACTATCTCAGACACAGGAGGGTTTCACACAGATCGATTGTGATTTTGCCTTAGTTGTATCTAATGTGATTACACTTTTGTGGCTGTAGGTTACTTACATTTCAGACCTTTTACTGTTTGGACACACATTGCTTTAGAGGACAGCGAATGTGATCCAATAACGTCAGGAAAAAAATAGGTGAATGGAGAGCTCCAATTGCTTCCAGCTTCCATGCTGTGTGCCACTAGCCCCAGGGTAGAGACACACACATAGTTCCAATGTTGTGAAAGTCCCTGCATGATCAATACAGCTTTCACTTAGGGACTTCTTACATAGACAGTGTAAGTGTGTGTTGAATCAGCATGACAATTGCATTGCACCCCTGGAACTCCTATGGATTGAGTGGTAGAGTAAAACTCGTGGTAGAAATGGCTGACAGATTGATATGTTGAGCAAAGAGTTCTGTTTGCCTATCTGCTCCGGTACTGGGCTCTCATTAGAACAATAGGGCGAGTCCTGCATCCAGATGCGAGATGCCACAGTATTACAAGTTATCTTCGAGGGATGGAGAATAACAACAGAATCTGGCTTACTTCTCAGATTCCTGCTGGTCGTTTCTCCACTCTGGGCTATTTCCCACATGCATAATTTGTTACGTTTGTTTTGGTGAAACGTTATGTTATGTTAATAAATTTATGAAGCGCGCGAATACCCAGAGGTATCTTGGCGCTGGTGGTCCGGAGTAAGCAAGGGCCTCTCATGTGGTCCATTTCCCACATGCATAATTTGTGACGTTTGTCTCGGTGAAATGTTATGTTATGTTAATAATTTTATTAAGCGCGCTAAAACCCAGAGGTATCTTGGCGCTGGTGGTCCGGAGTAAGCAAAGGCCTCTATTTACTAAACAGCCAGGTTTTCAAGGCCTTCCTAATAGCAAACAAAGTCGGAAGTGTTCTAATGGGAATCGTTCCAGAGTTTAGTGGCCGCCACCCTAAAGCTTCTGCCACCCCAGCTGTTTTAACAAAATCTCAGAGTTGCTATCAATTTAGCTCCATCAGAGCGAAGATGTCTATTAGGGGCATGCCAATGTAGAAGGCGTCTCAGAAACTGAAGACCAGTATCATGAAGTGCCCTATAAGTAATACAAAGGGCCTTAAAGATGAACTGCTCTTAACTGGGAGCAAATGCAACTTCTGAAGGTGTTTTCCAACTGATTGAAATTTGGGGATTCCTAACTAGAGCCTTTCAGCCGCATTTTGAATCATTTGCAACTTATATAGTTGTTTCTCAGGCATACCAAGATAGAGCCCATTGCAGTAGTCTAGTTTAGCAAGAACCAGTGAAGTAATTTCTGTTTTCTTGCTGTCTGCAGGGATGGGTGCCACCAACTCTGTGACCAGTCCAAATGGGTCCTGGGAAGATAAATTAGGGTGGGGAATTCTTGCACAACTCGTAATTCTGAAGGAGACTTCCCAAGAGTCCGTTTTACAATATCACTCGTAATGAGTGCCTACAACCTGTGATTTCAGTTTCTTTTACCTAAAACCGCTGATTCCGTTGAAAAACACGAGTGTGGTTTACAGGGAAGGTGGAAGCAATATGTAACTTCAATTCCAAAAAAACATTTAAAAAAGTCACAATGGATTGTATTTATTTTTTTAGCACATAGCTTATACACTACTTTTCTTACGCGTGGCCCCCATACTCCATGTCCTTATGGGCAATATTCCAGTCCTGGGCTTTACTGTTACTGCCTGATTTATTCTGTGTGTTGTACTCTTCCTTTACTTGTATTAAGGCTATGACACTTACACACCTGAAAGTACTGATGTTTAGGTTAAAAGTTCAGGACTGGAAACTGTGTCTGCAGCATCATGAAGTGAGTCACCCTACTTGTCTTCCATGAAGCAGTTCATCAGTGTCCCTTCTATGAAGGGTGTTTCTAAAAAAAATATGCACAGAGGATAACGGGAGATAAAGCCTGAAATCAATGTACCATTTGCTGAAAGACCTTTTGAATATGAAAAGGTTTTGAACATGTATTTCATTCCTGCTGTGCAGGTCGATCAAGCAACCACTCCAGGAGTGTAATGCTGAACCCTTTTGAGAACTGATGCTCAGGGGGCTCCCACTGTTTTGTCCAACACGGTACCAGTATATCGTGTACTAAATATTGTCTGACAAAAATTGTGTGTTATAAATATCATGTATATTTGCCCCACTGGAGGTAACAATATAAAATCTACCGCCAATAGGCCAATATGGGTATACACCTGTTACAACGCATTTCTTACAACGCAATACTGTTACAACGCTACTTTTACAACGCATACCATTACAACGCATTGCACTGGGGGGCGCTCTAGGATAGGGAATAAGTATAATTTACTATCCAACACCTTCCCTAGGGTCCACGGGGACTGGAGTTAGAATAGTAAATTATACTTACCACTATCCAGCACCTCAAAGCGCTATGCGTTGTAATGGTATGCGTTGTAATGGTCGCGTTGTAACAGTAGGTAGTTGTAATGGTATGCGTTGTAACATGGTACATCCGCCAATATGTTGCCAATGATATTTAGGCCACAGTACTCTAACAACCGAACGTCCAGGCTGCCATCTGTGGGGCAGCAAACCTCAGGGAATTTTTAAGGGACTGCCAAAAGATTTTTCCCTATGTTATGGAATTGCAACAGACATCCCTTCTAGGGTCAAGCACTTACACACATGCAGACTTAGTAACCTGCTAATATCCTGAATTCCCCCACCCTGTAATCTTCTCCAAACTATTTTAGTCGTTTTTAAGTAATGTAGGCTTTTTTCTGTGAGCCTCGTATTCAACCCTGCTTGCTGTGATAACCCAGAAACGTGTGTCAGAGCATCTGCTCTTCTTTGTACTGTGATGTCAAAAATGTTGAACCATTTGTTATTGAGTGGGGTTACCATAAGGCACTTGCTCCCACTTAGAGACATGTTCGTGGAGGTAGTGTCCAAATGAGGGTGACCAATGTGTGGGTGCTTGCAGCTTTTGGCCATTGGGTATTTTATAACAGTTTGCATCACTATTGCTGCTTATCCCTACCTATGCCATACACATGGACTGTGAATGCCTAGTTGATTATCTGCTGGTTTCAGCACTGACACAGTGATGACTACTGATTTGGGATCTTGGTGCAATGTACTGAAAAATGACAAGTTAATTTCCAAAAATATGACTGTTATTGCACTTTTGTAACTTTCAGAAAACAGTAATGTCTTTCATTGTTTTGATTTCTAAAACACTGACAATTAAATTAAATCCATATATGAAACGTGATTAAACAACTAAAGCTCACATTGATCTGTATATAAGCCTACTTTCTAACCTTGAATGAACTTTATTCTAAGAAAGCCTTTTCTCAAGGGAGTACCATCCTATGAACACTTTGCAGCAGCACACTGAGCAAGTTGTGTATGGTTTAATGTCTTTATAACCAAGTCTCTTGTTCTCATAATGATGTGCAGAGATGGGCAATATAGAATAACTAAACATGATCTAGAATGTCAGGTCAAACTATCTGAAAAGGCTGATGCTCTTCTTGGGAAAGTGAGAGCAGATTGGATCCCTGGCATTTGGCAAGGTGCCTGATATGCAGCTAGCCATATCATGCTATTTACTTAGCCGATATGACCCAATGCATTTCGGGGATGTTCAGCCATGGCTCTGACATATACATGGCCGGCCAGTAAACGTGAGTGAAAGAGCTGCATTTATGCTCTAACCCTTTTCCCAGTAACTCCGTTCAACTATATATATATATAACCTGTTGAGCAAAGAAAATAAGCCAGACAAAGCAAGACTTTCACTTTTTAAGGGCCTGATTAATATTTGGGTGGTAATTGAAAATGCTTCAGTTAAATGGAAAATCCAAGAATGGAACTTTACTCAACATAGGCATATGGATGAGGCATCACTACTTTTTGATTCAATTCCAGATTTAGCATTTGCTCCAGAAATCAGAGGGTTTTGAATTGCTAACCAACTTCAAATCAGGCCATAGGTCTCTTGTATCATTCTTCCCTCCTTGGGCTAAACAGTATATTTAAGTATTTCAGTTGGTTTTGCCTTGGTCTGATTCTATTTTCTTTTTAAGCCACAAGAAACTTAAAGTTTGACAAGACAAATGACCAAGGAATGAATTTATTTCTGCAAAAATTTGAAAATAACTTCCTTAAGACCTTCTGTACAGTTCAACCTGCATCGCAAATTCATTGGATTTCTGGAAATAGTACTAAATACAGAGGTACATCAAAATGACTCTTTCCACCTCCTTAGTGATAACCAACAGCAAATTGTATCAGTGGTTTTTCCTTCAAATTTAGCATATTCTTCATCAATTGGAGAAGTTTCCTCTGGCCCCCATCTCTAAATCTGGCCAGCACTTTAAGAAATGTTCATTGCTTTGTTGCACAAAGCAATGGAACAACATAGAATGTATTTTCCTCTAAACTAGATGCATCATATGTTAATTTATATTAATGATCCATTCCGATTCTGTACATGAACATCAATTTTAGTTATGCATACTGTGTATTTGCTATCACCTTGTTAATATTTAATTTATTTTCATTTTTTGAATTAAAGTTGTCTTGTTATACTTTCAATGATCTAGTCTCGTGTTGTATTTAATGCATTCTCGTGTCTGCGTATATGGCTAGAGTGTTGACTAGTAGTTGCTTGAGATGCAGTGATATGAGTAAGGCTGCTTCCTCATTTTTGAGTTAAAAGACGTGGGGCCATATGTATCAAGCAAAATTGCATTCGCAAACGCCAAATTTCCCAGAATTTCGACGTTTGCGAATTCAATGTTGCCAAATGGTATGTATTAAGGCAAAATAAGGAATCGCAAAATTTGCGATTCCTTATTTTGCGATTGCATTTAAGGAATTGGAAATTTTGCGATTCCTTAAATGCAATGTCAGAAGCACCAAAAAAGTGCAACTTGGCCTTGAGAATTGCAAATTACCACCAACTTCAAGTTGGTGGTAATTTGCGATTTCTTTGAAAAATGCATTTTTTTGCATTTTTCAAAGTGCAATGTGAAGCACATACATGCCCTTAGGGCATGTATGTGCGCCACGTGTGCACCCATGCTTATTTCAGGGGTGCAACAGGGTGTCCTTTTGACACCGAACTATGGGGGGGTGGGGGGGGGTCCTCTTCGCCCCTGCCAGTTGCACAGCCAAACACACCTTCATGGCGATCAAATTGTTAGTCCATTTCCATTACTATAATCATTGTAAACAACTTTTTGGTTAAACTGTTTTAGTTCCACTTATATTTTGAGCCACATGCAGAGTTTTTGCCATTTCCCAAGTTTCTTATGTTCTAATCGTGCCCATCCGGGCCTCATAAAAAATCACGAGCAATGCAACGATTCATACAAGGCAGTGTTTTGTTAAAAGAACGCCAACACAAAATCAAGAAGGCCTCATGGTTCAACGAGGACCTCAAGAAATCCAAGAAACTATGCCGCTCCCTTGAAAAGGCCTGGAAAAAAGACTCATCCACCAGCAACAAAGTCACCTTCAAAAACGCCATCCGTACTCACCACCAACTGATCCGAAAAGCCAAAAAAACAGCATTCAAGGATCGACTCGACAACAACGCCCACAACAGCAAGGAACTTTTCAACATCGTCAAGGAATTCTCCAACCCCTTGGCCAACTCCAACGACATCACCCCCTCTCAAACCCTCTGCGACTCCCTAGCCTCTTTTTTCACAACAAGATTGCTGACATCCACAACAGCTTTGACAACCAACCCGGAAGCCAACCCACCCCACCATCAGCTGACTATCTTCCCCCCGTTAACACCCTTAACGCCTGGAACCCAATCACCACTGAGGACACCATCCACCTGATGAATTCCATCCACTCTGGATCCCCCACAGACCCATGCCCTCACCACATCTTCAACAAAGTAGACTCCGTCATAGCTCCGCACCTCCGAGACGTCATCAACTGCTCCTTCAACTCCGCTACCTTCCCAGAAGACTGGAAACACGCTGAACTCACCGCCCTTCTGAAAAAACCAACAGCAGACCCCACCGAACTCAAAAACTACCGCCCCATCTCCCGGCCAAAGTCATCGAGAAAGCTGTCAACAACCAGCTCGCCGCCTTCCTCGAAGCCAACAAATCCCTCGACTCTTCACAATCTGGCTTCCGAGCAAAACACAGCACTGAGACCGCCCTCATCGCAGCAACAGACGACATTCGAACTCTACTGGACAATGGAGACACAGTCGCCCTCATCCTCCTCGACCTCTCTGCAGCCTTCGACACAGTCTGCCACAGCACCCTTTTACAGCGCCTCAGAAACATCGGAATCCAAGGAAAGGCACTGGAATGGATCACCTCGTTCCTCTCCGGAAGAACCCAGAGAGTCCGCCTCCCACCATTCAAGTCCGAGGCCTCTGAAATCATCTGCGGCGTACCACAAGGATCCTACCTTAGCCCCACCCTCTTCAACGTATACATGAGCCCCCTCGCGACCATCGCCCGCCAACACAACCTCAACATCATCTCTTACGCGGATGACACTCAACTGATCCTTTCTCTCACCAAGGACCCCAGCACCGCCAAAACTAACCTACACGAAGGAATGAAAGAAGTCGCCGAATGGATGAAACAAAGCCGTCTGAAACTGAACTCAGACAAAACAGAAGTCCTCATCTTAGGTAAATCCCCCTCTGCATGGGACGACTCCTGGTGGCCGGAAGCCCTCGGAAAAGCACCCATCCCGACAGACCACGCACGGAACCTTGGCGTCATCCTGGACTCTTCACTTTCAATGAACAAACAAGTCAGCGCCGTATCCTCATCCTGCTTCAACATCCTTCGCATGCTCAGAAAAACATTTCGCTGGACCCCCACCGAAACCAGGAAAACAGTCACCCATGCCCTGGTCACGAGCCGACTGGACTACGGAAACACCCTCTACGCAGGTACCACCGCCAAACTCCAGAAGAAACTACAACAAATCCAAAACGCCTCAGCCAGGCTCATACTAGACATCCCACGCAATGAACACATCTCTGGCCACCTTAAAGACCTCCACTGGCTACCCGTCAATAAGAGGATTACTTTCCGACTGCTTACCCACGCACACAAATCACTCTACGACATCGGACCAGATTGCCTCAACTCTCGACTGTCCTTCTACACCCCCTCCCGCCAACTTCGCTCTTCCAGCCAAGCACTCGCCACTGTCCCTCGCATCAACAAAACCACCATGGGAGGCAGATCCTTCTCATACCTGGCTGCCAAAACATGGAACTCACTCCCCGCTTACCTTCGCCTCACCCAGAATCACCTAGCGTTCAGAAAACAACTTAAAACGTGGGTATTTGACAAATAATCCCCCTCCCTAAGGATATCTAGCCCCCCTCCCCTCCCCAAGCGCCTTGAAACCCTCCGGGTATGTAGTGCGCTATATAAATTTTATGACTTGAATGCATTTCGGGCAATCAAGTGCCCTTCGTCAGGGGTAAATCGTAAAAACAATAATGACAATTACTGTTTTTTGTCCTCAATTGTATGTTTTACATTAAATCAACATTTACATATTCTTTTCTTCAATGTGCCAATCACGATCTCCCCCTTGTCTATACGCCCACTAAATCTCCCTCATAAGCAGTGCTGATAAACACCCACCATACACTTAAACCAATTTTCCGCCTAAAACATTCCCCGGTCATAGCCCCATGGTTACTTCTGACCTGCTGAATAGCCAGCTTTCTCACCCTTTCCCACGGATTCCATTCCAAACGACCTCAGCAGCTCCCCCAACTTCCTTTTTATCCTGCTTTCCACACCCCATTCCAACCTGACCAAAACGTTCTCTCCCCCAGGAGTTCAATCCTTAAACTTGCCTCTGTTTCTCATGTAATTTTCCCGATCCTATTTTTTTCACACGCTCTCTTTCAACATTTCCCCAACTCCTCCCTCTTCCCAATGCTTCCATCATACTCTTGTAATCACCATTCCTCCCAACATAACTTAGTCATTAACCCCACATTCACCCCTCAGTTATACTGAACAGAGCTGCTCCTCCCGTACCTGCCGTGAGTGTTTAAAAACCATCCAGCATCTTCTCCGTTCCAAACTGACTGTTCACCCTGTGTCCCTCCCTTCTTTAAACACATGTGTATTCCATTGAGGCTTTCTAATAGGCTCTTTATAAACAATTTCCCGCCAGGGTGCTGCATTCAAAGCTGCCTACAAAATAACACCAACTACATCACCCATAATTTATTTATTTATTTTATTTTATTTATTTTATTTATTTTTTAAACTTATAGAGCGCAAACAAATACCACTAATGGTGTCTCGGCGCTAGGCTGATAGAGAGGCAGATAAAGAGAAAACTTCTTTGCATTTATTGACTGAATAGCCAGGTCTTTACTTGTTTTCTAAAGATCATCAGTGACGGGCTGCATTTTATTTGATGGGGCAAGGTGTTCCAGAGCCTCGAGGCAGCTACCAAGAAGCGTCTGTCTCCCCATGTAACTGTTCTAACTCGTTGAATACAAAGGGAAGCAGATGAGGCAGATCTTAAAACTCTCTTAGGGACATAAACCAACAGTGATTCCCTAAAGAAGTCAGGTCCTTGGCTGTTCAACGCCTTGTAGATAATACACAATGCCTTAAACTTAGTTCTTTTTCTCACCGGAAGCCAATGAAGTTGGTAGACAATGTGGGAAATGGGCGCAAACTTAGGAGTTTTGGTCAGGATTCGTGCAGCAGCATTCTGCACCATCTGCAATTTCTTAAAGACCTGCTCCTGGGCATTCAACAGAAGCCCATTACAGTAGTCCACCTTGGATAACACCAAGGAGGACATAAGTGTTTTCCCGGCAGACAGGGGAAGAAAAGGTAATAACTTTTTCACTTTTCGTAGCGTGTAAAAGGAGGAGGAGACCACTGCATTGGCATGATTGGTGAAACTCAGTTTGCTGTCAAACAGCACTCCTAAGTTTCTCACCTTCGAAACTGGGATGGGTGGGTTACCCATTTCTGGAGGCCACCAGACCGGGGACTAAGCTGGTTTTAGGTCCCCAAACACCATTACCTCAGTCTTATCGGTGTTCAATTTCAGACAGTTATTGTCCATCCAGTGACTAATAGCTCTCATGCCTATCTGAAAGTTGGCCGCTACCTCACTCCCATTTTTATGCACTGCTAACACCAACTGAGTATCGTCGGCGTATGAAGTCACTCCCATTCCATGGATTTTAATGACCCTCGCCAAGTCCGACACATAGATGTTAAAAAGTGTCGGACTTAGCGAGGATCCCTGGGGGACTCCACAAGGCAGCGCAAATGTGGGTGAATAAAAATTCCCCATCTTTACTGATTGTTCTCTGTTGGATAGAAAAGAGACCAGGAGCTCCACAGCCTTGCCCTGTATGCCCATAGCTGTGACACGGTCGATCAAGATGTTGTGATCGACCGTGTCAAAAGCCGCCGAGAGATCGAGCAAGATCAGGATTGCCGTGCCACCCTGGTCCATGATCTGTCTGATCTCTTCGGAAGCCTTTATAAGCGCCGTCTCCGTTCCATGGCCTCGCCTAAACCCGAACTGGGAGTTATCCAGCAGATTGTTGTGATCAATGTAACTGGCCAGCTGTTTATTTATAACCTTTTCAAGTATTTTGGATGGAAAAGGGAGGGCTGCTATAGGGCGATAACTTTTTAATTCCAAGGTGTTAAGAGTGGGTTTCTTTAGCAGTGGCTTTATTATAGCAGTTTTCCATTTTTGAGGATAAATACCTGATTCGCAAATGGTACTGCAGATATTCTCCAAAATTGGGGCTACTACCTCGGTTGTTGATTTAATGATGACCGGTGGGCAGGGATCCAAAGGAGAACCTGACATAGTTGTTTTAATAAGGTCTTTTATTTCTGAAAGTGATGGGGGGATAAATTCATTCAGAGAAGAGGATATGAGCTGTGCGTTCTTGTGGCTCTCTGATGATTCCCCTGTTATATTATTGTTGAATTTATTATAGATTTCTGTGACCTTGGTCCTGAAAAAATCAGCCATCTGATCACAGAACTCTTGAGTAACATCTGTAGTATTTGCTGTTGGAGTATTTGTTAGTGTTGCCACTACCTGATATAATTGTTTACTGGAATTCTGGGCTTTTTCTATCTGTTCGGTAAAATATTTACTTTTTTCCAGTCTTAACAGCTTCCTGTATATTGATAATGCTTGTTTGTATTTCTCTTTATCGTTGTTGTCGTAGTTGATTCGCCAGCACCTTTCTAGATTGCGGCATTTCTGTCTTTCTAGTCTTAGAGTTTCGGAGAACCAAGGGGCTGATGGTGTTGCGCGATTGGGGCGCAATTTCTTAATAGGCGCTACTTGATTAAAAGTATCTGTAAGCCATTGGTTATAGTTATTTGCTGCCAGTTGAGGGTCTGGCGTTCTAGATGGCTTGTTATTTTCCAATTTCTCAGATAGTGTCTTTATATCTATATTTTTCCAGTCCCTGCACGTTCTAGGTTGTTTTTTGGCCGAATGTTGATTTTTATGATTTTTAACAAGGACGTGAAAGACCACTACTGCATGGTCTGACCATACAATAGGGATAACAGTGGGGGAAGTAATGGCCTGGTTATTTGTAAATAGGCCATCGAGAACATGACCTGCTTTGTGCGTGGCTGTAGTGACTAGCTGGTTTAGGCCAACGGCCTTAAAATCCTCAATTAGGCAGTAGATTGGTGTAAACTCGAGCTAAACTCTCATAATTGCATTATTCAATGGCCCATGAAAACAAAGTAAACAAATAATAAACGTAATCGCCATTTAGTAACTATGGACAACTATGAAACAAAATGGTGTGCTTCCCAAGCCTCAGAATTGTCCTTTTGACACCCCTGCACCCTTGAAATTGCATTCTCAATTTGCGATTCGCTATTTGCAAATCGCAAATTGAGAATGTCTTCCAGGTCATTCCTATGGGCCTCTAGGCCCATAGGAATGAATGGGGAGGTATTCCTTAATTGGGAATCACAATTTGCGATTGGCAATTAAGGAATATGTAGGATTCGCAAAATTTATTGCGAATCCTACATACATAGCATTTTGCGATTCTCAAATACCGATTCACAAAAAATCGCTATTTGAGAATCGCAAAATTATTGCAGATAGCCGTTCGCTTTTGGAGTCCCTGCATGTGGTACAATGCCACATGCAGTGACTCCAAAAGCGAACTGCTATCTGCAATAAAGGTGCGCAAATGCAGGGAAGAGATTCAATCCAGGAGAAGGGCACATAGGAAGCTCTTGGTGAACGCCAAGGCTGAATGGGACCAGCAATACTGGGAGGAACTTTCCAGGGCACTTGCCACCAGAGACTCCAGTAAATTCTGGCGTATAGTGTCTAATGGAACGGAGGAACTATCCTCGGCAATCGAGCCCAACATTGCCCCCAGTATATGGCAAAATCATTTTCAGTCATTGTACGCCATAGAGGAAGGGGTTCTGAATGAATCCCATAATATGATAGCAACTGATTCTGAAGGAGAGCTTTTTACAGAAAAAGAGGTGAGGGTGTCAACAGGGAAAGCCCCAGGGCTCGACGGGGTACCGGGTGACCTATTCAAGCAGGAACCAGGGATTTGGGCCCCATACCTCAGGCTGATATTTAACGCTGTTCTGGGGGGGATCAATCAATCAATCAATCAAAGACATTTATAGAGCGCACTACTTACCCGTACGGTCTCAAGGCGCTTGGGGGGGGGGGGAGGTGCCGTTACTGCTCGAACAGCCAGGTCTTGAGCTTCTTCCTGAAGGAGAGGTGGTCTTGGGTCAAGCGCAGGTCGGTCGGGAGGGAGTTCCAGGTCTTGGCGGCCAGGTAGGAGAAGGACCTTCCTCCTGTTGTCGCTCTTCGGATGCGGGGGACGGCGGCGAGGGCGTGGCTGGCTGATCGGAGGTGGCGTTTGGGAGCGTAGAAGTTGATTCGGTTGTTGAGGTAGCTCGGGCCTTGATCGTATAGGGCTTTGTGTGCGTGGGTGAGGAGACGGAAGGTGATTCTTTTGTTGACGGGGAGCCAATGCAGGTCTCTCAGATGTCCGGAGATGTGGCTGTTTCGTGGGATGTCGAGGTTGAGTCTAGCTGAGGCGTTCTGGATTCGCTGGAGTCTCTTCTGGAGCGTGGCGGTGGTTCCGGCGTAGAGGGCGTTGCCGTAGTCCAGTCGGCTGTTGACGAGGGCCTGGGTGACAGTCTTCCTGGTCTCCGTGGGGATCCACCAGAAGATCTTCCGTAGCATGCGCAGGATGTTGAAGCACGACGAGGAGACGGCGTTGACTTGTCTGGTCATGGAGAGGGAGGAGTCCAGGATGAAGCCCAGGTTGCGTGCGTGGTCCGTCGGTTTGGGTGCGGTGCCCAGGGCGGGGGGCCACCAGGAGTCGTCCCAGGCGGAGGGCGAGGAGCCCAGGATGAGGACCTCCGTCTTGTCTGAGTTCAGTTTCAGGCGGCTGGTCGTCATCCACTCGGCTACCTCTTTCATCCCTTCGTGCAGGTTGGCTCTGGCGGCGGCGGGGTCGTTGGTCAGGGAGAGGATCAGCTGGGTGTCATCGGCGTAGGAGATTATGTTGAGGTTGTGTTGGCGTGCGAAGGCCGCGAGGGGGCTCATGTAGACGTTGAAGAGGGTGGGGCTCAGCGAGGATCCTTGAGGGACGCCGCAGATGACTTCGGTGGCCTCTGACTTGTACGGTGGTAGGCGGACTCTCTGTGTTCTTCCGTCGAGGAAGGAGACGATCCATTCCAGTGCCTTCTCCTGGATTCCGACGTTGCTGAGGCGCTGCACTAGGGTGCGGTGGCAGACAGTGTCGAATGCCGCGGAGAGGTCTAGGAGGATGAGGGCCGCTGTTTCTCCGTTGTCCATCAGGGCCCGGATGTCGTCGGTGGCGGCGATGAGGGCGGTCTCGGTGCTGTGGTTGGCTCGGAAGCCAGACTGTGAGGGGTCGAGGGATCCATTCGTCTCGAGGAAGGCGGCCAGCTGTTTGTTGACGGTCTTCTCGATGACTTTGGCTGGAAACGGGAGGAGCGAGATGGGGCGGTAATTCTTGAGTTCGGTGGGGTCCGCTGTAGGTTTCTTGAGTAGAGCGCTGAGTTCAGCGTGCTTCCAGCTCTCAGGGAAGGTGGCGGTGTCAAAGGAGGTGTTGATAATGTCCCGCAGGTGGGGTGCGATGACAGCGTCGGCTTTGTTGAAGACGTGGTGAGGGCAGGGGTCGGTCGGAGATCCGGAGTGGACGGAGTTCATCATGCGGACGGTGTCTTCGGTGCTGATCGGAGTCCAGGCGCAGAGGGTGGTGGTGGGCGGCGTTACTGTGGTCGTGGCGTGCGTCGGTTGAATGCTGAAGCTGTTGTGTATGTCCGCGATCTTGTTGTGGAAGTAGGAGGGGAGGGAGTTGCAGAGGTCTTGCGATGGGGTGATGTCGTTGTTTCCGGCGTTGGGGTTGGAGAGCTCTTTCACGATGTTGAAGAGTTCCTTGCAGTTGTGTGCGTTGTTGTCCAGCCGGTCCTTGAATGCAGTTTTCTTGGCGGCGCGGATCAGTTGGTGGTGCTTTCGGGTGGCAAGCTTGAGGGTGGTCATGTTGTCCGGTGTTGGTTCCCTTCTCCAGACTTTCTCGAGGGCTCGGCAGTTCTTTTTGGAGCTCTTGAGTTCGTCGGTGAACCATGGGGCTTTCTTGCTGGCGGGTCTGCTGGGCGGGGTCCTCAGAGGAGCGAGTTCGTCCGCGCAGTTGCTGATCCACTTCGTGAGGTTGTCGGCGGCCTGGCTGGGGTTCGCTGAGCTGGCAGGAGGGTGCTGGCTCAGGGAAGCGGCGAGCTGGTCGGCTGTGATCTTGTTCCAGCTTCTTCGGGCAACCTGTTGCTGGTGGTGGTGGATCGTCGTTCTTTTGAAGGTGAAGTGGACGCAGCTGTGGTCCGTCCAGTGGAGTCCTGTGGCGTGGCTGAAGGCGATGTCTTTGCTGGATGAGAAGACGGCGTCGAGTGTGTGTCCGGTGAGGTGGGTGGGGGTGGACACCAGCTGCTTGAGTCCGAGGTTGGCAAGGTTGTCGAGCAGGGTGATGGTGTTGCAGTCGTTGTTGTTCTCCAGGTGGAAGTTGAGGTCCCCCAGGAGGATGTAGTCAGCGGAGGGGAGGGCGTGCGGGCTGATGAAGTCGGCGATGTCCTCGCTGAATTGTGTGCGTGGTCCCGGGGGTCGGTAGATCAGGGTGCCTCTGAGGGTGGTCTTCGGGTCGGTGTGCATCTGGAAGTGCAGGTGTTCGGCGGTTGTCAGGGTGTCGTCGGTGTTGGTCGTGATGCGGATGGTGTCCCTGTGGATGACGGCGATGCCTCCTCCCATCTGGTTGGCGGAGCGGTCCCTCCGGGTGATCTTGTATCCCTCTGGGATGGCGATGGCGATGTCGGACGCTGAAGAGGCGTTCATCCAGGTCTCCGTGAGGAAGGCAACGTCAGGGGCTGTGGTGTCGAGGAGGTACCAGAGTTCGATGGCGTGTCTGTGGACGGAGCGGGTGTTGAGCAGGATGCACTTGAGGTGGTTGCTGCTGGTGTTCGGCTTGGCGGGTGCTGGTGCAGGGCAGGTCCGGATGCAGGTGAACTTGCAGGCGTGGCAGCTGAAGGGTCCGTGGGTGCGTCGTGGGGTGGCTCGGTAGCATCCTGGGATTCGGCCGGTGTTGAGTGCATTGAGGGTGGCGGCGGTGGCACTGGGCGCGGTCCAGGCGCGGACGGGCTTACCTTTGGCGCGCCTTCGGCGCACAATCGGCGCGCCAGCTGCGCGTGGCCGCTGCGCGTTCACACGGTCGCCATATATGGCGAAGTGCGAGGGGGGGCGGATCAGCTGGGAGGCGGGAGCGGGGAGGGTACAGAATGAAGAAAGGGGCGGGGTTAGCGGCGGTGGCGGGAAACGGGGAGCGGGGAGGGATGAGACGGGGGCAACCAAGAGAAAACAGGCAAACAGGCAGTACGGGGGGACAAAATTACAAATTACAACAATATACAATTAAACAAAAACAGTGGTACAAGGCAGGAAAGCGAACACAGACCACGCCGCTCGATGGCAGGGGGCGTGGTCACTCGGCGGCAGCCGGAGCTGAGAGGCAGGCAGGCGGGGAGGCACACGCAGCAGCTGGTGGCCGTGCGGCGCGGGGGGTGTCCTGAACTAGGTCCCTAGGTAAACTAGGGATGGAGGTCCCGGATACTTGGCTGGGAGCAGAGGTGGTTCCTATCTTTAAAAGGGGATCCCCTCTGCTCCCAGCCAACTATCGCCCGATCAGCCTCATTGACGTATCCCAAAAGCTTTTTGGTAGGCTGATCCTAGACCGGCTACAGAATTGGCTGGAGGAGAGTGACATCCTGACCCCCTACCAGGCGGGATTTAGGCGAGGGGTGTCCACAATTGACCACATTTTTAGGCTGAACCTAATATATTGGAGGGCAGCAGTAATCGAGGGCGGCACCTTGTACACGGTTTTCGTGGACTTGCGTGCTGCCTTCGATTTGGTCCCAAGAGCAAAATTGTGGCAGGTCATGGAGGAGATGAATGTCCAGAGAGACATCTTGGAAATCCTGGTGAGATTACATCATAACAACTTTGCGCGCATCAGGTGCGGTAGAGGTGGCAATTTAACCGAAAGGTTCCCCGTTCGCAGAGGGGTAAGACAGGGCTGTGTGCTTGCACCATCCCTGTTCTGCCTCTTTGTGAACGGGTTATCGCGCATCTCACCAGGATTGCCAACACTGACGCCCCAAAATTGACTGGCAGCAGGGTGCCCGCAATCATGTTTGCGGATGACACCCTGCTGTTGTCCAAATCCCCGATGGGCATACAACGAGTCTTGGACGGTTTTCTGGAGTTCTGCACAGAAAGGGGACTTGAAATCAATCCCCAGAAAACCAAATTTATGATTCTCAACCCCATGCCCCTTTACCGCCCACCCCCCCTCCTGGGCACAGTCCGACTGGAACGGGTCCACACAATTGAGTATCTGGGGATAACCCTCAATGAAAACTTAACGTGGTCAGCACACCAGTCGAAAGCAAACATCAAACTGGCACAGTTGTTGGGTGGTACTATGAGAATAGCAATCAAATCACCTTTCCGACCACTTACCCCTGTAATCCAAATCTATAAGGCACAGGCCCGGGGTGGCGTTACATATGGGGGCGAGCTGTGGGTTCATATTCCATCGCCAAAACTATTAACCACTGAGAACAAATTTCTGAGGCAGATCACAGCTCTTCCGTTGAGTACTCCAATTCTGCCCCTAAGGCTGGATATGGGCCTCAGGACCATAACGGAGGAGCTGGGGCTCAAACCCTTAGTATTCTGGCGTCGCCTTTGGACCAGTCCAGACCTCTCAACTTATAGAGCTGAGCTACAGGAATTTTTATTATTGCCCAACGCCACTGGAACACCTTGGTTAAACTATATTAAGAGAACTTCCGAGGCAATTGGTCTCCCTGAACTATGGTCGGATCCAGTAAATACAAGTAACAGGACTCCCATAAAGGTGTTATCTAAAGCCTATTACGATTTAATGCTCACCCGTGATGGATCACTGACCAATCAATTCACAAAAATCAAAGACTCTTACCAACTTGAAAGCGTCCTAGATGGCATGACTCCGGTGTTAACTAGGAAATTATTCCTGCAATGGAGATATGGGACTCTTCCCTTGGCATCTTTTACTGCAACATGGTCTTCTCGCGCTTCCACAGAAATCTGCCCCGCATGTGCTCACACAAAGGAGAATGACGTACATGTGGTCTTCTTCTGTCGAGCCTATGAGAAAAGCAGGAAATACTGGCTCGTCCCTTTGCTTAAAAATATGGGATTTAGAACATTTTTACCCGCTTACAGAGTTTTAAAGACAGATTTAGCCCCAACTACTGTATTTGCACTATCCAAATTTTTAACTGCAATGTGGTATGCCCGAAATCGTTGCATTAAGAGACTTGGGGACCCTCGACAGACTTGAATCCCCGACACACCACCACCTATTTTGATCACTAATGTTGTTTAATGCGTTTTTATTAATCACAAAATGAAATTCTTTGTATTTTTTAAAAAAATGTGATGATATGTATATCTTTTATGATCATGTGATCGAAATAAAGATTTCTGGAATGGAATGGAATCACAAAATGACTTTTTGATACATATGGCCCGTGGTGCTTATTGCAAATTGTGTACTACCAATATGAATATTTATGATGAATAATTCATAATGATTGTTTTATTGAAACCATTGACATTCACCAAGGCACACTAAATACACCCAAATATGAATGGATATATAAAAATGAAAAAATACCTGAAAACATTATGATGCGCTAAAATGGAGCATAGAAAGAACATTTTAAAAAGGATACAAATTCTTTCTTAATACACGACTCTGCTGAAAGTCAAAGAAATAATATTTCTTACTTTCTCTTAAGTCAAGTGAGCATTTTCAAGCATTCCTAATGTAGTCTGGTAACATTTTCAAAATGCAACACTTTACACATTAGGGTGTTCTGTTCCTCAATATTTAGAGACAACGACATTTAGGCAACTGTTAATACTCAGGCTACAAGAGAGGAAATTCTAATTGTAATATTTTCTTTCATATTAGCCATAATTCCTCTAGATGGGTGTCCAAACACAGAGGTTTGCATTTCAGAGACAATCACTTTGCCTAGTTTTTCCCAATTTTTATGACGATCTTCTTTGAAGTATTTTCTAGTTCAGGGCAGTTCCAATTCGCTGGTCGATGTAACTCATCCCAAATCAGTCTCAAAATTCTTTCTTCCAAAGGGTGTCTACTATAAACGTTGAGGCATGTAAGAAAATCTAAACACATAGAAAAATGTATTCTGCTTCGACCTGCCCCCAGAAGACAGAAATGTTTTTATTTGCAAAGAGACTCCATAAACTTAGAGGCAATATTAAAACTTCCCTTTGAAGCCCACTAGGGACAAAACCCAAATCCCATTAACAGGATTCATTTGTAGGATTCAAATTTACAATTCCTATATTGATTTATTTCTTAACCCCTTGGCCGCGGCGGTAATTCCGCTGCGGCGCTGGGGGGGAAGGGGGCCGTGCGGCGCCGCCATGCTCGTGACGGAACCACTCCGTCATGAGCCACGGGCGTGCTGTGCTTGTGACGGAGTGGTCCCGTCACGGCCCCGCCTGCTCAATAGAATGCGCAGCGCAGGCGTAAAATTGATGCAGCGCAGGCGCGGCGGCCGGGCCGTGACGGGACCACTCCGTCACCAGCACAGCGCATCCGTGGCTGGTGACGGAGTGTGTTATATCCTAAGGTATACATGTATATGTGAATCAGACTAGGTCCTCCTAGCTGCTCAGTCAGAGTGAGAGATGGTGACTTACAACCTGGCTACCAGTGTCTTCATGAACGAAGTACAACAGAGTGGTTCCGTTCCCAGCACGCAACGAGTTAAAACATGAAATGTCTTATAATCAACTCATCATAAGGAACAATGGGCCATATGTATGAACACATTTTCCCATAGGCACAGAATGGGTGAACACATTTTCCCATAGGCACAGAATGGGTAAAAACCTTTGATACATCTGGCCCATAGAGGCACATGGTGAGCAGGACTCTTTAATAACTGTTGAATAAAATGTTTATTGAATGATAAAATAATAGAATCAGTATTAGCTCTGTGTTATTGACGGTTCTTTAGATATGGGTCCTATGTAATATGGAATAGTCTCAAAAGAGAGAAAAAACATTTCCCCAAACTAAACATCAGTCAAGGAAAAGGAAAACGTAAAACGACTATAAATCTTTGGCAACCATAATGGTAGGCACCTAGACATCTTTGGTTAGTAGTGTGCGGTATATATTTTCATTTCATTTCATTACAAGGCCTTTATTCCCGCAATGATGTCAGATGAGCGTCAGAACAACCTCAAATGATAATTAATGTGTTCCATAATGCGACCAGCATTTCACTTTTACAAAAATTACAAATGTGAAGGGGTTTGAAGAAGTATACTTTTGAAACCCCACTTGAAGTTGTGCTTGTGTGTCTGATGACCACCAAAATTCAGAGAGACTCCCACCTTATAACCCCAGGTAAAATTCATTCATGATATCCACCAAGGTTACTACTATATGAAAAGTTTGTCTCTTAAATAAATGGGTTTATTTATTTTAGAAGCTTATATAGCGCAGGAATCACCCCCAGGAGGTATCTCCATGCTGCAATCAGGTAGTGCTAGGGCTACAGACAGTTAAACCACAGAGAGTTCAGTTTTCAGGAGTTTCCTAAAGCGCAAGTGATCATCACAGCTGCGCAGAGTATGGGGTAATGAGTTCCACATCCATGGGGCCCTATAGGATAAGGCTTTGCCTCCTGAACGCGATTTCTTCACAAGGGGAATAGTAAGATAATTTTTCATACCCCAGCGTAATACTCTGCTGGGCTGGAAGGGAATACCTTTCTGAGCTACATAGCTAGGTACTTTGCCATTTAAGGCTTTGTGGACAGTACAGCACACTTTGAAAATAATTCTCTGGTGGATGGGCAGCCAGTGGAGTTGCTGTAGGAGGGGTAGAGAGGCCGTTCTAGGAGCATATCAGTAACCAAGTGCACCGCCGTGTTCTGTACAATCCGTAGTCTATTTAGCAGAGATTCGTTGGCTGCATCCAGAAGTGCATTGCAATAGTGCAGGCGACCCATAATTAGCGCCTGAACTAAGGTTTTGTGTACCACTAGCGGAAGGAGGGAAAAGACTCTATGCAGCAAGCGTAACATATAGAAGCAAGTCCCAAAGTTGGCCCACACTTGTCCTGCAAAGACAGTGTCTGATCTAAGTAAACACACAAGCTTTTTACCACTGTCTTAGGTATGGGGGCAGTCCCCAAGTCCGCTGGCCACCCATCCATAGATCAAAGTGTCTTGGCATTACCGAACAACGCCTTACCAGCATTTAGCTGGAGGTAATTGTCCGTCATCCAAGTGCAGATGGCTTTCATGCCATCTGAGAAACGAGATATTGTGGTAGAATAATTATTGTTGAAAGATAAGAACAGTTGGGTATCATCAGCATAGGAAATGGGGATGAAACCAGATTCCCTTACAATCTTAGTAAGGGGAACCATGTATATATTAAACAACGTGGGGCTTAAGCAATAGACTTGGGGTACGCCCTTAGAAATGTCCATCACATGGGACCAGAAGGAACCTACATTGATGACCTGCATATGGTCCTTCTGAAAGCTTGAAAACCCTTGAAGAGCACAGCCACAAATTCCAATGTCTTCCAGTCTTCGCAATAAGATGTGGTGAGACACGGTGTCAAAAGCTGCGGATAAATCAAACAGCACTAATAACACAGCTTGCTTGTTGTCCAGAGAGCATCTGCTGTAATCAGATACTGCAATCAGGGCCAACTCGGTGCTATGCAGAGGTCTAAAACCTGATTGTGAAGGATCTAGACAACCAATAGACTCTGTGTTTGGTGAGCTTTTTATTAATGTCTCCTTCCAATAATTTTGCTCATTAGCGGAAGAAGGTAGATGGGGCGTTAGTTTGATTGAACTGATGCAGATATATTCTCCTTTTTGCGGATCGGGATCAGCTGTGCTGTCTTCCACTCCTGGGGAAGTAGGCCTTCACTTATCAAAAGATTAAATAATGTACACACGGATGGGGCAAGCTGCGCAGATAGTAGGGCAGCAACCTTTGCTGGCATGATGTCTGTAGGAGACCCAGACTTGGCCGATTCTAACATTTTCTCCACCGTGCGGACTTGTAAAGGAGTAAAGCTGTCTAATAGGAGCATTGTGTTAGTTATTATGGGGGGAGAGAGAGTGATTCAATTGGGCTATCAGTGCTAGTGGAAAATGAGGCATAGATAGAATTTGTTTTAAGTGATTTGCGATATCATCGGATAATCCTTGCGAGGGAGCGGTAGTGTCCTTAGCTACCATGGGATTTGTAAAGGATTTAATAATTTTGTTCAACTCTTTAGAGGAGTTTCCTGCTTGACTAAGTTGGAAAGCGATATGTGTTTTGCATGCTATTTTTATTATTCTTGTGATAGAGTGAGAGTGCTTCTTTATAGATTTCTCTGAGCGCCAGTGTATTTCCAATCATTTACAGGCTGATTTCTCTTTACCCAACTCCAAAGTCTCATCTGTTTCTTAGTGGGATTATGCTTTTTTAAAGAGGCAATATGATAAATAGCATTTTTCAGAGCCTCGTGGTAATGCTCCAAACTTGAATTATGTCTCCTTGCTACACCCTCAAAGGTGCCTGAAACCTTTCCTTGAAGGCTTCTTGAGTCATTTTATTCCAATGTCTCCTTAAACTATGAAGGGTAATGTTTTTAGGAGCATCCATCAGGGTTCTAGCTATCTGGAAATCAATTTTGGCATGATCAGACCACACTACCTGGTGGGGAGCCATAGACTGTAGTTTAGAGGAATTTTGTTAGAAATATATCTAGCGTGTGACCAGCAGAGTGCGTAGGGCCTACATTGGTTGTTTCTAGATCTAGGGACGCCAGATCAGACATAAATTGTGCCACTTCCCCTTCATGCTGGTTTCGCTGTGTACGTTTAAGTCCCGTAGTAGAATAAAATGTTTCGAGGAAATCACATGGATAGTAATTAAGTCCAACAGTTTAAGGGTGAAATCTTGAATAGGTCCTGGAAGACGGTACACCAACACACCTTTCCAGCAGTCTTGTGGTGAGAATTCAATTTTGAAGATGCAGATTTCTATTTTGTTGTCGGTGTGGGTGTTAGAACTGGGGGTCTCTAGTTGGCAGAGGTAGGTACCACTGTCCAAATAGGGACCCTTGCTTCCAGTCAGGGTAAGAAGGATGCACTTTTAGATAACCCTTGCTCACCCGCTTGGTAGCTTGGCACGAGCAGTCAGGCTTATCAAAGGCAATGTGCTAAGTATTTGTAACAACACTCACAGTAACACAGTGAAAACACCACAAATTGACTCCACAACAGTTTAGAAAAATAAAGGTATTTAATCTAAACTACACAAGACCAAAACGAAAAAAATCCAACATACATAGTTCAAGAATAGGGTTTCAAATGAGTTCTAAAGGTTGTGTTAAAATAATCCGCAATTGCGTCACGTTTTAGCCAACAGTACCTTTAGATGCAACAAAAGTTCCAAGTGAAAGCTGTAGCGTTGAAAAGCAAGTGATGCGTCACTCCTGAGACCCTGGGGAGGCGATGCAACAACCGCTGGACGTAGCGGGCGTGTTGTGGTGACTCCGGTCTGTATGGGGAGGGATGCGATACCTTGCGAGGATTCCGGTGCACAGGTTTTGGTGAAAGCGGCTCGCAAAAGGTACGATGCGATGATCTGCGAGGTGGCGACGATCTCCGGTGTGGCGACGATGCACGGCTCAGCGTCGATCTTCTCCTTTTGCGGCTCCTCTATGCGATGGCTCTGTGATGACTCTTGCACTGACGTGATGCGGACCGCAAGCAAGCGGTGTGATAATCTCACCCAGTGACGACATGCTCTGCGACGATGCTTGCAGCAATGGTAATCTTCCCACACCAGACTGATGCGTCCCGCAAACAACGGATGCGACGGCTCTGGCAGCGGCAACAGGCGCTGCGACAATCTCGGCCTTCGTAGCGGCTGGAATTCCCTCGCACTGACGGGGATGCGCTCCGCAAGCGAGCGATGCGTTAAAATTTGCAGAAAGTCTTTAAAATCTTGGTTTCCAGCTTCCCAACACAGGTACAACTTCCAGAGGCACCACAACTGTCCCAAGCACACTAGGAAGGACAAAACTCTCTCAGCAGAGTTTAGGGAAGCTGGGGGTGAAGTCCTTTTGTTCCTGGGACTTCTTTACAGGGAGCCAGCTCTTCTTCTGGCCCTTGGGGATTCATTCAAGCAAGGGGACACAGCACAAAGAAAAGTCCTTTCCTTCTCCTTGGCAGCAAAGCAACTGCAGGTCAGTCCAGCAAAGCAACAGCAAGACAGTCTTCCTTCTTCAGTCTTCCATATTTCTCCATGGCAGAGGTTCCTTCTTGATTCCAGGATGATCTAATTTTCTGTAGTCTGGGGTCCTATACTTATACCCCTAAAAGTCTTTGTTCCCTTTGTGCAGGAGGGCTCTGAGCCCGGTCCAAACCAGTTCTGGAGCACTCTGTTTACATGACTCCTTATTACCTTTCACAGTGCAGAGCAGAAACATCAGACGTCACACTGGATGTGGATCGAGCATTGTGGTGGTAAAGCACAGCCCTGGAGCACTTGGTTGACATGATTCCTTCTCTCCTTTCACAGTGCAGGGCAGAGACATCAGACACACCACAGGGGGTGGAGCCACCACTGTGGGGGGGGGAGGGGCACAGTCCTATTCAGGTCCCAGGTGCAACGCCTCCCTCCCATCTAGATGCAGATCTCTCTATTCACCACTGGGCGGACTTATTCTGTCTTGTGGAATCCCCCAGCTTTGTCACTTACAAACCAGACAGTAAATTCACAAACAGCCAAAGGCACACAGGAAGGTCAGACAAGAATGCAGCCACTTTTTAAAAGTGCTGCTTTCAAACACAGGATTTTAAAACCACCTTTCCTAAAAGATGTGTTATTAAATTCTGAGTTCAGGGATACCAGACTTTTATGTCCTATCTTGCTCCTATGGGAAGATATGCAGTTAACCACTGAACACAACATTCCCCATTATAACCTATGGGCAACATAGCCTTACAATAGTGAAAAACGAAAATGGATGTAATTTACTACCAGAGCATGTCACCCACACTAGTACATGCTCTACCTCACATACACTAAACCCTGTCCAGGGGGGTACCTTGGGCCTTCCATAGGGGTGACCAATATGTACAGAAACAGAAGGGTTAGGCCTGGTCATTGGGGACACTGACAGATTTACATGGCAGTCCAAAGACTGCACACAGGCACTGCGGTGGCAGGTCTGAGACACCATTTTAGGGCTACTCATGTGGGTGGCACAATTAGTGCTGCAGGCCCACTAGTAGCATTTCAATCACCATCCCTGTCACATTCAGTGCACTTTACTAGGGACTTCCTGGCAACACAAATATGCCAATCATGGATAACCAATTACAATAACAATTTACACAGAGTGCATATGCACTTTAGCACTGGTCAGCAGTGGTAAAGTGCCCAAAGTCCTATTGCAAACAACCACAGGTCAGGAAAAACAATGGAGGAAGAAGCAAAAAGTTTTTGGATAACCCTGTAAAAAGGGCCATTTCCAACAGCAGGCTTCAATCATAGTTTTTTTTTAATGACTCTTTATGAATTATAGCAATACCTCCACCCATCCTACACTCTCTATCAACCCTTAGAATTCGATATTGCTCTGGGAGGGCCAGAGTAATGGCGGGTGTGGATTTGAGTATTAGCCAAGTCTCCGTAAGAAAGCCCAAATCAGGAGTGTCTAAATATAATAGATCCCATATTGCCATAGCAGGTTTCGGCAGCGAATTTATTTTACATTTTGAAGAATTTGGATTTGTTGATTTAAAGCAAAACGCTAGCTACTGAGAAAGTTGTGTTCATGAGCATGACACCAAATTGATTATAGCCAACCAAATCTTCAGTTTTCTGTAGCAATTTGAGATACAATTCTCAAGGTCTGAAAGGGCCCAGCGACCTTTGACCAAACTGCAGTACATTTAATTTTGTTCTAACTGCTCCACTTTGCCAACCGAGACAGAAAAGCTACAGGCATTGGCAATGCCAATAGGTCTGGCTTTAAAGATAAGTATAGTAATGTGAAGCATTACAAGTGAATAGCATGGTAATAGGTAAGTATATGTGTGGAAGCAAAGAATTGTATAATGCAATTGGACTAGGATAAAAAGTCAGGCGACAGTTGCATTGTTAAGCCAGACCTAAAAATCTGTTTAGGTTAATAACTAAGACTGGGCAAAGCACTACGCTACGCTTGCGTAGTTTGCGAAGTTTGCGCTACTTCGCACTATGCGAATTGCACTTAGCACAGTGCAAACACGCGTAGCGTAGTGCAGCGATCATTTTTTGCTTGCTCGCAGTCCTCAACGTCAAGTTAGCGACTGCGAGCAAGCAAAATGACATCCCGGCGAGACTTTTTCTTCGTTCACGATCAGCAACATCTAGTTGTTGATCGCGATCGTAGAAAATAAACCTCCCGGCGAGCTGGTTGCGTATGATCACGACAGCTCGCGATGAGAAACTACCAGTCCGCGTTGAGAAAGCTGCCATTCAAGTAAAAATCTACTCGAGCGGCAGTAAAAGACAGCTTGCACTGTGCAAATTGCTGTTTTCAATGATTGCACAGTGCAGACAAGCATCCAGCACTGTGCAATCATCGCGAACAGGGCACTACGCAGTTCGCGCAGTGCTATGCATAGCTCGCGTAGAGCGAAGTGCACTTCGCATAGCTACGCGAAGCACTACTTCGCAAATTTCGCCCAGGGTTATATAACTGTTCTCCTCCAATTTGTGCTGCTGCTAGAGAAAAATAACACAAATTATCCAGTCATCTAAGCCACTTTGACAGCATTACAATTTCATGTGTGTGCCCCTGAATGTTTAAACTCAGGCAACTGAATAAAGAAAATGTTCACAGATGCTTGAAAGAAAAGCACTTTTTGTGGGAGCACACAACGTCTGCCCATTTAAAACATGTACTCCTGGCTCCCAACATGTGGGTGAAGCCAAAACCCCTCTCTCGTGATGTTCACTTAATTGTCTGGTAACAGCTGTTCTGTCAAGCCAGACGCTAATTAATGAGCTTTGCTTTTGGATGAGAAGCACAGCCAATAGCACAGGATTTTCTGAAATAACTGACGTGCTAAAATCACATCTTTATCAAGCTAATCCATGTTCATTATTTTGTTTCTCGAGCAGAAACTTGCTTAGAATTTTTAACAAATTATGGACACAAATGAAAAGTTGATGCTAAGTTTTACAGTTTCACAGTGATTTATAAACCCAAATACCTCTTAGGGCAAACCAAAGTGACAAAAATTAGTTCTGCATTATTGGGATACATTAATATGTTGCTAAAAAAAATCATCAGGCATAAGCAGACGCTTTTGTATATCAGAAACGTCACTGTATAGGTAAAGCACAAAAATTTTCAATTTACATGTGACTTTTACTAAGATCATGAAACACCTTGTGACCATCTAGCACATATGAATAACATGGGTCAATGACTCAATGAACCATGGAAACTGCAAACTGCAAAGGTGAAATTGAGTATGTATATATATATATATAACATATATTCTGTTAATAATCAATCTTCCTCCGAGGTCTGGTTATCGTTGTGGGTCTACAGAATCAGCAGCGCACTCACTGTCCCATACAGACTCCCAGAAGGATCACTGACCCTGGACAGAGCCGTACCAGGCTCTCTCTCATCCGTACGCTGCTATTCCAAAGCTACGTGTTTCGAGTGACATTCCACTGGACACATAAATAGTTCCATTCATCGCTTTTACAAATCACCTTTTGGAAAAACCTTTCCCAAAACAGCCGGGACGGAAGTACAACCGGCGGAGAGATCGACCAATTTTCAGCTATCTCGCCTAATAGCCCTGAAGAAGTTGTGGGTTTTCCACCCTGATGAAACACGTGCTGGTTGGGAAATCGATCTTCATTAAACACAGAGAACACATGATACTCGGAGTTTTCTTCTTATGCATTATTTGTTTGACTGTTTTTTGTCGTGGTTTTCCCAATATTTATAATTTCAGAAACGCAGAATTTGCTCTGCATATTACTACAACATGTGCCCAGGTATCTTGTATAAAAGACCTCTTGTAATGGCCTTGTAAACCAAAGCGGACTTCGCATAGAGCCAAGGGATTACACCACATTGTTCAGTATCTGAACAAATACCTGTGTTGCTGGCCTGGATTAAAGCCAAGTTTGTTCAGTGTCTACACTAGGATAGATGCCAGGTAGCTTAAAGGTGACACATACATGCCAAATAGAGAAGCGCGTGCTGAAGAGCCCTGTTGTAAACCATGATCAAGTTTTAGAAAACAAGATTGTAAATAACCGCGCTTCACCACTTATGTGTAGTCCAAATGATAGGAGGCTTTCAATGCCAAGACATTGCACATATACCAGTGTCTGCAACACAGCTGGTGATTGACATGTGAAATAATTTGTGTTGAAATTTAAGACATCCAACACTATTAGCACCTCTTCTTCCAAGGTCACTCTGAGATAATGCAGGATCTAAATCAGATATGTTTCTGTGCTATACACTGGGGGAAAGCCAGATTGAGCCACATACAGTGTTTCTTGATCTAAGAAATACTGAAATTTGATTGTCAATGTGTTTTTCAAAAATATTATTGTGTAGAGAAGCTGCTGCTACGAAGCGATGATTACTGAGAAGAAATGGACTGGGCTAAGACTTTTTCAGCAAGGCTTCATCAATGCCTATTTTGAAGTAGCACGATTGGAGGAGATGATAGATCAATTGCAGGGAAGAGAACCTAATGGACCTTACACCCCTATCCATCAGTGAAGCATTGTAAATGGACAGATTCTCAGAGAAATGTACTATCTGATCGAAAGTGCGACGAGTTCAAGTATTCTACCATTAGTAGTGGGAATTCAAAATAATTACAGAAGACTCCAGTTGCAATGATGCTGTGCGTTTCTAGTGAATGCTTCACTTATTGATTATTGCTAACTCGGATATGTATATTTTCAAACTCCAGACGCAGTCTTCTTCCAGTGTTGATTGCAATTCATGAATTACATTTCAATAAAATTGAGTACCCTCTAAAAAGATCTTTGCATTCTTCATGGTGTAGCCCTTGTAAACCACTCCTCTTGTCAGAAACCATATATACAGTCTCATATTAGTTAACCCTTTTGCTGCTTCTGAGGGCCAACGGCCGTCGCACGCACTACCTCTGTAGAGCTGCGCACGTCCGTTGGCAGTTGCAGCCCCGCCCACTGCGCTAAACCGCCGCACTGCGGGGTTAAGCGGCTAAGAGACAGAATTAAACTGGTCAATGTTATTCATTTTCACTGTGGGCCTTTAGTTGCTCTATAACGCATTTACCAAATGTACCTGTCTTATGACATATAATTTGTGTCTTTGAATCCTTCAGAGCATAAGGAAAACTGCCTGATATGAAGCAGCTTCCTGTGACTTTAAAGTCTCTTACACCGATATTGGCGGCGCAAGTACAGTCTGCTTGCAAGAAAATGAATTATTATTTGGGGTAGGTGACTAACCACCTCAAGAAATAATCACAACATTTGTCAGGGTGAAACCTGAAATGCACTAAATTAACCTGAACTCAGCCCCCAGAAAGCTAGGGCACAGAGCAGACACACTTTACTTAGGGCAATGTGTAAAGTAATTATGCATTACCAAAACAGTAAAAAAGTTAAAATGCAAAGTAATACAAATCTTAAACTGAATTTGAAAAATAGAGTACAATTTAATAACCAAAATGACACCAACATAAAAACAAATGCAATAAGGGGAACTGGAAATATGATTTTGTTTTACGTTTTAGGTAGGAATAGTGTCAAGAAGCATGAAGTGCCAACAATAATCAATTGTGACTGTAGGCCAGGACCTACGAGCAATTTAAATGAATGAAGCACAGGTCCTATTCATCAACCAGATTTTACCTTCTGCCTTTAGTCCGTTAAGTTCCAATCCACCACAGGAGTGCTCTTCTAGAGCCTCCAGGGCTTCAGATGAGGCACTAAGAGACATACAAGGTGTCAGGCAGCGGTCAAACAGCAGGGTCCAGGCCTGGTCAGGTAGGTATTTGGGGAAAAGTCCTCTTTTTAGCTTGTGTCCCTGTAGCTTTAACAGAAGGCCAGTATTTTGACCCTTTGGAGTCCACTTCTTTGTGCAAGAGAGAGCTGGGCAATTCATTCAGGGCTTTTCTCACATCACAGGCAGCAGGTTTATTCCTCTTCTGATCTTCCTCAAGCCCAGGAGTTTTATGCATGCCTGTTTATGCCACATTTATGCCTCACATGAACTAGTGGGTGGAAATGACTCTCAGGCATGTTCTTAACAATGAAGTCAAAGTTGGGGGGGGCAGCTTTACCCACTTTCTGCATTATCAAGATGCCAAAAGTCTACAGCCACACTCAAATGTAGGCTCTGAAATTGATACATATGTATGGGGATGCACTATGGTAATTCTAGTGTCCCTCCACTAAAATCTAGTGTATGGCCTTCACTGTACCCTAGTAAACTCAAAGACAGTAGTCTGGTAGAACAACACAGGGGTTTCCAGCAAACTGACAGTGGATTCACAATAATTGTTTGACACCCTGTCTTTCTTCCTTTTAAGTGTAGATCCAGTGTTATATGTAAATCCAGATACAGATGTCTGATAGAACAAAAGTAGGTCCAGCACACAGACAGTGGAATTGGTTTTGGCATTCTGTTTCCCTTCTTTTCAAGTGTGCCCTCAGTGTTATATGTAAAACGCAGCAGATGTCAACAAGATTTGACTTTCATAAAGGATATGATCCTGTTTTTTCAGTAATGTTAAAAAGGATGCTCACACCCCACCCTGCATAATCTGTCATATCTGCCAGTTCAGGTCTGCCTAATGTTTGCTCCTCAGAAGCACTTCACACCTTTTTCACACCTATTCAAATGCTACTTATTGTCTGGCAGACGTGGGAGAGCACTATAGCCTTTATCATCTCCTTCCTTATTTCTCAATGATGCACTCCTTTTTTAGGTCTCGTTGAACCAACGTCCATGCGTTGTTCTGCGAGAGTATTGTGGGCAAAACAACTCTTGAAACCAACGAGGATTGTCCCCAATGCATGTGAGGTAATCAACTGTGAGGCTTCCCCAGCGCGCGCTTGGCCTCACTTCTCAATCACACACCCGCTCGCACATCAAAGGCTGCTCACTCAAACACCATATGCCTGCTCCCCTCCCCCGCCCCCCACGCCTCACACCAGACTTCATTGGAATGCACTTCGTGCATTCTCCCCTCCCTTTCAGCCCTTTTAGCCTCTTTCCCAGCTCCCAGAAGACCCTCCTTTCTCACCTCCTCTTTCCGTCTTCGTCTGTTTCCTCCGCCCCTCAATCAACTCACTCGAGCTCTGAAGCGGACACTCCCCCGTCACCCTCATCCTCCTCTGCCCATCTCCACATTACTTTTAAATTCCAAGTCGCCTCTCTCTAGCTCATTCTCATCTCTTCTCTGGCGCAACCACCTCCTTCCTATCTTTGTCATAATCGGGTTGCCCCATTGTGATTTAAAGTGTCCATAATGGGCACATTTCTTCCAAAATGCAATTTAAGTTTGTCTTTGTTGTTGCTCTTTGACAGGTGTTTACATGGCTGTATATTAGGTGAACGCAAACACAGCCCGAAGAATACACATTGCACAACACACTTCAAGAGTACTGTATCCCACGGACGCAGAGGGCACTCGGACTCCCGCCCGCCACGGAAAAATAGTGGATTGTGCATTTATGACAGAGAATGCCGCTCCTTCACCCAGAGTGCTCCCTGTGATCAGTTCAACAAGTGTGAGTGACCCCCTGGCTGCAGACACGCACCCCATTGAAAGGCATGCTTCAAAACATTACCGAGTGCTCAAAACACATGAAGCACAACAGCTGCTTGATGAATTACGTACGGTGCCCGTCCTTTGCATTTTTTTAAATGTACTTGTTAGTGCAGATGTGAAAATATGTCTCTTTTTTTTTTAGCTGACAACGACAAGAGCATTAGAACGGCTTTACCTTTCATTCAATACATCCAACACAATAATCTAGGTTATTAACCAACCGCGATAACCATATGAGAAATTCAGAACGACTGTGCACACAAGCACCAACACAAACCGATTGATTTAGATATTTTAAGAGCAAGCAAACAGTACGTGAAAACGACGTGATAAATCCGTTAACCACAAAGTTTGTATAGTTGCTTCAATCCATTTTTATTTTATTTGCGAGGAACAAGGGGGCATATTACCAACAACTAGCGATAATTATCGCTATGTTGGCTTAGCGGCAATATTTTTATCGCCGAGCTGCGGCGATTTTTATCGCTTAGGAACCTTGCTATTATCAAGGTTTATCTCCTAAGCGATAAAAATCGGCCGAAATGCATGAATATCGCTAATAAGTCCACGATATTCATGCATTACCGAGCTAATGCTCTTAGCCATGTTATCCACCTACCATTGGATAACATGGCTAAGAACTGCTCAGTGGCAGGTGTTAGCTTTTGGAGATATTCGCGCTTAGCGCGAATATCTCCAAAAGTTGGTAATAGGAGATAATGATGTTAGCAACTGTTTCCAGTCACTAACATCTTGGCACGCCCACTTTGCATGTCTTTAGTGATAAATATCACTGACATGCAAAGCGGGGCCCAAGATGGTCGCTATCTCCTACTAGCTGTCGCTAACTGGTGTTAGCGACAGCTAGGTAATAGGGAGATCATTTTATCTCCGCTTTCTTGGCTTTTAAAGCCAGAAAAGCGGAGATAAACCGCCTTGATATTATGCCCCAAGATCTTCAGTGATCAGAAGGGTAAACTTCCTCAGACAAGTTGTTGTGATATATAAAGTGCATGATGTAATACGTGTGTTTATGGTGTCTGGTAGCTTTGATGGGGCTCGGTTTTATGACTGAAGCGGATCCAGTTGATTGTCTCGTCCATGTGCCACTGACAAAGAAGACAAAGCGCAGACTGTGCCAGGTCCTGAGCGCAGACTGGGCGCCTCTGGTCAAAGGTAAAGTTTATTCCTTGCCGCCGTATAAGGGACTCGGAAAAATGCAGAGCGAAATACATACGCGCCAAAATCAAAGCCTCACATACAATGCAGCTCTACACGACTTAAATAAACAGTTTATTTGCAAATACCATGTCTGCCTTCTGTCAATACACAAAGAATGGAAGTTCAACCCCCGCCAAAGCATGGTTCCAACTAAAGTCTTCCTTATTGTTTTAATAACTGCATATTCATTAATGATTTTCTAAAATCTGCATTTGGCTTCCTGAAGAACAGGTGGGACAAGGTGTGACACAAAGGCATTCTTCTCCATCCTCTCCTCAAACTTAAACAACCAAAACAAACTGGCTAGGTTTTATGTCGGGCCTACGACAGACAGCTCACTGGGTTGATGTGCTGGCTGTAGAGATCTGTATGTCAGTGTAGATCACGTATAGGACAACTCGGCAAATTTGTGCACTTGCAACAGGTGTGTGCGCTTGTGTGTAATCCACAGGTTACAGGTTACAAAACCAATAATAGCACAGTGAGTTTGCGCACCTGCTGCACTTTGTGTGTTTGTGATAGTAATTTGAAGCCAGGCGCACTATGACCCAAGCTCTAGTGACCTCGAGGATAGACTATGGCAATGTGCTTCTCCTCGGAACAACGCAAAAAAACATCAGGAGACTCCAAGTACTCCAAAATACGGCAGCACGCCTAGTCCTTAGACTCCCAAAAAGAGCAGCCTCTAAACCTGCCCTAGCCACTCTGCATTGGCTTCCCATAAAAAAGAGAGTCCTATTTAAAGCACTTCTCATGTGCTACAGGATTGTCTCACACAAAGCTCCCCCCTACATGACCGATCTGGCTATCCCCTACGAGCCTAACAGAACTCTTCGCTCTGGGGGAACTGGATTGCTTAAAATTCCCCGCATCAAGAAAGCCAGAATGGGTGGTTGCTCTTTTCGTGTAGTGGCTGTCAAAGAATGGAACTCTCTCCCCATGAGCATCAGACTAGCGGATACAGAGACCATGTTCAGAAAACGTCTGAAAACCCATCTGTTTTCCCTATAATTTCCTCTCTTGGCCCTGACCTTTCTCCACAGCGCGGGGACACGCCGTGATGGCGTCACCATGCGCTTTACAAGCCCCTTTATTATTATTATTATTATTATTATTATTATTATTATTATAGCTCATTTAGTTTGGCGCACCTTCTAAAAACATAACATTTGTTTCTTTCTGTACATGTGCTATTGGCGCTTTTTCACTTTTATATTATCAGATGTATTAATGCTTATTAATAGCTCCATCAACAAATGCTAAATTGACAGCCTTATCAGAATTCGAACATGTAGGCAAAAGGTCATCCACTGATCCCTTCAAGTCATGGAATTCATTCAGAAGTGAGCGAACCGTTAATGTTAATCTTATAGCGCCTGACATGGTGCACCAACACTAAGGCGTTTATATCACCCTTTTGGTAGGTCTCCCTAACTACTACCACCCTCACCACTGCCACTCTTTCATTCAAAAGGGCTCTCTATTGCCCTAAAAGATCCGCATTTTAAACAACTATTTTCAAATCATTACTCTTTTGTTTTCATGGAAGTTTGTTTATTCTTGAGTAGCTTCCCCTCACATGAAACAATGCATCTATGTATCCAGTATACTTGTCTATAGCTATGTATTGACCTGTCGGCCTATTTCCTGGAAATCAATATGTGAATGTTGAGAAGGATGCAGCTGTGAAAGCTCACTGGGAAGATTCATATTAGCATAACATGTGTTTGTCTACAGATTGATTGCTGTGCAGTGGGAATATGAAAACGTAGTGTTCATTGCAGTACATGGTATGCTTTTAATGGAGTGACTGATGAACAGAGTCAACCCTGTTTCGAAGACTGGTTGTGTGTGTCGTTTACTTCCTCTTCTTGTGTATCTCCCTCCACTGAAGGCTAGCCTCTTTACGCGCGTCTTTCCAATGCTTACTTTTCAGGCAGTCTTTTTTTTTTGGTTTAAGTACTCCATGAGTGCATATACCTTCCTTCCCTCTCCTTCATGTACTTCTCTTCGCCTCTCCACTGTGATCCAAGTTGCTCTTATGTGTGTGTTTCTCTCTCAACCAGGGCCGCCTAAACAGCATTATAGGCCCCTAGGCAAAGTAGGGCACTGGGCCCTGCCTAAACAACCACACACACAGGAATGAAAATGTTTAATGCAAAATGAGTGCATGGCGCCCTTATGCTCACCAGCCCCCCGGCCAACTGCCCAGAGTGCCCATGCGTTAAGATGGCACTGTCTCCACCCCTTCGGTGTTGTGCTTGTCCTTGTGTGTCTTTTCTATCCCCTACATTGCTTTCTTGCCGATTTGCTTCTCCCCATTCCACGTGGTGCTCTCTATTTTGTCCATGTGCGTGTTCACACAGAATCAATGTTGCTCCCTCACTCTATCTATCTATTGCCCTCCCTCCCTCTATCTATCTATCAATCGCCCTCCCTCTATTTATCTATCGCCATCCCTCTATCTATCTATCGCCCTCCCTCTATCTATCTATCGCCCTCCCTCTATCTATCGCCCTCACTCACTCTACCGCCCTCACTCACTCTACCACCCTCACTCACTCTACCGCCCTCACTCTACCGCCCTCACTCAACCGCCCTCACTCTACCGCCCTCCCTCACTCTCCTGCCCTCCCTCCCTCTCCCGCACTCACTCCCTCTCCCGCCCTCACTCCCTGTCCCACCCTCACTCCCTCTCCTGCCCTTACTCCCTCTCCCGCCCTCACTCCCTCTCCCGCCCTCACTCATCACTCATCACTCAGGGGCACCACAGCATCACTATGCGCTACCACAGCATCACTGAACGGCACAACATCACTCGTCGCCACCACAACATCACTGAGTGCCACCACAGTATCAATCTGTGCAACCATTCAACAACAACTGGTTCAAATATGTTCTCTCAATGTTTCAAGCTTTATTACAAATGTCACAAAAAGATGTCAATATTTCACTTCTGTTCTTGGATTTTCGTCACAATAAAATACACTGAACATAATCTTCACAAAAGTTATTGACAAAAGTTTAAGCTATTGCCATTATAAATTGCAATAACTTTTATTTAAGTATTAATTATGAAAAAAAATTAAAAGCCATTGTTATTTGTAATATCAATACATCTAAGTCACGTACATACAAAACATGTTGCATTACAAATGCTGTAGGTGTCACATTTGCAAAAGATAAAAGTATTGGCATTGTAAATGACAGAGCTATTAATTTCGCTATTTTCAAAACCAACACATAAATAAAAAATGTGTCATTTACAAGACCAATAGCTCAAACTTTCCTAATGTGAGACCTATTGCATTGCAAATGCTTGTTTTTCTTTGCAATTGTGTTTCCTGTGTATCATGTTCAAATGTCTTGACTGCTCTACCATAACTCTCAAAACATGTATTTCTTCCTCTGCTTCTCAATATCTACTTTCTGCTCCTCATACAGTCTGTACCCCATCCCTCTTTTGTGTCATCTCCCTAAAAGCTAGCAAATACGAGAATTCTCATACCCTCTATAAGATTAGATACCCCCTAAAAAACAACCTGATTGCTTTGAATTTCTTCTATGTATTTTTAGCCATGTGGTACTAACCTTATTTAATTTGTAAGTTTTTTATGTTCTGCCTAGTGGGATGAAGTTAAGATTTTTTTTCTTTTTTTTGATAATCAAGTTTTATTGAAATTTTCAAAACACAAACATTAATTGGTAGCATATTACATAATAATGGTAAAAGCCTCCCCCCCTCCCCTTGGCAGCAACGCCGACACAATAAGACCCCCCTGAGTGGATACATTAGCAACCAGATAACGTATAGCATATTGAGGCTGAGTCTTTCAAGATGGTAGCAGTCCGAACCATTTGCCCCACACCTTAGTAAACATTTTGGGACAACCAAGGGCTTCAAAGAGGGATTCCTCCTGGACCCCACACCAGTCCACACCCCTCCTCCATTTCCTTAGCGTCAGAAGCGCAGCTTGGGACCAACCGGCCGCTATGTCACACTTCGCCACCGCCAAAGTGGTCCCCAGGAAACGCTTGTCGACCCTGGAGCCATCCAGACCATCAAACATCCCTAGCAGGAGAAACTTTGGGTCATGGGGAACCTCCCACCCCAGGGTCTGGGTTAGCTTGCGCTCCACCCCCTTCCAGAAGGGCTCCAGGGCCAGGCATAGCCACACCACATGGTAGAAGTCTGCAGGGGCAGAGTTGCAGCGCTTACATGCCGGGGAGGCTCTCAGGCCAGCCCTGAAAAGACGCGCTGGGGTAAGGTACGTTGCGTGGAGGTAATAAAGTTGGATCAGGCGTAACTTAAAGGAGCTTGTCAGGGTTTTGGGTGCCATAAGGGCGTCACGCCAGTCCGCGTCGTCTAGAGGACCAACCCACCCCTCCCAGCACACCTTAAGCCGGTCCAGGGAAGTGGGGGTGTTGTTTACCAGGGCTCGATATATACTGGACACACCTCCCCTACCCAGGTTGCCCATCATTACCTGAGCTTCCAGGGGGCTGAATTCCGGGAGAGCCGCAGGTGTTGGGAAGTGTGTGCGGAGGGCATGGCGGAGTTGTAGGTATTTGTAGAACTGGGAGTGGGAGAGGACATGTGTGCGTTGCATGTCCGAAAAGGAGCGCATATGGTCACCCACCCACACATCCCCGAGGAGCGAGATCCCCACTAGATCCCAGTGACAGAAACCTTCCAGGGACGAGACCTCCCGCAGCCTGGCGCCATGCCATAACGGTGTCTGTCGAGTTAGCCTCCGGTCCCATCTCACTTGTCTAAGGGCTGTGCGCCAGGCCGTAATCACTGTCCTGGTAACTGGGGGCAAGACCTGGGGCAGCGGGGATCCATAAAGGAAGCCCTGGAGCTGTGCAAACTCCAGGGTAGTGAGTTCCACCCGGTAAGCCAGAACGGACCAGCCGCCCGCGAACCAGTCATGGATCACAATGAGCCTCGTGGTCAAGTAGTAGAGGTGAAGGTTGGTAACACCCATGTCCCCATCAAAGGGGGGAACCCGACAATGGGACAGGGACAAACGCGGACGTCCACCGTTCCACAGGAATCGAGTGAGTGAACTGTCCAATTCTCGAAACCAACTCCCCGAGAGATGTACCATGGTGTTCTGTAGAATGTAGAGAAAGTGGGGGAGGACCATCATTTTGAAAAGGGCGCTCCTACCCAGCGGGTTGAGGGGGGAGGGATTGCCATCTCCTGAGGTTGGTTTTCATCCGGGCAACCAGGGGAGCGATGTTGAGGGCCTATTCCATTTCTGGGAGGAGGGTCACCCAGACACCGAGGTATTTAAATGATTGCCTCCGAAGGGGGATTGCCGCCTGCCAGTCAAAACACGCCCGGGAGGGATGCAGGAGGACCAGGGTAGATTTCTTTGGGTTAAGACGAAGCCCCGAGACCTGTTTGAACGCCACGAGGGCTGCTAGAGCCCTAGGGCCGGAGTGTTCCGGGTCCTCCAGGTAGAGCAGGACATCGTCCGCGTATAGGGTGATTCTATCCACATGGCTATGGTCCCAGGCCCAACCCTTGATAAGGGGGCTCTGCCGGATGAGCGCCGCAAGGGGCTCCATCACAAGAGCCAATAAAAGTGGTGAGAGAGGACAGCCCTGACGGGTGCCTCTACGAATCGGGAACGGTTCTGACAACTCTGGGGGTATGATAAAGAACTCTAATCAGACGGCGGAAGGGGAGGCCAAAACCCATTCTCTACAGGACGTTGCCCAGATACCCCCAGTCCACCGTATCAAAAGGCTTTCTCAAAATCTACTAGAAGTAGCGCGAGGTAGGGGGACAGCCGGTGCCGGTGGGCCAAAGCCAGATAGAGGCGACGAATACAGTGGCGGGTGACCCTGGCGGGCATGAAGCCACACTGGTCAGGGTGGACCAGATTGTGCAGCAATGGTCAAAGTCGCTGGGCTATCGCAGTGGCGAAAATTTTAATTTCCGTGTTGATCAGTGAGATTGGACAGTAATCTGAGCATTCTAGGGAGGGAGGCCTATGTCTTAGGGATGACCACAATGGTGGCCACATCCAATTTAGGTGGAAAGGAACCCACCTCGGTCACTTGGTGGAAAAGCTACGTCAAGTGGGGGACAAGGTCATCCCGGTAGATTGCATAGTACTCCTGGGGGAACCCGTCAGGTCCAGGCATCTTGCCGGAATGCAGCAGAGAGATAGCCCCATGAATTTCTTCTGAGGTGAGAGGGCCGTCCAGAGCCTCAGCGGCTTCTCGGGAGAGGCATGGCAGGTGGATTCCAGATTCCTCCAATAGACCCGCTTAGGAGGAACTGGGGGGATGCGATGCGTACAGGGTCTCGTAGTAGTGTGCGAAGGTTTGTGCGATGGCTGACGAGGTCACTCGGTGGGCCCCTGTGACCGTCCGGATCTCCGGGATAATACGGTCGGTCTTGGGGTAGGACACCAGATTATGGAGGAGTTTACCATTCTTATCCCCCCCAGCCGTAGATGCGTGCCATCGAGAAGCGCCAGAGCATTTTGGCCGACTCCAGGAAGATCCGCAGAATCTCGTCTCGGACCAGCGCCAGTTGCCTCGAGGAGTCGCCGGTACCATCAGCTAATTGAGCGAGCTCCAGCTGCACCGCCCGGGATTCCAACTGCACCAGTTGGGCGACCTGGTCTGCACATTTGGGGTGTACCAATCCTCTGGCCACCCCTCGAACCACCGCCTTACCGGCCACCCAGAGCGTTCCCTGGGAAGGGACCGAGCCCCTGTTAGTGGAGAATTAGTGGCGCAGTTCCTGGCCCAGGGACTCCATCAATGTGGGGTCCTGCAGAAACCAGGCGTTGAGCCTCCAGACCGCCCTGGGGCCCGTAGTGGGGAACCTATATGGAGAGAGATGGGGGAATGGTCAGAATTTCCCCTGGGAAGGATATCCGCCCCCGATACCAGTTGACAGTCCGTAGCAGGCATAAGGACCAGGTCTAGCGGGAGTGGGTATGGTGAGCAGCTGATGTGTGCGTGTACTGCTCCTTACGGGGGTGCCATATCCCCCAAACGTCGCAAAGACCCACAGCCGAGGTCCACCCGCAAGGTTCCTCTCAGAGGCCAACCGCTGTGCCGACAGAGTCCCCATCATATCGTGGGAGGGCTGCAAGACCGCATTGAAGACTCCCCCAATGACAGTGAGTCCCTGGGGAAGGGAGGAGATCACCTGCATCAGGCGCCGGAGAGTGGGTGCCATGAGAGCTGGAGGGACATAGGTGCATAGGAGGTTTACAGAGTTCCCCTCAATCAACCCTGATAGGGCTACGTATGTCCCATGCGCGTCTGATTCGGCAGTGACAAGGGTAAAGGGAAGCCCCCGCCTAAGGAGAATGGCCACCCCCCGGGAACCTCTGGCAAAGCCGGAGTGCCATACGCGGTCAAACATGAAACGGGCCAAGAACTGGCAGTGGGAGCCCAGAAGATGCGTCTCCTGGAGAAGCAAGGCATCAGGCATGTGACTGTGGGCCGCCCAAAGCACTGCAGTACGTTTATTATGGTCCAAAAGGCCACTTAAATTCCAGGAGAGAATGTGGAGGGGTCTGCTATGGACGGGAGACATGTGTTAAAATTAGTGGTGGGTATCGCGGCTGCACGTGGATGGCCATATCGGGCCGAAGAGGAAGTCCCACCCAGGATTGGGGCCCTTGGATAGGGATTGAGGAGATGATGGTGCGTGTGCCAATTGACGAAGAAGGAACGATCAGTGAGCTACCAATGGAAACAAAACACAGCGGCCCGTAGGCGGCCAAAAACAATTAACTTCTGGGAGACAACAGTCTCCACCCCCTCCTTTGCCCCCCAACTCCCCCCACCCTACACTTCGTGAATTGAAGCATCTGTCGCCCTGAACAGTTCCTAAGACTAGCACCTCCCAGGGAAGTAAAGAGTTAAACTAAAACGGTTAGCAACTACTACAGTGGGACATGGTTGGGTCGGACCCCCCTCCATGTGATCGGATGAGATGCTAACAGCAAAACCAGACATGACTCAATTAGATTACCGAGACCCAGGAATAGAACCAAAATATGTGTCCCAGCAAAGCAGTCCAATGAACTCCGCTACAGTCGGTGTGCGGGATCCTGGGTAGTCACAGTGACGAAGAGTCCATGGGTGGAACCCCAGGCATCCGAGGTAGTGATATTCATGACCCGGACTTGCCATCTGAGCCACGGATCACTGGGCTCCCCGTCTGACAGCGCACGTCGCGGGGTGCACTGGGGCCAGGGACGCTGCCCAGGTCAATCAAGGATGAGGCCTGTGGTGGAGGGTCGGGTCCTTGTCCCTGGGCCCGAGTCTGCGAGCCCCGGGGCTGTGTCCCAGGCGACCGGGAGCCCCCGGCCCGATGGCCGCCCCTCCTCCGGGATCCGGTCCCACATCGCCGAGGCTTCGGCGCAGGCTGGCTCTGTAGCCCTCCGCCCTTCCTTTCTCCGGGCAGGAGAATGGGACCACTCAGACATAGGGGTCACACCTCTGTGAGCCAGGTCCACGCCACCTGGGGTGAGTCAAAGAAGAAGGACTTGTTTTGAAAGATGACTTTGAGGCGGGCCGGAAGGAGGAGTCCATATCGAAAGCCCATCGCTCTGAGCTTTTGTTTGACTTCGTCGTAGGAGCGACACTGCGACTCTGGTCCTCCCTGGAGTAGTCCGGAAACACCAATATTTTAGAGTCTTGATAGTGCAGGGGCCCCAGCTCCCGGGCCACCCCCTGTATGGCATCCCTGTCACGAAAGTTGAGGAGCCGAAGGATGATAGGGCGCGAAGGGGCGCCGGGCGGCGGCTTAGGGGCAAGGGAACAATGGGCCCGTTCAACCGCGAACCAGGGGGAGAGTTTCTCCTATGGCATTCAGTAGCAGATCCAGGTCTCCATGAAGGTGGCAACATGGACCGTCTCCACCCCCTCAGGGAAACCCAGGAGGCGCAGATTGTTGCGGAGTGCCCTGTTTTCAGCATCCTCGGCTCTCCGGTGTAGCTCAGAGGTCTGTGACTAGAGGCGGACCACCTGAGACTTGAGGGTGTTCACATCGTCCTCCATCGTGGAGGTACGGGTCTCCACCTCGGTAATGCATTCTGTGGCCTTGCGAATGTCTTGGCGGATTAAAGCCACGTCTACACGTACTTCCACGGATGCCTGGGACGTGGTGATCGCCTGCAAGATGGTCGAGAGGAGCCCGCCGATGGTCCGCCGCTGGGGCCTCGGTCGGACTTCGCAAATTGTTCCATTGTCGTTTGAAACGAGGGGCCGGGGGCCGGAAGAGCATGTGGCTTCCCCATGATCCCCAGAGAGGCAGGCCAGTCCATGCTAGAGAAGGAGCAGAAGGGCTGTCCGGTCAGCATCCCCCGCCACCCGGCCCAGTGGCCGATTGTGCCAGTTGTCCCCAGCAAAATTGGAACCAAAAGTAAATGAAAAACTTTTAAATTGGTGACAAATGTGACTTGGATTCCATAAAAAACGACCATAAACAATTGTACAATGATCTCAGCCACTGTGTACAATGATCAGGGCTGATTTATGTTCTTAGTTGTAATGTTCTTTTCTAGAATGTAATGTTAGTATTGTGAATGTGCATCATTTGAACATAGACACTGCATGCTGAAGGAACTGGTCGGATTTAAGGACTAGGACCCACCGATATCTTTTGTGAGTTTTAATTTTATTGAAGAAAATCCAAAGGGGATGATGGACGGAGCATTGACAATACAAACACTCACCCCCAGTCAACTGATATGGGTTTGATCCATAACCATTCTTTAGCTAACTCCGCCACCCCAGTTCAGACATGGCCATATGCAAATCAGTCTGACCGTGTGCCTCATGGGAACAGTCCAGCCCGAACTGCCAAGCCGTGTCTTCCCTGGACCGGAATCAAGCTTCCCAGGACCGTTTTCTGGCATTACAGCAGTCTTCAGCCGGGCTTGCTTGAATCCAGTGGCAAAGTGAGCAAGGGACTCACGTCTGAGCATACCATGCCAATTTAGGGCGAACAAAGAAAAACCAAAGGGGATGATGGACGGAGCGTTAACAATACAAAAACTCACCCCCAGTCAACTGATCTGGGTTTAATCCATCACCGTTCTTTAGCTCACTCCGCCTCCCCAGTTCAGACATGGCCATATGCAAATCAGTCTGACCCTGTGCCTCATGGGAACAGTCCAGCCCGAACTGCTAAGCCATGTCTTCCCTGGACCGGAATCAAGCTTCCCAGGACCGGTTTCTGGCATTACAGCCGTCTTCAGCCGGGCTTGCTTGAATCCAGTGGCAAAGTGAGCAAGGGACTCACGTCTGAGCATACCCTGCCACACTTATGGCGGCAGGGTATGTTTGTATTGTCAACGCTCCGTCCATCATCCCCTTTGGTTTTTCTTTTTAATTTTATTGTTCAATTTGGAAAGAATGGTGGATCTAACATACTAATTCTGGCACAATACTTGTACCAGCCAGGGAATTTATTTAACTGTGTTTTCACTTAGCCTTGTTCTGGCTGAAAGTGATTTCCTGCAACTTTCCCTCGATTTTGTGCTGGAAGAATGCCGAGGTGCATTGCCCTTGCTTTGTAGGAGCATTGTACTGCATTTTCGTGGATGTGTATAGATTCGGCCGGGTCAGTTGGATTGTTATCGGCGGTTGTTTCGAGCAGCGGTGTATGAGTTACAGAAGAGATTGGGTGAAAAACGTGTGAAGTGTTTGTTTGCAAAAGCCGTGAAGTTCGTTGCGTGCATCATTCAAGCTTCGCATTTTTCAAGAGCAGCTTACCGGCATTGTTGTCGCACATTTGGAACTTTCCCTTTGGAACACTTGCACGTCTGAAATCACGACGAGAACTTGCACGTCTGAGGTCATTACGCGAGTCTCATCACTCGCACCTCACGTTGCGGCCGCCACCTTGGATTCATTGTTTTCTTCTTGTATTGCCTAGCAACGGCAATACCAAGCATTGGAGCATCGTGCTAAGACAACACGAACATTGAAGCATTGCAAATTACAAGAAAATTAACTATTTAGTATTACAGACAAATTGTGTAAAGGAGCATTTAAGTCTTGATTTCATTGTTTTGATTTCATTGCTTAGCAACAGAAACACGGAGCATCGCGCAACGGAGGAAATTGTCCATTATACTTATCCATTGTTTACTAGCTATATTTCAGCTCAAATCTTTAGCAAATGCATGTTTAATGTCATGATATTTATTTATCTAGCCTGAAGTATATTATTTTATTTATTTGCAGTTTCAAGTAGGTTGGTTGCTTATACATAATTAGAATATATATATTTTTAAAAATATTATATATTTCCTTTTGTTTATTTGGTGTTTCTTAATATTACTACATTATGGCCACCAGCAGTAGTGATAATGTAATGCATCCACCTCCATTTTTGGAATTACCAGGCAAACCAACAAAACCTTGGCATTAATGGTTCAGAATTTTTGAGAATTACTTGGAAGCAATAGATGGTGTTAAATACTCAGCTTCTCAGAAAAAAGCATTATTATTTAACCATCTGGGTAGCGCTCGGCAAGAAGTTTTTTATAATTTACCCACAGTTCCAGCACAGCTTGAAGATGAAACATGGGATGTGTTTAAAGAGGCTCTTGCACACATTGGTAAGCAATATGTTGATGAATCTTCAGTAATGGTGGAAAGACATACATTTTTCAAACGCAAACAATCTTCTGATGAGTCTATTGAAGATTATTTAGCTGTTTTGCGAGTCTTAGCTTCCAAGTGTGTTTTTGAGAACTATTTGAACACAGCTTTACGAGATCAACTAGTTTTTAATTGTTTTAATAAAAAAATACAGGAGCGTATTTTAACCTGTAAAAATCCATCTTTAGATGAAGTTATGGATATAGCTCGCAGTATTGAACGCTCAGTGGTTTCTTCAAAGATTTTGTCTGAAAATCCTAATATGGTTCATAGTGATATTCCTAAGGTTAATGCAGTTGAAGTAAATTCTTCTAGTCATGAAATGAGTGTGAATCTTGTATCACATCAATATGCTACTAAGAGAAACATGGATCGTAGAAGTAATGTTAGTTGTTATAGATGTGGATCCAAATTTCATTTAGGTAATTAACCGAATTGTCCTGCCCAGGGCAAAAGATGTAATAATTGTAAGAGAGTGGGACATTTTTTTAAATGTTTGTCATGCAATCAAAACAAAAGTTAAAGTCAGCCAGCTTGATGTTGAAAATGACATATTATCTGAAGCAATAAGTAACATTTCTGTATCCTCTATTGAAATTAATGCGTTAGACAAATTTGAGAAACGTTGTAAAGGACCTATTTGTGAAACAAAAATTGGCACTATAGATTTAAATGTCATGAAGGACTCTGGATCCCCTATTACATTTCTGGCTGAGAAAACTTTTAACAAGTTTTGGTCGCAAAAATATGTAGTATGTGCTCTCAAAGAAATCCAATGAGCACCAAAGTTATAAGTAGATGTATTCATAGTAAGAAACCCACGAACAGTTCTCTCAGCATGCGGTGTCTATCTTCAAATGATGCACATTCACAATACCAACATTACATTCTAGAAAAGAACATTACAACTAAGAACATTCCTAAACATTCCTTAAAGAAACCTACACAATAAAATATCCTACCTTCATAACATATTACACATCTCCCTTTTATAAATAATAAAAATTTACATTAAACATATGTACAACATAACAATGAGGGTAATATCAATAGTGCACTTAGATCCAGATGTAGGAGAGAAAATACAGGTTGGTTAACGGCCGATTTCAGCTGTTACCGACCGGTATTTAGGAATTGGCATGTAGGGGTCATCATTAAATACCGAATCCTACCGATTCAGTAATTCTCAAATTCGAATTACCTACATCTCCCCCCTTCATATTTACCGACTCTTAAATATCGAATCGGTAAAATTCGGTATCTAAGAGTCGGAAAATATGAATTACCTACATCTGGCCCATAATCCCTGGAATGAATAGGAGCAGATCTTACACATGTACTACATCTGGAAACATTGTCTCCACAATCATTAGGAATTACGCTTGAAGACATTGATGCAGGAATTATGTTGGAAGGTACTGCTCTGCTAGTGATACGGTTAGATGAATCACCTCTGTCAAAAGTATTATGATCCATCTGAATCTCTAAACTATCATTCTGATTAGACATTTTCAAATTGTCAAGATCAAACCAATCATGTCGTTCATAAACTTTTGTAGAAGTAATTTTCCGTAAAAAAATGTTTGCTTGTTCAGAAGTTGTTAGGGAAAGTTCTTGTTTATGCTAAGTGCGTGTCCTGAAAAGGGGCCTTCATCTGTTTTCTTACCATCGCAAAGTCTCTATTATGGAAGGATTTAAATCATCGAAGATTGATTTCTGCAATGCTTTATGTCAAGATCTTCCAAAGTCTTGTATGCATCACCTTTAACTGATATAAATTGTTGGAACCAGAATCCTGAGGCTTCCAGACCATATTTCTCCAGCCCTTGCCAACCTTCACTGGTTGGCAGCTAAGCAACACATATTACTTGAGGCTATGGGTCATATCTACAAGCAAATTTTGCAGCATTGCATCATTTAAAATGTGTGCCATAGTGTAAGGGTGCCTGTGTCTCAGGGAATGGTTGATTATGTGCAGGAAGGTATCCTGTCCTGCAAATACACAATAATTGAAGGCAATTTGGTCTTTCTGTGTGTGCTGCAGAATGCAGCACAAATAGAAAGGACACACACAAGGAGAAATAAAAGTATTTCTCCTTGAGGCACCAATCTAAAACCTGCCTTTTCATGGTGTTAGTTTTTGCAGTGCCTCAGATTTACAGATCCGTGTAAATCATGGGCAGCATCAAAAAGCAATGGGTGTTGTGATGGAATACCAACAGCAACACAAATTACATGCTACTTTCTCACAGAAAACGGCATGAAAGGGTAATATATTTACAAAGCAGCATTAAGCTCCGCAAAGAGGCTTAAAGCCACTTTGTAAATATGGTACAGGGCATTGCGCCACCGAAACCTCATAAAAAGTGATTGTCAGGTGCTGCAATACCCTTGTAAATATGCCCCTATGTGTCTGTTTCATAAACCATTCCAAACTTCAGACTTACTCCACTGTTCATAAACTCATATTCCCTGTAGATTACAGTGTCTTATTTCTGTGCATTGATTGAGGAGCCTCTGATTCCTCTGGTTTCTCATCGCCATGGCACCTTTTGAAAAAGCAGTTTAATACAGAAAACTAAACTAAAACAAATTGAAGTTGCTGGCAGCTGGAACACTTTTCACCCTAAGTGGGCTTGGTATGCCCAGACGTGGGTCCCTTGCTCACTGTGCAACTGGATTCAAGCTAGCCTGGATGAAGAAGGGTGAACCGGCAACAGGAAAACCTCATGGTACACAGACGCCCTCAAAGACTCAAAGAAATCCTGCAGAACCTTTGAAAGAACCTGGCGTCATGAACGGACAACAGAAAACCTGACAGCCCTCAAGAATGCCACCCGCGAACACCACCAGCTGATCCGCACCACCAAAAGGGCATTGTTCAAAGAGCGGCTAGACAACAACACCCAAAACAGCAAGGAACTCTTCAGCATCATCAAAGAGCTCTCCAACCCCAGCGCCAGCAACAACAACATCACCCCATCGCAAGACCTCTACAACTCCATCGCCACGTTCTTTCACCGCAAGATCGCAGATATGCACGACAGCTTCGGACCCTAGACCCCGCCCCCAGCCACCGAAGCACCAATCCCCACCACTACCCTCAGCGCCTGGACCCCCATCAGCACGGAAGACACCACCCACGTCATGAACACCATCCACTCTGGCTCCCCCTCTGACCCTTGCCCCATCATATCTTCAACAAAGCCGACATCATCATCGCACCCCACCTCCGGAACATAAAAAACTCCCTCACGTCAGCCATCTTCCATGAGAGCTGGAAGCACACAGAAATCAGCGCCATTCTGAAGAAACCCACACCGGACCACAAAGACCTCAAGAACTTCCGCCCCATCTCTCTCCTTCCCTTCCCGGCTAAAGTAATCGAAAAGACCTTCAACAAACAGCTGACTGCTTACCTCGAGGCAAACAACTCGCTCGACCCGTCCCAGTCCGGATTTCGAGCCAACCACAGCACCGAAACCGCCCTCATCGCAGCCACCGACGACATCAGGACCCTGATGGACAACGGAGAAACAACCGCCCTCATCCTCCTAGACCTCTCGGCAGCCTTTGACATGTATGCCACCGCACCCTAACAAACCGCCTCCTCAACACTGGGATCCAAGGAGAACCCAGAGAGTCTGCCTCCCTCCCTTCCGCTTCGCAGCCACCGAGATCATCTGCGGAGTACCCCAAGGCTCCTCGGGCAGCCCTACCCTCTTCAATATCTACATGAGCCCCCTCGCCGCCATCGCACGCAAACACATCAACATCAGCTCCTACGCCGACTCACCAAAGACCCAGACACCGCCAAAACCAACCTCCAGGAAGGAATGAAAGATGTCGCAGAATGGATGAACCTCAGTCGCCTAAAGCTGAACTCAGAGGTCCTCATCCTCGGCCAATCCACATCCGCCTGGGACGACTCCTGGTGGCCCACAGCACTGGGCTCCACGCCAACACCTACGGACCACGCACGCAACCTGGGATTCATCCTGGACTCCTCCCTCATGATGACCAAGCAAGTCAACGCCGTCTCGTCATCTTGTTTCAACACCCTGAGTATGCTCCGAAAAATCTTCTGATGGATCCCCACCAAAACCAGAAAAACCGTCACCCAGGCCCTCATCACCAGCCGACTGGACTACTGGAACGCAGGAACCACAGCCAAACTTCAGACCCGACTCCAACGCATACAGAACGCCTCCGCACGACTCATCCTCGACTCATCCTCGACATGCCTCGCCACAGCCACATATCCACCCACCTGGGTAACCTGCACTGGCTCCCCGTCTGCAAGAGGATCATGTTCAGGCTCCTCACCCACGCACACAAGGCGCTACACAACAAGGACCCCGAATACCTCAACAACTGCCTCTCGTTCTACACCCCCACCCACCAGCTCTGCTCCGCCAGCCTCGTCCTCGCCACTGTCCCACAAATTCGCAGAACCACCACCGGAGGAAGATCCTTCTCCTACCTGGCAGCCAAAACATGGAACTTCCTCCCCGCACACCTACGACTGACCCAGGACCATCTCACCTTCAGAAAACACCTCAAGACCTGGCTATTCGAGCAGTAGCGACACCCCCCTCCTTTCAGCGCTTTGAGACCCTTATGGGTGAGTAGCGCGCTCTATAAATGTATTGATTGATTGATTGATTGATTGATTGACATACCCTGAAACCGGTCCCAGGATGCTTGCTTCCGGTCCAGGGAGGACCTGGTATGGCAGTTCGGTCTGGACTGTTTCCATGGGGCACAGTGTCAAGTCTGATTGCATATGGCCAGGTCCAAACTGGGGTGGTGAAGTGGGTCAAAGAGTCGCATTAAGGGAATTCCAAAAATCTATGCATTACTTCAGATTTTCTCACTATTCTTTGTAGAGGTACTTTGGCATATGAAATGTTTCACATCTCTCAAAAAAATGTTGCATTAAAGATAACACTCATGCATCTCCTGTAAAAATGACTGATTCCTCAGTTAGAGCAACCGTCTATATGGAAAATGACACTTCAACAACAAACGTCACGCACACAGATATTGTGACATAATTCACAATGTAATGGATGTTGCTTAAAAAAACCCTGACATATGCAGAAAATATGAGTCAAAACATCAAACCTTGTTGCATTCATACAGGAATTGATGCATCGACTCAGTCATGCTGCAAAACAGGAAGTAGAAAGTTAGTTTCTCCTTCACTTACTAATTCTAGGAGTGTGCTTGGTGATGGAGGAAATTGTGTGGATCAGGGAGTTTGTGTTAGTGTCTGTTTTGTGAAAGTTTAGTAAAAAGTGTCTGTTTATTGTCCTGTTTAATACATTGTGTTCATATTGTCATGTTGTGGGGTGTGTGTGCATTTTTAGGGTCACTAGTTTTAGGTATAGGGGTAAGGTTAGGTAATAAGATTCTATTTTTTTATTGACTTAGAGAGATGTCAGGCAGCCAAAAAACCTGTCTCTATACAAGTTTAGGGGCCTACTTTGGCTCATTGTACATTTCCTTCTCAATATGATTGGCACTGGTGGCCGCGTCAGTAAGTGCCACCACTCCACCCCCCAAGCACACCGTCATAGGTGGGGAAAGTTCGGGTATGAGATGGCTTGCATATTTGATGTGGAGAGGACTGTTCACCAGTTAAAGATGGGATGGGAGGTAGATTGTTTTCTTACCTCGGTCCCTCATTATGGAACTCACTTCCCTTAGCTAGCTGGAACAAAACGGTCTAATCCCTTTTCCACAAATCCTTGAAGACCTGATTTTTTAACCAGTAATCTCACAAAGCTGCTATACATTCTTATGGCCTGCTCCGGCGTCAGGAAACCCTTTTTGGGTAGCTGCCGCGCCTTACAAATCTAATAAATAAATAAAATAAATACATTGTGCAAAATTCCCTTAATTTGTCTAATATTAGCTTTAAATATATAATCTTTAATGGGTCTTATACCCCCTTCCTTATTTTTTTCAACTTTTTTTAAAGCAGCTCTGCTGGTTGTGATAAGTATATTCTGATGGGTCTGTCTCAAATTGTAGTAAGAAAATGGGAGGGCATAGCTGAGCTCTCAGGTGACTAGCAGCTTCAATTCAGATGGAGATATCAACTTGGATGTAGATGATTGCCCTTTGTGATTGAAGTAGCAACAATCAGTGATAAACGGCTCATTGTCTAACAAACTGTTATGTATGGCTCTGGTGAAGTCACTAGTGTGAATAACTGGTGCAAATCCAATAACTCACTGCTATGACATAGAAACAGGTGTTAACAAAAGCTCTTATCCATTGTTGCTAAGTCGTCATAAGGGAATTACAAAAATCTATGCATTACTTCAGATTTTCAAACTATTCTTGGTAGAGGTACTTTGGCATATGAAATGTTTCACATCTCTCAGAAAAATGTTGCATTAAAGATAACACTCATGCATCCCTTGTAAAAATGACTGATTCCTCACTTAGAGCAACACTCTATATGGAAAATGACACTTCAACAACAAACGTCACGCACACAGATATTGTGACATAATTCACAATGTAATGGATGTTGCGTAAAAAAACCCTGACATATGCAGAAAATATGAGTCAAAACATCAAAACTTGTCGCATCCATACAGGAATTGATGCATCGACTCAGTCATGCTGCAAAACAGGAAGTAGACAGTTAGTTTCTCCTTCACTTACTAATTCTAGGAGTGTGCTTGGTCATGGAGGGAATTGTGTGGATCAGGGAGTTTGTGTTAGTGTCTGTTTTGTGAAAGTTTTTTAAAAAGTGTCTGTTCATTGTGCTGTTTAATAAATTGTGTTCATATTGGCATGTTGTGGGGTGTGTGTGCATTTTTAGGGTCACTAGTTGTAGGTATAGGGGTAAGGTTAGGTAATACGGTTCTATTTTTTTTATTGACTTAGAGAAATATCAGGCAGCCAAAAAACCTGTCTCTATACAAGTTTAGGGGCCTACTTTGGCTTATTGGACATTTCCTACTCAATATGATTGGCACTGGTGGCCGCGTCAGTAAGTGCCACCCCCAAGCACACCGTCAAAGGTGGGGAAAGGTTCGGTGTCAGATTGCTTGCATATTTGATGTGGAGAGGACTGTTCTCCAGTTAAAGCACTGCTGGCAATATGTTGTCATTAGAGAGGCTGAACTGCTGGACCATCTCTGCCTGGAAGTCCGTGGCCCTCTTGGTAGGTCAATAGATTCCTAAATACCCATAGCTCAACTCACACATACATAAGCATTTAGTGGAATAGTGACATGTACAGTTAGTGAGGCACTACGGGCTTCATGTGTGAAACGTGGCGCAATGCAAAACGTTTCATAGTGCCATCCCTGCAACACCTTGGATGCACCATATTTATTTTTTGGAGCACCATGGCACAGTGAATAAACAGATACGTCAGCTTTATGCACTTATCTGTTGTCGCAATGTTGAAGCATTGCTGGAGTGTGTAGGTCAACTGACGCAACTCCAGTAATGTGTCATTACAGAAGGGCGATTCCCATGTGTGAAGCCCTATGTATCTCCTTACACCTGCTTGAGGCATGAGTAAGGATTGTGACAGAGTGAAGTCATATGAGTGGTGCAGAGAAAACCTAGACATTATTACCGCGAAAGTAATGCAACACGGTGCTGCAAGCCATTTGGCTGCGACATACTGTGAAAGTTTCAGAGCACAGGGAGGCGTCATATTTACAACAATATGGTGATCTATATGCTCTCCCCTGTGCTGGTGTACAATTAGCTACCATGCACCAATGCAGGCACACTTGCACCATGGTACAAGGCTGCCTGTGTTGCAGGGATGTTTGTTTCTGTGCTAGAAAGAAAACCTTCCTGCACAAAAACAATCACGAGAGGTGTATTCCTCTTTCTATGCCTGCTGTAGAATGCTTCAGAAAAGGGGGTGGTGATGGACAGAGTGTCTGAATTAAGCAGACCACTCCTACCCAGTCCAAAGATTAGTCTGTCCCTGTTCCCATGATGCACTGGGCCAGGGACAGACTAATTTGCATGTAGCCAGGTTCTGAGCTGGGATGGTTCAGTGACCTAAAAAACGGTGATGACTCAAGCCCTGATTTTTGGACTGGGTAGGAGTGGTCTGCTTAATTCAGACACTCTGTCCATCACCACCCCCCTTTTCTGAATTGCTGTAGAATGCAGCACGCATAGCAAGAGGGAACAATGAAGATTAAAAAAAATGAATTCCTCCTCGTTGCGCCTCCTTACACCTCTCCTGGGAAGGCATAGGAATCTGACGCATTCCCTGGCTTACAAAACCTTGAAAATATGGAAATGCAGCTTAATCTGTGGTTGTTGCATTGGAACACCCACAGCAAGATGTACGACATTACAATGCATGCTTTTACATCGCATGCTTTTACAAAGCGGGTTTTACAACGCCTACCATTACAACGCATAGTGCTTTGGGGCGCTGGATAGTGAATAGTTTAATTTACTATTCCAACTCCAGTCCCCGTGGATAGTAGGGAAGGTGTTGGACAGTAAATTAAACCTATTCCCTATCCTAGAGCGCCCCCCAGCGCAATGCGTTGTAATGGTTTGCATTGTAAAAGTTGCGTCATAAAGGCACTGCGTTGTAAAAGTTGCATTGTAAGTGATGTTTCCCCCCACGGCAACACCTTTGGCACATTAATTTCGCACAAAGTGGTGCGTGAAAAGGGGACACATTTACAAGGACACAAAAAGGCTTAACGTATCCTTGTAAATATGGAGCACCAAAGTGCGCATCACAGAACAGTGCCGCACCAGCGGCACAAGGGAATTTTAAAATGACCCCGCTAATTTTTAACTGCACCAGTCCTAAACGGCTTTTTCATGGTGTAACACACACCCTGGACGCACAAGCCCTGACGCAGATATATTGTAGCAGAGAACTTTGCAAAGTCACACATCTACCTAGTTGTGTCAAAATATGGACAAGGCACAGTGTGGCACATTGATCAAGGCACCCCAAAATCACTGAAAAGTGAGGCAAAGAAGTGTAAAGGCATCTTCATAGATGAGCAGCTATGTGCCTCAAAAACGTTGCATGTTGTAAAGCCCATAATGCCAGAGAACAATGAACATGGGCACCGTCTAATGTGTCTCTTACATGTGATCACAAGTAAGTATGTGATCAAACATTGTTGCCTAAGTATGCGTTGTGTGCAACTTCCAAAACAACTCTCCACACAGCCTGTAGTGGGGCTGAGCCTTGCATTTCTACAGTGTTAAGTTAGCCTGAGCTTAGTAGAAGTTTAAACTCCATTTTACCTTTTTGCTTTCTGTTGCACACGACACACACGTTAGTTATTGTTTCATCTTAGGCTGAGAGTTTTGCTTCACATGAGAATAATTTGTATTTCCACATTGCTAGACTTGCCTCGTAAGCATAGTCTGAACAGTGAGTGCCGAGGCCTTCAAGTTTATCAACACTGTTGCTTTTGTTTGAACTGATCAGCGCACATTCTAGACATAACATATTTGCAGCTGCGGACAGCTCAGATACTGGCGCCTTTAATGATACACTGTGTAGGCATGATTGAACACACTTTGAGTACTTTTGTATGCTGAGAGCTTGTGCAGAACTCGATGTGATACAACCCTGCTAAACTCTGAGGTATGGGGTCACCTGTAAAAGCCTAAGAGACCTTCTGTAGTTATAAAATAACCTACTAGCGAGGGAGGGTGAAATATAGGTATATATTTAACCTGTTTCCATTTAGCATTACAACATGCTTTCTCCCTTTGTATTTTATGGAATAGTAACTATGCTGACAATCTTATTTCTTATCATATGTCTGCTTGTATTAGCTAAGATGCTGCACCTGAGATCACGGCGTTGAAATACATATTTTAAACTTGCTCGTGTCTCCCTTTACTCCCTGTTCTGGACTGGTATGAGAGTATAACGAAAGAGTGCTCATGTTTCCACCTTACCTGAGGTATCCTAAGTCGCATGTTCTGGGTTGTCTAATCATTGGTGACTTTGCTATAGGATGAAGATTTAATGTGACACTGATGCTAGTCTGGTAGGGGATTTTGGGTACTAAGGTGAGTTTTGACACACCTTAATTCACTGAGGTCCTGAGTCTCTGTGCACAGTTCTGTGACTGATCAGAATCCCTGCAACAAGCCCAGACATCTGTAGAACTGTCATCCATGTAGGTAGCTATGCTGTCACTTCTCCCAGTACTGAAGTTAGTGCTACACATGGCAGATATGGGCGCAATGTACTGGCATGACAGCATGATGGCATGCCAATGACCAACACTCTGATTTTACAAAATCCATTGTATGGCAATTTCATTCTTGTATAATGGTTATGTACTGTGGTCCATGCATTCACTGTACACATGTCCTGCATTCACGCACAATTTAGCATGGAAGGTCTGTGCAGTGGTTGCAGCCATGGAAAATCATTTTCAACACCCATTGTTGGTTTGATGGAGCCCCATATTTCCAAGGTGTGGGACAGGGTCCGAAATGTACCATGAGTAAACCTGGAGTACAACGTGCGATACAAGATGATAACACTTAGTTGACCTTGGACATTACTCTTACCATGTGTGCTGCTTTGTGCGGCACACACAGCAAGAGAAAAATGCAATCACACGAAAGATATGAGCTGGAGGATGTACCAACCCACACTAACACAAACTTGCCTACAATGCAGACACCCTTTCACGATTGTGCATGCTTGGCAGCATTGTCACATGGCAAATCATTGTGTGGAAGCGTAGAGTTGAAGGTAAAAACTTCACTAAAACTTTGAAAATGAGGCCACTGTTGTAGCCATGTCTTCACTCACAGCAACATACCACCAAGGGTACTAGGGCAGCTGTGCATCTGTAACATTGGCTTGTGACTCAAACTATTGTTCCAGGCACCATGGGCATCAATTCTGAGTTTTTGTCATAGGACAGCGCCACAAGGAATCTTGCTGTGTTGCCTTCCCTGAAAACAAAAGGGCAGGAATGCACCTTATCTATGAGATATGGTGCATTCCTGCCCTTTCTCCCTATGCTGGCATACAATGAGCTGCCATGCGCCAACGCAGGCATCCTTGCAGCATCGTGCAAGGGTGCCTGCGTTGCAGTCCTGATTGATTTTATGTAGGAAGGGACACATCCTGCACAAAATCAAAACATGCTGGCGATTTCCTCTTTCTATTTGTGCTGCAGACGGCAGCACACATACAAAAAGGAGAAAAAGAGGAAAAATTCAAACATTTCTAATCTTTGTGTAATCTGGGGTGGGGTTAAATTCTGACGCATTTCCAGGTTTACGATTTGTCGTAAATCTGGGAATGTGTCCGATTCCATGGAACACCCACAGCAAAACCCATTGAACACCATTTTAATACAAAGAGCTGGGTGAACGGAGCACATATGTATAAGGCCAGGGAAAGCCATGACAAGTGGCTTTACCTGGCCTTGTAAATATGCTGGGCCACATTGTGCCACCAGATAGTCATAAAAGTGACGTTACAGAGGTACAAGTGGCCTCATAAAAGAGGCACCATGTATGAGGCCTCATGTGAGAGTAATTTTGGATGGGAATTGCTGGGACTTAACAGGATCTGTATGTGATGACAATTCATGTGTGTAGATTTGGCTAGGGCTGAAAGCTGTGTGAGTACTACCCCCCACCTACTTTGCTTTGCCTAATGCACGTACGATGTCACCTGTAGCAGTGTGCAGATCTTGCTTCCTGTGTGTGTGGACTGACTATCAAGGCAATGGCTGCTTAGTATATAAGTCAATCCCAACCATGTGTTTAGATTCTGAGCATTTGCAGCAACAGGATAGTTTATTTTCACTTGTATGTTCGTGTCTTACCATGAGCTGTCCTTACATATATGTGAGCATCCAGGACAGCTTTAGGAAGAACTGTTATCATTACATATGAGCAAGTTCACATGGTCAAAAATATGTTCAGGTACATCCTGGAAATGTTCACATGTTAGGGTGGTGTGCCATTGTACCAATTATTCAGTCATGATAGCAACAAAGAAGTCTAGTACAACTATTACTCTACAGATATCTGCAAATGCATGGCTCCATTGTGGTATGCAATCATCTCATCTGTGGTAATTTGTTGCCCACATGCAACATGTAAATTGCTTACGTCAACCCACATAGGAGTTGCCTGCGCATTCTTCTGAGTCCTTCATGTGAGTAACATGTGATTGTGTAAAGCAAGTAAGATAATGTGGCATCAACCTGAGGCCTATTGTGCAGTCCACAACAATTTGGCAATGAAAAAGAGAGGGTATGGACAGGATGCAATTGCCCTGACAGGTGACCAATTCTGAATTTCTAAATGGTGAGGGATCTACATCATGCACAAGGACATTGTGTTCCAGGTCTGGACATGTTTGACTGCACACTTCACACATAGTTCCGTTCCCCTTGCTGGTACCTTCTTGCATGCTGCATATCATTCCCAATGGAGCACCTAGATGGTACCTAGATCGGCATTGTGTGTACAGGTTTTGGAGATTATCAGGGCTAAGTGTGACTTTCGACAGTCACTTCCATTCCTCTCCCAAAGTCATCGGGCCCTATGTAGAGTTCGATGGATACAGGATGCCCTCGAAAAGCTGCAGATGTCCTTTCTGCCCTACTCTGTTTTTCCTTTTGCATCTCCCTCCCAGCCGCCCTTTTACATTACCCCCTTACCCTTCTACTCGCCATGAACCAACGGATGTAGCTCGTAGTTGACAGACCTTCTGTAACAATGTGTAACTTGTAACCTATGTAACTCTCCTCATGTAAAGCGCTCTGATACCTCCGGGTCTAGCCAGCGCTATATAAAACTCAAGTAAATAAAAAATAAATAAAAATAAATGCCACAGGATGTGACGAACAAGCTGGATGTATACATTTGGTGTGTGGTTGTCCCACAGAAATCGGAGTTTTGGCACTAGTTTAGCCTTCAGCAGCTACAATGTTTTCTTGTATTAGACAGCAGAGAATGTAATCTATGACCACAATGTCTGAAACATATGTCATTCTTCTCCAACAGTCAAAATTACTGCAGAGGAGGAACGGCTATCCTGAAGTCGTAGGAGCCAATACCAGCACATCTGCAGCATATCCAAGGGGTTCATGAGGACGTTATGTTATTTTATTTGCATTTGTAGCACGCACGGATACTCAGAGGAGTGTCCGGCATGAGCCTTGAGGAGTGAGGGGAGCCAGTTTAACCACTTCCCAGCTGGGCAAATTCCCATGCTGTGCTGGGGGGGCGCGCACAGCGCCCCTGTGCTCATGACGAGGTCAGCTCGTCATGAGCCACGGTGGTCGTGTGCTCATGACGAGCTGAGCTCGTCATGACCATACCCGTTTCTTTAGAACGTTCGCACAGCAGGGGAATTAGCCCAGCGTGCGAGCGTTCTAAAGGTCATGACGAGCTCAGCTCGTCATGAGCACACAAGCACCGTGGCTCATGACGAGCTGAGCTCGTCATGAGATTCGAAGGGGTTAACTAAAGAGAAATATTTACAAAAAAAAGAATGGGGTCCTGAATGCTACGGAGAGCAAGAGGAAGTGAGTTCCATCCTAGAGCAGCTTTCAGAGCATGGGAACTGCCACCCATCTTTTGCAGCTGGAAACAGCGGACATGAGCCAGGAGTTGTGAGGTAGAACGCAGTTGTCTCGTATGAGGATGGGCCGCAGATATGAAAAGGAAAAGGCAGCCAAAACATGGGTTTCATCTACACCCGGTAAAGCGCCAACATATCCAAAGGACCCCAGGACCTGAAAGGGAATGGGGCATCCAGGAGTGCAGGAGCCTCAAGCAGGCCCATCATCCGCAGCAATACCGGTGGCAGAACGACCTCCACTACACAGTTCAATGCAATCGGGTGGTCAGGAGTGACTACCGAGGATGTGGTATATTTCAAATTGAAATTGGCCTGTCTCGAGATGCAGATGGCCACAAGGTGGACACACTGCAGCAGTTTATGGACCACATCCTGCAGCAGCTGTAATTCACATAATGTAATCATAAGTTTCATTAATTTTCTTTGTTTGGCTTTATGATAGTAATAGTGTTAGAATAATTAAGGTTAGATTAGTCAGGTTTTTAAGGAAGCTACGGTCTGTATTAATGAGTTTTTTCTCCTTAAAGACCCTTCTGACACATCTATTCCTAATAATTGGGACGCTTTCAAAGCTGCTTTCCGAGCCTTTACTATTTCATATGTTTCCAAAAAGGAAGAAACTTAATAGACTCAAATATGATGACCCACTCAAGTCTATTAAATCTCTTGAACAATTATATTTTTCCTCAAAATCCAAGGGTGCTCTTCAGAATCCAATTAAAGCTAAGTCTGAGTTAAATAAGATTGCTACAGTCGAAGCTTGTAAAACCCTCTTGAAACACCATCAATCTAACAGATGTTACCGGGTTCAGCTGCTAGAAATTCTCTATTTAAATTCTTGGTGCTAAATTATTATTAAAAAACACGCTTAAGGCTGTCTACACAGCATGTAAGGTCTGGAAGATTGTACGTAAGATATTATCTATCCCGGGGCTTTGTTTTTATAAACCAAATAACTCAACGCTTGTATTACCTGTGATATTTTGGGAGTCGAGGTTGGAGAGATGGAGGGTTAATGGGATAAGGGTATTAGGAGACTTAAATGAGGCTGGAATACTTGTGTAAGTTTTTAGACTTGGCTGATAGATATAGTCTGCAGAAAAATGATTTCTTTAAGTTTTTACAAATTCAGGATTATTTGTGGAAATATCATAAATTGGCTGGGATGGAAAGTAGTCCATTTATGAAGGCAATAAAACGAGGGGTGAAAATTGGGGTAATGTATGGTATCTTAATGGACACTCAGCAGGATGATTTGGAAATCCAAGACCGGAAATGGAGTATACGGTTAGGACAGGATGGTGCTTAATTGCATCAATCAATTAATACTGCGGGGAAAATCTTGCTGTCAGCCAATCTGAAAAATCAACATTTTAAGTAACTTTTTAACTTGCAGGTACATCACTTTTTGTGATGTACCTGTGGCGCTGGGTGGTGCTCCGTATTTGCAAGGGCATGTAATGAGACCCAGTGTGGCTTTTCATGTCCTTGCTATTATGGTCCCTTTCTACGCAGGACTTTGCATGAAAGGTTCATTTCATGGGTGTTGCTGTGCGTGTTACCATGCAACACGCATGGATTCATATGCATTCACATATTTTTAACATTTCTAGAACATGGGAATGCGTCTTAATCCTACACCTTCCATAGGGAGGTGTAAGTAGGCACAATGGGGAGAGATACTTTTATATCTCCTCGTTTTTGGGGGACTCATTCAGGGGTTTTTGCCACAGGGCAGCGCTGCAGGCCTTCCTTCTGCTGCGTTGCCCTATGGCAAGAGAAGAGGGCTGGAATATGCAGTGTCTATGTGATATGGTGCATTCCTGTCCTTTCCCCCTGCGTTGCTGCACATGCGCCAACACAGGCACCTTTGCACCATGCATTGGGACATGGCATCCAATTGTGCACCAATGCAGATGAGAGCTCATGGATACATCATATTGTTGTGAATATGAGGCATACCTTTAATTTGGAAGTAACAAGGCTCAGCACAGCCAAATGCCTTGTGGTGCTGTGCTGCATCGCTTTCTTTTAAATGCGGTACATTGTATTCAGATACTTGTAGAACTGGTTGATCATGTTGTACATTCGACAACAGGAGGCAGTTGGCCAAGTGGGACATGGACTGATGGAAAAATGTATATCTGGGAGGGGGGGACATGACACAGCTTAATTGGCCTGTGCACTGTGTGATTAGCCTTTGTAATTGACTTTATGTGGGAGTACATGGAAAAAGACCCAGAACCCAAAACATTAAGCTGCACATAGCACCCTGAGGAACAGGTATATAACTTGCTGAAATCAATACCATGACCTAAGATGCACATATTTCCACTTGCTGTGACTTACCAATGACTCTTGTTGGTTCTCAAATCTCATGTCCTGAACTGTCCTCTCCAGAGATTCCAGTCACCAACTCCTCTGGAATGACAGCTGCCACATGCACTTTCAGGGGATCCAACACCTCCTGGTCTGCTGGGCTTCCTCCTCTGGTCTGCAAGGCTACCTTGAGGTTTGGCGCTAATTTGGCCTTTGTTCTGTGCTTATAATTATGCCAGCGATTCTTGCAGCCGGTAACTGTTCACTTTGCTTGGCCAACACAGTTTATTTTCTGCACAATGGACTGCCATATTGCCTCTTTTTTCCATAGCGGCAACTTGGAGCTCACAGACAGCTGATGTTGATGATTGGTGACCTCAGTGACCAGTATCTCTTTTCTTCCTCACTGAAGTTTGACTCCCTATTCCTCTTTCCCTGGCATCCTGCGTGTGCATCAGGACTGGTATTGAGGTTGTTTGGTTGGGTCTCCAGAGTACTGCAGTGTGCTCCCTGATCCAGTGCAGACTCCAGTGTGGTCTCCCAAATGTTTTTTGGGTGAAATGCATCGCTTTTTCCAATGTTTTTTTCCAATTGCAGTTGAGATTGTTGCTTGGTCTTTGTACTCGTGTTACGTGTGCAAGTCTGCATTCCGTCACTTTTCTGACAGTTGCATCAGGTTGACGTGTGGCTATTTTTCGGCACCTACATAATTTTTAATGACGCCGGCTACCGCTGTATGCAACGGTTCACCAAATTGTAAATATGGCAAAACAGTAGCGTTTTGTATTGTTCCACGGTGGCGCATTATATTTTGATGCATTACTTCTCCACGCTTGCATAGCAGTTGCAAGCATGGGAAGATAAGTTAGGGGTAATGCATTTATTAAAATGTTATATGGGTAAAAAGTAAATTACATGGAATTTATCCACTGTGGGGTTTTAAGTGACATCATAGACAAATCAAACTGCGCTCTTGTTTTCTATTTGATGTCACTCAGTAAAAAACATTCCGTATCTCACTGTTACCGATCTATAATTCTATGTGTTATGCATGAGTTCCATATGAAGCCTGTATTGTTTACACCAGATTCTTAATCTAGTAACTCATTGTTATGATTTAGAAAGAGTTGATGACAAAACTCATTACCCACGGTTGCTACCTCATAAAGGCCTTCCAGACCAGGCTGGTTGGGCTCTCCTGAGTCTGTCGGCACAGCGCTGCTTCTCTGCTTTGACTGAAAGCAGTAAGCATCACTTCAGGAGGGAGATGGAATTTAGGGAAGATGGTGGCGGTTGATTATGGGTGGTAGGTAAGATATTGTTTTCACATTTGGGTTAGGCAGGAGGGGACATGTTATGTACGGCTCTTCCACTACTGCTCTGTCCCTGTATAGTAGCTTAAAGCATGGGCAGATGATTCTCGGAGCTGTCCATAACATAGGTGGGTAAAAAGTAAATTACAGGGATGTTTTTCACATGAGAGTTCTGAATGACATGAATTACAATTCGAGATTTGCTCCTGCTGTCTCTTTGATGTCAATCAGAACCCCTTGCTGAAAAACATCTCCGTAACCTACTGTTACCCATCCATCATTATATATATTATTGCAAGTATATGGACAGCCAGATCTCATAGAACCTTCTATTTATATGTCTGACATATATGGCAATCAATATACTCTTCTTTGCCCATTTCTTAATACTGGTGGCCTCTACACCATCACATCACTTGGTGAGCATCTCTGCTCCCGAATCCTATCTTTGGTATATGGCACGTTTTCTGGGACCAGTAAGGCAAAACAAGTCACAACTTTGAGTCCTCACTCTATTCAATTGTGCAACTCTTCCAAAATTGTCTGCTATACATTGCTTCCTTATTTATACCAGCAAATCTGTTTGTGCTTGGAAGAAGTATTATCATACTTCCCTGCTCTGCATACTGCCAGCTTTCCTGTCTTTGCATTGCTTTTCCTCCTGACCTGTTGCCCACATGTACCTACTTCTCCTTTGTCCATCCTCTGTTTCTCTATATTCCTGCCTGCTCGATTGTGGGTCTCCTATCAGACACACCTCATTGTGACTGTGTTCCCTTTCCTCCCCACTCTAAATCAAAGTGACCTGTTGAGATGGAAAAGTCCTCTTCATGGTAATGGTCGTTCACCCCTGCCCTGAGCGCCCAGCTGTACTGATGTCTCAATCTCTAATGTTGATTGTTCTTGTCAGGGGGGCGTGGCTTGGGCGCCGATGGCGATGGTCGCCTGAGAGCTCGGCTCCGGGACTGAGCCCGGAATTATCCTGAACATCGGAGGCTGAGGGGCACCCCAGACCCCGCATTCGGTTGAGTGAGGCGACGACACCCTGCCGAGGGCCCTGGTGGAGTTTGGACGGAGGTGGCTTTGAAGAAATGCCGAAGTTTGCGGAGTGGCGGAGTGCGACCCAATATGGCGCCCGGACCCCTTTGTCCCCTTGATCGAACTTACGGAGTTGAGGAGGTCTCGCGGGTGTCGCCCGGCACCCGGCTTCACCAGCCTCAGTTGTTTTAGACATTGGACATTGGCTGGTTCGGACCCTCAACAGCGGGACCATACTCGATTAGACGACCGGGCGGGTGCCCACGCGTTAGAGGACACCGGGCACGGGTGCACTCAGTTCTAGGCGGTGGTCGGCACCGCGACTCCGCAACTGGCTGCGAGTTCCTGGCCACCCCAACTACATGGATGGCGCGACACTCGGGCGCCACAGGACAACCGGGGGAGTTGGTGGCCCTTGCCCCGGAGCTATAGTGGGTGAACGGGCCTGCCCGACTCGGAGACGGTTGTCTCCGCCCCCTTATAGGTGCCCTCGGACGCCGTGGCGGTGGCGTGAGCCGAAACGGCGGAGTCTCCACAGGCTCTGGAGAAGGAGATCGCCCATTCCGGACTGGAGGGCGAAATCCCGGGAAAGTCGTGCTGGACACTTGCACACGGAGGCGACTACTCCGGGACCTTTGCGGAGAGCCCCTGGCAGCATGGGGAAACCTAAAGGAGCCAAGGGATCCAGCCAGGCCACCTCGGACTCTGAGGCCCAGGACAAGGAAGAACATGGAGATCCTAAACGACCTGGTGGCGCACCACTCCAGCAACAATTCGACCGTGTACTGGAAGCCATAGAGGCAACTCGGTCGGCCCTACAACAGGACATTGCCCAGGTGGCGACTGGCCTGGGCCTCCTTAGGGCAGACCATGGTAAACTCTCAGACCGGGTCAAGGAGGTGGAGAGCACGGTGAAGACTATCGAACCGGCGCAGAGAACCCTGGCTGCGACGATAAAGGATGCCATGTCCCGAATCGAGACCCTCGAACGGAGGGCGGAGGATGCGGAAGGCCGAAACAGGAGGAATAACATTCGGGTAGTGGGCCTGCCGGAAAAGGTTGAGGAAGGCGATATGGTGCGCTACCTGGAGACCTGGCTCCGAGACACGGTGGTCCCGGAGGGCCTGTCCTCCTTTTACACTCTAGAACGGGCCCACAGAGTTCCGGCGCGGCCCCCACAGCAGGGACGAGCCCCGAGGCCGGTGGTGGCGCGGTTGCTACATTTCCGGGACAGAGACCTGATCCTAAACGCCGCCAGACACAATGGCCCGTTCCAGGTTGCAAACAGTCAGGTGAATATCTTCCCTGACTATACCTACGAGACGCAGCGCAAGCGGTTCTCCTTCCTGGCGGTTAAGCGTGAGCTCAGGAGTGAGGGCATCCAATATTCACTCCTATTTCCCGCGAGGCTCCGAGTCATTGTCGACGACAAAACCCAGTTCTTCGACACCCCGGAGAAGGTCTGTGACTGGCTCGAACTGTACCGAACGGGGAAGGATGGTTATAACGCCCCGACCCATCAGGCGGAGGAGCCGGAACAAAGGAGGCGATCTAAGAGGGTCAGGAACCGCCGCGGCCGCACGGGAGGACCCTCGACAGCGGAGACATCATCTGAGCGGAGGGGAGTGTTGGAAGTTCTGTCGGAACTGTCGGGAGCAAGGGGCGAAGACATCGAAGAGGAGGAAGAAAACCCGGGTGCTCGGGGGGCACCATCGGACTCAGAAGACTCAGTGGCAGACAGTACCCACACACCAGTGATCACACCGAAATCGGTGGAGGACCTTTTGGACGGACAAGGGTAATGGGATAGGTTGCCTTGTTTTGGGTGGGGGCCCGGCAGGGGGGAGGCGGCTGCCGTTCTTTATTGCTGACAATGGAAGAGGGAGGGTTGGGAGGCTTCTACTCTTGCCCCGAAAGATTTTGACACAGGGGGGGCTTATTATAGTCCTGGTAGCCTGGGCGACGAGGGCCCACTGCCTCCGCTCAGCCCGCACCTGGCCCATAAGGCCTTCCTACGGTGGCGACCGTAGGACTAGTGGGGTTTTTGGGGTTGTTCTCTGTAGAAGTTTGGATGGGATCTAGATGGTGCAGTTTGGGTCCTGTTCTGGGGTGGTTGGGAGAGGGTTTTGTTGGTTTTTGGGGGGTTTGGTTCTGGTTGGGGAAAATGGCCGCCGACAGCGCTGGGAGGATTGATGTTTTTTCTTTGTGGGGACCCGGACGGGGAGACTGTGCAAGAACACTTTGGGACAATGGCTGATGTTGCTAACTTGAAATGTATTACTTGGAACGTGAGGGGGCTTCATACTATGTCTAGGCGTCACAGGGTCCACGCTTATTTAGTGCGTAGGGGAGTGCAAATGGCGCTGCTGCAGGAAACGCATCTGAACAAGGCGGAAGGGGCGGCGCTTCAGCGTAGGTGGCGAGGGCAGGTCTTTTCCACGGCGTACTCTGCTTATGCCAGGGGGGCGCTAATATGGATCAGGGCAGGAGTCCCCTTCCAGGTCACGAGGACAGTGTTGGACCCAGAGGGGCGCTTCGTGGCCATATCAGGCACGCTAGGAGGGAGGGACTTGAATGTTTGCTGTGTGTATGCCCCTAATGTGGACCAGACTGCCTTCCTTTCCGGGTTATCGGGCTCGTTGGCCCACTTTTTCACCGGTCCCCTCCTGCTGGGGGGAGACTTTAACTCCGTGGTAGATGTAGACATAGACCGCTCGCATCCCCCGCTCCCCGACTCCCCGGTCCGGCGGACGGCTAAGGGCCGTCAAGATTGGCAGACCCGCTGGGGTTTGACGGACATCTGGAGGCGCATCACCCCGCGTCTAGAGATTATTCGTACTTTTCGAGCCTTCATGAGCTGCATGTCAGACTGGATGGCTTTCTTGGTTCGTCCGAATTAGTCTCAGCAGCGGTCCGATCGGAGTATTTATCGCGGACCATTTCGGACCATAACCCCCTCCTGCTGGACATTCGCTGGTTCCCTGGGACGCCGGCGGTACCCACCTGGAAGATGCGCCCCGAGATCCTCGAGGACAGTGTCTTCAAGGCAGACCTAGGGGAGAGAATCACGGATTATTTTGCATCCAACGGCGGCTCCGCGAGTACTAGGGCGTTCGAATGGGACGCTTTCAAGGTGGTGGTGAGGGGGTACTGTATCTCTAAGAAGGTGGGCATGCGGCGTGTTATCCTGGCTGATTTGGACGCTGCGGACCGAACGCTCCGCGAGCTCGAAATTAGCCGACCCGGACACCCGGAATTGCAAACACAAACGGTAGAGGCGAGGGAGAAGGTGGCGGTGGAGGTCGAACGGCTCCGCTGTTTCGATTATAAGGCCTACACGGTCCGATCTATAGCGGAGGGCGACAGATCGAGCGCATTACTGGCGTGGTTGGCCAACCCCACGCGCCAGTCCCAAACGACGACTGGGATGCGTAGGGCGGATGGGACCGAGGTGTACACCCAACCGGAGATTCTTAATTGCTTCCGGCATTATTACGAATGCTTATACCGCAGTCGCTCCGCGCGTGACCCAGACCGGCTTGATAACTATCTTCGCCCGCTGGAACTCCGCACAGTGGAACTAGAAGTGGCAGACACCCTGGGATCTGACATAGGCTTGGGGGAGATCCGCGGGGCCATCAAACGGATGGCGAGGAACAAGACCCCGGGCCTAGATGGCCTGCCGGTGGAGTTCTATGCAGCTTATGCTGACCTCCTGGCCCCTCGTTTACTGGTGATCTACAGGGAGGCGAAGAGGCTGGGTCGCCTCCCCAGCTCGATGTGTGAGGCGTTGGTGGTTCCTCTCCTCAAGCCGGGCCGAGACTCGTCTGACCCGGGGTCCTACCGTCCCCTCTCAATGCTGACGGTGGACTACAAAATATTGAGCAGCATCTTGGCCTCGAGGCTGTTAGGACAAATGGGCTCCCTAGTACACGAGGACCAAGCCGGTTTCATCCCACGGCGAAATACGACAATGAACATCCGAAGGTTGTTTCGCTTGCTTGGGGAACCATTCGTGGATGCCCCGTCCCCGGTAGTTTTGTCGGTGGACCTGGAGAAGGCGTTTGATAGCCTGGAGTGGGACTACTTAAGCGCGGTATTGCGGAAATTCGGCCTCGGGGAGGGATTTATCAAATGGACAGCAGTTCTTTACGCTTCCGCTTCAGCCAGGGTTAGATCGGGCCCTTTGATTTCATCGCGATATCCAGTGGAGCGTGGCACGCGGCAAGGGTGCTCCTTATCCCCGCTTCTTTTTGCACTGGCGGTGGAGCCACTAGCGATGCATCTTCGCTCGGGAGCCCACTATACGGGCTTATGGACAGCGGCGGGCCCGCATTACGTCTCGCTCTATGCGGACGACCTGTTGCTCTTCCTGGAGGATCCGGTCGACGCATTACGGGGTGCGGAATTAGCGCTAACGGAGTTCGGAGACGTCTCAGGCCTACGAGTGAACTGGTCTAAGACCTGCCTCTTCCCGATGCGTAGGGGTGCCCCCACTCCGGCGCTAAGTAGGGAAATCAGATGGGAACCCGCCTGCTTTAAATACCTTGGGGTATTTGTGTACCATGACCAGCCCGACCTCCTAGACGGAAACATTGCCCGTTGCATACGAGCACTCCGAGGCAGCATGGATTTTTGGGCCACGCTGCCGCTCTCCGTGGCAGGACGCATCGCCCTGCTCAAAATGGTGGCGCTCCCCCGACTATTGTATTACTTTCGGACTTTGCCGATCTGGGTCCCACCGGCTACGTTTCGCCGCTTGCGGTCTATGGTGGTCGGGTTCCTTTGGGGCACGGGCCGGCGGCGGGTGGCCCTCAATACCCTGATGAGGCCGAAGGACGAAGGGGGGCTAGCTGTGCCGGACTTTGAGAAGTATTACCTAGCGGCGCAGCTCCAGACATACACCCAGGAGATAGCCAGGGAGTTCAGAGGCCCGGAAGACGGTAGAGGAACGGGTATGGCCAGGCACGTCCTCTCCTTTATCGCGCTGCGACAGCGTTTAGTCCTTCGGGACCTGTCGATGGAGGAGCGGACTATCCGACTCTGTTGGAATCGGGCTCATAACAGAGGTCACCTGCGGACCCCATATGCACCCGAAATACCGTTGGGGATGCTGACGGCCCTCCCCCACGGAGGAGACTGGTCGCGACTGGCGGACTGGGAGGATTCGGGTTTACAGCTCGTCGGGGACCTGTATGAGGACGGAGTGCTCCTGTCCTTTCAGGATCTTATTGACCGCTTTGGGATCCCCCGGGGCGACTTTCTGCTGCACTCGGCCATTGTGCGAGTGATCCAGGCGCACTGGCAAAACGGGCTAGAGGAACCTCCATTGTCTCAGGTGTGCCAGTATGTAATGATGTCGGCGGGCACAGTGAAGGCGGTCACTTGCCTTTACGGCAGGCTGATTACCGAGGGGTTGGTCCCTCTCACCACACTGAAGTCCCGCTGGGAAGAGGACATCGGTAGGGAGATCCCGGAGACGACCTGGTCCCAGCTGGTAAGGCGAGCATGGAAGGGTACACGTAGCGCCCGTTTCCAACTGGTCCACTACTATGTTCTCCATAGGGCGTACCTGACCCCGGTTAAGATCAGGCGTTATTTTGCCACGGCCTCGGCGGAATGCCCTAGGTGCCCGGCTCAGGAGGCGGACCTCCTACACATGCTATGGGCCTGTCCTGGATTGACGTCCTACTGGCAGGAGGTGGCGGCGACTTTGGAAGAGGTGACGGGGAGGCACTTATCGTTCGATGCGGCGGTAGGGCTACTGCACTGGTTCCCCCATACCCCCCGGAATAAAATCACCAGTAAATTTATAGACCTGGGGCTCCTACTGGCTAAGCGAGAGGTGACCAGGAACTGGAAGGCACGTGCTGGTCCTACGGGCAGCGGATGGCACGGTGAACTTTTGAAATGGGCGGCGGGTGAGAGCGCGCTGCGATATCAGTTGGCTTGGAGGCAAAGCAATGAGAAGGCGCAGGAGGCCGCGTTAGAATGGGAAACGCTGGTGCAGGCCCTCAGGGATTATTGTACCCCCAGCGACTCCGAAAGCGAAGAAGCAACTAGACCCGAGTCCCGTTAGACACTAGCATTAACAGCACTATTACTTTCCCCGTGGGTCAAGCAGTGGATCCTACAGTGATAAGCTCCCTGGCGCTGATGGTGGGGGGGGGGGGGGAGGGGGGAGTTTCACAATGACTGGAAGTTTTAGGGGGGGGTATCTTTTTGGGGGTTGGGGTTTGTTTAGAAAAGCAGATGACGGACAGTGTGTTATCCGGACCAGCTCCAGCATCCTACCGACCCCAGCTACATTCGCCGCCCAACCCCAGGAATATGGGCCGCTTGGCTGTATAGCAATGCTATGGAAGGGGGTCGGTGGGCTATATCTTGCAAGAGTTGGCTATAATATGATGCTGGTCGTTACTGTATTGTTGTACTGATTCCTGCAATAAAAATATATTTAAAAAAAAAAAAAAAAAAAAAAAAAATTGATTGTTCTTGTCATAGGCAAGCACAGATCATGCATAAGAGCCATGACATAGGCCCGTCTCAGGGTTTGCGATCATGTTGGACAGGAATGGAGGCCCAAAGCGCCACCCTCTTAGTGTTGGAAGGTTACTCCTTCACTGGAGTAAGCAGCACATGAGCGGTGGTGCGAGCATACCATTTAGTGATCAGAAAGAGTAAACAGGGCCTTTTCAACCCATGTCACTGGAGTGAGGCCTACAGGCTCACTCACTTTTTAAAGTTCCACTTTTGTGTGCTTAACTCACCTTGTGGCCTACATTGGCTGAATGTGAAGTGCTGCATAGCAAGGGGGGGGGGGGTGACTCTGTGCTGGACGTATGTGTGCCTGGGAAGGGTACATTACAGGGATAGGGATGTGCTGTGCAGTGCTTACAAGTCGAGTACATGTACTGGGTGTATGTGTACAAGTGAGGAGTGCAGTACATGAAAGATGTAGCACTGTACAGTGTGTGCACTATGATTGCAGTTCAAGGATGTATGTGTACCTGCGAGGAGTGAGGTACATGAAGGGTGTAGTGTTGTTCAGCATGCATGGGCAATGTGTGTGCAGGGTTTATGTGTGCCTGCAAGTGGCACAATACAGAAAGGATACAGTGCTGTGCAGTGCACACAGGGTGAATGTTCTGAGTGTATGTGGACCTGTGGTGGCACAATACATGGAGGTAACAGTACTAGACAGAGTGTGAGCTGTCCACATGCACTGAGTGGAAGTGTGTCTGTAATGGTATGTTACATGGTGGACCCTGGGTTCCATTTTGGGTAGCCCATGCCTGTGTGGTGGAGATATGAGGAGTAGAGGAATCCCCCCATGCAAGATATATTTATTGCTGCATTCCTGTGAGCTGGGATGGACACACTGTGGAGGGGAGAGATAGATTTCCCTTGTACACTTCAAGGGGTGTTCTTTGATTCAGTGAGAGATCAGATGGAAGGGCCTGCACACATCTCAGGAAGGAGGCATGGCTAATAAGGGAATCATAAGAGTAGGGTTGGAAGCCCGAGAATAACCTTTTGATGTACATACCACTGTGACTGACATCCAGGTGTGAACTCTAGTCACTTGCATGGCCTGTGTTGTGGGACTATTAGCTTTGGAGTTTCTCCTGAGGTGACATACATATTTTTATGAGGATATGTACTTCAAAGACCCAGATTCTAAATAAAATGAATTACATTTGGTATCTTGAAATGGAATATAAGAAGAGAAATGTGAAGTCCCAATAATTGACATCTCCAAGCAGCCACATGGGCTGTGGGAGGTGGGGAAACTGTCTTGGACTTCTACTTGTGACCACTACTGGATTCCAAGACCTGCTAGTTCCCTTGCTGGATGAGGGGACATCACCTACGGAAACCAAGACCATCTACCCTGGAGCCTGGAGGATCAGCCCCCGCTTGCCTGGAAAGACCAGTGCACCCTGCGAGGATGAGGAAAAGAGCAAGGTCCAGTAGGGAGCCCTGTCAAGTAAATTTGCACTGTAAGGTGTGAGGAGAATGGCTTCTACATCAAGCGAGCTGCTGTCAGTGTGCAGAAGTAAGTTAGTGATCCTTATATGCCAGGAGAGGGCTGCTGTGAAGATAGACGGGTAAGAGATTGCCATCAAGGTAGGGGGAAAGCCTGTGCAGCATCATTGCGGCACCCCGTAAGTCAGGAGGGGGCACTGTGTAAAAGACTCCCTTGCAGAGAAGGAAGGAAGCCTGAGCTACACCGTTGTAGTGACCTCTTGTGCCAGGAGAAGCTGCTGTGATAAAGACGAGGTGCGGTAAAGGCTGTAGCCTTGCGTGGCAGCTGTGCGGCAACCCCTATGACAGGAGAGGTTGCCGGGACTATTTGTGATGAATGAATCAGGCTGGACCCCATAAGCTGTTAGTAGTGGTGACCTGTAGGTCCCCAGGAGCAACGATGAATGTGACTGATCCGACCCCATAGAACCAATGAGGATCCCAAGGTCACCACTGGTTGCTGCCAGAGTGCAACCACGAAGGAGAGAGAGAGCCTGCATCTGTATGTTTCATCTAAAATATTCCTCTGACAGATTAATTTGGCAGCAGAATTATGAGTTAACAGGTTTGAAGAGCCAGAAATCATCTGTGTACACTTCCCAAGAAGTATTAACAATTTTAATAGATGCCATTAAATAGAATTCACTAATGTGGTATTCTTAGTAAAAACAGCCAATTCTTCTTTTACTATGACGATGATGATGATCTCAGAACATGAGCAAGCAGTATTAATCATTGGCATTCAGATGTTTTCTGCTCTGGCTGGGGTGATGTTTTGTGCACACGGGTTTCCCCACCTACTCCTTCTGCATCTCTCCAGACAAGCCCTCTGAGAGAAGTATCTGAGAGCAGGCTGACTGATTTGCTTTCAGAAAGATGAAATCATCTTTAGCCTAGTTATGTCTGTGTGCTTTGTCTTCAATGTGAATGCTGTTGCTTAAAAATCACACCCTCAAAATCATAAATGTACACCCTCTTCCCTGTACATGCTGAAAACATTCGTGATTCGAAGCCCCCTTTTGCAACTACTGTAAGAAATGTTATTCACATTTTGGATCCTTTCCTTTCATTTCATCAATGTTTTAAGCAAGTGTTTACATCTTTCATTGGGATTGTACACAAAGCATTCCATCTCCATGTGAGCAGCTGTGCTTCACAATGCTAGATGTAAATATGTGTTGCGTATTTGTAGGAACCTGTTTGGCAGTCACAGGGCAGACAGGGGCTATTGGGTCTACACCATTATGACTGAGGTCAGTTGCCAAATACAACCCTTCCTATGGTTGACTCTCAGATTAGCAAGTACAGGTGGGTGATCAATTTCGCTCTGCTGCCCGAATTCTGGTCAAATTGCACAAACCGCCAAATGGCAGAATTTTTTATCATGTGCGACTCACCAACGGTAAGTTAGGGAGTGAGATTTGGCATCCCCTAGCGTGCATTTTTAGTCCTTAGGAGGGTAGCCGGTGAGATTTCTCCAATGCGGGCAGTGGAGGCCGGTTACAATCGTCGCACTCAAAAAGCTGCCACTCAAGTAGAAAATCTACTTGAGTCGCAACAAAATTAATTTGAGAAGCAGCGCCCTCCGGTGCAAATAGTGCTGATTTTTCAGTGCGGAACGTGCACCCGGCTCTAAAAATCAGTGTGTGCGGTGTGACGTGCAAATTCTGGCTATTCGCAAAACTCTGCTAAATCTCGCAGAGTATTCATGTAAGTCTGCAGAGTTACGCCCACCCCTAGTACTGAGGAGTAGCAATCACAGGCTACTCAGTAAGGTAGTGTGAGGGACATAAGCTCTGAACTCAACAATTAACCAATAAGACACAATACATTTGATTTCCAGCCCAGTGATTGTGTGTTGGAAAAAGAAAGTACCTTTTAACCCCTTTACTGCGGCAACTATTCCGCCGCAGTGCTAAGGGGGAGGGGCGGCCGCGCGGCAGCCGCATGCTGGTGACGGAGCCGCTCCGTCACGAGCCGCGGTTGAGCTGTGCTCGTGACGGAGCGGTTCCGTCATGGCCTGCCCCGCTCAATGGAACGCTCAGCGCAGGCGCGAAATTCGCGCCGCGCAGGCGTGCCGAGCGGGCCATGACGGAACCGCTCCGTCATCAACACAGCGCACCCGCAGCTAACTACGGAGCGGTTCCGTCATCAGCGTCCGAAGGGTTAATTATGCAGCTGTGCTTTATACTACACAGTTCATTCCAGCGTACAGAGTGGTATGCCTGATCAATAATCTCTTGTAGGTTCCTAAAGCGGCGATAAGGGGCTTGATTATATGCCCTTGAGAATTCAAATAGAAGCCAAGGTTCACACCAGAACATGAGCTTCTATGGGAATTCACAAGGGTATATTATGAAGCCCATTATAGCCACTTTAGCATCAGTTTCCTGACTCTAAAGTGGCGATAAATTTAACGCCGTTTCTTGATAATATACCCCTTAGTCTTTAGCCCTTTGTGATTCCTTCCGCACTTTCTTCCACTGCAGGCAGAGACCTGCAATGATTTAAACAGCTTCAGTGTTGGTCACTGAAGAAATCAGAAGCTGCTACTTTCGTCTTCTCTGAGCATGGCAAAAGAAAGTGTAGACCTGGAAGTGAGAGACCAGTGGCATGTGGGTTGCTACAAGCTCTTTAAAACCGGCTCCTTCTATGCGGAGGGGGCACCAGTGCTCAGTAAATCGTTAGTGGCAATAGGTTCATGCAACAGCAACACTGAGCCCAGCTACCCCAATCAACAAACATCCATCAAATAAACCGAACCCCAACCCAGAAAAAGACCTTGGCGAAAGTATCACAGGCGGTGTACTGTTTTTGCCAATGCTTGTTACATTTCTTGTCACATAACTACATTCTCTGCTCCATTTTGCTTCACTTTTGCTTTAATGAAATTGATCTAGCCTGTCAGAGTGCATCATCAGCCCGGTGAGGAGAACATTAATTCAGTTCTAATGACACAGTACATTTCTACAGGCATGTTTTCCTTTGTTGCTGAAAGAGGTTGCTATAAAGATTATATCCAATTGTTGTTTTCATTCAGAATCAAGTGAAATCACGTCTGTGTTAAAGCGTGTCATTAATCAATCTCTGTGCTCCACTTATAAAGACAATTGACAGTAAACAAACACAATTCATTCGAACAATTGTAATATTTACCCTTTCTGAGTAACAAAGTTTAACCATTGAACTTACCATTGTACAAAGAGCAAAACAATTACTGCTTTGTAGTACATCTTTGTATTGTCACATTTTATAATACGGGAGGCAAAAGAAAGCTTGTATATATTTCATGATATGGGAAGACGTTGGCATTTGCAAGGCATATGGCCACTTATTTCTCCTTGTGCTGAATTAGAAGGACATCCTGTAATGTCCTAAAGTAGGGCACCATTTCTGATGACTTCAGACTGACCTATGTTACTACATTTAAGGAGATATTCACTATTTCTTCGTACTCCAGCTCTGCTAGCTAAACCATTGGTAAGCTTGGAAGGGTCTTGGGTCATCTTTATGATTATGATCTTTATGATTATTGTAGGACCCTGTTACTGATTGGTGGGATGAGCGTTTAGACATAATTTGTCAGTTCTCCCTCGATACCAAACTCTCAGTTCACCCTCCTCATTTAGAGACAGAAGAATCACAGGGTTTCTGATGCCAGAACCTCAGCTGTGTTTACCATCAGAAATCCTTGACCTAGTGGTCCATCCAGTAGACGTACACACACAAAAAATTGACAAAGGATACTCGATCAGACCAATTGGTGTTTCCATTGTTTTTTAAATGGAGAATTCTGCTGTTTATGATCTAAAGAATTCCGACATTTTTCCTTTCGAGGAGACATATCCCAGGACATAGTTTCCCCCCCCAGCATCCTCCCATGCACATGGTCTGATCACTCTCTCATTTCCTTCTCTATTACCACTGGCTCCCCCCACAAGCCCCTTCGTCCCAAGAATGTCTTCTCCCGTAGCTGGAATCGCGTTGACTTGGCCTCCCTCTCTCACTCCCTTGCTTCTTCTTCCCCAGACCTCACTGGCTTTTCCCTTGACTCACAGGCCGCTGCAGTTGGTGACTGGCTCTCTTCCGCATGTGATTTAGTAGCCCCCCTCAAGTTAGTCAAGTCCATTCGCCCTCACGAGGCTCACCGCTGGTTTAGCCCGGAGCTCAAGACTCTCAAGTTGGAGCTTAGACGCTCAGAGCGCCTTTGGCGCCGTAGCTACTGCCCTGACCACAAGGCCAAATATAAATTTCTTCTTAAGGAGTACAAGAAGGCCATCTTGGCCACTAAGACCAAGTACTTCTCCGAACAAGTGGCGCTCTCGGCTAACAAATCTAAAGAAATCTTTTCTTTGGTTAACAACTTGGCCACCTCTGATCGTGCTTGCCCTCACTTCACTCCCTCCCAGGCCCTTTGCTCTTCTCTTAACAACTTCTTTATCGAGAAGATTGTTAAAATTAAATCTAACATCTTGGTCACTCCTTTTACTCCTCTTCACTCTGTCCCCTCTGCGCCTAAATCTTTCTTTTCTTCTTTTCCCCCCCTCTCCTTGGACTCTTTTCTAGCTCTGCTCACTAAAATCAAGTCCGGCTCCCCTACTGACTGTGCCCCTGCCCGCATTCTCAAAACCCTTTTTTCTTCCTGTCCTGATACCCCCCTCTCCCTTCTTAATGCCTCTCTTTCCACTGGATTGGTCCCTTCTTCATTTAAATCTGCTATTGTTTCTCCCATTCTTAAAAAACCTGGTCTCGATTCTTCCCTTCCCTCTAACTTTAGACCTATCTCTCTTCTTCCCTATCTTGCTAAAATTCTCGAATCCTACGTTACTTCCTGTCTCTCTGCTTATGTTGAACAGAACCAGCTCCTGGCTTCTCACCAAGCCGGTTTCCGTTCGGGTCATTCGACCGAAACCGTGGTGTTAGCCGTCCTTGACGAGCTTAAAGCCAAGGCCGACGTCAACTCTCCCCAAGCTTTGATCCTCCTCGACTTGTCCGCTGCGTTTGACACGGTCGACCATAACATTCTTTTGGACCGTGTCAGCGCAGCGGGCATACGAGGCTCTGTCCTCTCCTGGATCACCTCCTTTTTGACAGGTCGTTCTCAAGCCGTTCACCTTCCCGGCTTTTCTGCTTCCCCCTCCCGGTGCCCTGTGGGGTCCCCCAAGGTTCCTCCCTTTCTCCCCTTCTTTTCAATCTCTACATTCACCCTCTTATCTCTTCCCTTCTTGAGCTGGGGGTCTCTGTGTATAACTACGCTGACGACCTCCAGCTCGTCTTTGATCTTTCCTCTTCTTCTCACTCTCTATCCTTTTTTCACTCCACCATGGTCTTTATTTCTGGGTGGATGAGCGCCAACCACCTCAAGCTCAATCCAGATAAGACTGAGCTTGTCCTGATTGGCGGCTCATCCAGCCCCTGGTCCCCTGCTTTCTGGCCTCCCATTCTTGGCCCTCCTCCAACCCCCGTTCCCTCCGTTAAAACTCTGGGCATCAAGGTCAGACAGGACCAGTCCATGCACGGCCAGGTCAGTGCCGTGGTGTCCTCCTGTTTTCTTTCCCTCCGGATGATCCGGAAAATCTCTCGTTTCTTTTCTCCTGACTCCCTTAAAATCATTATTTCTGCCCTTATCACCTCCCGCCTTGATTATGGCAATAGCTTGTTCGCTGGCATTCCTGCCTATGAAACCCGCCGCTTACAAGCTATCCAGAATCAGGCTGCCCGTCTCATCTTTCACCTGCCCAAAACCCATCACATCACTCCCGTCCTCAAATCCCTTGACTGGTTGCCCATTTTGCAGAGGTCCCTGTTCAAATTAGGGTGCCTTGTTTATCGGGCCCTTGATCACTCTGCACCGGCTTTCATCAATTCTTTGATTTCCCCTTAAACCCCTGCCCGCACTCTCCGTTCATCATCTTCTGCCCTCCTCACTGTTCCCCGCTTTCAAAAATCTCGCACTGGTGGAACCCGTTTTTCTGTTCTTGCTCCCCGGTTCTGGAACTCCCTTCCTCTTTCTATGCGTTCGATCCCTATCTTTTCACACTTCCGTAAAGCGCTAAAAACTTTCCTGTTTGCCCTGGCCTACCCCCGCTAAACCTCCTGGCCTGTCTGTTCGGTTCTCTAGAGCTCCCAGCACCAGGAAGCCGTTTTGGCCATCGCGCGCTCTACAAATAATTTCATTCATTCATTCATTCATTCAGGTGCCTGCACCTATTTTAAGTAAGCTCATTCCATACATATCCTTTGTTTGGGAGAGTACTAATTTGGCAGCCAATGTTCCACATACATGTATTCTTGAATGGTTAAGCCACGTGCATAAGAAATACATTTTGTATCGTAATGTCGATAGCAATCATTGAGGCCCTGCCGAGCTGACCTGCTGCCTAGTCCTGCAACTGAACCACCAGCTGGACCTGCCTGAGCACTGCTGGCCTTTGCTGGAGTGAGTTACTCATCCCCAAGTGGTGCCCCTCAGGTCCTTTACACTTGGTGGTAGATTAACTTACATTCTGCGCTGACTTTGTATCACTAAAGTCATGCATACCAACTCAAAATGGAAAACGTTGTTTTGTGCTGAAAAGTTGCCTAAAAGTAAAGCAAAGCAGCGCGTATCACTGGTGTGTATTACATACCACTAAGGGGGCGTTCTATGGGTGTTTCCATGCAGCAACCTATGGTTTTTGATGCAAAACACTACCTACTAAAAATTGGAGTCGGAATTTTGCATAAAATAATAACACCATTTGGAATCAGGCATTAAAAGGAGAACTGTTTTCATTTTTCCTTTTTTACAGACTTTGCATGGGTGTTGCACTGCACAACAGACTGACAAAAATTTGAAAAGTTTTACATGTAATCTAAGCATAATATTTTGTACTGGAAGGGTAGCCTTCCAGTACCAAACCTATGCTAGACTTATGCACACAGTCTTGCACTATGGCGCAGAGGTTTGTGGGTGATGCTCGACAACATAATTCTGTGCCGTTGCTAGGGAGGAAAGAGCCATATATCCTGCTGTCTCCTCATGGAATGCAGCACTATGTTGCATGACAATTTGGAAAATCTGGCCATTTGTGTGGCCTCAGTTTAGCTCCCCTGTAGTTTTGGGCTCATTGGGAACGTAAACAGGCCAGTTGGCACCAAAATATTACCCCTTGTGACCTTCGCCAATGCAAAATTATGGAGAAATGATTCTTCGCACTACAACCTCGACTGCTATGGTGACTGCCAAAGCGATGCTCCAGCTATGACCACCTCCAACGCCAACAGTATCTTCATGCTACAGCAATGGCCATCTGCATTGTCCTGCGAGTGATAGTTTGACAGCCATCTGTGATGCTCTCATTGGGCCCGATTTACAGAACTAACTTAAGACAAAGTCCTAAACTTACTACCATTTTGGTATTCACAGAAGGCACCTACTCATTTCGGTATTCACAGAAGTTAGGAGTCCTAACTTTAGGACTCCTAAATGCCTTCTGTGGATACCGTATGTCTTAAAGTTAGGATTTTTCTCAGTTTAGGAGTAGTAAAGTTAGCAGTCCTAACTTTCGGACTCCTAAATGCCTTCTGTGGATACCAAAAGTCTTAAAGTTAGGATTTTTCACAGTTTAGGAGTAGTAAAGTTAGGAGTCACCTACAAAAATAAGATTTACACATATGAGGAGACCCTGCACATTAGCAAGCTTTTCTTCATAAATGCAAAGTGGAGTCTATGGACAGCTCCAAACCCACCAGGACCTAACTTATTTTTTGCACTAATATTTCTATGGTCCGTACTCCCTCAATGAGGCATCTTTTGTATTGATTTCTAACATGTTATGTTTGGCTTCTCATAATGCAAATGTTCTAATATGCTCAACTTTAATTTTCTCTTTACAGGTCTCCGTTCCCCAACGTTATCTTGTGATTACTCTAGTACGTCTCCTACATCATCAACCTTCTCTCCATATGTCGCCTCCCGGGAGCTCAGATGTGACATCCTTTGAGTGGTCACAACAACACCCCTGTCTTTTTGACAAAATTTATAGGTACGTTCTCTCTCAATTTTGTTCTTCATTCCATTTTTCTACTCCTCTGTCTTTCTATATTCCTCAGCTTTTTCATCCCATCTTTCTTTCTATGCATCTTTCTATTCCTTTTTATGAGAAATGTTTACGACTAACGCTACTGTTTTTCTTTTGTTGTCTTATGTTACTTCCAATTTGGTTCACCTTATTTGTTCTCTGTTCATGCTCTAAAAACTTTTCACAATTATTAATTCCTTTTTTTTTTTTATTGACAAGCAAGTCAAGGAGATTAACACTTTCCATATACAAAAAAAGAAAAAATCAGATTCAAATTAATGCAAATTCAAATGAATACAGGTACAGATCAATATACAAAAAAAAGAAACACAAAGAAGAAAAAAGGAGAAAGTTCCTGATCCATATAAATCAATGATGACATCATCAGCACAGAGCATCCGTAATCCGTATCAATGCAAACTCTACAGAAAATTACCCCAAATCTTAACAAACTTTGCAGTTGCTTTTGTTCCTCTAGTCCTGGCAATTGCACCTTCAATAGTATAAATTTCATAAACAAGAGTCCACCACTCGATCGTATGGGGAGTATTCTGAGAGATCCAGGCCCTCGCTATCACCAATCTGGCACAAGCCAGGACAATATTTAACAAATCTTTATTAGTAAAGCTAACAGTGTAAATAGACAATAATACAGAAGCTGCAGATATTGGAAAATTAATCAGTTGATTTTGAAGTAAAATATTTTCTATTTCCGACCAATACTTAGTTAATGATGGACACGAATAGATCATATGTATAAGGTCTGCTGCCACCAGACCGCATTTAGGACATTTAGTATGATCGCTACCTAAGTTATTTTGTGACCATTTAGAAATTTTTAATGGAGTATAGTAAAGATGACTAATCGTCCTGTACGATTGAAGTTTCAAACTAGAAGAATGAACTACTTTACTAATATTAACTAAGGCGGCTGAAATATTCTGGGCTGTCACATTAAATCCTAGGCTAGTAGTCCATTTTAGCGCCAATCTAGGGCCTTCGTCCACCTATTTTGACTGAGACACTTGCATCCCAAACTAATTAATGATTTTCTATTTGCCGAGTAAAAACAAGTCCATATATCTGAGCTGCTAACTTCTTTCAAATTCATCTTATGTATAAAATAATCCCTAATTTGAATGTGTTTATATCACATTTTTTCAGGCAATTTGTACAAAAGTTTCAATTTTGCGAATTGTAGAAAGCCATCAGTACCATATAAGTGTCCTAATGTCTCAATACCATAATTAGCCCAGTCCCGACCAATTTTATCGCTAAAAATATCGGGAAGCCCTGGTTTATCCCAAAGTGGCAGCTCGGTATGGAAGAAAGAGGTATCACAGTTAGTCAACATCAAGTTCCATATACGTACGGCCTCCCTCGTAGTCTTAAATTTTACACGTTTAAAGTAGTTTGGATCTTGCACTTTTGCCAGGAATTGTTTTGAATCACTACCAAGCATAAATTGATGAAAAAAATATTGGTTGTTAACAGTAAACAGACTACAGAGCCGGACTAAAAAAGAAACAAATAAATATGCTCTGAAGTCAGGAAAATTCAAGTCCCTCTTTTCAGGTGGAAGTTTTAATATTGACATAGACCTTCGAGAGTTCTTGTAGCCCCTAGAATGCCATCTAATTTTTTAAAGAGCAAATTATCAACGCGACAAGAAATGGAACAGAAAAAATATAAAAATTTCGGCAAGATATTCATCTTGATCAAGTTCATTCAGCCTAGTAGATTAAGCGGGATCTTATGCCATTTTTTCAAAAGAGTGGTCACTTCTTTTAATAAGGGATGGTAATTTAATGCATTTATTTCGGTAATCTTAGAAGATATCTTTACCCCTAAATATACTGCAGACTGGCAGAGTCCTTGCACTGGAGAGTTGGCCTGATAATTCATAATAACTTGAGTTTTATTTATATTTAATTTATAGCCAGAAATGGCCCCAAAGTTATTGGCTTCTTCCGTTATCCCTACTAGTGCGTCCACCACATTAGTGGTATAGATAGCTAAATCATCTGCATATGCTGCGATTTTAAGAATTTTGCCTTCATGCTGAATAGGCGCAATCTTGACTTGAGCTTGCAAGGCATTAATAATAGGCTCCATAGAAAGAGCGAAAAGCAGGGGTGATAGCGGGCGTCCCTGCCGCGTCCCCCGTAAAATTAAAAAGGTTGGTGAAAGTACCCCAGCATAGCTGATTTTTGCATTAGGGTCCCTATATAATGACTCTATACTTCTCAAAAAGCGCCCTCTAAGGCCAAATTGCTTCAAGACTCCCCACAGATAATCCCACCCCACTCGGTCAAACGCCTTCTCTGCGTCTAAAAGTATCATATCGAGTGGGGTGAGATTAGTTGCAGCCACGTCGAAGGCAGTAATAGCCATGTTGACATGGGTGGTGGTATCCCTCCCAACGACAAAGCCATGTTGTTGATCATTTACAAGTTGTGGCATGAGAGGGGCCATTCGCATTGCTAGGAGTTTAGAATAAGCTTTAGCGTTGGCATTTATCAGAGATATAGGTCTATAAGACCCGCAATCCATAGGTGGTTTATTTATTTTTTTTAAACTTAATTTTGGCTGTCTTCCAATAGTCCGGGGCCTTCCCTGTAGCAGCAATTAAATTAATTACCGAACAAAGAAGTGGTAGGATTTCATCCGCGCAGGTTTTATATAGCTCTATGGGGAGTGTATCCTCACCAGCCGCCTTATTGGATGGAAGAGAGGTAACAGCGAGGCGAATCTCTGTTAACGTGACCTCCTCCTCCAATTGATCGATGCATTCCTGTTCTAAATATACTCCTACAGGCAGATTCTTATTAATATAGGTTTGTATCTGATCCTCCGTACCCCTACTCTCAGGGGTATATACATTTTCATAGTATGAAATAAATTGTCCCAATATTTGCACTGGTTGAGTAAATAAAATATCATTGGGGCCCTTGATGGATTTATTTAGGGTAGTTGCGCGATCATCAGCGACTTTGTAGGCCAAGAGCTTCCCTACTCTATCCCCGCATTCATATTTGGAAAGTTTATATTTAACAATTTTCTGACTATTTTTCTCCCTAAGTGAGCTTTTAAAAGCTGAGCGCAAAGTAACAAGTTTAGTTTCTAATTGAGCAATGTCTTGCGTACTCAGCCCGCCAGCTCTAAGATTATCTGCTAATTCTTTTTCAAGAAGTAAAATATTAGCTGTAGCTGCCTTAGTCTCCTTCTTACGCACTGCATTTTGTTTAAATACATATTGCTGAGCAAGTCCCCTAATTGAAGCTTTACAAGCATCCTAAACTGATAAAAGAGTAGCAGTATTGATGTTTATTTCAATAAATTCTTTTATAAGCTCCTTAAGCTTTGCTACAAATACTGGATATGTTAATAAATATCTAGGGAACGTAAAAGGCCTAAGTTCTGGCACCCTTTGGACAATGTTAAATATGAGAAGTATTGGATTATGATCAGATGATACCCTTGGGAAGATCTCCATGTGCACTGAGTCAATAATTTCATCTGACGCCCAAGCCAGGACTATTCGTGTGACCAGTTTATGAGGTGGGGAATAGTAAGTGTATCCAGGTATGCCGGGATGTAGATTCCTCCATATATCTTTTACATTATGTATCCTTGCTAGTTCCAAAATTGCAGCCCTGGTTTTATGCATGCGTCGAAATATGCCTCTCTTTGTGACATCCTGATCATAGTTTAACACACAAATAAAATCCCCCATCAAAATGAGTTCACCCCCCCATGCAAGTAGTTCCATGTTTAGCCAGTCAAAGATATGTGGCTCATCAATATTAGGCCCATAAATAGCACAAAAAACATATTTGCGGTTTTCCAGCTCCATTTGAGCAATTGCCCATCAACCCCCATCATCCGCAGCAGATTTAATCACTTCTCCGCGTAATTGTTACTTCTTCAAAATTGCCACACCCCGAATAGGAGCATTTAAAGTAGTACATACCACCATCTCATACCCCAGTTGGCCCAATAGCTTCTTGTCCTTAAAACAAATATGCGTTTCCGTTAACAAAACCAAGCGTGGATGATATATTTTCAATCCTCATGCACCAAATTTCTTTTGTTTTTGTTATTCAGGCCTGAAACGTTCCAGGCTAAACATCTAAAATGCAGGATACTAAATGATTACTAAGTCAAAGCGACCTGCACCTTTCCTTAAATTCAGCCTCATTACTAGTCTATAATCTACAAAGTCAATCACCCTTAAACTTGTCTTGTCCTTTTTTATTTTTTTCCCCTTCCTCCGGCCCCCCTGCCCTCCACCAAACCTTTCCCTACCCTCTACCCCTACATACCTTAAGGGAAAACCCCCCTCTAGCACCCGCTGCCACTGGATGGGCAGCTGACTAAGGGTGCAGCTGTCCGAAAAACCCTCACCCCCAAGTAAATAAACCTTGGACCCCCCAGATACAATAATCAGTTAGTCAGCTAATCTCCCGCAGCCAATTCATTTTAGAGACTTCCTATTGTAAACACAGTTATACAGTAGTAATTTTTGATAAGACCATCTCAGATTCCTTGACCTCCGTGAGATAGTACGTCTGACCTGCTTTGATGACTTTAAGGCAGGCCGGTTCCGGAAGAAAGACCTGAGCCCCTGCTGATTTAAAAGACTCTATTAGCTGTCGCAAATTCCAGCGCTTCTCCATTGTGCTTTTACATAAATCTGACCTGACAAAAAAAGTTACGTCTTCTGTCACTACTGGGGACTTGGGTCTTGCTTTCATAGAGACTGCCTGTCTAAGTAAGAAATTCCCAAAAAAGGTCAGGAAAGGGCGGGGAAATTTACTTCCCTTGTTTCTATTTACTAAGGGCAGTCTATGAACTCTTTGCAATTGAGAGTCCCAGTCCCAGTCAGCCAGGTCAGGAAAAGCACTCTGGAAAAGTTTGACAATGTAAGCGCGAGGGTCCGAGACTTCTGAACCCTCCGGAACGCCGAAGAGTCTGAGGTTCTGCCTTCGCTGCCTATTTTCCATATCCTCAATTTTGTTTTGCAGAGCTCGGATCTCTACATCATGACGGGCAGACTTTATTTCTGTGACTGCGGACTGTTCTTCCACAAGTACGACCCTCTTGGAGTGGAAGAGCTGTATCAGTCGGACTAGTACCTGATAGACGAAGTGCCATAGTTTCGACCCCTCCCTTAGCCTGAATCCACTTTCGCACTGGGCTCTCATCCATGATGGGTTTACCTCTCGTATTTGAGAAAGAAATTACCGTTGAGAGAGTGGAAGGATTGATGTTTTTTTTGTTCTTGACTTTGCTTTTAGCCTTCACCCTTCCTTTTCTCTTAGATATCAGCTTTGCCACCTCTGAAGGAGACCCCACTGCCCCCTCTTCTACCTCTTCGACAATTTCTTCATATTCATCGTTGGAGAGCTCTTCGGTTCTTTCCGCGGTCCCAGAAGCATGCTCCACAGTAATTTTTACCCCATCAGCACTGTCTTCATATATTTCCTGTATCAGACCACTCTGCTCCAAGTTGACAGGCTCCAGGTTGACAGTAACCGATGCTTGGGGGCTTTCAGCGCCTATAGCATTGTCCTTGTCAGTGCTACTTAGTTCCTGCTCCATGCCCCCCTGCTCCTGCCCCCCCAGCTGCGGGAGCAGCAGATACATTGCTCGCAAGTGCGCTGCTCGATGACTCTACCTTGTTGCCACCAGAAGAAACCCCAATCACAGTGTCTTTATTCCGGTTAGCTCCCACATTACGCAGCTCTCTCCCAGAAGTATCTCCTTTTAGCTGAGAACTTACTGGTGTAGCAATATTGTTGCCCTTAGTGCTGGTGGCTGCTACAGTATCAAGGGCAGTTTTTAACTTGGCAGCGGGTATTTTGTCTGCGGCAGAGAACAAGGAAGGGCAAATAATTTGCTGCTTACCGGTCAACGGAGCAGCCTTGTCGTGTCCTCCCGCAGTCTCCGCCATAGCCGATAGTCGCCAAGCAGTCCCATTAATCGGAGCTAATATGCTCGCTTTCTCCATCTGAGCCGGCTTCGAGGCAGCCCCCTGATCGGAGCCTTCATCCGTTCCTGACGCCCCTTTCACAGCACGAGACCCTCTCGGTAAGTTCTTTGGGGCCATATTTCTGCCTGGAAGAGTATGTCCAAGCTTCCGTGACGTCTCTCCGGCCGGGATGTCTGACCGCAGAGAGTAGGAGCCAAGCCGAAGTAGCCAAGCCAAGAGACGAGCAGCCGCTGAGCCCAGCACGGCGTCCTAGGACACAGAGCGTCCCGCCCGGTCGAACCCCGCCACAGTAGAAGTTGCAGCATCCGCCGCTTCTAAATATAGCAGACTCCTCACAGAACTTCACCGCACATTTCTTGCTTTCCTAGTTTCTGGTAACGATCCATGCAGTAGCAAATTAACGCTGGGAGTCCCAGGTCAGCATAACCGCCACAACGGCAGTATCAAAGCATTCGAGTGAGGGAGGTTCGAACTCTGCTGCACCGCAGTGGCGTCTTCAATCCGCCAACTTTTTCCCCCCACAATTATTAATTCCATTGCATTAAAAATTGTATCTTGGATAGTCAAGGGCTTAGTTTCGCCAATCAAACATCAAAGGGTTTTATCCCATTTATCAAATTTAAATGCTGATATTGTTCTTATCCCAGAAATGCAACTTACTGAATCGGAATTTATGAAGCTGAAGAGAGGGTGGGTACTGTTTTCTTTTCACCAGGCAATGGTAAGAAAAATGGTATTGCTGCACTATTTCATAAATTACTTAGGGCCCTATTATAAAGTCTGTCGGTGAGCCTCCAACTGCTTGTTAGAGGCTCACCGACCGACCTCATAGGTTTAATGTCTGACCACCAAATTACGATGTAGGCGGTTTGAGTTTAAACTGGCTGGATGGACCGACTGGCTTCTGATGGTCTTAAGGAGCCTGTCAGCCAGTCGGAAGCTGCGCATAATCCCCAATGGATGGTGTTTCCTTAATGGGGATTATGATGTTGGTTTCCTACGTGAAAAGCCTGTTGGAATGTGACTTTGGAGCACCCTAACAGGGCCCCTATGCCTCAGCGGCATACAGTTGTGGGTCTGAAGGGCACTTATGACACCCCCTGTTAAGTCCTGCACCATGTGACAGGCACTGTTAGATTAACAGAAACTCCCATTACACCATCGGAGCTTGTGCTGCGGCCAGGTTCCGACTGCAGCCCAAGCTCCCATAGAGAAATGGGAGCTTGCGACCGCACCATGTGCAGTTGCATCGTAATTGCGGTGTCTGGATCACCGACTGGAGGTAGGTCAGCCCGAGACCTTGGTGATGTCAGTCAGAGGCAACCCCAACCGACATTGTAATGAGTCCCTATATGTTAATTTAATTTCACAAAAATTGATTTTGAGGGGAAATGGTTACTCCCTTGTCTTTTGATTAACAGAGTTCCAGTTTAAATTGTTAACCTTTTTGACACTACTAGTCCTGACTATCAATTTTGGTCTGAAATCACTCAAAAACCTTTAAAATACACTGATGATCTTTTTTTTGGGGAGAAGACTGTAATCAGATTGTTGACCCTTTTATTGATATAGGGCCAGATGTAGGTAAATCCCATTTACCGATTTTGAAATACCGAATTTTACCGATTCGGTATTTCAAAATCGGTAAATGGGATGTAGGTACCTACATCTGGATTTTTTACTGATACCTTGAAATTCGGTATTTACCGGTTCGGTAAATACCGAATCGGTATTTGCTATTGAATCCTATGAGCCTTGAAGCCCATAGAATTCAATTCAAATACCGATTCGGTATTTACCGAATCGGTAAATACCGAATTTGTCAAGGGTGCAGGGTGTGTCACTTTGACACCCTCTAGCACCCCCCAAACTGGCATGTGTGCAATGTGGCACACAGACATGCCCTAAGGGCACATCTGTCTGTCACATGGCACATGTGTACATGCACAGATGTGCATGTACACAGGAATCGGTATTTTACCATGGATTTGTATTCCATGGTAAAATACCGATTCTGAAAGCCATCTGCCAATGGAAAATTGGCTACCCACATTGCATTTTCGGTAATTTTACCGAATCGGTAAATATTACCGAATCGGTAAATTTACCGATTCGGTAAAATTACCAAATATGTGCCCCTACATCTCCATAGCCCTTTACCGATCGGAAACGACAGAAAATCAGTATTTTCGGCCTATTCCGATCGGTAAAGGGCTACCTACATCTGGCCCATAGTTTCTTCTTCTGCATATATACCCAACAAATCTCAGAAAATATTCCTACAAGCAATTTCATAGCATGCACTGATTGATGCTTGGAGACTGTCCAATCCAACTCTATGCGAGTGCACTAATTATTCTCCCACATTACTATCTCAATCAAGAATTGATTATATATTTATCTCACACTCCCTATCACAAAACTTGCATTCCATTAAGATAGGTTCTAATCTAATTTCAGGTCACACCTCTGTATCCACTAATTTATACCTGGAATCTCCAACCTTTTCTGTAATAGGAGCTAAATTCAATGAAAATAATTCTGGGCTACTATTAATATTAGTATGTATTAGTGACCACATCAGATAAGATTACTTTAGTAGGCATAATACATCAAGATTACCTGCGGTGATCAGGCAGGGTTGCCAGCAGTAGTGTAAAAAAAGCTTTATCAATTTGAAATCCCGTTACCTGGAAAATACAGAACAGCAATAGCTGGAGTGCTCATGGCACTAAGGTAATAATATGTGTAATACATCTCGCCAAAACTTCATAATGTATCACTCAAAATACAAGCTTTAAATACATTTTGAAAAAACAATGTCTTTCTCCAAACACTAGCTTAGGAGTTCTGAAAACCACACAGTTGCATTTCATATACCATCATCAATTTAACTTTATTTCGGTTTGTTTGAGAACCATAAAAGTACATCAAGTAGAAAAATACATTTACAATAGTAAAATAATACACAGTTGAATCTCATTTTGAATTTTTGCAATAAAAGCAGTTAGCATGTGGTTTATAGGGTGATGAAAAAAACACTAAAGCAAGAAAATACATTGATTAAATATTCAGAACACAGTGGAAGCATAGTATTACTGAATTAGAGTAGCTTGGTACTACCGAATCAATCTCCGTCTAATTAACCACATTGAAAACAAGAATTTAGCAATAGCAGTAACTATTAGTGTATTAGTATCAGTTTTTAAAATTCTAAAAAAAACTCTACATGGTTCCTGACTCCTAGGTTCACACATAGCTATATAATCCATTTTTTCCTGCTAACAGAATAAGCAGGACAAAACAAGATCACATGGATTAGGGATTCATTTGGATCATTGCAACCTGGGCAAGGGCGAACTGGACCCGCTTTCCATTTATCAGTGTAAGAGTGGAGGGGTAGTGTGCCATATCTAAACTGTAGATACAGTTTTTTTGCTAAGACAGGTTCTATAATGTCTAATTCCTTCTCAAAGCTGTAGACATTTTTAAAATCCAGAAAGCTGTCTGTGAGACTAGAAGTAGTAAAAAAAGAGGGTGGGGGGGTCAACAGGGGAAAGTTTAATGACCATGGTAGCTCCAACCCCTTTTATCAACTAAATAAACAAACAAGAGGTACCTGGTCAGATTGCTTATCTATGAGTAGTGTCGTGCCATGGAGGCCACTACACCAAATTATCCTCCCAGTGATAATACTGGGTTAGAAAAAGTCCCATCAGCCCACCCTTATTGGTGGAGTGTCGTCATGTGGGATATACACCATGAACCAAGATTTTCTCCCGATGCACCTAGTAATGATGCAGAGATAGGTTCTGGAAGGTGATTTTCTTAACCACAGTATTACAGAGGTAGGACCAATGGAGTGCAGTGCTAGTGAAAACCAAAAATAAAGGTGATTGTAAAATTGGCTCCTGGGACAAAAATATGTTTATTCAGTATTGTCCAGGGTCAAGAGTAAAAACAACGCCTCATAGTCTTAAAAAATGGCTATGTCATGAAATGAAATGAAATGAATGAAACTTATATAGCGCACGACTTACCCTGGGGCATCTCAGCGCTTGCTTAGGGAACCCGTCCTGGTATTCCCCTGTGAGATAACCCTGGCAGGGTATCCACAAGGTGAAAGCCAGGCATCCCGCCGCGAGGGGCCGTTGTGGAGATTAAGCAAGCTATTGCCCAGAGTCGCAGAGTGTGAACCTGTGAGTGGAGGAGGCACCGGAGCGAGAATTAACGAGTCCGTGGAATTTTTGAGCCCAAGACCCGCCGAGGCGGGGAATTGAACCCTGGTCCCGGGCCGAACTCAAGCTCCAGGTCTGCCACCTCTAACCCCTGAGCCATACTTCTCTCATGTCATGGCGTAGTGCATAGTGCCAGTTAGCGACAGCTAGTAGGAGATAGCGACCATCTTGGGCCCCACTTTGCATGTCAGTGATATTTATCACTAATGACATGCAAAGTGGGCCTGCCAAGATGTTAGCGACTGAAAACAGTTGCTAACATCGCTATCTCCTATTACCAACTTTTGGAGATATTCGCGCTAAGCGCGAATATCTCCAAAAGCTAACACCTGCCCTGAGCAGTTCTTAGCCATGTTATCCAATGGGAGGTGGATAACATGGCTAAGAGCATTAGCTCGGTAATGCATGAATATCGCTGACTTTTCAGCGATATTCATGCATTACGGCGATTTTTATTGCATTTGCGATAAACCTTGGTGATACCAAGGTTTATTTGCGGTAAAAATCGCCGCAGCTCAGCGGTAAATTTTTGTCTCTAACCAAGCAATAGCGATAATTATCGCTATTGCTTGGTAATATGCCCCCCTTGACCTTCTGTTAGCACTGGCATTTTAACAACTCAAAAAAATTCGAAGGATTTTTCTAAACTGTCTTTCCAAGCCTGGAGATATGTGGTTTGTTACAGCCACAGACTTTATACACCAGATACTCATCCTATTTCACTTGCAGTTAAGCGTTCTATTTTATGGAGGCCCATCACAACTTTATAGATAGACATGCTGAATTTTCACTCTGTTGTCACCCTATTAGGGAGGAGGTTTCTAAACCCTCTTGACGGTCCCGAATTGTGTGCTAATGTGTTAATTTTTACAATTTCACAATGTTTTACTTATTTTTGAGCATGTATTTTATTTTTGTAAGCTCTCTACTCAAATTGGGTCTTGTAAATTTCCTGGCAAGTAATTGTATATGCACCCCCCCCCCCCATTAATGTACAACCTTTGTATTAACTTTATTGCATTAGTAAATCTGTACTTGCTTTAGCCTGATAAAGCTCTTCTAAACTAAAAAAAAAAAGGCTTATTACAAACTGGCCATAAGAAAAGTCGTGTGCACAGCAACAGTTTTTCGTGTGTCTTGACCCTGTTGCTTGGTAAGGACACAAGGCGATCATAGCTCGTAGGCACAGTTATCACTCTTACTCTTCCCTAGAGCCTTACAGTAGTCCCCACACACCTGATTGTGTTGTTTGTTATCTGTAGTCACTGCTTGTGTGAGTACAACACATTCGGTCCCTCTTGGACTTCCATCACTCAGACTTTCAGCCAAAAGAAAGCATAGAAACTGTTCTCACCGAAAAGCCGTGGTAATGTTTTTCCTCCACAAGTGTGAACTCCACATTGAAAATAGCTTCAGGCCCTCTAATCTGGGTTGAATAAAAAAATAAGAACAAAAAAGGAACCTCGCTGGTGGAAAATAGCCTCAGACCCACTAATCTGGGTTGAATAAACAAATGAAAACAAAAAACGAACCTCACTGGTGGAGGACAATACCACGTGCTGTAGCATTTGTTTACATTCAACCATGGGGCACCTCTTTCTATTGAAGCCCTCCATACGGGCTTTGGGTGATTGGTCCTATTAGGGCTTGGCCGCGTGGCTTGGTACTGCCACGAATATTATTTATTAAGCCTATGAAGCTGCTAGATAACTTGGGGGAGGCCTTGAAAATCTCAATTCACCACCATGCAGACGACAATCAGTTTCATCTCTGAGTTTCACCATTGAGAATATCCACTGTCGCTGATAAGTCTCGGTGCTTCTCTCTGCTGAAATCCAGTCATGTGAAATAGGTTTTCGTCTTCTCCTTTCTCTTCTTCCTCTGGTCAATGGTGGTTTACAGAACTAACCACATTGACCACATCCCCTACTACACATTGGCAGAAATTGATGGTTCCCACAATTTCTTTTTAAAAATTCAAACATTTTTGTATTTCCTTTTCATTTCCGTTCTTCACCCAGGTTTCTATGCTCCAGAATGACCTGAGGATAATGCTAATAACCTAGCTGACCTTTTTTCTTTAACACCAGATCATCCCAAAGTTGTTATTTACACAGATCCTGTAGTTATTAGTGAGTTCGGCATATTCCAGTACATTGTGTTGCTTTCCGTTCATCTTCAGTGGTTACTTCTGTGTTTCAGAGAAACCCTTTAAGTTTAGCTACATTATTTTCATTGTGCTTGCAGGGGAAAACGCCTGTCAGCCTGGATGCATCGACTTCTGAGGTTTAACACTAACAAACTCTTCAGAGCTAAGAGGTCGGATTGAACCTTTTCAGCCACTTCTCCATGCAGGCCGTCATTATGTGTGTAAGATGGGGGCCCAGGGGGGTTGCTGTGCTGTTTACTCCAAATCCTACACTTCTAGTGGTCTAGCAAGCTGGGCACAGGTAGCATGTAGGTTATTATTTGTAAGTGAAATGTTACTGCCCACGTGAAAGCTGTAGATAGGCCTCTCAGCCCAAGGGTAGACATTCCTAGTGCCCCTGTGCCCCGAGGGAAGAGAAAACACAACGGCAGAGGTCGAAATGGGTGGGATCTGAGGGATACAGCGTGCCCATACTTTTGACAAAAACTGTTCCCTATTTTGTGTTAAAAGATGGTTAATTCCAACATTTGTGATGCCTCAGCTGAAGTGGAAGGGCAGAGAGTCTCTTGTGCTGTGAAGCCAAGGGATGGGCAAACAGCTGAATAAGAATAAGAAGTCGTCTTGCCAGAATGTCTGCTGCGTGAAATAAATATATATGTGTCATTTGTAAGCATGGGCGGAAAATCCGTTCCGCTCGCGGATTTTGCGGATTTTCGGTAAATTCGCAATCCGCGAGATTCGCGAATTTCCCGCAAAATCCGCGAGCAGCGGATTTTATGGCTTGCTCGCACTGTTCGCGTGAGTTCGCGGCTTCCCAGTTCAACTTCGCGCACCGCGAATAAGCGCTAAATTGCAGAAATACGATCTTAGCAAAACTGAAACTACTTACCAGGTTCAAAGTTCAAGCTCATCATTAGTAGCCATTTCCTGTAGTGCTTCCTGAGGGGCCCCTCCAGAGTTCAGTTGCCTACTTGCAACTATTATGTGACCCTGCTCTGACCCTCAGAATAGTTACACAAAGGTCCTGAATTACAGCTAAGGCAGACAAGCAGGAGCCAGGCTGGAAGTTCAAATCCAGTGACACATTAATAAGCCCCTAATTCATTATTGTCAGTTGGGGCAGGGCAGGTGTTGTAACTAATTTTGCAACAATGAAAGCACTTAGCAAGTGCAAAAGATCACTAATCAGGAAGCACTAAGGAAGCAGGTGCCAGCTAAAAAAATATTCTGTGACACATTAATCAGCCCCAAATTAATTCAGGTCACTTGAGGCAGGGAAGGTGTGCTTTGCTTTGCCACAATAATGTACACTGGACAACCAGAGGGTGCTGTGATGAAACAGAGGGTGGCATGGGTAGGCCAGAGGGTGGCATGAGTAGTCAGAGAGTGGCAGTGGTGACAGAGAGTGGCAGTGATGAAGAAGAGTGTTCCAAACAGGCTGGACACGTAGAAACAACAAGTTCGCAAAACTTGCGACCCGACAGGTAAGTTCGTGTTTGCGAAATTGTACAAAACCCTCGCGAACTGGCAGAAACCCACGCGAACACACAAAAAAAAAATCCGCAAATTCGCGAGAATTCGCGGATTTTGCGGATTGCGAGTTCGCAAATCCGCAAAATTCTCGAACGCGAGATTCACAAAATTCGCCCATGCTTAGTCATTTGGTTAATCGACAAATGTAAAACACTACTTGTAAGGCGAGGGGGCCATCGGGAAGATTAAGCAAGCCCACAGTCACATGGTGCTGGGCTAACCTGCCGCCGGAGATTTAACCGTGATCCCCAGATTCCAGCGTCAGTCGACCTGGCCGCGGCACCACACCTCTCCCCAGTTAAGAAAAAAATGTTTGTACAACGTATACTCTGCATAGTAATCAGATCTATATTTTCTACCACTGGTTTAGTCGGGAGTGCTGTCCCGGTTGCTAGCGACTTTTCCGGCCGTTAAGCCACGCCTCGCGGCTCCCGCTCCGCGGGTGCCGCTCGCAGGCTGCAGACTTTGGCTTTGTCTGTTTCTTTGGCCACTTCAAGTGCATAGGAGCACCAACGTCCTTTGAGCAACCTTCACTCATCACCCAAGGCGAGAGGCGGGACTGCGAGGACCAGCCTGCTCAGCTGCGCTGATCGGCCGCATCTGGTCCTCTTCCCGCCCCCTACACCAGCTAAAAGGATTGCGGAGTGAGTGCTTGCTGGGTTCTACCACTGGTTTAGTCGGGAGTGCTGTCCCGGTTGCTAGCGACTTTTCCGGTCGTTAAGCCACGCCTCGCGGCTCCCGCTCCGCGGGTGCCGCTCGCAGGCTGCAGACTTTGGCTTTGTCTGTTTCTTTGGCCACTTCAAGTGCATAGGAGCACCAACGTCCTTTGAGCAACCTTCACTCATCACCCAAGGCGAGAGGCGGGACTGCGAGGACCAGCCTGCTCAGCTGCGCTGATCGGCCGCAGCTGGTCCTCTTCCCGCCCCCTACACCAGCTAAAAGGATTGCGGAGTGAGTGCTTGCTGGGTTCTACCACTGGTTTAGTCGGGAGTGCTGTCCCGGTTGCTAGCGACTTTTCCGGCCGTTAAGCCATGCCTCGCGGCTCCCGCTCCGCGGGTGCCGCTCGCAGGCTGCAGACTTTGGCTTTGTCTGTTTCTTTGGCCACTTCAAGTGCATAGGAGCACCAACGTCCTTTGAGCAACCTTCACTCATCACCCAAGGCGAGAGGAGGGACTGCGAGGACCAGCCTGCTCAGCGGCGCTGATCGGCCGCAGCTGGTCCTCTTCCCGCCCCCTACACCAGCTAAAAGGATTGCGGAGTGAGTGCTTGCTGGGTTCTACCACTGGTTTAGTCGGGAGTGCTGTCCCGGTTGCTAGCGACTTTTCCGGCCGTTAAGCCACGCCTCGCGGTTCCCGCTCCACGGGTGCCGCTCGCAGGCTGCAGACTTTGGCTTTGTCTGTTTCTTTGGCCACTTCAAGTGCATAGGAGCACCAACGTCCTTTGAGCAACCTTCACTCATCACCCAAGGCGAGAGGCGGGACTGCGAGGACCAGCCTGCTCAGCGGCGCTGATCGGCCGCAGCTGGTCCTCTTCCCGCCCCCTACATCTGTCCCTCCCCTTGATAACTCTTGACAGTCTCGCGCACGCGGGACGCGCGCGGGGCTAAGGCCGGGGCTAAGACTGGGCAAAGACAGGGCCATTTTAGGCCGTTATAGACCGATTTAGACCGGACCGGGCCATCCCTCTTGGTTTTCTTATGTGAGTTAGTTAGTTGTGTTCTTTGCTTTGTTTTAAATCACTTATTGCTTAAATAATGTCTGTCCGTGAAACTAGGAGTAAGTCTACTAAGACAACGAAAAAGGCTACAGGCACCCTAGATGATTTTATCACTAGGACTAGTATTTCAATTGATAACGAGATAACCAAACTCCAGCATAGAGTATCCCTGGAGCTGGAGTCTGCAAGGAGGCTTTCTACCGAACTAGCATTAAAGAAAAAATCCTCCCTAGGTAGTATTGCCGCCTCAAAAACTCCTGAGCGCATTACTGGTCCCACACCAATCATCACTCTGGTTGAGGTTCACTCTATTGCTGAGGAAACAACCCCCTTTGCTAATCACGACCTTGCACCCTCTGGGCCTTCTGTCAGTGTTGAATCCGAAAGTCTTCCACCTCCGGATCCTCTGACAGGGAATACCAAGGGCACCAAAAATAGCGAGAATGAAAAGGCACTAGTGGAAATAGAGTCGAACAAAAGCCAGGTGCTTGCTAAGGCATCACTAAAACACAAGAGAAAACGCAAACATTTATCTGCATATTCTAGGAAAAAGGCGAAGGTAGCCCTTAGCCAAAACATTATAGGGGGTGCCCCACACACACCTAGTGTAACTACTGATAACAACATGTCTGACCAAGCGCCTTTAATTGTAGAAAGTGTTAATGATAGCATAGATGAGCAAAATTCGATTATAATGGCTGACCATTCTGTTCATGAGGACCAGAGAAACTCTTTGAATATGATAGAACAGGAAGGGGGAAGGGAAGAGTTTCTAAAATTGGTGTGGGAGACGCTTAAGAGACTACTCAGGCCGCTAGAAGTCAGGTTAACTGGCATTGAGAACCAGCTGCTTGAGGTAGAGAAAAGTGTCATCACATTATCCAGCCTAAGTCTTAACTGTACTGATGTACCCATAGTCTCTAAGCAAACTCCAGCTACTGCTCCTGTGATACCTCCGAACAAAAACCCAACTAGCGTACAGCAGCAAAAAGATGGAACAGATAAAAATAAAAATACAAAACCAATAACTAACACTACTGATAAATCAAATTCACTACCTTCGACCTCGTCATCTGTAAATACCACTAACAAACCCCTGCTGAAAGGTCATGTTCAAAGTAAAACGTCTCAGCTGCCAAATGCTGCTACCACCCACTCTCCTATCCCGAATACACTGGCTCCACAGAAACCCCCATCTAATCCTCCTGCCCACCCTCATACTATCCCCGCCAGTAGCAAACCCCTGTCTGATAGATCTTTTGCCAATACTACTAGCAAGCCAAACTATCAATCTGGCCATGCTTATAATAACTTCAAAGGAGGGTATATAGACTTGCCATCTGACGCCAGCCCATTTGTAGCTGTTCTTACAGGGGTCCCTGAATTAGAAAACCAATATGAAGAGAATGTTCAATCTCTTAAGAATAAAGTGATATATTGGTTAAACTCAAATAAACCCATTCCGAACCACATGAAAAGCAAAATCCTTATGGTTCGTAGGGTGCCGTGGGTAGGACCCATGGCCAAAACAATTATGGGTGACTGTATAGTCATTTCTTTTGAGGAACCCCATAGTGCCGAACAGATTTGCAAATGGAAATCATATGGAGACACACCACCCATTGAAGCTAGGCCCCTATCGTTCTTCTACCCTCCACCCAGACCTATACAATATGGGCCCAACTGGAACACTGTTAATCAGTATCATCGCTACGCACCTAACTTGGCTAGACAGGTCGATCGAAATATGTGGTCTGGTATTCCCACCTTCAATAGGTACAGTTGCCTAGACGCTGTCGACTGACTTGGGACTATGCCAGATTGTATTCCCAAGTTATACGACACCTACTGCACTCTTGGTAATGATAATTTTTATCCCAGAGCAGACAAAAGAATGACTGCAGATAGTAAGGGTGTTGTAGATAGGATGTGTAGTAGAATGTGGAACCACCAGAATAAGGAACTGTCTTTACCAGCTGATAAAGTATGTCACAGCCTGGATATGGATTGTTTAGATGGGGGAACTAACACTGTAGTTTGAGATGTGGTCAACGAGGCAGAGAATCAAACTGCCGATTTACAGTTGGGTAGTGTACATCACCAGCCGGTATTCATGCCGGCCTTTGATGACCAAATCTGCTCCAGTAGTAGCTTTACACGACGTTTGCTTATTCTGTCATGGAACATCGCTGGTGTTGGTAAAAATCTAAAGGATCCTGATTGGGCTGATTATGTTGACACCAATGACCTTTGTTTGCTGCAAGAAACTTGGGCGATTGATGTTCCACATAGGGTCGGATATAAAGCCTATGGGACTGAGGCAGTCCAGTCTGACAGAGGGAGACCGTCAGGGGGCTTGATCATATGGCTTAAAATCACCTTGGTCATGAGGGTCGAAACTATTGATACAGGTACTCCTGACATTCTGGCTCTAAAAGTTGTACCCTCAAATGGAAACAAATGTTACATTGTCAATGTCTACAATAGACCAATTGACCATTCCAAGGTCTCACCTACCTTGGAAACGCTGGGTCTCTTTTTGAAAAATGTTGTTGGAGATACTCCGGTAATCTTGGGAGGTGATTTAAACTGCAATTTTGAACCTGTTTCTGGCATCAATGATGTTTTTGAGGACGAGGACCAAGTGTACAAAATTCCCCAGCTTGAAACTTCAAAATTTGTTAAGTATTCTACCCTGGCCGGCCAACTGTTAAGGCTAACTGCAGATCATGGCCTTAGAGCATGTAACGGCCGGCTCCCTTCGGACCTGATAAAACAACCAACCTTTGCGAAAGCCAATAGCAATCTTGACTTCATACTTGTTTCACTTAGTATTTGGCACTATTTGATTGACTTAAAAGTGGCAAGTAGGGAGGAAAGTGATCACTATCCTTTGGAACTTTACATTGATGTGCAAATGTTTAGTGATATTCTTGCCAACCCAGCTACCTCACCAACTGAGAACACCAATGGCAAAATGTGTGAGGACGTACACATAAATAACAATAGACGTGCAGTAAAATGGCCCTACATTTTGGCGGATGGCAAGGCTCTAGCATCGGTGTACTCTCTTTTTGAGAAAACGTTTGAACCTGTAGCTGGACAATCCTTTTTACCTGTACACTTTGAACACTTTATCGAACTCCATAATGCCGTCTTTAGCGAACTAAAAACATATTTGTCAAAAATGCCAAGGAAAAAACAACAAAACACAAGAGTGGGAAGTCACGGAAAACTATGGTACGACCACTCATGCAGGATGGCTAAGAGAAACCTCTTGCTTGCTATTAAAAGTAAATCAAAAGAAGGAGTCAAACGTGCAAGGGAGGTGTATAAATGTGCCCAAAAAACATCAAAAAAACTATGGGAGGAGTCGATTTGGGCTGAAATGCTAGCTGCTGCAAAAATTAATGACAACATTGGCTTTTGGAGGTTGGTGGCAAACGAGGGGCACGCAGGCAGAGCTGTGAAAGACACGTTTTTGGACGAAATGAAATGGGTGACCCATTTCACATCCCTTTACAAACAATATGATGGTGATAATAACAAGATTCCATGGTCTCCTCCTCCTATTGAACCCCTTGAATTTACACTGGAGGAAACAATAAGGGCGATTAATGAATTAAAAAACACTAAAGCACCAGGCCCTGATAAAATACCAGGGGACCTATATAAACATGACATTGAAGTATGGGCTCCTTATGTGAACCGTTTGTTTAATGTTCTGTCTTCAAATTGTCGCTTTCCAGATAGCTGGCGTGCAGCGGAAGTTGTGTTGATTTTCAAAAAGGGGAATAGACTGATACCCTCCAATTATAGACCAATTAGTCTCATGGACACCCTGCAAAAATTATATGCCAAACACTTATTGTTTCGGATTAATGACTGGCTGGAGGATTCTAAAATAATCTCCAAATTCCAAGCTGGGTTTAGGAGTAAGACCAGCACCATAGATCTTTCTTTGTTAATGATGTTCCAGACTATCTGAATGGTTGTACTAATGATTCCCCGCAGCTCAATGGAGAGAGGGTGCCTGCGTTGCTCTTCGCGGACGATACCATTCTTATATGTCAGACCAAGAAGGGACTCCAGGCACTCCTAAACAATTTTAGCCGATATTGTATGACAAAGGGTTCGGAAATAAATGCAGATAAAACGAAATGTATGGCATTAAATCCCAGCAAACCCGACAGAGGGTTTTTGACGTTGAATGGCCAGAAATTAGGATCTGTGGATAACTTTTCTTATTTGGGTGTTGCACTTGATTCAAAACTAAGTTGGAAAGCCCAAATTGAGAAAAGTAAGTTATCATATGCCCACAATGTTAAGCCAATCATATGTAGATTGAACGCTAGTACAAGCAAGAGTGTAACCCCTGTTTTAGAACTTTTTAAATTCAAAATCCAATCTGCTGTGTTGTATGGCGCGGAGATATGGGGACCTTGGGCAAGAGATAGCTTTCAGGGCTTGGACAATAAATTCATAAGAGCCATTGAAAGGGTCCCAAATAGTACACCCTTAATACCCCTTCAGCTTGATCTGAACTTTAAAAGAACAGATTATTTTGCCATTTTAAGACCATTAATGTTTTGGGTTAGGTTATGGACCACCCCAGAACTGTTAGAGTACAGAAATGGTCTACAAGAATTGCTGAACCTTGACTCTTTTAATTCCATTCAGTGGTTTGTACATATTAAAAAATGGTTTACTCTCCTGGGTCTGTACTCAATGTGGGAAAATCCTGATAATCTACCGGCCTCTTCTAAATTAATAGTAAAACGAGCCTTTTGGTCTCACATGAGTGACAAGCTCGTACATGGAAGTAGAGTTGGGTCTGCAATTCAAGATTTTCTATCCTTTAAGGATGAATTTCGCTTCGAATCATTCTTGGATGAAATAGAGCCACCTATTGCAAAGTCCCTTTATTGGAAGTTTAGATATGGGATCCTCATGCTGAACTATAATACTGAACGATGGTCACAGAAAAGACTGGGAGAATTGAATGTCAAAGGCGGGTGTTGTCCCATGTGCTTAATCCCCTGTATGGAGAATGAGGTTCATATGCTGTTCATATGTAGTGCCTACATGAAGGCTCGAAAGAAATGGTTAAAACCCATGTGCATCCTTTTAGGAACCAGATCCTGTTCTATAGCATATAGGATCATCAAAAGCAATACAACCCAGTTCATTGTATTTAGTGTAAGCAGGTTCCTCTACTCTGTTTACATTACTCGCAGGAAACATGGTCAGATACTCTGAGTAGGACCTCTGTATATGTTTACAAAAATTTACAGCCAAAATGAAATGTGTTTTAAATTAAGGTGGTAAAAATTATTTCTTGCACTATATTTTAAACTTACTGATTGAAAATGTTGTTGTATGTATGTTGCTATGATCTTCTGCATTTTAATGTGTATATGTGTCTTTTATGGCCAAAACTGGCCGAAATAAAGAAATAAATAAGATCTATATTTTGGAAGCATATTTTAATCTTATACCTCATCCTTTCTGTGCACTTTGTGGCAGCCTATATTATTCTATGTGTAATACAAGCTTAAAATAATGATGTACATATTCACAGTGCTAGTACCTCATAACACTAAAAACACATATGTTGCTATATTCCGCACTGTACTAACTACAATTACATTATGTGGCTCTCTGGTTACGACCATAGATATCTTGAGTGATTGCACTAACCAATAGAGGTTTCACAATGTAAAATAGTGCATCTGTCACTGATTGGTTTAACCCCCATTTATTTTTCATTTAAGGATTTTGTTATTTCATATGTAGTTACTTGAAGGTGAAAGACAAACTGAATAGTTACAAAATATTTTGGGGCATATTAGCAAGAAGCTCGTTAAAATTATCGCAGTTTTAGCGGCAGGAAACTGCTGCTAAAACTGCAATAATGGGCTTGCTCATATGCGTTATAGAATTCCAATAGAAGCCCAGTTTAGATGTCCTGCACATCTAACCTGGTCTTCTATTGGAATTCTACAAGGCATATTAGCAAGCCCATTATCGCCGTTTTAGCGGCAGTTTCCTGCCGCTAAAACGGCGATAATTTTAATGAGGTTCTTGCTAATATGCCCCCTAGTTCTTTTTTGAAAATGTCTTTGATCCAGTCCCCACACTCTCTGACCTCGTCCTCATTGGACTCAGGAACACAATTCACATACGTTTGTAATGCACTTCAACTGCAGCACCACAGGAACCCTCAGCCACTGCAACTCCAAGTTATCTTATGGATCATGTCTTACTGCACAAAAACAACTTTGGCTGCTGACACCATGGGTAATGAGCTTAACTGACTTGAAAGGCACGTAACAGAACCAGAGACCCATTTCTATGTCGGCCTATTGTATCCGCAAATTCATTTGCACCTAATATGAGGTGCTCCTTCCAGAAAAATAACTGCCCTGAACAAGTACCCAAAGAATATTCTGCTAAGCTCCCCTTATGTCCGTCTTAAAAAAGTAAAAAGTGCCTTAGAACTGATTTAAGGCCAGAATAAGTGGTTAAGTTGTGGTAGATATGTGCAGAGGGCACTGCTTCCCAATGTATGATCTTCTTAAGCAAGGTTATGCATAACTGCAATGAAAGGGACCATCCTTGGAAAATACACAAAACTTCAATCACGAATAGTCACTGGAGAATGTTGCTTTGTTTGATATGTCTGACTGGGTTTTGAGACTTCCTGTGATGTCACTCACCGGAAACTCCCTTGAAAACTAGTTCTTAAGAACTTACTTAAACCTTCTTTTGTAGTCCCTTTTCATTCCTGATGTGATGTTTCTCCCACATGCGAATTCCTTCAACAATATAGTGGCACGATTCAAAAAGGTAAACTTACACTTTTATGTAGGTTTTCTCTTTTTCGGTATTAACAAACGATTTACTAGAAACCTTATCTAGATGGCGAACTCTGCACATAAATAGATAGTCCTGCCCTATCTTGTTATGAGCGGAGTCCCTCACCCCAACTGTGGAGTCTCGGTATTAGCAACGTTACAATTAAGTAATTTGTTTGTGAATAACGAAAAAGAGTAAACTTACACAAAAGTGTAGGTTTACCTTTGTGAATCAGGCCCTCTGAGTATTGAATTATCTATTGCTGTTTATGGACACTTCTCTGTTGAACCTCAAGAGAATTAAGCAATGATCTTATTTTTTTGTGTGTAAGCAGCAATGCTGTTGATTTGTATCCACTGATATTGATACATATTTAACTTGATTGTTACATAATGTTGAAGGAAGAACTAAAACTGAAAGTTTATTTCTTTTTTTACTAAATGTTGTCTTTGATTCTGCTTGAGTGTTAGTTTCCTGTATATTTTGGTAGAAGGAAGCATAGACCTTCCATGTTGTATTTCTTGCATCTATTGCAAAGTTAGGCATAGAAATTACAAAGATTTCCTGCAACACTAATAAATCCTAAATCATGGGCGTCAATTCAACAAAATACTAGGGGTAGCACAAGTGGCATCACGTACCCTTTGAACCTTAATGACATCACAGAAAGTGTTGGGGGGCGTGGCTTGCAGGCCATGAGCATGGACGTGCTCTGCTGAGGCTCCGGCGCTGATCGGGGCATAATCCGATGAAAATCACCCCGGGAACTCCCGGAGTGCATGCCTGGCACGGGGGACAGCGTGGACTAGACCCAACTGCCCTCGGCACCTGGCGACACTGGCGGCAAGGTGGGTAAAAATCCTTCATTGCCGGGCCCCCGGAGACGCGGCCTACAGCGAAGCTGAGCACACTGCAGCCGGGACCCACAGTAGGAGGCGCGGCCGCCCGACTCGCGGCTGCGGCTCCCGGAAGTGCCGGTGGGTGGAGGCCAAAGACCCGGATTCCAACGCCAGAGGACGCGGTCGATGCCTGACCGTCACCGGAGAGTGGCCCAGACTACCGGGACGCACAGGGCGGGTACGACGATCAACGGAGGTGCTGCGGCGTCCTTTCTGGTGCAGTGGAGTCCGGCAGGGACGGGAGCTCATGTGGTCTACCTGCGAGCGGAGTGACCCCCGGGTAGCGGCACGTACATAGCACTGGCAGCGAGGGGACTCTGGTTTGTTCGATTTCCCCCCGCCCCTGGGCCTGGAAAGCCTCTCCTCCACCCCCACGCCCCCCGCCAACCCACTCGAACTCAGGTGGCGGTTAGGAGGGCAGGACGCCGTCATACTTGAGAGCGGGGCCACCCGGCGGGCCCCCTGCTTCGCGGCATTTCTGTTTCTTCCCCGGATTTTGGAGAGTTGAGGCGCTGCGGGCCCCAGAGGCATCAGAAGACACTGTGGGGGAGCTGCGGCGCTTGGCCGACTGGAGACACCCCTGTGAGGAATAACTACCGGAGGGGCTGTGGACTCCCCACGACCAGGCATGAGAAGACACCGTGAAACACCGTGAGGGCACCCGCAACCCTATCGCCCCCCCCTCCTTGAGAGACACGTGGCAAGCTGTTGCGTATGGGCGGGGGGGGGTCCGGAGTGGGACACGTGCCTCCTTGGGTATTTTGGACCTCAGACTAGTTGCGCATGAATAGTGGGAGTCACCGTGAGAGCCTCCCATAACCCCTATCACCCCTCTCCTTGAAAAGATTGCAGGACGCGGACCCCTGAGAGCAGTGCACCCACGCTACCACACGGACGGCCACATGAGGGGATGCACGAGGACACCGGAGCTACTCCGCAACTACTACGCCCTACGGGAGTTCGGACACTAACTCCACAGTTGGAATCCGCCGGGCGGGGTGACGCCGGGTGAGGTCCCGCTGCGGGTTGCCTGGTACCAAGAGATCTGCCGGGCCGAGAGCTAAGGACTGGGATCATCAGACATAATGGTCCACCTGGGAGGAAGGATGGTGGAGAGCTCTGGAGGCCTCACATCGGTACCTGAGATGTCATCTAACGCTGGAGAGGGGGCACTATCGCTGCCGGCGACGCAACAACAAACGAAAGGTCCACAGATCGATAAATTGGACATCATCCTACAGGAAATTAGAGACTCTAGGGCGGTGTTGGAACAACAGATGGGCACCCTGCGACCACAGTCTCCCTGTTGAAAGCGGATCACGGAAAACTGGCGGACAGAGTGAAAGAGCATGGCCTGACCATCAGCGAGATCAAGCCAACTGTGTCAGAGCATTCCAACAGCTCCAAACTCAGGTTGCCACCCTTATGGACCGGGCGGAGGACGCAGAAGGCTGTAATCGCCGAAATAACATCCACGTTATAGGCCTTCCGGAACGCTAGGAAGGGGCCCAAGCCGCGGACTTTATGGAACAATGGTTCCGGGACGATGTGGCAGACGAGGGCCTCTCACCACATTTCTGCGTGGAGAGGGCACATAGGATCCTGACAGGCAGACCTACTCCTGGCAGGCCCCCTCGCCCACTTATTGTGCGAATCTTGAATTACCGGGACAGGGACGTCCTGTTACAAAAGGCAAGGAAAAAAGTCCCTTATTCAGTACGACAACCATAAGATCTCCCTTTACCCGGACTACACCAACATGGTCCAAAAACAACGCTCATCCTACCTAGAGGTAAAACAGAGATTACAGAGGGCCAAACTCAAGGATGCACTGTTGTTCCCGGCCCGCCTAAAAATCGTGCACGATGGGAAAGCCCACTTCTTCGAGAGTTCTGCGGAGGCCATGGACTGGCTGGAAGTGATGGTCATAGAAGGGAGTCAGGGACCCTCACAGGACCCGAATACCGACAGATCGAGTGACAACCAGAGCGCGAGGGAGACGGAGCCCCCCAAGCCGAGGCGTGGAGGAAGAAGACGTGGACCCTCACAGGCACAACAAAAGGAGAAGCGATTGGACGCTTTGGTGTTGGCGGGTACCTTCCGGGAGGATCCTAAGAAGATCACAACGGACTCAGGAGATAGTATGGTTCACTCGGACTCGGACCATAGTGTACTCCTGTTCCCCACTGTAAACCCCCGCTCAGCTGATGAAGTGTTGGACAATTGCGAGAATGAAGACCTCACCGGAAGTAGCTGAACTGCCCACAAACCACATCGTATTATCTACTACTTGCTTATGTGGTATTAAATGTCTACTGTTGGGTCCGGGGAGTGAGTTGGACCTGTCATGGGTGGCTGTCACTACTGCCCACGAATATACTCTGTCACTCCTCTTGATTGAGCACAGCTACTGTTTGATATGGGTGAAGGACACGGGCGACTAGTGATATGTTTTCCCCCTTTTTCATCATTGGTAACATTGCCCCAAAGACAGTTGCCATAGAGCTGGCGGAGCCCGTGGGGCTGCAAGCAGAGACTGACATGGTGCTCGGCCACCTCCCCCCCCCCCAATGGCGAACGCACTGGTTTTTCAGTCCTTTTGAGACTTGTTCAATTGTTGGGCCCAGCTTGGTTTTTTGGCTGCGCCGTTATGGTTCTGTTTTGTATGAAGGGTGGGGGGTGGGTGGTCTCCTGGCGGATGTTATGTAGGGCTCAGGCTGGAGGACGTTTTTTTTTTAATTGTAGGCACACCTTTGAGTATGGCTAACACAGTGGGGAAGTATAGAATCACAACATGGAATGTGAGAGGACTGGGGGCGGTACAAAAGAGGCACAGAATCCATGCCTTCCTGTTGAGACATCACACACAGATTGCTTTTCTCCAGGAATCCCACCTCAATGCATCAGAAGCTCTCAAAATGAGGAAAAAATGGAGGGGCACGATCTTATCTACGACCTACTCCGCTTTCTCTAGGGGGGCAACAATCTGGGTTCGACATGGCACACCGTTCTTGGAAGTGGAAAGGAGGGTAGATGACCAAGGACGTTACATATTTGTGAGGGGTACGCTGGATGGTGCGCCAGTGGTACTGGGTTGGGTCTATGCTCCGAACTTTGACCAAGACAAATTCTTACAGAGGGTGGGACTGGCGATAGCGGATTAGTCCACTACCCCCTGGATATTAGGGGGAGATTGGAACATGATCATGGATCTGTATCGGGACAGGTCACATCCTCCCTTACAGGTGGCGGGTGTCTCCCGGCTGACGGAGATATTTTGCACATGGGCGGCAGGCTGGGGCCTGCAGGACGCTTGGCGCTCCCTTTATCCTGAGAGCAGGGAATACTCTCATTACTCACACATTCACAGGCTACACACTAGAATTGACAGGTTCCTTTGTTCCGCACCTCTGATTTCCAGGATTGAAAATCCGGAATACTTCTCAGATCATAGGCCCCTCACATTCAGCCTCCTCTGGGGCAGGGTTCCTACCCCGGTCCCCACGTGGCGCCTAGACCCACTCCTAATGGAAGATGGCCCTTTCCGTGCATCCCTGTCCGAGACATTGGGCAAATATTTTGTGGAGAACTGGGACACTGCCTCCACGAACTTAGTGGTTTGGGATGCCATGAAGATGGTGGTGCGAGGAGCGGCAATTGGACAACTGGTGGGCGCCCGACAGGAAATACACCGAAAACTAATCGGCATAGAGTACAGGCTCAAACAGTTAGAGCGAGAGGTAGTGGTTGATCCCACGAAACGGGAAGAGCTGCAGTTAGAGAACATAGAACACATAGATACCCTGGAAACGTTACGGATTATTGACCACAAAGAATATATCCGTCGGCAACACACGGAGGCGGACAGGTCGGGGGCATTGCTGGCCCGTCTAGTTCAGGAGCACCCAAACATCTCGGTGATAACCAGGATTCGGACGCGAGACGGACACCTGGCAGATACGCAAACTGAGATCAACAGGGCGTTCCATGACCACTTGACTGCATTATATGCCCAGCCTACAGGCATTGATCCGGGTCAAATTACTGCCTTTTTGACTGACCTCCCATTCCCAGTCCTGGACGCCGGAGCCCAAAAAGACCTCGAGGGCCCCATTACACAACACAAGATCAGGGTGGCCATCAAGTCGCTAACCCGTAAAAAGACGCCGGGCATGGACGGACTCCCAGTGGAGTTTTTATGCGACCTACTCAGATACCTTGGTACCAATCCTGGGGAAAATATACCGAATGGCATTGGTTGAAGGCCGTTTGCCTGACTCCACGATGCAGGCATTGGTTGTTTCGCTCCCTAAACCCGGGAGGGATAGTCTGGACATGGTAAATTATAGGCCGTTATCGATGCTCTTCACGGAATACAAAATACTCAGAAAAGCGATAGCTCTGAGACTGCAGACACACCTCCCTCCCTGATCCATAGGGACCAATGTGGATTTCTCCCAGGTAGAAGCACCTCCATGAACACACAACGCTTACATGCGCTTATGGCGTCCAATCCACCGACCCTCCCTAGAGCGGGTTGTATAGCCTTGGACCTCAGACAGGCCTTCGACTCCCTGGCCTGGTCGTATATGTTCCAGAGTCTGGAGAAGTTTGGGCTTCCCGCCTCCCTTTGGCATGGATCAGATTACTTTATACTGCTCCGACGGCACGGGCGCGCACGGGGCGACATATCTCTGACGCATACACGATCCATCGTGGCACTAGACAGGAATGTCCCTTGTCCCCACTGCTTTTTGTACTGGCCCTGGAACCCCTGGCCATAGCCCTGAGGTCCAGGGTGGCACGGAGTGGCATTCCTAGCTGTGGTACCCGCACTTTTGTTGCTTGCTGTATTGTATAGGACTGTCTGGGGGCAACATTATAGCAGTAGCTCTTACCTGCACAATAATTGTTGGGCTCACCCTGCACTTGGCAGGACTCAGGGCAGTTAGGCACCGACACCCATCGCTTCGTGGCTTTTTAGGCCGCCATCTTGGGAGAGGGAATCTGGGGCTGCCGATCTACGGGCGCCATCTTTGTTGGGGGACTAGTTGTTTCCCTTGCACTACTCCCACGTCTGGAAGAGCTCGCAGGAGCTTATTTAAACTTCGGAATCGGCCGCTGACAGGTAGACTTGCTTACCGCAGTGCGCACTTTTGTTGCTTACTGATTTTAAAAGCCTTATACTTATCATTTTATCGCGCCATATACCTGCGCTAGACTTTTTAATAGATCGCGCTGCATACCTGCTCTTGCTGTATTGTATTGGACTGTCTGGGGGCAACATTATAGCAGTAGCTCTTACCTGCACAATAGTTGTTGGGCTCACCCTGCACTTGGCAGGACTCAGGTCAGTTAGGCACCGACAAACATCGCTTCGCGGCGTTTTAGGCCGCCATCTTGGGAGAGGGAATCTGGGGCTGCCAATCTACGGGCGCCATCTTTGTTGGGGGACTAGTTGTTTCCCTTGCACGATTCCCACGTCTGGAAGAGCTCGCAGGAGCTTATTTAAACTTCGGAATGGGCCGCTGACAGGTAGACTTGCTTACCGCAGCGTGCACTTTTGTTGCTTACTGATTTTAAAAGCCTTATACTTATCATTTAATTGCGAGTATACCTGCTCTAGACTTTTTAATAGATCGCGCTGCATACCTGCGCTTGCTGTATTGTATTGGACTGTCTGGGGGCAACATTATAGCAGTAGCTCTTAACTGCACAATAATTGTTGGGCTCACCCTGCACTTGGCAGGACTCAGGGCAGTTAGGCACCAACACCCATCGCTTCGCGGCGTTTTAGGCCGCCATCTTGGGAGAGGGAATCTGGGGCTGCCGATCTACGGACGCCATCTTTGTTGGGGGACTAGTTGTTTCCCTTGCACGACTCCCACGTGTACGGCTATTTAAGATGGATAGTCAATCAGCTCGCAACGATGGCGCGCAGCGGGTGCGCGCCGGAGGTGCGCCAGAGGTAAGCCTGTTTGCGCCCGTTCGCGCACAGGACGCGCCGGACGCCGGTAAATGCTGCCTCTTTGCGCCGAGCTGCTCTTACTTATTCGATCTTTTAAGACTAAACTCTGGCACTATTCTCAGTCACCAGCCTTCTACCATCAGCAGGCATCAAGAATCTCTGTCCTGTGGTTTGCTAAATGTGAGATCTCTCAGCAAGCATTCCGAAGAAATTGCGTTACTCATTGAGTTTCATGAGTTAGGCGTACTCTTCATGACAGAGACTTGGACTAGATCGAATAGCGCGGTGGAATTAGGGCTAGCTTGCCCTCCTGGCTACAAAATCAGACATAATCCCCGGGTGGGGGCCAGAGGAGGAGGAGTAGGGCTGATTTTTAGGGAGACACTAGATCTTTCCCAGCTTGATATTAAGGCAATTCCAGGTTGTGAATTACTAGGCTTCTCCATAAATGGTCAGGGGGGTGCTCTATATACTGGGCTGCTGTGCTATAGACCCCCGGCCAGCGCCTTGTCTGCTGTAACAGAGCTTATTGATCTTATTTATGACTTATCTAATTCCCATACTAGGTTCATGGTGTTGGGGGATTTTAATCTGTGGCCGGACGGACCGACTGACTCAGCCTTTAAATATTTGGTCCAGGCCTGTTGCAATATTCAGCTGCAGCAGTTAGTTCTCTCTCAGACCCACTTAAAGGGTCAAGCCCTAGACTTGATCTTTGCTGATGCATGCCAAGTGACCATACGGAACATCCTACCTCAGTGTTGGACGGATCACGCACTCGTCCATTTCTCTCTCTCACTCTCCGCCGCATTAACGAAGAAAGGCAGCTTAGGAGCCACTAAGGTGGGCAGACAATGGTCTAAGCTCCTTAAACAATCTACCCTCCCTACTCTGCTTTTAGATGGTTTCACCTTGGGAGATAATGTGGATGTGAGCTATGAGACCCTTAGCCAACGAATTTTAGCTTCACTGGACTCACTGGCTCCGCTGCGAAAAACTAGAATTAGGACAAAACATGCAATGCCGTGGTTCTCAGGAGAACTTTTTCAGCTAAAACTCCAGTCCAATGGGGCTGAGCGTACCTGGAGAAAGCAGTATCTTGAGTCATATAGAGCTCTTTTTAAACAGGCACTGGCGACTTATAAAGCCCAGATTAAACGGGCCAAGGCTAGCTTCTTAGAGGAATCATTACTGTCAGTCGTGATAAGTCCCAGGCCCTATTTAAGATCGTTAAAGACTTGGCTCACCCCGCCTGTACTGTAAATGATATTCCTGCCTCTCAATCTTTATGTGACTCATTGGCACAGGCCTTTGAGGACAAGATTGTAACTATTCTGAACAATCTTGCTATTCCGCCAGGCCCTGACCCTCAGACCTTGCCTAATCTCACTTCAACTTCCATCACAGAGAAAGATGCCAGGTCAGCTCAGCTGAACAGCTTTCCCCCGCTGTCCTTTGAAGATTTTTGTGTACTGGCAAACTGTATTTCTTCGGGCTCGCCACTTGATCCTCTTCCAAATAAATTTTGGAAACTATACCGTGAAGAGCTTTTTCCCCCTCTCTTTTCCATCTGTTGCCAGTCCCTCTGGTCTGCACGGGTTCCGGACTGCTGGAAGCTGGCGGTGGTCTGCCCACTCCTGAAAAAATTCACTTTGGATCCCACCTGTCCAGAAAATTATAGGCCTATTTCTTTGCTCCCATTTCCAATTAAAATTCTGGAGAAACTGGTCACAAAACATCGTTCCAGCTTCTTGGAGACCAATGCTTGCTTGGACGTGGCCCAATTCGGCTTCAGACCAGCTCACGGGATGGAGTCTGAATTGGTGACTGGTTTAGATAATCTTCGGACGCGTGCCGACCAAGGTCGAGCAGCCTTTTTAGTACTGCTCGACATGTCGGCCGCGTTCGACACGGTCAGCCACACGATCTTGATAGGGAGACTGGAGGAAGTAGGGGTGTCTGGATTGGCCCTTGACTGGTTGGTGTCTTAGCTTGGTAATAGGCACCAGATGGTGGCCCTGCCACCCTTCAAATCTAACATCAGAAGGGTTGGGCAGGGCGTGCCTCAAGGATCGGCCATCAGCCCGATCCTATTCAATCTCTACCTCCGTCCCCTGATCAAATTGATAAAATCTTTTGGTATAGCAGTCACCAATTACGCTGACGACACCCAACTTATCTTCTCGTTTGAGGGTAAGGAGGCTGTGTCACAGGAGATCTTTCACCGTTGTATGTCCACCACGGCGGAATGGTTGAACCACAACTCCTTGCAATTTAACAGCTCCAAAACTGAGGTGCTACACTGTTCAATGGATCGCACCCCTAGGCCTCTTCCATCGAATTTTTGGCCTCCGTCCTTTCAGGGTACCAGTTTGCCGGCTGAATCTGTTGGTAACCTGGGGGTGATGTTTGGCTCCAGCCTGCAGCTAGACATGTCCGTAAATAAAACGGTGGCCACTTGTATGGCACTGCTGCGGATGCTGCGGAAGATATTACCTATGCTCCCTGTGCAGACCAGGCCAGAGGTAGTGCGGAGCATCATCTTAAGTAGGCTCGACTACTGTAACTCACTACTTCTGGGGGCGCCTACGACCCTGGTGGGAAAACTGCAGCGGGTACAGAACTCTGCCGCCAAATTGGCCCTTTCGCGCCGACGATCTGATTCATCTACTATGGCACTCAGGGATCTTCACTGGCTGCCAATCCATCAGCGGATTGATTTCAAAGCCCTTTGTCTGGTATTTAAGGCCCTTTGTGGACAGGGCCCTTCTCCTTTGCAGGACTTGTTTTCTTGGTATGTACCGTCCAGATCTCTCTGCTCGGCATCAGCCTATCTGGTGGTAGTTTCCAGGATTTTGAGGACCCGGATGGGAGGTCGGTCTTTTAGGTTCACCGCAGCAAGACAGTGGAATTCCTTACCGCTGTGCTTACGATGCCTGGGAGATCTTACTTCCTTCAAGAAAGCTCTGAAAATACATCTTTTTCCAAGAACAATGTAAGCTGGGCAGCTGCTAAAACACCGTGTATGTATCACCTAAGTCTAAGCTCCAGGATACCCGTTGGGTGACAGCCATTGCGCTATATAAATATACTAACACATACATACATACATACTTGATATCGATCTACGCGGACGATATACTGCTGTTTTTCCGTGACCTAGAGACCGATCACGCCGCCATATATGAGACCTTCGAGAGGTTCTCTGCAATTTCGGGACTGGCCATAAATCCGGAGAAGTCAATCGGCTTCTACTTCCGAGACACTCCGAGCCCTGGTTCCATACCCTTCGGGGCCCACCTCATCCCGGTAGCTCCCACCACATTAAAATACCTGGGGATCCAGGTTTATAGGCAGCAGGAAGACCAGATAGAGGGGAATATTAAAAAAGCTATATCACGTCTCCGCGCCTCGGTGGTGTTCTGGACGACGTTACCATTATCGGTCATGGGCAGAATCGCGATCTCTAAAATGGTAATGCTCCCTCATATGCTTTACTTCTTTGTTAACCTCCCGGTCCTTTTGCCATAGTCTATCTTTGACACTCTTAATTCGATCCTAACCACTCTGATTTGGGGGGTAGGGAGACGACAGATAGGGCTTCGTAAACTGCAATTGGGGACCAGAGCCAGTGGAATGGGGGCCCCAGACTTCAGGAGCTATTACTATGCCAGCCAACTCCAATGGCTCTCCTACTGGACGGCAGGACGGAACCTACACGAAATACACTACACGACTGACAGACTGGGACGGGGAGAACTACATGCTCTGTTGCTCCCGAAGAGCCGCATACCTGCGGAGTGCCACCCGCTCCTCCGTATAGCTTTAACATGCTGGTGGAAAGCTCTGGCATACACGTCCTCGGTTGAGGCGTACACTCCCCTGTTAGGTATCCCGACGCCGCAGGGCAGGCTCACGGACAGAGCGCTTCGACCTTGGAAGGACGCGGTGTGGAGAGTGTAGGAGACTTTTTCGGCGATGACCACCTTCTTACCCACGAGGCCTTCTTACAGGCCACTGGTGCCCCCCTAGATTGTACCTCCTGCATGCCGCAGTCACACACTACATACAACACAGAAGGGCACCTCAACGCCTACAACCCCCACAGCATGAACTAGTACACCTACTGTACCTCATGGGTTCGGGAGGACATCTGGTCAGATGGCTGTATACAGGGATCAGGGCGCACGCTGCAGTCTCACTCACCTCACTTATGCACACTTGGGCGCAGGACACAGGCCAGGAGCTGTCGGACAAGAACTGGACCACGATATTAGAACACCCTAGACGGGTATCACGTAATGTCCGGTTTAGATTTATTCAGGGGATGGTTCTACGCAGGGCATACCTGACCCCTATGCGACTACATAAAATGTTCCCGGACTCTCCCCACGTTTGCCCGCGCTGCAGTGAGGAGCAGGCTGGGTTCCTTTATATGTTGTGGTTATGCCCGCGACTTCGAGAGTATTGAGTAGGGATATGCCGAATACTGCGAATGGTCACAACCCTGCCAGTGCCGGAGGAGGCGCTGTTCTGTCTGCTGGGGCTGCGCAGATGACCTAAGGCACTGAAAGCCCAAGTGAAACTCCTAGACCTGGCATTGTTGTTATACCTCAGGACGATTACAATGTGATGGAAGTCCCCTAGACCACCCGGGATACACATATGGCAGGCAGAAGTGCTTAGGTGGGGGAGGGCGGAGGGGACAACACTTAGGAGGGAGGAAACATGTGGTCTCCGAAAATTCCCCATATTCCAAGAATGGGAGACTATGCTCATCACACTGGAGAGTGAGAACCTAACCCAGGCAGCTGGTACCGGACCGGGAGATTAGTCAGGAGGCGCCACAAGAACGGCAGAGAGGGAAAATGTACCCCAGATACTCTCACGTCTTAACCGATAACACCCCAAGATGTAACACACGCTGACGCCTACAATAGCCAGAATAGCCCAATTTTCATCTAGATAGTTGGAATTGTTAAACCGCCAGGGGATGGGAAGTTCAAGACAGCAAGTGGGTGGGGGGTGGAGGGTGGGTTACGGAAAGTTTGGACACTTTAATGTATATTCTCACGCTGCTGATGCTCAGGGGACTAGAAGAAAGAATTGTGTTGATATTACTGTTACCGTCCCCCAATAATATCACTGTAACAAGATAAGGGGATATGCACGGGGTGAAAATACAAAACACCAGCTGGTGGATCGTCATGGTTAATTGTGATGTACAATTTTGAATACTACAGCTGTGAATAAAGTGTTTTAAAAAAAAAACATCACAGAAAGTGTCATCACATGACCCTTAGTCCTGAGTTTTTCCAGGAAGGCATTTCCCATGACCCTAACATCCCATCAATTTACTAAAGTTCCAGCATTGTTACATAATTAATATAACTGCATACCAAAGACAAATGTCTATTTTAGATACCACCTATATTATGGTGCTGACTTGATCTTTCAAAGTACTGGGGCCTGATGCTTGCCCTCTGTTGAAGTGAGGAAGCAAAGCAAGTATGCCAGACCTCTTCTAGAAGGTTCGTACCCTTGAGAAACATTTGAAAAAAATGGAAGGAAATTGTGCATTTTTAAGCACAATTTTACATACAATTTTACAACTGCGCAGCACGCCTTCTACTCAAAATCCCCCGTAGAAACTCAGTGAGGCAGGACTGACTAGCCTTCACTGGCTACCGGTTCGGCAGAGAGTTTTGTTTAAGGCGCTATGCTTAGCCCATCAAGCCTTCTGGGACATGGGACCCATCATCACCCGTGACCTGGTCACCCACTACATCCCAAACCGAAGTCTTCGTTCCAGCCAAACTTTCTTGGCAGTGGTTCCAAGAATAAAAAGATCTAGAGCTGGCGGAAGGACGTTTACTTACAGCGCGTCCAAGGCTTGGAACACTTTGCCACTCCATCTCAGGGCCATTCCGATCCTCAATGTGTTCCGTAAGCAACTAAAGACCTACTTATTCAAATCCGCCTACTAACCGCTGTTCCCCCCTCTGTTTTTCAGTAGGTCATGGGTATCTCAGCGCTTGGACGCCTCCGGGCAACAATTCGCGCTCGATAAATACTCAAGTTTACAAGTTTTACATACATTTTTTAAGACATAAAAAAGCACTCAATAAATATTAAAATCCTTTTGGGGTGTGCTACGCCAATGAAACCTCATGTTCCCAAGGAGTTAACCCCATTTTTTCAAAATGTGCGCATAGGCCCTTCCATATGTCAAAAATTACCTCCTTTGTATCACAGCCAGAATGTTGTCATGGGTGGCTCTATATTCCATGGCTGCCCCCTTATATCAATTAGTGAATCAATCAAACTGGATTTCTAAAGTGCTGCTTATCACCCGGGAAGGTATCCAGGCACTGGAGGGGGCTGCTGCTGAGGCCTATCAATCGAACAATCAGGTTTTCAGGCCCTTCTTGAGCTCCTGCAGGGTCGAAGCTGTTCGGATTTGGAGTGGGAGGTCGTTCCAGGATTTTGCTGCCAGGTAGGAAAGGGAGCAGCCACCACTCCTGTGACTGAGAGGGGGGTGGGCCAGGGAGAGAGATTTGGAGTGCAGCTGTCTGGCAGGCTAGTGGAAATTCACTCTATGGTTGAGGTAGGTTGGACGCTTGTTGTGAAGAGCCTTTTATGCATGGGTGAGTAGCTTGAACTGGCACTGTTTGTTGATGGGGAACCAGTGTAGTGCTATGAGATGATGGGTAATTTGTGTCTGCCTTTGGAGGTCCAGGATGAGCCTTGCTTCTGTGTTTTGAATGGTCTGAAGTCTGTTTAGAAATTGTGAGAAGATCTCCATGTAGAGGGCATTGCCATAGTCAAGGCGGCTGGGAATGAGTGCCTGGGTGACATTGCATCTGGTGCTGGTGGGGAGCCATTTGAAGATTTTCTTCATCATGCGTAGGATAAGGAAACATGATGATGACACAGCGTTTATTTGCTTCCTTATCAGCAGCGTACTGTTGAGTATGATGCCTAGGTTCCTTGCGTGATCTGTGGGTGTTATTGGGGGCCGAGCTGGGTTAGCCACCAGGAGTCGTTCCAAGGGGAGGTGCTGTTCCCGAAGATGAGTACCTCTGTTTTGTTGGTGTTGAGTGTGAGGCACTTGTTCTGCATCCAGATGTTGACACTGGTCATGCACCTGTGAAGGTTTGATTTGGGGGTGATGGGGTCTGAGGACAGGGATAGGATGAGCTGAGTGATGCCTGCTTAGGATATAATGTTCATATCATGACAAGGATGGCCAGCAGTTCCTCTATGTGTTGAAGAGGGTAGGGCTCGGAGATGATCACTGGGCCTGAGGAGAAAGGTGGGAGGCGGACGCTCTGGGTTCTTCTGGTGAAAAAGGGCATGACCCACTTGAGGGCTGTCCTTGGATTCCCATATGGTGGAGACTGTGTAGGAGGGTGCAGTGGGACACAATGTCAAAGGCTACAGAGAATTCAAGGTCTGTGACCTCTCCCTTGTCTATGGGAGCCCTGATGTCATAGAGTGGTTTCCATGCTGTGATTTGAGCCGAATTCTGATTGCGAGGGCTTCAGGAGTTTTTTTGGCTTCCAGGTGATTAGTGTGGGAGATGTTAATTGCTTTCTCCAGGACTTTAGCTGGAAAGGGGAGCTGGAAAGTTGGCGTAAGTGACGGAAGTGTTGAGGATGGTGATGAGTTCCTTGCTGATGGGGTCATCCCTAGGTTGAACATATGGTGGGGGCAGGGATCTCTGTATGCCCCTGAGTGAATGAGGCTCATGATGGTGACAGTGGACAAAAATGACATAAACAATTATACTGACAGAAGTTTGCAATTTATGCCACCCATATACCATAGTTGGTTTTTATATCAAAAATGACTTCAGTATGTCAGGGCCAGCATTTTGTCATGGTTGCCTTCCTCCCATATGCCGGGTTGTTCACTTTTATGCCAAGAACTACTTACATTGTGCTAGGACCCACAATCTGGCACTGGTGTTAAGATGCCAAAAATGTCTTCAAGTAAAAGAGTATTTTTCAAAATGTGCTGTATATGCCATTAATTACCTCTAGTCGGTATCAGCATTTTAGCATTGGTGCCCTTTATGTCAGATATTACCCCCAGTGTGCCAGTACCAGTATTTTGCCCTGGATCCCTCTATAATTCAATAATTGCCTTCAGTATGTCAGAGTCAATGAAAACCTTGCAAGCATCACATCACATTTTAACTCACACTCACCTTCATTCACTCACACTAATTCTCTCACTCATACTCTCACTTATTTATTATCACTCGCAAGCTCTTACACCCTCTCACACTATTTCCTATTAATTCTCATTCACTCACACTCAGATCCAGGTTTACTAATGCTTTGCACCACGTTTGTGATGCACACCTAATGCAGTGTTTGGGTGGCCTTTACAATAGAACGCAAATCAGGATTTGCATTGAATAGGATACCAAAATAACACAAATGCACTGTTTTGCATTATTTTGCATCAAGAGGACAATCCATGTATGGGGTGTGAGTGTTCCCAGGCAATCACCCATGGGTTTTAAATCCCTACTTACAAATATGGGTCAACAGGAATTTCTGTCAAAATCTTATGCCTCTTTGAGGCAGTTGTAACCCGGAGAAATGTTTAAATCTCTCCTTGTTTTTCCAAATTTGCACGTGTGCTGCATTATACATCACATATACAAAGCAGGAAAAACCTTTAAGCATAGTTTTTGTACTGGAAGTGGTCCCTTCCAGTACAAAAACTTTGCTTCAGAGAATGCACGCACCCTTCTACTATGGCACAAATGTGTGCGCATTGGCACAAAGCTCTCAAAAGTGTGCCAACAGGTATGGGTAGAAAAAATGCACTGTATCTTAGTAGATAAAGTAAATCTGTTCTATACCATCTGATGTAAGGCAGAGCAGCAACTTAGAGCAGGGCTGCCTTGCATCAAGCAGTAGAAAATCTGGGCCACAATCTCAGACAATCTCACTCACTAATCGTCAATCACTCGAAAACTTTCACTAGCAAACACATACAGACACACTTGCTCACACATATTGTCTTTGTCTCACTTACACACTCTCACCTGCAAGCATGAACACAACGGGAAACATCATGAAAAAAACGAAGGCATTACTATGCGTAACGTTTACAACGAGGCACTTACCACGTAAACGTCTTTTCAACGCGTATGCCTACAACGATCGTCTTTACCACGAAAAAAAAAATGTAGGATTAAAAAAGGGGCGTTGGGGGGGTCTCCCCCCCATAAAAAAACGATCCCGCCGTGCCGAAGAAATCAGCGTCGCAAGAGAGGAAGCGGAATAAACTTCTACTTCCTCTTTACGACGTAAGAGCGACGTGGTAAAGATGATGAGGGGAAAATGAATTCCGTGGTAACACATGCGTGGAAAAGGTATGCGTTGCAACGGAATTCGTGGTAACGACATACAACCAAAGACAACATGCATTTAAAACCTACCCTAGCTGCCACCAAATATACCAGTCCAATTAAGCATGCTCTTTTTTATTACACAAATAGTGAACAATATAATAATATTCACCAGTAGTATAATGAAAAACATGCAGAAAATAAGGAATGTGGAGCCACTGTTGTGTGCTTGGCACTGATTCTGCCGCCTCTGAGGCCAGGGGTTGCAAAGGCAGTGCTAGAGATAGTAGGGGGCAAACCAGGGGTCGCTGCTGAGACAGCTGATGACCTCTAAATCACGTCCATGTCTTAAATACCGGAAGAAAGTGGACAAAGGCATTTCCATGTCAGAGACCATAATCTGTCATTAAATCTTCCCAAGTGACTAGATGTAATCTTTCCTTCCTGCAACATATTACATTGCTCCCCAATAGAACTGAAATGCACCCTCTATTAACTCTTATCTTGAGACTTCATTCTTGGTAGACTGTGCCACAAATTGTGATAGTCACTGTGAAGGCACTGGCATTAATTACAAGGCCCAGTGTTTGGAGCTGGCACTTATTTTTACAAATTACAGACATTATTTGGGTATAAAACTCAATATACCCTCATATATATTCATTATAATGTATTCATTTATGAATTTAGTTTTTACCACATATGCTATAAAAAGCATAATTCACACCTAATAGCACAAGATACCTTGCAGAACTCTAAGTTTTCCAGTAATTTGGTCTTCAAACCTTATCAAACTTTCACCAGTATGTGTTCACCCCGCCCGGACTACAATGCCACTAGAGGCAAGTGGACATGTGCCCCCTAGAGGTGAAGCAATAGCATTGCATATTATACCACATATGGTAGGGGATAACGCAGCTCAGATACTGAACCGTTGTATTTCAAGGTGCTCTTAAATGTGAGGAGAAAAGAAAAGGAGACAAAGTGCTATAAAATAATGGCATATGTAAGTTCAATTTTGTCAAGCGAGGAAGCCAAGATTTTGTAACTGGAATTTTAGGGCAGAGCTCTCTCTTGGGAACCTTTTTTGCCTTTTTTATTTAGCCCGTGGGAGCGGGGCAGCATTTGGATAGACTGTGCGGCCCTTCACTGTAACCGGGCATTGGGCTTGAGCCTTCTGTGGCTCAACCACCTTGACTCAGATGGATAAAAAAAAAAAAAAATCTTGTTTCTGGGTACACCGAAACCTGTCCTTGGGTATGCACATTTCCCACTCTGATTATTCCAGCTCTGCAGGGGTACTGGAACCATTTTCAGATGGCTGTAGCCGGTGGTTTATTATGGAGCAGCACACTGTCACAATATTACTAAAGCAGGGTGTGGCAGCACACTGTCATTTACAGACAGCACATTTTCTATTGAAATGATGACTATGTTTGCACCGATGTAGTTTTACTGATAAAACTATATAGTGCAAAAATTATCATGTGTAGAAATCGGATTTCAGTGAATATTTATCATTTGCTCATCACCAAATAAATTGTCTTGATTTTATTTTGATTCTATGAAAATATTTCTTTCTAGCACACTACAGCATTACAAAAGAAAATGCTTCATTTGTGCTTTCCGAATGATGATACATTTTGAAATCTTCGTACAGTTCTTTTTACTGACAGAAAAAAATTATGGGGCATAATATCAAGGGTGGCGATAGGGAATTTTCGCCGCTTTAGCGGCCGTTTTCGGCCGCTAAGCGGCAATAATTCTATTGCCCTATTATCAAGCTGTCGCTAACAGCAGTTAGCGACAGCTTGTAGGTGATAGCGAGCGGTTTGGGGCCCACTTTGCATGTCAGCGATATTAACCGCCAATGACAAGCAAAGTGGGCGTACCCAAACTGTTAGCTAACATCGCTATCGCCTTTTAGCAAGGCAGGCGTAGCGATGGAAATATTTGCGCTAAGCGCGAATATCTCCAAATACTAACACCTGCCCAGACCAGTTATCCAATGGGAGGTGGATAACATGGCGAAGAGCATTTTGTCGCTAATGCGTGAATATCGCTGTATTCTCAGCGATATTCACGCATTTCGCCGCTATTGCCGGAAAATGTATCGCTTTGGAGATAAACGTTGCTAATAGCACGTTATCCCAGTGATAAATTCCGGCGATGCACAGCGATAAAAAAATCGTCGCTATGCCTATTTAGCGACAAATATCGCTACTTGTTGGTAATCTGTCTCTATATTCTATGGCCTTTCCTTTCACTTAGCAAAATTGTCACATAGTCCACAAAATCCTAATTTTTTGCAGTCAGAGTAAGAAAAGTAAGCAGTAGACAGTGATTTATCAGAAGACAGAGGCCAACATTTGACCTCTGTGAAAAGAGAAAAACTACATTTAAAGGCATTCTTATCACTCATTCACCTACTGAACTCCAGCACGGTTATTTTGGGGAGTTTTCAGCTCTGTAATCAAAGGGCATCATCGATGAATGCCCCCAGCTATTAACTTGCATGTCTCACTGAGCTGTTCCTAGGTATGATTCCAAATGTAATGGCAAACCAATGGTAAGTGACAGGATGCAACCACCACACGACAAAACAATTTCCCAGCTCAGCTGTTGTGGTATTGTCAATGTATATTGATAGTACTCCCATACCTGAGCAAGGATCCCATTGGTTAATTATAGTTTGACAGATTCCTCACAATATATTCCTCTCTGACAAGAAGGCAATCCAAGTCCTTCTCAGACATTTCTGCCGAGTCATCATGCCTGAGTCAAGGTCGCACATCGTGCACTGCGAGCGCGTGGCCTCTATTGCTCTCTGCGTGTGAACGTCATACGTACGGGAAGCAATTGGCGAATTCACCCCCGCTTTCTTGCGATGCGTTTTTTGTCTGGCAGGTGCAGAGGTCTAGTCTTTACTTTCAGACTAGACCGTGCTTGTCTCTCGCCTCTCAGCAGTAGACAGGCAGGTATGCAGACACTGTCAGTACTGGGGTCGGGTTACTGTGAGTATGTGATGCTGATGTTTGATTTTATAAATACGAAAAGAATCCTGGTGTTTCTGCGTGGTTTGTTTGTTTCTAGACCCATGGATTCTTTTTGTCTTTGTTTGCTTGTTGTCTAGGGAACATATCCTTGCAGGTCTCCAACACTTCATCGGGACCGCCCCCCTTTCTTTGTGTTTTTACCGATTCTGATTTTACAACATATGAGTCACTGTCATAGAAATATGGTACAGGGCAAGTGTTGGCCAGATTACTCATCTGCCCGCCAGCCTCAACTGTGCGAGGTCAGGGCGGAGCATGTCTTCCGTGAAAGTTTTGAACGGGTAGGGCGGTGGCGAGACGCGCAGCACTGTATGTTCTATCTTTAATCTTTTTTTACAGGATGATGTCATTTTGTCCGATAATGAAGCACAGAAATTCAGGGTTCAGCATTTTAATCCTTATTCTTCGCAGTAAATATCTCTAGGTTTTCCAATAATCTGTTCTTCAAACCTCATTAAACGTTCAGCAGTATGTTGTCCAATGTATCAAATACTTTAGCAAAAAACGTCATAACCCCGTGTAAAACGGTGTCCAGGTCCTGCTAAGATAGTGCTCCTGCTGACCTATTGTTCCTAAAATGCACATTTCTGTGATAAAGACAAGTCAATGTTTAAAAGGGAAAAATGAAGGCTATCATTAGCAGTTTTCTACCCTAATTTCAGCAGGTAAGAAGTCATTAAAGCGAGAGCATACGTTATAATAACACATAACAAAGTATGAAAAAAAGGAAGCATAGGGCATAATCTTGAGAATGGCAGGCACCGAGCTGTCCGCTAGGGAAGAGAAGGTAATAAACAGTACTACCCTGCCAGACTACTGTCTGCATAGAGATGTCTTCGCTGTTTGCAATGGAGGGTCCTCCTAAGGCATTAGACGTATGCTGAGCTGCCTCCATGTTTCATCCTCCCAAGCATGTTTTGTTTTTAAAACATAGGAGTTTGATTTTGAAAAACAAACAAAAAAATGACCCCAGGAGTTTTCGCGGAGGTTTTTTTTTTCTCTCCTGGCTTTTCCTGACAGCCCAAAACGAAGGTACATCAGACGCCCTCTCTAAGTAGCGCTGATGGCCTGATATACTTACACCAAAGGCACCAAGTCTGGTGGACATCAATGTAAGGTTTCCGTCGGTGGAGCCAGTGGGGGTACCACTGGCGATAAGACAGTCTACTCGACTCTAAATAGAGTCAGTTTGGCAGGCAGGGTAATCCTTAATGCTTGTCAGACCCTTCATTTTCACAGGGAACGATAATAGACTTCAGAGTCGAATTAAGTCTCTAATGATCTATCCAGCTTTTTAAATCATGCACTTCATTTTCTGTCCAATAGGTTCCACCAGAATTTACCTGATTTTGGTTAAGTTAGAAGTGCCACCAAAAACAAGGGATCCACCCCCGCCCCAAAGTGCAGGAACCCGTGTTCATTAGGAACACCCTTGGTAGCTCCTAAACTAGGGGGCGCCCTTATTTGGTCTCTCAGCCCTTTAACCTTGACATGTTAAAACACTTTGGTCCTTTCGCCAGGTCCAGGAGAGTGGCAGGGTTGATAGGTTTTAGGGTGTTGCAGCTGCACACAGGTGTGATTCCTATTAGTCTCCATATTAAGTAAATCTTTTGACACTGGGAAGTTGGTTCTTGATATATTTTCTGATGAACGTGAATGTTCACACACCTTATTGAGATTGCACTTGTAAGAATAATAGCGAGCATCAGAACAAGGGTGGAAAGAAAGCTAATAATGATGACCTATGACTCAGTGTGGCATTGGTGACACACCAATGGTGTAGCAAGGGGGAGAGTAGAGGGGCGGTCCGCCCTGGGCGGCATGAGTTTTAGGGGTGACGGCCTTCCCCCACTCTTACCTGTGACCGTCGCAGTGCGGCACACGCAGGAATCACCATTCCCACCCACTCTTACATTCAGCCCCCGCAGGGTGGTAAGCGCAGGCACCTCCACGTCGACCAAAGGTCTACCTACACTACTGTGACAGACACAGGATAATCAATCACTAAGTTGCTTTTAAGCTCGCTTTTTATGGGGAAGACAAAAACATTGTCTCAAAATGAGACAGTATATCAAGGAAAAATAATCAATTTTGTCTCTTTAAGAAAAAAAGAGAGTGTGTCAAGGAAGAAGGTGATGTATGCATGCACACACGCACATTTTGCAACAGTCTAACATCACTACTACCATCAGAGTGTTTTCCACAGGTAGTGAAACCAATCTAGGGATCTCCAAGAACCTCACTGTGAAATCCACTCCATGTTTTACCACAATGGTATTAGATGGCGTTATTATGTTTATTATTAGAATTATTATTTTGATTGAGATCGTGATTACAATTATTATAAGTAGGACTAGTAGTAGTACCATTAGTATGAATACAATAAATGGTCTTTGATTCTGCTATTATTGTTTATATTATCCTTATAAAACCATCTCTGTAGAAACAGATGAAGAAGTGGTACTTCTATTATGATATAATCTCTAAAAACACCAGTCCACAAATTGATAAAGAAGTGAAACAAGTATATTATGAGCAAAAGTAACAGAAAAAATCATAAAAGCTACATTGCCAAGTCAGAACGTGGTTACTATGTTATCATTCAGTAAATGAACCTTCTTCCTCTTTCTATATGGAAATTCTGCCACAAAATATGAAACTGTTACAGAGTACAAGAAGCACGGGAGTCATGACACATATAATGTCAACATCTATGACGTCACAGGAGGGAGAATACAGAGTGCAGCAAAAGTTACTGTTGTGACTGTGAGAGGGATTTAGTGTATTAATGGTGTAGAAAAACCACGCCTCACGTGGATTGCATAGAATGTCCTGGACAGACTGCCCTAGCCATTTGTTCTCAGCCTCCCTCATACAAAAAAGGGAAGCAATGTTATTGTACTTATTGTACTTTTCCATGGTGGGGAAAAAACCTGATGTGTGTGACTTCGTAGCCAGACTGATTTGCATATGGCCATAAGTTGGCAGGGTATGCTCAGACGTGAGTTCCTTGCTCACTTTGCCACTGGATTCAAGCAAGCCGGGCTGAAGAAGGCTGGAATGCCAGAAACCGGTCATCGGTAGCTTGTTTCCGGTCCAGGGAAGGCATGGCTTGGCAGTTCGGGCTGGACTGTTCCCATGAGGCACAGGGTCAGACTAATTTGCATATGGCCATGTCTGAACTGGGGTGGCAGAGTGGGCTAAAGAACGGTGATGGATTTAACCCAGATCAGTTGACTGGGGGTGAGTGCTTGTATTGTCAAAGCTCCGTCCATCATTTCCTTTGTTTTTTCTTTGTTAGCCATAAGTTGGCAGGGTATGCTCTGACGTGAGTCCCTTGCTCACTTTGCCACTGGATTCAAGCAAGCCGGGCTGAAGAAGGCTGGAATGCCAGAAACCGGTCCTCGGTAGCTTGTTTTCGGTCCAGGGAAGGCATGGCTTGGCAGTTCGGGCTGGACTGTTCCCATGAGGCACAGGGTCAGACTCATTTGCATATGGCCATGTCTGAACTGGGGTGGCAGAGTGGGATAAAGAACAGTGATGGATTTAACCCAGATCAGTTGACTGGGGGTGAGTGCTTGTATTGTCAACGCTCCGTCCATCATTTCCTTTGGCTTTTCTTTGTTCGCCATAAGTTTTCAGGGTATGCTCAGACGTGAGTCCCTTGCTCACTTTGCCACTGGATTCAAGCAAGCCGGGCTGAAGAAGGCTGGAAAGCCAGAAACCGGTCCTCGGTAGCTTGTTTCCGGTCCAGGGAAGGCATGGCTTGGCAGTTTGGGCTGGACTGTTCCCATGAGGCACAGGGTCAGACTGATTTGCATATGGCCATGTCTGAACTGGGGTGGCAGAGTGGGCCAAAGAACGGTGATGGATTTAACCCAGATCAGTTGACTGGGGGTGAGTGCTTGTATTGTCAACGCTCAGTCCAACATTTCCTTTGGTTTGTCTTTGTTCGCCATATGTTCGCAGGGTATGCTCAGACGTGAGTCCCTTGCTCACTTTGCCACTGGATTCAAGCAAGCCGGGCTGAAGAAGGCTGGAATGCCAGAAACCGGTCCTCGGTAGCTTGTTTCCGGTCCAGGGAAGACATGGCTTGGCAGTTCGGGCTGGACTGTTCCCATGAGGCACAGGGTCAGACTGATTTGCATATGGCCATGTCTGAACTAGGGTGGCAGAGTGGGCTAAAGAACGGTGATGGATTTAACCCAGATCAGTTGACTGGGGGTGAGTGCTTGTATTGTCAACGCTCCGTCCATCATTTCCTTTGGTTTTTCCTTGTTCGCCATAAGTTGGCAGGGTATGCTCAGACGTGAGTCCCTTGTTCACTTTGCCACTGGATTCAAGCAAGCCGGACCGAAGAATGCTAGAATGCCAGAAACCGGTCCTCGGTAGCTTGTTTCCGGTCCAGGGAAGGCATGGTTCGGCAGTTCGGGCTGGACTGTTCCCATGAGGCACAGGGTCAGACTGATTTGCATATGGCTATGTCTGAACTGGGGTGGCAGAGTGGGCTAAAGAACGGTGATGGAATTAACCAAGATCAGAGTTGACTGGGGGTGAGTGCTTGTATTGTCAATGCTCTGTCCATCATTTCCTGTGGTTTTTCTTTGTTCGCCATAAGTTGGCAGGATATGCTCAGACGTGAGTCCCTTGCTCACTTTGCCACTGGATTCAAGCAAGCCGGGCTGAAGAAGGCTGGAATGCCAGAAACTGGTCCTCTGTAGCTTGTTTCCGGTCCAGGGAAGGCATGGCTTGGCAGTTCGGGCTGGACTGTTCCCATGAGGCACAGGGTCAGACTGATTTGCATATGGCCATGTCTGAACTGGGGTGCAGAGTGGGCTAAAGAACGGTGATGGATTTAACCCAGATCAGTTGACTGGGGGTGAGTGCTTGTATTGTCAACGCTCAGTCCATCATTTCCTTTGGTTTGTCTTTGTTCGCCATAAGTTGGCAGGGTATGCTCAGACGTGAGTGTCAGGTTACGCAGCCCCTAAGCGCCTACCGTACTATGAAACTACATTTCCCATGAGTAGGCGGGAGACTTGCAGGAAGTTTATCTGGGGAACAGACGGGCTTCCTGTTGCGCGTTATTCTAGTTTCTGTTCTGCACCGGCATGAGAGCGGACGCTCTGCATGCTTTTCTATCGTGTCTCCTGTGGACTATCACCTTCCCCCCCCCTGAGGCTCAGTGGGGAGCGCTTCCGTGTTCTGTCCTCGGCGGTAGACGGACTTCACGCGTCTTCAGGTAAAGCCGCTCTAATCTCTTCGGCCGCCCGTGCGGTCAGCTGATTACTTCCTGAACGGATTGCTAAGGGAGGTTCTGTGACTGTTTGCTAACAGATTTCTACCTTTGCTGTATTCCTGTTTGGCTGAATTGTGTGTGGCGGAGCACAGTGGCGGTCTATACCACGTGTTACCGTTCACATCGGGGATCGTTTTTGTACTATTAAACGGGGCGCGGTAGTAAGGACAACTACGCGTCTCCGTTGCAAAACTGTGTATTTTCAAGGACCTCCATAACTGGGCATGTAGTGAGGTAACTACAGGCAACCCCGGTTCTCTTTGTGTAGTGCACCGTGGGGTGTGTTGTTGGCAGAATTCAGTGGTGGTCGCAACTACGTTTTTCTGTTTGACCTTCACCAAATATTCTCTGCTGGGTCATTACTTGGAGAGCGGATTGTTGTAGTTCTTGCTTCCTACACACTACCGTTTCCCTCTTCCTTGGTGTTGGAACATTCATCTTTGCTTTGACTATTTGGAACCCCCTTTGTACATTGAGTCCTCTACCATGTTTGTGGTATGTTGTGAGTAGTGGGTTTTGATGTCTTAGTATAACGCGAGTGTGTTTGGTACGACAGGAGTGTGTTCGTTAACTATATGTTTATGTGTTTCCTAGGCCTTCCTCACAGATTGTGGCAGAAGGGCTATAGTATTTCCTATCCAAGGTCGTGTTTTCTTTGTGCTCAGGTACTTGTCTACTTCCTTGGTTATTTAGTGAGACTATATGAGAGTAGCCTTGTATGTTAGAACAGCACTTCACTGATGCCTGTCTTGTCTTCTGTTACAGGTATCCTTTCCCTGCTGACCCTACCTTTACCCATCCCACATTTTTTATTTTAGTTTGTTATTTTTCTCCCCCGCCTAATGGCTCGAACACCCTGTGTTTACACTTCAGGGTGTTGGTGACATTTGGAGGTGGAACCATATTTGCATCGACTGGATCCCGTGGAGTAAACCTGACAGTGAGTCCCTTGCTCACTTTGCCACTGGATTTAAGCAAGCCGGGCTGAAGAAGGCAGGAATGCCAGAAACCGGTCCTCGGTAGCTTGTTTCCGGTCCAGGGAAGGCATGGCTTGGCAGTTCGGGCTGGACTGTTCCCATGAGGCACAGGGTCAGACTGATTTACATATGGCCATGTCTGAACTGGGGTGGCAGAGTGGGCTAAAGAACGGTGATGGATTTAACCCAGATCAGTTGACTGGGGGTGAGTGCTTGTATTGTCAACGCTCCGTCCATCATTTCCTTTAGTTTTTCTTTGTTCACCATAAGTTGGCAGGGTATGCTCAGACGTGAGTCCCTTGCTCACTTTGCCACTGGATTCATGCAAGCGGGGCCGAAGAAGGCTGGAATGCCAGAAACCGGTCATCGGTAGCTTGTTTCCGGTCTAGGGAAGGCATGGTTTGGCAGTTCGGGCTGGACTGTTCCCATGAGGCACAGGGTCAGACTGATTTGCATATGGCTATGTCTGAACTGGGGTGGCAGAGTGGACTAAAGAACGGTGATGGATTTAACCAAGATCAGTTGACTGGGGGTGAGTGCTTGTATTGTCAACGCTCTGTCCATCATTTCCTTTGGTTTTTCTTTGTTCGCCATAAGTTGGCAGGGTATGCTCAGACGTGAGTCCCTTGCTCACTTTGCCACTGGATTCAAGCAAGCCGGGCTGAAGAAGGCTGGGATGCCAGAAACCGATCCTCTGTAGCTTGTTTCCGGTCCAGGGAAGGCATGGCTTGGCAGTTCGGACTGGACTGTTCCCATGAGGCACAGGGTCAGACTGATTTGCATATGGCCATGTCTGAACTGGGGTGGCAGAGTGGGCTAAAGAACGGTGACGGATTTAACCGAGATCAGTTGACTGGGGGTGAGTGCTTGTATTGTCAACACTCCGTCCATCATTTCCTTTGGTTTCACTTCGTAGCCAGAATATTACTAAAGGTACCTGCGGGAATGGAATTTCCTAAACACATTTTACTATATTATCACATCATAAAATTGTCATGCATGCTTTATGCTTGGGCTAGGGAGATGAAGACTCAAATTTCATGTCGAATGGACTCTACTGACTGGGTGGATGGTAGCAGATGCACTATTCTCATCAAATCACTTCATTGCTTCACTGGAGAAAGGCTAAAGATCTCTCAACCTATTGCTGAAGGTGCATAGCTACACAATAGATCCGACAGATATTTACTTACATTTTTCTTGTTTTAAATATGATTGTGCTAGGTACTTGTAGAAGGAAATCGGATTAGGCATACATGCAGTGTGCATGTGATTATGTAGGTATCCCTGTGGACCAAACTCTGTGGCAGAATTTAATCGCTTGTCATTCTGCTAAGAATCGTGTTTGTTGATTTTCTGACAGCCACAAAATGTCTCGATTGTTAGAGGAAAGACTTTAGGTTTGAAAAGACTAATTCTTCGTTCATCTGCTGAATAAGCTGAGAGAATTCAAGGGTGATTAGAGGATCATCCTTTCACGCTCACCTGGTGGTTGCTCTAGCGAATGAGCAGTGATATGCAAAGCACAAAAGCCTTATATCTTTTGAACTACTCATTCTTGCATTGTGACATGCCACACATATTAACATATGCGCTATTTGAACCGGCTGTTTCATCTTTGGACACTTTTCCCATTGCCCTACCTTGGCAGATATCTGGGAGCCAGAAGTAGCCTGGACCGACTTGAATACATTTTTACAAGTTATATCATGACCACCCTGAGTTTATATTGTCTACATATTTGGTACTTTTGAGTTATGTATTTTTGCCTTGCTTTGTTGCAGTGTTTTGCCAAATATATATGGCAACCTTAAAAAACCTTAAGATGTTTGTCTCATAGACCGTGTAGCATGTCAATGGGAATGTAGTGCTCTTGCACATACAAGAGAAGCAACCCCTAGCTGGTCATGGTCCATTGGTATTCCTGGGTGTTGGACCACTAAAATGGTAGAATTCCATTACATAATTTTCAAGGCTGTTGGTCTTGTTTCTTTGTCCATGTTAGAGGCTATAGCTTTAACATTCCTCTTTGAAAATAGTGCTCTTGTCCTCCGAGATAGGAGGCTCAGAGATATTGTTCTAACAGATGGCCGGTTCTTCTCCACGACTGTTAGACCTGGCAGCCTTAAGGTGGGCTTACCCTAAATGTATTGCCTTCCTCCTCCATTTTCATTGACCTTGTTTTTTCTAGTTTTAGGACTCTGTGCACTTTGAAACTGCTAAACAGTACTAAAGTGCTTGTGCTTTCTCCACTAAACATGGTAGAATTGGATTACACCCAATAGGCATATTTAATTTACCTTTACATCCCTATTAAAGTGGTACTACTTGTGTACAGGGTCTGTAAATCAAATACTTCTAGTGGGCCTGCACCCACTTAAGTAGCCCTTTAAACAGGTCTCAAGCCTGCCATTCCTCTTTAATACATATAAGTCACACCTAGGGTAGGCCCTGTACAGCCCAGAGTTCAGGTTGCAATGTATTTAAGACGTTGGACAAGTACTTCTTAGTCTTACATGCCTTGGTTTTTAAAAACTCCAGATTTCGTTTTTCACTACTGGAAAGCTTACCTTTCATATAGGACAACATTATAATTACAGTATTACATTTTAAGAGTGTCATTTCCAAATGGAAATAGATAAGAAGTTCATGTGTGGTGTATCCGGAATTACAATTTAAAATCCTAACAATGAGAAGTTTGATCTGAAATTGTAAATCTGAAAAGGCCACTTAAAAAAAGGTTGGCATTTTCCTGCCTTAGACATTTAGGGCCAGATGAAGGAACCCTAATACCGGTCGGTAATGGCCGAAATTATGGAATTTCGGCCGTTACCGACCGGTATTAGGCATTTGGGATGTAGGTGGCTACATTTCAGATTCGGTAATTTACCGAATCGGTATTTAAGAATTCGGTAAATTACCGAATTCTTAAATACCGATTCAGTAAATTACAGACTCTGAAATGTAGGAAGCACTCAAGTGAGTGCGTTTCACCTGTAAGGATTAGTTATTTACCACCAACTACAAGTTGGTGGTAAATAACGAAAACCCTTAAAAAAGCAATTTTGTGCTTTTTTAACAGTGGCATGTTGCAGACATACATGCCCTGAGGGCATATATGTGTGCCACATGTGCACGCATGCACTATTCAGGGGTGCAACAGGGTCTCAATGTGATACCCTGCCACCCTTGTAGGTCTTCCCCCTTACCGATTCAGTATTTACCGAATCAGTATTCCCCATTCATTCCTATGGGCCTGAAGGCCCATAGGAATGAATAGGGAATACCGATTCGGTAAATACCGAATCGGTATTTACAGATTTTTACAGATTCAGTAAAAATTACCAAATTAATACCTTCATACCATTTACCCATTCTAAATTACTGAATCGGTAAAATTCGGTATTTTAGAATCGGTAAATGGTATTTACCTATATCTGGCCCCTAGTGCCTGTAGCCTGTGCCTGGGTAGTATGGCTGGGTGTAGCTGACATTTGAGCTTTGTGTGTTCCTCCTACACAGTCAACCACAATAAGGAGGTTAAGTGTGCCTGGATGGACCCTCACTGGCTGGATGGAAGGGAGAAGCAGGGCACAGCCCACTTAGACTTGAATAGACTGTGTTCTAGCTCCACACAAAGGGCTGCATATCACCTGTAGTCAGTCTACAGCCTCGACAGAGGAGTCAGGATATTCTTTAAATATTCATAACTCTGGATCTACTGATTGGATGTCTCTCATTTTGGCTTTGCTCTGTTTATTAAATGTAGCTTTATCTCTCTAACTTAGTAGTGGATCATTTTCGTGTGGCATTTTCTAACTCTGGGTGTAGTTGGCGTAGTAGCGCTACGCGTAGCTATGCGTAGTGCACTTTGCACTACACGAGCTACACGAACTGCGTAGTTTACTGTGCAAAATGCTGTTCGCACTGATTGCACAGAGCTGGAGACTTGTCCCCACTGTGCAATTAGTGCAAACTGCATCTTGCACAGTGCAAGCGGTCGTTTTCTGCCACTCGAGTAGATTTCTACTTGAGCGTCAACTTTCTCAACACGGACTAGTAGTTTCTCATCGCGAGTGAGCACGAGCATACGGGCCCACTCGCAATGAGAAACCTGATCTCCCCGCGTTGAGAATCTCGCCGGGAGGTTTATTTTCCACGCTCGCGATCGGCAACTTGATGTTGCTGATTACAAACGAGGAAAAAGTCTCGCCGGGGTGTCATTTTCCTCGCTCGCGGTTGCCAACTTGGCTTTGAGGACCGGGAGCAAGCAAAAAATGACCGCAACACTACGCTGCGCTACGCGTGTTTGCACTGTGCTATGTGCAATTCCTGTAGTGCAAAGTAGCGCAAACTTCGCAAACTACGCGAACGTAGCGTAGTGCTTCGCCCAGGGTTAGTGTTTTCACTCTTATACTGTTAAAAGTTAAGCCTAACTGCTCTGTGCCAAGCTATCAGGGGGTCGAGCACAAGTTAATTTGGGTTTTGCTTGTGACTTACCCTGACAAGGATTGTGGTCGCGACTTGACCAGGGCTCCCACCCCAGTGAACCAGTAATCCAATTTCTCACAATGACTATTGCTTGATATCGAATACATTGATTGGGGGAGAGCAGGGGCAGGGAACAAAATATACATTACATTATGTTTTGGTGGAGAAAAGGGAACCACTATGCAAAGCTGTAAATCCTTCACCATTACTGCACTACGCTTTCTTGTGAAACAAAGGTCTTCTGTAGCACCACTCTGGGTATCGCGCTTAGAGCCTTGTTTAAGATTGGCAACCCTTTCTTACGTTAAGCAGCCTTGGTGGAGAGATAAACCATGGCAACATAATGTAAGGGCCATGTTGAAGATTGTCTCCTTGGTACTAGCACTTTAGGATTGGAAGACCCTCAAACTAAGACATGAAAAAAGAATCAATTTCACATCCTGGTTTTCATCGGCCATAACTTCTCTGCTTCCTCTCATGATGATAGATGGGAACAGGCCTCCGCTATTTATTATTTATTTTCAAAATATGGATTCCATGCACACCTTGTCACTAGAACCAAGCCTGTCTGATGAGCCCTAACCGGATCAGATCCAGTCCTGGATTGCTTATGTTCTGATTCAGGGAGGACCTAGCCTGTCAGTTCAGTCTGGACTGCTCCCATTGGAGCAGGTTCAAGACTCTTTTGCATATGGCTGGGTCCAAACAGAGGTGGCACGGTGTGTAAAATAACCACGTACTGGGATGTGGTCTTGTGTAGTTACCAATGGCTGAGATTAATTCAAACATTCCATTCATCACTTTTTTGGATACTCACTACCTAGTGCACAAGTTTTTAAATGTGGTGGAAGGTTCTAGAAGCCAGGCACTGCATGCGAATACTATAGTAGCACATCACCTCTCCACCCCTGCCCCAACCCTCTGGCACAGCATGCTGGGATAGTTCAAGATGGCACTGTCCAGAAGTCAATGAGTCACTTCTCCTCTGGGGGCTTCTGCTCTGCTCCTTGCTGTTATCACTGCCAAGGCCTTTCCAACCAAAACTTCAAAAAGGAGCCCCCTCCTGTGTGAGTTCCCTTTGTCTGGACTCTCTCCTGTGTTTAGTGAGCCTGGGCAGTCCCAAGCCCTGGTATAGTGTGACAGCTAATTAGTTGATGCACATTTTCTTCCACACCCCTTCCTCCTCAGGAGCTGAGGGAAGCACTGTAATTCACTCCTTTTGTATGGGGAGGTCTTTGTTCCCTCTGCTGGGGAGCAATGTAATTAACGTAGCCCAGCAGGGTGTCAAAAGGCCTGGGCTCTGATCCTGAACATTTTAGACAACCCATAAAGTGTACATGTATAATCTTGTAGCCTGTATATATGAACTGGGTGCACACTTTCTACACCCTATTCATACCTCATGGGACTTTTAGGCCCAAAGGAAGCAAATCTGCAGTCTAAGACAGATTTCTCCCTATATATGTAATAAAGTATCACTGCAGACAAAACAGTAAATCATACTCACTTCACTTTTGAGGGCTCACTACTATTATAAGGCCTACCCCAGGATAATATTTAGCCCTGAAGAGGTGAACATGGAAGACTGGCATAGTATAATTAAACATAATTGGCCCCTAGCAACCAGTTAATGGATACTCTTTGAAGTAAAATGGACTTCCTGAACTTTAGGGAAGAGTTTTTAAAAATAAGTGAAACTTCTCATGATACTTGTGTTTTTTTAAGGCTTGTGCAAGCACATATTGTTGGATGAATGAGAAACAATGTTTGAATTTGTTGTAAGTGTGCTTGCTTTGTGTTCCTTCATAATACAAATGTTATTAATCCTGGTGTTTGTGTTATCTACCTGACTTAAGGCTGGGCTTTTGTCTAAGTCACAGAATCCTTACCATCTAAAAATAAAAGTACATAACATGTGAATATTAGGGTTCTGTCCATGTTGCGATGGGCCTGTCCTCTGCATGGTGCATACTTATGCTCTTCTACTCTAAGTGCCCAACTGCAAGTATCTGCTATCCTGCTTTTAGATACTGTTGGACTTGGCCCTTTTTGCATGGTCATCCCCAAATATTTAGCTTCTTTGTCCTATTTTTTCCTGACCTGTTGTTGTTGGCTATAGGACTCTGGGCACTTTACCACTCCAAATCAGTGCTAAAGTGCATATGCTCTCTGTGTAAATTGGGAACATGATTGGTTCACCAATGATTGGCATATTTGATTTACCGTTAATTCCCTAGTAAAGTGCACTTGTAATGTCCAGGGCCTCTAATTCAAATGCTACGAGTAGGCCTGCAGCATTGGTTGTACCACCCACATGAGCAGCTCTGAAAAGTTGTCTCAGGCCTGCCACTGCAATGTCTGTGTGCAGTTTGTTAGCTGTCATGTCAACTTGGCAAGTGCACCCACTTGCCAGGCCTTAACCTTCCATTTTCTTGCATGCAACGCCCCCTATGGTAGGCCCAATATACCAACTTGGGCAGGGTGCAGTGTATGTGAAAGGTAAGACATGTACTGGTGTGTGTGACATGTCCTGATAGTTAAATACTGCAATTTCGTTTTTCACTATTTAAAGGCTATCTACCCCATAGGATAGAATAGGAACTTGGAAACATCTTATAAGTATGACTTTCCATTGGGACAAGATTGACAAATAAAGTTTAGGCTCTCTGAACTCAGAATTTAATAAGACATCTTTTAGTAAAGATGGTTTTTAAATTGTGTGTTTGAAAATGCCACTTTTAGAAAGTAGGCATTTTCTTGTTTAACCAGTCTGTGTGCCTCTGCCTGTTTGTGTATTGACTGCCTGGTTTTGGAGTGACAGGGGCTGGGGATGTGCCATCAATGTAGAAAGCCACTGGGGTAATGAGGTGGGCCTGGCACTTCCTTGATGACTCAGAGGTGGGCTGAATAGATCCTACAAGAATTTAGAGTAGTGGGAGGAGATTTCCTTGCACCTGAATAGGGCCTGTCTCCCTTGCACAATGCTGTCTCCTCCCCCAGTGGTCATAATACACCAGTGAGGACAGAATTGGTTTGGACTGGGCTCAGAGACCCCTGCACAAGGAGAACAAAGATATTTGGGGGTTTATGACCTAAAACCCTGGAAATGTAGATTACTTCTGGACTCAAGAAGAACCTTTGCCAAGGAGAAGAGCTGTGAGGAGGAGTACTGCCCCTTTGCTGTGTGCTGTTTGGGGTTGGCCTGCAGTTGCTGTTTCTGCCAAGGAATGGACAAAGACTGAAACTTTGTTTTGAACCTGCTTGAAGAAGATCTCCAAGGTCTTATGTGTGCTGGCCTCCTGTTCGGAAGTCTCCGGGACAAAAAGACTTCACCCCCAGCTCCCCTGAACTCTGTTGTTGAGAGTAGTGACCTCCCAGGAGGAGCCTGTTCCTGTTCTGGGCCTCTGTAGGTTGTGCTTGCTGCTGGGAGTTCGAAGAAACCTGAAGAACTAAGAAAATTGATGAATTGCTCTTCTTGTGGCTGTGTTTCGACGCAGCACCGCTGTGCGAGAAGAATCTCCATGCATCGCCTCTCGGCTGCCATTAACCGACACAGCGCCTGTCGCTGCTGCATGAACAGACGCATCGAGGAATCGCGGCTGAAGGATCCGACGTAGCGTCACTCGCCACCGCCACATTGATTGCCGGCGCCATCCCGGATTTCCATGCATCAGACCAGTGCGGCAAGTTTTCCTGATGCATCACCCGCGGACCAGAACTGTCTCCGAATTGAAGCATCACTTTCCCCTACAGACCGGATTCAACACATTACTTCTCATGCTTGCAGCAAAACTGTTGCATCGCCTTCCCATGGTCTTAGGAATTGATGCATCTCTTTGTTTTTCAACGATTCCCATTTATGCGGCTGTATGACGCTTCCACAGGTACTTTGTGAGAAATGAAACCTCCTTACTTTTCTATGGACCCAGTTGTTTGAAACCTTTGAAAAGTCATATTCTTATTACTTGTATGCTGGATTTTTGTCATTTTGGTCTTATTGATGTGAGATAAAGATACTTTATTTTTCTAAACTGGTGTGGTGTTCATTTGTGATGTTACTGTGTGTTTTGAGTACAAATACTTTACATATTCCCTATGGAATAAATCTGTATGCTCGTGTCAAGCTACCCAGGGGGTGAGTAGGGGTTATCTAAAGTGTGTATCCCCCTTACCCTGACTAGAAGCAAGGGTCCGAATTTGGACAAAGGTACCTACATCTGCCAACTAGCGGCCCCCATTTCTAAGAGATACAGTGTTAGTCAAGGCCTTTTGAATTTATTAAAATTATATGTATAATACTCACTTAAAGGGACTTTTAGCCACCTCTTTTCATCTATTGGTCTCTTGTGTCATTCTCATTGTGCTCCTTCTCACTATAGCATGCAGCATGGGGCAATAAGTCAGCCTACTTCAGCCACTGGTTAACTTCGCTTTGAGTGACTGTATTTTGCACTCTCATAATGAGCACATCCACACAGCTAGTCGCTCCCTTCAGTGCCAGTGTTTACGATTTTTACTTTCAAATTAGTTTAGTGTTGCGTTATGTTTAGAAGTAGAGGTGGAAGCAGAATCTGTATACTAGATGTAAGCGTATTCCGAATTTCACGCTTTTGTTTATCTGACTTCAGATATTACACAGTATAAAAGATTGTGTCCATTTCAAACTGTTCTGCATTATGTTGTCCTCTTTTTGCTATACTTGCTGGACAAAAAACAAAAGCTTCAATAGTATACAAGTGAATGCATAAGCAGACAATTCTTCAAAATGTTCCTGGTTCCAATTTCAGCAATTGTTCTCTAATAAAGGTTGCCAAGGAAGAAAATCAAAAAAGTATTTGGGAGTGACCCACGAACCAAGGTACTGGGTACAAATGGAAATCACAAAAAGCGAAAGACCCTTGGTGAAGCTTGCTATTAATGACAGTAATTCAAACACACTCCATTCATACTGGTGTCAATAAGATCAAAATACACCTGATAGATATACAAATTTAAAATTGAAAAGTATTTACAGGAGAAACTAAAGTTCTGGTACAAATTTATTTATGAAAAATAAATAATAAAACACTGTTTTAAAATACCTATACATACATAAACTACTTAATCAGTAAAACAAATTATTATTCATCAGAGACAAAGAGACAAAGAAGGGCATCATGTATGAAAACATCACTAATTAATAATCTGATTAGAATCTGAAACTGTGACCCATTAGTGTCAAATGATGGCACTATAATGGTTCCTCGGATTTAAATCAAACTAATGGGCATCGACGCGTTTCGGTGTTATCACTTGATGAATTCCACCTTCAAGTAGTGTTGTCTCTTATTCAAATCAAGAACTTTGGAAATAGGTAATAATAGTGGTATGACTGGACAATCATCCAAGTATTCACTATAAAGTTTTTCAAACGGCTGAATTTAATGATTTAAAAAGATAAAAACGTGTTCTTCTTTTCTGCAAAACTGCTGAAACCCGGTCACTTGGTTTACGTCACGGCTATCTAGATACAAGCCCAAAACTATGTGCAAGTCATTTATATTGACTCTGCATAAAAAACTCAGCTTAGTTTCAGCGTAGCCCAATATTATACAACAAACATCTGAGTGAAGGTTAAAGGATTCCTGACCCGAGTGGTTCAGTAACATGGAAAGTTCCCGGTATAAAACGATCTGATTTAAAGTTATTTGGGAAGAAGTATAAAAACGGGCGTCTTCTAGAGCGTTACCGTAATGTCACCGGAGAAGGGATATCCCGGGTCAAGTATAGGTCCCCAGATACGGTGAACGTAACTGTAGTGTGGGCTGGTTACGGTTCGGCTGGCGCGTTCCACTCGTCGTCAGTTAGAGAAAAAGAAAATCAGCTGGTATCCTGTTTAATTTGCAACACTTATAACACTTTTTGAAAATGTCATGCTTTCCTCCTCTCTTTCTTTCTCTCTTTCTTTCTCTCTTTCTTTCCCTCTTGACCCTCAAAAACCTCCCAAGGACAGAGTGAAAATGGTGAGTGCACTCTTATCTCAAGTGTGATCACAGTACAATAGTATTGCAAAGACTAATCATTGAAGACAAAAGTAGAGTCTAAAGAACTCCAATATGGCCATCTAGATATATGCAAATAAGCCCCATACTAGTGCCACGAATCCCACCATGAGTAAACCGTAAGTATGCCATTGCCATGCCAACTCTGTGATTATTTTTTTGTGTGGTGGTGTGTCACCGGTCACCATGGTGGTAGCTCCGGCGGTGGCTCCACAAGATTCCATGATGCACTACTGCAGTGCGCGGCCGTCGATTGTACACATTATATTTTCCAAATTTGCAGATTCTACACACGGTCTTAAGCAGCATAAAGGCAAAAAGGCCAAATATAGACGTTGGTTTGATTGAGACTTTGGCTCCCGTAGTATGTGTGAACTTAATTTAGGGCCGAGGAGCGGTTAAATTAAGGCCCTGCCTGGGCTGGAATCTGGATTATTTAGTTCTGTGAGTCGTGCGGCAGGCAGCGTGTGCAGATTTGATTTCAGATTGCCACATCTTGCCATGATTTTAATTGTCTACATAGCCACTGACCAGCCCTTACTGTTAAATAGAATCAATTCGCAGCGGGATGGTGAAGAGAACATGGGGGCATATTATCAAGGGGGTTTATCTCCGCTTTTTTGGCTTTAAAAGCCAAGAAAGCGGAGATAAAATTATCTCCCTATTACCAAGCTGTCGCTAACACCAGTTAGTGACAGCTAAAAGGAGATAGCGACCATCTTGGGCCCCGCTTTGCATGTCAGTGATATTTATCACTAATGAGATGCAAAGTGGGCGTGCTAAGATGTTAGAGACTGGAAACAGTCGCTAACATCGCTATCTCCTATTACCAACTTTTGGAGATATTCGCGCTAAGCTCTAATATCTCCAAAAGCTAACACCTGCCCTGAGCAGTTCTTAGCCATGTTATCCAATGGGAGGTGGATAACATGGCTAAGAGCATTTGCTCGATAATGCATGAATATCGCTGACTTTTCAGCGATATTCATGCATTGCGGCCGTTTTTTATCGCATTTGCGATAAACCTTGCTAATAGCAAGGTTTATCTGCGATAAAAATCGCCGATGTGCGGCGATAATTTTTGTCTCTAAACAAGTTAGAGACAAAAATTATCGCTAGTTGTTGGTAATATGCCCCGTTATCTTTACAAGACGAGCACAAAGCCGTGTTATGAACATAAGATATTTGCAGCGACTTGTAAACACACCCAGTCCTATTTTTAAGGTCTCTTTTCATACTTGACTTCAGTGAAGATAATTTTAGAGAATTACAAGTGTGCGGTAGAGACATGTCAGCACCCGGAGGAGCACTAACTTGAGGCCTGGCGGGTGTCACAGCCTTTTGTGATTCTGCAGTTTAACAAGTTTATATTTTCATGCTAAAGTAATGCCTGTTATGAGCGTGATTTGAAGCCAAAGGGTAAATACTATTACAATGTCATACAGTACTGTTATTTCCTATTCTGCATCAGGCACTCCCTCCTCTAGGAATACACTGCACGAAAATACCTTTAATGCAATTACAGGTGGAAAATGGTCTCTCTTTGTCTTTCTCTCACTCCAACACTTTTTTCCTTGTCTTTTTCTGCCCCTCCCTCTCTTTCCCTGCCCCTCTCACTCTGTTTTCACTCTCTCTTTATTGCTTCTTATTTTTCCCTCTCTTTCTTAATAGCCTACTGTCTCTTAAATGCTCTATCTTGATGCTTCCTTATATTTTTCGTTTACCGTCGAAGCCTTTTCCTCTCTCTTTTATTACATACTTGTCATTCTCAGAACACCACAGCGTGACAGCATTTTGAGTAATCAAGTGCTGACTCATATTTAGTTTTTATGTGAATGACGATTTTTATGGAAATGGTGTGGCCCCCCCACGAGCCTGGTCGTTTTTTCTGCAAGTCATTATATTGAAAGCATGACAACGCATTTTTGTCCAAACTGGCTTGCATTATGTCACTTTAAAAAAAATAGATTTTTAATCTGAAGTTTATATACATCAATCCAGAGGAAGGATATCCATAAAAATGGCAGTATCTTCCTCTGGCTAGACAGATAGATAGTTGTTTTTCAACCTACAGCTTTGACTTTGTTCTCATGTTCATGTTAGAGCGTGGAAACCTTTATGTTCGCCAGATCTCGGTTTTCTTACAATATCAAAATCCTTGCAAATCATTTTGAAAAAATAGGGTACTTGCGGGCTAAAAAACGGTGCTAACAGTATATTTTGAACTAGCGTTTCATAAGAACCTAAGAGCCGAGCACAGCCTGGGCTTACTCTGGATTTGCACTTGCCTTATATCATCAACTATTGCTTTTTTAACCCCTTGCGCGCTGCAGGCACGGCCCTTGCCAGGCGTTGTACTGGGGCGGTGACGTCAGGCAGGGGAGGGTCAGGGTGGGGGTTGTAAAATGCGGGATATGGCCCATTAGAGGTAAGTACCGAAAAAAAAAACGAATTTCGTTGCCCACGCTGCATCACATTTGGCGATGCAGCGTGGGCAACGAAATGCGTTTTTTTTTCTTTTCGGTACTTACCTCTAATGGTCCATATCGCGCATTTTACAACCCCCCACCCTGACCCTCCCCTGCCCGACGTCACCGCCCCAGTATAACGCCCGACACGGGATGTGCCTGGCGCACTGCGATAATTCTCCCGCTGTGCAGGAGAATTAATGAGCGGCGGGGTTTGGACAGGCCCCGGCCATCCTTAGCACACGCCCACCATAACGTATGACGGCCAGGGGCTGTCCTAAGCATTGAAGGGGTTAAAAGACTACACTAGAGACTAATTTTTGCCCATCGCTTTAGTAAATGCACTCCTGCTTTTAAACACAGTGTTGTACTAGCAAATCAGGCATTGTCAAAGTGCCAGTCCCAGTGTGCCTGACAAGCCTGTTCAACTCTTTTTAAACATAAAAATCCTGTTACAGGAAACTTTCAAACCCACAAATCTGAAGATATTTAATTGCATGCAGGCCAGTACACCCCCACGCATTCTTCTTTATGGTATAATCCAAGTGAGCTTCAGAAACAGTTTTGAAAAACTCAGACATCACTACTTCATTGTTCATTACTTTCAGTAAAATTATGTTTATTGTTGCTTTTGCTTATGAGGAAGGCTCCCTTGCTGAAATTCAGATCGGATATTACATTTAACTTTTACCAGTGCCAGTTGAGGATGTGGGTGAAGCCAATAGACTAAGAGTGTGGAGCCAGTGGTGGAAGTAGGTGAGGCCTCTGACAAACATTTGAGCACCTGTACTTCATATTTTACTACTTAAGCACTGCATGTAGGCATATACGTGACCTTTTGAAGCCCTGTACCACATCATATCTGCATTAGGTAAGGTGTACCCAGGGTGTGCGTTCCCACCCGACAAGGGCTCATAGGAATGGCACAGTGAAATCCCTCAGATTTCACTGCAACAATTGTAGGACGGCACGGCTTCAGTACCTTACACCTGCCTGATGACAGGTGTAAGGGTGACGCAGTGCCACAGGTACAGGCTAGACTCATGCATTGCTGGAGTTGCATCATGCTTGTGACACGACTGCAGCAATGCGTGACTTTAGCACAGACAGATACGTAAGAATTCCAGACGTATCTGTCATTAGGCACAATCATTATTTTTACCTGCCACATAAACCTTTTTAAGATAAAGTTAAATAAACATTCACCCCAAAGCTTTTTCTCCATTGAGCCACTCAACATTGCTTTCAGTGTAACAACACCCCTACAATTAAATCTCAAGCATTCCCCTTCCTCAACACATATAACTTAGGGTCTCTGTCATGAATAGTTGCTCTGACTCACAGTAGAGATGAGTGTTTGTTTTTATGAATGGAGGAGTTACTCTGAACACCACCTACAGTTCCTCAACAAAATAAGTTCAAAGACGAGAAATCGTGTCATAGTTCTTGAATTCTTTAAGCATAGACATTCCATCTGTTGATCAATACTAATGGCCACATTTAGAGTTTGGTGGACCGGTTACTCTATCACAAATGTGACAAGTTTTACAAGTGTATTATATTGAGTTTTGTGGATGGGTTACTCCATCACAAACCCCCCAAATGCCCCATCTGCAGTATTTCAAGTGCATGATATTGATTGGCACTTGTAATACAGCGAACGGGATGGCTATCACAATTGTTATGGAGTAACCTGTCTGTTGAAATCTAAAGCAAGCCCTAAATTCCAAAGTTATACAACGCATTTCAGCTGACACGTTTCACTCAAGCGTTCAGGCTCTGAGATTTAGCAAGCTGGAAAACATGTAATCTTGTCCTTGGTGCAAATATATCATGTGGGAAAGAATTATTTGGTGTGTAAGAGCGCCCTGAGATTCACTGCTCTCCTTCACAGTGACATATATGGGTCACCATCACACCTGCTTTAATGTACTTGCACTTTCTAAAGTGCATTAGTTTAGCCACATATTTCTTTGAGCTACTGCATGCTTTTCTGACATCACAGTTTTGAAACAGATAGAAGCAAACCCTGAACGCTGATTCCAAGCTGCGCCGCCGAAAAGCCATGCTCTAACCTAGAGAGATATTGGGTTTTTCAGTTGGACTTCAGATAATGTGCATAAAGCTCCGAGCCAGTGGGTCTGTTCATGATGCATACCTGGATATTTAGCTTGATGAGTAATTCAATTCTAATTTGTGAAGGAAAGGAAGGAAAATATATGGTCAAAATCATTTTTCTGTTTCACAGCAGTCATCCTTACGTAATATTCCTACAAAGCCATCCTCATAAGTTTGGGGTGCTCCCCAGTTTTATATTGGCAGTTAACAGAACCAAATCTACAAACGTTTTTAGAGTGGGACACTACCCACGCACCTTTATGAAATGTGAGTTTTTGTGAGTTTTACCAACTGTTGCAAGTGTTCCCATACTGGAGTGCCCACAAACACCTCATTAGTAGATTTTTTTTACATGTACACTTAAGTCCTGGTGGATAATTGTGTGAGTGGCGGTCTTAGGGTCCACGAGGCTGCTGGCGTGCAATGCATCGATTGACGCATCACCGCAGGAGAAGAGGTTTCTATCAGGGGAATCCTTCTGACTCACAGCGTGGCTCACTCTAATGCTCTGGTGAGAAGTTGACATTTCTTCCTGAGAGCCACAGCCACAAAGGTGATATTTCCACGGCACAGTGGAAGCCAGGCAAATTGTCGGTATGCAGAGCCTTGAAGCCATGACCTCAATTCTTCAAGAGGTCCCAGGGTCACTTAATATTCAGGACTGGTCCCAATCGAACAGCACTGTTGGCAATGTTGTAGTCATACAATCAACTTGTGGGGTGCATGGGCCACCAGCAAGCACTTATCCCAACTTGATTCCGGCCTAACACACAGACAAACTTCTCCAGGTGTCTGGTGGCTAAGTCGGGAATTACTGACAAAGTTCTCACTGCCCATCCAGCAATGCCATAATAATTTTAGAGCACTTGGTTAGAGTGTCTCTGTCAGGCAGACCCTATGTTAGGGTCAATTCAAGCAGTTCCTTACATGCTCCTGTAGGATTGGTGGCACCCAGGACAGTCCATTAATTTCATATTCAGATTGATCTCCAGGCAATATTCCCTCACCTCTGGGAAGCTGGATGTCAGTGAGACACAAACCGTTGGTCTTAACGCACTCTGTGGGGTACCCCCTCCCTGGTAGAAGAGACCACCACAATGAACAACTATGGGGTTTGAGCTCCCATCTTTTTATCAATTCCACATACAGAAGATGTGCATTCCAGGTGTTCTTTCTTTCAACTGGTTTGGGTCAGGTTCCCTTTCGTGTGTGCTGACCAGTCTACCTTTCAGGCCTGGCCTCTGTCTATAGGGATGCAATACCCAGAAAGACCGTCCTCGATTGGAATGCCTTTCAAAGAGGCGGTCAGGATGAGAGACAAGACTCTGTGCCCTTCCAAGGACTCCATTCCCTATCAAAAGATACTGCAGACCTCACCCTTTACCCCTGCCATCTACCTAATGGCAGATGAAGTTAGAGTAGTAGTACAAGCTTTATTCGAGATATCTTCTCATAAAAGCACAACATAAAATCAAGTACATTACAAATAAAACAAGTCATTTTACATATACACATTCTTAAAAACAGTTGTGCGAGCTCATACAATACCAAAGAGTGAAAAATTACACACAAATATAACCAATTACATTAGAATTTCATAAAAAAATATACATCAAGTTAACTAAGCCTACCCATCAACCTCCGCCTGATTGCCCAAGCCCTCCCCAGATATTTGGCTACTCCAAGAACTATCGATTCCTGAGTAGATGTACATAGGATTCTCATAGCCACTGCACTGTGTCGTGTCCCAAGGTTTTTGCAAACTGGAGTCAGCCATACCCTCCTTGGTGACGAATAAGCTTCGCAGACAAATAGAAAATGACCAAGGCTTTCTACAGCAACTTCACACGCTGGACAACACATAGAGGTCGAACTCTGCCATCTCGCAGTAAGTTTTTTTAGCGGGAGGGATCCAGACCTTAACTGGAAGACTAGCTTCCTGTCCAATGGGACTGTAATACTGTCCCAGTAGTTTTCTAGAATAGGACAGATTTTGACTTCCAGGAAGCGACCAGCCATAGAATCGGATCTAGTACTTCTCAGAAGGCTGCTATCTACCCAATCCCAATATTGAGACTTGAGGGCTTCCTTACTTGGAAAGACTTCCCCCTGCGGATTGGTCCAGAGATTAGAAAAGCCCAAATTAATTAACATGGCCCTTAGATTTTTCAGCCACTTAATCTTGTGAAGATTATCTTCCTTAATTATTGCCAGGAATCCATCTGCGTAATGCTTAATCTCTGGAGTTGTCCAAAGGCGTCTCCAGTAGAGAATGGGGCGCAGTCGCGCTCTATCACTAATTGACCGTCTACCCAGCTCAAGAGACAGTGGAATTAGGGGGGTGCTCTGTGGGAGACCTATGATTCCTCTAAGGAACCTGTTTTCTGATATCTGTAGGGTCGATAGGTTTTCCCAAGCCCATAACTCTGTGCCGTATAAGGCCGCACCTAGAACCATTGCATCATATACTATAAGGACAGGCTTAATGGGTTTAGTCTTAGATTTTCTATGTTCCCCCCGTAGCGCCCCTGATATTTGTTGGTGTTTTAGTGCAGTTTTTTCCAGGTGATGAGACCAACCCAGGCCCTCTACTATTTGTACCCCTAGGTATGTGAACTCCCTAACCACCTCTAACTTAGTGTTGCTCAAGAATACCCTAGGGTGAATTTTGCGGCGCGGGGAGAAGACCATTAGTTTCGTCTTGCCCACATTTACTTCAAGACCGTGCTCATTACAAAAAACATTGAATATGTTTAATGCACGCTGTAAACCTACAGGAGTCTTTGACATGATTAGGGTATCGTCAGCGAACATCAGGATCGGGACCCTGACGCCCGCTATTGAGGGTGCATCTACACCCACATCTAACATCCGCTCCACAATCCCATTAATGAATAATGAGAAAAGTAGGGGTGCCATGGCACAGCCTTGACGGACCCCCCTTTCTACCGGGAAATCCGATGTTGACTCGCCATTCCCTCCCCACTGGACTCTTGCGAAATTGCATTCATGCAATCGCATGATTAAGGTGAGCAGTTCAGCCGGGATGCCTAGTTTATGCAGGACCAGCCATAGCTTGTACCTAGGGACCAAATCAAAGGCTGCCCATAGGTAGACAAATGCAACATACAGGCAGCCCTTGCCAAGCAATACTGTCCTCCACCGCAATATGGTGAAACGGAAGACCTGATCAATTGTGCTTGTGGCCCGCCTAAATCCTGCCTGATAGGGGGAAAGAGCATTGTTATCATCCACCCAGTCCATAAGCTGATTTACAACCATTTTCCCCATGACTTTTTGTATGGTTGCTATCAAGCTTATAGGCCTGTAGTTGGCTGGGAGAGACCGATCTCCTTTTTTGTAGATGGGTATGATGATTGCACCTTGCCAAAGGTCAGGGACCACCCCACCCTTGGCGATAGCATTTCTTAGCAGAAAAATATACCTCGCCCATCTCTTCATGTCGTGCTTGTAGACATCCGAGGGTATCCCGTCTAACCCTGGTGCCCTCCCACCTTGGACAGTGCAAATTGCATTTTCTTTTTTTTAAAGTTTTATTTTTGTTGTTGCGTTCTCATGGTATACATTCACAATTAAACGTACTGTAGAGCAGCGTCAACATTCAGCTGCCTACGATCAATAGAGCAACTTTTAAATTTTATCCCCCCCCCCAACATAAAACTTGCTACTTCAGGGGTTGCATTGTACGATCATGAACTGTAGGCCATTGCAACACTTATCCGCATGCAGGCATTCAGCAATCCTAAACACAGTCTCTAGCGATAGCAGTCTCTTGACCCTTAAGTTCCCTGGTCCCGGACCCATGCAGTGTACCTGGGCCTCCCGCTTCCCCCCTCTTATCACTCCAAGTCTTCATCGTCCCCTGAGCTGTCCCCATCCTCCTCTTCGGGCAAAGGCTCACAAATGTCCCCCCTGTATGTGTTCCACGGTGACCAAATCCTGTTCCATTTGCGTGGATTACGTCTCTGTTGATATACTGCCCTCTCCGTCACCATGAGCACGTCCATATTCCTGCACCATTGCGCCAGTGTCGGTGTCTCTAGTGCCCCCCAATTCTTCGCTATATCCCGCTTAGCCATCATTACTCCAATGACCACCCAACCCTTGGCATGCAACGACAAATCTGTTGGGCCCCATACGTTCAAGAGACAGATTCTGGGGTCAGGCGTGAACGGGCTTTGGAGGGCCTGACTGATCGTGCGTGTGACACTCCTCCAGTAGGCCTGTATGATTGGGCAGGTCCATATAGTGTGGAATAGTGTACCCTCCTCCCCACATTTTCTTAGGCAATATGGGTGTTCTGCCCTGTGTATTTTGTATAGTGTGGTGCGGGTGTAGTAGACCCTATGTAGTACCTTGAGCTGGACCAGCCTGAATCGGGTGGAAATACCCGCCTCCCTGGGCGATGCCAGGGCTGCGTTCCATTCCGCCTCATCTAGGTCTCCCACCTCATCCTCCCAGTACTCCTTCAACTTTCCAAGGGGATCCGGCAGGTTGTTCATCAATTTGCGGTAAGTGAGTGAGGTTGCACTGGACTCCATGTAGTCCGTAAGCAATCGGTCCTCTAACGGGGCCGATTCCGGCAGCGTAACACCTGGTTCCAACACCGACAAAAGTGCGTGCCTAATTTGTATGTACCTGTATGTTTCGGTTACCTCCAGGTTATATTGCTCCCTCAGTGTCGCAAAGGAGAGCACGCCCTCCCTCGTCCATAGGTCGCCCACCACGGAGATCCCGATAGTGTCCCACTGATCAAACCCTTTGGAACTGCGCAGGCTGCCGAGTGCTTTCGTGTCCCATAGTGGCGTGAGGCTAGTGATCACTCCCTCCCATGCCAGCCGCCGTTGCGCTTTGTGCCAGATGGTTACTGTGTGTTTGGTAGGTCCCTCAAGCTTTCTCACTAGTCCTTTGTTGTAGAGTGGGGCCAGAAGGGTGGAAGTGCCCAGCTGGTGCCTGTCAGCCTCGTATGCCGGTCGTCCTGTGCAGCGTGAACCCATTGGTTGATCACCTTGAGGTGAGCGGCCCAGTAGTACAGTTCGAGGTCGGGGAGGGCTATCCCTCCACTGTACCAGTCCCTGGTCAGCTTCAGTCGCGCAACCCTAGCCGGTTTGTCACCCCACAGAAGGCCGGACAGCTGTGCCGCTACGTGGCGGAAAAATGATACGGGGACCATCGCTGGGGTGTTTTCCAGGACATAGAGGAAGCGAGGCAGTGCCATCATCTTGAAGAGCGCTGCTCTACCTAATAGTGTTAAGGGGAGATTCTTCCAGTGGCTCACGTCCGCCTTTAGCCTGTCCAGCTGGGGCTTAAGATTCAGTTTCATGAAGGTCGAGTGATCCCTCGTGATCCATATCCCTAGATATTTAAAGGAGGTGTGTTCTACGATCAATTGGCAGTCCTCAGGCAAGGCTGGAAGGTCGCCCTGCACCATGAAGATTATGGACTTGGACCAGTTAAGTTTGTAGCCCGAAGCCGTACCGTGGGTTTCGCACAGTGCCAGTAGGACCGGGATGCCGTTCGTGAGGTCCATGAGGTAGACGAGCATGTCATCGGCATATAGGGATACTCTATCTTCCCACCCACCTCCCCATTGTACGCCTTTCAGCAGCCGGGTGGTTCTGATAATTGTGGCTAGGGGTTCCAGCACTAGGGCGAACAGTAGCGGCGAGAGTGGGCACCCTTGTCTCGTGCCCCGTGCCAGCGGAAACTCTCTCGATATGTGGCCATTTGCGGTCACCCGCGCCACGGGTTCGGCATACAGTAGTCTGATCCATGATATGAACGTCGGGCCAATACCCATATGTTCCAGGACCGCAAAGAGATAGCGCCACTCCACCATGTCAAACGCCATTTTGGCATCTAGTGACAGTACCGCCGCTGGTTCCCCCAACTGTGGTGCTCGCGCCAGCACCCCGTGCAGCCGTCTCAGGTTCAGCGCCGTACTCCGGTGCGGCATGAAGCCCGACTGATCCGGGTGTATCAGGTGTGGCAGGTGAGGCAGGAGCCTGGTGGCCAACAGTTTCGCCAGGATCTTACTCTCAGCGTTGAGGAGGGAAATCGGGCGGTACGAACCGCAGTCCTCAGGGGGTTTGCCGGGCTTGGGTATTGCAACAATTGTGGCCGTGCGTTGGTCAGGAGGCAGTCTCCCTCGTTTCCGACACTCTTGGAACATATCTAGCAATGGTGTGGATAGCGTTTCGGACATAACTTTGTACCACTCTATCGGGACCCCGTTGGGGCCTAGCGCTTTCCCCGGGTGTAGTGCCGTTATGGCCATCTGTATTTCCTCCGCTGTCAGGTCGGAGTCAAGCTCGTCCCGTTGGTCAGGGGTGAGAGTGCGGGTCTGCACTCCTAAGAGCGAGCTTTCTGCCATCTCCCGTGTGACCTCATACTCAGGGGTGTATACGGAGTGAAAGTGGTCTGCCAGGAGCTCCACTATTCTCGCCGGACTGGTGTGCATCTCGCCATTGGGATCTTTCAACTGGAGTATGGCCCTCTGACCTCCCCGCGCTTTCTCCAACCACGCCAGGAGTTTCCCTGCTTTGTCGCCTATGTCGTACACCCGACTCGCAGTAGCTGACATATGTTCCCTCACTCTGCGGCGCAGAAAGTCGGTATGTCGTTGCTGGGCTATTCGGAGCGCGTGTTGCGTGTCTCCATTTGGGTTCCCTTCGTGGTCCTGCGTTGCCTTGTCAAGTTGTCCCTCTAGACCTACCAGTTCCTGACGCTGCGTGTGCTTGTGTTGTGCGATCACTGAGATCGCCTGCCCGCGGAGCACCGTTTTGTAGGCCTCCCACAGGACCGTAGGCGACGCCACTGATCCCACATTTTCGGTGAGGTAAGATCGCGTACTTCTTTTCAAGGCCTTGGCTATATCAGGCACCCCAAGGTATCCCGGGTAGATAGGGAAGATCCGCCTATTGGCCCGTTCCTGACTGGAGAGAGTCAGTGTTAGCGGGGAGTGGTCTGAGACCCCTCGCGGTCTAATCTGTGAGTCAGTGAAAGTGAGGTGTCCCCCTCCCAACGTCAGGAAATAGTCGATCCGCGACAGGCTGTCGTGAACCGTTGAGTAGTATGTGTAGTTCCGGTCCACTGGGTGGAGCCGCCTCCATATGTCCACTAAGCCTTGCGCTTCTATGAAGTCTTGCAATTTAGAGTGTGCCGGTGTTTGTGTACGTATTGGGTATCGATCTAGGGAGTCATGAGCCACTGCATTAAAATCCCCGCCCAGCACAAGAGTCCCCTCTGGAAGATCTAATATGAATTTGCCTAGTTCCGGGAAGGCTATAGTGTGCAGTGCCGGCGGGATGTATACCGATACTATGTTGAGTGGTTCTCCCTCCCATTGTCCATGCACCGCTGCGAAGCGGCCCTGTGTGTCCGTTGCCACTGATTGAATTACAAACTTGGATGACCGGTGAAGTAGTATCCCGGTGCCTCGGGACCCTCTCGTGAATTCAGAGTGTGCCACCATGCTATAGCCCCTCCTGTCTAGGGCCCTTGTGGCCGTGCCTGTGAGGTGTGTTTCTTGTAGTAGGACCAGGGCGGGATTTACCCTTTTTATACTCTGCAGGACCAGCCCTCGCTTGATTTTGTCGCCCAGACCTCTCACATTCCATGACATGAGGCTCAAGGGGGACGCCCGCCCTACATTAGTGTCCTCCCCCATCCTGTGCGGGTATGCGGAGTGAGAAGTTGTGCGCATGGAAGACCAGGAGGTCCGTGAAGTGACTCTGCGTGCAGTATCGTGACAGTGGCATTTTGTGGTTGTGCGCCCCCTTGTAGCAATCTTGCCCCCGTGTAGAAACTAAGAACCATAACCCCATCCTACCCCCAACACCCCCCCTCCCTGCCCCCCTGCTCAACGGACTCAAAACTGCCCGCCCCCCCAACTCAGCAGAGTGCTTGATCCCCACCCATAACATAGTACTTGCTCGCTGGGGTGAAGGTTTCTCTGTGGTCGGCGGCCCCCTTCCTCAGCTGCGGAGGCCCTTCCGCCCAGTGTCCAAAGCAGCCTTGTCAGTCTTCGTTTTCATCGGTTCATCCAGTCGACAGCAGTGGTTCACAGCCCCCCGTCCGCACTGTCCTCATGAAGATCAGCCAAAGGGGAATGTACCTCCGCGTCTTCGTCGTTGGTTTGCGAGCCCTGCCGCGAGCCGGCATTACGGTGTTTGTTCTGCCTGTTGGAGCGACGGGGGAGGCCCGCCGGTCTCCATCCCTCTAACCAATCTTGCGCCACCTCCGGGGAATCGAAAAACCAAGTCTTGTTGTCAGCCACGACCCGAAGCTTGGCTGGGAAGATCATGGAGTATGGGATTTCCCTGGCTCTCAGTTCTTTTTTGACTTCAAAGAAGGTCCTTCTCCTCCGTGCCACCTCGGCCGTGTAGTCAGGAAAGAATGCGAGTGTCGCGTTTTGGATTTTAATGGGAGGCGAGTTCCTCGCCGCCTGTAGGATGGCATCCCGATCCCTGAAATTGAAGAGTCTCGCTATTATTGGTCTGGGGTTAGCGCCAGTCTTATGGCGTCCTCCTGGCACCCGGTGCGCCCTTTCCACTGTGAAGAAGGCCGAGAGTCCTTTGGGCTTCAAAGTCTCTTTGATCAGGTTCTCGACATATAGGTCCATCGCCCTCGTGTCTTCCGATTCTGGCACACCTATTATACGGATGTTATTTCGTCTTGAGCGCCCTTCCTGGTCATCGAGCTTTTCGCGCAGTTCCTTGTTTTCTTTAGAGATGCGTTCCATGCTGATCTGCAGTTCAGACACGTCTTCAACCAAGGATTTGGTCACCACTTCCATGTTGTTCACCTTTTCCGTCATTTTATGAAAGTCCGCCCTTATGAGCGTAATCTCGGCTGAGATCGACCCCACCGTGGCTTGTACCTGCGTGAGGGCTCGCATGACGTCGTCTATTGTCGCCTTCTTGCCACCGGGCACGTCGGTCGTTTTACTTGATTGTGATTTGGCCTCCTGCGAGGGAGAGCCGGGCTTCTCATACGCGAACCGGTCCAGGCGTGACTGCGCCGCCACGTTTTTAGGTCCTTTGCCTGCCATTCCGGCGCCTCTTGGGCCGACTTGGTGCCGTGTAGTCGTCGCACTCCAAGTTCCACAGGGGCTGTGCCTCACAGACCTCCTCGGATAGCTAATAGGGGGCTGTTCCGGGGTCCGTTCAGTGTGCAGGGGTGGGGTGCATCCTTCGAGGGACGTTCCAGGCACTGTGTCCAGTAAAGGCGCCCAGCTGGACCGGATCTCTCTTGTGTGGAGGTGAGAGGCCACCAGCAGGGTCTCGGGCTGTTGTGCGGGGTACGCAGCTGATCGGCGTTGCCCTGAGGGAACTGTCACCGCCCTCCTTGAGTGCCACGCGTGCCCCCTTCTATTTGCGGCCGTCGGGCCCCCTGCTCGGGATCTCTGATGTAGATGGGGGGCCCCGTGCCGGTGCCAGCCAGATCCTGCCGGGGAAAGGACGGGCGCCCCGTGTGAATGTACTTCAGGTCTCAGGTCTCAAGCCGGGCGTGGGTGTCCTCGAGGTTCTTTGCGGCGTCTGGGCTCGTTGCCGCTCAAGGCGCCCTTGGGGAGTCGCAGCGCGGTACAGTGATTCAGCGCGGACGCCGCCGGCCAAGATGGCGGTCGCCGGCCTGGATTCCGCCGCTCCGTGTATCACCCTTCGCCCACGCCGGGCGTCTGCGATCTCTTTGCCCTCACCTCTAATGCGCCTCCCGCCAGGCCCCTCCGGCTCTTGATGTCCGGCGATGGCGGCTGGGTGCTCCGGTCAATCTTCCGCCGCCGCACTCCGTGGCCGGGCACTTCCGGTGTTTCTGCGCCCGAGATGGGCCACTTCCTCCAGGCCTGCCACTTACTGTGGTCCCCGGTCCGGACGCTGTGCAGAGGCCCCTCCTGGGCACTGCCAGAACCGCACTTCCCGACCTCGGATTGAGGTCCCGCTTGCACGGTACGTCGCCGCTTGGTCCTAGGCTTCTGTGCCTTCCCGCCCGGGAGGTTTCAGAAACGGATGGATGCTCGGATTGATCCAGGGAGCCGCCTCAGTCACGGAGCTCTCCCTCTAGGCTGCCGCCATCGTCGGCTGCTAGCCACGCCCCCTGGCAAATTGCATTTTCGACTTCCTTGAGGGAAAACAGATTATAAGTAGCATAGACTGGCGATGTAACCTCCCCCATCCCAGCATACTTTATTTCTGCATATTGTGGTCTGAAGTACTCGACCCAGGCTTCTTCAGCTACATTATTATCGGGCCTTGCAGGGGTACCACCTCTACCCCACTTTATAATTTTCCAGAAAAGCCTAGAGTCCTTACTACTAGAAGCCTCCTTTAACTCTGCCCAATGGTCTTCATCCCATTTCCTCTTTGCCTGAGAAATGGCTGCTTTATACAATTTCCTAGCTGCACTAATTGCAGCCCTGTCTCTTTCTCTAATAGCTTGACCCAGTGCCAATCGGGCAGACCTACACTGGCAATTAAACCACCTAGCAACTTTCAGTTTTTTTTTCCCTTTATTGCTTTGTGTTTGCATAAAGTATGGTTTTAGGAGGGAAAAAACGTATTATGGATATCTGTAATATCCCTGGAACCAGGGGTTATAGATTCTACCGCTTCCATAGAGGTAAGAGCCTTATCCACCTCAACATTGATAAAGGTCATTGTTCCTTCATTTGCCAGTACCCTTGGCCATTTTAGCCTTCGCATGTCATTGGCCATTACTGGGATATGGTCATTTCTTATGTGAATGTTTTGGGGTCCAACATTCCACCATCTATGGGTCACACAAAGGGGATTGTGATCGCTTTCCAATCTGGCCTTAATGACCATATCAAGAACTCCCTGCCAAAGAGGAAGACTACATATTACATAATCTATTCTACTCCTGCTATGGCCATTATCAAAGGTGCAACCGCCCTCCTTGTCCCCTGGTGTCCTCCCATTCAGGGCTCTTAGGCCATGCTCCATACACATGGCATTTAGTAGCAGTATATCCTTCGTCCACCGCTTGACTGGATTTATACACAAAGATGGTACTCCCCAGAGAGTGTCCTCATCCTGTCCTAGGGGATCATTTGTACTGTCAAGTGGTTCGAAGGTCCTATTTAGATCCCCAGCCACTACTACCCTGTTGCCTTGGGACTTAGTTTCTAGGAAGGCGGACAGCGCCTCTAGGGTGGAAGAACTAGCTGAATTAGTGCCTCTTGCGTAGATATTATACAGGTCAATCACATCCCCCTTTTTTGTTGAAAATCTTAACAGTTGTAAATCACTAATACCCAGATCCAACACTTTAATAGAGATTTCCAGGTCCTGCTTTATCCATACCGTAAGCCCTCACATTGGCCGACCCCTACCCCCTCTAGAGGCTGGAATTGAAAAATGTAAGTAGCCAGGGAGGAAAACAGGGTCACAAGCCCATGTTTCTTGAAAGCAACACACATCAAACCCATTAATAAAATCTACCCAAATTTGTGAGTCTAACTTGCTTCCCAGCCCAGCAATATTCCAGGATAAAAACATACCAGAGCTAGGCTCGTCCCCACATGATTTATTTATATTGGAACATGGTTGAGGAATCATTGAGCTTGCATCATTCCCAACAAGACTCTCGGTTATCCTCATATAACCACCATCTATGTCATCATCATCATTTGCAGTAAATGTGGGTAACTCCCCTACTCCGTCGTTGGCACTTGCTTCCCCACCTCCTTCCGCCACAATCATACTATCGTTACCAGTATTCCTGACATTTAGCATTGGACCAGCATTAACATCGAGTTCATCACAATCCCCTTGTTTATTCCTACTATTTCCTCCCCTGCTATTGAACATGTGTTGAAGAGTTTGTCAGCAATGCATCCCCACCCTAGATCTTGCCATCCAACCAGGGGATTGTAATTCGGGCCAGTGATATAGTTTTGGCACTGTGGCAGTGGAGCCAGTGTGGGAATCCTTAGCCATGGGAAGTTAGAAGGGCCAATGTGCTCATTAAGCAGGCTAGTCGATACACTAGTTGGGTGAGGGTAGAAGAAGGTAAGATCAACAATTCTAATTCCTCCATTGTTTGTGCCCCATCCCTGTCTGGTTATCCATCCTGCCACCCTTGGATCTTGAAAATTAACCACAATACAATCCCCCCCAGGCTTTTGGTTGTATAGCCTATCCAATCTATTCTCCTTACCCCCAAAATTAGACCATCAACTTCTCCTGGTAGAGGCCGATTCACCCTTAGCCAGTGCATAACCTTATTTTTAAGCATCTGGAAGGTTTCTCTCTGTCCTGCTGATAGTGGTGGGACATTTATGAGGACTGCTACAAAGGGGAAGGAATCTGGGGTAAGGTTCATGGGGGGTTTCCTATGGGGTGGCTTTATCGGGGGTGGTAGGATCGGTTTGGTAGCTATAGGAACAGGGCGGGGGTGCAGGTTTATTTGCTATAATCTGGTTATTAATTAGTGAGGCAGGTGCTGGAGCAGTGCCTACTGTAGGACACACGTTACCCACTATTCCAACAGTAGGCAGAGGGTTTGAAGTTGGAGGCGATTGCTGCGCCTCAATCAGAGCTGGAATTACAATGTTACTGGAATTTACAGCAGGACCCGGTGGTGCTGAATCAACAGGCTTAGAAGGTCTTTTTGCAGCCGCACTACCTGACTTGGATGGCAATGGAGAGTTAGTTTGTTGCCTTCGTCTCTTTTCCTGCGTTACACAATGGGTGTTATTCTGGGGCTTACTACTTCCGTCCAGCCTTACTTGAGTTTTTATCAACGCTTTTGTTGAGTAAAAATTATCTAGTGTTACCTGCTCAAAATGGTCAAGCCGGTCAGAGAGCTTGCTAATTCGTTCCTCTATAGGGGACAGAATTGAAGTCGGGAATCAAATTACAAAGGGGTGGAAGCTTGTAATCCATTGGCAGACCAGTCTCTGAAGATTTAATACTACTAGGATCTGGGCTGTCTAATAGGACAACATCCCCATCTTGTACGCTTCCCATACTACGACTTACTTCAGTGACAGCCTTCCTAGGGCACGTACTTTTATGTACTTTTCTATGTTTGTGTGGGGGTTTAGCAAGGTGACATTTTCTTGATGCAGTAGTCCTTTTTCTTTTCGATCCAAGTTTGGGTTGGGGCAAGAAAACCTGGGCACATGATTCTGCTGTGAGTGTCGTAGAGTCAGTATGGCTCACACAAGGAGAAATTATTTCAGTTAAAATGCCCTTGTTTACCTCCTTAGTGGTTACATCATGAATTTCGGCTACAACAGGGAAACTTACTGAAGATAAAGGTGTTACCAGTGCAGGATAAATTTGTGCAGAGCGCTTGTCTACAGAATTTTTAAGAAGTTCAATAGACAGTCTATGCTCAGCACGCTTCTCTGCAAGTGTTATCTCTTTGTCAATATTTTGGGATGGGCGGTTAAAAAAAAATTTATCCAACGGTCCAATTACCAGTGGTCCAGTCTCAGCAGGTGGGGTCGTCGGAATAATACTACTTGGGGATACAGACATTATTATTATAATCACCAACCTTGTTACAAAGTACAATATAAGGCACTTATCTGTCACTTGATACTATATATTCCGCTAAGGTCAATGTCAGAGGGCTGGCCCAGCCTGGCCTCGTTCGGCCCCTGACGGCCACAGACGGTCCCGCCCTTGTCCCGGGCTTCTCCCGGGACGCTCCCGCGCCGCTGGGGAATGACTTCCCTTAAGTATGTGGGCAAATGAGAAGAGAAAGGGGCGTGGCAAGCAAGGAGAGCGGCCCGATGGCAGGAGGCAAGGGTAGCCGAGACTTCTGGGACACGAAGTCCGGCCCCTGACGCTCGCAGCCTTGCCTGCTTGGTGATGATCCTCTCTCTCAGCCCGTAGCCCCCAGCAGTCCAAGATAGCGCTGCAGGACCCGCGAAGCGGGTTCCGCAAGGTCTGGGAAGAAGAAGCACAATAATCCCTCTGCAGCAGTGTCCAGCACGACTCTGTAGGAGTGTCCCGCTGCGTCCAGGTACAGCGTCCTTTTTACAATGGGAGGGGGGCGTGGCAAGCAAGGAGAGCGGCCCGATGGCGGGAGGCGAGGGTAGCCGAGACTTCTGGGACACGAAGTCCGGCCCCTGACGCTCGCAGCCTTGCCTGCTCGGTGATGATCCTCTCTCTCAGCCCGTAGCTCCCAGCAGTCCAAGATAGCGCTGCGGGACCCGCGAAGCGGGTTCCGCGAGGTCTGGGAAGAAGAAGCACAATAATCCCTCTGCAGCAGTGTCCAGCACGACTCTGTAGGAGTGTCCCGCTGCGTCCAGGTACAGCGTCCTTTTTACAATGGGAGGGGGGCGTGGCAAGCAAGGAGAGCGGCCCGATGGCGGGAGACGAGGGTAGCCGAGACTTCTGGGACACGAAGTCCGGCCCCTGACGCTCGCAGCCTTGCCTGCTCGGGGATGATCCTCTCTCTCAGCCCGTAGCTCCCAGCAGTCCAAGATAGCGCTGCGGGACCTACGAAGCGGGTTCCGCGAGGTCTGGGAAGAAGAAGCACAATAATCCCTCTGCAGCAGTGTCCAGCACGACTCTGTAGGAGTGTCCCGCTGCGTCCAGGTACAGCGTCCTTTTTACAATGGGAGGGGGGCGTGGCAAGCAAGGAGAGCGGCCCGATGGCGGGAGGCGAGGGTAGCCGAGACTTCTGGGACACGAAGTCTGGCCCCTGATGCTCGCAGCCTTGCCTGCTCGGTGATGATCCTCTCTCTCAGCCCGTAGCTCCCAGCAGTCCAAGATAGCGCTGCGGGACCCGCGAAGCGGGTTCCGCGAGGTCTGGGAAGAAGAAGCACAATAATCCCTCTGCAGCAGTGAGTAAGAGTAATTTACAGCCCAATGTATTGGGAGGGGCCCTTGTACTGCTACGGAAAGCCTGTCTCTCCTCTCCTCTCCAAAAAACCTGGGGGCATATTATCAAGGGGGTTTAACTCCAGTTTTTTGGCTTTAAAAGCCAAGAAAGCGGAGATAAAATTATCTCCCCTATTACCTAGCTGTCGCTAACACCAGTTAGCGACAGCCAGAAGGAGATAGCGACCATCTTGGGCCCCGCTTTGCATGTCAGTGATATTTATCACTAATGACATGCAAAGTGGGCGTGCCAAGATGTTAGCGACTGGAAACAGTCGCTAACATCGCTATCTCCTATTACCAACTTTTGAAGATATTCGCGCTAAGCTCTAATATCTCCAAAAGCTAACACCTGCCCTGAGCAGTTCTTAGCCATGTTATCCAATGGGAGGTGGATAACACCGCTAAGAGCATTAGCTCGGTAATGCATGAATATCGCTGACTTTTCAGTGATATTCATGCATTGCGGCGATTTTTATCTCATTTGCGATAAACCTTGGTAATACCAAGGTTTATTTACGGTAAAAATCGCCGCAGCTCAGGGGTAAATTTTTGTCTCTAACCAAGCAATAGCGATAATTATCACTATTGCTTGGTAATATGCCCATAGTGCTTCCCACCCCCATCAAGGAGAAACAATGAAAACACTTATATTGTGTCTCAAAGACAGCAACCTCTTCTCCAACTTGTTCTCTGGTACAGGCTGTGGGCTTCCAAAATGGAATCTGCAGGCCTTCATCACTTGTGCACGGCACACTATCGGGTCTAGCACACATGCACATATGTAACACATGGGATGTTGCATTCAGGCTTCTAGGTTCTTCTTGAGTAGTGGAACTGATGGTGACTGGGCCTGTAGGCATTCATTCAGTTCTCTCAGGTCAAAGCCTGTCACTATAAATTACAAACCTGGTACGCTGCCACCACTGCGCTCCACAGGTGAAACCCTTTGTCCGGGGCCGTGCGTCAGAGAACCACTGTTGGTGCTTCATGCTTTTAGGAACTATCTTTAATGAAACATTTAAAATAGCATATCTTCATTTCTACTGACAGGATTTTTGTTGTTTTGGTCTCAAAAAAATTATTACATTTTACTCTATTTTGTTAAATTGGTGAGGGATTTTTCTTGTGTTGCGTTTTCGCTGTAATACTGTTTGAAGTGCTGTGCAAATACTTTACACATTGCCTCTGAGCTAAGCCTAACTGCGTGTACCAAGCTACCAGAGGGTTAAGCGCAGGTTAATCTGGGACTCACTTATTACTTCACCAGGACAGGAATTGTGGTTGCTGCTTGATTAGGGTTTCACCCACTTACTAAATTTTCTACAGATAGGAGTTATTGATGAATGTTATTCCTTGAGCCACATCTCATGATTCAGGTTACAAAAGTTTGCAGGATTTCGAGCCTTTCAGCAAAAGAAAATTACTATAGAAGGAGATGCATTATGTTTGAGGTAAAGCAACAGTCGTCAGGAGTTGCAAAATCTGCCATAATTCCCACTTCGAAACATTATTATTTTGCCACACTTCCTGTAATCGCTGTTGATGGCTGCAGTAAAGGACTAAGGGCCAGATGTAGGTAGGTAAATACCGGTCGGTAACGGCCGAAAATTGGTAAATATCCCGTTACCGACCAGTATTTAGCCCTTTCAAATGTAGGAGGCTTTAAATACGGACTCGGTAATTTACTGATTGGTTATTTTAAGGAATCGGTAAAATACAGATTACCTAAAAAAACAAATCAGTAAATTACCGAATCCTTATAACCAATGTAGGTAGCACTCTAGTGAGTGCATTTTTGCATTAAGGAATCGTCATTTACCACCAACTACAAGTTGGTGGTAAATACCGAACACCTTAAATAAAGCAATTATTTGCATTTTTCACAGTGCCATGTGGCAGACATTCATACCCTTAGGGCATGCATGTGTGCCACATGTGCGCACATGCACGATTCAGGGGTGCAACAGGTTGTCAATGTGACACCCTGCCACCCTTGAATATGCTCCCGCTATTACCGATTCGGTATTTACCGAATCGGTAATAGTGAATGGCTTCCCATTCATTCCTATGGGCCTCCAGGCCCATAAGAATGCATTGGAAGGTTTTGTTTGTGTAAAATGCGAACCAAACCCTAACGTCCCTGTAAGCTTTGGGTTTTTTTGTGAATTTCTAAGGTTTTTTTTAACATTAAGTGATATTTAAATATTTTACGTTAATATACATTTATGAGGATTGCATTGTTTATTGTACAATTTATTAACTTTGATGAGTCTGGAGAGGGGACATAACTCCCGTAAGACCGAAGCCTCAAGAAGGCCATGATGCCCTTCACCTGCCTTGAGTTCAAAACTGCCAAGTTGCACAATCTAAGAGTCTGAGTATCCCTATTTACTCTGTGTCAACAACAATATATCCTCCTCCACTGTAAAATTACAGAGATTGGCCAGGGTGAAGTGCAATTCCCAGTAAATGAAACATGTGTCAGCTGTCTGCATCAGAAGAACTGAAAGATCCTCACAATATCAATAGTGAATGGTTCTTTGCCTGTTGGCTTTGGCATGCATAAGCAATACATTGTGAGGCAATTATAAACATTTGCATCCTTTATATAAACTTGGCACTTACCTACATACTGTTGTTTATGATTAATTCAGAGTGTTGGTCTTATCCCTTTTGTACAAGGTGTGGCTGTAGTTGCAGTCAGTGGTTTGGGATAAGGGAAAGGGAGTTTATATGCTCTCAACAGAGTTAACAACAGTCAACAAGCATTTACAATGCAATGGTCTCGGCATTATTAAAGGTAGAGCTATTGGCATTGCTTTTTTTTTTTAAAATCATAAATAACTTGCATTGTTATTCACATTGCTAATTGCTTAATCGTTAAATAAATGGCATTGTCATTTACAATGCCAATAGCTTAATCGCTTGCATATGCATGACCTATTGCATTTACACCTACATAGAGCCACACACACACATACTGAGCCACCCAGACTGAGTCATTCACATAGAGCCATCCACACTAAGCATGGGCGAATTTTGCGAATTAGCAATTCGCGAATTTGCGAATTGGCAATCCACAAAATTCGCAAATTCGCGCGAATTTGCGGATTTTTTTATTTTGCATGTTCGCGAGGTGCTTTGCGTGTTCGCAGGTGTTCACGAGGCGCTTTGTAATTTCGCTGTTTTTTTTTTTTGCCTGCTTAATCACTGCCACCCTCTTGTTTTTTATGCCCATCTGCTCTCTGTACCACTTGTTTCTGTGCCCTTCTGGCCTCTGCCCCACTCATTTTTTGTCCCCTTATGCCCTCTGTCCCACTTTTGTGCCCTTCTGCCCTCAGCCCCACTTAGAATGGCACCGGCAAGCTGCCAGCGCCATTCTATAATAGCTAGAAATAGCTTCAACAGGAAGCACTAATAGATAAAGTAAAGCAGGTGCTCCAGTTGAAGGTCAAATTAAGTTACACAATCATTAATCACCCCAAGTTTGGGGGTGATTAATGATTGTGTAACTGAATTTGAGCAGCACCTGCTTTACTTTATCTATTAGAGCTTCCTGTTGAAGCTGACTTTTGTAACTATTTTAGAATGGCTCTGGCAGCTTGCTGGCGCCATTCTAAAAGAGTTACAAAAGTCAGCTTGAACTTTTGACCCAATCCCCGTTCGCGGATTTCCGTTCGCGGATTTTGCGGGAAATTCGCGAATCTCGCGGATTGCGAATTTATGGAAAATCCGCTAGCGGAACGGATTTTCCGCCCATGCTTAATCCACACACACTGAGCCACCTACACAGAGCCACCATCACACAGTCACCCACACATAGAGCCACCTACCGAAAAAGTTATCTACACAGAGCCACACACAGAGCCACACACACACACACACAGAGCCACACACACACACAGAACCACACACACACATATATACAGAGCCATACACATACACACACAGAGCCAGACACACACACACACACACAGAGCTACACACACAGAGCCACACACACACACACACATAGAGCTACACACACATACACCGAACTATACACATACACACCGAGCCACACACACAGAGCTACACACACAGTGCCACATACACACACAGAGGTAGCTACACATACAGACAGAGCCACACACACAGACAGAGCCACAGACAGAGCCACACACACAGACAGAGCTACACACAGACAGAGCCACACACTCAGACAGAGCCGCACCCTCAGACAGAGCTACACAGACAGAGCCACACACAGACAGAGCCACCCACACAGACAGAGGCACACACACAGACAGAGGCACACACAGAGACAGATCTACGCACACGCACAGAGCCACAAACACAGAGCCACACACACAGACAGAGCTACACACACAGAGCCACACACACAGACAGAGTCGCATACACATTGAGTTACATACAAAAAAAGCTATCTACACAGAGCCACTCACACAGAGAGCTAGACACACACACAGAGCCACCCTCACACAGATAGATTCACCCACACAGTCACCTACCAAAAAAGTTATCTACACAGAGCCACACACACACAGAGCCACACACACACACACACACCCACACAGACACACACACACACAGAGCCACACACACACACACAGAGCCACACACAAACACATATACAGAGCCACACACACACACAGAGCCCCCCCCACACACAGAGCTCTGCACACACAGCCCCCCCACACACACAGCCCCACACAAACACACACAGTCCCCCACACACAGAGTCCCCTCACACACAGACCCCCCCCACACACACAGTGCCCCCTCCCCCCCACACACACAGAGCCCCCCACACATACACACAGAGCGCCCCCACACACACACACAGCCCCCACACACCAATATACACAAGAAGCAGAAAAATACTGCATAAAAACTGGGAGAAATATAGTCAAATTAGCTATCAGCAGAGGAGTGAAATAACAGACTAAACGGCAGAAAACATAAAACTGGATGAAAAATAATAAACAAATGTAAATTTGGCGAGAAAAACAGTAGTAAAATAACGTTCAAGTTGAGTGATGAAGTGACAAAACGCACAGCAAAAGAGTAAGCATTACAAGTGTTACAGAAAACAGACTAAATGAAAAGAAAGTTGTTGTGTAAAACAGTACTTGTCAAATGCCGCATCGGACATTTTCAGACAAGCTGCTGCGCCGCTGATGCGGGTCTGAAAGTGCTGCAAAGCGGCCGAAAATTGGTGACAGGAGGAGGTGTAGTTTTAACGTCAAAGGTTATAAAGACTCCCCATTCAAAGGATGAGAAGGAACCGTCAGGAACGCCAAGGTAGTCACTGCGATGGTAGCAAAATAGCATTTCGCAGCTGGAGCACTCCCCGGACCCTAATAAAAAAAATCATTTTGAGGTGCACAAACAAGTTCAAAGGATACACCCGCCCTAATCGCCGTGAAGCTGCTGCCTCCCCTCACCTTTTGAAGACACCAGCCCCTGCGGGTGGTTGTGCGAGGGGCAGTGGTGCAGATAAAATTCGGAGCCTAAATCTTTAATGGAAGACAGAGGGGTTGGACAGCAAAATGACCTCGCCTGTCTCTTCTGCCAAGAGTCCTTCTGAGGATTTAGAAAAGGGGGTGGTGATGAACAGAGTGTCTGAGTTAAACAGACCACTCTTACCCAGTCCAAAGATCAGGGCTTGATCCATCACCGTTATTTATCTCACTGCCCCATCCCAGCTCAGAACCTGGCTATATGCAAATCAGTCTGTCCCTGGCCCAGTGCATCATGGGAACAGGGCAGACTAAACTACCAAGCCAATTCTTCACCAGAAAGGAGACAAGCTACCAGGGACCGGTTTCTGGCATTTCAGCCTTCTTCGGCCCGGCTTGCTTGAATCCTGATGGAGCAGTGAGAAAGGGACTCATGTCTGAGTATACCCTGCCACACCTATAGTGGCCAAAAACGATTTAGAAAAGGGGGTGGTGATGAACAGAGTGTCTGAGTTAAACAGACCACTCTTACCCAGTCCAAAGATCAGGGCTTGATCCATCACCGTTATTTATCTCACTGCCCCATCCCAGCTCAGAACCTGGCTATATGCAAATCAGTCTGTCCCTGGCCCAGTGCATCATGGGAACAGGGCAGACTAAACTACCAAGCCCTGTTCCCATCATGCACTGGGACAGGAACAGACTAATTTGCATACAGCCAGGTTCTGAAACTGGGATGGTGCAGTGAGCTAAAAAACGGTGTTGGATCTAGCCCTGATCTCTTGACTGGGTGAGAGCTTTCTGCTTAATTCAGAGACTCTGTCCCTCACCACCCCTTGTTGTAAATATTTTTGTCCACCCTAAGCGTGGAAGGGTATTCTCAGATGTGAGACCCTTGCTCATTGCACCATCAGGATTCAAGCAAACCGGGCCGAAGACGGCTGTAATGCCAGAAACCGGTCCCCGGGAGCTTGTTTCCTTCCCAGTGTAAGAATTGGCTTTTGTAGTTTGGCTTGCCCTGTTCCCATCATGCACTGGGACAGGAACAGACTAATTTGCATACAGCCAGGTTCTGAAACTGGGATGGTGCAGTGAGCTAAAAAACGGTGTTGGATCTAGCCCTGATCTCTTGACTGGGTGAGAGCTTTCTGCTTAATTCAGAGACTCTGTCCCTCACCACCCCTTGTTGTAAATATTTTTGTCCACCCTAAGCGTGGAAGGGTATTCTCAGATGTGAGACCCTTGCTCATTGCACCATCAGGATTCAAGCAAACCGGGCCGAAGACGGCTGTAATGCCAGAAACCGGTCCCCGGGAGCTTGTTTCCTTCCCAGTGTAAGAATTGGCTTTTGTAGTTTGGTTTGCCCTGTTCCCATCATGCCCTGGGACAGGAACAGACTAATTTGCATACAGCCTGGTTCTGAAACTGGGATGGTGCAGTGAGCTAAAAAACGGTGTTGGATCTAGCCCTGATCTCTTGACTGGGTGAGAGCTTTCTGCTTAATTCAGAGACTCTGTCCCTCACCACCCCTTGTTGTAAATATTTTTGTCCACCCTAAGCGTGGAAGGGTATTCTCAGATGTGAGACCCTTGCTCATTGCACCATCAGGATTCAAGCAAACCGGGCCGAAGACGGCTGTAATGCCAGAAACCGGTCCCCGGGAGCTTGTTTCCTTCCCAGTGTAAGAATTGGCTTTTGTAGTTTGGTTTGCCCTGTTCCCATCATGCACTGGGACAGGAACAGACTAATTTGCATACAGCCAGGTTCTGAAACTGGGATGGTGCAGTGAGCTAAAAAACGGTGTTGGATCTAGCCCTGATCTCTTGACTGGGTGAGAGCTTTCTGCTTAATTCAGAGACTCTGTCCCTCACCACCCCTTGTTGTAAATATTTTTGTCCACCCTAAGCGTGGAAGGGTATTCTCAGATGTGAGACCCTTGCTCATTGCACCATCAGGATTCAAGCAAACCGGGCCGAAGACGGCTGTAATGCCAGAAACCGGTCTCCGGGAGCTTGTTTCCTTCCCAGTGTAAGAATTGGCTTTTGTAGTTTGGTTTGCCCTGTTCCCATCATGCACTGGGACAGGAACAGACTAATTTGCATACAGCCAGGTTCTGAAACTGGGATGGTGCAGTGAGCTAAAAAACGGTGTTGGATCTAGCCCTGATCTCTTGACTGGGTGAGAGCTTTCTGCTTAATTCAGAGACTCTGTCCCTCACCACCCCTTGTTGTAAATATTTTTGTCCACCCTAAGCGTGGAAGGGTATTCTCAGATGTGAGACCCTTGCTCATTGCACCATCAGGATTCAAGCAAACCGGGCCGAAGACGGCTGTAATGCCAGAAACCGGTCCCCGGGAGCTTGTTTCCTTCCCAGTGTAAGAATTGGCTTTTGTAGTTTGGTTTGCCCTGTTCCCATCATGCACTGGGACAGGAACAGACTAATTTGCATACAGCCAGGTTCTGAAACTGGGATGGTGCAGTGAGCTAAAAAACGGTGTTGGATCTAGCCCTGATCTCTTGACTGGGTGAGAGCTTTCTGCTTAATTCAGAGACTCTGTCCCTCACCACCCCTTGTTGTAAATATTTTTGTCCACCCTAAGCGTGGAAGGGTATTCTCAGATGTGAGACCCTTGCTCATTGCACCATCAGGATTCAAGCAAACCGGGCCGAAGACGGCTGTAATGCCAGAAACCGGTCCCCGGGAGCTTGTTTCCTTCCCAGTGTAAGAATTGGCATTTGTAGTTTGGTTTGCCCTGTTCCCATCATGCACTGGGACAGGAACAGACTAATTTGCATACAGCCAAGTTCTGAAACTGGGATGGTGCAGTGAGCTAAAAAACGGTGTTGGATCTAGCCCTGATCTCTTGACTGGGTGAGAGCTTTCTGCTTAATTCAGAGACTCTGTCCCTCACCACCCCTTGTTGTAAATATTTTTGTCCACCCTAAGCGTGGAAGGGTATTCTCAGATGTGAGACCCTTGCTCATTGCACCATCAGGATTCAAGCAAACCGGGCCGAAGACGGCTGTAATGCCAGAAACCGGTCCCCGGGAGCTTGTTTCCTTCCCAGTGTAAGAATTGGCTTTTGTAGTTTGGTTTGCCCTGTTCCCATCATGCACTGGGACAGGAACAGACAAATTTGCATACAGCCAGGTTCTGAAACTGGGATGGTGCAGTGAGCTAAAAAACGGTGTTGGATCTAGCCCTGATCTCTTGACTGGGTGAGAGCTTTCTGCTTAATTCAGAGACTCTGTCCCTCACCACCCCTTGTTGTAAATATTTTTGTCCACCCTAAGCGTGGAAGGGTATTCTCAGATGTGAGACCCTTGCTCATTGCACCATCAGGATTCAAGCAAACCGGGCCGAAGACGGCTGTAATGCCAGAAACCGGTCCCCGGGAGCTTGTTTCCTTCCCAGTGTAAGAATTGGCTTTTGTAGTTTGGTTTGCCCTGTTCCCATCATGCACTGGGACAGGAACAGACTAATTTGCATACAGCCAGGTTCTGAAACTGGGATGGTGCAGTGAGCTAAAAAACGGTGTTGGATCTAGCCCTGATCTCTTGACTGGGTGAGAGCTTTCTGCTTAATTCAGAGACTCTGTCCCTCACCACCCCTTGTTGTAAATATAGAGTCCTTCTGAGGGCACGGTCTCACCGCCTCCCGATGCCAGAAGCCCCTGGCACTCCGGGACGTTGGTAACTCTCTACCCACGGGCCTTTTTCACCCTGACGAATGCGGTGCCCGCGCCTGTCTCGACTCTAGTTAAAATGTACAGCACAGAGGAAACTCTGATGTTCACGGGTGGTAACGAGCAAAAAACTTCAAAACTGAGATATTAAACTGCGCAAAGAGGATTTTCATGCCTCAATATTCCCATTTAAGCAGTTGGTACTCAAATGTGTAGTGGGTCTGAATTGGATCTTGTTAGAATGTTTAGTATGTAATCTAACCATGTAACCACGTTAGGAATGCTGGCTATGTATTGTGGTCAGAGTGTGCGTTACCGAGGATTCGATCAGTTGTGTCAGTTGTGATCGTGATCCGAGGGAACGCACTGCTCTGCGCTGTGGCTGAAGAATGTGATATTAATATAGAAGAATATGCTTTCAAAAAAATGAACCTGTGATTTCCTGGGAATTCTTCTTGCTACATTTGGCGACGCTGGGAGTGTCTTCAGCCACCTGCAAGATCTCTTGCTGGAAATCCGCTTGAAGGGCCACTCGTCGTCCTTGTTCTTTCTATGGTGGAAGTATTTTGAGTGCAGGGGTAAAGATCCTGTCTTTCAGGAAAGAAAGAAAGCCCGGTAGGATCCACTTTTCCTTTATCTTTGGTTTTCGGGATCCAGCAACCGTTCTGAAGAATCTGTGATATTAATAAAGAAGAATATGCTTTCAAAAAAATGAACCTGTGATTTCCTGGGAATTCTTCTTGCTACAAAATGGAACAAGAATTGTGGCAACCTTCTGTATCCATGAGAGCCGGCAATGATCATTTTATTACTTACAGTCTATTTAGGCAATGAGCTGGTCAGTGTCAACAGGGGGCCTGGGGGGTCGATGCTATATGGCTGTCCACTGTGAGATCCTGCTAGCCCAATTAATCGCATGGCAAGACAGGGGTATAAATGCATGCATTTGCAGTAAGTTTCATTTCCCTCTTTCATTCTTCCCCTCTCTTTCATATTAGCCTAGTGCATTCTGTTAATGATAAATGTACCCTTTTGCTGTTTCCTGTTTGTGTAGTGTCTGATGTCTGCAGTACTCCCGATGCAGTTAACTAATAAACCAATGAGGCACTATGCATCAGTATACATTCATCCGTGAGCCAGCCCCCAGTGCAAGCGCCTGCATTAGAAGAACATACGTGTTAATGTGTTTCCACATGTTCTACAAGCCTGCTTGCTTCTCGCCCATCCGCCTCTTCTTTTTAGCACCATTCGGGGCTGGACTTGAGTCATTAGCGAGGCATCTAAATCCCTAAAGTTGCCGCCGCGGGTAATGAACTCTCACATGGGGAGGGCATGCATTATTCACGAGGTCCGGCTCCTTGGCGCGCCAATAGGTTCCCATCGCCCCTCAAAGGACACGAAAGAGAGGAAAGATGGAGTGCACTTTATGGACGACTGATAGCCTGCTGGCGCAGAGACTGGGGGCGACGCACAGATCAGGGCATTTATGAGCGAGAGATGTTCACAGCTGTTCACAAGGGTCATTAACAGGCACATGGCCTTACCTGTCTGTCTCTAGTAGCCAACTTGCTTTGATGCTCTGCACTCCCTTTCAGGGGTCACTGATATTTGCTGTACAGTACGTTTCAAACAGATACCTTAAGGACACGTTTAATCCCGAGCTTTCTTCTAACATCTGCTTGCTCTTGCCGCCACGTGCAGTCAGACCGCCTGCGTTACTCCCTGATGTCACTAGTCCTCTCCAAAGCCGGTCCGCACCACTCAGGGCAAGGCGACCATTCACACATGCTCTGGCTTGAGCCTAATACACCTATGGAGGCGCACTAGTGGCAGCAACCCTCTGTGCAAAAATCAAAGCAATGCAACAATACAGCTATCACTCTGCTGCAAGCTGCTCCAAACTGTTGCCTGTGCTTGGATGCCAACTGCGCCAGCTCTGCCCACCACCTCTGTCTGTCTCTATGTCAGGGTAAGATTAGCGTGCCCTTTGTCTACTTTCATTTGTTTTTTTAGTTCCCTGCAGCAGGCACAAACATACCTCTCATCACCCATCGTGGGCAGGCGGATTGGCCAATGCAGAGCACCTCGTGTACCCTGGTGACCATCCCTGCGGCCCCCCAGCAGCAAAGTCAGATCCGGGATCAGCAGACAGTGGGCGGTACCATACTCGTGATCGGAGGGGCAGGCGAGCGTGTATCCGCGGACAGCAGAGCTAGGTCCTTGATTCACTGTGCAGCGGAGCCCCCTTCACACAGCCCCTTTTGTATTATTTGTTTTAAAATTTAATGGTGAGGCTGGAGGAAGTGAACACGAGGAAAGTGGCCGGGTGGGCTCTGCAAGGGAAGTGTGCCCGGCCGCCGCACGATCGCTTCTGTATTAATTTTAATTTTAGTGGTGAGGATGGAGGAAGGGAACGCGGGGAAAGTAGCCGGGCGGGCTCTGCAAGGGAAGCGTGCCCGACCGCCGCACGATCGCTAAGGACTGAAGGGTGAAACAAGCAGCTGGGGACCCAAAAATCTCATGCGGAGAGGGCTACAGCCACTTGCCTCCGGGGACCAGAGACTGGAGTCCACCGGAGTGAGAAGAGCGCTCTCCGAGGCGGCTCCCCGTTCGCCTCAGTGAACTCCTCCTGCACGCCGCAGCCCTTGGGGCCAAGAGCACTGTCGGAACCGGGCGGGTCACGGACAGCGGGAGGGGGCGGGAAAAAAGACGGTGGGAACCGGGTGGGACACGGACAGCGGGAGGGGGCGGGAAAAAGACGGCGGGAACCGGGCGGGACACGGACAGCGGGAGGGGGGGAAAAAGACGGCGGGAACGAGGAAAGCGAGCATGAGCAGCCTACCTCAACGTTACCAACAGCAAAATGGCTGCATCAAGCTTCCGGATTTTTTCGGATTGGGGGCGTGTTCGGTGTTCTCAGAATGGGCGAGGCCTAAAAGTGGAAAGAAGAACACCGAACACACCTCCAAATCCGAAAAGGATGGAGCCTATTCGGAGGGACGGCTCTCTCCTCCAATGGCTGGCCTCCGCTTAGGAAGCCAGCCAATGGGAGAGAGGCAAAAACAGAGGCGGGACAAATAGTCCATACTAAGCAACATTAAATCTCGGTACTTCTGGTTCTGCCTTCAGCAGACTGGATATTACCTCGACCTAAAAATGAGCCTTACCTACCCAGGCATCAGCCAGTAGTCAGTGAATCATGTGAGTGCAACTAAAAGTATCGCCAGATTCACTTGAGGCTGAGTCTGCTTATAGCCAGACTGATGAAAATACAATCTGTACATCCTGTATAATACTCCTTTGTGGACAATAAAGATTCTAGAGAGCTCATATCAAGCACCAATATACGTATATTGCTGATATAGTGCCAGTCAATATGATTATAGCGCTATTCCTATATAAGCAACACCCAGCCACTTGAATGACATGACAGTGTTGGCACTGTCTTCTACAGGTCTGGGAGAGTTGTACCCCAAAGTTGTTACACCTCAAAAGTCCACCCATTAGTTGGGTGGATTGGGGAGGTTGGTAATCTCAATTTTATGAGGCATTGTGTCCCAAGTTAAGGTAAAAATGGGTATATACCAAACATAGTCAAATAAGGAAAGGATGACTCAATAAGGTGAGTTCTAGAGTAGAATGCAGAATTTATGAAGATTTATTACAGAAATTCAAAAGGTGCAATACAGGATAATCAAATGTAGATACTGCTGGAATACATAGGAATCAATGGCCTGAAGCTGCGTTGGGAGCTGATGCTGTGAAATACATATCACTCAGAACGCTCTCACCCTTCTTTGTGGTTGCAAGGGCTCATCAAGTGCCATCTGGCAGTCATGAGAGAGATGCGAGATCTGGGCATTCAATACTTCCATATCATCCCTTCTTCTCGAGCAGCACTGCCCAATTCTTTGGCACAGCAGAGGAGACCTGGGCCTAGTTGGAGTCTACTGTACACCGGACACTATCAAACAGGTGAGAAGAGTGCAGGCAGGATGGCACTGACATTCGGAGAGATCGCAGGAGGAAGTGCAAGCAGAACAATTGGCCACCCCCACTGCTACGTGCTATCCCCAACATGGAACAAGTTCTACTGGAAAGTCAGAATGTCCTACAAACAGCAGCAATGATATGAGACCGCAGTAGTGGAAAAGAACTGGACGCCTCATCCAAATAGTCCTCCAGGGAAGACAACTCCTCTGTAAGCATGGGCAAATTTTGAGAATCTGGCGTTTGCGAATTTTGCGAATTTGCGAACTCGCAATCCGCAAAATCCGCGAATTCTTGCGAATTTGCGAAATTTTTTTTGTGTGTGTTCGCAGGGATTTCTGCCAGTTCGCAAGGATTTCTGACAGTTCGCGAGGGTTTTGTAACAGTTCGCAATCGCGAACTTACATGTCGGCTCGCAACAGTCACGATTATGTTGTTTCTACGTCTGGTTCATCATCATAGGTTCCCAGCACCCTCTGTTTCACCCCTGCCACCCTCTGTTTTACCCATGCCACCCTCTGGTACATCAATGCCTTATGCCACCCTCTGGTTCATCATCACTGTAGATTATGGGGGGAAAAAGCAAGCACACCTGCCTGCTTCAACTGACATGAATTAATTTGGGGTTGATTTAATAATGTGTCACTGTTTTAAAATTCCAGTCTGGCACCTGCATCCTTATCTGTATTTTGCTTTCTGTTGCAGTGCAATTTTTTTTCCAGGACCTTTGTGGCCTACTTGTAGCTATTCTATGAGCCTGCTGTGAGGGTCAGAGCAGGGTCATACAATTGTTGCAACTAGCAACTGAACTCTGGAGGGGCCCTTGTCAGGAAGCACTACAGGGAATGGTTACTAATGATGAGTTTGAACTTTTAAACCTGCTGAATGCTTTTTTTGTGTTCGCAAGGAATTCTGCCAGTTCACAAGGATTTCTGCCAGTTCGCGAGGGTTTTGTACCAGTTCGCAATTGCGAACTTACATGTCGGCTCGCAACGGTCACGATTATGTTGTTTCTACGTCTGGTTCATCATCACAGGTTCCCAGCACCCTCTGTTTCACCCCTGCCACCCTCTGTTTTACCCATGCCACCCTCTGGTACATCAATGCCTTATGCCACCCTCTGGTTCATCATCACTGTAGATTATGGGGGGAAAAAGCAAGCACACCTGCCTGCTTCAACTGACATGAATTAATTTGGGGTTGATTTATTAATGTGTCACTGTTGTGAAATTCCAGTCTGGCACCTGCATCCTTATCTGTAATTTGCTTTCTGTTGCAGTGCAATTTTTTTTTCCAGGACCTTTGTGGCCTACTTGTAGCTATTCTATGAGCCTGCTGTGAGGGTCAGAGCAGGGTCATACAATTGTTGCAACTAGCAACTGAACTTTGGAGGGGCCCTTGTCAGGAAGCACTACAGGGAACGGTTACTAATGATGAGTTTGAACTTTTGAACCTGCTTTCACTTTTGCAAAACTCGTTTTTCTGCAGAGCAGCATTACAGCAACTTTAATGCCCCACCAAGCTTATATGAGAAAGTTGATTTCTAATCCAAAAGTTATCCAAAGAAAATCAAAAGGCCTCAAATCTAAAAAAGTGCAGGCAAATGTCAACCTGAGGAGTTATTCTGATAAAAATAATCATTTTCAGAAGGTCTATGCTGCTTGCTAGTAGATTTCTTGTGCGGAGTTGCAATTTTTGTAATTTCGCGAGTGCGAGATTGTTGCTGCCCGCCGCACCTACATGTTCGCAATTGCGAACTTACACCGCAAAGAAAAAAATCCGCTGCGTGCGAATTTGCGGATTTTGCGGGAAATTCGCGAATCTTGTGGATTGCGAATTTACCGAAAATCCGCAAAATCCGCAAGCGTAACGGATTTTCCACCCATGCTTACTCCTCTGGATCAGCTGAGGAAACAAGACGACCACCAAGCGTGACACCACAAATGTCAAATGAGTTACTGTAGTTAACGGACATTGCTGTTGCACAAAAACAGAAATGGCCACCAATGGAAGACACATCTAACGCCAGGGCTTTAGGAGAATGGCTGCACCACTTGCACTTAGCTGACATTTGAGGGAAATGACCCCACAGACACAGACCTATTTCTTTTATTCCCCACCACAGGGCCTGCATGTCCATATCAAACACTTTGTGGGATCAGCAGCAATGAATCCTGGTTGCCACCGAATAGATTACAGAGGACAGATGCACTTGGATCACAACCCTCATCTTCTCCAAATAAGGTGGGAAGGAACTGAACAGGTCAGGTACCTATAGCACCTCCAGCCGTCTGCTCTCAAAAATCCGCCCTTCCGGGCATCATTGAGCACTACTATTAACACTTTCTTCTAAATAAATACAGACTTTCTTGCTGATAAGAGGGTAGAATGGGAACCACTTTATGTTGTAGTGAGGGAACAGCGTCTGGGTCTTGCCTGGGGCATTCGACGGCAGCTGGATCAAGATGTAGCACACCTCGAAAACTCACTCCTTCAGCTGGAGTGTAGAACGGTGATGAATCCGTACGGCATGAGTAAACTGGATGAGGCGAGACGTGAGCATACGGAAGTGATGGAATAGCTGTGATGCCTAAATTATGCTGCACACTCCGCTTGCACCCATGATACAGCAGATAGGGAGGGTTGATTGCTGGCATGGCTGATAAGGCAGTAACAAACAGGACAAACAATCCTCTTGCTGAGCTCAATGTCGGGTGCCTACTGACCACTCAGCATGAGATACACCAAGAATTCATCAAGCACTACACAACTTTATACAAAACTCTTATCAATGTGGACCGAGAGGCACTGGAGGCTTTCCTTTCCTCTCTCTCCTTGCTAACTGTGGCCGCGTCACAGTGGTTGTAACAGGAGGAGATGATCAAGCCTCTTGAGGTCCAAGCAGCCATGAAAGAGCTGGCCAGGGGTAAGACACCAGCGGCGGAAGGACTACTAGCTGAATATTGCAAGGCACATGCATCAGTTCTGGCCTCACATTTACTGATGCTGTATGAAAAATCACTGAAGTCGTCCATCCTCTCTGCTATGCTTTGCAAGTCTCTACTGATCAATAGACTACAATGGGAGTTCCTTTTCACCACCCTATCCAGGTACAGACTAGGCACTCACCTCATTCATCTTAGATTATTATATACCCTTCCTACAGCCAAGATCAAGACTGGCCTTTACAAGTCGGAATCAGTACACATCAGTCGTGGCACCAGGCAGGGATGCCCACTGTCCCCACTACTGTTCTCTCTGGTCATTGAATCACTGGCAGAAATCCTTTGACGAGGTGGGGAAGAATGGGTGATCCCTATAGGAGATGGGACACATGTGGTGTCCCTATATGCTGATGATCTGCTTTTATATATTCGAGACATAAGGGAACCATGCGATAGCACACCAAAGAAGCTATCTGACTTTGCATCTCTGTCTGGCCTGTGAAGAAACTGGCCAAAATCGTGCCTATAACCATTCGCTGCATCCACCTCAGACCCAGCACTGCTTGTTAATGGTACTAGGGTGCAATTGCAGCCATCTGTGTTTCAATACCTATGTGTTCCAATTTATTACCAACCAGAGGAACTACAGGAGGGGAACCTCTTGCGGGTGGTTGGCACAATTAAGTCACAGATTGGCTTCTGGTGCACCCCCCCAATACTCATGGTCAATTAGTGCTCCTTAAAATGGTGGTTCTCCCACGGTTATTATACTTCTTCACTAATCTGCCACTCTATATTCTGCCCCAAGTCTTTCACTCATTTGAGCACACCATGCGAGAATTTATTTGGCATGGCTCACGATGCAGGGTTGCATTATCCAAACTATTCTTACCAACCGGTCAGGGGCGGCTTGCAGTGCCCAACATGGAACATTACTACCTGGCGACATATCTCAAATGGATAGCTAGGTGGGTCAGTGGGCTACACTTGGCAGACACAGTCATGCAACTGTCAGAAGGGATACACTTGTCAAATGTAAGACTATTTCATCACAGGCAGAAGGGGGCAATACCTAACCAGCTAATCAGACCTTCCAGCATTTCGCAATTTTGCGATTCCCAAAATAATCGCAAAATTAGCTGAAGAGTGTGATGACCGCGTTATTGACCTTTTTGGCCGTGAAAAAGGTCTCTGGGCAGTCAGCAAATAAGATGATGACATCTTATTGGCTGAACGTGCACATGTCACTATGTGGCGGAGTACAGCTGTAATAGCTGCCTGCTTACTTCTGGGGCATTAAGACATCTGTGTCCCTGCGCTTTGAATGAAGAAGAGGGGGTCTTCAAAAAGCAGTACAATGTTTGCGTTTCCATTCCGAAAGTGCTCGTTCCTTGTGTATAAATAAAGCCACACTTCGGAACTATGACAGAGAGGGCAGGGCTCGGTGCGTGTTGGCTTTCAAATGTGCAGAAAAGTTCTGCAAAATGACAACTCTTCATTCCCCAGGAAGCTGAGTCCTTTAAAGTTATGCAGAGGTATCGTGCCTTTTCCCACCCACCCACCATAATGCTCCCTGCGTCAATTTGCTCTTTTCACAGTTTTTGATTACCACATCTTAAAATGTTCCTAACTTGTAATTACAACCCTCAAGAATGCTCTTCCCACCCTTGTCATTCATTTTTACTTTCAGCCCCAGGCACTTTCAGGCTGGTAATCTTGCAGGAATGCAAGAGAAGTGAAACAAAAAAAACCCTTTTAGGTCTCACCTAGCGACACAGCGCATTCGATGCTTGCCTTGGCGAGATCTATTGTTGTCGATTTTTCTTGCAAAGGGGGACAGGAGATGTGCACGCGTACGGACAGGCGATGAGCACATGCACAGTGTCTCGCATCTCTTACCAGTGGCCATCGTGGGTGGCCATGCACGTGCCTTCTTCTCAGACTTTTCTGTTGAGTCACACTGGCACATCATCTCCAACACACTACTGAGCTGGTCCAGGTAGCCTCTATTGCTCTCTTTGTGTGTCAACATCATACATATGCGGAAGCGTAGTCACCACCAATTTTTTTGTAGCAGTTTATCTATTAGGTGCTGGGATCTAGTCCTTCAGACTGGACCCTGCTTGATTCTTGCCTCCTAGCACATAAACAGTTATGCAGTAACTCCCTCCCAACACTGTCAGCACAGCAGATGATGTGAGTATGGTTTGTTGACATCTTAATTTATGACATGCTGCTCTGACAATCCTACCTCGCCTGGTCCTGCATTGCTGACATATGAATAATAATCTTAGAAATACTGTGCAGGGTAACTCTAGGCCAGATTATGCATCTGCCCACCTTCAACTGTACCAGGTCATGGTGAAACATGTCTTCTTTGAAAGTTTTGAACAGGTAAAGTGATGGCAAGAGGTGCAACTCTGTATAATTTATCTTTATATTCTATCTATATTTTGTCTGGATGATGTCATTTTGTCTGAAAATAAAGGGGGCAGTCAGTCTGCCCCAGTTTTGCTGCACCTACCCTGCGTGGATAAAGGTTGTGGTTCTATGTGCTCTTGCAGTATACAAGTTTGATACAAGTCTCAGACACGGAATAGAGGTCATTGAAGAGCAGAGTCAGACATGAAGTATGTAGAATTGTATTACTCACAATTACTTTTATCATTCAAACGTTAGTTAATTAGCTCCGAGTCAAAGCCTTGCCTGTCCCATACTGCTGCATGCCTTCCAGAGGTCAAACCCCTTTTTTGTCCCTGCATTGGTTGCCTTATGCTATATAGGTGCAGGAATGACCAGTCTCCTACAAGTTTAAGACTTCCAATAAGGGTAGCGATGTTGCTTTGAAGTTCGCCAGATGGCACTGTGTTTTAAACTTGTTAGTTCAAGTTTGTGTGTGTTTGACGTTCCTTTTCTAATCCTTCAGTGCTGTGCAACACAGACATATGAAACCTCGTTTTACCCTCTACCTATGCCTCACTCCCCCTGACGAGGGAGCATCCCACCCCCACACTAGCTTTTTCAGGGTTCAGGTTAATTCATGGTAAGAAACAGTATGAAACAAGCTTAAGTATGAGCGTAAAATCCGTTCCGCTCGCGGATTTTGCAAATTTTCGGTAAATTCGCGATCCGCGAGCTCCCGCGAATTTACTGAGAATTCGCAAATCCGCGAGCGGCGGAATATTTCCGGGGGCAAAAGTTGAAGCCTGGCCTGTTGTAACTATTTTACGATGGCACCGGCAAGCTGCCAGCGCCATCCTAAAATAGTTACTAAGTTAGCTTCAACAGGAAGCTCTAATAGATAAAATAAATCAGGTGCTCGATTTTATCTATTAGAGCTTCCTGTTGAACCTAATTTAGTAAGTATTTTAGGATGGCGCTGGCAGATTGCCGGCGCCATCCTAAAATATTTACAACATGCCCTTCCTGTGACTCATTCATCAGCCCAAAAACAATCGTGAGCTCGTCGAGGCAGGTGTGCCTTCTTCACAAATCTACTGTGGAAAATCAGCTGTGATGCTGGATAGAGGCTTTTGCATCCGTGACTTTCACGAGCGCAATACCCGTGCTGTTTCTGTGACCAGGAGCTTATTTCTCTTCATCTGCTGAACTGATCTTTCTCTGACCTTTTATACACACAAGAAGCATGTGTGAACTCGCATGGTAGCCTTGCCCGTTTGGCCCCGCCCACACACTCGCGGTTTGCACCCTCTTCCCGCCATTCACACACTATGATGGACAGCTCACTCAAGGGACCCCTGCGCCCTTCGGGGCGATTGCATAGTAACACACACATGGTCGCTCGAACTAGTTGATGCTCAAATTCAGTGACTCATTCATTAGCCCAAAAACAATCGTGAGCCTCGTCGAGGCTGGACAGGTGTGCCTTCTTCCCAACTCTACCGTGGAAAATCAGCTGTTATGCTGGATAGAGGCTTTTGCATCCGTGAATTTCACGAGCGCAATACCCGTGCTGTTTCTGTGACCAGGAGCTTATTTCTCTTCATCTGCTGAACTGATCTTTCTCTGACCTTTTATACACACAAGAAGCATGTGTGAACTCGCATGGTAGCCCTGCCCGTTTGGCTCCGCCCACACACTCGTGGTTTGCACCGTCTTCCCGCCATTCACCCACTATGATGGACAGCTCACTCAAGGGACCCCTGCACCCTTCGGGGCGATTGCATAGTAACACGCACATGGTCGCTCGAACTAGTTGATGCTCAAATTCAGTGACCCATTCATTAGCCCAAAAACAATTGTGAGCGTCGTCGAGGCTGGACAGGTGTGCCTTCTTCCCAACTCTACAGTGGAAAATCAGCTGTGATGCTGGATAGAGGCTTTTGCATCCGTGACTTTCACGAGCGCAATACCCGTGCTGTTCCTGTGACCAGGAGCTTATTTCTCTTCATCTGCTGAAATGATCTTTCTCTGAACTTTTATACACACAAGAAGCATGTGCACTCGCATGGAAGCCCCGCCCCAAATCCGCGGATCCGCAAATCCGCAAAATCCGCAGATTTTGCGGATCCACGATCCGCAAATCCGCAAAATCCGCGGATCGTGGATCCGCAAAATCCGCCCATGCTTAAACAAGGCTTCATGTTCATTTCAGGAACATGCTAACCTCTGAAGGGTGACAGCTTTCTTTAGGGGAGGGACATCTTAATCCCTTTACTTAACAGCAATATGTCTAGGTTTTCCAGCAATTTGTTCTTCAAACTCCATTAGGCTTTCGCCAGTAAAGTGTTATAAGTTCAATATTTCAATTACTTTTTCAAAATCTCCATACCCATCTTTGAAAGTGTTTTTTCCAGCACCACCACTCCGCCAACACTTACAGACAATGACACCACAATGCGCAACTGCCACCGATGGCTCTCCAACTGCGCCGACACCCTGTCACCAGGCAAAACTAGCACCACGTATTTGCATAGTGACGCATGTTGGCAGTGCTTAATTTGTGCTAGTGATTTCCAGTGCTTAGCACTGGCACTTAGTTATCAGGGCCGGGTCTACACATGGTGGCGTCTGCATGTCACTTCGGCATGACGGCTTTATTGCGTATAGTGTTGATCTTGTCTCCAGACTCAGTCCTGGTGAAGTGTTGTGGCTGTGAGAGCTGCTGCCTAAGCGAAAAATCATATTATACGATGGAGGTCGCGGCCCTTGGTTCAGTTTTGCCAGAGGGCGGGAGTAGGGACACTGAATTGGGCTGACATCTGGATGCATTTGGTTCTGCAGGGATGTGTGCGGCAGGAAGCCTGCGCAGATTCTTTTCAGAGTGCCACGTAACGTTCTGGCACACCCCTGCGGCCGCACCACACCCAATCATAGTCAGCCCGACGGCGTTGAGGAGCAGAGGCATATCCAGTTAATAAGGCAGTGCCACGAATCCCACCATGAGTAAACCTTAAGTATGCCATTGCCATACCAACTCTGTGATTATTTTTATGAGTGTGGTGGTGTATCGCCGGTCACCGTGGTGGTAGCTCCGGCGGTGGCTCCACAAGATTCCATGATGAACTACTGAAGTGCGCGGCCGTCGATTGTACACATTATATTTTCCAAATGTGCAGATTCTACACACGGTCTTAACCACATCCGCGCTCAGAGAATTCTCCTCCTGTGCTCAGATTTACAAAATCCCATGTTTCATGACGAGCTGGGCTCGGCATCAGCGTGCGAGGAGGCTACGCCATGACGAGCCCAGCTCGTCATGAGCCTGGAAGGGGTTAAGCAGCATAAAGGCAAAAGTGCCAAATATAGACATTGGTTTGATTGAGACTTTGGCTCCCGTAGTATGTGTGAACTTAATATAGGGCCGAGGAGCGGTTAAGTTAAGGCCCGTGCCTGGGCTGGAATCTGGATTATTTAGTTCTGTGAATCGTGCGGCAGGCAGCGTGTGCAGATTTGATTTCAGATTGCCACATTTTGCCATGATTTTAATTGTCTACATAGCCACTGGCCAGCCCTTACTGTTAAATAGAATCAATTCGCAGCGGGATGGTGAAGAGAACTTTGGGGCATATTACCAAGGGCATTATCGCCACATTAGCGGGCCTTTTTGTTGCCGCTAATGTGGCAATAATTTTATCACCCTATTACCAAGCTGTCGCTAACACCTGTTAGCGGCAGCTTGTAGGCGATAGCGGGCATTTAGGGGCCCACTTTGCATGTCAGCGATAATTATCGCTAATGACATGCAAAGTGGGCGTGCCAAGATGTTAGCGACTGAAAACAGTCGCTAACATCTCTAACTCCTATTAACAACTTTTGGAAATATCTGCGCTAAGCGCGAATATCTCCAAAAGCTAACGCCTGCTAAAAGCAGTTCTTAGCCATGTTATCCAATGGTAGGTGGATAACATGGCTAAGAGCATTGTCACGATAATGCATGAATATCGGTGATTTTTCAGCGATATTCATGCATTTCGCAGGATTTTTACCGCTTTTTAGATGAACCTTGCGGGGAATGAGATTTTTATATCAATTTATGATCAATTTAATAACTTATCTCATTCATCTATTTTGGATCGCTAGTATCTGTCATTGAGTAAAAGACAACCCCCGCATAGGTTAGACAAACCCCATTAACTGACGCCACTCTGAAGAACCACTTACAACTGATAAAGTTTGAAAGTTTTATATAAAATTAATTTGAATGCAAATACAATCCTCTCAGGATCAAAGTATACAAAAGAATGCAAAATCAATTCCAATATCAGCAATTTAAAAGCTTCGATGTGAAGTGGTTCCTTTGCGTCATCTACAGAAAAAGAAAAGTATCACGTTAAATCTGTCCCTACTCTATGCTATGTGACATCCCTACTTCGCAAGTTCCTAACCTAAAAAGGTGTCAGCAGTTTGACTCCCAAAGAAGTTCAAACTCTCTTAGCCTCTAAAGGTAACTTAAGTTTAAGAAGCAGTACCCTCTCTGCCTACCCATCCGCTCTTCTAAGGGTCCTCGGCCTACTGCTCTCTTGCGCTCTGATCTCTCTCAGCGCATCTGCTCAAGTCATCTACCCTTCGCTCTTCTCTCTCTGAGCTGTTCTGAGCCAATCGCCTTGGCTAATCGCTATCTTCTCCCCGGGGTGCTGTCCCTAAAATACACAATCACAGTGTGGGTGGAACGCCCCTTGACGCCCACCACGGACTTTCCCCGATGATGTCAGCTTCTGGCTTCTTCCATTGCTTCATCTCTTTCGCCGTCCGTTAAGTTGACCTTTCTTCTTTAGATGTCATCTTCATCTTCTTGTTGGCGACTTCTACTGACACTTTCAGATCAAAAGTCATATGAACTTAAACAAGACTTTAACTTACAACTGCTATTCTTGACCCTTCTAGGTCCTGTGAATGGTCATTCAAAAACAAGTTTCAAATTCTAAGCGCTTCTTATCACGTTCAGGCAATAAGCCCCGTCCGGCATTGTCACCTTAAATCTAACAAGTGCTAGACTTCCTGGCTCTCACGTCCACATCAAGCTATTCACGACTCCAGGGAGTCCACTAAATTACACACATTGGCCTGTGCTCCTGCTAACCCTTGGTCAGTCAGGTTAAAATCACAAATGACCTAAACCTTTCTAACATTCTTACAAAAGCCTTCTACACAGTATAACCTTTAACACATATTTTCGTATTTAGCAAAAGTCTGTTACATATGTGTGAATATATTGTACATAGAATATAAACTACGTAAAGCATAACTTTATATTCTCATTCGCTATATCGTTTTATACATGTTTTACACATTTCTTCACGTTTCATTTCTCGCCGCTTCTCCGTTTAAAGGTTACACACGTACATGAATTCTACTTTGCACGTTCTACATTTCGTAAGCATTTCTACACCATCTCTACATTAGCCCACTACGTATACGGGCCTTCTAAATCTAATACATGTCCTAAAATGAATACAGTTACATTTCTTATATTACTTTGGATTATATCGGTTATCTATATGCTATAAGTGTCAACTTCACACTATGATATACATTTCATTCCTACGTTATACAATGTGCTTGTAAATATGGCCTGTACATAATTTTTATTCAAATTTGCGCTCTCTCAGTCCCCCCTTTGATGACTTCTAGGAGTCATCACTAAAGACAATTTGAATAACATCTCTAAACAGGACTAGTCACAATATTCCCTCTTTTCATCGTTTCGAGTGCTCTTAAGCTTTTGTACTGTTGATCTTGTAAAGCAGCTAATCTCCTTTCTTGCTCTCTCATTGTTCATGGTAACCGGTTCGACCTATACCATTTATATAATTTTACTAAACCTAACAATGTGATTATACAAATTAATACTATCAATACAGGCTTTATTATGTACCACACTATGCTTTTCCCACGGTTGGCAAACCAACTCCCAACCTTTCCTACTCCATGACCAACTTTTTCCCAAACATTTATTTTTGATAAATCTTCGATCTCTTGATGAATCTGTGTAATGTTCCGTATGACTTTCTCAAGTGGTTTTGAATTATCAGGAATATAAGTACAACATTCCTGGACCTTCAAAGCCTTACAAACTCCGCCTTCTTTTGCTAGCAGTACATCTAAAGCAAGTCGGTTCTGAAGAACCATTGCTCTAATCGACTGCATCTCGCCTTCTACCAACATTAATGACCTTGCAGTACTTGCAGATAATCTATCCACAACTGTAGCCAGTCTCCTGATCTTTACATCGTTAAGTATTAAACCTAACATAGGAAACATTGCTCCAAATACATCTCCTACTACTTCTGCATCTCCTACTTCCCTTTTCGCTCTCCTCGAAGCCTTTCCTTCTATTATCGCTACATCCTTTGCATGATATATTTTGGGGAAGGCAATTGCCAAGTAACACGAACCATACCAATTGTCAGGTAGTTTTACATAGGCATTTCTTCCACATACAAAATACACATTCGGAATAACTTGCATCTCCTTCATAAAATCTTTCGTATAGTACTCCAACCTAAAAGCATGTTCGCAATTTACTTCGCCTACAAATACATTCTCGTAATACGTTTTGCTTCGAGTTAAACATAACTTTCCTTTCTGCGTTCTATCCAATGCTATTGGACCATTGCTACCTTTCTTTTTATGTGCTTTCTCTTCTTCGGTCCAATCCGTTTTCCACTGTCCTGACATTTTTAGAATCTTCTGCCTTCTATATCTATCATCTACTTGTCCTATGAACTTTTTCTCAACCTCTGACACTTTGCAAGTTAGATTATTTCTGCGTGCATATGATGTATCTAGTGTATCCCAAGGAAGAAAGAACTTAGCTAGTCTATCCTCCTTTTTGTAATAGTCCCACTTATTCATTTGCTTATAATTCGGAACTTCAGGCAGTACCGAATCATAATTTGAAAAGTAGTACTCAAATCCTTCCCTACCATAAAATATACTGAGCAGTAAACTACATGTTATCCCATAAGTCAGTGGGAGATGATGATATCTAATGCCTTCGTCTACAGAAGCCGGCAATTGCATACAAACATAGCAATCTTTGGCCTCCATGGCATCGATATATTCGTATAACAGTTTAGCATATGCGTTTGACCTAAAGTTTCCCTGTGACTCGTCTACATGTAATCTACGAGCTTCATCTGCCAATAACGCCTTTTCACGTATAACATTGCTCTCCTCGTTCTTCCCCACAAGAGCAGGTCTCAAAGTCGTTACAGGCTTTACATCTGCTGTTTCTTTATCGCTTTCATGTCCTATTATGTATGATATGGTCACTACCGTAATTATGAGAAAAATTACTACTGCTATTAGTGTACCTACTATACATCTAGCTTTTCGGTTTGGGTTGCCGTTCTCCATGTTATCAAAGCAGCGTAGCTCCTTCTTTTGCGAAAAAGTTTTCCTTCTGCAGTCTTTGTTTGCTTTATTTGTTTTCTCAGTCTGTAAAGTGCTTTTTATCAACAAAGTCTCTTTTTCGCAACAATGTCTTTTCTCTTTTAGCAACAGACAACCCTAACCCTTCTCCGTCCACTGAATGTAATCCCTAATTTTATTCTTCTTTCCACTCGGCGCTAGGTTATCTTCTTCTTTATAGCTTATATACAAAAGTCTCTTATGCATCAACGATTATTCTCGCACCTGCAGCTTTCACAACAATTTCTAATAATTCAAAACGAATGACTTTTTCTTCTTCTTCTGGCATTTGCTGACCAAAAGTCGGAAACTGTAATCTATTTAGCACTAGATCTTGAATTTGACTCAAATATGGGGGTATGGGAAGTGTGAAAGTCAGTAACCCCTCAGTCTCGAGTCCAGGCGTCAACATCCATATCTCCACTGCCACAAATGGATCGTGATCGATTACTTTCACTTTCTTCACTCTCCCAGATTTCTGTCCCCAAGACATCTGCTAGATAAGTCCACTCTGGGGTGGCGTACCTTCTGCAGGGCACGCGTACCCTTCTCGATCTCCTTGGACTTTCAATTCCTGAGTCTGTAGTTTCCTCTTCCTGATCCGATTCTTCTGCAATCGGAACAAGAGTTCTTTCTTGCTTTTCTTCCGAGCTTGGCCTTTTCCTTCTCTCCGGCCAACTGGCTTCGTCACTCTTTGTCCTTCTGCTCCTTGTTCTTGGACCAGTCTCTTGGTCACTCTCAGTTTGTTCGATATCTGTGTCGGACTCCCAATTACTTTCTTCTCCTGAGGCACCTTCGGTCTCACTGGTGTCCTGACCTTCGTCGTCCTGTTCCAACACAGTCTCAGTTCCTTCGATCACCTCCACAGCTTGGCTTTCCCCCTCTATGGCTTCTCCGCTTTCCGCTGGATTCTCATCCGAGAGAGGAGCTGTTTCTTCTAGAGGTGTTGGCACTCTTCGGGTGTGTGAGGCATGTATCCAGTTTGGCAGACCTCCACACTTTACTGCAGTATTCGTCACAAGTATGACTTGAAACGGTCCTCTCCAGCACACGTCTAAGCAGTTCTTTCTGACATGCTTCTTCACCAGGACCCAGTCCCCCGGACTCAGGTCATGGCACAAATCTTGTGCTGATGGAACCTCTGCAGCCTGGACCTGGAGGGACACAGAATTAACGGCATCAGATAATCCCTTACAGTAGTCCAAGATCAAATCGTCTGTGATGTTTACTAGAGCTGCAGTCGGAACCGATGGCAATCTCATGGCTCTCCCCATTAGTACTTCATGAGGAGAGAGACCTGTTTTCCTATCTGGTGTGCTACGTATGCTCATAAGAACCACTGGAAGTGCGTCTGGTCAACTCAGGGATGTTGCTGAACAAACTTTGGCAAGTCTGGACTTTATCGTGCTGTTGATTTGCTCTACAATCCCTGAAGCTTCTGGTCGATAGCTGCAATGAAGTTTCTGATCGATATTTAAAGCTGAAAATAGCATCTTCACTATTTCGCTGTTAAAATGAGTTCCTCTGTCCGATTCCAAAGAGGATGGCACCCCAAACCTCGGTATCAACTCTCTAAGTAACAATTTTGCTACTGTAAGTGTATCGCACCTACGTGTAGGGTAAGCCTCAACCCATCTAGAAAATATGCAGACAATCACTAAAACATATCTGAGTCTGTTACACTTAGGCATTTCTATAAAATCAAGCTGCATTCTATTGAAAGGCCCCCCAGACCTCCCACTGTGACTCAATGTGACTGGTGTTCTCTTTCCCACATTTAGTTGCTGACAGATCGTACATCGCTGACACACTGCTTCTGCCACTACTCTAAATTTGGGATTAAACCACGTTTGTCTGAATACTCTCACCATAGCATCTCTACCTATGTGCGCTGATCAATGCAATTTCCTTGCCATTGGACTAACAAGTTCATTTGGTAAAACTGCTCTCCCATCGGCGGAGATCCAGAAATTCATCTCGCTTCTGGAACAACCCGCTGTTTCCCAACTCTTTTTCTCGTCATCTGGTGCATTTTCCTGAACACTTCTTAATTCATCCCACGTATCTACAGTATCCAACAACATTGTCAATTCAGTTCTTTCCTGGATTCCCCCCACTTTTACATCAGTGTGAGAATATCCCTGCTCTGCGCAGTAACGCGCTACTTCATCCGCATAGCGGTTTCCTAGTGATACAAAGTCGACGTTCTTCGTATGCGCAGCACATTTAACCACTGCTATAGCTGTCGGACCTTGCAATGCCTCTAACAAAAGTCTCACGAATTCTCCATTCCTAATGGGAGAACCCGAGGAGGTCATGTAACCTCTTTGAGACCATAACTGCCCATAGTCGTGAACTACCCCGAAACCATACTGGCTATCGGTGTATATGGTGACTCGAAGTTTGTCGCCCGCTAAGCAAGCACGAGTCAAGGCAACAATTTCAGCTACCTGAGCGGAGTGTACTCCTTCCAGGCAAGCGGCTTCTATTACTCTCGTAATTGTGCAAACTGCATAAGCTGCTCTCAGCTGACCGATATTGTCTCTTACACATGAACCATCAACAAAGAAAATTTCATCGGGGTCAGTCAATGGTTCATCCACAATATCGGGTCTCGCTTTGGTGCATAGTTCAGTCACATCGAGGCAGTCATGATCTGTACAAATTTCGTCATCAATCTCGTTTGGAAGTGGCATCAAAGTTGCAGGATTCAAGACGGAGCATCTTTTTAGGGTCACATTCTCGGCAGCCAGTATGACTTGCTCGTAGCGTGTGAGCCTGCTATTCGTCAGATGCTGAGTCTTAGTCCTGGTCATTAACAATTCTACAGAATGAGGTACATACACCTCTAACTGATGTCCCATGACTACGCTTTCAGAACGTTCAATGCTGACACCCGTTGCAGCTACGGATTTGAGACATCCGGGCAACGCTGCGGCTACTGGATCTAATGTAGCCAAAAAATACGCTACTGGCCTGCGCGCATCTCCATGTATCTGAGCTAAAACTGCTAACGCGCATCCCTCTCTTTCGCAGCAGTAAAGCAAAAATGGTTTTGTGTAATCTGGCATTCCTAAAGCCGGGGCACGACATAAGTTCTCCCTCAGCTGCAAAAACGCCATCAAACAATCTTTGTCCCATGGTACCGGATCACTTACTCCTGCGTGCGTCAGTTGTAATAACGGTTTTGCCTTCAGTGAGAAGTTGGCTATCCACTGTCGACAGTAACCGACCATACCTAGAAACATCCTGACTTCTCTTTGTGTTGTAGGCGCGCTCATTTTCATGATCGCCTCTATTCTGTCTGGAGACACCTTCCGCTTTCCCTTTTCAATCCTATGGCCCAAGTATTGCACCTCAGTCTTACAATATTGCAATTTACTTGCAGACACCTTGTGTCCGTTCTCGGCCAAGTGATTTAACAAGGTTATGGTGTCTTCTCTGCAAGCTTCCTCAGTTTCTGACGCAACTAGGAGGTCGTCTATGTACTGGACTAGAACCGAATTCTTGGGCAGTACTAGACTTTCAAGATTTCTTTTTAATAACTGGTTAAAGATCGATGGGCTTTCTGTATACCCCTGAGGGATACGACACCATGTTAAGACGCGATCTTCCAGCTTAAAAGCGAAAAGATACTGGCTCTCTTCATCTAAAGGTATCGAAAAGAAAGCCTGGCACAAATCTATCACTGTAAACCATTCAGCTTGGAACGGTATCTGAAATAATATCACTGATGGATTCGGTACCACTGGACAACATGAGACAACAATATTATTAATCTTCCGAAGATCCTGCACTATTCTGTATTTTCCACTAGGCTTCTGCAAACCCATAATCGGGGAGTTACATGGACTTCCCACGATCTCCTTCAGTATTCCCTGTTTAATCATGTATTCGATCACAGGCTTTATTCCTGCAATCGTCTCTGGTGTCAACTTGTATTGCGGGGTTCTTGGATACTCAGCATTAGGTCTTACCAAGATTTTTACTGGTTCTACTCCTTTGATCAGACCTATTTCTTCTCCAGTAAAATCCCACACCTCAGCTGACACTTTCTCCCTCAAATCCTGTGGAAGTTCTTCCACTGTTAAAGTAGGGTATAGTTCCACGCACTCTTGCGAGTTTACAACTTTAAAATCAGCATCCTCATCATTGGTCTGCACTTCTACTCCTTCAGGTGTGCAATGTATTGTGCAATTCAGTTTACACAATAGATCTCTTCCTAGCAAACACACAGGGCTAGAATCACAGATCACAAACTGATGTTCGTCACTGTAATTCCCTATCTTTATTGACACTGGTTCGGTCAGAGGATTAGTCATCCTCTTGTTTGCGACTCCTACCACCTGAATCGTTTCTCCCGATATTGGCAAACCTGGGACTACCGCTGATCTCAACGTGGATCGAGTGGCCCCTGTATCCACCAAAAAGGTTGTAGGACATCCAGCTACTTCAGCCTCTACGTATGGTCCTCTCTGATCTACTTCCAAGGCTGCTCCTAGAGTACAGTCTTCCTCCCTATTTACTCGTTGCCCTGTAAGAGGATCAACGTAATAGCATTCTTCTCCTCCTACAAACAATGGCATTTGTCTATAGGTTTTCCCTCCGTTTGTGATGCGAGGTGGTTGAGGAAACGGGGCTCGAGGAGTCTGAGTCCCCCCTTTGATAAACTTTCCCTTCGGGGCTGCGGCTCCCTTAACCACGTTATTCTGTACCTCTTCCTCCTCTTGTTCTAATTCCCCTGTCTCGACATTGTAAGGACACTCGCGTCGCCAATGTCCCACTTCGTTACACTGATGACACCTAGTTGTCTTTTTCAGTGTCGCGATATCCATTCTCGGTCTCGGTCTTTCTTCCTCATCTCTGCTCTGATTATTCTGTTTCTTTGCTTGCGTTCCTGTTCCCTGTTGCCGCTGTCCACCCTTTCCGGCTGCTTGCATTTGTACCAGCATTAATTTTTCCTTTAGTTTCTTCGCTTTCGAATCTATCTCATCGCTACAGTACCTTGCATACCTCAGAATTTCGTCTAAAGGTTTGTTTTGCCAACAAATCAGATGCTGTTGTATCATCAGGCTTATGTCTGGTCTTAATCCTGAAACAAACTTCGACACAAACTGTCCTATGTCCTTAGGATCCATTACGTCTAACCCACTGTATTGTTTAAATGCTTTCAGTAGCCTCTCATAGAACTCGTGAACTGTCTCTTTAGGCTCCTGAGTTGTTCGATCTATCTTAACCCAGTCTATGTCTTGTACTGGCACTTTCTCCTTTAGCCATGTTATTACCCTTTCGTATTTCTCCATGACTCTGTCTGATGGACCATTTGTCCGGTTATCTCTCGGAGGCTCGCAAGTAGGCCATTCAACATTAAGTTTGCATGCCGTCCACAAATCTCCGGGTACTACGATATCGAACAATGTGTTCAAATCGATCCACAGCACCTTAGAGATCTTCACGAACCTCTCTACCTGCTTGTACCACTCAACGGGATTTTCTCTAAGCTTTGGGAAGGAATTGGTAAATGCCGCCAAATCCCCCCTACTCCAGGGTACGTGAACATAGTTTCCGTTCGCGATTTCTCGCAATGGGAAAGCTTCCATTCGCATTAGGTCGGTATCCTGGGATTTCACAATTGTGCTTCTTCTGACAGATCCCTTCTTAGACCATTTTTCCTCCCATCTATCCAGATCCCTCCATATTCTGATACACATGACTAGTTCCCGTATGTGTACTCTTAGTCCAATCGTTCTACGCTCATCCAAATCTAGGTCTGTGCAATTTAGCCTATGATTGGGCTGTAAAGCTTTAGTTCGTGACAGGTCTATCATATATCTATTTGCCAAATTTGATAAATTTTCATGAGCTGACCTCGCTCTCCGAGTAACATCCTTGGATAAAAACAATATTTCATCTGGTGCGTACAGTTCTAGTCTCTCTATTGCCACTGTGCCATCAATTATTTCATCTAAATCGGACTTCAAACTCATTACATCGAGCCGTTTTGCTTTTATTTCAGCTCTCAGTATGTCAGTCCTAGGTGGTTCGCTCATACCTCTCTCACCTCCACTATGCGCCCTACGCCTAAACACAGGTGAGTTATGAGGAGTTTTCCTTCCATCTCTTTGTTCCCACCTCTCTAGATCCCAAGCCTTTCCATCTTCCCGTGGGGTGTGGTGGAACATTGCTCCATCCCCCATCCCTACAGTGCGCCTTTTTGGCTCGGTTTCTCCAGATATGAGATAGGATCCACCGTTCTGTTCTAAACCACTGTAACCCGCTTGCTGTCTGGTGTCGCTCAATAACCGATAAGGTCCTTCGTGGCCCTCCATGCTCCCGCGATCTCGTTCTTGATCACCAGAAGTATGGCGGGACGTTTCGCGACTCCCTATATTCCCATGGCTTCGCCCATGATCACCGGATGCATGGCGAGACCCTTCACGACTCCCCATGTTCCCGTGATTCCAATGTTGCACCGTTTCACCCGGGGTATGGTGAGTGCATCTGAAAGTATTACGGTACTCCTGTGTCCTTCGTTCTCCTTCACTAAAGGTGACGCGAGGCACTTCGCCACACCCTGTACTCCTGTCGTCGCACATTTGCCTATTGCCGCTAATAGTAAGACAGTTAATTCCTCTGCTTTCTTGACTCCCTCTCTCCCACTCCGGGCTGCTCTCGCCAGCTCCACAATGAGAGAGAATCCTGTTATCCTGATCTCTCCACTCTGCTCCTGTTTCTAAACTTTTATTCCGAGCCTCTTCGGCAGTATCCCATTCTTTCAGGTATTCCCTTAATTCTTTATGGGTTTTCGGTTTTGGTCCCCTTAAGTCCATTGGCCCTCTTTGACGCCCTTGTTCTACCCAGGGACCTGCTGCGGCATCTAATGGAGTACTCCGACTCATCGGTGCTAATATCTGTCTCTGAGGATTCATCATGGTATCCCTATTCTCCATCTCTGCCCTTTCCCTATCCCATCGTGCCTGTTCCTCCTGCTGGACCCCTTCTGGGTTGTAGATTGACACAATAGGGCCTATGGTAACAGGTACTTGTAGAGCATCCGGCATTTGATAAGACCTTGCATGTTGCGTTTCTGGCATTTTCTGGACCACGAATCTTCCCACTACTCTCTGTTCGGAACTAGATTGAGGTACTTCCTCCTCTTTCTTAGCATCCCACTCTGTTACTGGGATCGATTTATATTCCCCCCATCTAGCTCCGTCCTCTTGTGGTAATATAGGACTTGCGGCCCCTCCGCTGTACGGAGGTGGTCTATCTGTTAATAGCCTCTCTATCAGTTCCTCTTCTGTCTCGCTTTCTTCTTCTTCCTCTAGAGGTTTCCTTTCTCCCGGGGCTTCTATCATTGTGAACAGTTTGTCCGCTTCTATCTTTTGCACTCTCCATTTCTTAGCTTCCTCGTCCCATTTGGCATCCTGTACTGCCTTTACTGATCGTCTCACTCTTTCTTGGCGCCTCTTTACGCTCTTTTCGTGTGCTGTTCTAAACCATACACTAAGTGCTTCGAACTGTGTTGGCCTCGGTAGAGGTCTTGTTGCAAGCATTACTGCTTTTAGTTCGTTCATCACATCTAGCTTAAACGTTCCGAATCTCGGAAACGTCAGTTCCTTACTCCCTTCAGTCAGCTTATTCCACTCGGAAATCCATAATATCGAGTGCAAGCCTACATTCACTGCCATATAATAAGCTGGTGTGCCTTCTGGTGGAGCTTCCTCTCCGGCATATAAGTTTCTTCTATTTCTCCTAAAGAGTGCTCTTAAACTCTTAAAACACTTCATTTTCGATAATTCACAATTTTCCTCTTACTCTTCCTTGTTTACGTCCCGATGACAACCAACCAATCCCTACGCGACTCTCACTAACCGGCCTATCTCAGCGCGACTCTACGCTGACCGACCAATCTCAGCGCGGCTCTTCGCTGACGTCTGACAAACTAACCAATCTCAGCGCGGTTCTATGCTGACGTCACTCGTTCCCTCTTGCAGCAATTCTCCTTCTTTCTCAACCCGTCTCACGACTTCGCATGCGTTTTCATTCATACACCGAAAAATGACTACTTCCGTCCAAGCGATCACTTTTCTCTGACTGTACGGCCACAGTCTAACTGTAATTGTCACCTCAACTGACGAAACGTCTTCCCTCTTACGGTCAGACGATCGCCTCAACTGATAGGTTACTTACACACAGTAAACGTACGACCAGCGTCCGTTACTCATTCACTCACTCTTACGCTCCCCCTATCATCGGTTTGTCGGGAAATCAATGGTACCTCATGACCCCCTTTCAATGGTAGACAAATTACTCTGGGTGTTCGATACACCCGAACCACTTAAGTCCTTCCCTGGAGCTTAAGATTTCATCCGGTTGCGCGCGCTCACAACCTTCCCCCAATCACACTACAGGCATTCAACTCCGCTTGACATTACAACACAGGAACAACATAAAACACCGCAATCTTACAACGCATGACCCTTATACTCACTCTCAACCGACTCTGCTGCTTTTCTCTCGTCGCACCGTCAGCACCGTCTTCGGCTGCAATTCTTCTTCTGGTCGTCGATGACTAGGGACCTTGGGGTAAACTAAACCTGGCCTAGGTCGTCTTCCTCAAGAAGATAACCATCATTACTCTGCTACCAACTGCGGGGAATGAGATTTTTATATCAATTTATGATCAATTTAATAACTTATCTCATTCATCTATTTTGGATCGCTAGTATCTGTCATTGAGTAAAAGACAACCCCCGCATAGGTTAGACAAACCCCATTAACTGACGCCACTCTGAAGAACCACTTACAACTGATAAAGTTTGAAAGTTTTATATAAAATTAATTTGAATGCAAATACAATCCTCTCAGGATCAAAGTATACAAAAGAATACAAAATCAATTCCAATATCAGCAATTTAAAAGCTTCGATGTGAAGTGGTTCCTTTGCGTCATCTACAGAAAAAGAAAAGTATCACGTTAAATCTGTCCCTACTCTATGCTATGTGACATCCCTACTTCGCAAGTTCCTAACCTAAAAAGGTGTCAGCAGTTTGACTCCCAAAGAAGTTCAAACTCTCTTAGCCTCTAAAGGTAACTTAAGTTTAAGAAGCAGTACCCTCTCTGCCTACCCATCCGCTCTTCTAAGGGTCCTCGGCCTACTGCTCTCTTGCGCTCTGATCTCTCTCAGCGCATCTGCTCAAGTCATCTACCCTTCGCCCTTCTCTCTCTGAGCTGTTCTGAGCCAATCGCCTTGGCTAATCGCTATCTTCTCCCCGGGGTGCTGTCCCTAAAATACACAATCACAGTGTGGGTGGAACGCCCCTTGACGCCCACCACGGACTTTCCCAGATGATGTCAGCTTCTGGCTTCTTCCATTGCTTCATCTCTTTCGCCGTCCGTTAAGTTGACCTTTCTTCTTTAGATGTCATCTTCATCTTCTTGTTGGCGACTTCTACTGACACTTTCAGATCAAAAGTCATATGAACTTAAACAAGACTTTAACTTACAACTGCTATTCTTGACCCTTCTAGGTCCTGTGAATGGTCATTCAAAAACAAGTTTCAAATTCTAAGCGCTTCTTATCACGTTCAGGCAATAAGCCCCGTCCGGCATTGTCACCTTAAATCTAACAAGTGCTAGACTTCCTGGCTCTCACGTCCACATCAAGCTATTCACGACTCCTGTGAGTCCACTAAATTACACACATTGGCCTGTGCTCCTGCTAACCCTTGGTCAGTCAGGTTAAAATCACAAATGACCTAAACCTTTCTAACATTCTTACAAAAGCCTTCTACACAGTATAACCTTTAACACATATTTTCGTATTTAGCAAAAGTCTGTTACATATGTGTGAATATATTGTACATAGAATATAAACTACGTAAAGCATAACTTTATATTCTCATTCGCTATATCGTTTTATACATGTTTTACACATTTCTTCACGTTTCATTTCTCGCCGCTTCTCCGTTTAAAGGTTACACACGTACATGAATTCTACTTTGCACGTTCTACATTTCGTAAGCATTTCTACACCATCTCTACATTAGCCCACTACGTATACGGGCCTTCTAAATCTAATACATGTCCTAAAATGAATACAGTTACATTTCTTATATTACTTTGGATTATATCGGTTATCTATATGCTATAAGTGTCAACTTCACACTATGATATACATTTCATTCCTACGTTATACAATGTGCTTGTAAATATGGCCTATACATAATTTTTATTCAAATTTGCGCTCTCTCAACCTTGATAATATCAAGGTATCTCAGCGGTAAAAATCCTCGGTGCTCGGCGATATTTTTTTCCCGCTAACCAAGCAATAGTGATAATTATCGCTATTGCTTGGTAATATGCCCCGCTATCTTTACAAGACAAGCACAAAGCCGTTTTATGAACATAAGATATTTGCAACGACTTGAAAACACACCCAGTCCTATTTTTAAGGTCTCTTTTCATACTTGACTTCAGTGAAGATAATTTTCGAGAATTACAAGTGTGCGGTAGAGACATGTCAGCACCCGGAGGAGCACTAGCTTGAGGCCTGGCGGCTGTCACAGCTTTTTGTGATCCTGCAGTTTAACAAGTTAATATTTTCATGTTAAAGTAATGCCTGTTATGAGCGTGATTTGAAGCCAAAGGGTAAATACTATTACAATGTCATACAGTACTGTTATTTCCTATTCTGCATCAGGCACTCCCTCCTCTAGGAATACACTGCACGAAAATACCTTTAATGCAATTACAGGTGGAAAATGGTCTCTCTTTGTCTTTCTCTCACTCCAACACTTTTTTCCTTGTCTTTTTCTGCCCCTCCCTCTCTTTCCCTGCCCCTCTCACTCTGTTTTCACTCTCTCTTTATTGCTTCTTATTTTCCCTCTCTTTCTTAATAGCCTACTGTCTCTTAAATGCTCTATCTTGATGCTTCCTTATATTTTTCGTTTACCGTCGAAGCCTTTTCCTCTCTCTTTTATTACATACTTGTCATTCTCAGAACACCTCAGCGTGACAGCATTTTGAGTAATCAAGTGCTGACTCATATTTAGTTTTTATGTGAATGACGATTTTGATGGAAATGGTGTGGCCCTCCCACGAGCCTGGTCGTTTTTTTCTGCAAGTCATTATATTGAAAGCATGACAACGCATTTTTGTCCAAACTGGCTTACATTCTGTCACTTTAAAAAAAATAGATTTTTAATCTGAAGTTTATATACATCATTCCAGAGGGAGGATATCCATAAAAATGGCAGTATCTTTCTCTTGCTAGACAGATAGATAGTTGTTTTTCAAACTACAGCTTTGACTTTGTTCTCATGTTCATGTGAGAACGTGGAAACCTTTATGTTCGCCAGATCTCGGTTTTCTTACAATATCAAAATCCTTGCAAATCATTTTGAAAAAATAGGGTACTTGCGGGCTATCGTAGGGAGTGCAAAAGCGGGTTCTAGCAGTATATTTTGAACTAGCGTTTCATAAGAACCTAAGAGCCAAGCACAGCCTGGGCTTACTCTGGATTTGCACTTGCCTTATATCATCAACTATTTTAACCCCTTGCGCACTATCTTATTGATAGTGCGCATTCCTGCCCTGTAGTTTTGTCGTAGGGCAGCGCTGAAACATTGCTGGCCGTGCTGTCCAGCACCAAAACCTGATGGAAAGAGGCCCCAAGTGTTATCTCCATTTTGAAGACCAGCTATTTTCTGGTCTTAAAAAACTGCCTCTAACTGCAGTTAGAGGCAGTTTTTTGGTCCTCCAAAGTTCAGGAATCCCCTTGTAAATATCGCGAAGTGGGGTTAGCGGCTGTTTTCGTCCAGGAACGCCTCCCTTGCATGTTATTATCGCTAACAGAAGTGGCGATCTTTAGAATGGACGTTTTTGCTGGAAAATTGCTGCTAACAGAGGTTAGCGACAGCTTGTACATATGGCGATGAAAATAACACTGCAAAACTGTCAGAAAAGTGCAGCTAAGGCGGCGTTAGCCCCTTGTATATATGCCCCACAATGTTTATGTCAGGCGATATTTTGACTATGATATACTGTTAACATATGCAGAGACAGAAAACCAGCTTTGAAGTTGTCCAAAGAAGCAGCAATTCATTTATTAAAATACTTCTTAAAAAATAATACAAGGTGTTCCAGGTCTGCACAAATTCATCAACCACATCTCTATTTCAATAAATACTTATCTTCAAACTCAACAGCTTCAACATTCCGGGGAGGCAAGACACTAGATGTAATTCCAGCCTACTTTTCCCATTCTTGAGTGCCTGACTCCATTAAATCCTTCAGAAACCTTACCACATTTACATGGCTACATCAGAGACTGTCTTATATGCTATTATTAAAGAAATGGGGTAACCCAAAAGTACTGGACCTGGGTATCAAATTGATATTAGCAAACAATGGTCCAAGACCTATAACTTGACACAAAAGAAATGAGTCAAACCTTATTTAATTTTTGAGCATAAATTATTTGTCACTGCTCAAGCCCACCAATGGAGAACATAAGAATTGGCAACAACAACGAGGTCCGAAAGTATATGCAATATTTTAATCTATTGTCATATATAGCATTAGTATTGCAATTTACAAATTTTTATATTTTTTATACATCTAGAATTAGAATTGTAATTTGCCCCGTATATAGCGTGCAGTAGAAAAGGGGTGTCAAAGAAAGTGCAAGTGATAAGGTGAAAGGAAAAAGAAATCACACAAAATTCATAAAAACAATTTCTACTATTCCGAAAGAGTGCCAGCCAATAAATGCTGGACCAAAGGACCTGACCACATTCAATTAGTCCAAGGGGACTTCTTGTTCTTATTACCAGACATAAGATGTAACAATTATCTGCACTATATCACAAAAGGAAGGGGATATAGGTAGTGGTCCAGGTATTTAGATAGAGTGTCGACGTTTCGACTCGTCTTGCGGCCTTGGGGTTAGTTGTGCCTGGGCCATGCGAGTCTTCATCAGGACATAATGGACGGGGCAATGCAGGGTTATCTTGGTGACCCTGTGGAAAGTATAAACGGACCGTGAGACAAGGGTTGTTGCCTGATGAGTGAAGTGAGAACAGGGGTATAGAGTTGCTTACCCTGTTGATGAAGCAGTAGTCGTTATCTATTTAAGATTGGGTTTAGTCCATGCAGTCCACTGGCTCCTATTGTATGCACAGTTGCCAGAACCTAGTTGTTTAAAAATATAATTAAGGACCGATGTAATAATTATATATATATATGTGGTCCTATAAACACAGTCATACCCAGGCAAAGTATAAAATTTTTACCTGCACAGGGAGTCTGATGGGTGTATGTTCCCAGATAAATTTCTTATAACCACGAAGCTGTAACAATTCATAGCATTGCCCATTTAGTAAAACTCAGTTAAATGAGAGTAGGGGCTTGTAACAATTATTAAATGAAATGGACTCACCAGTTGGCCAAAGTCAAGGATTCAATCTGGTGGTTAAAGTATACAACTCAGTGAATTGTCTGAAATCCTCACACTGTGGGAAATAAATATGAAGTAATTGGTACCATGGCTTGCAAGGGATTTTATCATGTTCAACCAATTGAAATATATTCTAGGCATATTAATTACCTTATTCCATGTTATTTGGCCATTTACATAATCCCAAATCAGTTTTAAAAGGCGGATTGCAGTCTTTAAAGCCACTGTGAATTGGATTGCAGTGGTGAACTCCCAGTCGTTTTACTGCAGAAAGAGACAGAAAAGGTTGTGTAACCATTTGACCTAGACTGGCGGTGGTGCGCTACAGATAAAGTGGAGCGCTGAAGTTAGAGACTGAGTGCGCTTACCGGTATTAAGGCAAAGGCTCTCCCATGCCTCGCGTCTGCAAGTGGTTAGAGTGGCAACAGCTCACTCCCGTGTTGGCGTCTACCGAGGCGCCAGCGTCTCCGCCACGTCAATAACCAATTGCATCAACAGCGACGAGGGACTGTGGCGGTACCTCGACATTTAATGGGATTTTTGTGGATCACAGACGCCCGCGGAAGACCTGCATAATTCTCCTGTATGCTGAGAAGTTGATCACGATGGTTATGCCAAGCCCTCTTCCGCGCTTTTTTTAGCAAGCGTAAGGGGTAGCCTCTCTCGCTAAGTCTGGCAATTAGGAGGGATGACTCATCAAAGAAATCCTCTTTTTTGGTACAATTTCTGCGGAGTCTCAGAAATTGCCCAAAGGGCAGATTGTCCCTGAGGTTCCGAGGGTGGTGACTAGAATATCTGAGGAGCGTATTCCGCTCACTGCTTTTTCTGTAGAGAGTAGTATACAAGCAACCATCCTCAGCTTTAATTTTAATGTCCAAGAAATTTATAGAGTGGTTATCACACTGGTGGTTATAGCTGTAAATTGAGCCATTTATGGAATTCAGTTAGGATGATGTCCTTTTGATTTGGTGTGGCAATAAACTATCCCTAACTGAATTCCATAAATGGCTCAATTTACAGCTAAATGACATCCAATTCACTTTGGAGTGTGATAACCACTCTATAAATTTCTTGGACATTAAAATTAAAGCTGAGGATGGTTGCTTGTATACTACTCTCTACAGAAAAAGCAGTGAGCGGAATACGCTCCTCAGATATTCTAGTCACCACCCTCGGAACCTCAGGGACAATCTGCCCTTTGGGCAATTTCTGAGACTCCGCAGAAATTGTACCAAAAAAGAGGATTTCTTTGATGAGTCATCCCTCCTAATTGCCAGACTTAGCGAGAGAGGCTACCCCTTACGCTTGCTAAAAAAAGCGCGGAAGAGGGCTTGGCATAACCATCGTGATCAACTTCTCAGCATACAGGAGAAAGGTGTAAGTGAAGAAAGGTTGGTGTGTGTAACAACCTTCAATACCAAAAGTAACCAGATAAAATCGGTCATAAACCGTCACTGGCATCTGGTAAAAGACGAGGTAGGTGGACTTCAGATTCCCCTACATGCCTTTAGAAAAGGCAGGAGTATCAGGGACCATCTCGTAAAATCATTACTCCCAGCAACCACAGTTCCCTCTCAGACTACACTATGGGGTCTACCCCCGGTAATGGGCCACAAGAAATGTGGCAACTGTAAAGCTTGTCCTTTGACTTCGGAATGTACCACCTTTTCTCATAATGACCAAGTTTATACACTGAAAGCACACAGTAACTGTAACACTTCAGGGGTGATTTACGCCATCATGTGCCCCTGTGGGTTTTTGTACGTGGGACAAACAATACAGAAAATAAAATGTAGGATTCTGCAACATGTAAGCCGGGTACGCTGCAAAACGGTGGGAGCACCCCTAGTCCAACACTTCATTACATTTGACCACCAACCTGAGAGCATTAAATGGTGGGTAATAGAAAAGGTACAGAAAAACCAACGAGGATGTGACTTCCAAAGCACTCTGAGTAGAAGGGAATGCCGTTGGATATACCTTCTTGACACGGCCAGAAAGGGTTTAAATGAGTTGGAGGAAATAAATAGACAGATTTCAGTCCTCTAACCTCCTGGCAAATAGTCACCAATGTATTACTACATTTTTTCTGTGCAATTCTTTCTGTGAATTTTTCTGTAAATTTGAATATGCAAATGTGATTAGCTAATTGTGTTTCTTCACATTATGCAATGTGTAAATATGTATATACTGTATATATGGTTTTATCTTACACATCATCCCCCTGTTATTATACTCCCAATCCAAGATGGCCGACACTTTATTCAACACAGCTACTTTGTGAACTGCTCCTAGGACGATAAGGCACTAATAGTTGTATAAGCACTTTTGTTTAGTTAATTATGCGTGCCTTCCTTTTTATAACCACCCAACTAAGGAATTAACGTGTTGTTTTACTATCGCGATTAAATGGCCAACATGAAGCCTAAATTAGACGTGACTATTTATAAATTATGCAGGTCTTCCGCGGGCGTCTGTGATCCACAAAAATCCCATTAAATGTCGAGGTACCGCCACAGTCCCTCGTCGCTGTTGATGCAATTGGTTATTGACGTGGCGGAGACGCTGGCGCCTCGGTAGACGCCAACACGGGAGTGAGCTGTTGCCACTCTAACCACTTGCAGACGCGAGGCATGGGAGAGCCTTTGCCTTAATACCGGTAAGCGCACTCAGTCTCTAACTTCAGCGCTCCACTTTATCTGTAGCGCACCACCTGCCAGTCTAGGTCAAATGGTTACACAACCTTTTCTGTCTCTTTCTGCAGTAAAACGACTGGGAGTTCACCACTGCAATCCAATTCACAGTGGCTTTAAAGACTGCAATCCGCCTTTTAAAACTGATTTGGGATTATGTAAATGGCCAAATAACATGGAATAAGGTAATTAATATGCCTAGAATATATTTCAATTGGTTGAATATGATAAAATCCCTTGCAAGCCATGGTACCAATTACTTCATATTTATTTCCCACAGTGTGAGGATTTCAGACAATTCACTGAGTTGTATACTTTAACCACCAGATTGAATCCTTGACTTTGGCCAACTGGTGAATCCATTTCATTTAATAATTGTTACAAGCCCCTACTCTCATTTAACTGAGTTTTACTAAATGGGCAATGCTATGAATTGTTACAGCTTCGTGGTTATAAGAAATTTATCTGGGAACATACACCCATCAGACTCCCTGTGCAGGTAAAAATTTTATACTTTGCCTGGGTATGACTGTGTTTATAGGACCACATATATATATATAATTATTACATCGGTCCTTAATTATATTTTTAAAGAACTAGGTTCTGGCAACTGTGCATACAATAGGAGCCAGTGGACTGCATGGACTAAACCCAATCTTAAATAGATAACGACTACTGCTTCATCAACAGGGTAAGCAACTCTATACCCCTGTTCTCACTTCACTCATCAGGCAACGACCCTTGTCTCACGGTCCGTTTATACTTTCCACAGGGTCACCAAGATAACCCTGCATTGCCCCGTCCATTATGTCCTGATGAAGACTCGCATGGCCCAGGCACAACTAACCGCAAGGCCGCAAGACGAGTCGAAACGTCGACACTCTATCTAAATACCTGGACCACTACCTATATCCCCTTCCTTTTGTGATATAGTGCAGATAATTGTTACATCTTATGTCTGGTAATAAGAACAAGAAGTCCCCTTGGACTAATTGAATGTGGTCAGGTCCTTTGGTCCAGCATTTATTGGCTGGCACTCTTTCGGAATAGTAGAAATTGTTTTTATGAATTTTGTGTGATTTCTTTTTCCTTTCACCTTATCACTTGCACTTTCTTTGACACCCCTTTTCTACTGCACGCTATATACGGGGCAAATTACAATTCTAATTCTAGATGTATAAAAAATATAAAAATTTGTAAATTGCAATACTAATGCTATATATGACAATAGATTAAAATATTGCATATACTTTCGGACCTCGTTGTTGTTGCCAATTCTTATGTTCTCCATTGGTGGGCTTGAGCAGTGACAAATAATTTATGCTCAAAAATTAAATAAGGTTTGACTCATTTCTTTTGTGTCAAGTTATAGGTCTTGGACCATTGTTTGCTTATATGCTATTAGGCACAATCGTTATTTTTACCTGCCACATACAACTTTTTAAGATAAAGTTAAAAAAACATTCACCCCAAAGCTTTTTCTTCATTGAGCCACTCAACATTGCGTTCAGTGTAACAGCACCCCTACAATTAAATCTCAACCATTTCCCCTTCCTCATCACATATAACTTAGGGTCTCTGTCATGAATAGTTGCTCTGACTCACAGTAGCGATGAGTGTTTGTTTTTATGAATGGCGGAGTTATTCTGAATACCACCTACAGTTCCTCAACAAAATAGGTTCAAAGATCGCTCTGCGCCGGCGTTCATCAACCTTCTGATTTCTACCCACACCCCTGTTCGCACCCTCCGATCATCTTCCTCTGCCCTCCTCACTGTTCCCCGTTTCCGTAAAACTCGCACTGGTGGAACTAGATTCTCTGTCCTTGCACCCCGGTTTTGGAACTCCCTTCCTCTCTCGATGCGCTCTATCCCCATCTTCTCACACTTCCGTAAAGTGCTTTAAACATTCCTGTTTGCCCAGGCCTACCCCTGCTAACTCCTCGGCCCTGTCTGTTCTGTTCACTAGAGCTCTCAGCGCCAGGAAGCCGTTGGCCACCGTGCGCTCTATAAATACTTTCATTCATTCATTCATTCAAAGATGAGAAATCCTGACATAGTTCTTGAATTCTTTAAGCATATACATCCCATTTGTTGATCAAGACTAATGGCCACATTTAGAGTTTGGTGGACCGGTTACTCTATCGCAAATGTGACAAGTTGTACAAGTGCATTATATTGAGTTTTGTGGATGGGTTACTCCATCACAAACCCCCCAAGTGCCCCATCGGCAGTATTTCAAGTGCATTATATTGATTGGCACTTGTAATACAGCGAACGGGATGGCTATCACAATTGTTATGGAGTAACCTGTCTGTTGAAATCTAAATCAAGCCCTAAATTCCAAAGTTATACAACGTAGTCCAGCTGACACGTTTCACTCAAGCGTTCAGGCTCTGAGATTTAGCAAGCTGGAAAACATGTAATCTTGTCCTTGGTGCAAATATATCACGTGGGAAAGAATTATTTGGTGTGTAGGAGCGCCCTGAGATTCACTGCTCTCCTTCACAATGACATATGGGTCCCCATCACACCTGCTTTAATGTACTTGCACTTTCTAAAGTGCATTAGTTTAACCACATATTTCTTTGAGTTAGTGCATGCTTTTCTGACATCACAGTTTTAAAACAGATAGAAGCAAACCCTGAACTCTGATTCCACGATGTGCCACCGGAAATCCATGCTCTAACCTAGAGAAATATTGGGTTTTTCAGTTGCACTTCAGATAATGTGCATAAAGCTCCGAGCCAGTGTGTTTATTCATGATGCATACCTGGATATTTAGCTAGATGAGTAATACAATTCGAATTTGTGAAGGGAAGGAAGGAAAATATATGGTCGAAATCATTATTCTGTTTCACAGGAGTCATCCTTACGTAATATTCCTACAAAGCCATCCTCATAAGTTTGGGGTGCTCCCCAGTTTTATATTTGCAGTTAACACAACCAAATCTGCAAGCGTTTTTAGAGTGGGACACTACCCAAGCACATTTATGAAATGTGAGTTTTTGTGGGTTTTACCTACTGTTGCAAGTGCTCCCATACTGGAGTGCCCACAAACACCTCATTACTAGATTTTTTTTACATGTACACTTAAGTCCTGGTGGATAATTGTGTGAGTGGCGGTCTTAGGGGCTACGAGGCTGCTGGCGTGCAGTGCATCGATTGATGCATCGCCCCAGGAGAAGAGGTTTCTACCAGGGGACTCCTTCTGACTCACAGCGTGGCTCACTCTAATGCTCTGGTGAGAAGTTGACATTTCTTCCTGAGAGCCACAGCCACACAGGTGATATTTCTACGGCACAGTGGAAGCCAGGCAAATTGCCGGCATGCAGAGCCTTGAAGCCATGACCTAAATTCTTCAAGAGGTCCCAGGGTCACTTAATATTCAGGACAGGTCCCAATCGAACAACACTGTTGGCAATGTTGTAGTCATACAATCAACTTGTGGGGAGCATGGGCCACCAGCAAGCACTTATCCCAACTTCATTCCGGCCTAACACACAGACAAACTTCTCCAGGTGTCTGGTGGCTAAGACGAGAATTACTGACAAAGGTCTCACTGCCCATCCAGCAATGCCATAAATATTTTAGAGCACTTGGTTAGAGTGTCTCTGTCAGGCAGACCCTATGTTAGGGTCAATTCAAGCAGTTCCTTGCATGCTCCTGTAGGAGCGGTGGCACCCAGGACAGTCCAATAATTTCATATTCAAATTGATCTCCAGGCAATATTCCCTCACCTCTGGGAAGCTGGATGTCAGTGAGACACAAACCGTTGGTGTCAACACACTCTGTGGGGTACCCGCTCCCTGGTAGAAGAGACCACCACAATCAACAACAATGGGGTTTGAGCTCCCATCTTTATATCAATTCCACATACAGAAGATGTGCATTCCAGGTGTTCTTTCTTTGAACTGGTTTGGGTCAGGTTCCCTTTCATGTGTGCTGACCAGTCTACCTTTCAGGCCTGGCCTCTGTCTATAGGGATGCAATACCCAGCAAGACCGTCCTCGATTGGAATGCCTTTCAAAGAGGCGGTCAGGATGAGAGACAAGACTATGTGCCCTTCCAAGGACTCCATTCCCTATCAAAAGATACTGCAGACCTCACCCTTTGCCCCTGCCATCTACCTAATGGCAGATGAAGTAAGAGTAATTTACAGCCCAATGTATTGGGAGGGGCCCTTGTACTGCTAAGGAAAGCCTGTCTCTCCTCTCCTCTCCAAAAAACCTGCTGCTTCCCACCCCCATCAAGGAGAAACCATGAAAACACTTATAATGTGTCTCATAGACAGCAACCTCTTCTCAAACTTGTTCTCTGGTACAGGCTGTGGGCTTCCAAAATGGAATCTGCAGGCCTTTATCACTTGTGCACGGCACACTATCGGGTCTAGCACACACATGCACATATACAGCACATGGGATGTTGCATTCAGGCTTCTAGGTTCTTCTCGAGTGGTGGAACTGAGGTGACTGGGCCTGTAGGCATACATTCAGTTCTCTCAGGTCAAAGCCTGTCACTATAAATTACAAACCTGGTACGCTGCCACCACTGCGGTGCACATGTGAAACCCTTTGTCCGGGGCGGTGCGTCACAGAAACACTGTTGGTGCTTCATGCTTTTAGGAACTATCTTTAATGAAACATTTAAAATTGCATATCTTTATTTCTACTGACAGGATTTTTTTTGTTTTGGTCTCAAAAAAAATATTACATTTTACTCTATTTTGTTAAATTGGTGAGGGATTTTTCTTGTGTTGTGTTTTCGCTTTATTACTGTTTGAAGTGCTGTGTAAATACTTTACACATCGCCTCTGAGCTAAGCCTAACTGCGTGTACCAAGCTACCAGAGGGTTAAGCGCGGGTTAATCTGGGACTCACTTATTACTTCACCAGGACAGGAATTGCGGTTGCTGCTTGATTGGGGTTTCACCCACTTATTACATTTTCGACAGATAGGAGGTATTGATGAATGTTATTCCTTAAGCCACATCTTATGATTCAGGTTACTAAAGTTTGCAGGATTATGAGCATTTCAGCAAAAGAAAATTACTATAGAAGGAGATGCATTATGTTTGAGGTAAAACAACAGTCGTCAGGAGTTGCAAAGTCTGCCATAATTCCCACTTCGAAACATTATTATTTTGCCACACTACCTGTAATCGCTGTGGATGGCAGCGGTAAAGGACTAGGGGCCAGATGTAGGTAAGTAAATACCGGTTCGTAACGGCAGAAAATCGGTAAATATCCCGTTACCGACCGGTATTTAGCCCTTTCCAATGTAGGAGGCTTCAAATACGGACTCAGTAATTTACCGATTCGTTATTTTAAGGAATCAGTAAAATACTGATTCCTTAAAATAACAAATCGGTAAATTACCGAATCCTTATAACCAATGTAGGTAGCACTCTAGGGAGTGCATTTTTGCATTAAGGAATCGTTATTTACCACCAACTACAAGTTGGTGGTAAATACCGAATACCTTAAATAAAGCAATTATTTGCACTTTTTCACAGTGCCATGTGGCAGACATACATACCCTTAGGGTATGTATGTGCGCCACATGTGCACACATGCACGATTCAGGGGTGCAACAGGGTGTCAATGTGACACCCTGCCACCCTTGAATATGCTCCCACTATTACCGATTCGGTATTTACTGAATCGGTAATAGTGAATGTCTTCCCATTCAATCCTATGGGCCTCCAGGCTCATAGGAATGCATCAGAAGGTTTTGTGTGTGTAAAATGTGAACTGAACCCTAACGTCCCTGTAAGCTTTGTTTTTTTTTGTGAATTTCTACGTTTTTTTTAACATTAAGTGATATTTAATTACTTTACGTTAATATACATTTATGAGCATTGCATTGTTTATTGTGCAATTTATTAACTTTGAGTCTGGAGAGGAGACATAACTCCCGTAAGGCCGAAGCCTCAAGAAGGCCATTATGCCCCTCACCTTCCTTGGGTCCAAGGCTGCCAAGTTGCACAATCTAAGAGTCTGAGTATCCCTAATTAACCCTGTGTCAACAACAGTATATCTTCCTCCACTGTAAAATTACAGAGATTGGCCAGGGTGAAGTGCAATTACCAGCGAATGAAACATGTGTCGGCTGTCTGCATCAGAAGAACTGAAAGATCCTCACAATATCAATAGTGAATGGTTCTTTGCCTGTTGACTTAGGCATGCTTAACCCCTTAAGTGCTGCCGTCGGCCAACGGTCGTCGCGAGCACTACCTTGCCAGTGCTGTGCCCGACCGTTGGCCGACGGGCCAGCATTCGTTCTTCGAACGTTCAGCACTGGGCGCTGAACGTTCGACGCTCCTATGAGGTTAAGCAATACATTGTGAGGCAATTATAAACATTTGCATCCTTTATATAAACTTGGCACCTTCCTACATACTGTTGTTTATGATTAATTCAGAGTGTTGGTCTTATCCATTTTGTACAAGGTGTGGCTGTAGTTGCAGTCTGTGGTCAAGGGATAAGGAAAAGGGAGTTTATATGCTCTCAACAGAGTTAACAACAGTAAAAAATGAGCCTTACCTACCCAGGCGTCAGCCAGTTGTCAGTGAATCATGTGAGTGCAACTAAAAGTATCGCCAGATTCACTTGAGGCTGAGTCTGCTTATAGCCAGACTGATGAAAATGCAATCTGTACATCCTGTATAATACTCCTTTGTGGACAGTAAAGATTCTAGAGAGCTCATATCAAGCACCAATATACGTATATTGCTGATATAGGGCCAGTCAATATGATTATAGCGCTGTTCCTATATAAGCAACACCCAGCCACTTGAATGACATGACAGTGTTTGCACTGTCTTCTACAGGTCTGTGAGAGCTGTACCCCAAAATTGTTACACCTCAAAAGTCCACCCATTAGTTGGGTGGATTGGGGAGGTTGTTTATCTCAATTTCATGAGGCAATGTGTCCCAATCTAAGGTAAAAATCGGTATATACCAAACATAGTCAAATAAGGAAAGGATGACTCAATAAATTGAGTTCTAGAGTAGAATGAGGAATTTATGAAGATTTATTACAGGAATTCAAAAGGTGCAATACAGGATAATCGAATGTAGATACTGCTGGAATACATAGGAATCAATGGCCTGAAGCTGTGTTAGGATCTGATTCTGTGACATACACTTCATACCACCCAGAACACTCTCACCCTTCTTTGTGGTTGAAAGGGCTCATCAAGTGCCATCTGGCAGTCATGAGAGAGATGCGAGATCTGGGCATTCAATACTTCCATCTCTTCCCTTCTTCTCGAGCAGCACTACCCAATTCTTTGACACAGCAGAGGGGACCTGGGCCTCGTTGGAGTCTACTGTACACCGGACACTATCAAACAGGTGAGAAGAGTGCAGGCACGATGGCACTGACATTCGGAGAGATCGCAGGGGGAAGCGCAAGCAGAACAAATGGCCACCCCCACTGCTACGTGCTATCCCCAACATGAGAAAGTCAGAATGCCCTACAAACAGCAGCAATGATATGAGACCGCAGTAGTGGAAAAGAACTGGACGTCTCATCCGAACAGTCCTCCAGGGAAGACAACTCCTCTGGATCACCTGAGGAAACAAGACGACCACCAAGAGTGACACCACAAATGTCAAATGAGTTACTGTAGTTCACGGACATTGCTGTTGCACACAAACAGAAATGGCAACCAATGGAAGACACATCTAACGCCAGGGCACTAGGAGAATGGTTGAACCACTTGCACTTAACTGACATTTGAGGGAACTGACCCCACAGACACAGACATATTCCTTTTATTCCCCACCACAGGGCCTGCATGTCCATATCAAACACTTTGTGGGATCAGCAGCAATGAATCCTGGTTGCCACCGAATAGATTACAGAGGACAGATGCACTCGGATCACAACCCTCATCTTCTCCAAATAAGGTGGGAAGGACCTGAACAGGTCAGGTACCTATGGCACCTCCAGCCGTCTGCTCTCAAAGATCCGCCCTTCCGGGCATCATTGAGCACTACTATTAACACTTTCTTCTAAATAAATACAGACTTGCTTGCTGATAAGAGGGTAGAATGGGAATCACTTTAAGTTGTAGTGTCGGAACAGCGTCTGGGTCTTGGCTGGGGCATCCAACGGCAGCTGGATAAAGATGTAGCACACCTCGAAAACTCACTCCTTCTGCTGGAGTCTAGCACGGTGATGAATCCGGACGGCATGAGTAAACTGGATGAGGCGAGACGTGAGCATACGGAAGTGATGGAATGGCTGTGATACCTAAATTATGCTGCACACTCCGCTTGCACCCATGATACAGCAGATAGAGAGGGTCGATTGCTGGCATGGCTGATAAGGCAGGAACAAACACAACTGACAATCCTCTTGCTGAGCTCAATGTCGGGTGCCTACTGACCACTCAGCATGAGATACACCAAGAATTTGTCAAGCACTACACAACTTTATACGAAACTCTTATCAATGTGGACCCAGAGGCACTGGAGGCTTTCCTTTCCTCTCGCTCCCTGCTAACTGTGGCCGCGTCACAGTGGTTGTAACTGGAGGAGATGATCAAGCCTCTTGAGGTCCAAGCAGCCATGAAAGAGCTGGCCAGGGGTAAGACACCAGGGGCGGATGGACTACTAGCTGAATATTGCAAGGCACATGCATCAGTTCTGGCCTCACATTTACTGATGCTGTATGAAAAATCACTGAAGTCGTCCATCACCTCTGCTATGCTTTGCAAGTCTCTACTGATCAATAGACTACAATGGGAGTTCCTTTTCACCACCCTATCCAGGTAAAGACTAGGCACCGACCTCATTCATCTTAGATTATTATATACCCTTCCTACAGCCAAGATCAAGACTGCCCTTTACATGTCGGAATCAGTACACATCCGTCGTGGCACCAGGCAGGGATGCCCACTGTCCCCACTACTGTTCTCTCTGGTCATTGAATCACTGGCAGAAATCCTTTGACGAGGTGGGGAAGAATGGGGGATCCCTTTAAGAGATGGGACATATGCGGTGCCCCTATATGCTGATGATCTGCTTTTATATATTCGAGACATAAGGGAACCATGCGATAGCACAGCAAAGAAGCTATCTGACTTTGCATCTCTGTCTGGCCTGTGGAGAAACTGGCCAAAATTGTGCCTATAACCATTCGCTGCATCCACCTCAGACCCAGCACTTCTAGTTAATTGTACTGGGGTGCAATGGCAGCCATCTGTGTTTCGCTACCTAGGTGTTCCGATTTATTACCGACCAGAGGAACTACTGGAGGGGAACCTCTTCCGGGCGATTGGCACAATTAAGTCACAGATTGCCTTCTGGTGCACCCCACCCCCAATACTCATGGTCACATAGTGCTCCTTAAAATGGTGATTCTCCCACGGTTATTATACTTCTTCACTAATCTGCCACTCTATATTCTGCCCCCAGTCTTTCACTCATTTGAGCACACCATGCGAGAATTTATTTGGCATGGCTCATGATGCAGGGTTGCATTATCTAAACTAGTCTTACCAACCGGTCAGGGGCGGCTTGCAGTGCCCAACATGGAACATTACTACCTGGCAGCATATCTCAAATGGATAGCTAGGTGGGTCAGTGGGCTATACTTGGCAGACACAGTCATGCAACTTTCAGAAGGGACACACTTGTCAATTGTAAGACTATTTCATCCCAGGCAGAAGGGGGCAATACCTAATCAGCTAATTAGACCCTCCAGCATTTTGCAATTTTGCGATTCCCAAAATAATCGCAAAATTAGCTGAAGAGTGTGAGGACCGCGATATCGACCTTTTTGGCCATGAAAAAGGTCTCTGGGCAGGCCGCAAATAAGATGATGACATCTTATTGGCTGTACGTGCACATGTCACTTTGTGGCGGAGTACAGCTGTAACAGCTGCCTGCTTACTTCTGCGGCATTAAGACATCTGTGTCCCTGCGCTTTGAATGAAGAAGAGGTGGGTCTCCAAAAAGCAGTACAATGTTTGTGTTTCCATTCCGAAAGTGCTTGTTCCTTATAATAAAGCCACATTTCGGAACTATGACAGAGAGGGCAGGGCAGGGCTCGGTGCGTGTTGATCTTCAAATGTGCAGAAAAGTTCTGCAAAATGACAACTCTTCCTTTCCCAGGAAGCTGAGTACTTTAAAGTTATGCAGAGGTACAGTGCCTTTTCCCACCCACCCACCATAATGCCCCCTGCGACAATTTGCTTGAATACCTTGGTGAAAAGTGAAGTTGCTGCATGACAAGGAGAGAGACTATTATCCTCCCTGGTCTGACAGCTGACTACACTCTCGCTGCATCATCTACATTTTTATTGTGTGGCCTTAGCAAAATTATCAACTCTTTATCAGAACACAGCTGCGAACCAAATTATTGAATGATAATCTATTGGAAGTGCTACTTCTGCAGCCTCAAAATATAAATAATGGATTAAATACCAAAAAACATTTGCGTAGTTCGGCATCCATGTGCATATTATACTATACTGCACCAACCGAGCGTAACATAGGACAATTAAAGAAACCTTTGGACCCATGCTGTATGCAAGCTTGTAATCATATATGTGCAATAGACGGCTACCTGATGAAGGCACGTATGCCGAAACGCGCGTAGTTTGACACCTGCTGCACTACCTCCATCATCTTTACGTCTATCATGTATATTGGACATACAATTATGACTGTACCTGTATGATAAATATAAATTATAATGTAAAAAAGAATAATATATATACAAAACAAGAATAATAAAAAATATATGTTTTGATATTTATATCTGTGTATACCCATTTTTATTTAAAAGGGTGATACCTTCATGGCCTTTGTCTCTTTCACTGTAACGTGATATAACATAAAATAGACAGAACTTTGAAATAAATATCTAGCAAAATCTTTCCTTAATGTACAATTTGCTCTTTTCACAGTTTTTGATTACCACATCTTAAAATGTTTCTAACTTGTAATTACAACCCTCAACAATGCTCCCCCCACCCTTGTCATTCATTTTTGCTTTCAGCCCCAGGCGCTTTCAGGCTGGTAATCTCGCAGGAATGCAAGAGAGGTGAAACAAAATAACCCTTTTTAGGTCTCTCCTAGCGACACAGCGCATGCGATGCTTGCCTTGGCGAGATCTATTTTTCTTGCAAAGGGGGACAGGAGATGTGCACGCGTACGGACAGGCGATGTGCACATGCACAGTGTCTCGCATCTCTTACCAGTGGCCATTGTGCGTGGTCATGCACGTGCCTTCTTCTCAGACTTTTCTGTTGAGTCAAACTGGCACATCATCCCCTACACACTACAGAGCTGGTCCAGGTAGCCTCTATTGCTTTCTTTGTGTGTCAACATCATACATATGCGGAAGCGTAGTCGCCACCAATTTTTTTGTAGCAGTTTATCTGTTAGGTGCTGGGATCTAGTCCTTCAGACTGGACCCTGCTTGATTCTTGCCTCCTAGCACATAAACAGTTATGCAATAACTCCCTCCCAACACTGTCAGCACAGCAGATGCTGTGAGTATGGTTTGTTGACATCTTATTTTATGGAAACGCTGCTCTGACAATCCTACCTCGCCAGGTCCTGCATTGCTGACATATGAATAATAATCCTAGAAATATTGTGCAGGGTAACTCTAGGCCAAATTACGCATCTCCCCACCTTCAACAGTACCAGGTCATGGTGGAACATGTCTTCTTTGAAAGTTTTGAACAGGTAGAGTGATGGCAAGAGGTGCAACTCTGTATAATTTATCTTTATATTCTATCTATATTTTGTCTGGATGATGTCATTTTGTCTGAAAATAAAGGAGGCAGCCAGTCTGCCCCAGTTTTGCTGCACCTACACTGCGTGGATAAAGTTTGTGGTTCTATGTGCTCTTGCAGTATACAAGTTTGATACAAGTCTCAGACACGGAATAGAGGTCATTGAAGAGCAGAGTCAGACAGGAAGTATGTAGAATTGTATTACTCACAATTACTTTTATCACTAAAACGTTAGTTAATTAGCTCAGAGTTAAAGCCTTGCCTGTCCCTGCTGCATGCTTTCCAGAGGTCAAACCTAAGCCTGGGCGAATTTTGCGAATCTGGCGTTCCCGAATTTTGTGAATTTGCGAACTCGCAATCCGCAAAATCCACGAATTCTCGCGAATTTGCGGATTTTTTTTTTCTTCTGTGTTCGCAAGGATTTCTGCCAGTTCACAAAGATTTCTGCCAGTTCGCGAGGGTTTTGTACCAGTTCGCAATTGCGAACTTACATGTCGGCTCGCAACGGTCACGATTATGTTGTTTCTACGTCTGGTTCATCATCACAGGTTCCCAGCACCCTCTGTTTCACCCATGCCACCCTCTGGTACATCAATGCCACCCTCTGGTTCATCATCACTGTAGATTATGGGGGGAAAAAGCAAGCACACCTGCCTGCTTCAACTGACATGAATTAATTTGGGGTTGATTTATTAATGTGTCACTGTTTTAAAATTCCAGTCTGGCACCTGCTTTCTTATCTGTAATTTGCTTTCTGTTGCAGTGCAATTTTTTTTTCCAGGACCTTTGTGGCCTACTTGTAGCTATTCTATGAGCCTGCTGTGAGGGTCAGAGCAGGGTCATACAATTGTTGCAACTAGCAACTGAACTCTGGAGGGGCCCTTGTCAGGAAGCAGTACAGGGAATGGTTAGTAATGATGAGTTTGAACTTTTGAACCTGCTGAATGCTTTCACTTTTGCAAAACTCGTTTTTCTGCAGAACAGCATTACAGCAACTGTAATGCCCCAAACAAGCTTATATGAGAAAGTTGATTTCTAATCCAAAAGTTATCCAAAGAAAATCAAAAGGCCTCAAATCCAAAAAAGTGCAGGCAAATGTCAACCTGAGGAGTTATTCTGATAAAAATCATCATTTTCAGAAGGTCTATGCTGCTTGCTAGTAGATTTCTTGTGTAGAATTGCAATTTTTGTAATTTCGCGACTGCGAGATTGTTGCTGCCCGCCGCACCTACATGTTCACAATTGCGAACTTACACCGCACGCCGCAAAATTGTATCACCAAGAAAAAAAAATCCGCTGCGTTCGAATTTGCGGATTTTCGGTAAATTTGCGAGCGTTCGCGGATTGCGAATTTACCGAAAATCCGCAAAATCCGTGAGCGGAACGGATTTTCGGCCCATGCTTAGTCAAACCCCTTTTTTTCCCTGCATTGGTTGCCTTATGCTATATAGGTGCAGTAATGACCAGTCTCCTACAAGTTTAAGACTTCCAGTAAGGGTAGCGCTGTTGCTTTGAAGTTCGCCAGATGTCAAGTCAAGTCAAGTCAAGTAATTTATATAGCTCACTACATACCCAGAGGGTCTCAAGGCGCGATTCCCAAAATAATCGCAAAATTAGCTGAAGAGTGTGAGGACCGCGATATCGACCTTTTTGGCCATGAAAAAGGTCTCTGGGCAGGCCGCAAATAAGATGATGACATCTTATTGGCTGTACGTGCACATGTCACTTTGTGGCGGAGTACAGCTGTAACAGCTGCCTGCTTACTTCTGCGGCATTAAGACATCTGTGTCCCTGCGCTTTGAATGAAGAAGAGGTGGGTCTCCAAAAAGCAGTACAATGTTTGTGTTTCCATTCCGAAAGTGCTTGTTCCTTATAATAAAGCCACATTTCGGAACTATGACAGAGAGGGCAGGGCAGGGCTCAGTGCGTGTTGGTCTTCAAATGTGCAGAAAAGTTCTGCAAAATGACAACTCTTCCTTTCCCAGGAAGCTGAGTACTTTAAAGTTATGCAGAGGTACAGTGCCTTTTCCCACCCACCCACCATAATGCCCCCTGCGACAATTTGCTTGAATACCTTGGTGAAAAGTGAAGTTGCTGCATGACAAGGAGAGAGACTATTATCCTCCCTGGTCTGACAGCTGACTACACTCTCGCTGCATCATCTACATTTTTATTGTGTGGCCTTAGCAAAATTATCAACTCTTTATCAGAACACAGCTGCGAACCAAATTATTGAATGATAATCTATTGGAAGTGCTACTTCTGCAGCCTCAAAATATAAATAATGGATTAAATACCAAAAAACATTTGCGTAGTTCGGCATCCATGTGCATATTATACTATACTGCACCAACCGAGCGTAACATAGGACAATTAAAGAAACCTTTGGACCCATGCTGTATGCAAGCTTGTAATCATATATGTGCAATAGACGGCTACCTGATGAAGGCACGTATGCCGAAACGCGCGTAGTTTGACACCTGCTGCACTACCTCCATCATCTTTACGTCTATCATGTATATTGGACATACAATTATGACTGTACCTGTATGATAAATATAAATTATAATGTAAAAAAGAATAATATATATACAAAACAAGAATAATAAAAAATATATGTTTTGATATTTATATCTGTGTATACCCATTTTTATTTAAAAGGGTGATACCTTCATGGCCTTTGTCTCTTTCACTGTAACGTGATATAACATAAAATAGACAGAACTTTGAAATAAATATCTAGCAAAATCTTTCCTTAATGTACAATTTGCTCTTTTCACAGTTTTTGATTACCACATCTTAAAATGTTTCTAACTTGTAATTACAACCCTCAACAATGCTCCCCCCACCCTTGTCATTCATTTTTGCTTTCAGCCCCAGGCGCTTTCAGGCTGGTAATCTCGCAGGAATGCAAGAGAGGTGAAACAAAATAACCCTTTTTAGGTCTCTCCTAGCGACACAGCGCATGCGATGCTTGCCTTGGCGAGATCTATTTTTCTTGCAAAGGGGGACAGGAGATGTGCACGCGTACGGACAGGCGATGTGCACATGCACAGTGTCTCGCATCTCTTACCAGTGGCCATTGTGCGTGGTCATGCACGTGCCTTCTTCTCAGACTTTTCTGTTGAGTCAAACTGGCACATCATCCCCTACACACTACAGAGCTGGTCCAGGTAGCCTCTATTGCTTTCTTTGTGTGTCAACATCATACATATGCGGAAGCGTAGTCGCCACCAATTTTTTTGTAGCAGTTTATCTGTTAGGTGCTGGGATCTAGTCCTTCAGACTGGACCCTGCTTGATTCTTGCCTCCTAGCACATAAACAGTTATGCAATAACTCCCTCCCAACACTGTCAGCACAGCAGATGCTGTGAGTATGGTTTGTTGACATCTTATTTTATGGAAACGCTGCTCTGACAATCCTACCTCGCCAGGTCCTGCATTGCTGACATATGAATAATAATCCTAGAAATATTGTGCAGGGTAACTCTAGGCCAAATTACGCATCTCCCCACCTTCAACAGTACCAGGTCATGGTGGAACATGTCTTCTTTGAAAGTTTTGAACAGGTAGAGTGATGGCAAGAGGTGCAACTCTGTATAATTTATCTTTATATTCTATCTATATTTTGTCTGGATGATGTCATTTTGTCTGAAAATAAAGGAGGCAGCCAGTCTGCCCCAGTTTTGCTGCACCTACACTGCGTGGATAAAGTTTGTGGTTCTATGTGCTCTTGCAGTATACAAGTTTGATACAAGTCTCAGACACGGAATAGAGGTCATTGAAGAGCAGAGTCAGACAGGAAGTATGTAGAATTGTATTACTCACAATTACTTTTATCACTAAAACGTTAGTTAATTAGCTCAGAGTTAAAGCCTTGCCTGTCCCTGCTGCATGCTTTCCAGAGGTCAAACCTAAGCCTGGGCGAATTTTGCGAATCTGGCGTTCCCGAATTTTGTGAATTTGCGAACTCGCAATCCGCAAAATCCACGAATTCTCGCGAATTTGCGGATTTTTTTTTTCTTCTGTGTTCGCAAGGATTTCTGCCAGTTCACAAGGATTTCTGCCAGTTCGCGAGGTTTTTGTACCAGTTCGCAATTGCGAACTTACATGTCGGCTCGCAACGGTCACGATTATGTTGTTTCTACGTCTGGTTCATCATCACAGGTTCCCAGCACCCTCTGTTTCACCCATGCCACCCTCTGGTACATCAATGCCACCCTCTGGTTCATCATCACTGTAGATTATGGGGGGAAAAAGCAAGCACACCTGCCTGCTTCAACTGACATGAATTAATTTGGGGTTGATTTATTAATGTGTCACTGTTTTAAAATTCCAGTCTGGCACCTGCTTTCTTATCTGTAATTTGCTTTCTGTTGCAGTGCAATTTTTTTTTCCAGGACCTTTGTGGCCTACTTGTAGCTATTCTATGAGCCTGCTGTGAGGGTCAGAGCAGGGTCATACAATTGTTGCAACTAGCAACTGAACTCTGGAGGGGCCCTTGTCAGGAAGCAGTACAGGGAATGGTTAGTAATGATGAGTTTGAACTTTTGAACCTGCTGAATGCTTTCACTTTTGCAAAACTCGTTTTTCTGCAGAACAGCATTACAGCAACTGTAATGCCCCAAACAAGCTTATATGAGAAAGTTGATTTCTAATCCAAAAGTTATCCAAAGAAAATCAAAAGGCCTCAAATCCAAAAAAGTGCAGGCAAATGTCAACCTGAGGAGTTATTCTGATAAAAATCATCATTTTCAGAAGGTCTATGCTGCTTGCTAGTAGATTTCTTGTGTAGAATTGCAATTTTTGTAATTTCGCGACTGCGAGATTTTTGCTGCCCGCCGCACCTACATGTTCACAATTGCGAACTTACACCGCACGCCGCAAAATTGTATCACCAAGAAAAAAAAATCCGCTGCGTTCGAATTTGCGGATTTTCGGTAAATTCGCGAGCGTTCGCGGATTGCGAATTTACCGAAAATCCGCAAAATCCGCGAGCGGAACGGATTTTCGGCCCATGCTTAGTCAAACCCCTTTTTTTCCCTGCATTGGTTGCCTTATGCTATATAGGTGCAGTAATGACCAGTCTCCTACAAGTTTAAGACTTCCAGTAAGGGTAGCGCTGTTGCTTTGAAGTTCGCCAGATGTCAAGTCAAGTCAAGTCAAGTAATTTATATAGCTCACTACATACCCAGAGGGTCTCAAGGCGCTTAGGGAGGGGAGGAGGATTACTTGTCAAATATCCACGTTTTAAGTTGCTTTCTGAATGGTAGGTGGTTCTGGGTAAGGCGAAGGTAAGTGGGGAGTGAGTTCCATGTTTTAGCAGCCAGGTATGAGATGGATCTGCCTCCCATGGTGGTCTTGTTGATGCGAGGTACAGTGGCGAGGGCTTGGCTGGAAGACCGTAGTTGGCGGGAGGGGATGTAGAAGGACAGTCGTGAGTTGAGGCATTCTGGTCCGATGTCGTAGAGTGATTTGTGTGCGTGGGTTAGCAGTCGGAAAGTGATCCTCTTATTGACGGGTAGCCAGTGGAGGTCTTTCAGGTGACCAGAGATGTGTTCGTTGCGTGGGATGTCTAATATGATCCTGGCTGAGGCGTTTTGGATTCGTTGGAGTTTCTTCTGGAGTTTAGCGGTAGTACCTGCGTAGAGGGTGTTTCCGTAGTCCAGTCGGCTCGTGACCAGAGCATGGGTGACTGTTTTTCTGGTTTCGGTGGGGATCCAGCGAAATGTTTTTTTGAGCATGCGAAGAATGTTGAAGCAGGATGAGGATATGGCGCTGACTTGTCTGTTCATTGAGAGTGAAGAATCCAGGATAACGCCTAGGTTCCTTGCGTGGTCTGTCGGGATGGGGGCTTTTCCAAGGGCTTCCGGCCACCAAGAGTCGTTCCATGCAGAGGGGGATGTACCTAAGATGAGGACTTCTGTTTTATCTGAGTTCAGTTTCAGACGGCTGTGTTTCATCCATTCGGCAACTTCTTTCATTCCTTCGTGTAGGTTAGTTTTGGCGGTGCTGGGGTCATTGGTGAGAGAAAGGATCAGTTGAGTGTCATCTGCGTAAGAGATGATGTTGAGGTCGTGTTGGCGGGCGATGGCCGCGAGGGGGCTCATGTATACGTTGAAGAGGGTGGGACTGAGTGAGGACCCTTGGGGTACGCCACAGATGACTTCAATGGCCTCAGACTTGAATGGTGGAAGGCGGACTCTCTGGGTTCTTCCGGTGAGGAACGAGGTGATCCATTCAAGTGCTTTTCCTTGGATTCCGATGTTTCTGAGGCGTTGTAAAAGGGTGCTGTGGCAGACTGTGTCGAAGGCTGCAGAGAGGTCGAGGAGGATGAGGGCGACTGTGTCTCCATTGTCCAGTAGAGTTCGAATGTCGTCTGTTGCTGCGATGAGGGCGGTCTCAGTGCTGTGCTTTGCTCGGAAGCCAGATTGTGAGGAGTCGAGGGATTTGTTGGCTTCGAGGAAAGCAGCGAGCTGGTTGTTGACAGCTTTCTCGATTACTTTGGCCGGGAATGGAAGGAGCGAAATGGGGCGGTAATTTTTTAGTTCGATGGGGTCCGCTGTGGGTTTTTTCAGAAGGGCGGTGAGTTCAGCGTGTTTCCAGCTTTCCGGGAAGATGGCGGAGTTGAAGGAGCAGTTGATGACGTCTCGGAGGTGCGGTGCTATGACGGAGTCTGCTTTGTTGAAGATGTGGTGAGGACATGGGTCTGTGGGGGATCCAGAGTGGATGGAGTTCATCAGGCGGATGGTGTCCTCAGTGGAGATTGGGTTCCAGTCGTTAAGGGTGTTCAAGGGGGGAGAATGTTCAGCATATGGTTGGGTGGGTTGGTCTCCGGGTTGGTTGTCGAAGCTGTTGTGGATGTCTGCAATTTTTTTGTGGAAGAATGAGTCGCAGAGGACTTGAGAGGGGGTGATGTCGTTGGAGTTGGCCGAAGGATTGGTAAATTCCTTGACGATGTTGAAAAGTTCCTTGCTGTTGTGGGCGTTGTTGTCAAGTCGATCCTTGAATGCTGTTTTCTTGGCCTTTCGGATTAGTTAGTGGTGTGTGCGGGTGGCGTTTTTGAAGGCGTCCTTGGTGCTAGTGGTTGGGTCTTTTTTCCAGGCCTTTTCAAGGGAGCGGCAGAGTTTCTTGGACTTCTTAAGATCATCGTTGAACCATGAGGCCTTCTTGTTGCCAGGTTTGCTTTGACGTTTTTCAGTGGTGCTAAGGTGTTGGCGGTGTTGGATAACCATAGGATGAAGTTGGCGGCGGCTTGGTCTGGGTTAGAAGAGTGGGCTGGGGTGTTTAGAAGGAGCGATGAGGAGATCTGGTCGATGGTGATTTTGTTCCAGTTTCTTTGCAGAGTTGGTTGGGGGTGGTTGATGGGTTTTGGCTTGTTGTAGGTGAAGTGAACGCAGCTGTGGTCAGTCCAGAGGAGATCCGTAGTGTGGCTGAAGGAGACATGATTGCTGGAGGTGAAGATGGGGTCGAGTGTGTGACCTGCGATGTGGGTGGGGGAAGTGACCAGTTGTTTAAGTCCGAGGTTGGCGAGGTTGTCCAAGAGGGTGGTGGTGTTGCGGTCGTTGATTTTTTCAAGGTGAAAGTTGAGGTCTCCCAGAAGGATGTAGTCTTTGGAGGGGAGCGCGTGTGGAGTGATGAAGTCTGTGATGTCTTCACTGAATTTTGCGCGGGGTCCTGGTGGTCTGTAGAGGAGGGTGCCTCTGAGTGTGGTCTTGGGGTCGATGTGGATCTGGAAGTGAAGGTGTTCGGAGTTGGCGGGGTTGGCGTCAGAGCTGGTTGAGATGCGGATTGATTTTTTATGGACGATAGCGATTCCTCCTCCTGTGTGGCCGGTACGGTCCTTGCGTATGATCTTATAATCTTCAGGGATGGCAATGGTGATGTCTGGGGCGGAGGAAGCGTTCATCCATGTTTCTGTTAGGAAGGCGACGTCTGGAGAGATGGTGTCTAGTAGATTCCATAGGTCAATGGCGTGCCTGTGGACCGATCGGGTGTTGAGAAGGATGCATTGTAGGTGATTGGGGTCAGGAATCTGTGGTGTGGTCGTAGCGGAGATGCTGTCGGTGCTGATGAATTTGCAGGAGTAGCAAGAGAAAGGTCCATGGGTGTGTCCAGGAGCGGCTTGGACGCAGTTGGGGGCGCGACCGGGGTTAAGGGCTAGGAGGGTGGCGGCATCGTAGGTAATGCGGGAGGGCTGGGCAGCGCGAGGGGCAGGGGGTCTGGCGCTGGGCGCGGTCCAGGCGTGGACGGGCGTAGACGGGCTTACCTTTGGCGCACCTTCGGCGTGGCCGTAGCGCGTGGACGCTGCGCGTGGGGACATTGGCCATAAATGGATGGTGGAGGGGCGGAGCGTGGGAGGGTTAGCCGGGAGGCGGGAGCGAGGTGGGGGAAGGGCCAGGGGATGCACCTAAAATGGCAGCAACAACAACAAGCTTTTTTCCACAACAACAAGCTTTGCAGCAGGGGACTAAAGCGCTACGATGTAAATGCAGAGGTACAATCAAGCGCTACAATTACAAGTTAGCAAACAGCGCTGCGATGGGATTTCTGCTGAGGTACAATCAAGCGCTACAATTACAAGTTAGCAAACAGCGCTGCGATGGGATTTCTGCTGAGGTACAATCAAGCGCTACAATTACAAGTTAGCAAACAGCGCTGCGATGGGATTTCTGCTGAGTTAGGCTCTACGATACCAGGTCTTCGCAGGAGGAGGCAGGGGAGCGGCCGTTCGTGTCCAAGACAGGACGGCACTGTGTTTTACACTTGTTAGTTTAAGTTTGTGTGTGTTTGACGTTCCTTTTCTAATCCTTCAGTACTGTGCAACACAGACATATGAAACCTCGTTTTACCCTCTACATATGCCTCACTCCCCCTGATGAGGGAGCATCCCAACCCCACACTACCTTTTTCAGGGTTCAGGTTAATTCATGGTAAGAAGCAGTATGAAACAAGGCTTCATGTTCATTTCAGGAACATGCTAACCTCTGAAGGGTGACAGCTTTCTTTGGGGGAGGGACATCTTAATCCCATTACTTAGCAGCAAATATGTCTAGGTTTTCCAGCAATTTGGTCTTCAAACTCCATTAGACTTTCGCCAGTATACTGTTATAAGTTCAATATTTCAATTACTTTGTTAAAATCTCCATACCCATCTGTGAAAGTGTTTTTTTCAGCTCCTGCCAGATATTGACCAAGTCGACCACCACACTGAAATGCATTAGTCTAACGCTTGATGCGTGGTGCTTGGCAGGGTTGCATTGTGCAGGGTTGTGAGCATCCCGCTCCCAATCAACTTTATCCGCGACCCTGATTATTGAATACATGTGGTGTTTGCTTCAGACTACTTAATTTTAATAATACCAGTGCTGAATGATACCTATTATTCACTAGTGGTATAATGAAAAATAGACCAACCTCGCTGCAACCTTAGTCAGTAAATTTCTAATGGCTGGCATAGGCATGGAGAATCTTCTCTGAACAGATAAAAGGGAGCACTGCTGTCTGTGAAGCCTTAAAGGGGCCATACAGGGAATGATGGCACAATACATATGAAAACCCAATCAGACATTATAACACAAAGCAAAATTCTAGACTGCCTATTGTTGGTGACTGTAAGGCATGCAGGACTGCGGAATGGGATTTTTTTTCCTCTACGCAGGAGGGCACCTTTGAGGTCCCATTTACAAAGCATGGAGTAGCTGTATGTAATGTCTTACATTAAGTTATGCAAGCATGTGTTGCTGTTTAGCATTGCGTGCAATGTGGAATTTCTATGTCGCTATGGTAGTCTGAGCATTTGGTCAGACAACAGTTGCAAGTCTTGAGAGCTGGATGGGGTCTCTGATACCTTGAGCTTATTAAAGTAATTATCTTCTTCATCACTGCTTCCTGTCATCTTATTAAGACGTATCCTACATTTGGTGATGAAGATTGGATAGAGGACTTGCACACATGTAGATTTAAAGTCATACACCTCACCAGGTCCTTGGTAGAAAACAGGTGTCCCGAAACTGGAACGTTGAACTGGTCAAGTTAGTAGCCCATGTCATTATATAAGAAGTTGAAGCCACAAAATGGCTTCCTCCCATTGTTATTGCCCGCAAGGCCAATGGGGAGGCCAGGCTCTGTGTGGACTTGAGGGAGTTAAATAAGGCTGTGGTAGTTGATCCCTATCCTCTACCTAATATCAATGAAATGTTATGCTCGCTAAATGGTGCCAAACACTTCTCCTCCCTTGATTTGACCTCTGCCTACCATCAGGTCAAATTACACCCTTTGGCTCAAGATCTCACGGCGTTTGTAACACTTTTTGGTACTTTTAAATTCTTGAGGATGCCGTTTGGCCTTATTTCTGCTGCCTCTGTATTTCAGAGAGTTATATAGCGCATTTTGAAGGGTATCGAAGGAGTAAGAATTTACCAAGATGATGGGCTGGTGTTTGGAACGGATTCAAGTGAGCACGATAATAGGTTGAGGGCAGTCTTAAGAAGATTGTGTGATGCAGGTCTCACCGTGAGAGCAGACAAGCTTTGATGTAGCAGAAATTGAATATCTTGGGCATCTTTTGCCTTCCAATTGAATTAAACCCAAACCGGTCCTGATTAACACCATTTCTGATGTAATAACACCCCAAGATAAAGACGAACTTGTGAAATTTTTAGGGATGACTGAATTTTACCATAAATTCATTCCTAATTTTGCAAGTATCACAGAACATTTGAGAAACCTGTTAAAAAAAGGGTGTGAGTTTGTCTGGTGCAAGGCATGTGATGAGGAGTTTCAGAATCTGAAATGTCTGTTGAACAAAGCTCCTGATTTAGATAGCTTTGATCCCAAGAAAAGATACTACTTGATGACTGATGCTAACTCAAAGGGTCTTGGAGCAGTACTTTTACAAAAAGGAGAAGGAGAGGACAAGACCATTTTGTTTTTGTCAAGGCCATTGAGAGATGCTGAATTCAATTTTTCGGTCATTGAGAGGGAAGCACTGGCGATATTTCGGGCCATACGTAAGCTACGCAGGTTCCTGTGGGGTTGTCAGTTTTAAGTGTTAACTGACCACAACCCATTGAAGGAAGTCTTTTCCAAGAAAGGCATTGACTTGGTTTCTCACCGCATTAGAAAATGGGTGGTAGCTTTACAGGAATTTTACTTTTTGGTTAACTATCTTCCAAGAGCCAGTAATACATTAACAGATTGTTTATCCAGATTAGGAAATGTATATGATGATGTAGCTACTGCTACCGTTCAGGGTGAAGGTGAATGGTTTGATGGTGAAGAATTTGATGTCTGTCTCAATAGTGAGTGGATAATTTCTGAGAAGGACTGGAAGGAGTCATTGACCAAAGATGAAGTGTCGCAGAAAGTCATTTCCATGGCCTTGAGTCGTTGGTGTGATAAAAAAGACTGCAGTGACGATGTTAAAGGGTTCTGGCAGGTCAAGAAGGAATTGGCAGTGGTAGATGGCATTCTCTTGAGAGGTAGTAAATTAGTTCCTCCTCAGGAGCTTTGGAATAGTTTGCTAGAATGTGCTCATTCTAGTCACATGGGGATTGTGAAGACGAAAGAGAGAATAAGAGAAGCTTATTGGTGGCCTGGTGTTGATGCCCATGTTGAAAGGGTTGTTAGAAATTGTCTAGAGTGTGCTAGCAGTGACAAGATCTTGAAATGCAGGACTCAGCCTATGGTAAAAAGGTAACACTCTGAAGGACCTTGGTATGATTTCTCCATTGACATTTTGGGCCAAGTGAGAAGGAATACTAGCGATCGGTACGTCTTGGTGTGTATGGATACGCACTCACGTTGGCCTGAGATTAAGATTGTAAACTCATTAGAATCTAAGGTAGTAATTGAATTCCTAGATGAGTTGTTCAAAAGCGAAGGCTTTCCTTCTTCATTGTTGTCTGATAATGGAGTTCAATTTACTTCAAAGGTTTTTGAAGATTTTCGTTCCTCAAGAGGTATTAAGCACAAAAGGGCAGCCCTCTATCATCCTGAATGCAATGGTTTAGTTGAGAGGTTTGTAAACGTTTTGAAATAATCTTTACAGCAAGCCATTGTGTCAGGGAATAACTGGGAACAGGCTTTGAGAAAGAAAGTAAGGGAATATAGGTTCACACCACATTCTTCAACAGGTGTATCGCCGTTTCGACTTTTCAAGGTAAGAGTGCCTAATGTTGAGGTTTATCCTTCATGGGTCTTAGCAAAAAGAACCTTGGTTGATGGGAATGTTGGCTGTATTGAAGGGTGGAAGGAGAAGGAGAGAAAAGTGCTAGAAGAGTGCAAGTGTGGTTCGATGGTCGTAAAGCTACAAAGGAAACTGTTGTATCTGTTGGAGATTGGATAAAAATCAAGTCGCCCCGTCTTGTTTCAGGATGTTCAAAATTTAGCAAACCATTTAAGGTGAACAAGGTCTTTTAGAATGCTGTTAAGACCAATGATTACAGAGCATGGAATCTCAAAAGTGTCTAAGTGTCTCCCCTTGGAGGTGTCAACTCCACTTTCATCCTCAACTCACACCTCATCTTTGCCTTCTGTTGAGGTGAAAGTGAGACCTAATAGGGCAGTCAGACGTCCTTCTAGGTTGCAAGATTATGTGTGATGTTGCAGTCAGGTGTTGTTCTTAATTGTTGGGGTATCCAAATTGTTGTATTCGGGGGAAGATAATGTAATGTCTTACATTAAAATATGCTAGCACGTGTTGCTGTTTAGCATTGCGTGGAATGTGGAATTCCTATGTTGCTATGGTAGTGTGAGCATTTGGTCAGACAACAGTTGCAAGTCATGAGAACTGGATGGGGTCTCTGAAACCTTGAGCTTAATAAAGTAATTATATTCTTCATCTCTGCTTCCTGTCATCTTATTAGGACGGAACCTACACTGTGATTATTATTATTAAAACATAGATATGCAGCTTTTCTTTCTTAGCTACGCAAATATACAAAAGTGAATTTCACGTTGCCAGAAAGCTGATACACTGGAGAAATGCTTATTTTGTAGTGTCTTTTCATCGTGGCATTTCGAAGGTCATAGACTTGCATGATTGCTCAATAAACTTGTTAAATGTTTTCAGTGAATGTGGGGCTTGTTGGGCATTCTCAGCAACCACGTATTCCATCGCAAAGTGAAATAAAACAAAAGATGGTGTTTAAGTTAGAAAATATGCAGCGAGAAACAATGAAGATTAGTTGCCATTAAGCCCAAATGCATTTTGTGCAACATGTACTATGTTTCAACAAGGGTCTTTTGAAATTGAAAGTGGTTATGAATTTAGACATTACTGTTTCAGATACAGATCGGTATTTTAATGCTGTATCTTGCTCCTTCTCCTTGGGTAAACTAAGCCTGTGGGGTGTATCGTGAAGACCGTCATTTGTATAATTGCATTTCTTTTTGCCAAGCAAACAAGTAATAGATACTATTTGAAGCAAAACAGATCCACATAGTTGGTGCCGAACTTCATGAAAAGAAGATATGCTGTATTTTTTCTAAGAAAGACTTTTATGACATTCCAATGATATTTGCTTTGTTTATTAGCGTGTACGAGCACATATTGTTGGATGAATAGGAAAGAGTTTTTTTTTAAAGTTATCTTAACTGTGCTTACTTGGCGTGCCTTCAGAATTCAAATGTTATTTATTTTGGCATTGGTGTTATCTACCTGATCGGAGGCAGCTACGATCTAAGCTACAGAATACTTTACATATAAAAATAAAAACCCATACATTGTAAGTATTAGGGTGTTGCAATGGAAATGTACTCTCTGTGGTGTGTCCAACTGCAAATATCTGACATCATGTTTTTTTGTGTTGGCCCAGCCTTATGCTAATCTAGTGTGTGTGCGAAGGCACAGGCCTTTTCCTTGACATGAGTGAGGTCCTGGACCTGTTGTGGCTTGAGGGGTCACACCAAAAAGTGCCTGATTTGTTTGACAGTTGACTACCATCCCTGTCATGGGTTTTGCATTGGGAGCGGTGGTGGCAGCGTACCATGTTTAGTGAATCAGTAGGTGTGACCAGATAATTTTTAGCTGTGTCACCAGTCCACTAGTGTAAAGTACCGCTTCTGTGCACTAACACAGGTCCTAGCAGCAACATCCTTGTGCATGTGTGTGGCCAGTGTGGTGAATGCAATGTATGAACCAGTGAACCAAAATAATGGAGGTTTGAGCAATCCATTTAGGAAGCCTCTGGCCTAATCATACAGAAGATGGAGTGGAGTTTTTTTTTTTAGCCCTGGGCATGAAATTCCGCTCCACTCACTGGGTTTGTAGTGTTTTCCCACTCCGCTCTCTGTGTAGCTCGCAGAGTTCTGAAAAACTCCACGGAGCAGCGTTCTTTCCTTGCTCGCGCTTGACAATGTTAAGCTGGCCAGTGCGATCAAGGAAAATCTTACTCCAGGCCACCTCCCGGCAAGATTTTTCAATGCAGACGATCACTGATGGGTACTACTGTTTGCGTTGAGAAACCTTCTGTTAGCATTGAGGAAGCTGCCACTTGAGAAAAACATCTACACGTGCGGCAGAACGAAGCATCACCCTCTTGCGCTGCATGTGTGACTGTCTAGCCTGATTTTACAGCGCAGGACAAACACCCAGGCGGAACTCCACCCAGGCCCAGTCTACAGAAATGCATTGCTGAAGCTGGAGGGAGTGGACCTACATATTAAAGTCAGTGATGGCCGGTGCAAGTAAAAGCAGTGGGGGGGTGGGGCGAAGGGTGTCGACGGACAACGAGGTAAAATAAAATTACAAATTAAAAAACACTTACCTTGTGCTGCTTCTTCACCGAGTTGGTCTGGGAAGACTGTGTCAGCTTACCATCACCATGAGCTGAGTCAGAGCTGTGCTGCTGCTAAAGAAGTATCTGTGGTGGCCACATGACCTCTCAACCTGCAACTCATCATTCAACTCACATTAAGCACAGAAGAAGGCCTGGAATCAGTCACAGACCATCAACTATGCCAACGCCCTCCCACCAGAACAGACTCTGAGTGGCAGCCACCACTGCTGTTTCCAAGGATCTGAGTGACAAATTACTTGCAGCTGGAGGGAGGGAGAAGCAGATACATGTTCCTGGTCCCAATGTGGCCAAAACCTCTCAAAAGCCTGCAACGGTTGATATGAACATTGGGACTTAGGCTGATGCGCACAAACTCTAGAAGAAGGAAGTGGCACTGTACCTGTGGCTGAAAAATACCATACCAGATCCAACCCCCTGTTTAGAGAGAGAGAAGGGAGGGAGATTACAAATAGGCGGGAAATGTGGTCCCTGGGTGCAATAACTCTGCGCAAGTAGGTTTCCTATATAGTGTCTTTCTGGTTTTTACTGTATTAAAGTATTTTCCTTTTATAAAAGATATGTGCTGAGATGTACAATATGTATTGCTCTGCTACGCGATTGTTGAGTTCTTAGCTTGACACTCCCCCCACACTGCCTGCTTGAGAAGCTGGTGATTGCTCACCATTGCACCATTACTACAAGTGAGCACCAGATGCAGAAGGAGTTGTAGTAGCATGGAACCCAGGACATCAGAGGCAAACAATCCCAGGCCCATGGATGAGGCCTGGTAGCCAGTGCTTTCCTTGTGGCCCCCCCAAATATGGTCTGACAACCAGAATAAATATTGTGCTCTAAATATTTTCTACAAATATATTCCCCTTTTGGAGTTCATAATAAAAAATTTACACCAAATTTTCACTAATGGAATTTATGTTAGACAACATATCTGTATATGCTATTCTGACATACCCACCAAATGGCAGTCTGTCAGAATATCATATTCATAAATATCGTCTTGCATAAATATTGTGTGTCAAATATTGTTAACAAGCTTATTGCCATTGGGCATAGATATCCTGATTATGATAACCTAGTACCACACCACAGAAAGAGATGACAAGTTTTGAAGTTGTCTAAAGCAGTAGAAATTTGTTTATTAATGCTACAAAAGGTTCCAAGTCGGATCAACCTCATCAACCACATCTCTATTTCACTAAATAGTTATATACAGACTCTACGACTTCAACATCTCCTGGGGAGCATGACACTGTATATAACGTAAACCTACTTTTCCTAATCATGAGTGCCTGTTTTAGCTCCATTAATTCCTTTATTAACCTTGCCTCATCGAAATGGCAACACCAGGGACTGTCTTACAAGCTATTAAGCACAATGGGGCAGATTTACAAGCCCCTTGCGCCACTTTTGCGTCAGTTTTCCCATGTTAAAAATGACGCAAAAGTGGAGCAAAGGCCTTGTAAATAAGCCCCAATATTGTGACTGCCCTGCAAGCGATTAATCACAATAATTAGTTGTTTTCATATGGTATATAATGCCTCATTAAGATTCAGTATTAAAAAACATTCACTCCACAGCTTTGTCTCCATTGGGCCACCCAGCAATAAGTAAAGGGGATCAGCATCCCCACAATTAAACTCAAGCATTTCCCTTTCCGTCACCAAAAATAACTTAGGGCATGTATCACGAAGAGTTGTGCTGGCTCAGAGTAGACACTAGTGCAGACTTCTTCAAACCGTGGGGCGCGCCCCCCTGGGGGGGGGCACCATGATCTCAGGGGGGGCGCACACTCCACCTGAAAATCAGGAGCATAAAGCTCCTTAATTATTTCTTTTTGGGTAGTGTGGCGTTTCTGCACTCCTGCCGTTTGCTGCCTTTTACTTCCTTTGGTTGCTGTCCTGTCCTGTCGAGGTTATCTTGGTCGAGGATCTGCATTTTGCCTCCTCGCCGTGAAGAATTCTTCTGCTGATGCACTTGTGTTTTCCTGCTGCTGTAGTAAGATTGAAAGTTAAACCTCCAGTTTATTTGCAGCATTCGTGCAAGTATTCTTTCGATGCAAACATTCTTTTGATGTTTTCTAAGTCCGGGAAGAGGTGGGTGGGGGAGGAGGGTGGGGTAGGGGTTAGAGAGGGTAATTCAAGGCTCACGCTGTTAGTTTTACCTATCTTGCACTGGGGCACGACATGCTCATTATTATTATTATTATTATTATTATTATTATTATTATTATTATTATTATATTTAAGCTTATAAAGCGTGCAGCTACCCGGAGGTATCCCGGCGCTAGGAACCAAATTAAGGAGGAGAGCAAACTGAAAGAAGAAGAGGCAAATTATTGGTTGAATAACCAAGTTTTAACTTCTCTGCGGAACTTGAGGTAACAATATTCAGTGCGCAGGGAGAGTGGAAGAGAGTTCCAGAGGAAGGGAGCCAGAACGGAAAAAGAACGACCGCCCATTCTGGCTCTCCTAACTCTGGGAACTTGAAACCTATACTGATAAGATGAACGGAGAGTGCGAGCAAGGTAATATCGGTGAACCAAGGTCCTGAGATAGAGTGGGGCCAAACCTGTATTGATTCTGTGCATGAAGCAAAGAGCCTTAAATTTCACACGACTATCAATGCGTAGCCAATGTAGATTCCGAAGGGAATTAGAAGTGGAGGAAGAGTTGGGAAGTTTACAGAGCAGCTGAACTGCCATGTTTTGAACTGTCTGTAGTTTGCGGGTCACCTCTTTGCACGCCCCCAGGAGACGGATATTGCCGTAGTCCAGTCTAGAGGTGATTAAGGCCTGGACTACGTTTTTTTGTGTCTCCTGAGGGAGCATCCAAATGATCTTACGGAGCCACTTAATGATGGTAATACAAGTGGAAGAGGTTTTGACCACCTGGTGCTTCATGGAAAGTTGGTCGTCAAAAATGATCCCAAGATTGCGTGCTGTTTTTGAAGGAACGGGGAGGGTACCCATTTGAAAGGGCCAGTGTTGGGGTCCCCACAGATTAGTGTTCTTACCAAACAGAAGAAGCTCTGTTTTCCCCCTGTTCAACTTGAGTTTGTTTTTATGCATCCATGTGGCGATGTTACTAAGCCCTACACTGAGGGAAGAGGGAGAGGAGTGAGAACCAGTTGAAAGAGAATAGATGATCTGTGTATCATCAGTGTATGAGTAGATGACTAACCCAGCTTGTTCCGCAATTGTAGCCAAATATCTGACATACAGATTAAAAAGTAAAGGGCTCAAAATAGACCCTGGGGGACACCATACGCTGATTTATAAATTTGAGAGACAGAAGAGGAGGAAAAGACTTGGAAGGTCCGGTCAGAAAGAAAACTAACAAACCAGTTAAGGGCTGGGCCGGTAATGCCAGATGTCTTAACAGCGTTGATAAGGATGGGGTGGGAAACCGTATCAAATGCGGCACTTAGATCAAGCAAGATGAGTGCCATGGTTCCCCCCCCCCATCCACTCGGCATCGAATGGTTTCTGAGACCCCCAACAGAGTGGATTCGGTCGAGAAACCGGATCTAAAACCTGATTGAGATGGATGAAGGATATTATTGGATTCAATTTGCTGGGTGAGTTGTGTATTGATGTGTTTTTCCAGTATTTTTGAGAAAACAGGTAGAAGGGAGATGGGGCGGATATTGGATGGATTATTGGGGTCGGTGTTAGTCTTTTTTAATAAAGGAACAATCATGGCATGTTTCCATGTGGCAGGTACCGTAGCTTCTCTGAGAGAAGAATTAAGTAAATCCAAAATAAGATTAAGGGAGGAGGTGTCCAGAATTTTTAGAATTTGAGGGGGAAGTGGATCCAGTGGAGAGCCAGACTTAGTGTTGCTAATAATATTAAGAAGTGTAGAGCTATTGAGGAGATCCAATTACAGATATGCTGAGCAGGTAAAGGGGAGGTTTCCTCTAAGGCTTCAGGTTCGAGGAAGATCACAGGATCAGATCTGATGTTGAAGAGGCTATTCTGTTGTAAAAGTGTGGGGTGCATGCCCACAGAAGCCTCAGGGCACAAGGAGTGACTAAATCAAGTAATTTAGGAGAGGGAGAAGGGGAAATAGATTTATCAAAATCGATATAGATGGTGTCAATTTTAGAAATAAAAAATTCAACCAACGAATTACACTGTGAAACATCTAAACAAGGCGCTTTGGGCTGACAAGCTGCACCCGAAAGTTCTTGTACAACCTTAAAAAGTGCATTGGGGTAATTTTGTGCCTCGAGTATGGTTATATTGACATATTCCCTTTTGGCAGATTTACAGAGTGAGTGGTAGTTAGTTAAGGCAGTCTTGTAAATTTGCTTGGAGCCTAGATCATAGTGTATGCTCCACTTGCGCTCAAGGTTTTTACATATAGTTTTTTCTTTTTTCAGTGCGTCGGTAAACCAAGGCGCAGGAGGATGGTGTAGATTGTGCCTTTTCTTTTGCTCGGGTAAACATAGGCTAGCAGCTTGAGTGAGCCAGCTATGAATAATGGACTCCGCTTTAGTGTTGGTGACTTCGGTAAGGGGCCTGGTATTCTCAAGACAAGAGTTAAGTTTAATAGGATCCAGATTTTTCCAGTTTCTGGTAGGTCTGAATTCATTGGAGGTAGAAGGGATGTTGGACAAACATCCAGTAGTAACAGAAAAAGGCACAATATAATGGTCTGACCATAATATGGGTAAAGATTGTCTACATATAATAGTTTCTAAATTAGAAAAAATGGGATCAAGAAGGTTCCCAGCCTTGTTGGTGGGGCCAAAATTGTGTAAAGTGATGTTTAGGGCTGCAAGATCCTGAAGAAGATTGGTGCTAATAGAACAAGATGGATCATTAAAATGCAAATTAAGATCACCAATAATTGAAAAATTGGTGGAGTTCTGAAGCAAAGGAGCTATATACTCAGGAAAGACATTGTCCCAGGAACTAGCCGGTGGCAGTGATGATGGGACCCCCTCAAAGTTTAAGGTACGGCCAGGGAACAGAGGGGAAGAAATAGGACATAGCAATAAGAAAGGTGTTCCCTCAGTGGCCACAATTTTTCAATACAGGTATACATCCCATTCTTAGTGTATCAAAGCTGACAGATTCACAACAAACTTATTTTTATTTTCTTCAAAAAATATATGAAGTTTTTTTTTATTTTCTATTAAGCATTGCTTTCAAGTATTTGTATTTTTTCATATTATTTAAGCTCATAAGAGACATTTAATCACAATTTTAACATTTTATAAATAATTTCATGGTTCATACAATAAGAAAGAAAAAGTTTTTCAAACAGACAATAACTATATACACAAAAAAAACAATTTATACAGATTCATATTCCCTTGATATCACACAAACAAGCATCACATGCTTACACATTCATACCCTCATTACAATCGCATCCACATCCTCTGAAAAAGGAAACTGATTCTTAATTGGCAGGGAGCCCCCCGCCAACTAATGGGTCTCAAAACAATGTGAGACCCTGCACTTGGTCTGAACTAGCCGGGACAGGAGAGCGGTATATGAGCATCCCTGAAAGGGTGAAATTGGGAGATAGCAGAAGTTTAAAATACCCCGCTTGACTGTTAGGTATATCAATATCCTCCCATTTACAGGAGTAAAGTCTATTAAAAAGGATGGCTATACCTCCACCATCTTTCCCCATTCTGTTTTTTCCTGTGTACGTATAGTTGTCAGGGAGGGCAGATGCAATGTCCGGACCGGAGTAGTCTTTAAGCCAGGTCTCGGTGAGGAATAGAGCCGCTGGTTGCGAAGAGGTAAGGAGATCAAAGATGTCTCTCTTATGTTTGACTAGAGACCTACAATTTAGGCTGATGAACGTGTATACTTGGGAAGGGTTAATGGGTGTAGACCGAGTTTGGGAGGGAGGGAAATTACAAAAAGCGGTATTCGTTAGGGAAGGGAGGGAGGAAAGTGAAAGATTACAGTTAGGACAGGATATAGGGGCTAGATGACAGTTCAGAGGCGTGCTGTGTAAGCAGTACGACGGTCTGAGGCTGAAGAGAGCATCACTGGAATAGGTAATAAGAGGGTTTGGGGATAAGGTACAAAGGGTCGTGGCCCCTGGTCCCGGCCTGTCGCGGACGGGCGCAGACGGGCTGGACTTTGGCACGACTTCGGCGCGCCATCGTCGCGCCTGCTGCGCGCGTCCGTTGTGTGTCGTCCAGCACATCGGTATAAGAGGGGAGGCGGCGGTAGGAAACTAGACCGCTCCCCCCTTCCACCGGAACTGAGTGAGAGAAAGCAAGAAACTCCCTCCACAACAACAAGCTAGGCTCGGGGTGGACTAGGGAGTGGGAATAGGTGAGGTGCAAGTGAGATTTAAAAACGTATGCACTACAGCGCCTAAGATCATGCCCCCCTGCTCTCTCACAGCAGCAGCGCCAATGCCAGGAGTAGTAATGCGCAAAAGAAACAAAATTAAAACAAATTAAAACAAACACACAATGCAAGCACCTCAATCGTGCCCCTTGCGATGACTGCTAAAAGTAATGACAGGCAGCGCAGTATGAGCACCAAACTCGTGCCCCCTGCTATTAAAAGTTAAGCGCTTAGTGAGCAAATACAGGTAACAGCGCAGCAGCACTCATACCCTCAAAAACCCTCATTCTTTTGTAATTTAAAGAAACCTCCCTGGGGCTTTCAGCAAGCCCTGTCAGGAACAGAGGAGTGTTTCTTATGTGGGAGGCTTGCAAATGTCTTCTCAGTACCCCGGTTTTGCAAGGTATGGTGAACAGAAATTGCAATAATGTTCTGTACACATGGTATTTTTTTCTCTCGATGTAATAGGATGCTGTAGTGTCTTGGTAGCCACAAAGACTCGGACGACTCCATTGAGTGACGTGATCATGTCACTAATGTGGGGGCCTGTGTGCCTCTCCCTCTCTATCGCAGTGTTTGGCGCTCTCATGACCACACATAGACGGACTTGGTCCGTTTCTCCTTTCTTCGGAACTACCACAACCGGATAGACCCAGGGTGTTGGTCCATCAGTTCTCTCGATGATGTCAGCCTCGAGTAAGTCTTGGAGCTCTTTCTCCACGGCTTCTTGCAAGTGAAATGGTATTTTCCTATGGTGTTGGGCCACTGGTGTGATTTGCTCATTGATGTGTAGCCTAATTTGGCAGTTTCTCATCTTCCCAAGACCCTGGAAAAGCTTAGGGAACTTCTGAGTGATGTCTAGTTTGTCGTCAACTTTATATAGTATGTCCACAAGTCTTAGCCGTTCTTCTGTGGGCAAGCTCAATAGGCAGTCCGCCTCAGGCCCATCAATTACATGGATGTAGGCTTGGATGGTGCGATCTTGATATGATATATTGGTCGGAAACTTCCCGAGACAGGGGAGTGGCTTCTTTGACATCCACGTGTATACTCGCACATGGGCATTGATCAATTTGGGTGGTGTCTTTGATATTCCGCTAGTGAGCGACGCCCGCTGTCCAATACGAACTTGGCATGGTGGGAACCAATTTTGAAATCCAGTCGTGGATATTCTTTTAGACGGTCAGGATCCAATACAAAGCATATGTATTCATTGCTGTCTTGTGAGATGGGCGACAGGGATCTGGACTCTCTTGACGACGACCGGCGAATTCAATACGTGTGGCGAGAGTGACAGCTCGAGTGTGACGACCCAGTGGATGAGTCTCGTCTATTGTGTACTGCTCTGGCATAGTGACGGCTGCTGGACGAAACTGCCTGGTAGGCTCTCATTGATCCTCATTGTGAGGAGTTCCGCACACGCTTTCGAAGTGATTGTCTCTTCCACACTTCCGGCATCTTTGACCTAGAGATGGGCTCGTGTCTGTGTGTGGGAAATCGTAACCGCATCGGTAGCACTTAAGTTGTTGTTCTGATCTTTTCTTGGTGTGACTTGCACTTCGGCGCCAACGACTTGAGGGATGGTGCTGTTTTTTCTGATCTGGAGGAGCGAGCTTGTGAAGGGGAGTATCTATGCACTTGTCGATATTGCATTCTGAAAGCTTGCTCACGTTTCTCGCTTTTCCCGGCCTCCATTTTCTTCGCATGCTTGTCGGCTTGATCGTTGACTCTCGTCATTTCCTCGATCTCATCTAATGAGTAACTTTTCTTAAGCAGTTTGCGTCTCAAAGATTCTGACAAGCAGCCTTCTATAATTCTCAATCTGAGGGCACCTTCTGTGGAAAAAGCGTCAAAGTCACAGTATCTTGCTAATCGTCTCAGACGCATGATGAATACACTCATTTGCTCACCTTTCTCCTGTGATGCCAGGTTAAATGTATATCGCTCATAATCGACATTCTTTTTGTGCAGGAACTTGCGGTTGAGCGCTTCACAGACATCATAGTATGAAGCAGCGGACGCAGCAGGCAACTCTTTTATGATCTGTCTTACTTGCCTACTAGTTTCCTGAGAGCAATCAGTTGCTGTCCAGCATCAGTCACATGGGACCCTTTCATGAAGTCCGTGAAATCTTCTAACCATTCTTGCCACCGAAGACACATACCCCGATCAGATTCAAGAGTGAGGGGCTCCAGAGGGCGCAAAAACGACACTCCCAACACACCCATGAGACCGGGTTCAGTGTTTTCCTGACGAGATCGAGACATCGTCAATCAGTCACGTACTGACAAATCCCATCTGTTGGCTTCCTTAATTGGATTTGCAACTGCTTATTTGCGTATATTTATTCTTTACAGTACATGCACCAATGTCTCTTGATTGCAATTCCACTTGTATTCGTATAAATGTTCGTTTCTGAATTTGCCAATGCTTGTTTAGTTGTCTCTTTGCGTCCACCACTGCTTGTTTACTTTACTTCTTGCAATCGCCAATGCTTGTTATTTTTTGTGTCATTGCACTCGCCAATGCTTGTTAACTAGTTTCATTACACTCGCCAATGCTTGTTGATTTGTTTCATTACACTCACCAATGCTTGTTATTTTGTGTCATTTCACTCACCAATGCTGGTAGACTTGTTTCATTACACTCGCCAATGCTTGTTGACTTGTTTCATTACACTCGCCAATGCTTGTTATTTTCGTTCCATTGCACTCGCCAATGCTTGATGGCTTTCAGGCTCTTCTGCCTGACCCAAAAATGGTCACCAATAATCACTGACAGGGGATTGGACGAGGATGCCTGACTCCAAGATGGCCGCCGCAAGACTCTCATTCAGGCCGAGATCAGGGCCTTCTGCAGCCGTTACAAGGAGCACTCCTCTCCAGAGACGCCGGGACCGGCAAGCACTCACCCGCACCTCAGGGACAGCGTTGAGGGCACATCAGGTGAGGGAGGCACATTCAGGCAGCCTCAAATGACGGCAGCAGCACCGGGGTGGGCACCCGGCAGGCAGGCAGAACAGCGCTCCAGCCCCACAGCTCGCTACACCTGCACGATGCAACTGAGGTGGGCTCCCAGCAGGTACGACACATCTCTGGACAGCTGGGGTGGGCTCCCAGCACGCGAGGACACTCGTGCGGCAACGCGGTAATTAAGGAGACAGGCAGTCTTCCACACTGGACACGCCACGGCCGCCAGGCGTTTCAGGACGTGCGCCAACATAGTTAGCCACTTCTACCGCACCACCGCAGGTCCCGTGGCAACCCTCGTCGCCAGCTGTAGTGTCTTGGTAGCATCAAAGACACGGACTAGGCCGGAACTGTTAGAGCTCTATATTACACGTCTTCTCCTTTCTTCAACTATTGGCTAACTGCCGTCTCAATACCCGGATCCTCCCTTTCTGCCCACCTTCCTCCTTCCCCTGCGCAGGTCCTAGTGCCCTTGTGTGTGCGCTCACGTCGCTACAGATGCATCAAGTAAAATTGATGTGGGAGAGGGGAGGGAAGCTTGAAGCGAATGTGTGCCCATCCTAAAGTTACCAGCAAACTCTAGCGCTCGTATTCAGCAGGTCATTTAAATCAAATCTATTTAGAAGAGGCCTGTGGCTCTCCAAACCTCCGCTCTTCCTCCATTTCAAATGCGTGCCTGCCATGGACTTTTCTTTTACAAATCTGCAATGTGTTGTCTTCAGTTGGACCAACTAATACGAACCCGGTCTGCACTACAGTTCTCAGAATACATCATGCAGTTAATGAAAGTGAGCTGAGTAGCGCTGGTCACACCGAGTCACTTGGCAGGAAATATTGAAATGTTTCTTGTTAAGGCCTAAATATAGTAATTCGATTTATTCCGCCTCAGTGTATTGTATTGTGCGGTGCACTTGCCACCCGAGTGTGCGTGTGTTAATTTGCATATTACTTTTATGCAGCGCACAATCAGGTTCCAGCCTACAGTCAGTGGGTGCCAGTTTTAAAGTGTGTCACATTACAACACATTCACTTACTCACTGTGCTAAGGTGATATAGGTCAGACCGCCATTGCCAGGTGCAGGAAGAGAGTGTAAATCATGATCTACTGTTACACTGACTTGGTATGCTATGAAAATGTGCTTTTGCTGGCACAGTCACTTTGCTCAAATGGGTGCAATTCCATATATTTATGTTTCCCTCATCTTCACTGCTTGATTTTGCTCGTGAGAAAGTGTCACTCATAGTCAATCAATCAATCAATCACGGCATTTGTAAAGCGCGCTACTCATCCGGGAGGGTCTCAAGGCGCTGGGGGAGAGGGGTATGTTACTGCTCGAACAGCCAGGTCTTGAGCTGCTTCCTGAAGGAGAGATGGTCTTGGGTTCGCCGAAGATGGGTGGGTAGGGAGTTCCAAGTCCTGGCTGCCAGGTAGGAGAAGGATCTTCCTCCGGCGGTGGCTCTGCGGATGCGTGGTACGGTGGCGAGGGCGTGGCTGGTCGATCGTAGCTGGCGGGTGAACGTGTAGAAGGTCATGCGGTCATTGAGGTACTTGGGGCCCAGGTCGTGGAGAGCCTTGTGTGCGTGGGTGAGGAGTCTGAACGTGATTCTCTTGCTGACGGGGAGCCAGTGCAGGTCTCTCAGGTGTCCGGTGATGTGGCTGTGTCGAGGGATGTCCAGGATGAGCCGTGCGGAGGCGTTCTGGATGCGTTGGAGTCTTTTTTGAAGTTTGGTTGTGGTTCCGGCGTAGAGGGTGTTCCCGTAGTCCAGTCGGCTGGTGATGAGTGCCTGGGTAACAGTCTTCCTGGTTTCAGTGGGGATCCATCTGAAGATCTTGCGGAGCATGCGCAGGGTGTTGAAGCACGAAGATGAGACGGCGTTGACTTGTCTGGTCATCGACAGGGAGGAGTCCAGGATGAAGCCCAGGTTGCGTGCGTGGTCCGTTGGCTTGGGAGCGGTGCCCAGGGCCGGGGGCCACCAGGAGTCATACCAGGCGGAGGGTGATCATCCCAGGATGAGGACTTCCGTCTTGTCTGAGTTCAGTTTAAGGCGGCTGTTCTTCATCCAGTGGGCGACGTCTTTCATCCCTTCGTGTAGGCTGGCTCTGGCGGTGGTAGGGTTGTTGGTGAGGGAGAGGATCAGCTGGGTGTCGTTGGCGTAGGAGATGATGTTGAGGTTGTGTTGGCATGCGATGGCTGCGAGGGGGCTCATGTAGACGTTGAAGAGGGTTGGCTGAGTGAAGATCCTTGTGGTATGCCGCAGATGACTTCGGTGGCCTCAGATCTGAACGGGGGGAGGCGGACTCTCTGGGTTCTTCCGGCGAGGAACGAGATGATCCACTCCAGTGCTTTCTCTTGGATTCCGATGTTGCTGAAGTGCTTCACTAGGGTGCGGTGCAGACAGTGTCGAACGCCGCATAGAGGTCCAGGAGGATGAGGGCCCCTGTTTCCCCGTTGTCGATCAGGGTTCTGATGTCGTCGGTGGCTGCGATTAGGGCGGTCTCGGTGCTGTGGTTGGCCCGAAACCCGGACTGCGAGGGGTCGAGGGATCCGTTCGTCTCGAGGAAGGCGGCGAGCTGTCTGTTGACGGTCTTCTCGATGACTTTGGCCGGAAAAGGAAGGTGCGAGATGGGATGGTAGTTCTTGAGGTCGGTGGGGTCCGCCGTTGGTTTCTTCAGGAGGGCGGTAAGCTCAGTGTGCTCCCAGCTCTCCGGGAAGGTAGCGGTGTGCAAGGAGGAGTTGATGATGACCCGGAGATGGGGTGCGATGATGGCGTCGGCTTTGTTGAAGACGTTGTGTGGGCAGGGGTCGGTTGGTGATCCGGAGTGGATGGAGTTCATCGTGCGGGTGGTGTCTTTGATGCTGATCGAGGTCCAGTTGCAGAGGGTGGTGGTGGCGGGCGTTGGTTCGGTGGTAGGGTGCGTGGTCTGTGCGTCGAAGCTGTTGTGTATGTCGGCGATCTTGCGGTGGAAGAACGAGGCGAGTGAGTTGAAGAGGTCTTGCGAGAGAGTGATGTTGTTGTTTCCGGCGCTGGGGCTGGAGAACTCTTTGACGATGCTGAAAAGTTCCTTGCTGTCGTGGGCGTTGTTGTCCAGTCGTTCTTTGAGTGCCGACTTCTTGGTGGCGCGGATCAGCTGAAGATGTTTGCGGGTGGCGTGCTTGAGGGCGGTCCTGTTATCTGTGGTCTGGTCGAGCCGCCAGGCTTTCTCGAGGGTGCGGCAGTTCTTCTTGGATTCCTTGAGTTCGTCAGTGAACCAGGGGGTTTTCTTGCTGCCGGGTCTGCTGGGAGGGTTCTTTAGTGGTGCAAGGTCATCGGCGCAGGCAGTTAGCCACTTGGTGAGGTTGCTGGCTCCTTTGTTGGGGTCCGTTGTGCTGGTGGGAGTGTTCTAGCTGAGGGAGGTGGTGAGCTGCTCGGCAGTGATCTTGCTCCAGCTCCGGTAGGGGGCCTGTTGCGGGTGGTGGCGGGTCGTAGTTCTTCTGAAGCTGAAGTGGGCGCAGCTGTGGTCGGTCCAGTGGAGTCCGGTGGAGTGGCTGAAGGAGATGTGCTTGCTGGATGAGAAGACGGGGTCAAGCGTGTGGCCGGCGTAGTGGGTGGGGGTGTTCACCAGTTGCTTGAGTCCGAGGATGGCGAGTTTGTCCAGCAGGGCGGTGGTGTTTCTGTCGTTGTTGTTCTCCAGGTGGAAGTTGAGGTCCCCTAGGAGGATGTAGTTGGCAGAGGGAAGGGCGTGCGGGCTGATCATAGTCATTGAAATGTTACTCACAATTACACTGAAATTATGAAAATGCCACACATAGCATTCTGAAACCTTGGCACACCAATGCAGAGCAAGGTAATTTAAAGAAAATTGCAATGGAGCATGACGTGCCCATACTGCAGTAGTGTACAGAAACATCTCTGCGGGTTTCAGCAAGGTTTGTAGGAACAGAGCAAGGGAGAAACAAACTCTGTGTGCCCAATTATAGACAACAACAAATCCTGGAGCACAGCTCCTTCTCCTGTTCAAAGAGATTTAAATTTTTACATTATTACAAAAACTCTTGTATCCAAATGGGAATCACCAATTCACTCTTAGGCAGCCACTTGTTACCAGACAAAAGAACAACACAAGAGACCAAATTCATTTTATTTTCAGGAAGTAAAGCAAGAGTGCCTCATCCTCACAGAATCTGTACAAACAGCACAACTGCTATGAAAATTCTTTTGCCTTTCAGGTCATCCTATTTATATGAGATTGGGTTCTCAGCACTTGCGGTATTGAAGACTAAGTACCGTTCAAGACTGGATGTGGATGGCTGTAGCAAAAATCCATCCACAGATTAACCGTCTCTGAGGCGAAAAACAGGCACACCCGTCACATTAATGTTGGTGGTGTTATAATCAATCTGTGTCATGTGTAAAACGAAGCATCCTAGTAAAAACAATTTGCGCACATTTTATCTTGGAAAAATGTGTTTTGAGATGTGTAATAAGCCTCTGTCATTTAACCACACTCACTCACAAACCTGCAGTTTACTAAACACTCTTATTGTGTTGAAGATTATTTGCCGGATATGGCCGGATATGCGGGTGGCGGTCGAATATAAAGTGTACCAGATTCCAGAAATTTCTGTCAGTTGGTGGGGGACGGACATTAAAAAAAATTCAGCTGGGGGGGCTCAACCTACAAAAGTTTGAAGACCTCTGCACTAGTGTTATGCATGCATAAATTAAACATGACATACAGTTCTTCATCAAAGTAGGTAAAAAGGCAAAAGATCATGGCACAGTTCTTCAAGACTTTAAGCGTATACAGCTCATTTGTTGATCAAGAGTAATTCCCTTCTGAATTAGAAATTGTACATTTCAGATTACACATTGATATTAACGTCTGCTCGCATCCCTACACCGTGTTTGTTCACTAGGTGCTCGAACGGTAGGACGTGAAAGGCTGGGTCCAAACTGGGGTGGAACAGTGAGCAATAAACGATGGATTTAACCCAGAACTATGCTTAGGGGTGAATGCTTGACAATGTTCTGCATTCCGTCCGTCCGTTACCTTGTTGTGATGCTAAAGTCAGTAGGATGTCACAAGATATTTCAAAAGTTAGAAAAAAAAGTTGTTACATACATTCCTATGCGTGTTGTCCCGTGCTTTAATATTTGTACAGCGCCACAAACAGCTATAACTGTTTCATAGCTCTGCACGACACAAAGTGCCATCAAGAGACACAGTTAAACGATTTCCCTGTTTATCCATCGAGATATCACCACGAATTGTTGGCCTCACCTGTATTAGCAATAGTTTCTGTTTTTAGGGCATATAACAAAAAAGCATTTGCAATGCGATAGGTCTCGCATTTACGCGAGTTTGAGCTATTGACATTGCAAATAACAATGCCTTTTATTTTTTTCGGTTTTTAAAACATAAATTAAAGGCAATCAGGGCCGGACTGAGAACAGAAACCGGCCCCGGTAAACTGCTCAGCTGGCCCCCCATGCAGGGTAATTTCTCCTGCTGCTTGCCATTGGTTAACTCTGGCATTGCTCTTCTTATCTGGCTTACTGTTGCCTGGCGTGGCGATACGATTCGTCACTTCCATTTTTGTAGGAAGCAGCACCGACCAACTACAGTTTAGTTACGCTGCTGGCTGTTATCATTTCATTTAGGAACTACTTCCTTGTTTTCTTTGCTACTCGCATTCCGAGAGGAATTTTGCACACTGCCGCTGCTGGCACATCTGCCAGCTTGCTGCCCTCACCCGACGCCTTGCTCTACTGCTCACTACCCGGGACCAGCGCTTCCTGTCTGGCACCACCTGAAGCACTGGTCTCCGCTCTCATCCTGACTGAATTAAACGGGCAAAACCAGGCGTGCACTGCACAGTTATGTTCGTTAAAACTGTCAGCAGATCTTTCTTTCTGTGGAGTTCATGACAAAATAAGGACCATCTCTACTCTCTACTCTCTTGGCAACCAGGTGAACAAAGCCTGGTGCTGACTGCTGACGCTCACACGTCTCATCAGTGTTTATTGGCGCTGTCGGTGATAAAAAACGGTGTTTAGTGTCAGAGGCTTTCTTCGAGCTGCTTGTAAAGCCAGCCATAAAAGCCTTCCTTAAGCCGGTGCTTAGCAATCCCCGATAAACAAGATGCCACTGCGGACCTTTGTCACACCCCCACCCACCCCACCACAAATGGTAGATACCTGGACATGTGCTCGGGTCTGCTACTCACGTTTTAAAACATTGTTGTAGCAACAAAAAAACATAGATCCACGTTTCTCTTTTTTCCCCCTAAAACAGCAGTCCCTGCATTTTTGTGCTTTTAGGAGCAAAGACGGGAGGAGTGGGTGGAGCGGGACGGATTCTCCCCTCAAGGAAGGGCTGAGTAGCTGACACCAAGAGGTGAGTGTGCTCTCTAGCAGCCAAGGGAACACCCAATGCCCCTAATGGCTCTCCGCCCTGGTGAGAGGAGAGTTAAGCCCCCAGGGCCGGACTGAGAACCAAAACGGCCCTGGCAAAGTGCCTGGCCGGCCCCCTGGGGGTGCGACAGAGCTCTTTGGTGGGGCCAGTTTTTGGCTGATTTTGTTACAGGGCCGACTTTGCAGCTATGCTGCAAAAACGGCCCTTTAACATAAACGGCCCCGGGGCCCAAAACTGGCCCCACTCTTGCGGCACACTGGGGGATGGTGCCCGCAACGGCCAGTCCGGGCCTGTAAGCCCCCCTTTTTGTTACAGGGCCGATTTTGCAGCTATGCTGCAAAAACGGCCCTGTAACAAAAATGGCCCCCAGGGCCCAAAACTGGCCCCCACCCTTGCGGCGCACTGGGGGGTTGTGCCTGCAACGGCCAGTCTGGGCCTGTAAGCCCCCCAGAGAAAGGGTGACTGTCTGCGCAAACTGGATAAATAATCCCCCGGTGCAGACAAGAAGCGCTGGCAATGGGAGCTGGGCTAAAACTCCCGGGAGCCAGTCTGCCTTCCACCTGAGCGGTAAGGTCGAGGCTCATACTTTTTTAATTAAAGTATATATTTATATTATTTTTATAATGGGATTTAACATCAATACGTGTTCAGTTTCTAATCACTCACGGGGTTGGCAAATGAAGGGACTAAGCACAGGTTGATTACTTTGCAAAGGACCACACCTACGTAAGTAGGCAAGCCAGGAATAGAACCCGGGTCCCAGTGTCAACATTTAGCTACAAGACATACTTTACGTAAAGAAATATATGCAGTTATCGCTAATCTCCTTCTTGTAGTCGGTCCAATCAGTGATCTACCTTTTTTTCAAAGTTTGTGACAGAGATTGCTGACAGCGCAAGTTCGCCTCTCTCTGAATGACAGGTCTTATAATTACTTCAATAATACGAATGTCATTATCCATATGTAGATATAGGACAGAAACAACCCCTTCTGAATTAGAAATTGTGCATTTCAGATTACACATTGATATTAACGCCTGCTCGCATCCCTACACCGTGTTTGTTCACTAGGTGCTCGAACGGTAGGGCGTGAAAGGCTGGGTCCAAACTGGGGTGGAACAGTGAGCAATAAACGATGGATTTAACCCAGAACTATGCTTAGGGGTGAATGCTTGACAATGTTCTGCATTCCGTCCGTCAGGTATCTTGTTGTGTTGATAAAGTCAGTAGGATGTCACAAGATATTTCAAAAGTTAGAAAAAAAAGTTATTACATACATTCCTATGCGTGTTGTCCCGTGCTTCAATATTTGTACAGCGCCACGAACAGCTATAACTGTTTCATAGCTCTGCACGACACGAATTGCCCATCAAGAGACACAGTTAAACGTTTTCCCTGTTTATCCATCGAGATATCACCACGAATTGTTGACCTCACCTGTATAAGCAATAGTTTCTGTTTTTATGGCATATAACAAAAAAAGCATTTGCCATGCAATATGTCTCGCATTTACGCGAGTTTGAGCTATTGACATTGCAAATAACAATGCCTTTTATTTTTTTTTTCGTTTTTTAAAACATAAATTAAAGGCAATAGCTTAAACTCGTGTTAATGTGGGGCCTATTGCATTGCAAATGCTTGTTTTGTTGTAGCAGATGAAGCATCATATGGGTCAAAACTCATTATCTATCCCAGTGCTGCCAACCGTAAACCCCCTTGTATGAAAATATTTTCTCTTGGAAATATCCCTTCTAATGTACCTCCATCAGTTTGGTGCTGTTCCTTGATTTATTTCTGCCCTTATCGGAATCAAATCTCCTTGGGTGGGAAACTAGCTGCAACCATTTTTGTGAAATGTTTGAGTTTCTGCGAGTTCACCGACTTTTGCAAGTGTTCCCATTCTGGAATGCCCCCAACCAGCCCCTTAGTAGATGTATTGTGTACACTCACACCCTGGTGGATATTTGTGTGAGCGTCAGTCCTCGTTCAGGAGGCCACAAGGCATGCGGGGAGGACTGGGCTACAAGCGTGGGGGTTGATGCCTTTTACCTGCCCCTTGCCTTGGCCAACTGTGGCTTTGCACGCTGGGCCAAGTACAACCTTTCACACCCTTGACTCTCAGTAGTAGGAGCAGGATCACACCTCCTTAGGGAGATTAGTTTTGGGGTTATTCAGACTGAAAAGTCAACACCCTCCCTCCAGCCGTGCAATAAGATCAACGTGCTGCTCAGTGATTCTCTTTGTAGTAAAGACAGAGAAAACATAAATTTCCACAGCATGCTCAATAATGCATGAATTTCTGGTTCACGGGTTCAAGTCTATATACCCTAGGAGCCTCTGCTATCTCTGCATCCACCTGGCTCCAGCGGGCCCGCCCTTTCACTGGTTCACCATTCCAGGTTCAGAGTTTGTGGTAGGTCTACTGGTGTAGCTCATGCTCCCCCAAGGTTTGTATTATCCCTCAGAGTTACAGGCCAAGGCTCGTTCAGTCTCTCACCAAGTTCACAGCATCAGCACTGGGTTGCGTTTGGCCCTCTCACAGCAGAGGGATCTCGCCAGAAGAAAGACATCTCCAGGTGGCATACAGCAGTCTTCTCGGGGGCTATGCAGCTACAACCGCAATCTGCATTCAATGCATTGCTTCATAGGTCACAGCAGGAGAAGTGGCTTCTATTGGGGGACCTCATCTGGGCAGCAGGCTGCAGATTGTGGCTCACTCCTGCCTTCCAGGTGGCACTTGGCTCGCCGTGTGCCTCACTCTGATACTCTGGTTAGTAGTTGACACTTCTTTTTGAGAGCTACAGTCACACAAGCACAGTTGGCAATTCTTTAGCGCAGTGGAAGCCAGATGCTATCTTGGGCATGCAGTGTCTCGACCTGATGACTTTGATTTTTCATCAGGTGTCCCCACGCCACATGTTGGGCCACTTAAATTTCAGGATTGATAGCACACAACAACACACTTCTCACAGTCAAACAGTCCACCTGTTGGGCACACAGGCCACCAACAGGTGCTCTTCCCAATTTCAGGCAGGTCTTCCACAAGGGCAAACTGCTCCAGGTGCCTGGCATCTACAAGGTTAACTGAGAAAGGTCTCACAGCCCAATCTAGCTGTACCGTGAATCTCTGTCTCTAGTGAGTCTCTGTCAGACAGTTCCTACATCAGGGTCAATTCAAACAGTTCCTTCAATGATCCTCTCCTCCTGCGTAATTAGAGTTTCCTTCCATCCTTTAAAGGCAGGATATCTTGGCACCCAGGAGAGTTCCAATATTTCCTCATTGAGACACGAAATAGAAAAATTATAACTTTAGGTAATCCATTGAGACTGTGTGTTGTGACTAAGCGTTCAAACATTAAAGCAACACATATTCATGAAGTACAATAAAAGAAAGAAGTGCACACAGTGGAACCTCTTATATACCAGCACCTAACCCGGATTGTATACTCTATTAGTAAAAACCCACTATTTCAGGTGGGAGTGGTGTGCACACTGTATAGTACCCACCACCACAGTATCCATGAAGTGTCTGGTGAGCTACACCATGACCTTCCCACCTCACTGTATGTTAGTCCCAATTCTGGAGCCTTGCAATGCTGCAGTGCTGTCTGAGCTGAATTGTGCTCTTTTTACAGTGCCCAGGTCATCAGAGAGAGTTTAAGAATATCTGTGTGAGTTATCATATCAAATCAAATAATAAAAGCATAGAGATACAGGGACACTCAGAGACAGAAAGATCCAAAGGCTTGCAGATCTCAAAATAGCATGATATATGACAGGTTGTGCTGAGGACAATGAAAGTTAAGGAACTGGGGGTAGAAAAGGACTTATGCCTTGGAAACATTGAGCCCTGGAAAAAGGAATCCTGGGGGTGCTGAAAAAAGGGGCAACACAGAGACACAGGGAAATGGAATGTGTAAAAAGGGGCATTCCTTCAGAAGACATATAAGATAAAAGGCCTATAGACAATGAAATCAAGCACATTAGAGAACAAGGATGGATCAGAACAAATTGAGTTTATATTAGATAGAGTAACACAAAAGCCTAAGTCACAAAGGTATACTTACTCATTTGCAGCCTAGATGACGACACCAGACTCCACATCGAAGCCTCACAGCTCCACAGAATCAATGCATCGCCTCAACTTCATGAGTCATCGTTGATGCTGAGCTTCGCATCACAAGCCCTCGTCGACGGGATCCTCAATGCTGATGCAGGACCTCGCATCGCAGCCTAGCTGCAACTTGGAACTGATGCATCGCTTCAGCTGCGTAACACATCTTCTACGCCTATCTCGCAATGCTCCACAAACCAGCGTTAAAGGTATTTTGTTCAGCTGGTCTAACTGGGTCCCTGTAGCTGGCCCTCTCAGCCTAAACTTATGAATTTGTCCGGCACAATCAGATGTCAACAGTTGGCGCTTTGTTCTTTTTGACACCATTTTTATTAAAATATTTATAACTGCATATCTTCGGTTCTACTGGTTGAATTTTTGTCATTTTGGTCTTGTTTTATTTATTAAAGAAATCTAGTTTTTGTCTAATCTGGTGTGGGATCCCTTTTTCGTTTGGTGTTTTCTCATTATTACTGTTTGAAGTGTTGCAGAGATACTTTACACATTGCCTCTAAGTTACGCCTGATTGCTTTAGTACCAAGTTACAAGTGGATTAAGTACAGGTTAATTTAGGGTTGAACGAATGAATATGAAGGAATGAATGAATGTAGAGCTTTTAAAGTGCTATGTCACTCCCAATGGAGCATTCTGGCGCTAGAGTTGCAGCTGAAAGATACCAGGGCTGGTTTGTGTCTCACCCTGACATGGATTGCCGTTGCTGCTTTACATACCCCAGTCAACTAACAATCCAGTTTCTTACTATGTGAAATTAAACCTTATTATCCATATTCAAATCTGTCATTTTGACCAAGAATTTAGCACAGGATGCGTCTTTGTGTCAATTTTTGGCATGAGGTTGCATTTAACTAAATTACTGCAGGCAACAACATCTCCTATTCTGTGGTTCCTGTGCATTTACCAAGAAAAGTGCATTTCTAGCTTTGCTTTCTACTGCTATGAGTACGTTGGCACTTCGAATTTTGATCATGAATTGCATCTTTCGATTGTTTACAAATTTGGACATTTTCCAAAGTACAGAGCTGTAAAAGCATGCTAATGTTAATATTTTAAATTATTTTAACTATGTGTAAAGTTTAAACATTTTTGTGACACCATGGATTTGCAACGTATTTTATGTACTTTTATGGTCTATTCTCAATAAGACCGAATAAAGATGTTGAATTGAATTGAAGAAAGAGACCCTAATTGCAACAATCGGGTGTGCTGGAGCTAGCAGTCCTGCGTTAAGGCGGTCACAATGTATGACTCGCGGTGCTTCCGCGTTCTTCCCATGGCAGTCAGCGTAGCTGAGAGCACAGGCCAGATGGGCGAATGGGGCCGAGTCTTCCACATCAAACTACATATTAAAGAAAACACACAACTCGGAGACAGCATACTGCACACATCAGGGGAACAAGCGGTTGTCGGGGAAAATCTCATGGTGGCAGGCCCGTAGTGTAACGACTAAGATGCACTACGGTCTATTGCACACCGGGGGCCTCATTTATGAAAAGTGACGCATCGCTGCGTGAAAACAGCGATGCGTCACTTTTCACTGCGCACTCCTTGCGACACCAATGATGCGTCATATTTAATGTATGACGCATCATGTCGCAAGGACTTACAGATACGTCAGTATTTCTGACGCATCTGTAAGCGCAAAAGTGACGCATTGCTGGAGTGTGTCACAAAAGTGACGCATCTCCAGCAATGCGTCCTTTCACATTGGGAAAGCCCCATGTGAAAGGGCTTGCGTCAGTCTTACGCCTGCTGTGAGGCAGGCGCAAGATTGTGACGCAACCGCATCCTAAAAGTGACGCAGTGAAATCTCATAGATTTCACTGCGTCACTATTACGAGGCTTTTTGCGGGGGAACGCCCCCTCTGCATACATTATACCTGACGCAGGTATAATGTGGCGCAGGGGTTTAAAAAGTGACGCATCTACCTAGATGCGTCACTTTTTAAATATGGCGCAACAAGGCGCATGTTTTACGCCGCAGATGCGTCACAAAAAGTGACGCATCCGCAGCGCAAAACTGACGCAAGGCCTCATAAATGAGGCCCCTGGTGTGCAATAGACCGTAGTGCATCTTTATGTGATGGTGTGCCACACCATCACACAAAGAATGTACAGCATCGAAAAGCGCAAGGAACACATGAGGCTGCACATTTTGATTCCTTTGATGATGTAATCTTATCGGCGTGCCGTCCTGCCCGTGCACGCACAGTACGGCTGACGCAACCCCGCTTCTTGACGATCCATCTGTGTATGGACGTGCCCTCTTGCGCCACAGTGAGGTCATTGATTACAGCCACCCTTCCTGCACCAGGGGAGGAAAGGAACTGTGTCTTTCTGGAGAAAAGTGAACCTATTGATGACATTTCATGATGCGCTGCCAAAGATGACATGACTGAAAACGCGTTACAGTCTCCCGAAATTACCTCACAGGAAATTGAAGATTAAACTGTCAAAACACAATTTGAAATGTAGTTTCTTCAATTACATTTCACACAACATACTCCAAATAACGAAAGTCAGAAGTAATAAAAGAATTCATGTTGATACAAACTTAAATTATGTTCTAATTTTCATTTGAATAGTCTTTGCATCTGCCACTTAATTAAATAGGTACGTCTTCAAGTGGCTGGGTCGGGGGAAACAAAACTCTGTCAGGGTTGGACCAGAAACCAAAACCAACCCAGGCAGAAAATGTTCCAGCCATTGTCACACTGCAGGCTGTCGAAAGTAGAGTAGGGCCATGTTGTAAATAGATTAGGTAGGCAGCAGGACACGTCTTCATGTTATTAAGATATATTTATTGTTAGATAAGATAAGACAGCAGAGCAGTAAACCTCACAGCTGACCAACCATCAACTGCCAAGGCTGGAATATTCACAAACTAGATAGAACACACTTAGGTACTATGGGAGGAAGAGAAGGTAAAACACTAAGAAAGGACTACAGACACCAAGTAGTCATATTGAAGTAAGTATAAATATACAACAGGCCAGAACCCAGATCTCTTTGAAAGCAGCCCCCATCCAACAGCCCATGGAAAAAGGCCAAAGCGCAGAATGGCTAGCCCGATCCTGCACTGTGTGCACCTTAAGTTTACTGTAGTTGTCCAACAACAAGATGAGAACTGCTGACCCACAGGCTTCAACGAAGATCTCAGGCTAGCTCACTAAATATTTTTGACTGGTGATAGTTAACGTCCTTGTTGGTAAATTAAGCCGGCAGTTGCTCTAAACACCTTTCATCACCGTATTAAGAAATCACAATTCTGGAGGTGGTAACGTGTGACAAGAATGTTTGTGTATAGTATTTTGTTGGGGTTATGATACGTTCTGTTGTTGTTTTATTTTGCTATGTTTTGTGCTAGATTTTTGCAATGTGATTTTCTTATTCTGTAACGCATTAGACTTGTTGCCAGTGGTGGCTCATCCCTATGGCGGAGAAGCGTCGCCCTACTGCTTTTAAGCAACGCCAAGTAGAAACATATAATGATAATAACTTTAAGGTATTATCATTTCATGCTTCGTGTCCTGCCTCTTTGCAAGCGGGTGGGCGGCTGCTCTGCTCTCTGAGCAGGGGAGGAGTGGTTTGCCATTCCTAAGTGCGCAATGACTGTTTGGTACGCCCTCTCAGGCTGCCCAAACCAGTCATGCACACTTTCCCCATTCTCCATGCAGGCTGCATTACAGCCTGCATGGAGAACATGCCAACCCCTCCAGCCCCTGGCTGAGCACTGTGTCACAGCTCTCAGACCATTTACAATGCTGATTTACAGCGTTGTGATTGGCTTGGAGGGGAGCCTGCTTCCTGTTCCTGGAGTCAGAGGCAGGAAAGCAGGAGCAGGGACCTGGCAAGGTCCCTCCCATAACCTCCCCACCCCCAAAACCCACGCTGCACCCCACGCCCACACCGCCACTTGCCAGCCATGGTGGCCGCCACTGCATGCTGCGTGCTGCGTGCTGCGTGCTGCGTGCTGCGTTCTGCTTTGACTGTTTTGCTGTGATGTGCCCTGTTATCAGTCCTTAGTTTGAGCTGATAGGGGGCACAGGCACATATTTTTGTGGACTGGCTCCTATTTTTCCACATCAGATACGTCCAGAATGCAAGGGAGCTAAAAGAATACAGATTGGAAGGATGGAAGAAGAGAAAGACGGCTAAACCGTCACAAAGGGAGATTGCCGAAACCCGCACAAGCAAGAAAAAGAAGTAGAGTGTGTGCGGTAGTGGATTAAAGACCACCAAATTTAGTATGTTGTGTGCTGACGTTTAGCTGCACCAGCCGTTGGCTTCTAAGCAGAGCTTCGGGCACCAGCACTCTTTCTTTTACAAATTAACCAGCTGCTGTTATGTTTGAAATGTTTTGTTATTTTGCTTTTCGTATGGTATTGTGTTCAGTTGTTTACAATAAATATGTCAAATGCTGCTTCATCTTCAGCCAAAAGCAGCACATTATTTTAAAGTTCGCATAGTAAGCAACCATCTACCAATGTCTTTGGGTTAACTAGAGCTGCTCCGGTTTTTCAGCTACTTAGGACACCAGTCAGCTAAACACAGAGACTGAGTGAAAACTAGTGCTCACAGCATTTGTTTTATGTGATACAGACCCAGAATGCAATTATGAACGTTTCCTAGGAAGACCCAGAAGGAATCAGTGACCGTGCAATTAAAGTTTAGAGGCTGTCAGTGGACAGTGCTCTATTTACACAGTGGGGAGAGAAAGAGCTACAGAAACAGTTGATTTGCTTAGTGAGATGAGAGTGGTACTATTTGCAGAAGGCTTTGCCTCTAGATGTTGGTCATCAGAAAGAATTAAAAAAAAAGGCCCCATAAGTCTCATTATTTGATAAGCAGCTATGGGCCTGATACACAAAGCCATTTTTGTTTGCAAACCTTAGTCTATGGCAAAAATGGCTCCATATGCACCAGTCAAAAATCCACAGACTGATTCATGATGGGCATAAACGGATTGAATTCCTCAATTTCAATTTTATTGATTTAGATCTCATGTGAAATCGGGAGGGGTGTGGTTTGACGCCAAGCAAGATGGCGGCAGGCTCTGGACGGAGACCCGAGGATTTTTTGTTTAAATGGCGGTGACAGCACCTTGTCAATTCTTACAACCTATGAGCTTACTTCATGAACACTTCGGGATCCCTGTGACACCTTTTTTAACCGCGGTAAGCCAGAAACAAAGCTTCATTTGCCTGTAATGTGTGGCGTGTTTCCATGACTGGATTCGTGGCCGCAATTTTACATTTCGGAGGCTTTCCGCTTGTTATTCTCACTGCAAAGTTTCTTTTCTTCACAGATATGCTGCAATATTGAATAACAATTTTATGGACTCTATTGCATCAGTTTTGCTGTCAGACATTCTAAAACGTCTTTTCCTTCTTCTCCTGAAATTACCAGCAACTTTTCTTTTTGTTGATTAATGTTTATCCATATTTTGCATATGACCATTTCTGGAAATACAGTGGAAACATTATTATTGATATAACTACACAAAAGCAGGTGTTTTTGTGCAATTTTTGATAATATTTGTTTTTCTTCACTACTGCTTTGCTCTGTGTGACACCACTATTGACTTCAACCAGTATCTGTGTGTTAGACCTGACAGCCCTTTGGGTGGTCCCTCCTAATTGTTTTTCTTCTTCTCCTCTTTTTGTGCCTTCCAATTATTTTTTTATGTGTCCACTACATTTTTTTTCTTTCTCCCCTCTGGTGATGACTTTAGAGATTTGGGTGCCTCATTATTCCTATACAGTGTAGAGGTACAGGTGCTCTTTTAAAATGGAGGTGGGAAGTAATTAATCCTCTACAAAGTGGTGGCCTGCCAACTGCCAAGTTCTACCTCAGGGTTTGGGGCCATTGGGTAACATGAGGGGTTCCAGAACTTTCTGGTCCACTCTAGACTCTCTGGACCTAGGCTATAAGTAATGGAATGTTGAGCGTCCATTTTGTAGAAGGTGAAGTTGACTGAGGAGTGAGGCAGTTGGAGTCCAGGCTTTGGAGTTAGGAGGTTGGCGCACGGATTGGGGGCTGACTACCTTCTGAGGCTGCTACCCCCCCCTTGTGACACGGCCCCTCAAGCCATTGACCTGACCCTGCTAAGTCCTGCTGAAGAAGAGTTCGGAAAATTATCGAGCAGAACCCTCGTGGGAGAACAGTGACAGAGACTCAGGTGTTCTGACCAGTCAAGCAGGGGTGAGTGGGGCAGAAGACCAACATCGTCACCCCTTTCATCTAGAACTGTCCTGCGTTGTCCCAATGTGATTCCCTGCATCTGAGGGTGTCCTTTCAAAGCCCTGCCCCGGTAGCAAAGTCCCCGCATTCCTGACACCGTGGGCCTTCCAGGACCCTTAAGAATCGGAGGAGTGCTGTGCTCGAGTACTGGGGGGTTGGCGGCGCATCCTTACCTAGTTCTGTGACAGGTGCGTGTCAGGCCGTCCTGAGTGGAAGCGCGACATCCCGGGGAGCTGGTTGCCAGGCAGCGGAAGCGTGGTAAAAGACCCGCCTCAATCGGAGGAGTGCCGGGGGATGAGGCGGAGTTAGGCGCGGCTGAGGGTGGAGCTCCCCTTCCAGTGTGGGAGTGCAAGGGAAGTTGCATCGGAAGTCCGTCCTGTCACCACGAAGAATTGCGATCCCCGGGGCTGCGTTCAGTGCCTGGGGGGTGGAGTTCTCCTTCGTATGTGCAGGCGTGAGGAGGAAACTGTGACAGGAACGCATCGGACCGGCGTGAGGAGGAAGTTGTACCGGGAGCCGTCCTGTCACTGGGGAGGATCGCGACCTCTGGGACTGCCTCCGGTGCCTTGGGTAATTCAGGCCTTTGACCCCGCAGGTAACGGCCGCTGTTGAGCAAAATAGACCGAGGCTTGGGCTGGTGAAGAGGAAGGGCTATCAAGGGGTGGTGACATTTGCCGGTAATTACGGCCTAGACTAAGGAAATGTATTGCGGAATTCTGGTGATTTGAACTGTGCCGCAACCGGAAGTCCCAAACCTTTGATCCTGCGTATTGAGGCCAATCTATCAACTAGGAAGAGTGTTTATTAAGGGGGAGATCCTCTGATTATTGCTTGAGTGAGCTTCCCACTGATGAAAGCTGGGTTGACAAGGCTGGCCCGGAAAACAGGATCTGATTGAGTGAGGGGAACGATGTGCTTCTGTAAAGAATTCAGGGTCTAAAAGATTCTTTGTGATGTAGTGATATTTCAACTGTGACCGTAGAGTAAACTAAAAGAGCTATATGGGATACTTCCCTAATCTGCCTGATTTTATTTAAGATATACCCTTGCTTATATATACATTCAGGAAAGCAATCTATGGAATTGTCTGCTGAACCCTTTTATCTTCATGTGTGAAATGACAATGAGTTTTTGAGGGTAATGTACAGTCTTGCTTTATCATAAGGAAGCACCCAGCTTGCAGTGTTCTGTATAAGAAATGTGAAATAACTGTTGAAAAATTGAAGTACCAGGGTTTTGACTGAGCTCTTATGTATTTTGAGAATAAGTGTACCATCTAAGGCAATGCCCAGTGGAGCTCTATGTATACAAGTGATTAAATCTGGAAGTGCTTAACGTGTTAAAATTCTACACTACTGGAGGAGTAAACCGATCAAAAGATTCCTATAAAGCATTTCTATTTTTCTAAAAAGGTGTGGTGTCTTCTTTTAGTGGATGGGCGCTGGGTTACTGTGATAAGTGTGATGCAAGCATAACACAATTGCCTTTGGGATGGGTCTTTTCACTCTGTGCCAGGCTACCCTATGTGGATTGGTAACCTCAGGTCCAACACTGTGACATACAGATTTGCAACGCTCTGTGTGACACCATTATTAACTTTAATCTGTATCTCTGCCGCTCTCATTGCGACATACATATCTACAACACTCTTTGTGTGACACCACTATTGACTTTTTCCATTAGCTTTACCTCTCTTATTGAGTCATACATGCCTATGGGGAGAATTAAATCTGGTAGAGGAGCGGTATCAACATCTATTTCATCTCCACGTTCTAAAACCTCTACAATTCGTATCTCAAATCCTTTTTCGGTACTTCAGGACGATATGGAGGAATCAGACCAAGCTGCACCTCCCCATTACACACCTGCCACGACTACTTCTGCCTCATTTACTACTTCCCCACATTCCTACATATTAAATGAGAAAAATATCCCTAAAGTGCCTTCTTCTTCTGTTTTATCTACCACCAAGAGAATTAAAAAGGATCCTCCTTCACCAACTATATATTTGCCACCAGGGTCCTTAGAGCTGCTTCTGGATGAGAAACGACAAGTTAAACCTTATATGGAAGAAACAAACACTCTCCTACAAGACCTAGAAGATACATTTTGTACTCTAGACAACAAAATTAATTCAACGGAGTGTCAGATGGAATCTTTACAAATATCCTCTCAACAAAGTCATCCCATGAAGGCTGAAATGTTACAACTACAGAAACAAGTAGAAAACCTCGAAAACCAAATTAGACGCAACAACCTACGCATCTATAGTTTGGCTGAAGGATTAGAAGGCTCCAATCCCATCTCTTTTTTCAATCGTTTTTGCTGCAGATTCTCCAATTTCCAGATTCTCCAATATTAAACATACAGTGAGCACACAGACATGGTCATTCTCCTCAAAATGCATCTGTCCTGCATAATCCGAGAGGCGTAATACTGTACTTTCTAGAATACACAGATCTGGTGAATGTTCTACAAGCTGTCAAAACCAAATTTTGCATATCATGGCAAGGATCCCAGTTATTCTTTCCGCAAGATTATGCGAAAGTCACAGCAGACAAACGGAAAAGTTTCTTAGCCATGCGTCCAGCTCTACGTAATTTGAACGCCAGATTTGGTCTACTTCACCCATGCCTCTTTAAGGTGACTTATAAGAAAAGAACAACACCGTGCAAAGATTCAGACTTACTTCAACAGTTCCTCAATAGCTGTAGAGAAGGCTCCATGGACTGTGCAAGATCATCTTCTGCTTGATCATTTCTTCTCTCTTACTAAATTGTAATTTCGCAATGGTTCTGTGATATGTTTGTTTGGTTAATTTAATCTCTCTCCTTATTTTTTTCCCCACTAGATGCCATTCCCCTGGTCCACCCATTTTTGTATAGTCCATTATTTGAATTTATGCCTTCCTCGTGGTCTTTCTTGGAGTTTTGTGGCTGGTCGTCCATCTTCCCTTTGTGGCCTCAACACCCTCCATTCATGTTTGAGTCTGGTATGTTTTATTGTCTCAGCTGTCCTTTTCTCTTTCTTTTTCTTTTCTCCTCTATTTTCTCCCATTTTTTTTTCTTGCCTTTCTCCCTCTACTTTTCCTTTTTATCTCTTCTATTTTAATATTCTTCATTTCTTATCCTGTTTCCTTTCTTTTGGAAAACTCATTTTTCACTTTTTCAAATATTGTTTTTTACTATATCCTTGCATTGCTGTAATAATTTACAATTTTCTGTCATAAGAAACTTAATATCACCCTTCTATCTAAGAACTCCGACGATGAAGGGCGATGATCAATTGTTCATATTAAAGTCAATAATATTCTTATTACTTTATTTATTATATATGCCGCCACTAAGCCGGACATTAAATTTTGATGTTTATATCCACGCCATATGTTATTTTTGGCAGGGACTGTAATTTAATTATTGATCCTTATATTGACCGTACATCTAAATCTCCATTTGTTTCTATCCCAATGCATCAACTGTTCACTAATCTCATTATCCATAGATCTCTTGTTGACTCTTGGAGATTCTGCCATCCACAACTCCGTAAATACTAGGGATGGGTGTCAAATTCCGTTTTGCTTGCGGAAATTGCAATAATTTGACAATTTTGCGTTCCGCGGATAGCGCGAAAATGTCAAAATTTCTGAAATCCGCATCTTACCGGAAAATGTTGTCTTGCTCGCACTGTAAAAAAATACATTCTTGCGCGCGCTATCGCCTTACCTGAATCCCCGCGTTCGCCGACAAGTTTTTCAGATCCGGTCGCGTTCTCCATGAGATGTTGGATTGTGGTAGCCATTTGCGCTATCTCGCCCGCATTAACGTCATTCGTCGTGCGATCACGTCATTCATCGCGCGATCACGTCTTTCTTCTCGCGATCATGCACCGTGAGAGTATGAGATGATTGAGATCTCGAACACGTCATTCTCCACCGTGAGAGCGTGAGGACGGGGGCACGTCATATCGAATGCGACAAGAAGCGAAAGACCCCGAACACGTCATATCCAACGCGACAGGGAGCGAGAGAACGCGATCACGTCATTTTGCGGAAGTAATGTGAAGCTCCAGAACTCAAACATGTAAAATTTTCAATTTGGAGAAGAATAATCAGCTCTAGCAGCATGAATCCTTCTGCAAATGATGATTTGGGTGAAAAAAACTCCTCAGATTGACATTTGGCTGTCCTTTTTTGTGCAAGGAGTCCTTTTTTAAAAAGGTGGGGAGAGGGAGGAAGTGCCACAGAATCTCCAAATTCCTGTTCCTGTCCAGTAGGCTCCTCCCAGTGCTTTGTCCATCTCCTACTCATTCTGCCTTTGGATTTTGAGCTGGAAAGATCACTCTTTTTGTATGCTGCATCATTGCAATTGGATTTGAGGATTTTTGAATTGGATATTTTACAAGTAAGTGGTTGTTGTGTCTGTTTGATTGGGGGCATTGCAGTTGTTGCAACGGCAATTTAATTTTGGTAACTGTCATTCCTTTCAAAAAATATTTTTGTGGGTAGTCGTAGTCAGTAGTAGGCCCGAGCTACTCCGGCCTCATAGGTGTGTGCATGATGAAGCAACTGTTCCTTTGGTGTTTTTTGAATGTATTTCATTTTCAAGCATCATGTAGGGCCTGGATGGCATTGGCTTGAGTTGGGGAATGTGTTTTTTGTGGTGGGCTTTCTGTTGTTGGGCCTGGCCTTGTGGCGGGTGGCCATTTAGAAGACTAGGCCTGCAAGCTTGTCTTGCCTTGTCTGCCAACATGCCTGCTTTCATCCAGTAGGCTCAGAGCAGGTAGCCACAGCTTTATTAATCAAGTGTTTCTGTGTGGTCTGTTGAATTTAGACATTCATTTAGGGCATGGATGGCAATGGATTGAGTTGGTAAGTGTGTTTTTTGGTGGTGGGCTTTCTGATGTTGTTGGGCCTGGTCATGTGGTTGGTGGCCATTTTGAAGCCTAAGCCTGCAAGCTTGTCTGGCCTTGTCTGCCAAAAGGCCTGCTTTCATCCAGTAGGCTCAGAGCAGGTAGACACAGCTTTATTAATCAAGTGTTTCTGTGTGGTCTGTTGAATTTAGACATTCATTTAGGGCTTGGATGGCATTGGATTGAGTTGGCAAGTGTGTTGTTTTTTGGTGGTGGGCTTTCTGATGTTTTTGGGCCTGGCCATGTGGCTGGTGGCCATTTTGAAGCCTAGGCCTGCAAGCTTGTCTGGCCTTGTCTGCCAACAGGCCTGCTTTCATCCAGTAGGCTAAGAGCAGGTAGCCACAGCTTTATTATTCAAGTTTTACTGTGTGGTCTGTTGAATTTAGACATCATTTAGGGCATGGATGGCATTGGATTGAGTTGGGAAGTGTGTTTTTTTGGGGTAGGCTTTCTGATGTTGTTGGGTCTGGCCATGTGGCTGGTGGCCATTTTGAAGCCTAGGCCTGCAAGCTTGTCTGGCCTTGTCTGCCAACAGGCCTGCTTTCATCCAGTAGGCTCAGAGCAGGTAGCCACAGCTTTATTATTCAAGTTTTACTGTGTGGTCTGTTGAATTTAGACATCATTTAGGGCATGGATGGCATTGGATTGAGTTGGGAAGTGTGTTTTTTTGGGGTAGGCTTTCTGATGTTGTTGGGTCTGGCCATGTGGCTGGTGGCCATTTTGAAGCCTAGGCCTGCAAGCTTGTCTGGCCTTGTCTGCCAACAGGCCTGCTTTCATCCAGTAGGCTCAGAGCAGGTAGCCACAGCTTTATTATTCAAGTTTTACTGTGTGGTCTGTTGAATTTAGACATCATTTAGGGCATGGATGGCATTGGATTGAGTTGGGAAGTGTGTTTTTTTGGGGTGGGCTTTCTGATGTTGTTGGGTCTGGCCATGTGGCTGGTGGCCATTTTGAAGCCTAGGCCTGCAAGCTTGTCTTGCCTTGTCTGCCAACATGCCTGCTTTCATCCAGTAGGCTCAGAGCAGGTAGCCACAGCTTTATTAATCAAGTGTTTCTGTGTGGTCTGTTGCATTTAGACATCATTTAGGGCATGGATGGCATTGGATTGAGTTGGGAAGTGTGTGTTTTTGGGTTGGGCTTTCTGATGTTGTTGGGCCTGACCATGCGGCTGGTGGCCATTTTGAAGCCTAGGCCTGCAAGCTTGTCTGGCATTGTCTGCCAACAGGCCTGCTTTCATCCAGTAGGCTCAGAGCAGGTAGCCACAGCTTTATTAATCAAGTGTTTCTGTGTGGTCTGTTGAATTTAGACATCATTTAGGGCATGGATGGCATTGGATTGAGTTGGCAAGTGTGTTGTTTTTTGGTGGTGGGCTTTCTGATGTTGTTGGGCCTGGTCATGTGGCTGGTGGCTATTTTGAAGCCTAGGCCTGCAAGCTTGTCTGGCCTTGTGCGCCAACAGGCCTGCTTTCATCCAGTAGGCTCAGAGCAGGTAGCCACATCTTTATTAATCAAGTTTTTCTGTGTGGTCTGTTGAATTTAGACATCATTTAGGGCATGGATTTATTTATTTATTTATTTATTTATAGTGTTTTATATAGCGCGGACAAGACCCGTGGGTATCAGAGCGCTTAACAAGGGAGGAATTACATATAAAGATAATAAAAACACTAACAACAACAAGAGAGTAGTGAGGTAGAAGGCAATATACCGAATGGACGAGATTAAATATAAATATATTCATAATGGCTGCGCAATTAGCATTATGTGGCGAGCAAGGCTTGGCTAGTGTCATGGTAACAAACCATGCTCGTTGAGGTAGGGTTAGAAGGCGATCGAGTGCATATCAAGGATAATAAGTATAGATAAATCAAGTGAGGTAGAAGTTATATATAATGACTGTGACATATAGTTACGGTACCACATATAGGGATAAATAAATCAAGTGAGGTAGAAGTTATAAAGTATGACTGTGAGATATCGTTAAAAAGTTCACACTTATAAGAGGTAGTAGTGATGTGTCAAGCCTTGGCTTGGGCACGGCATCAGATCATTGTTCGATAGTGATTTTCCCATTTTCATGGAGAGGGGGGCCCTCAGTTAGCGTACTTGATCATCCCAGTGATCCTTGGGTTTCTCTAAGTAGGGTATCTACTCATCAAGTGGCTCTTCAGTTCTCGTTTGAATGTTACTGTATTTTGAATCTTCCTGATGTTTGGAGGGAGTGAGTTCCATATTCTGGGGGCAGCTCCAGAGAATGCTCGGTTGTAGGTCTTTTTCTTGTGGAAAAAGGCTGGACGTAATAGCAAGTCTTTTGCGCTTCTAGTTGTTCTGTTACCTCCTGAGATCCTAAGTTTCTTAGCTAAATATCTAGGTGTGTTGTAGTGAACCGCTTTGTGCGTAATACAGGCCATCTTCATTTGAATTCTGGCCTCGTATGGTAGCCAGTTTAGTGCTTTCAGGTGAGGAGATATGTGATCGAATTTCTTCGTTCCCGTAATGAGTCTCGCCGCTGCGTTGAGGCAGGCTTTCAGTGGTGCTGTGGACGTTTTTGGTAGGCCCGCTAATGTGGTGCAGCCGTATTCGATCCTCGAGATGACTAGTGATTGGATAGCCAGTTTTAGATCTGCCTCAGTGATAAAGGGTTTCAATTTTCTTAAATAGTTCAGGTGGAAGCGGGCGCTCTTGGCCATTGAGTTAATATGGTTTTTCATGTCGAGGTTCTTGTCTAGTGTAATTCCTAGTGATTTGGCTGAGTCAACTAGGGTCGGGGTGCAGTTTACTGCTGTCACCAATTTAGTCCACTCTATAACTTCAGATTGGTTTCTAGTCGTTGAGATTAGCAGGAATTCAGTTTTCTGGGCGTTTAGTTTCAGGTGGTTCATTGTTAACCATCGCAAAGTACTCTTGAGTGTCTTATTCATTAGGTCAATGTCCTCAAGGGAGGCGATCTTTATGTATAATTGCGTGTCGTCCGCATACATATGATAGGATACCTGTGATTTTTGAAGGATCTCCGTGAGAGGTTCTACATATAAGTTGAATAGATCTGGGGACAGCGAAGAGCCTTGTGGGACCCCTATTGTGTTGGGGCTCGGGGAAGAGATTGCTTGGTTAACCAGGAATCGCTGAGTCCTGTTCTGTAGGAAAGAATTGAACCATTTCAGCACGTTTCCAGACAAACCCATCCTGTCTGCAAGTGTGTTTTTTTGGGGTGGGCTTTCTGATGTTGGGCGTATTAAAGATACGCCTTTGTTGTGTGTGTCTGGGGTGTGTTGGTATGCACTGCACCCTGCAGACCTTTTTGGGGCCTGTGAATTTTCGTCTTTGCATTTTGTAGCATTAAAAAGGCACAACAGTGTCCTTTAGCATGCATCCTTTGCCTCGTTTTTATAGGCCTTTTGTCAGCTCCTGGTGTTTCCCAGGCCCCCTGCTTGTTGCTTGTAATTTTTTGAGTGTCCATGTGACTGGTGGCCTTTCTTTGTGTTGGGAGTTATTAGTGTCCTGCTTTTCCCGTATAGGCCTGTATGGTTTTCCTATTGGCTTACTGCTGGCTTACTGCTTCCATCCATCAAACCCCTTTGCCAGCAGCAGCTCCATGAATGATGTGATGCTCTAACAATTTAATGGCAAATAGGGTCCACCCCACTTCCATTACATTTTTAATTTGGTGGTTCTTATTCTCTTTCCTATCCTTCCTGAGAGTGTAGTGTGTGTATACACAGTAGTATAACATAGCCCTGTTGACAAAGTCTCAGAAATGGTTAGACTATATCTTTTGACAAGTAATAAGTAACTGAACCACAACAACAAATGCAACATTCCACTGATGTTCTTCTCCTGGCTTATTTGCTTTTAGGTGCACAAAAAGCCAGAGGAGGAGGTGCCATCATCATCACCCGTTGTACTGCCAGCCAGACAGAAGTCCTGCTGCGCATCACGTCCACGTGTGAACACAACTTGTTGTGCATCTGCGTCCTGCCTGACATCAGAAGAAGATGGCCCCAAAGAAAGGTACCAGGTCCAGTACCAAGAAATTTGCTGGTGATAAGAAGGAACAGAAAAAGGAAGTGCCATTAACCACGACTAGTGTGCCGGCCAATGTATTTTTGGGAGCAAAAATGTTACACCTGCAGCAGCGTTGTCCGGGAACCAAGCTGGGAGTAGCAACTCCGTACCAGCGGTCTAACCCCACCAACCTAGGCCCAAGCCCTTGAGTGTCACAGAGGTAGCCAGTCTACTAACGAGCAGCAATGTTGAAATGTCATCATCGCAAAATAGTACATAATCAACGCAGGCAACTCAGCAGATAAGTGTGCAGCAGCAACAACAACAACAACAGCAGCAGCCCCAACAAGAGCAGCAGCCGCAACAACAACAGCAGCAGCCGCAAGAACAACAGCAGCAGCCGCAAGAACAACAGCAGCAGCCTCAAGAACAGCCCACAATAATAGTTGTTGATCCTGATGTAGGGGCATTTCAGGAAATCGAGCTTCCGGTAGACAAAGTGGAGAAAACCATTGTTTCGGAAGATCCATTGTCTTCCAGACCACCAGCAAGGAAAAGGAGGCTTAGTCCATCATCTTCTTCTTCAAGCCCCGCTTCTGATGACCGTGATGCCACTTGGCAGCCACCAGCTCGGTCTGAGAGTGATGCACGTCACAAGACAATGCTTCTGCAAAGGAAGGTTGACGTAAATAGTTAATTTACTCTCTTAATTTCTATGCAGGTAAGTACTTAATCAATAATAACTCAGATCAGAAAGAAAAAAAACAGAGTCCGTGGTGTTAGAGTTCTTAGGGGTTTTATTCCTTAAAAAGGAATGGTCATGACCAGGATATCTGATTCTGACCACCACAAGGGTGTCAGAAGGGATAGAGCGCGCTACATTTTATTGACAATACATAGCTTATATACTTAATTCATATCATAAGCAACAGTGCAGGAGGCGTAACAGTTGAGAGAAGACAAGATAACAGTATACACGTGGTACTAGTACGTAATCAAGAGGCGTGAACTGGAGGTGTGTGCTAGAAACGTCACTGATAGGTGACGCAGGTGGGTGGCACCAAGCAGAAATGTTGCAATGTCAGCAGAAATCGGAAGCTTGGATGCGCGCGCAGCTGCATGACGTGTGATTGGAGGGGTGCAGGGGACTTGACATTTACACTGACGGAAAGAGACAGAAGTCTGGCATGTCAGATCAACTTGTACTTCTATCATATCTGATATCTGATGTTTAGGAACCATATTATCTGGGCGGAAAGGTCTCTAGGGCAGAAGCTATTCTATGCTAACTGTGGATGCGTGTATATGCGCCTAAGTGTCTGCATGAGAAGCGTGGGGGCACGGGGCCTTCCATGGAAGCATGGTAACAGAAGCTATGAATTACTTGCACTGAGACGGGTCGGCCCTTTGGCTCTGCAGCTGGGGAGGATGTTTACTGAAGCTAGTAGGCAGGAATGCATTCTCGAGGAGCGGAACAGATAACTCGAAGGTTATAGTCAGTCTTGGCAGAAAGCAGGCTGAGCTGAGCGCGAGGGGCCGCGCTGGAAGTAAGTCAGAGTTCACGGGTACAGAGGCAGCCTGGGCAGAGGCTGTCAGAGTCAAAAGCCAGAAAATAGGCTCGATGGCAGAAATTCAGGGCCTACTTTGCCAGAGCAGAAAAACATATAAAGTACACTTCAAAAAGACGGTGGCATAGCATACTTAGGAATGGACCATTTAATACATTCAGGGTGGATCTGAAAGAGGACAAGTTAACGTTGGACGCAAATGTATTTGCGTCTTCATGGCTGACACAGGAGGGAAATTACATGCACTTTAAGCTGGTACATGGAGTCGGTGGGGTACGCGCTAGGGAACATAACATGACCAAAAATTTATATTTCCTCATTCCCTCCTTGTTCCCTACAGACCCTTCATGAAATCTCGATCCTCATGAATCGATCAGTTTGTTCTTGTAACATCATTTGATCTTCTTTCTTTCGTTTACGTTTTGAGAAAAAACTGGAATGTTCAATACAAGAGGTGGCACATAGTCCACAAATCGCTGGCTCGCACTGCAGGCACAGGCAGCAACTGAATACTAGGACTAGGCCAATGCCTAGGAAGGATAGGATCTTCCATCCCCAAGCGGTTAAAGTTGTCCAGAACCAACCGGACCAAGTCCAGGTGCCTGGATCCTGATGTATCTGATTTGCAATTTTATGGAGACGTGTAATAGCTTGATATACAGATGGTGCGTTTTGTGGTATGAAAACACAGCAACTTGACCCGATGACCTTACAAGCTCCACCTCTATCTGCCAAGATGACGTCAATAACAAGACGGTTCTGAAGGACAACAACCCGCATGGCGGACTGTTCTTCTGTTAGGTTACCTAAGGCGGAGGCAGTTTCATTCACTACTGCTTCAAGCGTTCTAGTTAATCTACGTATTAATTTACTATTCTGAACAGGTCCTAAAAAGAAAAAGAATCCTTTATTAAAATCAGTGTACTGTTCCCATGCCGTTTCTGTGTAGTCGACAAGTGGGATATCTCTTCTGGGTCTATTCTTTACTAGATTGGTATTTCTATGGTAATCAGGGGGAGCTAGGAAAACAGGTGGCAGAAGGAATGCAATGTAACAGGTACCATCCCAATCTGGAGGTAGACGTATGTATGCGGTATGACCACAAACAAAGTAAGAATGACTAATAGCTTTAAAGGACGATTTTCCATGATCGCTGAATTCGACCACAGTAGGGCATTTACTACGACCTAAGTGTACTGAACCTTTCTTCCTGATACATAATTCGCCAGTAACTGGCAATACTGACATAGTAGGTATAACAGGTGCGGCTTCCGATTCAACAGTAAGAATCATAAGGCTAATTGTATAATTACCTAATCCATACACTTCATTTTCTAGATCAGTTCCTATTCTAGTGGGGAGTCCCTCCTTATCAGGGTAACAGACGTCGAGCAGGACTAAGTTCAGGTTTCCCCAAACCCAGCCCCCATCAAAAACAGCAATATCAGGATCTAAGGAATTAATTATTTTAAACCATGCACCGCAAGAGCCATTGTGAGTGAATGGGTACGGAAAGAGGGGCAGAGCTCCCTTGTAATTCTGGTAGGGAGGGAGTCGGCCACATATCCAGCAATCTGTAGCATTGTTAGTTTGATGAGAATGGTGTAGCATACTAATAAAAGTGTTGTTGCGCAGCGCAAGTCTGTAGGAGAGTTCGTGTGGAGGTAACTCACTAAAAGTGTGTTCAGCAGATACATTGTAGGCAGATTGTTCACGCTTGAAAATAGGGTAGTAGATAGGTAGTAAGATGCTAGCAACAATAATAAAAATACTCAGAATAAACATGATTAATAGTGTCAATATACAGTGACTACGAAGTGATTTACAGTATGTACGTTTCTTATATTCTCTCTCTCTATCTCGATCTAGGGGATACATGTCAGAAACTATTTAACCGATTCACCTAGGGGAGGACTTAAACAATTAAACTGTCTGACTTGTTAGATCGGAGTTTCATACGGTACTCTTCTTGGGGAGTTTTTTCTCGTTCTGATTCTGTAAAGTCTTTTGGCTCAACACAGTCTTTGGTGGGGGTGGACGAGTCTCGATCAGGTTTCAGTCCAAAAATTTTTTTCACATGACTCGTGTGAACCCACCCCTTTCTCCCTTCGATCTTCACGGCGGTCCTCGTGGTGAGAAGGACGGTCTTCGGTGATTTCCAGCGGGGCTCCAACGGACTCTTTCTATCAAAGTTGCGCACTAATACGAGGTCCCCAGGACGGACATCATGTGGCTTTACATCAGTGTTGCCAGGGAAGGCTGCGGCAACCTGTGAACGACATGATTGGAGTGCAGACATCAAGGAGGCAAGGTAATCTGTCAACATGTTACAATCAACATCAGTAATCTTTTTCGGAATGGGCGTCCCCCACATATTCGGTGGTCTGCCAAAGACCACCTCGTACGGGGATAGCCCTGATCTCGAATGGGCAACCATTCTCATGTAGAATAGTGCCACTGGCAGGGCGACTATCCAGTCGACCCCTTTCTCCTGACATATTTTTGCAAGGCGTATCTTTAGTGTCTGGTTATGCCTTTCTACCAGGCCTGCGGCTTCAGGATGTCGGACACAATGGAATTTCCACTGGTATCCCAGTAATAAAGAAACTTCTTTCATTAATGCAGATGAGAATGGCTGACCGTTATCTGAATACACGACACGAGGCAAGCCGTATCGTGGGAAGAATTCACGAACCAGCTGCTTGGCAGTGGTCGGAGCAGTGTAATCTGGGACTGGGTATGCTTCGGTCCAGCGGGACAGAGCACAGACAACTACGAGAACATATTTAAATCCTCGACAACGGTCCATCTGGATATAATCCATCTGGAGGACTTCAAAAGGGTGATCGGGAGGATGAAATCCACCTTGCTCTACAGGGACGCTTTTACCTGGATTGAACTGACAACAGATCATGCAAGTACGCACTTTCTGTTTCGCTGCTGCTCGTAAGTGTTTATTGTTCCAAAGATTTTGTAAACTGTCTAACATCGCTTTCTCTCCTAGGTGTGCTGGGCTATGTGCTGTATTAATCATGACTTGAACCATAGAGTCAGGGAGAAACCATGTAGATTTTCCCTTCGTCACCCAACCTTGATCTGTTTGGATCCCTCCTTGTTCAATCCATTTCTTTATTTCTTCTGGAGTAGCATGTGTCTGAATGTCGATAACATCTAGTGTGGGATCCCTGACTGTCATACAGTGTGTCGGTCCTGTTGTCTTTGTCGTATCAATTGCCTGAGTGTGAGTCGATGCTGTATGTTTTGCTGTCTGGTCTGCCAGGTCGTTACCCTGGGATACAGAATCTGTGACTTTAGTATGTGCTTTACACTTCATGACCGATATTCCTGAAGGCAGATGTATTGCTTCTAATAGTGCTTGAATGAGGGGGCCATGTCGGATCTTGGCACCGTGAGAGGTCAGGAAACCTCGTTCTTGCCATAACATGCCGAAGTCGTGTACAACTCCGAACGCATAACGGGAATCAGTGTATATGTTGACATTTCTGTTCTTGGCTAGAATACAGGCTCGGGTTAGAGCGATGAGCTCTGCCGCTTGAGCAGACAGTGTATCAATACGATGTGTTTCTTTAACTTCAGTCTCAGTGGTCACGGCATACGCGGCCACTAATTCTCCTGTACTTGTTCTCATACATGAACCATCCACATAAAGTGTCAGGTCTGGATTTGTCAATGGAACATCTGTTAAGTCTCGTCGGGGCTTTGTTACTGCATTAATGATCTCTATGCAATCATGCGGGGCTGGATCTGTCATAATGGTAGGTAACAGTGTTGCTGGGTTCAGGATGCTGCAGCGTCTGATTTCTATGTGTGGCTGGAATAGTGTTAATTCGTAACCTGTCAGTCGTGCTATAGTCAGGTGCTGAGTTTGGGTCCTGTTTAAAAGAACCTCTACAGAGTGTGGTACTTGTACTGTTAACTGATGTCCTAAAACAATTGAATCACTTTGTCTTATTGCTAACGCTGTTGCAGCTACTGACTTTAAGCATGCAGGGAGTGCCTGGGCTACGGAATCCAATGTACTTGAAAAATAAGCGCAAGGCTTATGTGAACCTGCCTGATCTTGAGTGAGGACAGACAATGCTGTACCGTCACGTTCTGTAACAAAAGGTGTAAACGGTTTGTTGTAACATGGTGTCGCTAAAACTGGTGCTTGACATAGTGCTTTCTTTAATTCCTCAAAGGCTTGTGTGTGTTCCTGAGTCCAAGGGAGGGCAGTCGAAGTTGCTGCCTCCTGCGTCGTTAACTGGATGAGTGGTTTAGCTAGAAATGCATATTGAGGAATCCATTGTCTGCAGTACGAGGTGAGGCCTATGAAGGCCCGCACTTCCTTTTGTGTCTGGGGTCGTGGCATGTTTACAATTAACTGAATGCGATCGGGAGTGAGCTGTCTCCCCACTTTGGACAGCAAGTGACCCAAGTATACAACTTGCTGAACACAGAATTGTAGCTTCGAAGGAGACACCTTGTGTCCCTTGTCGGCCAGGAAATGTAAAACTGTCAGTGATGCTTGTTCACATTCGGGCTCACTTCGTGCGGTGATCAGTAGATCATCGACGTATTGCAGTAAAGCGGTGTTAACTGGCATTTGAATACAATCTAGTTGTCTTTTCAGTGCTTGACTATAGATGCTGGGGCTTTCTGTGAATCCTTGAGGTGCGCAGGAAAATTTGAAACTTCGTCCATTTAAACTGAATCCGAAGAGATATTGGCTCTCCGGATGAATAGGTACACTGAAGAAAGCGTTCTTGAGATCAATTACAGTAAAGAACGTTGCTTCTGAATCAATAGCAGTCAATAGGGAAGAGATATCGGGGACCACAGGGTACTGTGGTACAATGCATTTGTTCAATTCTCGAAGATCAATCACCAGCCGATATACTGGCGGTGCATTGGGGTCAGTACGTTTAAGAATTGGAATGATGGGTGAATTACAGATATTGGAGTCGGTCTCTACGACCACTCCCTGGGCAATGAGCTCTTCAACAATTTTCAGTAAAGCCACTACAGCATCGGGTGGTAACTTGTATTGTCTGATTCTGGGTAGAACAACTCCTGTCTTGAGTGTAACACGGTATGGAGTGATATGCATACAACCTACGTCAGCTGGGCCTTTTGCCCATAGGTGATCTGGTACATCTTTCAATCTGACATCAAATTCTCGTAAAACATAATGACCCTTGAAATCCCGTCGAAAGAGTCTAACTCCCTCTGGGGAACAGCATATTATAGCTCCTAGAGCCTTCAGAGTTTTAATTCCTAACAGGTTTTCTGGGCATGAGTTTGTAAGTAACAAATCTGTAACTCGTGATAATGGACCCACAGCCAAGGGTACTGGTTCCGATACTTCATTTACAATAGGCTGTCCTGAAAATCCAAGGGAAACATTCTGTGAGCCTGAGAGGGGTGCCCCTGGGACTTCATTATGACTGATGGTGGTGCGGCTTGCCCCTGTGTCAATTAAAAACTTTCTGTCTTTTCCCAATACGTGACTGTGTACATAAGGACCTTCTTGATCTACAGGAATTTCAATAAGAGGCAAACCACCTTCCCTCTCTAGGCTGTTTCATGTATATCGGGGGTAATCTTGATATGCAGATTGGGCATACTGGTACATCTGTTGCGAAACTTGCTGAGTCGCGGCAATGGGCTGTGGTCCTGCTACTGTCTGTGCTGTATGAGATGAAGCATGCATAGGCTGTGTATTCTGCATTGGCTGTACATTTTGTGAGGTCTGTTGCTGGACCTGGTCTTGTCTAGGCGGATGCGGTCTTTCTTTAGTTTTACCTGTTGCTATGTTATGTTTCAGGACTGGGCATTCATGTACATAATGACCTGGCTGTTTACAGTAATTACATGTCCCTTTAACGGGAGCTGTAGTGTGACTTGTCTGGGTCCCACCTTTTCTCTGTCCGTCGGCTGGGACCGTCTGAGCTACTAACATTTTCATCTTGGTGTCCTTCATACGTTTCTGTTCCTGATCTTGTTCTTCTCTAATTCTGTTCTGATGATATTGTAACATTTGTAACATCTGGGATGGCGTATTTGCCTGCCAAGTACTTTCAACTTTGTACACTCTATTTTTAACTAATGGTAGGGAGTTCTCGACTAGTTTTGATACAAAAAGGTGTGGATATGATTCGCTGCTTGGTTGTAGGCCACTATTTATAATGAAACATTTCTCGAATCTTGAATAGAAGTCACTAGTATCTTCATCATGTTTCTGTTTACAGGACGAGATGGCGTCCCAATCTTCCTTTCTAGTTGTCAATAATCTTGGCAGAACCTGTACTATTAATCCGGGTAATGCTTTAGTCTTATCCCCAAGGCCTACCCCTGGGACCCGTTTGCTTTCTTCGTCTTCTATTTATGCCCATGCAATCTTTGTATCCCCCACCTCCCATTCTTTTTCCTTTAATTTCTCGTAAATGCCCGTGGGCAACAGCACCTTCAACATTTTCATGATATCATCATACGTGTAATCCCCCATTAGTAACATGTCTTTAAGCTCTCTGTGAAAACCTGCAGGGTCTTTATCATGACACGGAACTAGTTTCTTCATTTCTAACAGTTCTAACTTAGTCAGTGGCGTGTGCACATATACACGTTTCAAGGCGTGATCTGCACCCATAACTGGGTGTACTTCTCGTAAGGGGTTCTGACTTTCAATGCCACTCCCGCATTGCATGTGGTACGTTTTCCTTTCTGGAGGCGGGGCGGGAACATATTCAGAGCTTATGAAGGTGTTATATTTATGTCGTTGTTCTAGAATTATTTGTATTAACTTGGTACTGAAACCTCTCCATCTATCCATGAGTAGTGCTTCTAATGTTTCGTGTAAGGGACCTGGATCGGAATGTTTATTTCTGTATTTCGTGAGGAGGTGCTGAATCATGTATACACCTGCTAATTTCTGTTCGTCTGGGGAAAGGTTTAGAAACGTCTGTGCTAAGGTATCATCATTATATATGTCTGGATTTTCGGCCCATAAGATGGCTGACCGGGCTAGTTCTTGTTCATCCATCGAATTGAGTACATGGTACCCCATTCTTTCTCGTAGTCTTTTATCAGTCTCCTGGAACTGGTGTTCAGAAGAATTCGGGTTTGTTAAAGCAGAGAGAAAAACTCTCTTGTTTTCCGGACGGATGCCCTTCCTAAGGTAAGTTCCCTTACCTACATATGCTATAGTATCTGTAGCTCGTTCTGATTCTTCAAGTTCTTCTTCCTCCTCGGAGGAAGCTTTGTCTTTCCCTTTCTGGTGTACCGTTATCACTGCTTTTCTAATTTTCTTATACATACTGGCTATGCAAGTCCCCTTGTCATGTTTTCCATCGGCTATATTTTGACCCCACTTGTTTAGTGCATCTAATTCACTCTGATCTGTCCCAGGCCTGTCTCGTTCTCTTATTAGACAATTTATGAAAAATCGTAGTATCTGTGCTTGAATGTCAACCTTCTGTTTCTCCATGGCATCCTTGATACTGTCAGGGTCTTTCCCTGTCTGGACAAATTCATATATTCTATCTAGACGGTCCTTCATTCCTACATAGCATAGCAAGATATCAGTAGCAGATCTCAACCGTAGTGATGCCAATATCATTAGATCGTCTTTACCGGGTACTGGATCATATCTGCAAACTGAAATGTTTTCTCTGAGTGCGTCAAGACGGGGTGACCTGAACGTGAGAGGACTCTGCGTATCCCTGATATTGAATCTGTGTGTTAATGGCGGGGTCCGAAGACCCGCGGTCGCACCTCCTGAAGCGGATGCTTGGGCATTATCTCCCTGCGAAGTCTGGATCTGAACTTGAATTTGTCGTTTAGTAGGATCAGGTAGACCTTGCTTCGGTAGGTCAATTTTGGGTGCGGGAAGTGGCGGAGCTGGCGGAGCGGGGGAGGTCTGTCGCGGTACCGGCGGAACATGATCTGGGGGCGGAGTGCCACCCCCGTCCCTGTCAGGAGGCAGGGCACGAACAGGCAAATTGGTGTAAGCTGGTGCTACATCCTCTAGATAAGAATTTAGGAATATGTCTTTAGTAGTCTTATGCATTACTTTAGTTGGAACTAATGGTGGCGGTAAGTTTTTCGGTATTTCTGATAGGGCCTCAGATGTGCCATCGGCCGCGAGATACATACCGTTTACGAGATTGTTTCGGGCACGGTCTATCTGTTCTGTTTTTACTCGGATCCCTTCAATAACTAATTCGTTTTCTTGGGCTTTTTCTGATTCTTTAAGTCTGTCTTCTCTACGGAGAGCTTTCTCAGTACGCTTATGGGATTCCTTACGCCAAAATTCTATGGCGTCTTTCTGAGATTGTCTAGCTTTCTTTTTCCATAGTGCTTCTTCTACCTTCATAATGCACTCGGCATCCCATGTTCCGGTAGTGGGCCATCTGTGTCTTTCGTCTAGATGCTTGGTATAGTCGGCCCATAAGTCTAGATACAATATGGCATCTATGCCATGTTTATGATACATAAAGTTACCTGGAGTGTCCCTAGGGGGAATAGGAATTTCTTCCTCCAGTATCCCTTTCCTAGTTCCTATCTGCTTTAACTTGTTGAAAAACGGCATCTTGTTTACTTATTACTGAATACTCAATCCTTACTCCTTAATACTGGTTACAGCTAGTTTATACGAGAAACACAATAATGCACATTAAACGGTCACATTCATACCACGACATTAATCACATAAGAAAACATTTGAGACATAGATGACTACCCCCTATACTGGATGTACTGCTCAACAGTACAGATACACTGGTGTAACAGTGCAGAAATTCAGAATACTAGATATACTGCTAAACAGTATAGATACACTGCCTAAAAACAGTGCAGACCGGACTTGTGTACCCAAACCCGTCTAGATACGTCCCAGCAATGGTACTCACCGGGAAGCACGGAAACAGAAGGCCTCGGAAAACTCGACTGGACTCGACTCGGTACTTCGGAAAACTTCGGAAAACTTCGGAAAACCTCGGAAACCTGGTGGGCCTCTTGACACCTCGGACCTTGCTTCTTTCGGCTAGGCTCTGGTCGGGATCCTCCGCACTCCTCACCGCCTCGTCTGGGCACTGATCGCAGTCTTCGTCACCTCCGTGGGTCAGAGGGAGATGCAGGAAATCCTGCCGGTACGCGTAGGTTCCATCTAACTGATGGCAGGGGACAGAGCTTGCAATGCGCCAACCGGCGCGTGAGGTGGGGGAGGGGTCCCTGTTCGGGCGCCAAAATGACGTAAATAATTAATTTACTCTCTTAATTTCTATGCAGGTAAGTACTTAATCAATAATAACTCAGATCAGAAAGAAAAAAACCAGAGTCCGTGGTGTTAGAGTTCTTAGGGGTTTTATTCCTTAAAAAGGAATGGTCATGACCAGGATATCTGATTCTGACCACCACAAGGGTGTCAGAAGGGATAGAGCGCGCTACATTTTATTGACAATACATAGCTTATATACTTAATTCATATCATAAGCAACAGTGCAGGAGGCGTAACAGTTGAGAGAAGACAAGATAACAGTATACACGTGGTACTAGTACGTAATCAAGAGGCGTGAACTGGAGGTGTGTGCTAGAAACGTCACTGATAGGTGACGCAGGTGGGTGGCACCAAGCAGAAATGTTGCAATGTCAGCAGAAATCGGAAGCTTGGATGCGCGCGCAGCTGCATGACGTGTGATTGGAGGGGTGCAGGGGACTTGACATTTACACTGACGGAAAGAGACAGAAGTCTGGCATGTCAGATCAACTTGTACTTCTATCATATCTGATATCTGATGTTTAGGAACCATATTATCTGGGCGGAAAGGTCTCTAGGGCAGAAGCTATTCTATGCTAACTGTGGATGCGTGTATATGCGCCTAAGTGTCTGCATGAGAAGCGTGGGGGCACGGGGCCTTCCATGGAAGCATGGTAACAGAAGCTATGAATTACTTGCACTGAGACGGGTCGGCCCTTTGGCTCTGCAGCTGGGGAGGATGTTTACTGAAGCTAGTAGGCAGGAATGCATTCTCGAGGAGCGGAACAGATAACTCGAAGGTTATAGTCAGTCTTGGCAGAAAGCAGGCTGAGCTGAGCGCGAGGGGCAGCGCTGGAAGTAAGTCAGAGTTCACGGGTACAGAGGCAGCCTGGGCAGAGGCTATCAGAGTCAAAAGCCAGAAAATAGGCTCGATGGCAGAAATTCAGGGCCTACTTTGCCAGAGCAGAAAAACATATAAAGTACACTTCAAAAAGACGGTGGCATAGCATACTTAGGAATGGACCATTTAATCCATTCAGGGTGGATCTGAAAGAGGACAAGTTAACGTTGGACGCAAATGTATTTGCGTCTTCATGGCTGACACAGGAGGGAAATTACATGCACTTTAAGCTGGTACATGGAGTCGGTGGGGTACGCGCTAGGGAACATAACATGACCAAAAATTTATATTTCCTCAAGGTTCCCGAAAAACTTACAGTTATGGAGGTAGATGTAGAAGAGGGGGATGATGGGGACGAGCCAGTCATCACGCACATCACTCCCGCCCCAAAGGGGGATGGAGACCAACATTCTCACCCTATCCAGAAAGGCTGCTACTGAGCGGGATGTAGCACGAATACCACCAACGCAGGTTACACCACCATGACCCACAGCTGATGGGGTTTTTAAGAAAGCTCAGAAAGAGAGGGCGCTCTACCTGGTGTGTACGTTGAGAGTGTCTTAATGACTAGGTAAACGTATGGTGGGTAAGAGCGAGCGGAAAAGACCCCTTAACCGTTCAAAATGAAAATCTGCAAAGACCTTCACAACACATAGAATCAGCGATGCTCTCGCACACAATAAGCAAGTTATTACATTGATAGTATGTAACAGTAATCACAATACACATGTAGCCAATAAGTTGACAGATGCAGATTCTTGAGTATATTCTTAAGGTAGATTGGTGACTCAAGGTGAATTATTTATACACCTCTAAAGTGTCGCTAATACCCACGAACCGTGGATAAAGTTGAGGTGGTATGTGTGATCCGGGTGACGGTTTTTAGAGAAAAAGCAACCGATTTAGACATTGTTTTACGACTAAATTATTTCTCCTGTGCGGCATGCTGAGTCGATAATATTATTGTGGGAAAGCGGAATTTCAATTCTCACCACAGTAATATTTCATGTGCCGTGGTCAAACAAATCCATCACTCAAAGGTCTCAATCTTTCTGTAAAATGTGCTGTATGTAAAGAAACATTCTATATACACTCAATTATGTTTTTTGTTGCCAGCCCTGAAGAGTCGTGTGAATTATTCCCACACGACGAAACATGTGTCAGCTGGTTGTCGACTCATTAAACCACCTACCTTAAGAATATACTCAAGAATCTGCATCTGTCAACTTATTGGCTACATGTGTATTGTGATGACTGTTACATACTATCAATTTAATACCTTGCTTATTGTGTGCGAAAGCATCGCTGATTCTATGTGTTGTGTACACCACCATGACCTCCAGCTGCCATATTTTCCAAGGCCCGGTAGGGACCTACATCCAGTTCAACCATCTCAGTAAGTAGTAGTAGTAAAAGTCACAGTGTAGCTGCACAGAGTCACATTCCAAGCACCCCCTCCAGTTCATCTGGTATTAAAAGTGGCACATCCAGCAGTGCCAGAAAATTCTCCTCCCCAGTTTGGGACTTCTTTTCTGTTCGCACCAAGGACAAGAACGTTGCAATATGTTCAATTTGTCGCACAGGTGTTCGGCGTGGTAAGCTTGGTACAATCTATGGTACCGGAGGCCAAGCAAGTCATCCCAGAATACACCACACTATTGTGTGGGAGAATCACCTACTTCAGTTAAAACAAAGTAGGAAATCTCAACCCATTGAAGTTGGTCAGGAAGAATCAGGGGACGATATTATTGTGGTGGAAGGTGAAGGAGAGGGAGGCATTTCTAGCCCTTTCCCCAGTAGTGTGGTAGTACCGCCCACATCCTCCTCAGTAACATCTGAGTAGCACCGCAGTAAGAGCCATACTCAGAGTCAGGCTAAGACACCAAGGCGACGGAGTACCGCAATGAGACAAACTGCATCGTTGACCCTAAGTGGGTTAATGAAAACAACAGCACCACAAAAGAAAGTAATCCAGCCTACCTTTAAGAGCATGCTTAGGTTGGAGGGGCAGTTCTAACGCAACCACCCAACTGCACGGTTGTACAATGCAAAGGTCGCTAAAATATTAGCACTGAACCTTCTTCCTTTTTCATTTGTGGAAGGGGTGGGTTTCCCTGAATTTCTGTCAGGAATCTGCCCTAAATGGAAGGTTCCCAGCCGTTTCTATTTCGCAAGAATTGCTTTTCCGGCACTACCTCATGATGTGCTGGAATTGGTTGGACAAGCTTTGCAGCAGAGTGCTGTTCACAATATCCACCTGACAACAGACATGTGGACCAGTTGCCAAGCCACAGATTACATGTGCATCACTGCACACTGGGTCTCTTTTTTGGGGTTAGAGATAAGCTATCTGAATGAGGTGCTGTTGACACAGCTGAGATTTTTAAAGCTATTTGGAAACAAGCAAGTGTAGCCATGTTCGCCATGGAGAAATCTCATACTGCTGTAAATATTTTGCAAGAGTTTTGCAGCAAGGTTTTTGAATGGCTGCGCCCAAGAGGGCTTAGTATTGGTCTTGTTGCAACAGATAATGGTAGTAATGTACTTAAGGTCATGGATCTTGGTTCCTATTTCAGGGTTCCTTGTTTGGCGCACTGCATAAACATTATAGTTCAAGACTTTCTGAAAAAAGAACCCATAGTGAGCAACTTACTGACCATCTTCCGAAGAATATACACTCATTTCAGCCATTCTTTTAAAGCTCGCAAGCAGCTGAGGATCATTCAACATGAATATAGGATGCCAGTCAAAGCACTCATCCAGGAGGTGGCAACACGCTGGAACTCAACGTATTACATGCCTGATCGTCTGTTTGAGCAGTACAGGCCACTCAATGAGTATGTCATGCAAAGAGGGGATGCCACTGTGAAAGGCATGACCCTTCAGATGGAGCAATGGGGCCTAGTTAAATGCCTGACTGAGATGCTTCGTCCTTTTGAGGTCTTCACACATGAAGTCAGCAAGGAGGACTGTACAATGGGCCAAGCTATCCCATTATTGCAAATGCTAGAGCATCAGCTGAAAAAGGTGTCCGAATCATACAAAGGTGTAGAGGACAAAAGGAAGCCTATGATTTAGTGGGGAGCTTAGCCCGTCGCTTAGCTGAAAATACAAGGATTGAAAATAAAAAATTTTCACAAGAACATTACATTTCTTCCACAATTCAGGATCCACAGGCAAAATTGGGACTGAAGACATTCTTTCCTTTTTCAGAGATTGATGTAGCCCGCTACAAAACTTGGATAGCTGAGGCAGCGAGTAAATTGGAAAATGAACGGCTGTTAATTAAAAGCCCCTAAGATAAACCCACAAGAAGTACTACAGAAGGGCATCCAGCATCAAGTGCAACTTCAGAGGCTGAGGGCAGTGCGTTTGGATCACAACACTCAGCACCACTATCGACAACAGCAACAATAACTGGATCATTAGGCCCAGTAGAATCGTTAGACGATTGGTATTTATAGTTACCATTGATCTGTTGTCATATAGTTAATGCTTTTCTATATATTGTGTTAAGTTAGCATGAGTTTATTAAATGTTTAAACGACATATTTTTCTTCGGCTTCAGTTTGCACACGGCACATAATTATTATTGTAGCTTTCAACCTAGACGAAAGATGTGATTTATTGAGAATAATATGTTATTGCTCTGACATCAGTTGTGCCTGGTACACTTGGTACACTGTCTGCACACTGAGATCTATAGCCTCTAAGAATAACCTAACACAAGGTTGCTGGGAGGCCTGATCCTCGCACCACATTAGACATAACACAAATAATGTTGCTGCCAACATTGGGCTCTACGCGGGTTTAAGATAGAGTTACTGAGAATGCAATAACACACTTGATGGTGCTTCGCACGAAGAGAGTTGGTAGCTGATGATGTGATCTTCTTCTGCTGACATTTAGAGGTATGGGCCCGCCCTGCTAAAAACCCAAATGAGACCTTCTTAGATAAAATAAAGTATGCTAAATAGGGTGCGCGAAATATAGGTGATACAGATTTCTATAGAATTTTGCATTATAATATGCTATCACCGTTCGCTTACTATGGACTAGTGACTATGCTGATAACTCAGATTTTTATAATATGTATGTTGGTATTATATATGATACTGCGTTTGAGAACCTTGCATTGAAAAATAAATATTTCAAACTTGCACGTGTGTTCTTTTTACTCCCCGTTGTGGTTTGAAATGATTATAGAGCGAAAGAGTGTTCATGTGTTCCACGATACCTGAGGTACCCTAAGTTCATGTTCTGGATTGTCTAAGTCATTGGGAGTTTGTAAGGACCAATGAGACACTGTAGCTAGCTCGGTAAGGGGATTTCTGATACTAAGGTGAGTTTTGGGTCACCCTAATTCACCCAGGTTCTAGATCTCTGTGCAGAGTTCTGTGGGAGAACGGAAACCCTGCTACATGGCGCCCAACGTTTGTTGGCCTTATATCATGACACTCGAGTAGTATATCTTTCATACCTTAACCCCTTCATTCCCGTTCCCGGAAAACGGCGGTGTCGGAAAAACCTACCTATTTTTGAAATAGGTCTTTTCAAGCTTGAATCTATCTAAAAACGGTTTCCTTGAATTACTACCCAGTTGTACTACAAAGTAATCTTTGTTTTTTCACGTTCCTGTGCAATCATGGCACAAGCCGTGGACATCCTGCTGCATAGTCGCATTGCGGTGTGTGATCATTTTCGGACTTATGATGTGCCTTTGGAAGGCTTGGCTGTGGTTCTGGTAGTGAGTGCGGAACATGCTTACCCGTACGAACTCTTTTATTCGTGGGTGACGTTTCCGGCAGTGGACGCGAATTCTGGTATGTTCCACTCGTACACTCCGTCAGCTGTACCTGCTGCATATGCTCCGTACAGAGCACAGGAAGTACCTATTGATGTTTGGCAGCATGGAGTTTGGTTTGGTGGCGCCCTACCACACGCTTTAACCGCTCCGAGGTTAAGTCCTTTGTCCATTCCGGGCACTCCTTGGCCCGCTTTGGCTGGATTTACTCCTCACCCTAATCGCGCCACTTGTAATGTGGGTGACCTGCGACGTCTTCACGAGGTCGCGGTTGAAGTGATTAGGGCACTTGTTCATTACACAAGTCGTAATGTTCAAGGCGCAGCCCCTAGGGGTGCACAGCTTCAAGCAGGTCAGGCTGGTTTGAAAATCAGTCCTGTCATGGTGAATTCCGTAATGGGCAAGAAGCCCCAGGATAAGGATGACTTTCCTTTCTGGCTTGCCGGGAAATTCGACCAGCTGGAGGCTGTGTTTCCTAATACGAATCCTGGTGAAAAACACCGGATTCTTACGCTTAGTTTGCCGAAAGATTTAGCCCCTGAGCTTGTTGACTGTGAAACATGGGGTAAGACTTTTGCAGCGGTCTATTCGAGGTGCTTTGGCTCCCCGTCTATGTCCAACCTGTCTGCGGTCCTTAAACGTGTTCAAGATGATCACGGACCGGAGTCAGCGGTTGAGTTGGGTATGCGCCTGTGTGGCTCCTTTGAGGTGGTTTGCGATCTGATCCTTGCAAATGTCAAGGGGGATGCAGTGAACTTCCAGGTGGCTAACGCCTTGGCGTTGATTCCCGACGTGGACAAACCCCGTCAGTTAGCAAGGATAATTGTGGCGGCTTATAAAATGGTTGGCCGCAATGCCAAGGGTCTTAAGACTTTTTCTGATAAGGAGAAAAAGCAGCCCCAGGGACAGTCTTCGGAAGCGAACGCTCAGCCCAAGACCAAAAAACAAAATTGGCCTAAAAAACAGAATCAGGGTAAGCAACAACAACAACAACAGACACAGGTTTCACGCCCTGCGTCTCCGTTGCCTGCGCAGTCGGAACGTGTTTATGATTTGAGTGACCGCGCGATGATTAAGTCACCTGAACGTGTTCAGGCTTCTGACCAACGCTCTCCTCGTTCCTTTCAGGACTCATCGGCTCCGTCAACCGGTGGTGGAGGGGGCGGCAGGGGTTCGGGGGGGCCAGCAAGGACGTGGTCAGCTCCGCCCGCGCAACGGTGCAGACAAGCAGGAGGGCTCTACGCCTCAGAGACTGCAGTTTGCCAAGAAGAAAGTCGCAGCCTTGACAGCGCATCGATATGCCCCAGATTGTGAGAACGAGGCTTCGGAATCTGACTTGGGCTCTGACCTTGCTGGACAGCGCGGCGAAGATTACCATAGTGAGAGAGGCCCTCCGTCCACCACTGAAGGTGACAGCGACTGATACTTATGTTGTGATTGAAACAGCAGATACAAGAGTTGCTCCCCCTGATAGACTTTTTGAAATTGTCCTGTTAATTGAAGGTGACATACAGCGTACCGTTAAAGGGGTATTTTGGGAAAATCTTTCGTCTACATATGACATTTTGCTTTCGGAGGCTGACTGGCCCCCACCTTTTGTGCTCGCAGCTCCACGAGGGGAGGAGGTGATCCTCCCCAGTTTCGCGAACACAGTTTCGAGAGTGGAAGCGCTGCATTTTGCAGAAGAGTGGGCTCTGGCGCTTGCACCGGCTGTGTACCGTAATCAGTGTGGCTGGGATAAATTGTCCCCGAACCACGAGATTCCTTTACGGTCTCAGCCGCAGCCTCAACCTCAATATCCCATACGACGTGAAGCCAAAGCTTCAGTCGCAGCGATCCTTGAACAATTGGAATATTAGGGTGTAATTGAAACGTGTGTCACCGATGAATAACCCCCTTTTTACTGTAAACAAACCTGACGGCTCTTACCGTTTGGTTTTGGATTACCGGCATTTAAACTTGCATTGCCGTAACTGTGCAGTACAGAATACTCACGGCTCTGACCTTGTAAATAGTCTTGTGCGTAAGCGGTTCAAAACCACGCTTGACATTTCCAATGGTTTTTATGCCCATTCATTGGACAGTCTAAGTTCCCAATGGACTTCTTTCACATGCGGCGGGGTCCAAAAAATGTTTCGGCGTCTCCCAATGGGCTATAAGAATAGTCCTGGCGTATTTTCCGCACGCATTGTCTCTCTGGTGGAGAGGATCGACCCAGATGCTTGTTCCTATGTGGATGATATCTATCTCACAGACGACGAACTTTGGGAGCATCTGTGTCGAGTGAACAGTATTATTTGTAACTTTGCAGACATGGGTTACAAGTTTAATTTTGCAAAATCGCACATTGCAGAATACACAGTGTTGTTTCTAGGCTATGAACTAACTAATGAAGGAAAAGGCTTGGCTCCTCACTTCCTGGAGAAATGCGCACAGTTGCGCTCTCCGACAACACTGAAAAAATTACAATCTTTACTGGGCTTTTTGAATTTCGGGAGGACATACACTCCGGAATATGCCCAGCGTATCAAGCTTTGATACAACCATCTTTTTCCAAATCATGCTGGCTGCCTGAGCATTCAGCTATTCTGCAATCTTTGCAAGCTGATTTGCTCGCTTCTGAATACTTACAGACTCGTGATAACCAGACCAACCTGGTGATAAGAATTGTCCCGGGGACGGTAGGTTTCACGTACCTAACTTTTAATGAAGGAGATACAGTACCTATGGCTTACAAGTCACACTTGTACACTTCGGCTGAATTGCGTTTTTCCACTGTGGAGAAAGTTTTGACGGCTGTGCAGATGGCCATTCTTAAGGAACGTGCCCTGTCACAGGGAAAACGCATGTTGGTTGTTACCCCGTGTCCTGCCTTGGAGGCAGTTACGAAAGCCAGTGTACCTAATTCTAAAGCTTTGCACCCTCGGTGGATTCAATGGGCTGCATCCTTGTCATCCCAGGATGTCACGTTTATTTTTGACGCCACTTTGCGGTCGCAGGAGTTCTTACAGTATGAATTTGTTCATCCTGCTCCTTTAGCAATGCGGCCGTTGGAGGATTTCCATTGCATCATTTACACTGATGGTTCGGCGCAGGTTGCGCATGGCTCTAAACATGCCTAAGTTTCCGCTTGCGCCATTGTGGTCGGTGCCATGGTGAACGATGAGTTCAAGTCCAGTGTCATGCACACGCAGACGCACAATTGGCTGAGCTTCGTGCTCTGATGCTTGCATTGGAGTACGCAGATCCGAGTGTGACGACTTTGGTCGTAAGTGACTCTTACTACTGTGTGCAGTCTTACAATGAGAACTTGTTCTTTTGGATTCAGAATGAATTTCGTGATTCCAAAGGTAGTACTATAAAACATAAAATGATCTGGGTCCGAGTGGCAGAACTCAAAGAGAAGTTGCCTCTCGTGTTTGTAATTCATACTCTTGGCCACGCTGTCGGAAATTCGCTTGCTGATGAAGCAGCGAAGTCAGCAGTATCAAAATACTTAGTTGCAGCAGTCACGAGGTCCAAAAGTAAGATAGATGATGACATCTTGGCAGCGGTTGCTGCTACTGAGAAGGGAAGTAAAAATCCTGCGGGATTCCCTTCTAAATACACATACCACTTAAGTCCCGATAAGGTTCCGTATGTGAAAATTCCTGAAGTTGGTGAACGTTTAATTCCCAACTCGGATCGCAGGGCTTCTTTGATTACAGCGGCTCATGAAGGTGTGGCGTCTGCGCATGCGGGCGTCTCAGCCACTGTAACACAGCTACAACAGAGGTTCTGGTGGCGGGGACTGTACAAACAGACGCGCGATTATGTCCTTCAATGTGACATTTGCCAGCAGATTAAACCTTCAACTGCTGCGCGTCCGCCTCAGACACAGTTGTACATCCCTAATAAACCGCTTGGGTGCGTTTATTTAGATCACTGCGGTCCTTTTTCTTCTGATACTGCATATAAGTACATCTTAGTAGCAGTTGATTCATGCACACGCTTTGTGTGGGTATGGCCCCATCGGAGCGCTGATTCACGGACTGTCATTAAGGATTTGCGAGTCTTTGTAGGGATTTTTGCCTGTGGTACCTTCCATTCAGGCCAGGGTCCGGCTTTCGCCTCTAAGGCGTATAAGGATGCTATGGTTTCGTTGGGGGTCCAAGTCAAGTTTTCGTCTCCGTACAGACCCGAGGGAAATAGTGTAGTGAACGAATGAACCGTGACTTAAAGCAATCTTTGACAGCTCGAGTTATAGGCACTGGCAGAAACTGACTAGCCCACCTCAATGGCGTGCAGCGTGCGCTTAATAATCTCCCTAGAAGGTCTCTGGGTGGGTGGACCCCATACAAAATGCTCTTTGGTATCAAGATGTACGTCCCTGACCTCGACGGTCTAGACTGCAAGGCCCAGGCCACGGCCTTTGACGTAGATGAACATTGCAATGTTTTACAGGATCTACAAAAGACCAGAGACAGTCTAGCAAAGGAACATTTGCCCTCCACATCGGATGATGCGTTGCAGATCCCGGTAGTTGGCTGGCTAACCCAGGTTGGAGAACTGGTTCGAGAGAAGATCGATAACAAGAAAGAGTTTGGTCCCTCATATCGTGCACCGGTTCGAGTTCTTGGAGTGAAGGGCACAAGAACAGTCATATTACCACCACTTCCAGGTCGTAAAGAAAACAGATTTATTTCTATTGACAATGTCAAGACACACAGGGTGGCCGATTCTTCATAGCATGACACCGGCTATATCCTGTCCTTCCATGGTGAGGCATTCTGTGCTGGCTATTACTTCTGGTGCAGAACAGGAGGTGTCCCTCGAGATGCCTTCCTTATCCAGTCCTTTATTAAATACTATTCCTGTTACTAACATTGATGAGCTGAACTACACCTATCCTGCTGACTTATCTATGCCAGATTTGCAGACTCGTTTGGCCGACCACTCAAGATTGTCTTTTGACTCTGTTTCGGAACTTTCAAAGAAACCCTCAACTATTGCAAAATATGCCACCTTAATTAAAAAACATTTTTTAATTCCCCCTTGGACATACATTTGGTTGATTCTATTTTCATTTTACCTTTTTATGTCAATTGGTTTTGTGTTTTATTTTTTCCGCCTGATCGATGGTCACTATGTTAAAGAAAGAACAGGAATTTGGTAGCTTAATGGAACATTGGCCCCTCTTTCCTCTTCACATTCAGCACCCAGACTGAAACGAAACTTGAATACAGTCAACATTACTGCTTGGCCTGTCCTTGATGGGATTGTGTGGGATGCGGTTAGATTTCAAATACATGGGCCCACTGAAGTGTTTAATGTTCCGAATATGCTTAGAGTAAACATTGGAGATGTGATTAAACAAAATATACGTTCTGATGATTGGGATCTTCAGGCCATAGAAGCATTATTCTCTGATTTGAAGTACTATGCTACCTTCGATGCTGAGGATTTATATTTAGATTCTATTGATTATGGTGATCTGTTTTGTTTTCAACATTATGGTAATCATTTTTTACATAAGACAAATTCCAGGAGGGTTGCTGTAAATTACACACAGTGGGAACATTGCCCTGCTCGATTGGGAGGCAGCTCCAGTACATTTCTGAAAAAATATTCTTATTTTACGGATTTTAATCAATCAAATCCTGAGTCATTTTATTTCAAAATGACACAAAAGTCCATGTCCAAGGATAGACTTACCGATACAAAAATGTTGTATTCAAAGTCCTTTCTAGACAGGTTAGCTGTAGATGGCTACGAGTTTTGGAAAGGAACAATTGACCTTAAATCGGTTTGGGGTACCAAAGATTGGCAGGTACAAGGCACTGAGGCTTTGCACCGAGCATGTCTCATCCCGAATCACATGTTGTTTCTAAATTCATCCATTTTCCAAACAACATGCTTTGGATTGGCTACTTCTAAAAAATTAAATACACCAATTATCCCCGAATTGGAAGAATATTCAGGATGGGGTAATTATACTGAATTGTCCATTCGTGAGTTACAAGCTCTATTGCACAATTCATCCTTTAATATATCCAGTTTGGATCCAAAGGGTTGGCTAATGTGGCAAAGAAGTGCTGATTCTTGCCAACGTCGTTTTTTGGGTTTGGCTGAAGGATTCACACAAGCCAGGCCTGATCCCCGTTTTGAAACTGATTATACTGTCACCACTTATTCTGTGGGGAAACTGTGTCAGACTTGGTTACAACATTCCACTTTAGCTGCAGTTAAACTACATCTGTCTCAGTTAACTGAAAACGTGGATTTGAATGATTTTATAAAAGGCCCAGCTAAGGGTAGGTCTAAACGGTGGGTTTATGCTGTTTACAATGAAATTTGGAATTTTTCACAAATTGAGGCTGCTAAACGCCTAAGAGCGATTGACCAAGCAAATTTGGAAAAAGTGCTTGCAGTTGTCGATAACAGTATTAACATGCTTTCTTCCCGAATTTACACATTGAACAATATTGTCTCTTCTGTGGTTGACATTGTAAATGATGAAGTATCTGTATTGTTCCATGGACAAAATCAATTGCGTTCTGTAATGCAGTTTGCATGGACACTACAGACTCTGAAAGCTGGTCGTGTTCCTTGGAGTTACATGAACGTATCATCCTTATTTGCCCCGTTTAATTTGACTGACAAGTAGCGCATGCTTTCTATGCGAGATGCATCGTTTTCTATGTTGCACATTGAAAAGTTAGAATCTTTGCCCTTTTCTGTAGTTGAGGCAGCTGCTGCTACATGGCTTATCCATGGTGTTATTACTTTACCTTTTGCTTTATACAAATTTACTAATTGTATGCGTTATATTGCAATAGGGAGATATGAACCACTAGGCAGTGCTTTCCTACATGAGGCATGGTCTTTACCATACACGTACAGATGCCTGAAGGATGGAAAGGAAATGAATCTGAATGGTGAAGAATGCACACAGTCACCTGACCGCTCGCTGGTATGCAGACACATCCAGTTGCATGGTTCTTGTAATCAGGACCGGCCTAATTTAGCCTGTGTTTTAAAAGGCACACCGGTTCCTGCAATAGTTCCCACATTTACTTTATTGACAAACGGTAGTTATTTACTTTTGAATAACGAGGAGTGGTGTGGGTTAATGGTCGGTATCGCCTATGTGGTTACTGTATCAGAACGTGTGGTGTGTTGCAAGAACGTGTTATATCCACCCACGCATGGGAATTCAGATGTTTCCATCTGGCCGCGCATCCCAACCTTGAGAGCGGAGTTCAATCGTTTGAGCCGAATAAGGGCTCTTTTGTCTCAAAAAGAAGTGGCCCTGAGCTCGGCCCGTGAAACTTATGTCCTTCACATACCTAACACACGCACAGAGGTGCAGGCACTTTTAAACACTGACTTGCCATTTCATTTCTGCGAATTAGTACATCAGATCTTTATTGCCTCCTCCACGTCTGGCCTGGCTCATTTTTTTAAATTGGTTAGCAGTGGTCTCGTGACTACGTTTGAAAAGATTTTTGGTGTTATCCCAGCTTTCTTCCATTCAATATTTTCGAGCTTGTTTGGCGGATTTCCTGTTTTGCTGGCTTTAGCTGCAGGCGTTTTGGTGTTATTCTGATTCCTAAAACATGGATGCCCATCCTGCGCAGGAAGCCGCTCAGCCCCTTCTGACACTGTTTCGCAACCGGATGCTTGATTACTATGGCACCTTGCCGCTTGCGATCTTAAGCACGGCATTTGGATTATCGTTTCGATTTTCCTATTTCACATGTGTCCAGCCTGTGTTTCATTGCCTGAGCTGCGAATTTGACTGGGCCATTGATTTGTGACCCTGCTTGCCGTTATCTCCTGAAGTCGATTTTAATCACCTGATGGGCCCCGTAGTTGCTCATGAGTTGATTTGTTCTGGCGAAAGGATTATGGCCTTGGAAGCGATGCATGGACTAATGGGTCAGTGGGACATCCCCGCAGCGGCGCATGAGTTTCTGGCACATAGCGTTCTTGAGAACCCACCGAGTTGTCCTCTGATGTTGCTAGAGGCTTCGGTGTTGGAGGAGCACGTATGTTCTTTCCAATGCTTAATTGGATGGCTGAACTGTTTTCGGATGATGACAGTGATTTCATGTTGGAAGCTGTGGCTACCTATTTTGCATATTCTATCCACCCATGAGTGGCTTTGGAGACTTTCACTATACGGGCACGTGACTTTTTAGTAATTCTGAATGGTGCCATTTTTGTTACGAACATTTTACATGATATGTTCTAGGCCTGGGATTTTATATTGGGCCTCAAGTTCGAGATTTTTTTACATTTCTGTTTGGCCACTATAGGCATTCATACATATTTTGTATTGTTGATTTTTATATACATGTACATACATTTAGCTTGGCTCAATATTATTGAACTCTGCTTTCATGTTATGCCTTTATTATATTATTGGCTTGTTTCTTGACCGTCCTCGGATCATTGAGGGAGTGTCATATAGTTAATGCTTTTCTATATATTGTGTTAAGTTAGCATGAGTTTATTAAATGTTTAAACAACATATTTTCCTTCGGCTTCAGTTTGCACACGGCACATAATTATTATTGTAGCTTTCAACCTAGACGAAAGATGTGATTTATTGAGAATAATATGTTATTGCTCTGATATCAGTCGTGCCTGGTACACTTGGTACACTGTCTGCACACTGAGATCTATAGCCTCTAAGAATAACCTAACACAAGGTTGCTGGGAGGCCTGATCCTCGCACCACATTAGACATAACACAAATAATGTTGCTGCCAACATTGGGCTCTACGCGGGTTTAAGATAGAGTTACTGAGAATGCAATAACACACTTGATGGTGCTTAGCACAAAGAGAGTTGGTAGCTGATGATGTGATCTTCTTCTGCTGACATTTAGAGGTATGGGCCCGCCCTGCTAAAAACCCAAATGAGACCTTCTTAGATATAATATAGTATGCTAAATAGGGTGCGCGAAATATAGGTGATACAGATTTCTATAGAATTTTGCATTATAATATGCTATCACCGTTCGCTTACTATGGACTAGTGACTATTCTGATAACTCTGATTTTTATAATATGTATGTTGGTATTATATAAGATACTGCGTTTGAGAACCTTGCATTGAAAAAAAAATATTTCAAACTTGCACGTGTGTTCTTTTTACTCCCCGTTGTGGTTTGAAATGATTATAGAGCGAAAGAAAATTCATGTGTTCCACGATACCTGAGGTACCCTAAGTTCATGTTCTGGATTGTCTAAGTCATTGGGAGTTTGTTAGGACCAATGAGACACTGTAGCTAGCTCGGTAAGGGGATTTCTGATACTAAGGTGAGTTTTGGGTCACCCTAATTCACCCAGGTTCTAGATCTCTGTGAACAGTTCTGTGGGAGAACGGAAACCCTGCTACACTGTATTCTGATCTATTGGCCCCCGTCATACATGCCCACGTTCCCTATCTCTTTAACCGAACAAATCTCCAATCTGACCATGAAGTACGCAAAAGTTCTCCTAATACGAGATTTTAACTATTGGGCCAACGACCCATTGGGTGGCACACAATCAGGGGAATTGACAGACCTTTTAACAAATCTGAATCTGACACAGTACATCACTCAACCAACCCATATTAAGGGCCACATTTTGGACCAAGTGTGGTCCACTAACCCCTTATTGGCTAGTCCTACTGTTGAGCCGTATATATGGTCAGACCATCACCTAATTAAATTTCTAGTGCCCTCCCAGGCTAAAAACATTTTGGCCAGGCGAGAGGTAGGTCTGTCTCGGAAATGGCATAACTTGGATAAAGAACAGTTTCTGACAACTCTTACCAACACGCTCCCCACAGTGGAAAAAGATATTGAGCTATGTGAGGGCAGGATGGCTGAGTGGTTATTGGGGGCCAGCAATATACATGCACCTCTGAAAAAATGTAAACCTGTAGGACGGGCAGACGCACAGAAATAGTTTACAGAGGAATTAAAAAAACTGAAATTACTCTTGCGCCAAAAAGAGAGGAAATGGCGCTCACAATATGCTGAAGACAGGAAACGGGCCTATCTGGCAGCTAGAGGCGACTATAAACTGGCCATTATTACAACTAAGAGATCCTATTTTTCATCTAGGATTTTGAATGCCAGTAATAGATCCAAGGAAATCTTCACTATTGTCAATGTACTCTCTGATCCTGATTGGATCCTCCCTGACCCCTCTTCCACACAAGAATTTTGTGATACACTGAACAAATTCTTCTTAGATAAAATTGCACGAATTAAAGCAAGTATACCTAAAACATCTGGGGCAAGGACGATTCTCACTGTAAACAAAAATTCATCCGTTTTAGATTTCTTCCCAGCCATAACTATCAATACACTAAACAACTTGTTGTCCAGAGTAAAGTCAGGGTCCCCCCTGGACAGCTGCCCTCCTCATGTCATGAAAGAGGCATTTTCTAGCTTCCCTGACTTATTGACCAGTTTCCTAAATGATTCCCTTTCCCAGGGCCTCGTCCCTAAGTCATTTAAAGAGGCAGTTATGGTACCACTTTTTTAAAAAAACAGGCGCTGACCCTGCTATCTTTGCAAGTTACCACCCTATTTCCTTACCCCCTTTTTTAGCCAAGGTGCTGGAGGCACATGTAGCAACATGTTTGTCCAACTTTATAGCATCTTCAAACTATTTTGACCCACATCAAGCGGGTTTTCACCCAGCGCATGGTACAGAGGCGGTCATGCTGACAGTCCTTGACTCCCTACATCAGAAGGCCGAGCTAGGTATACCCCAGCACTGGTTCTCCTGGATTTGTTGGCGGTGGTCGACACGGTCGATCACAAAATTTTGTGCGACCGTGTCGGGCAGGCCGACATCCAGGGCTCGTCCTTCAGTTGGACTTGCTCCTTCCTCAACGGCCGCTCTCAAGTGGTTCGACTAGGGAACTTTATGGCTGCCAAGTCCTCTATTTCTTGTGGGGTCCCGCAGGGATCCTCTCTCTCATCTCATCTATTTAATATTGATCTATTTCCCTTGATCCTGGCATTGGAAGAAATGAACACAGTCACCTTCAACTATGCTGAAGCCTAGGCCTGCAAGCTTGTCTGGCCTTCTCTGCCAACAGGCCTGCTTTCATCCAGTAGGCTCAGAGCAGGTAGCCACAGCTTTATTAATCAAGTGTTTCTGTGTGGTCTGTTGAATTTAGAAATCATTTAGGGCATGGATGGCATTGGATTGAGTAGGCCAGTGTGTTGTTTTTTGGTGGTGGGCTTTCTGATGTTGTTGGGCGTGGCCATGTGGCTGGTGGCCATTTTGAAGCCTATGCCTGAAAGCTTGTCTGGCCTTGTCTGCCAACAGGCCTGCTTTCATCCAGTAGGCTCAGAGTAGGTAGCCACATCTTTATTAATCAAGTTTTTCTGTGTGGTCTGTTGAATTTAGACATCATTTAGGGCATGGATGGCATTAGATTGAGTTGGCAAGTGTGTTTTTTTAGGGTGGGCTTTCTGATGTTGGGTGTATTAAAGATATGCCTTTGTTGTGTGTGTCTGGGGTGTGTTGGTATGCACTGCATCCTGCAGACCTTTTTGGGGCCTGTGAATTTTCGTATTTGCATTTTGTTGCATTAAAAAGGCAGAACAGTGTCCTTTAGCATGCATCCTTTGCCTGGCTTTTATAGGCCTTTTGTCAGCTCCTGGTGTTTCCCAGGCCCCCTGCTTGTTGCTTGTGATTTTTTGAGTGTCCATGTGACTGGTGGCCTTTCTTTGTGTTGGGAGTTATTAGTGTTCTGCTTTTCCCGAATAGGCCTGCATGGTTTTCCTATTGGCTTACTGCTTCCATCCATCAACCCCCTTTGCCAGCAGCAGCTCCATGAATGATGTGATGCTCTAACAATTTAATGACAAATAGGGTCCACCCCACTTCCATTACACTTTTAATTTGGTAGTTCTTATTCTCTTTCCTATCCTTCCTGAGAGTGTAGTGTGTGTATACAAAGTAGTATAACATAGCCCTTGTTGACAAAGTCTCAGAAATGGCTAGACTATATCTTTTGTACAGTAGTAAGTAACTGAACCACAACAACAAATGCAAAATGTCACTGATGTTCTTCTCCTGGCTTATTTGCTTTTAGGTGCACAAAAAGCCAGAAGAGGAGGTGTCATCATCATCACCCGTTGTACTGCCAGCCAGCCAGAAGTCCTGCTGTGCATGACGTCCACGTGTGAACACAACTTGTTGTGAATCTGCATCCTGCCTGACATCAGAAGAAGATGGGCCCAAAGAAAGGTACCAGGTCCAGTACCAAGAAAGGTGCTGGTGAGAAGAAGGAACAGAAAAAGGAAGTGCCATTAACCACGACTAGTGTGCCGGCCAATGTATTTTTGGGAGCAAAAAAGTTACGCCTGCAGCACGTTGTCAGGGAACCAAGCTGGGAGTAGCACTTCCACACCAGCGGTCCAACCCCACCAACCAAGGGCCAAGCCCTTGAGTGTCGCAGAGGTAGCCAGTCTACTAACGAGCAGCGATGTTGAAATGTCATCATCGCAAAGTAGTACACAATCAACGCAGGCAACTCAGCAAATAAGTGTGCAGCAGCAACAACAGCAGCAGCCGCAACAACAACAGCAGCATCAGCAGTCGCAACAACAACAGCAGCAGCCGCAACAACAGCAGCAGCCACAAGAACACCAGCAGCAGCCGCAACAACAACAGCAGCAGCCGCAAGAACAGCAGCAGCAGCAGCCACAAGAACAGCCCACAATAATAGTTGTTGCTCTTGATGTAGGGGCATTTCAGGAAATCGAGCTTCCTGAGCGCTACATTTCACCACTGCCACCATCTTAGGTAATGTTAATGCGGTCAACAATCGCAAGATCAAAGGGCCATGTTGTATTTGTTGTCCATGAGAAGGAAACCTCTTTCTGCCCACAGCCGTCCAAAACTATGGGCCACGCGAAAGGCGTATTGGCTGTCTGTGTAAATGTTTACCCTCAATCCTTGACTCAATTCACAGGCCTGTAATAGTGCCACTAACTCAGCAGCCTGGGCTGATTGATAGGGCACTCGGGAAGTCTTAACTACTGTGCGAAGGGTTGTAATAGCATATGCAGCTGTCGTTGTGCCATCTGCTAACTTGAAACAGGAGCCATCCACATACAATTCCCCTTGGGGGTCAGATAAAGGAATGTCTGTGAGGTCCACCCGTCCTTTCGTCTCTTCCTCAGTCAGAAATATGCAATCATGTACATCATTATTTTGTTCAGCAGAAGGGAGGGGTAGTAACGTTGCAGGGTTCAGAGTGGCACAACGTTTTATTGTAATATGAGGAGCAAACAAGGTCAATTCATATCCAGTGAGACGTGTACTCGTAAGGTGCTGTGTCTTTGTTTTATTCAATAATACATCCACAGCATGCGGTACCATCACTGTGAGGTCTGAATTTAGGACCAGCCCTTCCGATTGTCGGATGGCCACCGCTACCGCAGCCATGGCCCTCAGACAGCTAGGAAGTGCTCGTGCGACATTATCCAATAGTGCTGAAAAATAAGCACAATGTCTCTGCTTACCTCCAAATCCTTGTGTTAACACAGACAGCGAACAACCGTCCACCTCTTGTACATAGAGCACAAAAGGCTTTCGGTAGTCAGGAGTACCCAAGATGGGTGCAGAACAAAGCGCTGATTTCAAAGAATCGAAAGCTTGCTGACATTCATCAGTCCAAGGGAGGGGTTCATGCACATCTTTAGTAGTTAAATTCAGCAGAGGCTTAGCAATAAGAGAGTAATTAGGAATCCATTGGCGCCAGTAAGAGGTTATGCCAAGAAAAGCATGCACATCACGTTGAGTACGAGGTACAGACATGTTAGAAATGGTAGTAACACGCTCAGGGGTTAATCTCCTCCCCGCTTTCGACAGTAGATGTCCAAGATATGTCACCTCCTGTCGACAATATTGGAACTTGGAGATGGATACTTTATTGCCATTATCTGCCAAATGGCGCAACAGTTTTACGGTGGCTTCTTTGCAACCGCCCTCAGTATCGGAAGCTACCAATAGGTCATCGACATATTGCAGGAGCACATTTCCTGGGGACAAAGTTAATTCATCTAATACAGCTTTCAGAGCTTGACTGTATATACTGGGACTCTCTGTGTATCTTTGAGGAGCGTGGCTAAATCTGAAGCTGCGACCAGATAATGAGAAGCCGAAGATTTGTCGGCTATGAATAGGAATGCTAAAGAAAGCATTCTTTAAATTATTAACTGAGAAATATTTTGCAGTTGGAGGAATCATAGTGAGTATAGTAGTAATATCTGACACTACAGGGTACTGGGGTACTACAATCTTGTTGACCTCCCACAGGTCAATCACAAAACGATATTTATTGATATCTTCAGAATCATTTGCAGCGGGAGCCTTTTTTAAGATCGGTAAAATTGGGCTAATACAAACATTGGCAGCTGTTTCCTCTACTACACCCTTGCCAATCAAATCTTGTATGATAGAAAGCAAAGCTTGTTCACCAGCCGGTGAAATTTTATACTTTGGTATCCGGGGCAACTTTGCATGTGGTTTCAAAGTAATGGAAGCGGGTGAATATTCAAAAGACCAACATCCACATCCCCAGTTGCCCATAACGTGGAAGGAACAGCTGCCAACTCCAGAGGGAGTAATTCATTTTTAGCAAAACACTGTCGACTCTGTCTGTCAGAAGAGTGTATAGTTAAATAGACACCATCAAGAGAACAATGGATCTTAGCATTCAACCTTTTCAACAGGTCCAGTCCTTCTAGATTCTCCCTGCACTGCGAAGTTAGCAGAAATTGAGATTCCACTGGGATTGGACCGATGGTAAACAGGATAGGTTTCAAAATGAGGCTCACCACCGGTACTCCGGAGAATCCAACTGAAACATTATTTTGCCCGGACAAAGCAGCCCCTGGGACCAGTGAATGAGCATTGCAACTATTCATTGCACCCGTATCAATCAAGAAGTTCTCAGAAGTTCCCATCAAATGCCCTCTCACATAAGGTCCTTGCTGATCGATGGGTCCAGACACTTGGCCCCTACTCTGTCCATGGCTGTCCTATGCATAGGTATACCCATCTGTTCCTCCAAACATGCAGTCTTCGTTGTAATACTGCCTACCTTTTTGGATGTCGAAACAATTTTTCTCAGAATTACTACGGGCGACTTCTTCCCTTTGCATGTCGCTCCGAAATGTACCGCCTCAACCTCTTCCTCTCCCTCTTACAGCCCCATTCTGAGCCAATAACAGTGGACACTGAGCCTGCCAATGTCCTTCCTGTTTACAATAAGCGCATTGGTTTATTCCTAAAGTAACAACCGGACCTCCCACCCCCTTTGGGGTGAATCCTCTACTGCCTCTCTCTCCCCCTCGTCCTCTAACGTCTTGCTGCATCTGTAATCTGGTCTTTAGATCTTTAGCTTTCTTATCTATTTTGTCCTTACTCTCATTTTCCCTATGCTCGTAACACTGAGCCATGCTCAGTATGACCGAAGGCGTGGAGGTAGTCCAAATGCTTTCGGCAGCCTGCAATCGGGCAGAGACCTCAGGCAATAAGTTAGTCACAAACCGATTGACAAACAATCGAATGCCGCCTTCCGTTGATAGATCCTGACCACTGAAATCAATAAATACACCTTCAAATCTAGTAAAAAAAAATCAGAAACACTCTCTTCCTTTTTCTGCTTACATGCCGTCAGCTTATCTCAATCTACTTTCTGAGGCGGAATAAGAGAATGAATGTAAGTAATTATTTTAGCCGGCAGATCTGTTATTTCAGCTCAAGGTTTATCACCCAGTTTTCGGTCCTTGTCCCAATCTTTGAACTGTTCACAAGAACCTCCCAACTCAGCAGCATGATCCTGGTCATGCACTTGACACCACACATCTATCGCTACCAAAAGTCCAAAGAACAATTCTACATCGGCTAGGGTCATGACGACTGAAGAAGCAGCCTCCGTCAGTTCTTTATAATAAGCTGTAGGATTTTTTCGAGGATCGGGAAGCTGTGATTTTAAGGAAAGAACCTCACTTCTTTTCCAAGGGGTGTAGACCCATTGTTCCTGGAATCGTGCTTTCACACGAGCTCTTGTAACCACATTCTGATCATTTCGGATTTCGGGATGATAAATGGGATGTACTTCCAGCATTGGATGCTGGGAATCCCAATTTGGACATTTCAAAAACATTCGCCCTCGGTATTTCACTAAAGTCTTAACATTCCTATACACATCCTCCGGACTTAGTTCAAATTTATGAGCCCAATCAAAAATATCATATATCACTTGAGGGGCTCTTCCACCCGGGAAACATTGTTCCCACAGAGAAGTAAGTCGATTAGCCATATGTTCTAATGCACATTGCAGCATCACAGGTTCAAAGTCTCTCATGGTACTCCATATATCAATGACTGTGTATACAGGTTTCCACATCCACTGGGACGCTTGATTCGCAACCAATTCTTTCTCCTCAAACCTTACTGATGCCCGTGTATATAACCTCCGTGCGCCAAGATACCCTGGAGCACGGAAAGGAGTCAAATCTATTGAAGCAGGCGTTGTACTTGCAGATTGAGAAGTTAGAACTGGAGTCGGGGGATAAGATAACAGAGGACCTGATAGGGGGGGATAATGCATTAGGAATCAGAGTAGCCATTTCCCCCGCTGAGGTAGATTGAATGAGAGAAGTTCCCGTAGGGGCAGAGGGAAGGGTTACTGCAGAGGCTCGGGCAGACGGAACTGCGTCTGAAAGTAAAGGGACAGCAGGATACATGCTCTGAGGGGCATACGGAGGAGGGGGCCTAGTGTCGAGCAAATCTTCTAATTCATCCTCCGGCTCTTTCCGAGTAATGTAACTTTTATCTACTTGTAGCCTAAACTGTCTGTTCATGCAATCAATATTCTGCGGGTTCTGACTTTTATAATATGCAATAGCTTTCTGCGTAATCTTCTGTCCTGCTTTGGCCTTACATAATTTTTCTTCCCTAATGCGTCTACGCTTTGCTTCCTTCTGCCACATGTTTAGGGTATCGAACATTGCCTGATGGCTATGTTTAGAAAACAATTGATCCTGCAGATACTGCATCTTTTTCTCGTTGAAAGACCCTGTTAAGGGCCATTGTATTCCACATTATCTTTTGTATACCTATGCCACAATGTATTAAAAAAAAGGGGTGTAATACCATGCTTACAATACATATCATGACTCGGACTTCCCTCTGCAGGTGCAGGCTGACTTTCATCCATTTCATCAATCTTTATTTCGACGATAAATTGTCATAAAAGAACACTACATTAAAACAGTATAAAAATACAATAAAATCTTTAAAAACAAAACAGTAATAAAACCATTGCATAACAATGTATATTTCCAATGAAACAGATGACCCGGCTAGCCTATTGATTCTACTACCAGCCCCAGTAGAATTCTGTTATGTACCTTCTATGTCCTAGTTTACAGGTTAGCCACAAGTGCCCTTCTGGTGTTCCACATTGCTGCTATAAATTTTCTAACAGCAAAGACCACAACCGGAGAGAGATCCGTTTTTAAGATTCTAAACACCTGGAGGCAGTGGCTTATCCCCAAGTTTTTACATATTGGGATGATCCACCTCCGTCTCGAATTTAGATAAGCAGGACAAAAGAAGACAATATGTACCTCATTTTCTAAAGCTGCAGTACACCCAGGGCAGTTCTACGGCAATGGTGTGCACCAATCAGACGTAAAGGATCTGATGGGTAGCGAACCATGCCGCCATTGCAGAAAAAGCTTCCTCCAGGCAGCAGGGCTAATGTCGTCCAGGACTTGCTCAAAAAAATAGGAGTCTTTGATCGATAAGAACCTAGCTGTGAGTGTACCCAGTTGGGAGCTTGATGTTAAGTGAGCCATGCGGTTATCCTGGTACAGCTGGACCTGTTGTTTTCGTGAAATACCAGCGCAAGTATGCTCCGGGTCTAACCACATTGAAGCAAGTCCAAGGTTCTCGAGTTCCTTCCTGACATATTTTAGCCAGGGAAGCCTGCCCGCATTAGGCAAGCCCAATACTTCCATTAACTCTTGCCTATATTCAGACAATTCTGGAGTGACCCAGAGTCTCCTCCAAAAAGTTAGAGGTCTAAGGGCCAGTTCCTCCTCAATAGGTCTGATGCCAAGGTCCAGTCTTAGCGGCACTAGTGGGGTGCTCGCAGGCAGAGCTGTCAACTGCCTCAAGAATCTATTCTCAGCAACAGTAATTGCTGAACTAGTCTTGTGGCCCCACAACTCAGCCCCGTAGGACACTGCCCCGCGAGCCCGCAGTTTATAAATTTCTAATGGGGGACCAATCAGTTTGTACGAAGATTTATTCAAGAGTTTCAGTATGCCCCCGGCTATCTGGGTCATTTTAAGGTGCTGTTTCAGTTGATGTTGGACCCAGGTGAATGATTCATTGAGGGTGAGCCCGAGGTAGTCAAAGGTATGGACCCTTTCTAATCTGACACCATCTATCGTGGGGTTTGGGCGTGTTATTGTAGGGGGGTTAAAGATCATGTATTTGGTTTTTGAGGTGTTAATTTCCAAACCCCGTTCTTTACAAAAGGAAACAAACCCATCTAAGACACGCTGGATGCCCATGGTAGTTTTAGATAGGAGCAGCATATCATCTGCAAACAGGATCGCTGCAATCCGGGACCCTGCAAGCTTTGGGGCATCACTATCATGTACAGCATCCAGATGTGCGATTACCCCATTGACATAGAGGCAGAACAGGGTGGGTGCCAAAACGCACCCCTGCAAACGGGGAATCGAGCTGTCAATGAACCGTTGCTGCCACACCTGACCTGTGCATAGTTCTGGGCATGAAGTCGTATTAACATATTCAGGAGTGGGGGAGGAATACCGAGCTCCTGAAGTATAGCCCATAACTTCTGGCGTGGGACCAAATCGAAAGCCGTGCGTAGGTCTACAAAGATAGTATATAATGACCCACGCCCGATCTTGACAGTTTTCCAATAGAGCATGTATAGGCGGAAAATCTGGTCCGTAGTGGAAACATTTTTCCTGAACCCTGCTTGGTAGGGGCTTAAAATGGAATTGTCCTCAATCCAGTCTAAAAGACGGTTTAGGATCAGGCGTACAATGAGTTTTTGGGGCACGTCAATGAGGCTGATTGGCCTATAATTGGCAGGGATTAGGGGTGAGCCCTTCTTGAAGATAGGGACAATCTCTGCCCCCTGCCAAGTACTGGGTACCTCCATGCCTCTCCATATAGCATTGAAAATGGCCTTAAAATAAAGGGCCCATACCACTGGGTCATGCTTTAGAAGGTCGCCCGGTATTTTATCCAGGCCCGGAGCTTTACTTAAAGGAAGGTTGAGGATAGCTGTCTCCACCTCCCCCAGTGTGAACTCATACTCAGTTGTTCCTCTCTGGTTATTAAGAGCTAGACTTATCTGATTCGGGACGCCCTCAGCGGCATCCGCCCAATATGAATGCTCTTTCCACACCTCGGCGGCTACGTTAGGGACCACAGCCTCAACTTGCTCTACAGACCCAGTATTTACAATTTGCCAGAATTTCCGGGCGTCTCTTCCAGCCACACTTGATGTTAAATTGACCCAATGATCCGCCTCCCATTCTGCTTTGGCGTGGTGGATTAATTTCCTATACGCAGCCCTTTTTTCTTTAATCAGAGCATTATTATGACTAACTTTCAATGCATTAATGAGCTCTAATTTTGCCCTTCTGCATGCTGTGTTAAACCAGGTAAGTTTCTTGCCTGTTTTTTTCCCATTTCCCTCAGGGTTCAGGATCTCAGCTACACTTTTGGTCAATTTCTGATGAACTACACCAAGTTTGGCAAATACTGAATCGGAAGCAAAGTCCGGGGACAGGGCAATCGCAGCTTCCAGTGCTGTAACTACTTCTACATATATACCGGCCACTATATCAGGGCGGGTTACAGCCCTGTCCCATCCGATTCTTCGCCTGTTACTAGACAAGAGGGCCCGGTTGTCTAATCCTCTCCCTCCCTTGGGGCTGTCTTTAGAGCGACCTGGGCAGAGAAAATCTAAGATCAAGGGATTATGATCACTTTCGGTCCTGGCTGCCACCTTGAAGTCAATGACCTTATGCCATGCACAGGCTTCGACGAATATATAATCCAGTCAAGCCTCTTGGCCCAGTTTGTTGTAGCTATGTTTTGCTGGTATATCCGATCCGGCGCGGCCATTGCATGCCCTTATTGAATGGATTAGTGTCATGGCTAACATTTGTACTGCAAGTGAGGCCCATGACTTAGGCGTAGGACCCACCACCGGGGGGATTTTCCAAAGGTCATCCTCTTCAAGAATTGCACCATCGGCATCAACGGCTCAAAGTGGGAATTAAATTCACCACCTATCACTAGGGTGGCCACCTGGGGGATCCTAGTTAGGAACGAAGAAAGTTCCTTGATGGTTTTAGACTCCGCTGTAGGGCTGATGGGTCTGGAGTAAACATTCACCAAGACAAGTCTGGAGCCGTCGGGCCAGGTCAGTAATATACTTTGAACATCCTCCGATGTTGTCTCCAAGATCCTGGCACTACACCCCAGATGAGTTTTCACCCAGATTGTCAGCCCCCCCCGAAGGCGTTCCCCTACCCCCCCACTTTGCGGGTATAGAGAAGGATGCAAAACCGCTTATGAGTTGCTCCCCTCTTGCCCAAGTTTCTTGCAAGAAACAAATGTCGCTTGAGTCAATGAAAGTACCCCAATATGGACAAGCCAGTTAGTTATGTAGCCCTGCAATGTTCCATGACAGGATTTTAAGAGATGTTTTACCGGCAGTGGCCTGGTTAAATGACATAGTATGGTCCCTCTCCCCATTTAGGAAAAGCACTGAGTTCAAAGTACCGTCCCCCCTATCAGGTGATACAGACATAAGCCCACACAATTCCACCTGCAGGTCCCCCAAATCAGTATTCAACCCATTCCTTTCTACACGGGTGGACTGTAAATTTTTGTGATTTACTGAGCCATCCCGTCCTCCCCGTCTTTTTCCCCAATCGAGTCAGTCAACCTGGTCCAGAGAACTGAACCTGTTGCCGTGGAAATAGTTGGGGTACGTGGGTGTAGTATAGTGGTTGTGCCTGTGCCCTCCCATAAAGTTCCTAGCGCCCACCCTAGTCCACCCTTCTTCACACCAACTTGGGACTGGGTAGCTAGGAGGCGGGTAAAAGAACGACAATGGGCGAGTCTCGATTGAGGTACCGGCAGTGTCTTCCACCCAGTTGCAGATGTGTGTGACTATACCAGGGTGCCTAAAATTAACCAGAACACAATCTCCCTTTATATGCTTGGTAGATGGACCCACCCATGGCATTCTTCTAACCATAACAATTTCGGCTGAATGATGTGGTGGGGCCGGTCTGTGAATATTCAGCCAACTAACCACCTTGTTTTTTAAAGATGAGAATGATTCTGGGGTAGAGCTGCTGAGCTCAGGGACGCCAGTTAGTACAACTACTAAGGGTGCCGCTTCCGGGGGCAACTTGACTACCTTACTCCTCCTTACACGGCCCCCATCTGCTATGGGGCGCACGGGTTCCATGCGACCCGGGGCAGTGGTTCTGGAGGGTTTACCGCTAGGTGCGCCTAATGGTGCCAGTGCTGTCGCAGGATTGTTTACTGGGGTGGATTTGTAGTGGGCACAGGCACGACAGCTGGAAAGGCCACCCCCCCATCAAGATCCTGGCCCTGCAGTACAATTGGAACTAATTTAAGATGGTTCATCAGCTCCCCAGTGGCCAGTTCAATAGTTGAAAGTCTACGCTCAATAGAATTTAATCTGTCCACTAGAGGATTGAGCAAAGATTGGAGGGTAGAGCACAGCACAGGGATCAGATTATCTGTCCCTGACTGCGCCCCATCCCCAAATATATATCCAGAGGGTAGGGATAACACAGGGATCTGGTGGCATACATTGGTATCAACAGTACTTATGTGGGTTACCTCCGTGCTTTCGGCCTGCGCCAACAGCTGGTTTACTTCAGGGACCTTATCAAGTTTGGCCTTTTTACCACCCCTCGCCTGTGCACTGCGTTTTCTTTTGGGCACAGCCCCTTCCCTTACACCCTGCGACTGTCTACATGTGAGAGACAGCCCGCCCTCTGGAATCCCCGTGTTGGTGATAGCCACAGAAGGTGATATTATTGTCACTTCAGGAGTGGTTGGTAAAGGAGCCCTAGCAGCTCCAGGACTATTTCCAAGATCTTGTAGGACATCCCTAATAGTCTGATCAATGCTATCCAATAGGGCTGTAGAGGATCCCCCCCCCCTTTCTGGTGTTTTAGCCCTCGCAATTAGCCCAAGAGAAGATCCCCTGAGGCTATCCATGCCTTGCGAAAGGCGACTCTTGACCACGGCAATTTCTTTGGAGAGAACAGAATCCGCTCTGATCAGAAAACTGTCCAGTGTACCTGCAATCATAGAAGTTGAAGCAATGGCCTTACTCCTTGTCTCTCGACCCGCCATAGTTTATAACCGTGTCAACCTTGATGCTGTTATGGGTATGAGTTCCTCTTGTATTCCAGGGCCAAGAGGATAGGCCCGGTCCGGTCCTGCACGGTGTGTACTGCGCGTCGCGGGAAGGTGATGTCGATTTTAACCGTCCTGGCGAGGGGCGTGGACACCGGGGGAAGAGGCACCAGCTTTGAGGAAGTGTGGCCTGCTGGTCCTCGCAGTCCCCCGGTGTTATGTAAAACAAATGAGTAGTCACCCGCACAGCACCCGTAGAGCAGAGGCCAGGAGTCCCAGGTAAAGTTCAGGGCACACGTCCTTAAATGAATCACAAATCACCTCCAGTTCGGTTTGTATCAGCGGCCAAAGTGAAACCCGGCTCACTCTCCGTAGTTCCAACACAGAAGCAACAGCAGACAGGGTTTCCCTCAATGGTATAGAATAGCGTGTTTGAGCTCCCAGGGTTGAGCGAGAGAAATAATTCCAAACGTGACTGTGAGGTACACTTCTTTATGCCCCGCTGCTGTAGCTAGTGTTGTTAATATTCTTTGCCCTTATCTTTCCTCCTTTGCCTTGCCTTGTCGTGGGGACGTACAGTAAAAATCCCCCCTTCTCCTCACCTCACCTCTCCTCTGCCTCTTCTTGCTCCACAGCACCGATTCCACTCGCTGCCCTGCCTCCAAGCCTGTCTGCTCTCTACCCAAGAGAAGGGTGGAACCACACACCCACCAACCGCCAGCCGCCAACCCGCAGCAGCTCAGGTGTTTCAGAAATGCGGTGGGGGTGGTCGGCCGAGCAGCAGCCGTCGGAAGCAGCCGTCAGCTTCAGGCCGTGGCGGAGGTAAGTAGCAGAGGCAGCAGAGGAAAGCAGGGATGGCAGTGCTAGAGCAGGAGCACTGATGCCGCAGATGAGGGCAAGGGGAAAAGGCGTCAAACAGCCCTGGGGGTCTGAAAATCTTCTCGCCTTCGCGCCTCTCACGGCGGCGCCTTCTCACGGCAGTTGAATTACCACCTGAAGCAGTTCCGTTAGCTGTAGTCCTTACTGGAGTTCCACCACTAGAAGAAGGCAAGAAAGAAGACCACCACCAGCTAAAAAACAAAGTCATATTTTGACTTAGACAAAATCGACCACTCCTGCCACATATAAATGGAGAAGTGTTACATGTTAGGCGTCTTTCTTGGTTGGGACATAGAACAAAATATCTAAATGGGGACATTATTGTAATCAATTTTAGAGACCCTGGAGCAGTAAGATACATTCTAAGTTGGCCCCTAGAGATTGGTAGTAATGGTATTACAGCCCGCAAATTAACCTACTTTTATCCAAGATTTTTAATGGCACCGGTAATCAATCATAGGCCCCTTCTTCGATATCAGAATGACTCTCTCATCCCTGTTCATAACCGCTATGCGGTCTTAGCAGGTATGGAGAAGTGGATTGACTCCACTTTTGGACCATAGAGAAGAACAGTCTCCAAAGCCCACATAGTGCCTCATCTCCAAACATCAAGCCAAGTTCCACCCATAATGTTTCTCTTTCCCAGTCAAAATATACACAGAATCACCTTATAACTATTGATCGATTGCATAAGACTATTGGGATAAACCAGGAACATTCTGTTCCTGTCCGCGACCAAAATTTAAATAATGAATCTCATATCAGACCTATAATAGACACTGTGGGATGTAATGGGAAGGGAAATAAAACCTGTATTTCTGTTTTATTCTGGAATATAGCAGGACAACGTTCTAAGATATCAAATGACGAATGGGAGGCCTTCATCCCTAAGTTTAACATTATAGCTCTCCAGAGACTTGGATTCTCGACGCAATTCATATAGTGGGCTACAAAACTTACTTTACACCTGGCACTCCATCGACATCGGGTAGAGCAAAAGGAGGCTTAACTATTTATATTTCAAACCTCCTTAATGCAAAGGAAGTGGTCCCTATAAAAATGAATACTAATTTCCAGATTCTAAGGTTATGTTTAAAGCAAAAGGGATAACTTCCTTATAGTGAACTACTATAACAATCTCCCAGATATAGAGGCAGTGAGCCTGGCATCCTCGATCTGCTCCACACTGTTATCTATAAGAAGAAAGACAACTAAGGAGGAGACAATTATTTGGGGAGGGGATTTTAATCTAGGTCCATGTCTTGCTGACAATACCAACATTTGTGGTATCCTAGACGAGAGTGAAAATTCCATCTCACATTTTAGACATTCTACCCTGGGTAATTATCTAAATGAAACCTTGTTTGAATTGGATCTAGTTCAAGCAAATAATCTGAATAATGAGAATTCATTATTGGCCCCTACATATCATGGGAGAGGATACCAAACAATCATTGATTATATTCTGGCTTCAAACGGTGAGAGGACAAACAATATAACATTTACTAGACACATAAACGCCCTGAGTGACCATTACTCACTCAGCATATCTCCCCCATTATCTCACAACTCAAAAGATACCCTTGGCTCTATTTTAGCACAAAATAATATGGAATTAAATAGGCTAAACGGATATGCGTTGAAATGGGGGAAAGTAGATCCCATAGATATAACAAACTCAGTGATAAAAAAGGCCTTCCCGCTTATTATGAAGCGCTGTGGATAGAAATTAAACTCTCACCAAAGAAGAGGAAGGGATGGTTCAATCCTGAATGCATGGCTGCTTACTCTAATTTAAAAGCTGCCTTGAGGAAAAAGGTTAGGATCCCAAACGAGACAATAACTCTTAGAAAAAAATATAACACCGCACTAAAAATTAGGAAAAAAGAGCTAAAAAAACAACTTAGGGCCCAACTACATGAAAGCTGTACTCATAAAAATTCAGTGGCGTTCTGGAAAGTGGTTAAGTCCGCCTTTTTAGCTAATAACTCTGACCATCCAAAACTAGAAGTAGCTATAGAGGAAAAGGACTGGGTTCACCATTTTTCCAAGATTTTTGCAATTAATAGTGAGGCTGTGAATCAAGAGGATCAAAACCCTCAGAACTCTAAATCCCAAGAGGATTCAGAGAGTCCATATTCCATTGATCTACAGTTCTCATTAAAGCAAATTACTCTGGCTCTTACTGTAAGCAAAAATGGGAAGGCACCGGGCCCAGACGGTGTCCCTGTGGACCTCTTTAAAGCCCAGATGGACCTTTGGACCCCTCTTTTAACCATTATGCACTACAGGACTAATTAAATCATAGTCCAAATCTATATTAGTCCCAATTTTTCAAAAAGGGGATCGGGCGTCGGTAACCTGCTATCGTCCAATCTCTATTTTAGACTCCCTTGGAAAGGTGGCGGGTAGAGTCATTCTTCAGTTTTTTTAATAGCTACCTTTCTCAGATGTATCGTCCGTCAACGAGCGAACTTAGATTGAATATTGTATAAAACCTAGCCTTGACTTGTATTGATTCTAATATGGAATATGGAAATTAATTAATTAACTTATTATGTTTTAATTATATTAACTAAGGGATAACAAGTTGCAATGAAGAAAGTCATATTGCTAACCTTGTAAATAGAACACTATCAAAAGGAAAAAAATGAATTATTTCCTACGAGGTTGGTCGTAATTTTTCTGACTTGTATATATCTTGTATATTTTTAACTTGTAAATATTTTGACTTTTTATAATTTATATTTTTATTGTATGCTTTTATGATTTGCAACCTAAATCGAAATAAAGCAAAATTTGAATTGAATTGAATTGAATTGACAGAAGAAACCGTTAGAAGTATCTAATGTGGTTTTGTATTTCTTACGCACAATGTTATTCATTAGTGCGGCACTGTGTGCATTTTGCACTGCAAAAGTTTTGCAACAGATGTTTAACCGGTTCGATGCTATTGACGGAACCGTTCCGTCACGCCCCTCGGGTGGGCTGTGCTCATGACGGAACGGTTCCGTCACGGCCCGCTCGCCACGCCTGCGCGGCGCGTTTCATTAAGCGGGCGGGGCCGTGATGGAACCGTCCCGTCACAAGCACAGCTCACCCACGAGCCGTGACGGAATGGTTCTGTCACCCGCGCAGGTGAGCCGCGCGCCCCCGCGACCGTTAGCGCTGCGGCAGAATAGCCGCCGCAGCGAAGGTGTTATGTGTCTGTAGCCAAAACTAGACGATATGTATTGTCTGGTTTGGAGACAGGAAACAAAGGATTGTTCATGGACGAGGTGCATGTTTTAATCACCCCTTGATACTCAAGTTGATCTAAGATTTTGCTGACCTGTTTTATAGCTTCTTGCTTTACCGGATACTGCCTCTGGGCAGTTGGTTGAGTTTTTAACTAGATTTTATGATGAGGAGGATCCTCATCCCAACCCAGATGATTTTTATATAGTGCTGGAGCTTGGGCCACTGCGCATTTTCTGGCATAAGTATATTTTTATGAATTAGAACATGGTTTGAGAAGGCAGGCATAATGATCTCTTCGCCATGTGGGCACTCCTGACAAATTCAGGTGGCCAGTCTAGTTCAGCTAGAAGAATGTCATAACCCTTTGATAGCTTTTCCCAAAGGAGAGCTTTTATCTTTCTTGGTATGTCCCCCTCCATCCGGAGTGTTACTTCATATAACTTGTGGGGTACACTAACCCTGGTGTCAGCAGTTTCAACCTGAATGCATTCATTCAAGTCCACTGTCTCCAGATGATCCATCAGGATCTTGCAAGCTATGGTTACTTCTGCTGCACTGTCTAGCATTGTCTGAACCCAATCCCTGTTCTTGAGTTGTGTCCTCAAGATCCTCTGCATTTCTGATTTTAAAACTTGCTACCTTCTTCTTGGAAAATTACTGTTTCTTATTTTTGGGAACGTGCTGATCGTCTTTGGACTTCACAAGTTCTTCTTTGTGTTCTGATCGCCCTCTTCTTTTGGATTTCTGCGAGGAAGTCTGAAAGGTACGAGAGGAACGTGTATCAGTATCTTGATGTCTATCCGGTTTTCTCAAATTATCCCTATTTCTGAGATTATACCTCTTCTCAGAGGGCTCCCGTTGAGGAGACCTTCCTCTGGGCTGAGAATGTTTTTCTTTAAGAACTGTCTGTTTACTGTTTTCCCACTTCTTTTTAGGAGTAGTGAGATTATTTTTTATGAAGACTTTTTCAGGATTTTTTGTCAGTTCAGGTTACACTGTTTTCACACCCAAACTATCTCTGCCTAATTCTTCATAAGATTTTTCAATGATTCTTGCAAGATCATACGGTTCCTCAGTAATATCTAGTTCTTTTAGTTTTTGGCGGATTGCCACGGATGCTGCTTCACCTTTAATGTTAGCTGATAATATAGCCGAGACCTGTTTGAAATCTTTTAGTAATTTCATACCAAGATTTAAAGCAGGTTCTGGTCCGTATTCATTTTGAATCTGTTTCAGGACATCTGGTATTACCACATAGACGGAACACCATGTGTTTTGTATAGATTGAAGCAAGGACTGTACCCCAAGTGTCACAGTCCTCTACGTGTGATGTGATCCCCATTGGTAAACAGATTGTTAGAATCATGTGTTTCTCATGAGATGTACTATCAGTAAATACTGCCTTTATTTGAGTAATATTTTGAGCTAACCAGAACGGAATTTGTTCCCTTTTTGCAGGTAATTTAACAATGACTGATTGTATACTCTGTGGTGTAATTTTGTTTGTGTTCCCCTGGTGAGGAGTGTGCTATGGAATCCTAGGAGCAGGTTGGACTGTTAGAGTCTGCATGTCATATTGAACCAATTGTCTGTGTATTTTAATTAACTGTTTTAGCTGAACTAACAGTTCTGGACCTGTCATTCTTTCAATGTCAGGATGTGGTGTTTAGCTGGCTGGTACCAGCCATGTTGCTCCTGGTCTACCTAGTGAACCGAGCCTGGTAATGTGATTTTGATGTTTTAGGGTGCATTTAAACCAGAGCTGATGCTCTTGGTAAGTTAATGGAATTTCAATATCCTCGAAAGGAATGTATTCAACTGGAGGTTCCTCTAATTTGTAATAGTGGAACTCGTAAGTTACTGGATTTGCTGTTGGAAACAGAATCCATGAATAGAACACCTCTGTCTGCCGATATTCATGTGCCTCTATTACAAAGATTACTTTACCAGCTCTTGAAGATACGCCATTTGTTATAAGCTTTATAGTTATGGCTTTCCTTACAGTTGCCGGGATGACTATAGCATCCTGGTCATCTTCATTCAAGCCTATCCTATTTAAACCTGGCATGGCATTAGTGCCAGCAGGTTCAGTTATGTCTTCGTCCCTCTCCGTCATTTTGTTGACTGAAAGTGTGCAGAGCAAGTTTCAAGGAAACCAAGATAAGGTGCACAATATTTTTGGAACACTGTATCCTTCAACATTGAACAAACCAAAAAACTAATATATAGGATTTTTCGTCCTACTCAGTTTATGGCGGATAGTATCCTTTCACCCACTCCAGACGTCTATCAGAGTTTTTCTGGGAAAAAAAGGGGTCTGTGTGAAAAGCACGACTGAGTTACTCTAGTATCTAGCGTTAAATTAGTGCCTTACCAAACCTTGGGCACCATGTAGTGTAGTTCCTATATTCCCAATAGGCTCTGCGCATTGGAATAATATATACTATAGATTTGACATAGGAATTATGTCAACTAGGTCTCTATCGAATATATTAAACTAAATTGTGAGTGCCAGCTAGCTCAGAGGTCACTAGAAACTTTCTCGAATTCTCAAAAAGGGATTAGTTTCTGACAACCGCATAAACATGACAACTTTGTTTCCTCAAGATAAAACGTATCTCTAGAGTCGTGGAAACAATAGATATATATTTCACTCAGTCAATTGTGCATGCTTCGTTGCACCAGAGGTGCAGAGAAATAGAGAGATGGGCGTTTTAGATAAAAGTATTTATTGAACAGTCTTCTTTCACATGCAGAAGAAATGAACTGCTACAATTGTTATACTGGCTGTAACGTACAATGCGTACAACAAGAATAGTATTATGAAGTAATACTATAAAAGCATGTTATGGTTTCTAAGCCATAGAATACATACATAAAATAATAAATACTAAAAGTACTCAACTGGTGCTTCTAAAATACGCCTACCCCAATGTACCTAACCTAGGTCTAGTACGAGGGAAGAAGTAAGTGAGGTGTAGCTTAGGTATAGTATTTTTGCCAAAATCTATCCAAGATTGCTCTTAGGGTCTAATCAGCTCCATACCTTGGTTTTAGAATGAAGGAGGTCTGGTATCTCTCTCGCAGGACTCGATTTCCCAACAACCCGCAAGGGTAGCTTGGAAACACCGGAGCTGGATTTGTCAGCCAGAGAAAAGACAGCGTCTCTCTCAGTGCATCTGCTGGAGGGTCACCTTCCTTTGGCACTTGCTGGAGCGAACTGTGTCGGGCAAGTAGATAGTCGAACTGCTCCAAAACCACCATGTGTTTGCTAGGGCAAATGTGGGCATATTTATACCTTGAATGTGCCGACGTTGACGTAAGGTTGGACATAATAACGTCATCAAAGAGTCTCAGTTCTTTGAAAACTCCATGATTTCCTGGACAAATCAATACTCAAGCAAGGGGAAGTCCCTGACTGCTGAAAGCAAGTTTTTCCATGAAATCGTTGTGGATTTTCGGAACTAGTGGAAATAGCCATGCCCTATTAGTTCTGCACGGGCTAAGTCTAAATATGGTTATGATTTCTATGCCTATATAAGGGTCGAGTGATTTATACCTACATATGGGCATGAAACTGGAAAATTACACTAGGGTTCTAAAACGCTACACAACAGTAGGTACTGCAGAAGATCCCAAGGGCAGGAGAGCGAGTTGATCTAATTTAGGGTCATTACTTCTATTCATTAGTAGGGGTAATGGACCCTTAGTTAAGTTGTCTAAGGTGCTCGGGCTGGGCCGCCAAGTAATGTTGCTGAAGGGAGGACTGAAAGGACCAGAGTATAAACAAGCCCTGCTCTCCCTTCTGCCGTGAGCGCCGGCTGAATACTAGAGATGGCCGCCCGCTCGGTTGCCAATTGTTATCACAGGGGTCGGGGTGCCTATTCATACCAATAGCTGGATCAATAACTTCAGAGTTAGAAGGCCGTCTAATACCGGAGCATTTTGTTAAGATTACTTAAATAGCGCTTACACTGCTTGATAGATTAGTCAATGTTTCTCTCAAATAATGTTCTTAAGAGTCGAACTTATTGGTTAATAACACCAGGCTATTAGAGTGGTTAGGTCTGGGGCCTGTGGTTATATTACCTTGTTTCACAGCCGGCGGTGGCTTAACCTTAAAAGCCGTTTTTCTGCGCGTTAAACACGGTGATGGACTAATCGCATTAATCGCTAACTCTGGGGGTAAGGAAGTGCCATTGGTAGTATTTTTCAGGCATTTAGTTGGAGGCTGTGAATCGCTATCCAGATCACTAACAGATATATGGTCCGAGACATTCGCAACACAACCATTGGTAATAACGCCTGCCCCTAAGTTAGAACTTATAGTATCCGTGGAATGGGTACCTAACCCCTCGATACGCCGGAAGGGGAGCTAGGGCCAAACTGGATCTTTTGGTGATTATGGCCTCCTCTACTGAGGTAATCTGTTGGTCTATAGCCCCCATAAGAAAACTTAAAAGAGAGTGATTCGCATCTCTTTTACAGGTTTTTTAGGGCTACACATGGTTTTCCTTTTGCCCATTGTAAATTAACACTGCAAATAACAATGGAACTAGCAGGGTCAGGGAGACAGACAAACTTATAAAAGAGAAACAACACAACAATATAACCGCCCCACTGGGAACATACGAGTAGTATAAACAGGAAACCCAAAGAAAATAAATCAGAAATTAGCACACCATCCATGGAGCGGCAAAGGGATGTGCCAAGACGGGCTGTGTGGGTTGGCCCGCTGCAGTCTATTGCAGTCTATTGCAACCAGGGATGTGATACCTTGGGGCCAGCTTTGTGTGGAGTGGGATGGTGGGCTCTCTAAGTATATGTCAGTATATGTCCACTGATAGGATTCCCCTTATAGGATTCCCCAGGTCACCATGTGCACAAATCTATGCAACCCCCCCCCCCACACTGTCCGGCCACAGTGTATTGTTCCTGCAGCCTCCGAGGGCTGTCCAAATGCAAAGGGGGGGAGCCTGACAGTCAGCCTGGAAGGTAGGGCGCTCGACCGGGGGCCTCACTTGGGTGAAAGCCGCTTCTTGCAACACTAGCTCCCTGCAGCCGCCACTGCATCAGCCCCCAATGCACTCCTCCTCACCTACGTTGTAAGCAGCCACAGGAGGGACAATCGTGATGGAGGCCGCAGGAGACAAAGGCCCAGCAGTTAGGCCTTGAAGCCGGGGTTACCTCGATTGGGCCGCTATTACTGTCTGAGCCCCGCTGCGGATAAGCCCCAATGGTCTGGGACTACCGACCACCACCTCCGTATCATGCAAACACTACATACCATCCCCATAGTAATTTAGTCAGGCGAGGGATTTCTTTGGAAGGCAGGGGGTCTCGCGACCCACCAGCCATATTTATTAAAATATGAAAACAAATAAAAATGTGTAAAATAAACATTATTTACATAATTATTAAATGCAAAATTCAGACATTAGATTTACAGCAAGGTAGACAGTATGAAGGGCTACCCTTAACAAATGTCTAATACAGCGTGTTCCTAACCAAATCTAACATCCTACTTATTAATTTTGCATTCACAAATTCTGATGTATAGATAGAGAGGAACCCCTTGAAACAAGCAAGGGAATTGGGGTGTTAGACCTAAGTAAGAAACAGATTGATTCCCTTGGGTAATGTGCACGAAAAGCTAAAACATTAGCTATAACAAAGTGAAATTTTGCTCCTCAAATTAAGAATATAAACAACATTCAAAGTACATAACAATTTATTGAGATATTAAAAAAGCTTACAATACATTTGTAAAATAGTATAAACACACAATTAAAAACAGATATATCTTTTTGTGACCTGCACAAAAATATAGGACAGACAAAACTAAAATGTAAATCATAAAATTTGAAAGTTTTACAAGGCATACATTCACAGAAAAAGTTTCAAACTGCCCTGGTGTTATAACCTCACAATCTTATATGCATCAGGGAGGAACAACATGAATTGTACTTAAGCTTGCGTCGACGCGTTTCGGTGGATTTGCGTTTGATTCGGTGCCACCTTTATCAAGACTGTAATTTTCGTTGTCTGTCATACAGTTGGATCCTCATAGGTCTCCTAAGATGGATATACATGAAATTAGATATCTAATTTTCAAAAACAGATTAACTCCATCTACTACAGCGATTCTAATCTGGCTGTCATCTAAACAGTGCTTTACGGAGAATAAGTTGGAACATCACTTATTTCTTCTTGGAGCTTAGAGGTTATCTACACCTTAAGGTTATAGACCCTACTGCGACCAATTGTTGGGGCTTGATTTTAAATTAAGGTCCCATGTTATGGGATATTAGTTTAGTGGATGAACTAGGGAAGTGGTTAGTACTCTATTGTGGGGAAGGCTAATGAAAAAGCTTCCTTTCCATAGATCCTTATCTCTAAACCTCTCAGTATATGCATACCTGTATGTTTCTTTAACGTATTGTTTCTTATAAGTTGTAGTGGCTGTGATTCTCAGGTAATCAAAAGATGTTTTTACCATCTACAAAGGGAAGAACATGTACCCACTTGATTAATTCTATAATGAATTGTATTTAGAACCTATTGTATTCTAGGTCTATATTGAAAGGAACATACCTGCGGACTATTATAGTCATTCCTATCCAATAACGATTGTGGAATTTAGTTCAGGTCCGTCGATCTGTGGACGTTTTTGTATAATTAGCCGACCGTTATATCTGGCAAACGTCAGGGAGTGCTGCTGGGCCAATTCTGGGGATGGGCTAAGTGAACCATTCTACAGTGGAAATAGAAATTGGGAAAAGAAACCTATTTAAGGATGTACCTCTATGTTGGTAACTAGAGTGCTACACTAAGAACACATGGGCATAAGTAAAGACTCTATCGAATTCTTACCAATATATGTGGACCACTTGTTGTCAAAAAAACGTTTAAGAAGGCGCGGTGTGCTGCCTTGTTCTAGTTGAAAACGGGGTATTTTGGATAGTCGTATCCCCTAGGGAGGTAAGAATAAAACTCTAATTAAAAACGAGTTTGCAAAGATTTTAACGACTAGCCTCTAAAACGGAGCCCTGTTGGGGAGATTCTTACCTGTTTTTGCTGTAGCCTTGCTTCACTACGGGTGTCTGTTCTTCAAATGAGAGATTGCGAGTGAACCCACGCCTCTTCTCAAATACTTCCTGCTTGATGGTGATTGGCTATAGAGTGGCTGTCATTTAGGCCAATGGGAGCACGCTACTGCCAAGTAGCTCTATTTGCATATAAGCTGTCCTATCGTAACGTGGTGTGAGAGAACACGTTTCTGGTGGGCGTATCCTAGCTAGGTTAAATACAGTTCCCTATTAGGTCCTCACCCGGATATGGGTTTCTCTCAGACGTTTTAATGTGCGCTCCAGGGAAATGATTGATTGTCACAAATGCTATCTGGCTAATCCCGTAAACAAATGGCTTGAAAATTGAACTAACTGGGGCAGTGTGTGCTATCTATAGAGTATTAGTTATGTTGTTGTAAATTTGGCCGGTTGTGCTCTAATTGATAGGGAAAGTCTCAATTTAACTCATGTCACCAATGGGAGCGAGCTACTATCTAATACCTATAAATGCATTGTAGGTTATCCTATGGTTACATTGTATTAGGGGACACGTCCCTGGTGGGCGTGTCCTCGCGGGGTTAAGTGCAATTTCCTTATGAATCCTCGCCTGAAAACGGATTTCTCGCAAGCGTCTCAATGGGCGCTGCGGGGGGATGAGCAGTTATAGGAAATACACACTGTAAAATCCGGTACTGGTGGTTGAGTTATCCTACTAACTGGGGCAGTGTCTATTACTGTTGGTATCTTAAGATATTATGACTCAACTGGTTTTGCCCAAAATTTTTAAGGAGACGCCACAAATTTACAGATAAGGATCCGGTACTGGTGGTTGAGTTATCCTACTGACTGGGGCAGTGTCTATTACTGTTGGTATCTTGAGATATTATGACTCAACTGGTTTTGCCCAAATTTTTAAGGAAACGCCACAAATTTACAGATAACTCCCTCATCTCCCTAATTGCTGGGAACCGCTTATTTCTGTAATGACAGGGATATCACAGGTATCCGATATAAGACTATGGAGGGGCTGGGTTGTTAGCCTTACAAACACTTTGCCCAATCTTCTCTGGTATTCAAACCCCTATCTATAGTATCAAGGTAGCAGAAATACCATTGTTCTCTTCTTTTTCTTAATCTATCTATGTCGCCACCTCTTCTGGTTTGTCTTACCTTCTCTAGTATGAACCATCTGAGATCTTCGCAAGAATGCTGCTTGTCTTTGTAATGTTCAGTCAATGGTGCATTAATTTTGGAAGTACGTATTGCTGATTTATGCTCCAACACTCTGGTGCGGAGCTCTCTACTTGTTTCGCCCACGTACCCTAGATTACATGGGCACAATAGTAAGTATACTATATTCTGGCTACGGCAATTATTGAAAGTCCTGGGTTTTAACTCCTTATCGTTGTATTTAAAATTGCTGCCTAAAATGCAGTGTGGGCAGATGGAACAAGTTCCACACTTGTAGTTTCCTACAGCAATATTACCTGACAGAGTGAGCTGTTGTTCTTTTGCGGTGGGGTAAGTATGTACTAGACTGTTTTTGATGGTCTTATTCCGTCGAAACGAAAATAGGGGTTTGCTTAGTTGGGTTTCTCTATTTTGATTAAGGATTTTCCAATTTCTGTTTATTATGTTTTTGATCTGATTGCTCAGATGAGAAAATTGGGTCACAAAAATTATTCTATTTAGGGGGGAATTATTTTTTGACTTCCTTTCTGGGTTCAAAAGGCTATCACGGTCATAAAACCTAGCACGTTTAAGTGCATTCTTTATAAGTTTCTTGGGGTAACCTCTATTTAGCAATTTTAATTTGGTGTTCTCCGCATGTTTGTAGAAGTCGTCCAAATTGGTACAATTTCTGCGGAGCCGCAAAAATTCCCCGAATGGTACATTGTCTTTTTGGGACTTGGGGTGGTTGCTGGAATATAGTAAGAGGGTATTTTTATCGGTAGGTTTAGTGTAGAGTTCGACCTTGAGGATCCCTTCTTCTTCCTTGATAATTACATCCAAGAAAGTAACTTGCTGGTTACTATGTTGCCCTGTGAACCTTAGGTTAGGGTCCCCCAAGTTAAGCCACTCCAAAAAATTGCAGAGGGTCTCGCTGGCACCGCTCCAGATGAAAATGATATCATCTATGTAGCGGTGCCAGCAAGAGATATTCTCATAAAATGGGGCCATCTCGTTAAATATATGCTTGTCTTCAAAATTACTCACGTACAGGCAGGCCAGACTAGGGGCACATGTAGCCCCCATACTGGTCCCCTTAACCTGTAGGTAGAGGTCCTCTTTAAAAAGGAAAAAGTTTTTTTTGAGGATCAAGTATATGCATGACATTATAAATTGGTCGTTGCCTCCTTTTAAATCTTCCTGTTCTAATATGGATGCTATAACTTGTATTGTATCATTTTGTGGAAGATTACCTGAGAATCACAGCCACTACAACTTATAAGAAACAATACGTTAAAGAAACATACAGGTATGCATATACTGAGAGGTTTAGAGATAAGGATCTATGGAAAGGAAGCTTTTTCATTAGCCTTCCCCACAATAGAGTACTAACCACTTCCCTAGTTCATCCACTAAACTAATATCCCATAACATGGGACCTTAATTTAAAATCAAGCCCCAACAATTGGTCGCAGTAGGGTCTATAACCTTAAGGTGTAGATAACCTCTAAGCTCCAAGAAGAAATAAGTGATGTTCCAACTTATTCTCCGTAAAGCACTGTTTAGATGACAGCCAGATTAGAATCGCTGTAGTAGATGGAGTTAATCTGTTTTTGAAAATTAGATATCTAATTTCATGTATATCCATCTTAGGAGACCTATGAGGATCCAACTGTATGACAGACAACGAAAATTACAGTCTTGATAAAGGTGGCACCGAATCAAACGCAAATCCACCGAAACGCGTCGACGCAAGCTTAAGTACAATTCATGTTGTTCCTCCCTGATGCATATAAGATTGTGAGGTTATAACACCAGGGCAGTTTGAAACTTTTTCTGTGAATGTATGCCTTGTAAAACTTTCAAATTTTATGATTTACATTTTAGTTTTGTCTGTCCTATATTTTTGTGCAGGTCACAAAAAGATATATCTGTTTTTAATTGTGTGTTTATACTATTTTACAAATGTATTGTAAGCTTTTTTAATATCTCAATAAATTGTTATGTACTTTGAATGTTGTTTATATTCTTAATTTGAGGAGCAAAATTTCACTTTGTTATAGCTAATGTTTTAGCTTTTCGTGCACATTACCCAAGGGAATCAATCTGTTTCTTACTTAGGTCTAACACCCCAATTCCCTTGCTTGTTTCAAGGGGTTCCTCTCTATCTATACATTACATTTGCACAACCATTCGGTTGGAGAGGCGTCTGTCTCATCTTACCCATTATATAGGGTCGCACATAAGCTGCTAATCCATAACTGCAAACCAGTATGGACAAGCTCCAAACCTTTGGGTTCTCCGAAGAACAATATAACAGACTGATGAGTCTAAACTCCAGAGGAGGCAGTAACAAAGGCTTAAATAACAGTAGCCATGAGCAACTAGTTAAAATTCTGAATACAAAAAAGAAACTAATCAGAACGGAACTTCATGCTGAGTTCCTGATAGACTACCTTAAAGAAGGAGTAATCCCAATTGGACTGCAGGTTAGAAATGAGCCAGGCTTATTTGTCGAACACCCTAAATTTATAGAAACTTGGACTAGGATAGCCAATCGCTGTAGTAGAGATTGGCTCATTTTAATTATAGAAACAGCACAGGAAATAATAGAGATAGAGAGGAAAGAGATAGACAAAATGGAAGCAGAAATACTCCAGTCACCAGCCCTAGATGATGCTAAAAAGAAATTAGAAGAGATCAAACATGATGTTGACGGTTATAGGGAGTACCTGACAAACAAAAAACTTAGAAAATTTAAAAAAGACGTAGAGAAGTATTCAGTAGAAGGAGTCTACCCCTATACTAATAAAGACTACTTCTCTAACAAAAACGAACCCCGAAGCGATAGACCCTACCAACAGAGACCAATATACTCCAGAGGAGGTGACAATAGGAGAATAACCTTCTCAGAAACCTCAGGATCAGGTAGTGAGGAGGAACCAGAGAGAGGCCAAGAGAACAGATCTGGCCGCAGTTATGAAAGGGAACCTTTTTTAGGGAAACGCCCTTATCGGGGCAACAGAAATTTCAGAGGCTACAATCGCCAGGATGCTCCTCCCAACCATCCACCTCAGAGCACCACCAAAGAATACATCACGACCAGGAACAAACAGTACTGGCGATAAAAGATTTCCCCATCATCAACCTCTCAAGCAAGGTTCTATCAGAAATAGAGGAAGAAGTACTTCAGAAGGGTTTTAGTTTTGCTCCCACGACTTTTTACCCACTATTTAATCTAGAAAGTGACTTAAAAAATTTCTTCAGAAAAGTTAGACTTAACCATTTTTTTGAAAATCGTGATTATAACCCCCCTGAAAGTGTAACGGGTTTTAAACCAAAGTCAACCTTCTTCCCTAACCTTAACCAATTAGAGAAAAAGGTTGAGATATTTGAACATATAGTAGAGATGGAGATTAAATCCCTGTATGACAGAACAGCTAGAAACAAAATCAACCATAACCTAACTAAAGAACAGAAAACAGCCCTCATGGACCTCCAAAATAGCAAGGAGATCACCATTAAACCGGCTGACAAAGGGGGGGGGGTTGTAGTTTTTAACACGAAACATTATGAACAAAACATCAGAAACTTACTAAACGTAGAGGAACATTACAAAAGGGCTAGATTGACTGATCTAGATACATTAAAACTTGAAGTTACTGAATTATTACAGAAAGGAAAGGAAGACGGGCTAATAAGTGATAATGAATATAAATTCCTTCACAATAACCATCCAACAATCCCTGCTATATATGGTCTCCCCAAAATACACAAACAGCTGGACAATCCACCAATGAGACCGATAATTAGCGGCATAGGTTCAATTCTAGAACCCTTAAGCCAGTATGTAGATTTTTTTCTCCAGCCGATCGTCAAAAAACAAAGATCGTATCTTAAGGACACCACCCATGCGATCACGACGTTCGAAGGTAGAGGGTTCAACAAGGCGACCCAGCTTTTGGTCGCCTTGGACATTGAAGCCCTCTACACCAATATTCCACAAAATGATACAATACAAGTTATAGCATCCATATTAGAACAGGAAGATTTAAAAGGAGGCAACGACCAATTTATAATGTCATGCATATACTTGATCCTCAAAAAAAACTTTTTCCTTTTTAAAGAGGACCTCTACCTACAGGTTAAGGGGACCAGTATGGGGGCTACATGTGCCCCTAGTCTGGCCTGCCTGTACGTGAGTAATTTTGAAGACAAGCATATATTTAACGAGATGGCCCCATTTTATGAGAATATCTCTTGCTGGCACCGCTACATAGATGATATCATTTTCATCTGGAGCGGTGCCAGCGAGACCCTCTGCAATTTTTTGGAGTGGCTTAACTTGGGGGACCCTAACCTAAGGTTCACAGGGCAACATAGTAACCAGCAAGTTACTTTCTTGGATGTAATTATCAAGGAAGAAGAAGGGATCCTCAAGGTCGAACTCTACACTAAACCTACCGATAAAAATACCCTCTTACTATATTCCAGCAACCACCCCAAGTCCCAAAAAGACAATGTACCATTCGGGGAATTTTTGCGGCTCCGCAGAAATTGTACCAATTTGGACGACTTCTACAAACATGCGGAGAACACCAAATTAAAATTGCTAAATAGAGGTTACCCCAAGAAACTTATAAAGAATGCACTTAAACGTGCTAGGTTTTATGACCGTGATAGCCTTTTGAACCCAGAAAGGAAGTCAAAAAATAATTCCCCCCTAAATAGAATAATTTTTGTGACCCAATTTTCTCATCTGAGCAATCAGATCAAAAACATAATAAACAGAAATTGGAAAATCCTTAATCAAAATAGAGAAACCCAACTAAGCAAACCCCTATTTTCGTTTCGACGGAATAAGACCATCAAAAACAGTCTAGTACATACTTACCCCACCGCAAAAGAACAACAGCTCACTCTGTCAGGTAATATTGCTGTAGGAAACTACAAGTGTGGAACTTGTTCCATCTGCCCACACTGCATTTTAGGCAGCAATTTTAAATACAACGATAAGGAGTTAAAACCCAGGACTTTCAATAATTGCCGTAGCCAGAATATAGTATACTTACTATTGTGCCCATGTAATCTAGGGTACGTGGGCGAAACAAGTAGAGAGCTCCGCACCAGAGTGTTGGAGCATAAATCAGCAATACGTACTTCCAAAATTAATGCACCATTGACTGAACATTACAAAGACAAGCAGCATTCTTGCGAAGATCTCAGATGGTTCATACTAGAGAAGGTAAGACAAACCAGAAGAGGTGGCGACATAGATAGATTAAGAAAAAGAAGAGAACAATGGTATTTCTGCTACCTTGATACTATAGATAGGGGTTTGAATACCAGAGAAGATTGGGCAAAGTGTTTGTAAGGCTAACAACCCAGCCCCTCCATAGTCTTATATCGGATACCTGTGATATCCCTGTCATTACAGAAATAAGCGGTTCCCAGCAATTAGGGAGATGAGGGAGTTATCTGTAAATTTGTGGCGTTTCCTTAAAAATTTGGGCAAAACCAGTTGAGTCATAATATCTCAAGATACCAACAGTAATAGACACTGCCCCAGTCAGTAGGATAACTCAACCACCAGTACCGGATCCTTATCTGTAAATTTGTGGCGTCTCCTTAAAAATTTTGGGCAAAACCAGTTGAGTCATAATATCTTAAGATACCAACAGTAATAGACACTGCCCCAGTTAGTAGGATAACTCAACCACCAGTACCGGATTTTACAGTGTGTATTTCCTATAACTGCTCATCCCCCCGCAGCGCCCATTGAGACGCTTGCGAGAAATCCGTTTTCAGGCGAGGATTCATAAGGAAATTGCACTTAACCCCGCGAGGACACGCCCACCAGGGACGTGTCCCCTAATACAATGTAACCATAGGATAACCTACAATGCATTTATAGGTATTAGATAGTAGCTCGCTCCCATTGGTGACATGAGTTAAATTGAGACTTTCCCTATCAATTAGAGCACAACCGGCCAAATTTACAACAACATAACTAATACTCTATAGATAGCACACACTGCCCCAGTTAGTTCAATTTTCAAGCCATTTGTTTACGGGATTAGCCAGATAGCATTTGTGACAATCAATCATTTCCCTGGAGCGCACATTAAAACGTCTGAGAGAAACCCATATCCGGGTGAGGACCTAATAGGGAACTGTATTTAACCTAGCTAGGATACGCCCACCAGAAACGTGTTCTCTCACACCACGTTACGATAGGACAGCTTATATGCAAATAGAGCTACTTGGCAGTAGCGTGCTCCCATTGGCCTAAATGACAGCCACTCTATAGCCAATCACCATCAAGCAGGAAGTATTTGAGAAGAGGCGTGGGTTCACTCGCAATCTCTCATTTGAAGAACAGACACCCGTAGTGAAGCAAGGCTACAGCAAAAACAGGTAAGAATCTCCCCAACAGGGCTCCGTTTTAGAGGCTAGTCGTTAAAATCTTTGCAAACTCGTTTTTAATTAGAGTTTTATTCTTACCTCCCTAGGGGATACGACTATCCAAAATACCCCGTTTTCAACTAGAACAAGGCAGCACACCGCGCCTTCTTAAACGTTTTTTTGACAACAAGTGGTCCACATATATTGGTAAGAATTCGATAGAGTCTTTACTTATGCCCATGTGTTCTTAGTGTAGCACTCTAGTTACCAACATAGAGGTACATCCTTAAATAGGTTTCTTTTCCCAATTTCTATTTCCACTGTAGAATGGTTCACTTAGCCCATCCCCAGAATTGGCCCAGCAGCACTCCCTGACGTTTGCCAGATATAACGGTCGGCTAATTATACAAAAACGTCCACAGATCGACGGACCTGAACTAAATTCCACAATCGTTATTGGATAGGAATGACTATAATAGTCCGCAGGTATGTTCCTTTCAATATAGACCTAGAATACAATAGGTTCTAAATACAATTCATTATAGAATTAATCAAGTGGGTACATGTTCTTCCCTTTGTAGATGGTAAAAACATCTTTTGATTACCTGAGAATCACAGCCACTACAACTTATAAGAAACAATACGTTAAAGAAACATACAGGTATGCATATACTGAGAGGTTTAGAGATAAGGATCTATGGAAAGGAAGCTTTTTCATTAGCCTTCCCCACAATAGAGTACTAACCACTTCCCTAGTTCATCCACTAAACTAATATCCCATAACATGGGACCTTAATTTAAAATCAAGCCCCAACAATTGGTCGCAGTAGGGTCTATAACCTTAAGGTGTAGATAACCTCTAAGCTCCAAGAAGAAATAAGTGATGTTCCAACTTATTCTCCGTAAAGCACTGTTTAGATGACAGCCAGATTAGAATCGCTGTAGTAGATGGAGTTAATCTGTTTTTGAAAATTAGATATCTAATTTCATGTATATCCATCTTAGGAGACCTATGAGGATCCAACTGTATGACAGACAACGAAAATTACAGTCTTGATAAAGGTGGCACCGAATCAAACGCAAATCCACCGAAACGCGTCGACGCAAGCTTAAGTACAATTCATGTTGTTCCTCCCTGATGCATATAAGATTGTGAGGTTATAACACCAGGGCAGTTTGAAACTTTTTCTGTGAATGTATGCCTTGTAAAACTTTCAAATTTTATGATTTACATTTTAGTTTTGTCTGTCCTATATTTTTGTGCAGGTCACAAAAAGATATATCTGTTTTTAATTGTGTGTTTATACTATTTTACAAATGTATTGTAAGCTTTTTTAATATCTCAATAAATTGTTATGTACTTTGAATGTTGTTTATATTCTTAATTTGAGGAGCAAAATTTCACTTTGTTATAGCTAATGTTTTAGCTTTTCGTGCACATTACCCAAGGGAATCAATCTGTTTCTTACTTCACAAATTCTGAGCCATACTGCAAGGTCGCTAACCGGTGTCAGATCCTTTTTCCCGCTGCGCACTCACGTTCGAGTGCGCATGCGCGACAAGGGCCCGGTTACCGGGAGAGTACGTACCTCTCCTGGTTACCCTCGTCACACTGTGAACTCCATTTAACCATAACAGGAGGGCCCTTACACTCGCGCCATTTGATGACATCATAGTGTCTGTGCGGGGCGGCTACCAGCCTGAGGAAAGCGTGACTCCCTCCCCCGCACCCTTCCAAGCAAGCGGATATCCTGCCCCTGAAGTTCTGGGAGAGACCAATGGCCCCTCCCCCTGGGCGACCCCATTCGATGAACAGTGCCGCTGATAGAGCGCGCAGGTCACCCGATCCTTATTTTACCAAATTATATGCGTTACTGGGCCCGTCAATAAATTTATCCTCAATCAGGTAACCTTCACAGCTCTATCAATAATTCGTGGTTCCTACTTTCCATATATTTCACGTGTACCTGACTTACCAATCCTCGAGAAACAGGTACCTATGAACACAATGAATCAGGAGCTAATATTAGAGGCTTTCAGGCAGATAACACCAACTCCATATACATTTATAATTTGTCTATACTTTGTAATAACCACAAACGCAAGAAGTTTTAAAAACCTTTATGTAATATGCCATGAGAATGAAATTCACACAGATTAAAACATCTACGACCAAGATTAGAAAAATGGTATAACTATGAATCAATGTAAGGATCATTTATCATTAGAAATATAAAAGGAGAAGGAAAAGGAACACTCTGAATTTAATCTAACAGATCTGTATTGACGTTGCTAAGGGATAGGTAAGAACAAGGGAACATACTACTAAATGCTAATAGGAATATACTAAGGAATTTTTGGAAACAAGTGTTTCTGAATAAATGCAATTTCTATAGGAAAGGTAACAGTGGAACGTACTAAATATGTAAACAATTCAGTATTAAAGTAAGGGTACGGGGAAGATAAGGAACATGCTAGTAAAATATTTTCATAAGAGTTTAAGTGTCAAAGGTAATTTCACAGGCAAGATTTGCTTTATTAGGAAAAATAGGAGAGAAAGATTCAGATGGACAAACACCCACATATAATTATATTTACCTAGGACAGAATGAGGACTAACCCTGGCCACGGGTCAGTTAGGAAAAGCGGGAAAGGACCCTCAAGGACTTGGGATGCCAGTAGGCAAGTAGGTACAGCTCAAGGACAGTCAGGACAGGATCACCCCGGGATATGGATCAGGACTGGACTCATCTAAGGGTACGACCAACACCTGCAGCTTCGGATGCAACGCCTGCGCTACGCCCTCTCTGCAAGGAATCCGCCAATAACCCCGATTGGGTTCTCGAATCTCCAGCAAAGTGCTTCGCCAGCACTTAAAGGTTTTCCCACCCTAAACTAAGTTTGTGGAAATTACGGACAGAGTGCTCCACAGCTCTCTGTATCAATCACCTATAGAGTTCGTAGGGTCAGTGACAGGTCAGCTACTCGGACAAGTCGGACAATTTCTCTAGCTAAACCTAGGCCAGTTATACTGTTTTCGGGTCAGCAGACCACTCACAAATGTTGCAAGTGCAAGGATCCCAGATTTCGGATTGGACAAGAGAGGTGGTTAGGTCATTGTCACCACCTAGAATTTGGTGTTCCCACAATTAATATTCATTTATTTGAATCCACCCCTTACATTCCAGTTCCCATGGTGTAGGAATATGAAGACAATAGCGCACACAGTAAAATATCAATAATGTAACAATTTCAGGTGTAGATTCGAGTCTTCTCGCTGGGTCTTAGGTTGGTTCCCAGGAGCGTCTCAGCTTCGGCAGCCAGCTGGCTGAGTTCCGCTGCTGCGAAACTCGCTCTTCCCCTATCACGTGATTGGTGACACATGGGCTTCCAAGATGGAGCAGCACCTCTCCTCCCAGGCCCCCGGAGAAGGTTACATGAAAAGTAAGGGAAAACAATATGGAAACACAGAAAAAATGAATACACTATATACCATGAATAGCTGCACTACACCCCTTACTTTATAATATCTATAGCAATAGGAGTTAGGCAGAAATAAACAGCTGAGCCAGAGCAGCGGTAGCAAGCAGAAAGCATGTTAAAGACAAAGCGGCCATTTTAGCAATAATGCGCATGAGCGAAAAAATCCCTCCAGAACTACGAGTGCGTCACATCACGTGGGTATGACCGAAGCATGTGCAGACTGGAATCCCTCAGAGCAGCGACCATGTCAGCATGCAAGCGTAGTTATGATTAATAAACACATAAGCAAGCATCTCTGGGACACCCGCGTGTAGTGTAAAAGTGCAATATTAATACACGAAACAAGTTGGTTACTATATTAAAGGTTAGGCGAGGGGTTTGAATCCAAGCAAGTCGCATAACGTGCAAATCCTTGCTCCATCGATCCCCTCTTTGATGATATTTACTATCATCACTATTAATGGAACCAGATGCCAACTTTCTCTTTCACATCTCATGCATCTCAAATTCAACAAATTTGTTATTAATCCTCTTTTCTGCATCCTTATTAGGATGGAAACTTTTGGCCTTTTTATAAATTTGATTTTTCAGCTCTTCTAATTCAAATTCATCAACATTCCTTTTCACTCCTCTCTTATTCACAACATACTTCTTTCTGCATTTTTGACATTTGCAGCAAATTAATATTATTAGCACAATTAAACTAATTCCAGCTATTGGCATCAGTATTTTACTCACAAGACTTTTACCTATGTTAGAAAACCAACTACCTACAGAGGAGAGAACATCAGTTAGTCTCTTCCAGGCACTGTCAACCTCCAGTGGTTTGAGCTCTTTTTCCAAATTAGTTATGTTTCTCACATATTTCTTAATTTCAACACTTTTATCAGGAATGTAAGTGCAACAATGTTGCGCTTTCAACCTTCTACAGACTCCGCCCTCTTTCGCCAATAAGGTGTCAAGAGCAAGTCTATTTTGTAAAACCATTGATCAGATCGCAACCATTTCAGTGTTGACCAGTAGGAAACCAGCAGCAGTGTCAGTAGATAACCGATCCACTACTGTAGACAATTTGCAAATTCGGTGTGTATTCAGAACCACTCCCACTCCAGGTATCAATGCACTAAATATATCACCTATTATTTCTCCTACACTTTCTCTTCTACTACGCACTAAACCATTAGTATTTTCATTGCTTCCAGCGGCGTCATTCACATGGTATATTTTCGGGAAGACAATGCCAAAATAGCAGCCTCCATACCAGTGATCCGGCAATTTGAAATAAGCCTTGTTTCCACATATATATTAAATTCCGGGAAACACAGGTTCTGACCCATTTTTGAAACCCCAACCTCCAATTACCTTATAATTATGTTCGCATTCACTGGAACCGATGAATACATTGTTATATTAGTGTAGGCTTTTCGGGGCGAGCAGGATTCGCAGTGAAGGGCAACAGGTGGGTTCTGGTTATTGCGGGTTTTATTGAGCTCAACAAATGATCTGAACAAGTCCTTCTCAAAACAGGTGTTCTTCTGGGGGATCGGCTCCTCGACCTTCGCCTTCGTCGGTTCTCTAGCAGGGTCGTCCTCCGAAGACCTGTCAGGCTCCGTCGGGTCGGGGTTACTTCGGGTTCCGTCTTGACCTTGCTTCCTCCCAGGTATCCAAAAGAAAACAAACACAAGGGCACTCGTGAGAGTACTGTTCGGCAATCCGCCGTGTCAGGGAAAAGGGAGTGAGGACTTCAAACCACGCGTGCTCCAAGTCTGCAGTGTCAGGGAAGTGGCGTGAGGGGATAGGATCGGTGCTCGTGACAGTGAAGGGGAACCGGGACCCAGGGAAGTTTCACGGGACAGGATTACCTCCCTTACGTCCCACCCAACCCCTGAGGCGATTACGCACCTGCACGAGCCACGCACCTCCCCCGGGTGAGTGGCTGGGCGACACGTGGGGTCGTTGGCCTCCTGGCGTCTCCAGGTCCGGCACGGCTCCTCGTCCGCTTCCTGGCGTTTCCTTCGTCTCCTTCTCGTCTCGCTCTCCTCGTTCTCTCCCTGTCTCCTCGCTCCAGGTGTACAAACACACCTCGTCCTTCCTCTCGTCCTCTTTTGATGACGGACGGTCGTGTCGGGACTCCTCCCACTCAGCAGCTCCGGGGCAGTTAAAGGGCCAGTCACCATCATCCTCCGGTATCACTGAAAAGTCCTCCCCCGAGCCTCGATAGTCCGTCTGCTGAGTGACAGAAGAGGGGTTAGTGCAAGCCTCGTTCTTAGACATTCCCTCCTGTTTATAGTCCGAACTCGGAACGGGGTGCCAGACCCCAGGTGCCCCGTTACAATTAGCTAGTCTTTTCTCCGTGAAGACACAATTTCCCTTTTCTTTCGAAATCCAGTAACAATGCAGGATTAGCTTCACCATTTGAGGTGCTTTCCATGTTTTCTGCCCACTTAGGAGTTCTCTGTCTTTTATGATTCGCCTTTCTTTGGAAACTGTCCCTTCTTTTCTCTGCCATTTTCAAAAACATTTTCTCTTGTTCATGTAATAAAAGATGGTCAAATTATTTCTGTGTGCTTCACTTAAATCTATGTCACCTATAGTCAGAAAGTATTCTCCCATATAACGAGTCACATCACTTTTGTTATGTACAATATTCAGGTTTCTCCGAATAGGAAGTTCTGAAAAAACTACATCAGAGTTTGAATAATAATACTGTAGGGTGCTTCTGTAAAATAAGCTTGCTAAAATAATACAGAAATTTCCATAGGTTAGGGGTAAATGGTGATATGTCACACCTTCAGCTACAGAAGTGGGTAGCTTCATGCAGACATAACAGTCTTCTATTTCCATAGCTTCTACATAGTGTACTAAAAGGTTTGCAAATACATTTAAAGGTGTTCTGTTTTTGATTCTGTGATAATGTAATCCTCCCTCATCTGATGCATCTAAGTCCAATTTTGTCTGTTTCGGGCTAACTGTTTTCTCACGTCCTTCTACACTTTGTGGTGTTTCTTCTGTTTGCAGACTTTCTGAGTCCTTTGTCACTTGTGGAGTAGGGTACAGGTTAGAGTCTTTGCTTATCATGAAAGGTATTAAGACTGTTAGTCCTATCCAGATTATCAATACTATTGCTACACTACATAAGCATATTTTACAGCATGTTTTACAGCAATTCTGTCTAGGTCTACCATTCACATTTGAATCAGACATTGTGGTTTAAAAGAAGTTTTCCAACCCCTCTTTGTAACTTTACACAGGTAGCTTACGCAAGTTAACCTTCAGGTTGGGTCTTCTTCTTCGGAACCCTAATCAGTGACCAATTCTTCATCACTTTCGTCACTTATTTCGAGGTCTTCAAATTCTTCAAGCACTAAGTAAGTCCATTCGGGACCTCAATAGTTTTCGTTTTGTCTTTTTATTCTGCTACTTCTTCTTTTAGGTTGGACTCCAGCTCTTTCTCTGGCAGCCTTTTTCCAGTCCATCTAGGTCCTTCAGGAGGCACTTTTGGACTTTTACAAATCTCTCGACCTGCCTATACCACTCAACAGGCTTCTCTCTTAACTTTGGGAAATCATTGGTAAAGGACACAGTATCCTGTCGGGACCATGGAACATGTACATATTTTCCTCCGGGCTCTTCTCTCATAGGGTACAAAGTTTCTGCTGGATTGACCTCTTTCAGGACATATTCAGAAGTCTTCGGTCTAGCCTTACTGTTTTCCTTTTTCTTTGTCCATCTGGCTTTCCATTTGTCTAAGTCTCCCCATTTCTGTAACAGGTTCAGCAATTCTCGTATTTGTACCTTTTTCCCTGACACATTCATATTTTCTAGGTCCTTGTCAGAAAATTCTGCTCTATAAGGTTTTTGTAATACTTTGGATCGACTAACATCTATTCCCATATTAGCTGCTGTATCCATCAGTTTCTCATGGAACACTCTGGTGTTTTGGGTAAGGCTTTTGCATATGAACAACAACTCCTGTTCACTAAGAGTATTTAACCTGTCCAGTCCCACATTCTCAGCCATCAGTTCTTCTATTTCTATCCTTAGCTTGCAAATGGCTAACGGTTTTGACTGGGGAGTGTTTTTTTCTAATTCTCTGGTCCATCGATCTATTTCTTCCGGAGTCACCACTGTGGCACTTCGAGTACCTGACGCTGTTTCTATCAGGACTTCCTTTGCACTAGTCTGGGTTCTTGTTCGCGGTACACTGCTCTCCGGTTCCCTTATGGGCAGATCCAACAGGGAGACCACAGATTCGCATTCACTTGCCTGATCATCAACTATGAGAGGCTCTTTTCTGGGTGGTGCTACAGTTGGTGTAATAACTGGCGTTTTTGGACTAGCCTGTCTATCCCCATAGAGAGGAACAACTGGACCAATAGTCACTGGAATTGTCAGAGCTTCAGGACTAGGATTTAACAGGGATATTTTCTGAATGAGTTCATTTCTCTGTTTAATTAAAGCTTCCCTTTCTTGTTCCTGTAAAACCTTTTCAATCGGTGTTTCATGTATTACTTGTGGAACTAAATGAGGATACAAACTTGGGGCAGTTGGGGCTGTCGTTCCTGGTCTTTCATCACCAAATGGCCTATAGTTCGGGAAGGTTGTATCAGACCTACAAAATCCCTCTTTGCCTGCTACATCTGTTTCACTAGCCCTCCTTTCTCTGGGGTGTCGAAAAAATGGGTTTTTCGAGCTCAGGTACCTAGATTCCTCATCATATGGTGGTGGATTTTTCATTAATAAATCCTCCAGGTATTCATCTTCTGAATCACCTGTAGACATTAAGTGTCGGGCTTTCTCTGTGCTTTTTCCTCCCTCAGGTGCGTCTATCCCAAATACTGGAAATAGTCCCTCGACCATCATATTCTGTCTCCACTGTTTCATCTTTTTCTCTTTAGCATCTCGCTGCAATTTCGGGTACCATTTACTCACTCCCTTATCCATTCTGGGTCTGTCTCGCTCTAAAGCCTCAATCTCCCATTCTTCTAAAGCCTCATATTGAGTCAATCTCGGTCTGGGATATAAGTCATTCATTCGGGTCCTCAAATTAAACAGAATTCTACTGTTAAAGGTACCATCTAAGGGAAATGCTAGGATTCCGTCATCTTCAGTGTATTTTACCCAGTTCTCGAGCCATACACAGGTATGATACCCTTTGTCAAACATCATGAATGATGCAGGAGTATTAGGTGGTGGAATAATTACACCTTCTCTAGTTCTAATGAGCTTGTCTTTCTTAAAGTAATTATTGATCTTATCAGCAAATGACATTTTTCTCTTGCTTCCACACATATTGTAAGGTCTGCCTCTTAGCATCTGATACTTGCGAAACCCTAAATGTTGTGGATCAGGTAAGAATTCAGGATACCACATAGACTGCGTAACCAAAAGTTCTGTGGTTAACTACGTCTTTTGTTTACAAATCCTCCTCCAATACCAGTGCGTCTTTTACCAACTACACCAACCAATCAGCACTGTGATTGCAAACAATTTCCACCAATGGGTTGGCGGCCTTTTTCGCGAGACGCGGTCTCACGCTCCGGCACTCACCCCTCCTTTGCAATACTAGCTTCGTTACACGCCCGCGGTTTCAACCAATACCAGCGCGGCACGGAGTGACGTCAGCGCAGCTTCGCAACCGACTCCCTTCTTCACAAGGTAACGGAAACTTTGAATTTTTCTTAAAGTGCAAGTGCTCAATTTAGTTAACAACGTATAACATTCGCCACTGTACTCGAGTGTCTATAAAGAACGCTTTATTTCACTGCAAGTAAACTTCTTCTGTCTACTTTTCATACACTACGGATAGACCCTTCTGCCTACCCTTCACACAAGCCTTAGAGAACCTGTTACTTCTTTTGACTCATCCACTCTTTCCGGGATATATACTAAGTCTAAAGTTTCAACAATATACTCTTTGGCTATCACTCAAGCTCCGATGAACCTACTACTCCTTCCTCGTGTGACCCTTACTAGGTAATATCACAACAGAAGTTTCATAAACTGACTCGTTGCTGCCATTTATTCAACTATTCATTCAGAAAACCCTAATTAGCGCTTCCAGTTCTACCTAACCATGCACTAATCTTCCTCACAGTAAGTGACCTTGCTGCGGAGTGGATTCTACTCACCACCCGCTATTCTACCCCCGGGGAATTTCCCGACAACATATAACAATCACTTACAATTTGTTAATAAACATTCAATATAGTAGCATTTCATAAAACAGTTTAAACATTTCATAACATTTTTAAACCAATAAATTTTGCAATTGATCAATCTTAAGGGAAAATATTTTTAGCTGCACATTTTAAATTTTCACAGTTTATCAACAATTTTACCTATCTACCTGTCTCAATTAGTCCTAACCATAGCTCTGCTACCAGAAAATTACTGATAGGGCGCGCAGGTCACCCAATCCTTATTTTACCAAATTATATGCGTTACTGGGCCCGTCAATAAATTTATCATAAATCAGGTAACCTTCACAGCGCTATCAATAATTTGTGGTTCCTACTTTCCATATATTTCACGTGTACCTGACTTACCAATGCTCGAGAAACAGGTACCTATGAATACGATGAATAAGGAGCTATTATTAGAGGCTTTCAGGAAGATAACACCAACTCCATATACATTTATAATTTGTCTATACTTTGTAATAACCACAAACGCAAGAAGTTTTAAAAACCTTTATCTAATATGCCATAAGAATGAAATTCACACAGATTAAAACATCTACGACCAAGATTAGAAAAATGGTATAACTATGAATCAATGTAAGGATCATTTATCATTAGAAATATAAAAGGAGAAGGAAAAGGAACACTCTGAATTTAATCTAACAGATCTGTATTGACGTTGCTAAGGGATAGGTAAGAACAAGGGAACATACTACTAAATGCTAATAGGAATATACTAAGGAATTTTTGGAAACAAGTGTTTCTGAATAAATGCAATTTCTATAGGAAAGGTAACAGTGGAACATACTAAATATGTAAACAATTTAGTATTAAAGTAAGGGTACGGGGAAGATAAGGAACATGCTAGTAAAATACTTTCATAAGAGTTTAAGTGTCAAAGGTAATTTCACAGGCAAGATTTGCTTTATTAGGAAAAATAGGAGAGAAAGATTCAGATGGACAAACACCCACATATAATTATATTTACCTAGGACAGAATGAGGACTAACCCTGGCCACGGGTCAGTTAGGAAAGGCGGGAAAGGACCCTCAAGGACTTGGGATGCCAGTAGGCAAGTAGGTACAGCTCATGGACAGTCAGGACAGGATCACCCCGGGATATGGATCAGGACTGGACTCATCTAAGGGTACGACCAACACCTGCAGCTTCGGATGCAACGCCTGCGCTACGCCCTCTCTGCAAGGAATACGCCAATAACCCTGATTGGGTTCTCGAATCTCCAGCAAAGTTGCTTCGCCAGCACTTAAAGGTTTCCCCACCCTAAACTAAGTTTGTGGAAATTACGGACAGAGTGCTCCGCAGCTCTCTGTATCAATCACCTATAGAGTTTGTAGGGTCAGTGACAGGTCAGCTACTCGGACAAGTCGGCCAATTTCTCTAGCTAAACCTAGGCCAGTTATACTGTTTTCGGGTCAGCAGACCACCCACAAATGTTGCAAGTGCAAGGATCCCCGATTTCGGATTGGAGAAGAGAGGTGGTAAGGTCATTGTCTCCACCTAGAATTTGGTGTTCCCACAATTAATATTCATTTATTTGAATCCACCCCTTACATTCCAGTTCCCATGGCATAGGAAAAGGAAGACAATAGCGCACACAGTAAAATATCAATAATGTAACAATTTCAGGTGTAGATTTGAGTCTTCTCGCTGGGTCTTAGGTTGGTTCCCAGGAGCATCTCAGCTTCGGCAGCCAGCTGGCTGAGTTCCACTGCTGCGAGACTCGCTCTTCCCCTATCACGTGATTGGTGACACATGGGCTTCCAAGATGGAGCAGCACCCCGGAGAAGGTTACATGAAAAGTACGCGAAAACAATTTAGAAACACAGAAAAAATGAATACACTGTATACCATGAATAGCTGCACTACACCCCTTACTTTATAACATCTATAGCATTAGGAGTTAGGCAGAAATAAACAGCTGAGCCAGAGCAGAGGTAGCAAGCAGAAAGCATGTTAAAGACAAAGCGGCCATTTTAGCAATAATGCGCATGAGCGAAAAAATTCCTCCAGAACTACGAGTGCGTCACATCACGTGGGTATGACCGACGCATACGCAGACTGGAATCCCGCATAGCAGCGACCATGTCAGCTTGCAAGCGTAGTTATGAATAATAAACACAAAAGCAAGCATCTCTGGGACACCCGCGTGTAGTGTAAAAGTGCAATATTAATACACGAAACAAGTTGGTTACTATATTAAAGGTTAGGCGAGGGGTTTGAATCCAAGCAAGTCGCATAACATGCGAATCCTTGCTCCATCACCGCCTCCTAAGGACCTTAAATTGCTGCTCACCGATTATGACCTTACCGCCACAGGCCAGCATAGTTGACCGACAATCTGGCCCCCCCAAACCTCCTACACTGAAAGGTCATACCTACCTCGCGAAACCTTCTAAAAATACACAAATACTCTTTGTCAGTAGCTCATTGCCTGTATCAGTTAGGTGGACACCAACCTGCGAAGTAGAAATGGTGCCACCAGATGTACCCATGTCGGATATTCTGGAATTGAGGTATTCAAAATAATTTCTCAATCTTGTTATTGCTCCTCTTTACCGAGTGATTCAACTGCCCTAACATAGTCCCCCCAACCCCCTTCCACTGCAGCCTAGTTAAGCCTGGGGCAACACTATGGTGCAGCCAGGGCGTACTTTTGTTAACCAATTCACCGCTGAGATTATCTCTACGATCAGGCCCCTCCTGCCCAGTTTAACCAAATCGTTGCCAGCCACGTGTAAGATAATAACTGAGGGCGGTGTGGTGTACCTATCAAGTAATTCACGGTCCCTACTCTGGACGGACAGACCATCTTTGGAATACCTGTAATCGCTGTGACCGGGCGTATCTTGGCCCTAGACGTGCAAAACCCACCCTACTTCAGTACCCTGTTCCAGTTGCAGGGTCTAAAGCTGGAGCTGGCCTACTCATAGTCACTTGACCCCCTCCCTCTTGGTGCCACTATGGTGCCAATATCTGTATCTTGTGAGGGTTGTAACAAGGAGGTTTTTTTCAAACACAATAGTCCCCTTGTTGATTTCATATCCAGGATTGGAGCCTCTGTAAAGTGATTAATTTGAGGCCTTTCTACAGTTGTCTATGTTATTTATGTATGACAATTTCGTTGTTTACACACCGTGTTTTGATAATTTTCTCTTAGTTCACTGAATTTGTATTTGTATTTTGTAATGAATGTTGTGTTGTATCTTTTGATGCCAAAGAATTTTTTGCACGAAATATTTTATAAAAACAAAAAGTCAATCAACACAAATGGTTGTCCAACCCAGTGATTTATTACACTAGGTCTGTGTACTTTGACGCAAATTCAAAACTGCCCGGCCATTGTTTTGTTTTTCTATGGAATAGTGGTCCAGGCCGGTCAGTGACAGGACCCAAGCCTTCCCCAGTTTCCCCTTACTATCTGGCCTCCGTCATCAGCACCACGGTGCGCCGGATCTTTGCACCTCCCACGTCAATGCTAATCGCTGTTGGTGCAAACATACCATTGTAAGGCTAAGCCCTGTGCCAGCATATCTCTGTACTCTGGAGCCTCCTAACGCTACGCAGTGTTTTTTATGAAAGGCGAGCGCAGGCGCCCCTAGCAGTATCCACCTCACAATGAGGGTGTTGGTGCGAAGTCCCCTCCGTAATACTTGTGCTCCTGGACTAACTGACGGTAGACACCGGAAAAGCAGTGCCCTGGCCCTTTTCTTCAACTGGCCACACAGTGTGCAACCATCACCTTGTAAGGCCGAGCCCTGTGCCAGCCTACCTTCCTACTATGGAGCCTTTTAACACCACACAGTGTTATTACATGAAAGGCGCCCGCAGGCACAGCGCTGCCATAGCATTAACTGTTTCACAACGAGGGTGTTGTTGTGACGCCTCCTCCATAATATTTGTGCTCCTGGTCAAACTGTGACGGTATGCACTTTAAACGCATTGCCCTGCCATATTCCCCATTTGGAAATACAAATGAGTAACAATTATACACTTCAAGCATAATGAATGGGTAACACCTTCTCCCGCTGGTACCGCTTGAGCCGTTAAATTGACCGCCCATCACAGTTGAGGCCTTTGCTTGAAACTCCTGATCCAGGTGTACCGGTCCCCTTGGCTGTCCAGTTGTTCCTCTCTGTGCTCCACCTTCGCTCCCGATCTTCCTCCTAACCACAGCGGCCCGGGGGGCTCCAGTGAATGTTGCCCCCCCCGCAGTGGAGGAATCCCGCTGCCGGGACCTGATACTGTGGGTTCGCAGGGTGTCGTTTGGGGTTAGGCTCCCTGCATCTTTGGCCTCCCGTAGCTTAGTGGTGTGGATCTTCACCCCGGTTCATCGAGTTTTCTGGTCTCACGGGCCGTTCCGCAGATGCAGACTCCCAAATCACTTCAGGAACGCCCAACTTCTCTCTAGACGCCGGATCCTAAAACTGTCACTTTCTTGGTAAAGTGATATGAGCAGTGGTGGCACGTTAGAAATCTCAGACCAGAGGCAATGTGCGTGGTTGTCATTTCACCCATGTCAGGGCTTCAGGTGATGCCTGATGCACGGCTTGCCTCAGAATCTCCTCCCTTTCTCTCCAATATTACCAACCAGAGGATGTCTCTCTCCCTGAATGGGGGCAGCATTCTCCCTTATCCATTCCCAATAATATTAACCCTTCAGTGCCCAGATTATACAAGTATTTTACCACTGAAGCATCTTTACCAGCCAGTTCTCTGTCATGGAATTAGGCAACTCATCTGTATTTTATGAAAATCATGATGATGGGGAGCAGTTTCATAGTAATTTAATGGGTTTAGCCAATCTTCTGTAGAGCAATCTGTATTCTCCTCTATTTAAAAAAATTACAAAACATATTGAGAATACTGTCATCAATTTTATGCCAAGAAATTTGCCTCAATCTGTGTGGGAAGGCAAAAAGTGTGACGCTATGACAGTTAAGGCATTTTATGTTACAAAAGACTCTTCAGCTTCCAAGGGGTAAGAGATGCCCATTAAAAAAATCAAAGAATGCGTTGTTGGTCTGAGCGATTTCCTCACAGGTGATTGAGGACAATGTTCTACTCAGGCCTCCAATTCAGGAGGGATTACTGTCTAATTCAAACACAAAGAAAAAGATTATAATTTCAGATATTCAGGAAACTGAGGAGGAAAGTTTTTATCCTGACTCTGATGATGGTACTGAACATTTGGTGGATTCAGATTTTTGCCTAGGTCCTGAAGGAAAAATAGAAAAGTTATTACTTCTCAAAGTGATCCATTTAACTCAAAATCAATTTTAGATTCAGAACCCCATGTTTGGTTCTAAGCTAATCCTCTAACCTAATTCTATGGAATGGCTTCCTTCTGACCATGTTGGGGAATATATTTCAAGTAGGTTACACTTACCATTAGATAAACAGACAAGAACCAAATTGAAATTCGAATGTCCCAGGTCATCGATGCCATCCAATGCCACTTTAACCCCCTCTCTTGGCTGGAATATGTTGACTTTCTACTCCAAATTCAGCAAAGACCCAGGGAAGGGTGTAGTCAATGCATGGTCAACCTGAGAGGGCAAATTCTTGGATATTGTAGGCCCTTTGTCCCGCATATTAGATCTAATGTAGTCAGCCAGATTGGAAACTCTGTCATTTGATGCTGAGGAATTGTCCATTTGGACACAAAGAGCCTTCTTTGTATTGGGAAATGCCAACTTGGCTATTATTCATTTTAAGAGAAGTCCTTTCCTCCTCTAAAAATTAGATCCACTATTAGTAAATTTGGCAACTATAGCTCCTGGGGGCAAGGCAGAAGGCTTAATGTTGGGAAACTCGCTTATCAAAGAATTAAGCAAATACGTCACGGCCTCTGCTTCTCTGGAAAAAGCCTAACAGTCTTTAAAAAAGGTACTTACTCAACAGGTTTTTTCCAGGACTGGCAGAGGCTGGATCAGCTTTGCAGGCTGTTCCTACAAAAATAAAGCTTTCAGAGGGTCCAATAGTTACAATTACCTGGAGTTCAGACCACAGTTCTTGCCCCCAAAGAGGCAGATGTTTCCGCAGCCACGGACCTAGAGCTCACAGATGTGCAAACCCAACAGGGAAGTCATCCTTCTGGGCTTCATATTGTAGGGGGGGCGGTGTTGTGAATCTGCTTTTCACAAAAGGACACATCCTATCCGCAACACTCCTTTGGACCAAGGCAAAACCCAGCACTTCCCCAAGGCGAGGTAATAACACCAATCCAAATGTATGGAATATAACATGTATACATTTATTAACACACTACTTCAACAAAGGCAGGCCGAATGCATTAGTCAATGCAGACTCCCAAGTAACAAATGCATAAGTGGAATAAACCGTCAAAATTGAATATGTGTATGTAACAATGAATGGAAAAGAATACGAAAAGAGTGGCAAAGAATAGAAAGAAATAAGAACAAGGTTTGGCTTATGAACACCTCACCGACTGATTCAGCACCATCTTGCCAGCCCAAGCTGAGGGGAGTCTGGTTCTGCAGCCTCAACAGGGGTTCAGTCAGGACACAAATTCCTTTGCGGTCCACAGCAATGTGTCTATTCTGTGATGAACTTCTGTTTGGCCCGCGGAGGCCCCTCGCTTTAATACCATTTCTAACGAGGAACAAAGCTTCTAGAAAGCCTTGGCCCTTTCTCATTGGAAAACCGGGCTGGCTCGTACTAGTCCCTGTCAAGGTTCAGATAGTGGCTGGCCAAGCCTCTGTATTTTGGCTTCGAGGCGGAGTTTGTACATTCCACAGATAATATCGAGTTTGCTCTGGTCAGTGAGGTGTGAAAAACAAGTGAGGAGCAAAACATGCGCTCCGCACCTTGTGAAGCACAGAAAATGGCAACAGTCGAGAAAATGGAGTCAGTTTTGCAAGCGCTGTCATGCACATAAAGAAGCTTGAAGCAGAGCAAGATAAAGTTAGAGAGCAAGATTGACATGAAGCCATGTCAATGTCAATGGTAAGAACTCATATCAAAAGATACTATTCTACATAATTTTTCTTACTAGACAGGTATATATACCTATCGTTCTACGTTAAGGCGAAAATAAAATAACATGCTAAAGTCACTTTAAGATGGTGGTGGCTGATGCTCATCATCAAGTACCCTACCACAAGAGTGGCTCATTCATAACAGGCGGTTAAGATTTTTCCTCAAAAAATGGTGTAGTATAACAATAGACCCTTCGGTGTTGAATGCAGTCCAAGGTTATTCTATGGTGCTTTATGCAATTCCTTTTCAGCTACATCCTCCAGCTCCTTTAAAATGTTCAAACGAAATGCATTGTTTGGTCTCCGAGAAAACGTCAACTCTTCTACAGAAATAAGCATTCAAGATACCGTCCTTCATCCCTTTGGTTTCCTCAGCTCTGCTCTTGGTTCAGAAGAAAATCAAAAAGATGAGCCCTGCCATAAAACTAAGGGATTTCAACCAATTTGCAGTTTATCATAATTTCAAGATGGAAGCTATTATCTATGTCTTAGATTCACTATATTCAAAACTATTAGATGGTTCGAATAGATTTACAGGATGCGTCCTTAACAATCGCAATTCACCACTACTTCAAGAAAATATCTTCAATTTCAGTGGAAGGGAAATGCTTATCAGTTTTTCTCCCTACCTTTCAGCCTATCTTCAGCACCTTGATGCTTCAGAAAGATTAGGAAACCGCTAGTGGTACTTCTCAAATCTCAAGGTATCAGATTAATCATCTATCTTGACACCATCCCTCTAATGAGTCCGAATTTCCAGTAACCTTAGTCTCAAATGCAGATCACTTGTTCTCATTTACAAGATCTGGGTTTTCTCATCAACAAGAAGAAATGTATTCTTTTTCTGTCCAAACAAATTAATTCTAGGGTTTTGATCCATTTGGAGAGTGCAACTCTGTACCATTCCTCATCCAAAATCAAATCAATAAAAACAGCAATTGCCCAAACTCTTCAGAAGACTTCCATCTCTCTCAGGTCTCTGGCAAGGATTGTAGGTCTTCTATCCTCTTCCACACAGGCCATCTTTCCAGGACCTCTTCATTATCAAGCTCTCTAAAGATTGAAAATTCACCATCTGAACAAAAACTTAGCATACTCCTATCTCATAAGTTTGGATCACTAGTCCCATCAAGAGCTTTAATGGTGCCTAGACCATTTAGATGCCTGTAAAAACAGGGAAATTGCTGCTTCAGCCCCATTTCTTGTATTTGAATTAGATGCAAGCATGACAGGCTGGGGCAGCCAGTGTGGTCAGATCTCGAATAGAGTTAAATAGTCTTTTCCAGAGTCAGAATTGCAAATACAATGTTTAGAGATGCTTGCAATCTAGAGTTTGCAAAACACAAGGTAAAATTGTTGGACCTCGCCATTTTTGCGGGTTATCCCAAAACTTTTTGCCTTCCTCCTATATTTTTTCGGACCTGCTTTTGTTGCTTTTATGACTATGGGCACTTTACCACTGCTGATCAGTGCTGAAGTACATGTGCTCTCTCCTGTATACTTGTTAAGATAGGTCTACACCTCTTTTGTTATGTCATGTTATGTTATGTTAAAATATTTATATAGCGCATGGCTGCCCCTGCAACGGCATCCCAGCCCCGGCATCCCAGCACTGAGGTAGAACATTGAATGGGGAGGCAGAGCGAGAATTAGTAGTGGGAAAATAGCCAAGTCTTCACTAGACCTCTGAAGGTCAGGTGATCAGGCTTGCTACGGATATGTAGAGGAAGGGAGGAGCATATTATCAAGGGGGTTTATCTCTGCTTTTTTGGCTTTAAAAGCCAAGAAAGCGGAGATAAAATTATTTCCCTATTACCTAGCTGTCGCTAACACCAGTTAGCGACAGCTAATAGGAGATAGCGACCATCTTGGGCCCCACTTTGCATGTCAGTGATATTTATCACTAATGACATGCAAAGTGGGCGTGCCAAGATGTTAGCGACTGGAAACAGTCGCTAACATCGCTATCTCCTATTACCAACTTTTGGAGATATTCACGCTAAGCGCGAATATCTCCAAAAGCTAACACCTGCCCTGAGCAGTTCTTAGCCATGTTATCCAATGGGATGTGGATAACATGGCTAAGAGCATTAGCTCGGTAATGCATGAATATCGCTGACTTTTCAGCGCATTGCGGCCGATTTTTATCGCATTTGCGATAAACCTTGGTAATACCAAGGTTTATCTGCAATAAAATAGCCACAGCTCAGCGGTAAATTTTTGCCTCCAGCCAAGCTATAGCGATAATTATCGATATTGCTTGGTAATATGCCCCGTAGCTCCATAACGTGGAAGCCAGCCGCTTGAAAGATCGACCCCCCGATCTGACCCTCCGTATTCGTGGGATTCTGGCAAGGAGCAAGTCTGCTGTGCGCCGAGCTCGTGTGGGTACATAATAGGAGCATAGATCACTGCCTGAGAGAATTTTATGAGTGATACATAGTGTTTTGAAAATAACTCTTTGTTCAAGGGGTAGCCAGTGTAGGCGGTGGAGGAGGTTGGAAACATGACAATGTTTAGGGAGGGCAGAGATAGAGTGAACCACAGCATTCTGAACACGCTGCAATCTTTTTATCACTGATTTATTGGAACCCAGAAGTACCACATTACAGCAGTCCAATCTGGACAGGATGGAGGCTTGGATAATCTGATGGTGCGTTTGAGAATAAAAAAAAACAAGTATAGGCTTTAGACCGCACAACAGTCCAAAACATTTCCCTGCCACAGATTTAACGTGCACCTCAAAATTGAGTTCCTTATCCATCATAATATTCAATTTCTTCAGCTCAGACTAGTGAGAGCCACCATTCATTGCCCCAGAGATGGGAATCCCTACCTACCTCGCATTTGGCTGAATTTAACCGCAAAAAATTAGCACTCATCCACTCCGAGATGGCCATGAAATCTTCTTTAAAGTTTGTCACGTCCTGGCTGGGATTGTTGGAAAAGGTGATAACCAGCTGTGTGTCATCTGCGTATGACACCAGGGAGATTCCTGGGGCTTTGGACATCAGCACCAGTTGTCTCACGTAGGCGTAAAATAAGGTAGGGCTTAAAGCTGACCCCTGGGGAACACTACAAACGAATGGGTGTCTGCCGGAGGAAAAAGGAGGGGCAATTACTTGAAATGTCCGATCAGCCAGGAAGGACGTGAACCAAGAAAGGGCTTTACTATTGACCCCGATCTCCCACAGACGATGGAGCAGGATTTTGTGGGAGACCGTGTCGAAGGCTGCACTCAGATCCAGCAGAACCAACGCTGTAGGGATGCTCGCATCTGAGTAGGTCCGCAGATGTTCTATGACCGCCAGCAAAGCAGACTTGGTGCTATGCCGGGGTCTGAACCCATACTGGGATGCGTCTAAGATTGCATTTACTTCAAAGTAATTGGTTAGGATCGAATTAACACGTTATTCCATGATTTTAGTTAGAAAAGGGAGCAGCAAGATAGGGCAGAAGTTTTCCAGCTTGGGCACATCTAATGTTGGTTTTTGCAGTAGGGGGACCACTTTGGCATGGTTCCAGGTCTTGGGGACCACCCCAAGGATAGTGATAGATTGATCAACTCCAAGCACTCAGGCAGGAGACACTGTTGGCATTTCCAAAAGTTATCAGGTCTCAAAGGGTCATCAGGAGACCCTGATTTTATTTTGACAAACAGTGCTTCCATATCTTTAGGAGAAATAGAAGGGAGCGAGGCGAGAGAGTAGGTCTCAGGGCCCGCAGACACATTTCTCCCTGCGGCACTGGAGGTGTTACATGGATGAAAGCTACTGTAGATGCGTTCCACCTTCTCCAAAAATAATTTGGTATTTAATTTACCTGCAAGTCCCTCGTACAGTGATATCCTGTATACCCAGGGCCTGTAAATTAAATGCTATTAGTGGGCATGCCATTAACAAAATGGGGTAGTCAGAGAAGTCCTAGACCTGGGTATAATGCGGTATTGAAAACAATGGTCCGTGACCTATTCCTTCATAAACTGAATCAATCAGTACATAATGAATATTTCTATAGCATTTTGGAGTGTGTCCCTTCAATCCACTCTAATCAATCAATGCGCAAAGTTCACAAAGGAGAAAGAAAATGCAACAGCAATAATTACGAAACCAGAGACAATTTTAATTCTTTGTTTCTCCAATTAAATGCAAAATAATCACAATTGTACCTAAATAGGTTGTCCCAAGAGAGCGTGCAAAAACCAAAGAGTTATTGGGATAGTGTGAAGTGATAGGGGAAGGTTCAGATAGTGACATAAAATTATTCACAGTAATGCTATACACAGGACCGGTTACACATTTCACCGTCCTACAATAACCTGGCCTCAGATATCAATTCTATACACCATTTCTCAGGACATGGCTTCCATTAATATTTGCACATGATAAAGAGTCCTAGGATCCAGGTTTCAAAGAGAGAGCGTCGATGTTTTGACTCGTCTTAGGGCCTATAGGTAAGTTGGACCTAGGCCATACGAGTATTCATCAGGACTAAAAATAGAGGGCAACCCAGGGATCTTGATGACCCTGAAAGGAGGGGGAATAAAACATTTTTCAAGCTGTTGCACTGAATTGAGACTGGAGTTAATCTCACAGTAGGGGGAATAAAAGCTTACCCTAAAATGGAGGGAACAAGTGGCGTGTCTTCACTAGGTATCCCAATGGTGATGTTCACACCTAAAATTAATAAGGTGTAATCAAAAACCAGGTCTATCCTTATTAAACAAAAAGACCTTATTCAACTTCATTTGCCGTTACCTTAACCAGAATATAAGAATTCACCCACTGGGGAGACAGGCATCAGTCGCTGCTCATTCAAGTCTTTAAAAATTACACCTGAGGAGTGTAACAGGGTGTAATCAATAGTTGATTCCAATATGTATTTATGTCGGACAACTATTAGGCATTAAAAAACAAACAAAAGTATTTACCTTTTGCTTAGTCTATCAAGTGGTAATGCTCAGTGCCACTTAAATCACGAGGCTGAGAAAACATAAGGCGTAGTAAGGGGTTAAGTCAAGACGATGCCGATTTGAAATAACTATCCAGTGTCTGAACAACAGGAGTGTTTATCTTTTGCTTATGATAATGATCAATGGAACTTGTATCATGAGGCTGGAGAGACATAAAATATAGGATAGATTGAGTCAAAAAGCATCCACCCCGTTCCCCATTAGTGGGCATGCAGCGCTCCTTGTGCCTGCCTTTGAAACATGTCTCCGGCCTCTACCACTGCAGGGCCTGTGTGTGCATTTTACTGCCAGAGTGACGTGGCAAGTAAAGTGTTTGCCGAGTCTGAAAGTCCCCTTTTACTATACATAGGTCACCCCCAGGGTAGATCCTAGGTAGCCCTATGGGCAGAGTCTGTATAGGTAAAAGGTAGGAAATGTGCCTTTGTTGTGTGGTATGTCTTGGTAGTGACAAGCAGCCTATTTGGTTTCTCATTGCTGTGAGGCTGCTCCTCTCATAGGTTTTGTATTGGGATTTCCCTGATATGTGTTTCAGTGATAATTCCTAATTAGGAAGGAGTAGCGTTACCATGTTTGGTATGATTGGAATATAGGCGATAAATCCTGCTTATTGGCGAAAGCTGATTTTTTATTACTATTTCAGAAATGACACGTTTAGAAGTGGCCATTTCGGTGTGCTTATGACTGTTTGTGCTTTGCAGCCTAGTGCAAATCAACATCTAGTCTAGACAGAGAGAGGCCTTTTTTGTTTATTCATTCTAGAAAAACAAGGAGGGAGTTCAGGTGTGCCTTGCATATCATGACACGTCTTCCTGGGCTAGAGTGGTGGGAGGAGTGGTCACCTGCATCTAATTAGGGCTGCTCCTGCAGAGACACCCTCCTGTAGTGTATCTGGAGGCAGGGCTGGGGATTGAATGGGGGGGATTGTGCCCTTTTAAAGTTGTTTGAAGTTACCTCAGAACGAAGACATTTGGAAAACAAGTACAGGGGCTGTGAACCCATGAGTTGAGAAACTGCGTGGAACTTGTAACCAGATGCTGCTGGCTCTGCATACTGCACAGGAGGACTGCTGTGCGGTCAGGAGGAACACCATTTTGGACTACTTGTTCTGTTGGGCTAACCTGCAACCTGCTATGTTGCTCCAGGGACTGCCACTCTGTCAAGGCTCTGTGTTCTGGTCTGCCTGTCTACTGCCCCTGAGTGCTTCCCAGTGTTCTCCAAGGACTGGGTGTCTGCTTCTCCCCCACCCTCTTCATTTGGAAGCCTGGGGACTCCCACCGCTCTTCTCTTTTTAGTGCTAGTGAGTGCTTCAGTTTGTTCCTGGTACAAGCAACAGATACCTGGAGAGCGCTTGATACTTTCCCTACTGATCGGGCACTGAGTGTGTGAAGAATGTTCGCTTAGCTGTATATCGGAAAGAGGAGTGTTTTGGTTGTAAACAGCACTCCCGTTTTTATCAGGTTTCGGGCCCCTAGGCGCTGCTGCACCATGAAGAGCCCAGGGGGAATCACTGCGCTGTGTGTAATCACACAGGAGCTCAGAGGGAAAACAAGGGTACCTAAGGGATAGCCCTCCACTCAACGAGATTCAATAACAAAAAATCCCTGTACCCTGGATTTAAGTTAGCAACCGTCTGGTCGACATGAGAACAGAAACTGATGGACCATTGCTTAGATTCCAACAACACCTCCTTTCAATTTTAAGATTAGGTGTACGTTTTCTAATGTCATACTATCCACACCACCACTGCCATTGAGCCTGCCGACTACTCACTGCTCGATCCTGGAGCATGATTGATGCAAATTATGAAATGGAGCGTGCGGATTAACCACAGCCCACGCCACTAACTGGAACAATCAATTCCCCCAATCCAAGCTGAGTACCCTACAGCCATTTGCCTGAGGTCCTTAGCCCTTGTGTGCAACTCGAGTTTTGAGGCAATCACCTCCGATCCGGACCGCGCCTGTACCACCTCTCTGGATTATCGGTCTGGAACAGATAGTGACAGGCGCTTCAATATCAAAACAGGCAACTTAATACAAAGTCCTGATGATGATTCCAGTTCATTAGGGGCCAGGGATCGAAACGCCGTCGACATTTTTAGCAATTCTGTAGTATTTTCCATTGTGTTTATCCTATTACAGTAATTGTTTGTCTGAACTTGCCTATGATTGATTTAAATGCAAGGGACAGTTGGCTCCCACGTCTTTCTTGCCTGATATTTCTTGTCTCCTCCTTTTTCTATACTTTTCTATTTTTCACTCTTGAATCTCTTTTGAGTGATGCTTGGATAGGTACAGGCTTGTACCCTATTAGATATTGAATTGGACCCTCCCTGTGGTCTTCCTTACTCATGTATATACTTGAATAAAATCTTTCAGGCCCGGCTGGGTACTGGAACTACTTGATATAGTACTGATTCTAGTCTATATTTTCCATTGTATGGTTCATTGTGTTTATCCTAAGGACCGTTATTTTCTTAAAAAGATTGTTTGCCCATGGTCCCTAGGTATCTATTGGGTTCCCTTGTTACAATTGAAAATACTATCCACACCAAACCACTGTTTGTAAATGTAAGCAGGAGCCTCCGGGTAGGATTCAACTCGACATATCCATTGATGTCTGTCCCACTGAAACAGTCCATCCATCCACAATTAAACCATACACAAATGAAAAAATGTGTGGCGGAGAGCAAGGCACCTCACGGGCGAACAACCCTCGGGGATCTTGGCAGCTGTTACCAATACTCAGCCCCCTTTCTCATCATAGGTTGCCATTCCTTTTCCAAGAAAAGAAAAGTGTCAAAGCAAAAAATAAAAAATAAAGGTGCTGAACCGGAAGCTCATGGAAATAGCTGCCTGAAGTGACAAACAAAGGAAAGTGAAGATTAAAATCAACTGACAAACCAATTGTACAACTTTTATTATTAACTCTGGTGTATACTGGTGAGTTAAAAAGGCTGGTAGCTTACTGTCGCATACCACGACCTGTAACCGACATGTTTCACTGCCCGGTAGACTTTATGGCAGATTCATCAGGGTTCACCACTTTGTCACCGCACCACTGTTGGACATCTTTAAATAGGAAACTGTTGAGTTGAAAAACAAACCCAGCATAAAATTGATTACTGGATCAAATACACCTACTCTACATACCCATTCGTAAGAAAATGTGGTCATTACCCTCAACCAGCTATGTTCATTCATACCAGCTGGTCAGGACAATTCTCCACCCTGTTGTAGATTGTTATGTCAATCTGCAAATAAAATCAAAGTTAGAGTTTGTGTTATCTAACTCTCCTTCTGCCATCATTATATAGTAGCGTCCCAGCTGAACCACTAATCCTCAAAAGTCAAAACACTGGCTGTATATATCAACCATGCTTGTTCCCAAGCTGTGTGTGCAATGCGATGATTGCTCGGATGTCAATATGGGCTTCAACACTCACATGCAATGATGCCAAATATATGAACGCTCGGATTGTGGTCACGGTAACACATAAAATATCACTGCACTACTGTTATCTAAAACTTCACATCGCTACACATAGCTAGCACCTGCTCTTTACATTATCCAGGTTTTAAAAGTCGGGTGCATCACTTGACTCGTTCTTACTGCACGATGAGTGTTCGGATGTCAATATGGGCTTCAACACTCACATGTAATGATGCCAAATGTATGGACGCTCGGATTGTGGTCACGGTAACACATAAAATATCACTGCACTACTATTATCTAAAACTTCACATCGCTACACATAGCTAGCACCTGCTCTTTACATTATCCAGGTTTTGAAAGTCGGGTGCATCACTTAACTCGTTCTTACGGCACCCACTTGAAAATGAAATCGGCAAACCCAAAATAAGCCTTAAAGTCGAAGCGCTTCCGTGTATGGACCGCAACGGAAACGTCGAGGTGAACTGAGCAAAGATGAAGCCTCCCACCCTCTACTCCTTACCGTACAGTTAGGAAACCGGGACCGTATCTCATCCCAGGAACAACGGCTATAGCGAGTCCCGGGTTTTTAAAGTTCCCCGAACAGATGCCGATTACTGTGCGCGTCTGATCACATGATCGGAAGGACGCGCGAAGGGGAGGGCCAGACCGCTTACCACTGCGGGCACCATCTTAGAATAGGGTATTTTTGTATGAAACCAGTTCTATGCAACCAGTACTCTGTAATGGCCAAATTCAGATACTCTTCTACGGGACACCATAACCTTTTCAGGGTAAGCATACAGCTAAGGGTGATGCCTTCATTATGGCCATCGTAAAACAGACTAAATCATGTCATTATTAACATGCAGTCGATAACTGCAGGCGCCATATTGGAATGGACCAGTTATGGTTCCAGACATTCATTACTGAACTTTATTTTGAAAAAACTTTATTTTAAACACACCGCATATGACTTTATATGCACCCATTTATGTCAACATTTTTTATCTCTAAAAACTAGGCATAACCAACTTATTAAAATTACCTATACGCAGTCCGGAGGAGATCTAATTATATAAGTAGGGAAGCCAGTGACATTAGGGAAATGCATATTGAGTACCTGGTTATGTGTAGGGCCAACAATTGGAAAACATCTATAGCAGCCCAACACACTAACACCTTAGATGGACAGCAAGGGCACAAGATCCAGAACGTACTGTGTGCAAGAGTGTGGAAGTGGCAATGTTGGTACTATTTAACTCTATTCCACTCTATAATTTCATTTAGGCCCTGTGTATCACTTCTTTCTTTGAAAATCTATCTAGCTTCCTTCGTGAGTAGCACCGCCTCGATGTTATTGGGATTGCCCTTCACTGTCTCCAGCACCTGCGCTACCAAGGAGCCCTGGGGACACTGAGGCCGCGGCAGCCCTCTTCACGTGGTTCTATCCCTGCTGCCGCTCTACTCGTCATCAAAGCTTCTCCCAAGTTGCCTAGAAGATCTTAGGTAACCTTGGGGACGGAGGGAGTCTTTTTTATTATGTGACATTTCAGGCTGCCCCTTTGTTCATGAAGCTCTCAGGGACAATGAGACCCTGCACAGGAGTGGTGAGCTAACTTTCTATTGGTCAGAAGCACTGCCAACACAGGATGCTCTGTTCCCTATGTTCAGGCATTAATTACTGTGTAGCATCTGAGAGGAGGGCAGGTGTCTTGGCACTCTGTGATTGAATTTGGTGGTTCATGTGTTTTTCTCTTCCTACCTAACTGCTGCCTTTCATGCCCTGATATTATGATTTATGTTATATTTACCTTGCAATGGTAGGATAACAAATACCTGCATAATGTGTAAAGTGATGGTGTGGGGTGTTATTATGACTTGTGCAATGTAAAATGTAAGTGTTTACTTTAATGCACTACCTGTGGCAGTAGGACTATTGCCTAGTTGGCAAAGTGATTTATAATTCATGTGATTGTGGTCTGTGTTACCTCTCATTCTTTTGGGTCATCACAATATAATCCAGGAATTTCTTCAGAAGCTGCAGAATATATCAGCAAATCCTGGGTCCCAGGTACAGCCAAGACCTACAAATCAGCCTGGTCTGTTTGGTCAAGCTAGTATGTGGGAAAATCTCTTGATCATCATTTTCAGCAGATGTCACCCCGATGGTAAATTGTTATGCCTCTCAAGGTAGTGAAGGTAAGACTTATTGCACAGTTAAGTAGTATTGTTCTGCAGTTTCAGACAATCATTTTCACGCCAATATAAAATCAGAGCACCCTCTGTTTTGTCGGCTTTTTTTTTTATTAAGATTTTATTGCATAGAAACACAAAAACATACAATCATACACTGTTATGTGTCTGCTTTCCATGGAATACGCGCATCCTATCTAGTAATTCACACAGCTTTCATGCCAACAACCCGACATGGGCAGGCAGAGTCTTATGTCCGTTTCATATCCAATGGTACAAAGGAGCTTTACTTACTATGTCTTGCTGTGACGTTTCCGTCTGTGGCCCTGCTAACAATAGTCAATTATCATTCTACTAACACTGAAGCCAGTTAGTCTTAATCTGGATTCAACCCTTTTAGCCCCACATCCTGACGTCCCTCCTGCCCCAGTCCCCTCTACACTCCCAATGCATCACGCTGCGCTCACTGCATGTAAAAGTTCCCCGTAACGTTACCCTGTGTGAGTCTCACTAATCAGCCCCCTTCTATTTGCCAATTGGTTCGCTGGGATGCATGTCTGAATCCCCTTGGCTCGTCATCTCCGTCAATTCTGTCTCCACCATCCCACTAAGCCTCTGTGCCATGTATAGTCCCCAGAAATTCTTTGGTTCGCTACGGGGGGGATAGGGGAGGGGGGAGTATTTCACTGTAATCTCCAACTGCGTGCAGCAATACAACATGTCATGGGACCATCACTTAATTGTTGGCACTGGTCCTCTCATCCAGCATAGTGCTACCACCCATTTAGCAATAAGCATGCCCATATCCACCAACCTTTGTATTGCCTTGGGTAGTTTTTAGAGTGACATAGAAGTGCCAATGCTGGGTCTGGCACCAGCTCTGTTTCTACTATCCTCCCCAGTTCCCTGAATATGTCCTCCCAATATGCATATATCCACAGGCATTGCCACGCCAAATGTAAAAAATCTGCTGTCGAGGCATGGCACCTCTCACAGGATGTAAAGTAGCAGAAACACCCAATAGTGCAACTGTCACCTAAGGCACAGGTGTATTAGCTGACCAAAACATTCAGCTCTTTCAAAATCATATGTGCTCATCTTCTTGATTGTAAATATCCAATTTTATTTCATTGAATTAATAAATTTTACTTTGTTCACATTGGTGTTATTCAAAATTCATCCCAGGAAAATGATACATATCCAATGCATTTCGTGGAAATCCACCTTCATCAGGGATCCATCTATGGATAACAAACATAACATTTTGAGCATACTTCTATCAGTCTTATATAAGCAATACTACACAATTTTAACACTATATATAATTACTCGGCATTATACAATGTATTTCCACTATCTCTCACAATTGATGTTAAGTCCTATACATGTTTATACATTTCACTAACAAATACTCGATGTTCACAGTGTTATAGTTGTTGCTTCGCGCACCAATAAACTGTATTCTACTCTACCCATGTTTCGAATGCGTTTAATGTTAAAAAGTGTAATTCGTTGCTAACACACTCTTTACGTTCAGTTTATTGGTGCGCGAAGCAACAACTATAACACTGTGAACATCGAGTATTTGTACAGCAGTAGTGCCACATCCCATCATCTATAGTTATCTGTAGGTCTCTTTGCCATGCCAACCTATCTGCAGTGTATAGGTTTGCCCTGTGTGTCATAGCTATTTTATAGGCATTTGTTACTCATCACCGGATCAAGGAAATTCCACAATATCTCTCCACACCTGAAAGCGTAAAACTGGCTACTGTACAAAGCCAGAATTCGACTTAAACTGGCATGTATTGCCCACAAAGCGCTGCACTACAAAACACACTACAAAACACCAAGATACCTGGCACAAAAAATTGAGTTATCAGGAGGAAGCAGACAAGCCAGGAGTGCCAAGGAGCTGTTGCTGAGACCACCCATCTTCCGGAAGAAGAAAACATATGATAGAGATTTCTCAGGAGCAGCCCCCAGAATATGGAACTCACTCCCCCCAATCATTAGGAAAATTCCAAACACAGCAACATTTAAGAGGGAAGCTAAGATCTTCCTTATGAGTAAGTTCCTTCCATAGGCAAGAAGGTTCATCGCCAGCACTGTGACGTAGCTGTCTCCTAAACAGGGCAACTATGTATTAACGAGAAAGTCACCAGTTATACGGGGAATAACCTCTGTCGGCACTATCCTACTCCTGACTTTTGTAGAATGCACGGGAAAAAGACACTTCTGAACTATTGGGTAATGGAAGCCCCAGCACACTTTGATATCAAGATGTATCCTAAAGTACCTCATGTCAATGTATATACTTATGTTAATATTCTATGGCTGTATAATGTACCTACCTCATATCACTGTACATCGTTATGCTATACAAGATTTAACTCTAAACTACCTCATGTAAATGTGAAGCGCTCTGATACCCAAGGGTTACGTACGCGCTATACACTACTCTTTAAATAAAATAAACAAATAAAATCTTACGAGGAGATGTAGTCTTTAGGACATAGGATAGCTCATCTGGTGGTTCAGTTAAATCCTCCCCCAACAGTTCCAGCATAGCTCTGCGTACTCTATAGTATTGAAAATATGCCGCCAATCCGTGAAATCCGAACTAAAAGCTCTCCACTGGTTGCCAGTGAGGGAAAGAATCAACTTCAAAAGCATGTGTATCGCCCACCGTGCCTACTGGAGGAAAGGAGCAAGTCTGAACCACATCCTGATCACCCCCTTCCTTCCTAATAGACAGCTTAGATCAGCCCATACTTTCCAAGCCACCATTCCTAGGATCAGAAGAGAGAGGAGCGGAGGTAGGATGTTTTCAGTAAATGCGGCAAAACTCTGGAACTCCCTCCCAATCCACCTCCAATCAGAACCCAACCTTTTGCTCTTCCGGAAAAAATTAAAAACCCTTCTTTTTAACAGATAACCCAGACCCTGCTACATTCACACGTGAAGCAAACAATTCTAGCGCTGGGACGCCTGCGGGTAGCTATCGCGCTATACAAATATAAATCCAATCCATCCAATCCAATCCAAAATGTTGTAATGAGGTGCCTGCGCCCGCCGCTCCTTCCACCTGTTCCCAGGTCTTTACCTTCCCGTCCTGAAATAATTCCCCTGCCACCTTGATGTTAAATTTTTCCAGAACATCTGTCACACCCTTGTCCCTGCGAGGAGTTAACCAGAGGGTTCACTCCACCGACATATCTGGAGAATACAGTAAAGCTCCACCCTGTTGTTGTAGCAAGCAATGCCATGCGTTGCGGGTTGCATTCATAGAGTCTAGTATCCCAGTTCTGCGGTCCACTGGTTTGAATATTGTTGCCGGTAGGGGGAGCGGGTTGGCAAACAGGGCCGGACTGATAATTCTGGGCACCGGGCAATCCCACCGGTAGGCTGGATGGAGTGGGGGCCGGTTTTTGGGGTGGGGCCCGGTTTTTTCTGTCTTGCGCTCTGTCTACTGTCTGGCCTCCGCTACTACTACTCCACTTGACTGCTCCATGTGAGGAAAACTATCTGCATAATAAAGCATTAAGTGACCGTGACTCGGTGGCTTTAATCATTTAACAATCAGGAGCCGAGTTGCAGTGCACACCAGACAGATGTCACCGCCGTCGCGTCTGCGCTGTCTACCCTTCACCCTTAGGGTGGGGCTGGTGTCTAGCGGTGATCATGCGCATTGGGGCTTTATTGCGCGTGACTGGTGACCGAGTGTTAATTAGGCCTGGGCGGAGTTCGCGGAGTGGGGCTTCGCGGAGCTACGCGAAGTGGGCGAGAAACTACGCCCACCTCCGCACTCCGCGTAGCCCCACTCCGCAAAACCACTGGCCGGCAGCCCCGCAACCCGCCTCCCTCCCGCCCTCCCTAAATACTTTAAAATAAAAGAACGCAATAATTTTAAAAGCACTTACCTTGCCGCAGCTGGCCGCCGCGTTCCCCGGGGCTCGTTCTCTTCCGTCTTCCGTATTTTGCAGTAATGCGCATGCGCGGGCGGCCGCGCATGCGCATTTTCTCGTGAAAATGCGCATGCGCGGCCGTCCGCGCATGCGCATTACTGCAAAATACGGAAGGCGGAAGAGAACGAGCCCCGGGGAACGCGGCGGCCAGCGGCGGCAAGGTAAGTGCTTTTAAAATTATTGCGTTCTTTTATTTTAAAGTATTTAGGGAGGGCGGGAGGGAGGCGGGTGGCGGCCAGCTACGCTCCGTCTGCGGAGCGTGCGTAGTGCCGCCTGGCTCCGCCAGCTCCGCAAAATGCGGAGTAGGCGGAACTACGCACACTCCGCAGACGGAGCGTAGCTGGCCGCCCACGGTTAGTGTTAATCAGTGGGAGATGTTAGGGCGAGACTTACTGCTGATAAAAATAAAACAAGAAAGTTTTATAATACGAAATACAATGGCCCACATGCATCAATGTAGGATTTTGCATTTCTCAAATAGCGAAAATTAAGGAATCGCTATTTGAGAAATGCAAAATGCTATGCATCAAGAAATCCTAAAAGTTTTTAGGATTTCTTCATTTTCGAAAATTGCGATTCCTTAATTGCGAAGTGCAATTAAGGAATCGCATTACATTGATTCCTATGGGCCTAGAGGCCCATAGGAATCAATGTAGTCAATTTGAAGCCAGTAGCAAATTGCGAGTGGCACTTAGAACATTTCATGGGTGCAGGGGGGGGGTCCAAAGGACCCCCCCATGCACCCCTGAAATGTATTTTTCGCATCATGTTGCACACACACATGTCCTAAGGACATGTGTGTCCGTAACATGAACGTTTTAAAAATGCATTTTCTGCATTATTTACAGTTTTTGCAAATTTACCGAGTAGTTCAACTACTCGGTAAATCTGTCCCGCAAAATGCGATTTCTCTTTTGAAAATGTATTCATGCATTGCTTTTAGGAAATCGCACATTTGCGATTTCCTAAAAGCAATCGCATTTTTGGAAATCGCTCAAATGTAGCGATTTCCAAAAATGATTGATGCATTCCAAAATGCATTTTTGGAGTCGCAAACGGCCGATTTTAAGGAATCGCACCGTTTGCGACTCCATAAATGCTTGATGCATGTAGGCCTATGTCTCTACACCAAACATTAATGTTGGAGATTGGGTGAGAATTAAAAAACCTAATAAAGTTACGAAAGGTTCAAGCAAGTTTTACGAACCAGTTAAAGTTATTGACATTTTAAACAATGCTATTAGAGTGGAAAATGGTAAAGTATGGAACTTAAAAAGAGTAGTATTGTGTAAAAATAAAGCTGTAGGTGTAATTGGTCCCCATGTTCACCCACTGTGGTCTGATGATATTGTTCCACCCCTTGGTGAGAATGTACCCAATGTTAATTGTGATACAAGTAGTGAATTGGGAGATAACAACAATACTCTTTGCAAATACAATGATTTAAGTGATGGGAGATGTGGGAGAAAGAAAAATGTACCTATCTGGTTAAAAGATTTTGTGGTAGGGTGATTTTTTTTTTTGTATATATAAGGGGTAGGTATTGTATTGTTATTATTCTGTTCATTTGTCAATTAGAAAGAGAGGGGATGTGTTATGTTGTACAATTGTATTCAATTAAATATTATTGTCATTAGAACTTGGAAATGGAATACTAGAATGTTGTAGAGTATTCTATTCTGCCCTGCTTCAGTCAGTTGTACTCCTGCTGCTGAAGAGGACGGACCTGTTTCCTTTATGAGAATACATCTCAAATTCCTACTTCCTTGTTTCCTGGATTTACCATACAACACAGAGGCGAGTTCGAGGGCGCATCCCAGAGAGAGAGAGACGAGAGAGTCATGGTAGGTAGGCACCGTCACCCTGTTAAAAGTTAGTGCACTATATAATGCATGAATACCAGCCATGCCACGAACGAGATTCATCGAGAATACCTTTGAGACGAACCGGCAGTGGCACTCTGATACCATCGGTAAGCGGTAATATACACCGAATGCGCTTCAACTTCACATGTTTTTAAAATGCAGCCACTTGCGTAAAACAGTAAACCGCAGCACCATAGAGCCCCACTAGACCACATCGCTAGTGGTAAAAGACAATGTATGCAGCACACCGAGTGAAAGTGGGCTGCTACTCTGGACATAAATAAAAAGTCACCGACACTCCATCGAGACCTGACCTTCACAAATAACATGCCATAACATGCCTCTGAGGTATGTTATGGCATGAAAAGGCCTAAAAACGAACGCTACTGAGAAATGCTGTTGTAACACTTTGAAACAAAATGTACGTATTCAAGCACCTCGAGGCAGTGTCATAGGGCAGACAGATCAGACGTGAGTCACGGGTGAAATCACTGCCGGAGCCGGGCTCACAGCCTGATCCAGGTGCTGTTACAGGAAACTGTGCCAGATTCCTGGTGGCCCCAGTGTCTGGGCTACTTCCCATGGACAGGGTGAACACAGCATGCCCAGGCACGGGGAGACCTCTCAGTGCCATGTTCGGGGCTGCAGCCTGCACGAGAGGGTTTCTATTCCCACAGGATTGAGAAGGAACAGCCCCCTCTCCTAGCCACGCACTCATGTTCGTTAACATATGATAAACTGTTGAAACCTCATTGAAGGACTATTTAACCTGTGCCCGGGGACATATCCCACATGAATGGGGTTGCCACTAGGCACCCCATAGGGACCATATTTACTTTTATTTAGCCCCCATTCTGCAGTGTCCGTCCAGTCAGCCACTTTGCAATCAATCATCAACATTGGACTGAGCGGGCGTTGCAAGACTCGTGAAAGCCGGGCTGGGAACTGCGCAGTGGATTTGTGAGCAGGGGCCGGGAGGAGCAAGGTGGGGGCTTGAGTTGCGCTGCGCACCATCGCGGGACGTGGTGGACGGTGGCTGGCTGCAGCCTCAGGGGCGGCCTTAGGCATGTGCAAGCTGTGCACCTGCACAGGGCCACCAACCCCCAGGGGCCACCACGCCAATATATATATCCTTAATATGATATTCCTCTGAGGATGGATACATATTTGTGTGGTGACCCCTGGCAGGGATTTGGGGGCCTCCAGCTCTGTTTCCACTTCCAAACACCCTGACCCCCACCTCTTCACTGGCCTCCGTGCTCCGCCCTGCCTGGACCCCTCTTCCGGGGCCCCCTACCTACGCTCCCTGCCCAGGGCCGCCATGAGCCTAGAGCCGCCCCTGGCAGCCTGCAGGCAATAAATCAAAATTTGTAATCATGATGATTGTCACCGTCGGGGACCGTGACAATCATCATAATTAAAAAATGTGATTTGATGTGTGTAGGCTTAGCGCAACTGGCATAGGGCGGGCAGCCGCTGCCTTGGAACCGGGTGCCATGAAGAAACGGGTGCCGGCTAGGCTGGCCCAGTTTATGTAGTCCGCCTCAGTTTTTGAGGCTCTTTTGAGTACCAAATAACCTTCCTCACGTTGAATGACGTACCTTTTGTCAACCTAACAGTCATTCAAGGTGTGATGGCTGCTCAAAAAAGCCAGAGGGGGGGATTGGGAGGAGGAGAGAAACTTTGGTGCGCGTTCGGGGGCCACGCGGTGGGCCACTGCATTGGCTGCATTGGCTGCTGATCTCGGCTCTACCACTGTTCCTTTCTTTGAGATTCCGGTGCCCGGGCCTGCGTGACAGTCCTGCAGTGTTTACTCTGCTATATTTGTGATCACAACATCAGCTGAGTAGAGTGTAAGCAGCACGCAAATTAAGGTGGCAGTGTGTTTTTCTGCCGACAGCACAGTGCTGTTTGTCAATCAATCAATCACAGAACTTGTAAAGCGCACTACTCACCCGTGAGGGTCTCAAGGCGCTAAGGGGAGGTGGGGTGGGGGCTGCTGCTACTGCTCGAAGAGCCAGGTCTTGAGGAGCTTCCAGAAGGTGACCAGGTCCTGGGTCTGCCGCAGGTGGGTGGGAATGGTGTTCCAGGTCTTGGCAGCGAGGAAGGAGAAGGATCTGCCTCCGGAGGTGGTATGCTGGATTAGTGGGACGGCGGCGAGGGCGAGGCTGGCGGAGCGGAGCTGGTGGGCGGGGGTGTAGGAAGTTGAGTCTGTTGTTCAGGTAGGCTGGTCCGGAGTTGTGGAGTGCTTTGTGTGCGTGGGTGAGGAGCTTGAAGGTGATCCTCTTGTTGATGGGGAGCCAGTGAAGGTCTCTGAGGTGGGGGGTTATGTGGCTGCGTCAGGGGAGGTTGAGGATCAGGCGGGCCGAGGCGTTCTGGATGTGTTGTAGTCGCTGTAGGTGTTTGGTCGGGATTCCTGCATAGAGTGCGTTGCCGTAGTCCAGCCGGCTGCTGACGAGGACTTGGGTCACCTTTCTTCTAGTTTCGATCGGGATACACTTGTAGATCCTGCAAATCATGCGGAGGGTGTTGTAGCAGGCGGAGGAGACGGTGCTGACCTGCTTGGACATGGAGAGGGAGGAGTCGAGGATGAATCCCAAGTTGGGTGCGTGGTCCGCGGGCGTTGGTGCTGTTCCTAGTGTTGTCGGCCACCAGGAGTCGTCCCAGGCAGACGGGGTAGGGTCGAGAATAAGGACTTCCGTTTTGTCCGAGTTTAGCTTCAGGGGGCTGCTCCTCATCCACTCGCCGACGGCCTTCATACCCTTGTGGAGGTTGGTTTTGGCGGTATGCAGGCCCTTGGTAAGGGAGAGGATGAGCTGGGTGTCGTCGGCGTAGGAGATGATGTTCAGGTCGTATTGGCGGGCCACTTGTGCGAGGGGGGCCATGTAGATGTTGAACAGCGTCGGGTTGAGGGATGAGCCCTGGGGTACGCCGCAGATGAGGTTGGTTGCTTCGGATCGGTAGGGTGGGAGGTGGACTCTCTGGGTTCTGCCAGAGAGGAAGGAAGTGGTCCAGTCCAGGGCTTTCTCCCGAATTCCGGCTTCTTGGAGGCGTGTTCTTAGTGTGTGGTGGCAGACCGTGTCGAAGGCGGCTGACAGGTCCAGGAGGATGAGGGCTGACGTTTCACCATTGTGTAGTTGGCGTCGGATTTCGTCTGTGGCGGCAATGAGGGCTGTCTCGGTGCTGTGGTTCCATCTGAATCCGGATTGCGACGGGTCTAGGATGTTGTTGTCCTCGAGGTGGCGGGTCAGCTGTATGTTGGCGATTTTCTCAATGACATTCGCCGGGAAGGGGAGCAGGGAGATGGGGCGGAAGTTCTTGAGGTCCTTTCGGGTCTGCCTTGGGCTTCTTGAGGAGGGCGTTGATTTCCGCATGCTTCCAGCTTTCCAGGAATGTCGCTGAGTCAAAGGAGATGTTGATGACCTTTCGTAGTTGGGGTGAGATGGTGGCGTCTGCTTTGTTGAACACGTGGTGTGGGCAGGGGTCTGCTGGTGATCCCGAGTGGATGGAGTTCATGATCTTTCGCGTCTCGTCGCCGTTGACGTGGGACCAGGAGGTCAGCTGGTTGGTGCAGGTGGCGTTCGGGGTGGGGTCTGTCGTGGTCGGGACTGGTGGTACGTTGAAACTGTTGTGGATGTCGATGATCTTGTGGTGGAAGAAGGTGGCCAGTGAGTCGCACAGTCCTTGCAAGGGCGGGATGTCGTTGGTGTTGGCGCTGGGGTTGGAGAGTTCCTTAACGATGCTGAAGAGCTCTTTGAAATAGTGTGCGTTGTTGTCCAGGCGGGTTCTGAAGGAGGACCTCTTGGTTTCTCTGATGAGTTGGTGGTGTCTGCGATTGGCATCCTTGTGGGTAACGTGGTTGTCTGACGTGCAGTCTTGGAGCCATTTCTTCTCTCGCATCCGGCATGTGTGTTTGGAGGTCTGGAGTACTTCGGTGAACCAGGTGGCTTTCTTGCTGGAGTGGTTGATGGAGGGCTTCTTTAGCGGGGCGAGAGTGTTGGCGCAGTCTTCCATCCACTGTCTGAGGTTTTGGGCGGCAGTGTCTGGGCTGGTGGGGTCGGTTTGAGGGTCCAGGGCGAGGGCGGAGGTAAGTTGGTTCTCGGTGATTTTGCCCCAGCAGCGGCGAGATAGCTGTTGGGTGTGGTGGTGCGTTTTTGCTTTCTTGAATGTAAAGTGGATGCAGCGGTGGTCGGTCCAGTGGAGTTCGGTGGTGTGGTTGAAGGCGTTGTGGGTGCTTGTGGAGAAGATGGGTCCGAGCGTGTGGCCGGCGGCGTGGGTGGGTTTGGTGATGAGTTGTTGGAGGCCGAGGTCGGCGAGGTTGTCGATCAGGGTGGCGGAGTTGGTGTCTTTGTTGTTCTCGAGGTGGTAGTTCAGGTTCCTGAGGAGGATGTAGTCCGTGGAGGCGAGTGCGTGGGTGCTGGCCAGGTTGGCGATGGAGTTGCTGAAGAGGGTCCAAGAGGTCTGTAGACGAGTGTTCCTCTGAGAGTGGTGTTGGGGTCGGTGTGGATCCGAAAGTGAAGGTGTTCGGCGGAGTTGAGAGAGTCATCTGCGAGGGTGTGGACCTGGAGCGTGGACTTGTGGACGATGGCTATTCCTCCTCCGATTCCGTTGGCGCAATCCCTGCGGGTGATCATGTAGCCGTCTGGGATGACTTTGGCAATGTCCGGTGCAGAGGATTCGTTCCACCAGTTCTCGGTCAGGAATGCTACGTCTGGGGGCGTTGTGTCGACTAGGCCCCAAAGCTTGACGGCGTGTTTGCCTGATCAGGAATGCTGCTTATGAGGCCAGAGGAAAAGACCGTGAAGATGTTCTATTACAGGCAGAATGATGGGGCCAGTGTGCCAGTGTCCTGTTGTGGAATACCAAACTGAAGTTTTGGGCCTAGAGAGTTAGCCCCACTTCTCACAGTGGGAATACGTTTGCTAATCAGGAGTGGCATAGAACAAGTGCACAGCCAAGCAGCGCCTGGCTTTGTATGTCTACTAAAGAAGGCGCTGAGTTGGCTGTGTACCACATACTGAACTGGAAATAAAAAAATGCCATGCACAGAACTCACTCCCCCTCCCATTAACGTCAGGCCAGGGCAAAAGGAGGTGAATCTACAGGACCCTCCATGGTCGGACTGGCCAGTGTGGCCATCTGAAGCAGCAAAAGGCAGCCCGCCTGACAGGTCATTGTGTGAGCCATGTTTTAGCTCCTTGTGGTTATGTTTTAGGGTCTGGTTGCCCGGTTTTTCCTTTTAATTTTCCTCATATTACCTCCACAAACATTACCAACAGCAAGCACAAATGCATGCATTCTCCCGTAACTTGCAGAGCACCTGTATAGCATGTCTTTACAAGTACAAAACTGCTTCAAATAGCAAATGTGGGCCACAGTTTTAGGTCTTTGATTCACTAATGAGGGATACTTTTATTATGGTGCCCAGGATTATTTTCTGTCCCAGTCCGACTCTGCAACCTTTAAAAGACCCGGCCATGGAAATTCCTTCTGGAATGGGGGCAGAATCCTCCACCCGGAAAGTCTTGTACATGTTGCGATGAGACTGACCCATTTCCATGCATTGAGGATATTTGACTTTCCAGCTAATGTATTTGGAGGTTTGCTGTTTTATGGCTGTAAGAACATCTCGAAAGGGATTAACTGCAGCACTGATTGGGACACATTTGTATGATGTAAAAAGGTATCTTTCACTCTCCACTCACTCCTAGTCACCAAGGGTACAGAGCTGCTTTCCTGATGTTTCATTTTTTTGTGCTTTATTTTTGAGTTTTATACAGTGCAAACTAGACACGAGACATCGGGTATCAGAGCGCTTTACATGAGCACCTGTTTCGTTACATGAGGACCGATTCATTTTTGTTAGGCACAGGGAGAATAATTTATTTGCCCAGAATCACAGGATGTTGAGCATCGTTGGCAAGACTCGAACCTATTGCATTCTGAGACTTGTAATCCTCTTTCAGTTTGGATATTCAGTTTAATTAACAACCCTAACTTGTAAAAGAACAGCCCAAAACTATAGCATTTCATCAATGGTGACATGGCGCCATCTAGTCTGGTAATATGATGTCAAACTAAGCAGTGTCAATTTGCACGGTGTTTTGAGGGTGCACTTCAGCTAGTGGTGGCTTTTTCAGCCAACAGTGCCATGCTTGGTGGGATCTGTGGCTTTTAAGTGTTCTCTATAGGAATGTCTGTGATTTATGACTGGCTATCCTGGTGCTCCATAAGGTAATCAGTGACTATACTTTAATACAATCTAATATGTAATGAAAAATGTGTCAAGAAATGCTTTGTTTTGGCCTTTCTGTCTCCAAAATTTTCTTGGGGGGTGAACCCCCCAAAGTTAAACTCCCCCTAGTAGTGGTTGCTCACTGCGCTTGCTCGCTACACACTATATGAGGGCTGAAATCACTTTTACTTTGTTCTCTCTGATTCACTACTTGTGTCTATTTTTGGTGCTCTCTGAAAGAATGTCTATGGGTACCTCTGAATGGGTGGGTAACCTGGTGCTCTTTAAGGTCATCATCTACTATTTACTGTGCTTTGAAAGTGGAAACAATTGAATATGTAATGAAAAATGTGCTGTAATATTCACCATTTTGGTCTGTCTTTTTCCAAAATTTTCTGGGGGGGAGAACCCCCTCAAACCCCCTAGTAGTGGATGGGCTCGCTCGCTGCTCTCGCTCGCTACACGCAGGACGAGGGCTGGTCTGGCCAAACTTGGTAGGGCTGCTTTCAGTTCCCAGTCCGGCCCTGTCGGCAAATAGTTTTTCCATGCGGATGAAGGGGATGTCCGACTCTCCATGTATCCATGTATGCATGTGAGCACCCTGTGCTGCTCGGTAATATAGTTCAAAATCTGGTGCCCCCAGACCCCCCCATACTATATGGCAGAGTGAGCACCTGTCATTGTACTCTAGCCTGTTTGCCCGCCCATGCCAAGTTGATCATAGATTGTTTGAGTCTATGAAAAAAAGTATGCGGCAATACTATTGGGATGTTTGTGAACAGGAACAGTAACCTAGGTAGTACCACCATCTTCATGACTGAGATACGTCCCATAAGTGAGAGCAGAAGCCGGCAACAGGACTCCACATCATCCTCTAATTTGCTGATTGCTGTGCTGTAGTTCTCCCTATACACTATCTCTGAGTCCGTGTGTAACTGGATGCCCAGATATCTGTCAGAGTCTATGGACCATTGTAACGGGAACTCCATCTCAAATTCTGCTGTGGCCGGGGTAAGAGGAAATGCTATAGACTTAGCTATAGACTTAGCCCAATTAACTCTCAAACCAGATAATGCACCAAATAGTACAACTACTCTGAGGACAGCAGACAGGTTATTCTCTGGGTCAGGCACATACAGCAGCATATCATCTGCATAGGTTGACACCACTATCCAGTAGTCCCGGAACCCAATACCCTCATGCCTGTGGTATTCCCTGAGCGTGCACGCCAGTGGTTCCGCCACTAGGGCATATAACAGTGGAGACAGTGGGCAGCCCCGCCTAGTCCCTCTTGTGATGGCGAATGAATCTGTAACCAAGTTGCCCAGGTGAATCCTCACCGTGGGTCTGCTATACAAGGTACCAATCAGCTGCAGAAATACCTTGTCAGTACTTGTCTCATGAAGGCCCACTCTACGGAGTCAAAGGCCTTCTCCATATCTAGGAAGACCGCTACTGCCTTAGTGTCCTGCTTTACATGTCTCAGTTTCTGTTCTAGGTCCGCCAACCTCTGGCGAACTGCTTAAAGGACCCCTGAGTTATTAGTCATTGCTATGCCCCTTTTGTACACTTTAAAAGCCTCCCATACTGTCTGGAAGCTATCTACCGAGCCTATGTTTGTTTCAAAATACGTTTCTATTTCCTGAGCAAGTTCCCCTTTAAATAGGGAGTCCATCAGTAAATAAGGGGGAAGCCCATGTAGATGGCAAAATCAGTTTCTTGGGGGTGTCTTGGGTCAGCAACAGCGGCGAGTGATTGGAAAAGTGTGCGCGACAGGACTATGCAATTACGGATCTGGCCCATCAATGACATAGAGGCCAGCCAATAATCTATGCGAATATGTAAATTTTGGTAAGCTGAATAATGTGTGTAACCGCCCTTATTGTTATTGCGTATACTCCACACATCATTGAGATCCTTACAGTTCATGACACTGTCCAACATTTTCGCTGCAGCGACAGGCCTCCGTGCTGGGCCTGCCGATCTGTCCAGGTCAGGGTCCCTAACCAGGTTAAAATCTCGACCCCATAAAAATTGTGCTGCATGATATCTTCGGGTTGCATTCGCTAGCGTTGTGAAAATCTCGGGGCAGTCATAGTTGGGCCAGTACACATTACCTGTTATCCAGTCACTCCCCTGTCCCTGATATATTGAGATTACATAATGCCCTTCGGTGTCTGCAGCGAGCATTTCTATTGTAAAAGCAGACTTGGGATTCACCCAGCTCAACACCCTCCTGGCATGTGTTGTGCATCCAGCCGAAGCAACATTACCTAGCAAGCCCTTACTGCGGAGCATCACGCTTGACTGTGGGAGGTGCGTTTCCTGTAGCATGGCAACATCTATATGTTAAATAATAGGTACAAGACACACACAGTCTGGACCAAACAGAGAGCACAGCATGAATTCTCTTAATCAAACTGATTGTTGTTTGATTTTGTTCACAATGAATCAACTTCTATTTCTGAATAAACACAAATGCAGATATTCATTCATTTATCGATGAAGTTATTATTCTATTCATTATAGATCATTCTTTCAAATCTTGTATAGTGATGTACATTTGCGTCATTACTTCATGACTGTTTAAGTACATATATTGCTCAATTATTAAACATTGCATCACATATTGTCAAATATGTTTACAAAGACACATGGTTAACGACCATTGATGGTTGTTGGCCCGATGCCTTTCGGGGCAATGGGTCCCTTCCTCGGGGGCCACTGTGAATAAAACACTAAGAAAACCATTGATTTCCAATACATACTCTATAATCCTGTATTCAAACATACTAACACATTTTAGAATGATACTGTACAAAGCCAACTAAAAAGATTAAGGCAGTCAAGTAACAACACATTGTAGGATGTAATGACCCCCTTGCTTTCTTTACTTTCCTGGGGTTGCCAAGAGTAGTTATCTAAAGTGTGCCTCTGGTGTAATAATTGTGCTCAGAAGCGCGTTTTAATCGTCACAAGTCTCCTTACTGATACTCCACAGTAAGTGTTATTCAGTGCAAAATAATGTCAAGAAATGACAGTTAAAATCCGAGGTGACATGAAAGACAAAGTTAAAGAATAAACTGTAGCGAAAACACGGTTGCGTAAATAACACGACTGGTTAGGATAAACTAGTAGACGGTGCTCATGCATGCTAGAGTCTCCGACAACGAATGACAAGTGGTCAATATACCATGCAGCGTCTCCTGCTACAAACAAGTCGGGCATTGATACCCCTTGCACTGACCTGTAGTTAATGTAGAGGACTGACGTGGTGATAACCACACTACAATGATGCAAAGCGCAGCGAATCTAAAAATGAAAATGTCCGTCAGCGCCAAGTATGAAAAGTGAATCTAAAGTTACGCCATACGTGAGGTGAAAAGCTGAAATGTACCTGTTCACAACGAGGGGAGTACACACTTAGGTGTTTAAAATTCTGTTGAAAAAACGAAATTACAATTACTATCGTGGCATGATAGCGGGCATAGGGCCACCGCGAACAAATATTCACAACACTAACCTGAAGCACAGGATGTTGATCGTTGTAAACCAGCAGTGCGCAGAGAAGCTCGCACATTGTACAAACGCCAGCAAAGGTACGCGACACAGAAATATACGCGCGTCGTCACGTGGACTCAGTGAAACATAAATGAAGGACAAATACGGCAGCCATGTTAGAAAGGTGAACGTGAATGTGAACCGATGTGAATATGAACGATGTGAATACTACTTCTTGGTTGTATATGATGCCTGGACAAATTCTGAGTACATAGTAACGATCAGCAGTACACAGGTCAAGAAAAGCACTAATATGCTATCATTCTGAACTGCTTGATTTAAATAGAATTGATACTAGTGGTAGATAACCGTAACATACTATGCACATATTCAAAAGATTCCTAATACAGATAGGAAGACAGATCCTATACTCCATCCTGCATAATCTAAGTAGCATGATAACACAAAATACAAATAGGTACTATATAATCCACATTGATGATAAACCTATTTATACTGGTAAAAAATAACAATGTAGGTGATGTGAACGTGAGCCTGATAGGCCTACATCAATATGGTGCAGAACAACAATATGTAGTAGAAAAAAAGGGATGGCTGAGTGATCTGTTTGTGGATAAATGAACTATAGAGCTGGTTTGAAGAACCTGTTACATTTAATGAAACAATATATACAACTCCTGGGCCCACGTATAAAGTATACAGTCGATACAGATCTGAAAATATAGTACAGTCGACACCGGTGATTTCATGAACGTTGTTTTATACAAGAATGTTCATAAGGGAAAACAATGCCTGCCAACACGTGTTTCGTCAACAGATTGCTACCTGTGACTTTTCAGGGCTTGAAGCGTGTTATATCAAAATCGAAGAACAGTGATACTTTCAGCCCGGTGTGCGGGTGCATGGAGCCTCCGCAAGTGAGGGCGTCTGGAGAAGCAGAATACAGCGGGCGGGTACGTCTGTGTATATGCTGAGCCTGGTGGTGCAGGGTTCAAACGTTACTCGTCTCGTCAGCATATACACCGACGGACCCGCCCGCTGTATTCGGCTTCACCAGACGCTCTCACTTGTGGCGGCTCCATGCACCCGCACACCGGGCTAGAAGTATCAAGGGTTCTTCGATTTTGACATAACGCGTTTCAAGCCCTGAAGGGTCACAGATAGCGACCTGTTGACGAAACACGTGTTGGCTGGCATTGTTTTCCCTTATGAACATTCTTGTATAAAACAACCTGCGTGAAATCACCAGTGTTGACTGACTATATTTTCAGATCTGTATCGACTGTATACTTTATACGTGTGCCCAGGACTTGTATATATTTATTTGGCAATGACCTCTCAACTCATTCCTTATTCCTGGTTTGGGTTCTCCCCTAACCTGGTTGCACTGAGAAGCATTTGTTTTTCGTCTCCTAGAGACCTGCACCGTTATCTGCCCGAGCGCCACTCAGCTGTTACCCAAAAAACCCTTGCAGAAACCAGTATTAAATGAAACAACTCAGATCTATTTTGTCATTAAGTCCCAGTGGTTCCATTTTCTGGTATTTTTTGACGAGCATAACTTCATGTTGTGATAAGTACTGGCTAGAGTCCCTCCCTTCTTTTATTTGAATCTTCTCTATCACCATGAACCGGACTTGGGAAATGTTATGTTGGTGTTGTAGCCAATGCACTGCATCTATACGTTGCCTGTTCAAATAGCTCAGTACTTTACGGAGCTTACGATAGTCATTAAGCCCTCTGACATTCCACGTCATTGCTCTTAGGGAGTCAACCCGGTTCGGCCTTTCGATCCCAGCCATACCTGCCATCAATGTTGTCGCTACCCATAACAGACTCCAGTGTGTTGTGTGTGCCTACACAGTGTACTGTATGTAAAAACCGAAACAGACCCTCCAAACAACCCGTAATCAACGATTACCCCACCGGCCACCCCTCCCCCTCACACAGCTGACCACCCCCAAATTGGTCGTGCAGTACCCCTGAAACCTCCTACCCATCACCTCCCTACCCCCCTCAGTGTCCCCCCAATGTGCACTTCTGTGGTGTTCAGCACTCGAAGACAGAGGTCGCTCAATATACAGTAGTCATTGCATTGTGTTGTTGTGCCTAACGCCTAGTCTCGCCATCATCGTACTAACCAGTTTGCGGCATTCTACTCTGAGCTACATTTGTGTGTTGTACGTATGCCTTCAAGACTACTTCAGTTGCGCCCTCCCATCCCATTCTGAGCTCAGTTCTCCATCAATACTTAACCAAAGCTGTACTGCACTGTAGGGTATTATTAACTTGTAACCCACACCATTTATTGTCTCTTGTGTCTGTAGCTGCACACTCGCGGCACACTTGTTCCATCAGTCTTTCTACTCATCATTATATGTGCTGGTGTGCGTATCCAATTGTCCCTGAATCTCCACCCTGCTCCCCCTCTCCCCACTCCCAACCTACTCATTATGCAGCAAAAGCCCTCCTATATCAGTCCTGTTCTTCCAGCAAACCACCAGCAGCTTCGTGCATTAATTGTCTTTCCGGGCTCTTGTGCTGTTCCTTCGGCCACCCCTTTAGCTCCTGCTGCAAGGCCTTCAGGTCCTGTGAATATGTGCGATTGGCCTTGCTGGTTTACACAGAGTTTTGCAGGGTACAGCATGGAATAGTCTATGTTCAGATCAAGGAGTTGCTTCTTTAGTGGAACGAAGTGTCTGCGAGCTTCCTGCACTCACATCGTGAAGTCTGGGTATAATGATGTATCTGAGCCTTTATACCGCAGTACCGTTTTCTTGTGGGCAATGCGAAGCGCCGCATCCCTGTCTCTGTAGTTGAGCAGTATTGCAATTATAGGACACGGTGGGGCACCTGGTGGTGGTCGGGGGCCCAATGAGCGATGCGCTTGCTCCACCACAAACATCGCAGAGAAGATCCCATCTCCCAGGAGGGCAACCAGCAGCTTCTCGACAAACAGTTCCATATTCCCAGTGGAAGTCGTCTCTGGCAGGCCGATAATTCTCAGGTTGCAGCATCGCAAACGAGCCTCTAGGTCTTCTGTCTTGTCCTGTAGGATTTGTAAGACTTTCCTCAGCTTGTTATGGTCTGTATCCAGACTGGTATGCGCCTCATCTACTTTCGTAAGTCTCCTTTCTGACATATCAAGTCTCTCTGCGTGTTTGTCCATTCGTTCCGCCATCCTGTCCATTCTGTAGGACAGTGCATCCATTTCTCTGCCCAGCTCTGCAATTCCGCTCTGCAGGCTTTTTTCTATAGAGAGGAGCATGCTTCGTATGTCCAAACCAGATCCTTCGCTCTCTGTTGTCTGCATTCTCGTGTTCTCGCTGTTGGCAGCGTCATGGGATTTAGAGCGTTTCTGTTCAAATGAAAATTTAGTTTGAGTCTTGTCACCTCTTCCCATTGTAGTAATGCACCAATGCCGCCCGTGAACGGGTCTCCGGTCGCTGCGTCTGTGCTGAACTGGCTGTTCGGGTCCGGGGGTGGCAACGCACCAACAACCACGGCCGGGTTCCCACTCCCCTAGAAGCTTTTCGTCTGGCGGCTAGTCTGGTGGTACCAAAGTGGATCTACTGGCTGCTACTGGATTCAGCCGCCTCGAGGCTCAGCTCTCTTACTCTCGCATACAGCTTCAGTCACCTATCCGCCACTGACTATCGGCATAGGCTTGGTGTTGTACCCAGGTGCGCTGTCGTCCCACTGTGTTCTTCCCAGTTCTTGTCAAGATTCGTGTCTCTCTGCCCCGCTGTCCTTCCACTGGTGTGCGTCACTTGTTCCTCCCGTCTCAGTACTGGGCTAACACGTGGCAGGGCAAGTCTTGTGCTTTCACCACTGCGCAGCCAGGTTCATACCGTTCCTCCTGCACTGTTTCTTCCCCCACGTGGCTCGCTGTGGTCCCTGCACCCCGATTTATGCCTGTTCAAGGCCTGGTGTGATTTGAAAAGGGGGGAGGGGGCTGTACACCCTTCTGGGGGGGGGGCTGAAAGCGGGGACTCTGTCAGCTTACAGTACTTCGCCAGTCCTTTAGTATCCAGCCTGTGCCTGGCCCCCATTTTGCCAATATGTTGCTGCCTATTGTGCCCCCCGGACGGGGCCATATCTCCGCGATGGTCCCAGCCGAGTTCCAGATCTGCTCCCCCTCGCACATGTGTGTGCTGCTCTTACGTCGTTATGGGCACAATTTTAGGTCTCCACTCCTCTGGGCACCTTCAGTTTCCCCTATTTCTTTGCCTTTTGCTCCGTGCTGCCGGCTGTCACTCCTGGGAAGTTCTGTGGTTCTTCGTGCCACTGCCGCTGCGCCGTCTACCACCCCACTGCTTTGTCCTGAGTCCCGCGCAGTCCGCGTCAGCAGCTAACCGCCGGCTCTCCTGTCGCCTCACAGCCCCCGGCTCACCTCAACTTCGGAGCGTCCGTGGGTTGTCTTCTCTCTGTTCTGCTCCGGTCTATACTTCTGCTGATTGCGGCTCCGTTGTTATAGTTGCGGGTTGTCACTGATGCCGTCGGACCTCTGGGAGTCGATCAGCAAGTCTAGCAGCGCAGCTCCGCCCCTCCTTTCACTCCAGACCGGGGATTGTCGGCCTGTGAGCTGCGTCTGTCTCCCACTACAATTTCTCCGGACTTACTCGGCCAAATGCGTTCGGAGTTTAATCCGGCGGCTGCTCTCTCTTTCCGATTGCAAATCATGAGTGTGTGGGTCAAGACCAGTTGAATGCTGTGGGATAAATTACAGATATTAGTACGACGAGACTGAGCACTGGGCTCAAGCGGCCATCTTGGTTGCGAGCAAGCTCCGCCGCCCTTTTGTCGGCTTTTAAAGGCAGTAAGATTAGTAATCATCTTCCGAAGTAGAGTCAGTTGTGGAATGTTAATTTGGTATCACAAATGTTCATTTCTTGACCTGATGCTATTTCTCTTTCTCTCAAAATGCTTTCTGCCAAGTTACCAATTTTATTATGTTTAATATCTATTAAATTCATTTCTGATGTAAAAGCTTTGGATAGTTCCTCATATTTTTTCTCTCCTACAGGTGTTTCTTTTAATATAAGAAAGGTACAAAAATGAATCTAACAACTGTTTTGTATCCTTATATCACTAATCAGCCTAAACTGTGTGTAGGTACTTGTTTGAAAACATACAAACAAACACCCAACCATCTCAGAATGTCCTCAGAATCTCAGCTTCTTATATCCATAAGAAATCCTCCCAAACTAGATTCTTCTCTTACCCTTGCCTGTTAGGTTAAATGGGTTATGTCCCTTGCTTATATAGACACTCCTGTCTTTGGGCTTGGGGCTCATTCATCCAGGAGAGCCATGGCTTCTAAAGCCTTTTGGGTGGGTTCACATCTAGAAGACATTCTGAGATCGTCTGACTGGTCAAATGTTAACATTTTTCGTATTTTATACCAGTTCATACTGCTTCTTCGGTGGTAATAAGTAAGCTTTGAACAGGCATAATAGGAGCTTCCGGTTTTACCACATATTGTAGATTTTGCTAGTATTTATGAAGGAAAGTCTTCATTTTATTAAAAACACAGAGGCGAGTACTATCCCACCACAGCATTTATAATAATTATATTTGTTATGTCATGTTATGTTAACCGGGGTTTTATAAAGCGCACAACTACTCTACTGATGTCCCGGCGCTGTATTTTTCCCACCCTCACAGTGTCTACTCCTTCAACATAAAAAGTCCTGCACATTTTTTCAACATCAACAAATCAACTACCTCCTGTTCAAGATCTTCCATCTTCTTCAATATGGAGACTCCGTTGTCTGATTCTGGATCCAGTTTTCAGGACTTTTCTCAAGAAATCTTTAGCTATTACTATTGTGTTTCTAATTTTGGCTATTTTCCATTATTCTTCATGACTTCTCGATCAAGAAAAGAGGACTGTTCATAGTCAAGAAGACAGGTAGTATAGGGGTTCTATGAACCTGATTGGCTAATGTTAGTACTACTGTTTTGCTCCCATTGGCTTACTGTTGATAGGCCTGATGGGACCTGTAGTTTCTTTAATGTTCTTGACTGCTGCTGTTTAAATTAAAGTAAGATTTGAAAGCATAATACTCACCTTCATGTCTTTAAAAGAATTAAGCAAACTCAAGCAGATGATGGATGGCACGCTGAAACTTTTCAGACACCCATCCCCAGTCAAAGATCTGGATTGAATCCATCATCATTCTTTAACTCACTTCGCCACCTCAGTTCAGACCCAGCTATATGCAAATCAGTCTTCACCCTGTGCGTCATGGAAACAGTCCAGCCCGAACTGCCAAGCTAGGTCTTCCCTGATCAGGAAACAAGCATCCTGGGACCGGTTTCTGGGAAACACCCTTCATCAGCCAGGCTGGCTTGAATCCAGTGACAAAGTGAGCAAGGGACCCATGTCTGGGCATACCCTGTCATATGGTTACTGCGTTTCTATATATTGTGTTAAGTTAGCATGAGTTTATTAGATGTTTAAACAACATATTTTCTTTCGGCTTCAGTTTGCACACGACACATAATTGTTATTGTAGCTTTCAACCTAGACGAAAGATGTGAGTTATTTGAGAATAATATGTTATTGCTCTGATATCAATTGTGCTTGGTACACTTGATACCACTGTCTGCACACTGAGAACTGCACCCTCTAAGAATAACCTAACACAAGGTTGCTGGGAGGCCTGATCCTCGCACCGCATTAGACATATCACAAATAATGTTGCTGCCAACATTGGGCTTTACGCCGGTTTAAGATAGAGTTACAGGGAATGAATCAACACACTTGATGCTTCGCATGCAGAGAGCTGGTAGCTGTTGATGTGATCTTCTCCAACTGACATTTAGAGGTATGGGCCCGCCCTGCTAAAAACCCAAATGAGACCTTCTTAGATATAATTTACTTTGCTAAATAGGGTGCGCGAAATATAGGTGATACAGATGTCTATAGAGTTTGTATTATAATATGCTATCACCTTTTGCTTACTATGGATTAGTGACTATGCTGATAACTCTGATTTTTATAATATGTATTCTGGTATTTTATAAGATACTGCGTTTGAGAACCTTGCATTGAAAAATAAATATTTCAAACTTGCACGTGTGTTCTTTTACTCCCCGTTTTGGTTTGAAATGAGTATATAACGAAAGAGTGTTCATGTGTTCCACGATACCTGAGGTAACCTAATATCATGTTCTGGTTTGTCTAAGTCATTGGTCAGCTTGTTGTGACCAATGAGACACTGTAGCTGGCTCGGTAAGGGGATTTCAGACACTGAGGTGAGTTTTGGGTCATCCTAATTTACTGAGGTTCTAGATCTCTATGCACAGTTCTGTGGGAGAACAGAAACCCTGCTACATGGCGCCCATACGTTGTTGGCCTTATATAATGACACTCGAGTAGTATATCATTCAAACCTTAACCCCTTCATTCCCGTTTCCGGAAAACGGTGGTGTCGGACAACCTACCTATTTTTGAAATAGGTCTTTTCAAGCTTGAATTCATCTAAAACGGTTTCCTTGAATTACTACCCAGTTGTGCTACAAAGTATTCTTTGTTTTTTCATTTTCCTGTGCTGACATGGCACAAGCCGTGGACATCCCGCAGCATAGTCGCATTGCGGTGCGTGACCACTTGCGGGATTTTAATGTCCCTGTGGAAGGCTTGGCTGTGGTTCTGGTAGTGAGTGCGGAACATGCTACCCGTACGAACTATTTTATTCGTGGGTGACATTTCCGGCGGTGGACGCTAATTCTGGTGTGTTCCATTCATACACTGCTTCAGCTGTACCGGCTGCGTATGCTCCGTACAGGGCACTGGAGGTTCCTATTGATGTTTAGCAGCATGGAGTTTGGTTTGGTGGCGCCCTACCACATGCTTTAACCGCTCCGAGGTTGGGTCCTTTGTCCATTCCGGGCACTAATTGGCCCGCTTTGGCTAGATTCACTCCTCACCCTAATCGCACCACTTGTAACGTGGCTGATCTGCGGCGACTTTATGAGGTCGCAGTGTCAGTGATTAGAGCGCTTGTTCATTACACAAGCCGTAATGTTCAGGACGCGGCCCCTAGGGGTGCGCAGCTTCGAGCAGAACAGGCTGGTTTGAAAATCAGTCCTGTCATGGTGAATTCCGTAATGGGCAAGAAGCCCCAGGATAAGGATGATTTTCCTTTCTGGCTTGCCGAGAAATTCGACCAGCTGGAGGCTGTGTTTCCTAATACGAATCCTGGTGAAAAACACCGGATTCTTACACTTAGTTTACCGAAAGATTTGGCCCCTGAACTTGTTGACTGTGAGACCTGGGGTAAGACTTTTGCATCGGTCTATTCGAGGTGCTATGGCACCCCGTCGGTGACCAACCTGTCTGCGGTCCTTAAACGTGTTCAAGATGATCACGGACCGGAGTCAGCGGTTGAGTTGGGTATGCGCCTGTGTGGCACTTTTGATATAGTTTGCGATCTGATCCTTGCGAGTGTCAAGGGGGATGCAGTGAACTTTCAGGTGGCTAACGCTTTGGCCTTGATTCCCGATGCCGAGAAACCCCTTCAGTTAGCAAGGATAATTGTGGCGGCTAATAAAACGGTTGGCCGCAATGCAAAGGGTCTTAAGACTTTTTCTGATAAGGAGAAAAAGCAGCCCCAGGGACAGTCTTCGGAAACGAGTGGTCAACCCAAGTCCAAGAAACAGAATTGGCCAAAAAAGCAGAATCAGGGTAAGCAACAACAACAACAAACACAGGTTTCTACTCCTGCGTCTCCGTTGCCTGCGCAGTCGGATCGAGTTTATGATTTGCGCGATCGCGCGATGATTAAATCACCTGAAAGGTTTCAGGCTTCTGACCAACGCTATCCTCGTTCCTTTCAGGACTCATCAGCTCCATCAACCAGTGGTGGAGGGGGCGGCAGGGGCCGGGGTGGCCAGCAAGGACGTGGTCAGCCCCGCCCGCGTAACGGTGGAGATCAGCAGGAAGGCACTACGCCCAAGAGACCCCAGTTTGCCACGAAGAAAGTCGCCGCCTTGACAGCGCATCGATATGCCCCAGAGAGTGAGAACGCGGCTTCGGAATCTGACGTGGGCTCTGACCTTGCTGGACAGCACGGCGGAGATTACCATAGTGAGAGAGGCCCTCCGTCCACTGTTGAAGGTGACAGCGACTGACACTTATGTTGTGATTGAAACGGCTGATACGCATGTTGCTCCCCCTGAAAGACTTTTTGAAATTGTCCTGTTAATTAAAGGTGACGTGCAGCGAACTGTAAAAGGGGTATTTTGGGAAAATCTTTCGTCTACGTATGACATTTTGCTTTTGGAGGCTGAATGGCCTCCACCTTTTGTTCTCGCAGCCCCGCGCACACTGTATCGAGAGTGGAAGCGCTGCATTTTGAAGAAGAGTGGGCTCTGGCGCTTGCGCCGGCTGTGTACCACAATCAGTGTGGCTGGGATAAATTGTCTCCAAGCCACGAGATTCCTTTACGGTCTCAGCCGCAGCCTAAACCTCTATATCCCATACGACGTGAAGCCAAAGCTGCAGTCGCAGCTATCCTTGAACAATTGGAATATCAAGGTGTAATTGAAACGTGTGTGTCACCGATGAATAACCCCCTTTTTACTGTAAACAAGCCGGACGGCTCATATCATTTGGATTTGGATTATAGGCATTTAAACTCGCATTGCCGTAACTGTGCGGTACAGAATACTCACGGCTCTGCTTTAGTGAATAGTCTTGAGCGTAAACGGTTCAAAACCACGCTTGACATTTCCAATGGTTTTTATGCCCATAGATTAGATGGTCTAAGTTCCCAATGGACCAGCTTTACTTGCGGCGGTGTGCAAAAAATGTTTCGACGTCTCCCAATGGGCTATAAGAATAGTCCTGGAGTTTTTTCCGCTCGCATAGTCTCTCTTTTGGAGGGAATCGACCCAGTTGCTTGTTCGTATGTGGATGACATTTATCTCACAGACGACGATCTTTGGGAGCATCTGTGTTGAGTTAATAGCATAATTTGTAACTTTGCAGACATAGGTTACAAGTTTAACTTTGCAAAGTCACACATTGCAGAGTACACAGTGTTGTTTCTGGGCTACGAGCTTAACCACGAAGGAAAGGGGTTGGCTCCTCATTTCCTGGAGAAGTGCGCACAGTTGCGTTCTCCGACAACACTGAAAAAATTACAATCTTTACTGGGCTTTTTGAATTTCGGAAGGACTTACATTCTGGAATATGCCCAACGTATCAAGCCTTTGTATGCTTTGATACAACCATCTTTTTCCAAATCATGCTGGCTGCCTGAGCATTCAGCCATTCTGCAGTCTTTACAGGCTGATTTGCTCGCTTCTGAATACTTACAGACTCGTGATAACCAGACCAACCTGGTGATAAGAATTATCCCTGGGACGGTGGGCTTCATGTACCTGACTTTTAATGAAGGAGATACAGTACCTATTGCTTACAAGTCACACTTGTACACTTCGGCTGAACTGCGTTTTTCCACTGTGGAGAAAGTTTTAACGGCTGTACAGATGGCAATTCTTAAGGAACGTGCCCTGTCACAAGGAAAACGCATGTTGGTTGTTACCCCGTGTCCTGCCTTGGAGGCAGTTACGAAAGCCAGTGTACCAAATTCCAAAGCTTTGCACCCTAGGTGGATTCAGTGGGCTGCATCCTTGACATCCCAGGATGTCACGTTTATTTTTGACGCCACTTTACGGTCGCAGGAGTATTTACAGTATGAATTTGTTCATCCTGCTCCTTTAGCAATGCGGCCGTTGGTGGATTTCCATTGCATCATTTACACTGATGGTTTGGCGCAGGTTGCGCATGGCTCTAAACATGCCTACGTTTCCGCATGCGCCATTGTGGTCGGTGCCATGGTGAACGATGAGTTCAAGTCCAGTATCGTGCACATGCAGACGCTTGGGGACTGCACCTCACAATTAGCAGAGCTTCGTGCTCTGATGCTTGCATTGGAGTACGCAGATCCTAGTGTAACGACTTTGATCGTAAGTGACTCTTACTACTGTGTCCAGTCTTACAATGAAAACTTGTTCTTGTGGATTCAGAATGAATTTCGTGATTCCAAAGGTAGCACAATAAAACATAAAATGATCTGGGTCCGAGTGGCGGAACTTAAAGAGAAGTTGCCACTCGTGTTTGTGATTCATACTCTTGGCTATAAGCGCGTGGGGGTCCACGCTGTTGGTAATTCGCTTGCTGATGAAGCAGCGAAGTCAGCGGTATCGAAATACTTAGTTGCAGCAGTCACGAGGTCCAAAAGCAAGATAGATGATGACATCTTGGCAGCTGTTGCTACCACCGAGAAGGGAGGTAAATATCCTGCGGGGTTCCCTTCGAAGTACACATACCACTTAAGTCCCGATAAGGTTCCTTATGTGAAAATTCCTGATGTTGGCGAACGTCTAGTTCCCAACTCGGATCGCAGAGCTGCTTTGATTACAGCGGCTCATGAAGGTGTGGCGTCTGCGCATGCGGGCGTCTCAGCCTCTGTAACTCAGCTACAACAAAGGTTCTGGGGCGGGGACTGTACAAACAGATGCGCGATTATGTCCTTCGCTGTGACATTTGCCAGCAGATTAAACCTTCAACTGCTACGTGTCCACCTCAGACACAGTTGTACATCACTAATAAACCGCTTGGTTGCGTTTATTTGGATCACTGCGGTCCATTTTCTTCTGATACTGCATACAAGTACATCTTGGTAGCAGTTGATTCATGCACACGCTTTGTGTGGGTATGGCCACATCGGAGCGCTAATTCACGGACTGTCATTAAGGATTTGCGTGTCTTTATAGGGATTTTTGCCTGTGGTACCTTCCATTCGGATCAGGGTCCGGCTTTCGCCTCTAAGGGTTATAAGGATGCTATGGTTTCGTTGGGGGTCCAAGTCAAGTTTTCGAGTCCGTACAGACCCGAGGGTAATAGTGTAGTGGAACGAATGAACCGTGACGTAAAGCAATCTTTGACAGCTCGAGTTATAGGCACTGGCAGAAACTGGTTGGCCCACCTCAATGGCGTGCAGCGTGCGCTTAATAATCTCCCTAGAAGGTCTCTGGGTGGGCGGACCCCGTACGAAATGCTCTTTGGTATCAAGATGTATGTACTTGGCCTCGACGGTCTAGACTGCAAGGCCCAGGCCGCGGCCTTTGACGTAGATGAACATTGCAATGTTTTACAGGATCTACAAAAGACCAGAGACAGTCTAGCTAAGGAACATTTGCCCTCCACATCGGATGATGCGTTGCAGATCCCGGCAGTTGGCTGGCTACCCCAAGTTGGAGAACTGGTTCGGGAGAAGATCGATAACGAGAAAGAGTTTGGTCCCTCATATCGTGCACCGGTTCGAGTTCTTGGAGTGAAGGGCACAAGAACAGTCGTTTTACCACCACTTCCAGGTCGTAAGGAAAACAGATTTATCTCAATTGACAATGTCAAGACACACAGGGTGGCCGATTCTTCATAGCATGACACCGGCTGTATCCTGTCCTTCCATGGTGAGGCACTCTGTGCTGGCTATACCTTCTGGTGCAGAACCGGAGGTGTCCCTCGAGATGCCTGCTATTTCCAGTCCTTTATTAAATACTATTCCCGTTACTAACATTGATGAGCTGAACTACACCTATCCTGCTGATTTATCAATGCCAGATTTGCAGACTCGTTTGGCCGACCAGTCCAGATTCTCTTTTGACTCTGTTTCGGAACTTTCAAAGAAACCCTCAACTATTGCGAAATATGCCACTTTATTTAAAAAACATTTTTTAATTCCCCCTTGGACATACATTTGGTTGATTCTATTTTCATTTTATCTTTTTATGTCAATTGGTTTTGTGTTTTATTTTTTCCGCCTGATCGATGGCCACTATGTCAAGGAAAGAACAGGAATTCAGTACCTTAATGGAACATTGGCCCCTCTTTCCTCCTCACATTCAGCACACAGACTGAAACGAGACTTGAATGCAGTTAACATTACTGCTTGGCCTGTCCTTGATGGGATTGTGTGGGATGCGTTTAGATTTTAAATACATGGCCCCACTGAAGTGATTAATGTTCCGAATGTGCTTAGAGTAAACATGGGGGATGTGATTAAACAAAATATACGTTCTGATGATTGGGATATTCAGGCCGTAGAAGCATTATTCTCTGATTTAAAATATTATGCAGCTTTTGATGCTGAAGACTTATATTTAGATTCTGTTAATTATGGTGATTTGTTTTGCTTCCAACATTATGGTAATCATTTTCTCCATAAGACGAATTCCAGGAGGGTTGCTGTGAATTACACGCAGTGGGAACACTGCCCAGCTCCATTAATAGGGAGCTCCAGTACATTTCTGAAAAAATACACTTATTTTACAGACTTTAATCAATCGAATCCTGAGTCATTTTACTTCAGAATGACACAAAAGTCCATGTCCAAAGTTAGACTTACCGATACAAAGTTGCTGTATTCGAAGTCCTTTCTCGACAAATTGGCTGTAGATGGCTACGAGTTCTGGAAGGGAATAATTGACCTTAAATCGGTTTGGGGTACCAGAGATTGGCAGGTACAAGGCACTGAGGCTTTGCACCGTGCATGTCTCATCCCGAATCACATGTTGTTTCTAAATTCTACTATTTCCCAAACAACATGCTTTGGATTGGTTACTTCTAAAAAATTAAATACACCAATTATCCCCGAATTAGAAGAATATTCAGGTTGGGGTAATTTTTCTGATTTGTCTATTAGTGAGATACAGTCTCTATTACACATTTCGTCCTTTAATGTATCCAGTTTGGATCCAAAGGGTTGGCTGTTGTGGCAAAGAAGTGCTGATTCTTGCCAATGTCGCTTTCTGGGGTTGGCTGAAGGGTTCACACAAGTCAGACCAGATCCCCGTTTTGAAACTGATTATACTGTCACCACTTATTCTGTGGGGAAACTGTGTCAGAATTGGTTACAACATTCCACATTAGCTGCAGTTAAACTACATCTGTCTCAGTTGACTGAAAATGTGGATTTAAATGATTTTATAAAAGGCCCGGCTAAGGGTAGATCTAAACGGTGGATTTATGCAGTTTACAATGAAATTTGGAAAGTTTCTCAAATTGAGGCTGCTAAGCGCCTAAGGGCAATTGACCAAGCAAATTTGGAAAAAGTACTTGCAGTTGTCGATAACAGTATTAACATGCTTTCTTCCCGAATTTATACGTTGAACAATATTGTCTCTTCTGTTGTTGACATCGTGCATGATGAAGTGTCCGTATTATATCATGGTCAAAATCAATTGCGTTCTGAGATGCAGTTTGCATGGACACTACAGACTCTGAAAGCTGGTCGGGTGCCTTGGAGTTACATGAACGTGTCATCACTATTTGCCCCATTTAATTTGACAGACAAGCAGCGCATGCTTTCCATGCGAGATACATCATTTTCTATGTTACACATTGAAAAATTAGAATCTTTGCCCTTTTCTGTAGCTGAGGCAGCTGCTGCTACATGGCTTATCCATGGTATTATTACTTTACCATTTGCTCTGTGTAAATTTACAAATTGTATGCAATATATTGCTATAGGGCGATATGAACCACTAGGCAGTGCTTTCCTACATGAGACATGGTCTTTACCATACACATAAAGATGCCTGAAGGAAGGGAAGGAAGTGAATCTGAATGGTGAAGAATGCACACAGTCGCCTGACCGTTCACTGATATGCAGACACATCCAGTTGCATGGTTCTTGTAATCAGGACCGGCCTAATTTAGCCTGTGTTTTAAAAGGCACACCGGTTCCTGCAATAGTTCCCACATTCACTTTATTATCTAACGGTAGTTATTTACTTTTGAATAACGAGGAGCGTTGTGGGTTAATGGTCGGTATCGCCTATGTGGTTACGGTATCAGAACGTGTGGTGTGTTGCAAGAACGTGTTATATCCACCCACGCATGGGAATTCAGATGTTTCCATCTGGCCGCGCATCCCAACCTTGAGAGCGGAGTTCAACGGTTTGAGCCGAATAAGAGCCCTTTTGTCTCAAAAAGAAGAGGCCCTGAGCTCGGCCTGTGAAACTTATGTCCTTCACATAGCTAACACACGCACGGAGGTGCAGGCACTTTTAAATACTGACTTGCCGTTTCATTTCTGCGAGCTGGTTCATCAAATCTTTAATGCCTCCTCCACGTCTGGACTCGCACATTTTTTTAAATTGGTTAGCAGTGGTCTTGTGACTACGTTTGAAAAAGTATTTGGTATTATCCATGCGTTCGTTCATTCTATATTCGCAAGTTTGTTTGGCGGATTCCCTGTTTTGCTGGCTTTGACTGCAGGCGTTTTGATGATATTTTGCTTTATAAAACATGGATGCCCATCCTGCGCAAGAAGCCGTACAACAGTTCCTGGTACTGTTTCGTAATAGGATGCTTGATTACTATGGCACCTTGCCGCTTGCGACTTTAAGCACGGCTTTTGGATTATCATTTCGATTTTCCAATTTCACATGTGTCCAGCCTGTGTTTCATTGCCTGAGCTGTGATTTCGACTGGGCCATTGATTTGTGTCTCTGCCTAACGACTTCTCCTGACGTCGATTTTGATCAGCTGATGAGCCCCGTAGTTGCTCACGAGTTGGCTTGTTCTGGCGAAAGAGTTATGGCCGTGGCAGCGATGCATGGACTAATGGGTCAGTGGCACATACCCGCAGCGGCGCATGACTTTCTGGCACATAGCGTTCTTGAGAAATCACTGAGTTGTCCTCTGATGTTGCTATAGGATTCGGTGCTGGAGGATCACGTATGTTCTTTCCCATTGCTTAATTGGATGGCTGAACTGTTTTCGGATGATGACAGTGATTTCATGTTGGAAGCTGTGGCTACCTATTTTGCATATTCTATCCACCCATGAGTGACTTTGGAGACTTTCACTATTCTGGCACGTGACTTTTTCAGAATTCTGAATGGTGCCTTTTCTTTTACGAACATTCGACTTTTTATATGTTCTGGGCCTATGATTTTATTATTGGCTCAAGTTCAAGATTTTTTATATTTTTGAGTGGCCACTATAGGCATTCATACATATTTTGTATTATTAATTTTTATATACATCTACATACATTTAGCTTGGCTCAATTTTGTTGAACTCTGCTTTCATGTTTTGCCTTTCTTATAGTATTGGCTTGTTTTTTTTTTTTTACCGTCCTCGGATCATTGGGGGGGTGTCATATGGTTGCTGCGTTTCTATATATTGTGTTAAGTTAGCATGAGTTTATTAAATGTTTAAACAACATATTTTCTTTCGGCTTCAGTTTGCACACGACACATAATTGTTATTGTAGCTTTCAACCTAGACGAAAGATGTGAGTTATTTGAGAATAATATGTTATTGCTCTGATATCAATTGTGCTTGGTACACTTGGTACCACTGTCTGCACACTGAGAACTGCACCCTCTAAGAATAACCTAACACAAGGTTGCTGGGAGGCCGGATCCTCGCACCGCATTAGACATGACACAAATAATGTTGCTGCCAACATTGGGCTTTACGCGGGTTTAAGATAGAGTTACAGGGAATGAATCAACACACTTGATGCTTCGCATGCAGAGAGCTGGTAGCTGTTGATGTGATCTTCTCCTACTGACATTTAGAGGTATGGGCCCGCCCTGCTAAAAACCCAAATGAGACCTTCTTAGATATAATCTAGTATGCTAAATAGGCTGCGCGAAATATAGGTGATACAGATTTCTATAGAGTTTGTATTATAATATGCTATCACCTTTTGCTTACTATGGATTAGTGACTATGCTGATAACTCTGATTTTTATAATATGTATTCTGGTATTATATAAGATACTGCGTTTGAGAACCTTGCATTGAAAAATAAATATTTCAAACTTGCACGTGTGTTCTTTTACTCCCCGTTTTGGTTTGATATGAGTATATAACGAAAGAGTGTTCATGTGTTCCACGATACCTGAGGTAACCTAAGATCATGTTCTGGTTTGTCTAAGTCATTGGTCAGCTTGTTGTGACCAATGAGACACTGTAGCTAGCTCGGTAATGGGATTTCTGACACTGAGGTGAGTTTTGGGTCATCCTAATTCACTGAGGTTCTAGATCTCTATGCACAGTTCTGTGGGAGAACGGAAACCCTGCTACAACCCTGCCAACTAGGGCGAACAAAGCAAACACAAGGAGATGACGGATGTAATGCTGAAATCTGATGGAGAGCCTTACATGTGTTTCCGAGAAAGGGGTATATTTTAATTTATATAGGATACGGCACAGAATGCAGGCAATGATAGCAGAACAGAGGGAAAAAAGGGAGAAGCAAATAAAAAAAAGGCATTTCAAGGGATAATCAAATGGAAAGGGCAACATAAAAACTTAGCGGGCTGATTTACCTCCTTTATGTCTAAAGTTCCCTGCTGACTTAACAGTAAATATTCATTGAAAGCATTCCTCCCAAAATGATGAGAGCAATTTTGTGAAAACGCAATGCATCAATGTTGAGCACCATGACCTTGAAATCTCACTTGGCTTTGTTTTTTGCTTTCCAATTTCTTTCAGTGAAACAAGATATCAATGCTCTGATGTTTTGGGACTTTCTCCGTACACCTGGAGATCACTCCTGATGTTTACTGCCTGGAACACCCATGTCAAGAACAAGCTTTTACAAAGCCAATAGGTCTCGCCTACGTGAGAGCTATTGGCTTTGCCAATGTGCTTTAGCGCTGTTGTACAGAAGCGCGGTTATGCAGCATGCCTAAAATTAAAGTTAGAAAATCTTTGCATTGTTTAGGTCGAGCCTAGACAGCGCTTGCACTGTCAGGCTATCTGTTATATGTACTTGTGGGGCTTGACCCCTCCCATTGCTTTGGATTGGCTTTTGTCTATGTCATTAAAAAATGGTAGCCTGCAAATGGCTAATAGTTGGTGCATGTCCCATCTTTTCTCTTACATTAACTTCCAAGAACTATTGCCGCGGGAACGAGCAGTGACGTGCCCAGTGCATGCATGCCTTGTTTTCGAATGTAACCCATTCATCCGACATTGTTGTGGCATCAGCACTGATGTCAGGAGAGTCAGTATGATTTTGCCCAATGAGACAAGGAGAGACTTGTGTGTCATATAGAGGCACACCTATAGGAAGGCTGCTGCAGTGATCAAGTTTCAAACAGCTGAGACAGGTCCCGCCGCTGCTCACATGATGGTACTACAATTTTTGGACCCGCCAGCACCCACAAACCAATTACCGCCACAGTGGTGTCTCAACTGAGCCATCTGTGTAGTCAGGCAGTGGACAGCCATTTTGCCCATGCTCTTGACAGAGTTGCTCTCGTCTCATGAGGCCTAGGCCATGGTTCCGAGGGTAACACCTGTTAGAAGCGTCAGTCGCTCTTTTCTCAGTACTAAACAGAAGGAGATACCACTAAACAAGGGGTAGTTGTCACAGTGTCAAAACATCCAAATACAAAACCTAAGCATTCAGAGTTTAATAAAAAATTGAGAAAGAAATAACAATTATGCAGTAATACCACTCAAAACATGCACTGATTTGCTAGATGGCAGTCCGTCGTCGCAACTGCCCTGGCCTGCCTTACCGTAAGTAACCCTGGGCAAAGCACTACGCTACGCTCCCGTAGTTTGCAAAGTTTGCGCAACTTCGCTCTACATGAACTGCACGTAGCACAGTGCAAACACGCGTAGTGTAGCGTAGTGCAGCTGTCGGTTTTTGCTTGCTTGCGGTCCTCAACGTCAAGTTGGCGACCGCGAGCAAGCACAATGACATCGTGGCAAGACTTTTTCCTCGTTCGCGATCAGCAACATCAAGTTGCCGATCGCGAGCGTGGAAAATAAACCTCCTGGCGAGATTCTCACGCGGGGAGGTCAGGTTTCTCATTGCGAGTGGTTGCGTATGCTCGCGACCGCTCGCGATGAGCAACTACCAGTCCGTGTTGATAAAGCTACTGCTCCAATAAAAATCTACTTGAGTGGCAGAAACTACACCTCGCACTGTGCAATATGCCGTTTTCAATGATTGCTCAGTGCCGGATGCTTGTCCGCACTGTGCAATCACTGAAAACAACATCTTGCACAGTGCGAACAGGGTACCACGCAGTTCGCGTAGTGCTACGCGTAGCTCGCATAGTGCGAAGTAAACTTCGCGTAGCTACGCGTAGCGCTAATTCGCTAACTATGCCCAGGGTTACCCGTCTTAACTTCTGTCCATCTTTAGTTTATGTTCACTGCGTTGATGGATCAGTTAGGTCTAGTCGCCCATAAAGCGCTTCTACATCCCTGCAATTTATCTCTCCTCACCGCCTCCCATCCATTACACAAGCTTATCTCTACCATAAATCGCACAGCATTGATGTTCTGTCATCTTTCCAACCCCCCAATTTATCTAATGTTTAAGCATCCACTCCATTATGAACAGCGCATATCTGAGCGGCATCTCTGGCACAGGTAATTCTATTTCCATTTCTTTTATTTCTCTGTCTCTTCCTTTGTCTGCAAATTTAAATAATTTTATCATTCCTCTATAAATAATTTAGATTTTTATCTTTTCTACTTGGCTCTGCATTTGCTCACATTATGATGTACAATGAAACTAAGCTTTGTTTGAGCCTGCTTAGTTTTTTTACTTTATATATCAAATATATCCTGTAGTCCACGTACATGTTACCCAGAATTCCCCCGTGCCTAAGGCCCCGCTATAAGGACTACTTTCAAATGCCCTGTGGGTGCACAGGTGGTTGCAGCCGCTATTTGTGCCCTGGGAACACTTGATGTTATAGAAAGCACTGCAAAAGCAGTTGTTCATCTCAATCTGTGATATTGTTTGAGCTGTAGAAAAATGTGTGCCAGCGCAATTCCTTGGAGGCATTCCCTCATTTGCATGGGAGTCTGGCCCCTGCACACAAGGGTACACTTTTTCATTTGCACCCGCGCCACAAGGGTGTGCCGGGGCAAAGAAGTCTTTATCAGGCACACTGGCTGTGCCCCACAAATGAGAAAGACACCCAGAGAGAATCTACAGGGAAGAAAAATAAGGATCCTAGGAACCCCAAGCAATACCCCTGCAAGGGGTACAGTTACACAACAAAAGCAGCGGCTGGGGAGGGAGTCCCTTTTCACTTCTTCAAAATCTGTCCGGGTCAGCTCGCAATCAAATATTGGTCTGCTGCTTCAAACAGCGACTCTGACTTTCACAGATGTGCACTTTCAACTGCAGCGATGAACAATGCTGGGAATGGTGCTCTGTTACATAATTGAGTTCATTGCAGGGCACACACAAAACTGCCCCAAGGATAGGGACAAGGTGCTGCATATCTACTATGGCCCTGCATGGCTTTACATTGCCTTACTTTTCAAGGCCATCAATGAAAAATATAAAAAATCTCACAGGATCTCTTTAGTCGAGAATTGCCTTTTATTTGCCACGATTACCACCCAAAAGTAATGTGTGTTCTTCACACTACTGTTACAAAAAAAGAAGTTGATTGGTTCCCAATGGTGTGCAGACAGAATATTGAGTAAAAAATATTGAGTTACACAAATATCGAGTAATAAATATTGTGGTGCCGAAATATCGATAGCAAGAATATCGTGGTCAAGAATATGGACTCAAGGTAAGTAATATCGATTTAAAAAATATCGAAGTGTTTAATATATATTTGTCAAAAATATTGTTTTTTTAGTTAATGTTCCGTATTTTAGTACATATGTCATATGTATTTGATGTATTTTTTTTGTATAAGAATTGATTGTATTTTTAATATATGTGTTACATTTTTAGAAGTTATTCATTTATTTTTTAGTTCCATAGCGGGTTAAGGGTTTATAGGGAAAGAGGATGTTAAGTAATTTACTTTTATTACAATAATTGGTTATTTTGTATTTATTAATATTTGTTTATTTGAGATTTTATAGTTTTAAGGGCCATATGTATCATTTCAAATTCCGATCGCAAATGCTGAAATTCGCAGAATTTCACCATTTGCGAATGCAATTAGGCTTAATGATATGTATTAAAGAAAAACTGCCTCGCAAAATAAGGAATCGCAAAATTTGCGATTCCTTATTTTGCAAATGCATTTAAGGAATAGCAAAGTGCGATTCCTTAAATGGAATGTATGTAGCACCAAAGTTGTGTGTATATGGCATAAGAATCGCAAATTACCACCAACTACAGATTGGTGGTAATTTGCGATTTCTTTCAAAAATGCACATTTTTGCATTTATCAAAGTAGCATGTGGCGCACACACATGCCCTTAGGGCATGTATGTGCGCCACATGTGCACCCATGCTCATTTCAGGGATGCAACAGGGTGTCCTTTTGTCACCCTGGCACACTTGAAATTACATTCTCAATTTGCGATTCTTAATTGGGAATAGCAAATTGAGAATGTGTTCCCATTCATTCCTACAGGCCTCTAGGCCCATAGGAAATGAATGGGGAGGTTTTCCTTAATTGTGAATCGCAATTTGCGATTCGCAATTAAGGAATATGTAGGATTCACAAAATGTATTGCAAATCCTACATACATAGCTTTTTGCGATTCTCAAATAGAGATTCTCAAAAATTCGCTATGTGAGAATCACAAAACCGAACATTGATACCTATGGCCCCTAATGTGTAAAGTAATTTATTATTAATTCATTGTTATTTGGTTGTTAATTAATTTTAATTAATGAATTGGTAGTTTTTTTTTTTAAACTCTTTATTCGTGACTGTATCAGTTATTACATTTTACATGTATGCATATCAGTTCCCAGCAGTCTTTTCACTTTTTCTCCCTTTAACATCGGGCTAATGTACATGTAGCTTTCCCTCCAATATAGTAATTTAGTCCATCTCAGAGTTATTACAACCAGAATTACATTGCGTTTTATGATAGTATCGCCTCTTAACAAACCGCAACCGCCCCCCACCCTTTCCCACCCTCCGCGGCTCCTAGCTTCCATCAGTGAGGCACTGTAAACCTTGGCTTGACAACCGTATATTGTCCGTTATTGCAGTTTTAAGCGGCTGCCTGACCTGTACTTCCGGTGGTTATACCCCCACTCTGAGTTCCATACACAACTTATCTTATATTATATTATTAATGGTCCTGGGACAATCTCTTGTGAGGTCTCTAGGTCTTCTTCCTCTATCTCTATCAGCATTCGCTCCCATTCCTGTGCTATTGGGTGCTTCCTGAGTCCTCTCTCCTCCTCTCTACGTAGGACCATACCTTCTGCCCTGCCCCACTTAAGTAGATCAGACCACCATACCTCTACACTCGGGGGTCTGGCTGATTTCCACCTCATAGTTATGACTCTGATTGCTAGTAAGAGTGCTAAGTCTAAGAGTTTCAGCTGCGTTTTGTGGGTCTTGGTCCTTTTCCTGTGCCCTAGTAGGCAAGGCAGTGCTCCCTCCGGGATCTGTAGAGTTGTGATAGTGTGCAGTGTATGCCGGACTGTCCCCTAATATCTTCTTATTCTCGGGCATGCCCACAGCATATGAAGAAGATCGGCCTCATCCCCTTGGCAACGGGGGCAGTTATGGGTGGAGGCAGAGAACATTCTATGGAGTCTCTGTGGGGTGAGATATGCTCTATGTAGTATCATAGCCTGAATGAATTTGAATTTGAAGTTTCTGGACAGCCTCCTATGATGCTCCAGGATAATCTTCCAGGCTCCGTCCGTTATAGCCTCTCCCGTGCCCAGTGCCCAGGCGTCCCTGAGCGTGTGAAGGGACAGAGCAGCGTGTTCCCTAATACCGACATAGAGCCACTTAACTAAGTGTCCCCCTGTCCCTATGTAATGGAGAAGATGCACTAGTTCGTGTTGTGCTGGCTCATTACGCTGTGGGGCCCATGTATGACGCACATAATGTGTCACTGTGGCATGCAGGAGGTATAATCTCATTGGGGCTCCCGTTGCCTGTGCAAAGGAGGCGTGGTCCAGTAGTGTGTAATCTCCGAACAGGTCTCCTACTCTATCCACTCCCGCCTCCGCCCAGGGCTGTATCCTGTGCTATGTTAGGCGTCCTTGCGGTGTTGGGATCCCTAACAGGGGAATGTTATCCGCATAGGGTACGGTCCCTGCTGTGTATGTCAGTGCCTTCCTCCAGCATATTAGGACCGTATGTAGCAGGGGGTGGCAATCTCGAGGGATCTTGGCTCTGGGTAACAGAAGAGAATGTAATTCTCCTCGTGCTAGTTGGTTCGGGGTGAAATTGATCTAATGTAGGTTCTTACCCGCCACCATAGTGATAGCCATTGCAGTTGGCTTGCGTAGTAATAACTTCGTAGGTCTGGTACCCCTAGGCCGCCCTGTTAGTGCTCAGCTGCAGTTTCTTGAGGCTTATTCGCCGTCTCCCCGAGCCCCATATGAGAGTGGTTAGGATCGTGTTCAGTATGGTGAATATGTGCTGTGGGAGCAGGACCGGTAGGTTTACAAAGTAATACAGTATGCGGGGAGCAAGAACATTTTGGAGACTGCTATCCGACCCATGATAGACAGCGGCAGGGATGTCCAGAAGTTTACACTACCTCGGAGGCCAGTGATTGCCCTCCTCAGGTTACCCTCAATCTGATCTTCCTGTCGTCTATATACGCAAATGCCCAGGTATTTAAATGTAGACAGTTCTATGCGAATCCGACAGTCGCCAAATTGTATTTGAGGGGGCCATTGCCCTTCGCGGAAATAATAACCTAGGGATTTCGTCGTGTTAATGGCCAGGCCCGATACGGTTTCAAAGTGGGCAAATATATTTGCCAGAGATGAGTGGTTCCCGTTTAGATCGTGTAGGTACACTAAAATATCGGCGGCGTATATTGATATCAAATTATGTGTTCCTCCTATGGAAATACCCACCTCGCCCGCTCTGGTTCGGAGCGCTACCGCTAGGGGTTCGAGTGTCAGTACAAACAGTAGAGGCGATAGTGGGCAACCTTGCCGAGTTCCTCTGTATATGTCGTAACTGTCGGATATATACCTGCCTGTGTGTGCTCTAGCTGTCGGATTCGTGTATAATAGACGGATCCATTTGATTAGGGAGTCCGGGAAGCCAAAGCGTCGTATGACCTCGAACATAAAACCCCACGTCAGGGAGTCGAACGCCTGTCGGAGATCCAGGGCAATGCAACCGGCCCGGGGAAGGTCCGCTGGTGTGGCGGACATGAGGGCGTGGAGCCTCCTCGTGTTCTGGGAAGTGCTCCTCTCCGGGAGGAAACCACATTGGTCTGGGTGTATCAGAGCAGGGAGACGGGACTGTAGGCGCAATGCGATAGCTTTGCTAAGTATTTTATACTCTGTGGAGAGCATTGAGAGGGGCCAGTAATTACTCAAGTCAAGGGTATCCCTTCCGGGTTTTGGTATGGAGATCACTGAAGCCTGCATCGTCGTGGCAGGCAGGTGGCCCACTTCGTACGCCGTCTTGTATATATTCTCTAATATGGGTACTAGTGTTTCAGAATAGGTCTGGTAAAATTCTACAGGCAGGCCGTCCATACCGGGGGTCTTGCCCTGGTTAAGGGAGCCAATAGCTATTTTAATTTCTTGCTGCGTAATGGGTCCGTCCATCCCCGCCTGTTCTTCTCGGGTCAAGGTTGGGATCGGGAGGTCTCTCAGAAAGTCCATCATGTCATCCCAACCGCCCTCTGGGGGAGGGGCGTATAGCTTTTCCAGGTGAACCCTAAATGCAGTGTTGATATCTGATTGAGTGGTTACTTCTCTGCCCTCCCCGTCCCTAACTCTCGTAATCACTGGGGCCTCAGGGTTGTCTCGGATTTGGCGCGCTAGTAAGGCTCCAGATCTGTCTGCCTCCGCCTGCTGGCATCTCAGATAGTCCTTCTAATCAATGACTCTCAGTGTCTCCAGCAGTTCTGCGTGTTCTATATTGCATGCCTGTAAGTCTCCCTTGCGTCCGGTGTCTATTCCTGCTGCCGCCTCTAGGTCTCTCAGGCGGTCTTCGATCTCACAGAGTTTCCTGTGAATTTCCTGTCTGCTCCCACCATCCGCCCAATAGCGGCCCCCCTTATCACAACTTTCATGGCGTCCCATACCAGTAGGTTCGAGGACGCAGTGTCCCAGTTTTCCCTGAAATAATTATTTAAAGTGTCCGACAGGTGTTCGCGGAATGGACCATCCTCCAGCAACAATGGGTTAAGTCTCCAAGTGGGCACCGGCGGGGGCACTTTCCCCCAGTGTAAGTCGAGTGTCAGTGGTCTATGATCCGAGAATGTTTTTGCCAGGTAGTCTGAGGACATACATTTAGTCAATAGGGAGTTGGTACACAAGATCCTATCTACGCGGGTGTGTAGGGCATGCACTAGGGAGTGGTAAGAATATTCCCTGTGTGTTGGGTGTAGGGCGCGCCACACGTCTGTCAATCCCCAACCCTGGAGCCAGGTTCGAAAGTAGTCAGCCATCTTATGTATTCCTGTTGTCTGGAGGGGGGGATGAGATCTGTCCAGGTCAACATCTA